>NW_028227258.1:37002500-38202500 GCF_978045245.1 Mus caroli
AATCAAAAGTGGTTTTTAAAGTGACTAACTTAAAAAATTGAAATCTCTCTGGAAGTGAGATTCCAAAACATTCTTATTGATCTAAATCAAAGAATTCTGAAGCATTTTGAATGTTAATTAGCCATGCTCCCCTTCCTTCTGTTTATCAGGTTTCTTTGAAACAGTTCAAGGCCAACCTAGACTATGAAGTAAGATTCCCTCATTCTTCTCTCATTCTCATCTCAGAGACAGAGAGACAGAGAGAGAGAATGGCAGACTAATAATATTCCATACAATGATTTCTTTCTTTTTTTTTTTTTTTTCTAGTCTCGGCCTCCCTGAGTGCTGAGATTAAACATAGCCACCATGGCCTGATAAAATGATTCCCAAGCCACAAACCAAGCGAGGTTTGAGAGGAACGTTTTGATTATTTGTTAAAAATTTCTTTCCCACTCCTTCTCTGGTGTTTTTTGGTTTTTAATGGCTAGATTAGATGCATAGTACTTCAGACATGCACATTAGGGGGTTTTCTGTTTTCTTCTCCTACGTCCTCCCCCCCCCCCATGCTTAGACATTGTGTTGCCTTTGCAAGTTGTTGTCTTAGGCTACAATTACCTATCCTTTATCTACTTCAGAAAATTGATCATTCCCTTGACAATTCTTGCCTACTTTATAGAATTCCTTTTTCTCTAAAATGAAATTATTTTATAAATTTTCTTTTCCATTTTTTTTTAATACAGGGTTTTTCTCTGTGTAGTTCTGGCTGTCCTGGAACTCACTCTGTAGATTAGTAAGATCCACCTGCCTCCGCCTCCCGAATGCTGGGATCAAAGAGGTGTCCCCCACCACCATCAGGCTGCAACATTTCTTAAATAAGAAAGTATCTTAGTTACTTGTCTATGGCTGTGCAAAAAATCCGTGGTTAAGGCAACTGATAAAAAAAAAAAGGCATTTAATCTGGGGCCTCATGGTGCCCGAGCATTAGAGTCCATGACCATCATGGCTGGAGAATGGTGACAGGCAGTCACCGCACTGGGGCAGTAGCTGAGAGCTTACCTCTGATCCATGGGTGCAAGGCAGAGAGCGAGAGAGCTAAGAACCTCAGAACCTTTGGAACATCAAAGACCACCCCCGAGTGACACATCTCTGCCAACAAGGCCATGCCTCCTAAGCCTTCCCAAGCAGTTTCATCAACTGTGGAACAAGCACTCAAATGAGAGGCTAGGGGAGCCATTCTTATTCAGGCCACCACAGAAAGATGTCACTAAAACAAAAAAAACCTTACCACTTAGACCAGAGAGACATGCAAAGTGAATTAATCACAGTCTTCTTCCATAAGTGCAGTGGCCGATGTCACGTCTGGAAGACGGAATTTTACACCTCTCCTCCCTGTCCTGTGGCCCCTACATCCTTTCTAACTTGATTTCCATCCTATCCCCTGAGCCTTGGTTGAGGAGAGGTTGATACAGCTGTTCTCTTTAGGGCTGAGTATCCAATATTCACGTATTCTTAGCACTTTGACAAGTTATGAGCCTTGCGTTTACCATTCAGTGCCTACTACAAAAAAGAACTGTCTCAGACTAAGGTTGAAAGCAATGTTTATCTGTATGTATAAACGTAAATATTTAGAAGATAGTTGGACATATGGTCATTTAGCAAACCAGCAATAATAGGTTCCTCCATAGACCCTATGAAGTCCCTACCCTT
Source organism: Mus caroli (assembly GCF_978045245.1). Taxonomy (NCBI): domain Eukaryota; kingdom Metazoa; phylum Chordata; class Mammalia; order Rodentia; family Muridae; genus Mus; species Mus caroli. The sequence continues at coordinate 37,004,187 of NW_028227258.1, forward strand.
GAATTATTGGCCAGGTTTACAACATCAGGCATGAACCCCTCCTAGAGAGAAATACCCCAAATCCAGTCAGAAAGTAGTTGGTTACATCCATAACAGTTATGCCAGGATTGAACCACTGGGCACGCTTTGACTGGCGTTTGAGTATTGTAGTATACAGGAATCAGCACAAGGTAAGACTAGTGATGTCTTCCCCTGCAGCCTGCACAGCCTACAGCAACTTCGGACATGATGAAAGTAGCTAGCAGAGAGGAAGTTTTCTGATCGGTTCCAGATTTATCTCTTTATATTCTGAAACTCAAGCATGTGGTGTCCTCAGTCATCGGGTTCTACTATCTAGTTGAGTAACCAAGACCTCTAGCCATATCTGCAGCATGGTTTTGGAGGTCTCTGGGACTTCGTTGGCCAGTCATTCACAGGCTTGGCACTGAGATTCCTGAATAATAAGCCCTGTCTCCTGGTGTGAGCATTATCTACCCACAGAGGGTATTTCTGCTTGAACTCCCTTTTAAAACAATTATACATTTTTATATTGGCATGCACAGTAGGAGATCTCGGTAAAGATTCTTCATGCATGTTTTGTTCTGGTTAATCCACCTCCACCCTCTCCCCTCCCAGTCCGCACACCCCTGCGCATGATTAAACCTCGGACACCAAGTCTTTCCTCTTCTCCTTTACTATCAAGTATCAGCTGCTACCCCCCAGGTCCGTACAGGTGTCTTTTCTTGCTCCTTTCACAGTCCCTTTCTGACTTTATGGCCTTTGCAGCAACTCCAAGTTAAACACACAAATAAAAATGTCAAAGCTAGGCTCCACACATGAGGACATGTGGCATTTGTCTTTCTGAATCCGGATTAGATGGCTTAATATAATATGTTCCAGTTTCATCGATTTTCCTGCAAATTTCATTATTTCATCTTTCTCCTTTATAGTTGAACAAAATTCCATGAGGTATGCGTACCACATTTTTGTTATCCGTTTATTAGCTGATGGCCATTTAAGCTGATTTGCATTTCCTAGCTATTCTAAGTGGAGCATCAATGAACATGGATAAGCTAGCATCTCTGTAGCAGGAAACAAGGGTCCTTTGGGTCTATTTTCAGGTGAGTCATATGGTAGTTCTATTTTTAGCTTTTTGAGAAACCTCTGACCTGAATCCCATAGTAGGTTCACCTATTTACACTCCCACATGGATAGCTGTTCCCCTTTTGCCACGTCCTCACCAATGTTTTTGACTGATTTCTTAAAGATAGACTTGGTTAATAGTGTGTCTTATGGTTTCTACTGCTGGGATAATGCATGGTGATCGATAGCATCTTGGGGAGAAAAGAGCTTATGTCATCGTATAGATCTCAGGTCACAGTCCACCACTGGAAGAACTCAGGGCAGGAATTAAAGGCATGAACCTGGAGGCAGGAGTTGATGCAGAGGCCATGAAGGAATGCTGCTTACTGGCTTGCTGTCCATGGCTTGTTCAGCCTGCTTTCTTATGTATGGTAGGACCACCTGCCCAAGGATGGTACAAATCACACTGGGCTTATTACATCAATTATTAGTCAAGAAAATACCGCCACCCCTCCCCCTGCCTGCCCCAAAGTCTTTCCTAGAGGCTGGTCATAGGGAGGCATTTTCTCTGTTGAGGTCCCCTCCTCTTAGATGGTTTGTATAAAGTGGAAAAACACTAGTCAGCTCAGCTGGAATCTCTAAGAAGTTTCCATTTGAATCTCCCTGAAAGCTAATGATGTTGAAGGCTTTTTAGAATCTTTATAGGCCATTTGTGTTTGTTTTCGAGAACTCTCTGTTAGGCTCCGCAGCCTATTTTCTATTGAGTCTAGGTATTAAAGTTCTTTGACTATTGTAGATACTAATCCTCTATTAGATGTGCAGCTAGCGATAAATAAATAAATAAATAAATAAATTTCCTCCTATTCTGTAGGCTGTGTCTACAGTTGATGTACAGGTGTTTTCACGGGGTCCTGTTTGTCAGTTATTGGACTTACTTCTTGAAGGGCCAGTGTCTTATTCAGAAAGCCCTTACTTAACCAGGCCTCCATCTGGAAGTGTCCTCCATACTTCCTACAGGCGGAAACTCTCAGGTCTTGTACAAATCTTTAATCCTTGGGAAGCCGAGGTTTCTGCATGGGAGAGATGAGGACACTTAGATCCAGTTATCTGAGCACCATTCATCTTTTCTCAGCTTTGGGTGGGTATGTTTGGTATCTTTGCCAAAGGTCAGGTAGCTGTAGCTGCATGACCTTGTATCTGGTGCCTCTGTTCTAGTCTATGGATCTATGCATCTATTTTGTGCCACTACCAAGCTGTTTGGGTTTTGTTTGGTTGTTTATTTATTACTCTGCCTCTGCAGCGTAGAAACCGGGTGTGGCAATATCTCTAGCAGTATTCGCTTTGGCTCAGGGTTGCTTTGGCTACTCAGAGTCTTTTGTACATCTACACGAGTTTTAAGATTATTGAAACGCAGTTTTAAATGGTTTAAAACATGAAGTGATGTTGGATTTTTGTCAAAAGCCTTTCCATGTATCAAGATGGCGTTACGATTTCTAGTCTTGAGTTGATTTATGTAATAAATAACATTTATTTATTTTTATATATTACTTTATAACTACATCTCTGGAATAAAGTCTACTTGACCATGGTAAGTGATCTTTATGATGTGCTATTAAATTAAGCTTAAAAGGTTTGGGTTTTTTTGTTTTTTTGTTTTTTTTAGAACCTTTGCAATTATGTTCATATGGTCATTGGGGTTTTTGGTCTTAATTTCCTTTTTTGTTGCATCTTTATCTGATTTTTAGATCAGGATAGTACTGTCTTCATAAAATACTTTGGTAATGTTTCTTCACTTTGTATGGACTAATTTGAGAATATTGATTTTAGTTCTTCTTTGAAGGTCTGATAAAATTCACTACTGAATCCATCTGGTCCTGGATTTGCTTGAGTTGAGAGATTTTTTTTTTCTTTTTTTAATTACTGTTTCAATCCCACTGCTTACTACAGATCTGTTTTAATTGTTGATCTCCTCTTGTTTTAATTTTGGTAGGTCATTTACATCTTAAAATTGACCTATTTCTTTTAGATCTTTCCAATTCAGTGGGAAGATATACCATTTTAGGTAAGACTTAATGCTTTTTGAATTTCACTGGTGTCTGCTGTAATGGCTCCCATTCCATTTCTAAGTTTATTAATTTGGATCCTCTTCTCACTTCTGTAGTTACTTTGGTAAGGGTAGGTAAGTCTTTATCTTTTCAAAGATAAATATGTTTCATTGACTATATTATTTTGTTGCTATTTTCATTCCATACTCTTGTCTTAACTTATTACTTTCTTTCTAAAGACTTGTCCTTCTTTTTCCAGACCTTTAAGGAATATAATTAAGTTATTTAAGATTTCTTTGATGTTTTTAAATATAGACTCAATGCTTAGAATTTCCCTCTTAAGACGCTTTCATTGTATCTCATAATTTTGGCATGCTACGTTTTAATTTTCATTTGATTCTAAGATTTAAAATGTTTTTCTCTATCAATTTATTTATTAACTTTACATGCTGATCACTATTCCCCTTTTCCTGGTCCCCCTCACATAGTCCCTCACCCCATCCACGCTTCCCTTCTCCTCTGAGAAAGTGGAGCCTCCCCCCCGCCCCCCACCCCTCCACCCCATACCTGTATCACCCAACCCTGGCACATTACATCTCTGCAGGGTTAGGCGCATCTTCTCCCACTGAGGCCAGAGAAGGCATCCCAGTTAGGGGAACAGGATCCAGAGACAGGCATCAGCTTTAGGAACAGACCCTGCTCCAGTTGTTGGGAGAGATTTTAAATTTTTTCCTTCTTGATTTTTTTAAGGATCCAGTCACTGCTCGGTAACTCATTGCTTAATCGCCATGATTTTGTATGTGTTCTAGGCTTTGTCTCCATGTTGACTTGTAGCCTTAGTCCATTGTGATCAGATAGAATATAGGAAGTTATTTCAGCTTTCCGATATTTGTTAACAATTGTTCTGTGTCCTGGTATATGATACGTTTTAGAGGACCTTCCATGGACTTCCAAGAAAAGTGTGTATTCCTTGTTGTCTGTATGGGTGTTCTGTAGCTGTCTGTTAAAGCCACTTCATATATATTTGGCTTGATTCATCGATTTCTCTGATTGGTTTGGTTAGATGGCCTGCCAACTGGAGGGAATAGGGCAGTTAATGTCACCTGCTCCTCTTGTACCGAGGTTCACCTGTGACTTCATCCTTAACAGTGCTCATTCTATGAAGTGTGGTACACCTGTGCTCAGGGTGTAACCTTTAGAATTGTAAGGTCTTCTTGGTTGATTGCTCCTTTAGTTAGCATGAAGGCACCACCTCTATCTGTCTCCACTAGCTGGCGTTTGACAGCTATTTTGTTAAATATCAGATCGGTGATGCCCACCTGTCTCTGGGGCCTCTTTGCTTGGATCATATTCCATCTCTTTACCCTAGTGGTGTCTGTGTTTTGTAATGAGATACACTCCTTGGAGGTGATAAACAGATTGCTCCTGCTTTTTGATCCCACACACTACTAGTCTGTGGCGTTTGACTGGGGAATTGAGACCATCAATATTCCGGATTACTATTTAAAGGTGTGCATTGATTCCTGTCATTTTGTTGATATTGTATGGTTTTTTTTCCCTCTTCTTTTCTTTTTTTTTTTATTTTTAATATTTTTATTACATATTTTCCTCAATTACATTTCCAATGCTATCCCAAAAGTCCCCCATAGCGCCCCCCACTTCCCTACCCACCCATTCCCATTCTTTTGGCCCTGGCATTCCCCTATATTGGGGCATATAAAGTTTGCAAGTCCAATGGGCCTCTCTTTCCAGTGATGGCCGACTAGGCCATCTTTCGATACATATGCAGCTAGAGACAAGAGCTCCGGGGTTCTGGTTAGTACATCATGTTGTTCCAACAATAGGGTTGCAGATCCCTTTAGCTCCTTGGGTACTTTCTCTAGCTTCTCCATTGGGAGCCCTGTGATACATCCAATAGCTGACTGTGAACATCCACTCCTGTGTTTGCTAGGCCCCGGCATCGTCTCACAAGAGACAGCTATATTTGGGTCCTTTCAGCAAAATCTTGCTAGTGTATGCAATGGTGTCAGCGTTTAGAAGCTGATTATGGGATGGATCCCTGGATACGGCAGTCTCTAAATGGTCCATCCTTTCATCACAGCTACGAACTTTGTCTCTGTAACTCCTTCCCTGGGTGTTTTGTTCCCAATTCTAAGAAGGGGCACAGTGTCCACACTTTGGTCTTCATTCTTCTTGAGTTTCATGCGTTTAGCAAATTGTATCTTATATCTTGGGTATCCTAAGTTTTGGGCTAATATCCACTTATCAGTGAATACATATTGTGTGAGTTCTTTTGTGATTGTGTTACTTCACTCAAGATGATGCCCTCCAGGTCCATCCATTTGGCTAGGAATTTCATAAATTCATTCTTTTTAATAGCTGAGTAGTACTCCATTGTGTAAATGTACCATAATTTCTGTATCCATTCCTCTGTTGAGGGACATCTGGGTTCTTTCCAGCTTCTGGCTATTATAAATAGGGCTGCTATGAACATAGTGGAGCATGTGTCCTTTTTACCGGTTGGGACATCTTCTGGATATATGCCCAGGAGAGGTATTGCTGGATCCTCCGGTAGTACTATGTCCAATTTTCTGAGGAACCGCCAGACTGATTTCCAGAGTGGTTGTACAAGCTTGCAATCCCACCAACAATGGAGGAGTGTTCCTCTTTCTCCACATCCTCGCCAGCATCTGCTGTCACCTGAATTTTTGATCTTAGCCATTCTGACTGGTGTGAGGTGGAATCTCAGGGTTGTTTTGATTTGCATTTCCCTGATGATTAAGGATGTTGAACATTTTTTCAGGTGTTTCTCTGCCATTCGGTATTCCTCAGGTGAGAATTCTTTGTTCAGTTCTGAGCCCCATTTTTTAATGGGGTTATTTGACTTTCTGGAGTCCACCTTCTTGAGTTCTTTATATATATTGGATATTAGTCCCTTATCTGATTTAGGATAGGTGAAGATCCTTTCCCAATCTGTTGGTGGTTTTTTTGTCTTATTGATGGTGTCTTTAGCCTTGCAGAAGCTTTGTAGTTTCATGAGGTCCCACTTGTCAATTCTCGATCTTACAGCACAAGCCATTACTGTTCTATTCAGGAATTTTTCCCCTGTGCCCATATCTTCAAGGCTTTTCCCCACTTTCTCCTCTATAAGTTTCAGTGTCTCTGGTTTTATGTGAAGTTCCTTGATCCACTTAGACTTGACCTTAGTACAAGGAGATAGGAATGGATCGATTCGCATTCTTCTACATGTTAACAACCAGTTGTGCCAGCACCATTTGTTGAAAATGCTGTCTTTCTTCCACTGGATGTTTTTAGCTCCCTTGTCGAAGATCAAGTGACCGTAGGTGTGTGGGTTCATTTCTGGGTCTTCAATTCTATTCCATTGGTCTATTTGTCTGTCACTATACCAGTACCATGCAGTTTTTATCACACTTGCTCTGTAGTAGAGCTTTAGGTCCGGCATGGTGATTCCACCAGAGGTTCTTTTATCCTTGAGAAGAGTTTTTGCTATCCTAGGTTTTTTGTTATTCCAGATGAATTTGCAGATTGCACTTTCTAAATTCGTTGAAGAATTGATTTGGAATTTTGATGGGGATTGCATTGAATCTGTAGATTGCTTTTGGCAAGATAGCCATTTTTACAATGTTGATCCTACCAATCCATGAGCATGGGAGATCTTTCCATCTTCTGAGATCTTCTATAATTTCTTTCTTCAGAGACTTGAAGTTTTTATTATACAGATCTTTCACTTCCTTAGTTAGAGTCACGCCAAGATATTTTATATTATTTGTGACTGTTGAGAAGGGTGTTGTTTCCCTAATTTCTTTCTCAGCCTGTTTATTCTTTGTGTAGAGAAAGGCCATTGATTTGTTTGAGTTAATTTTATATCCAGCTACCTCACCGAAGCTGTTTATCAGGCTTAGGAGTTCTCTGGTGGAATTTTTAGGGTCACTTATATATACTATCATATCATCTGCAAAAAGTGATATTTTGACTTCATCTTTTCCAATTTGTATCCCTTTGATCTCCTTTTGTTGTTGAATTGCTCTGGCTAGGACTTCAAGTACAATGTTGAATAGGTATGGAGAAAGTGGACAGCCTTGTCTAGTCCCTGATTTTAGAGGGATTGCTTCAAGCTTCTGACCATTTACTTTGATGTTGGCTACTGGTTTGCTGTAGATTGCTTTTATCATGTTTAGGTATGGGCCTTGAATTCCTGATCTTTCCAAGACTTTTATCATGAATGGGTGTTGGATCTTGTCAAATGCTTTTTCCGCATCTAACGAGATGACCATGTGGTTTTTGTCTTTGAGTTTGTTTATATACTGGATTACGTTGATGGATTTCCGTATATTGAACCATCCCTGCATCCCTGGGATGAAACCTACTTGGTCAGGATGGATGATTGTTTTGATGTGTTCTTGGATTCGGTTAGCAAGAACTTTATTGAGGATTTTTGCATCAATATTCATAAGGGATATTGGTCTGAAGTTTTCTATCTTTGTTGGGTCTTTTTGTGGTTTAGGTATCAGAGTAATTGTGGCTTCATAGAATGAGTTGGGTAGAGTACCTTCTGTTTCTATTTTGTGGAATAGTTTGTGAAGAACTGGGATTAGATCTTCTTTGAAGGTCTGATAGAACTCTGCACTAAACCCATCTGGTCCTGGGCTTTTTTTAGTTGGGAGACTATTAATGACTGCTTCTATTTCTTTGGGGGATATAGGGCTGTTTAGATCATTACCTGATCTTGATTCAACTTTGGTACCTGGTATCTGTCTAGGAACTTCTCCATTTCATCCAGGTTCTCCAGTTTTGTTGAGTATAGCCTTTGGTAGAAGGATCTGATGGTGTTTTGGATTTCTTCAGGATCTGTTGTTATGTCTCCTTTTTCATTTCTGATTTTGTTAATTAGGATGCTTTCCCTGTGCCCTCTAGTGAGTCTGGCTAAAGGTTTATCTATCTTGTTGATTTTCTCAAAGAACCAGCTCCTTGATTGGTTGATTCTTTGAATAGTTTTTCTTGTTTCCACTTGGTTGATTTCACCCCTGAGTTTGATTATTTCCTGCCTTCTACTCCTCTTGGGTGAATTTGCTTCCTTTTGTTCTAGTGCTTTTAGGTGTGTTGTCAAGCTGCTAATGTGTGCTCTCTCTAGTTTCCTTTTGGAGGCACTCAGAGCTATGAGTTTTCCTCTTAGAAATGCTTTCATTGTGTCCCATAAGTTTGGGTATGTTGTGGCTTCATTTTCATTGAACTCTAAAAAGTCCTTAATTTCTTTCTTTATTCCTTCCTTGACCAAGGTATCATTGAGAAGAGTGTTGTTCAGTTTCCACGTGAAGGTTGGCTTTCTATTATTTATTTTGTTATTGAAGATCAGCCTTAGTCCATGGTGATCTGATAGGATGCATGGGACAATTTCAATATTTTTGTATCTGTTGAGGCCTGCTTTGTGACCAATTATGTGGTCAATTTTGGAGAAGGTACCATGAGGTGCTGAGAAGAAGGTATATCCTTTTGTTTTAGGATAGAATGTTCTGTAGATATCTGCCAGATCCATTTGATTCATAATTTCTCTTAGTTTCACTGTGTCTCTGTTTAGTTTCTGTTTCCATGATCTGTCCATTGGTGAAAGTGGTGTGTTGAAGTCTCCCACTATTATTGTATGAGGTGCAATGTGTGCTTTGAGATTTACTAAAGTTTCTTTAATGAATGTGGCTGCCTTTGTATTTGGAGCATAGATATTCAGGATTGATAGTTCCTCTTGGAGGATTTTACCTTTGATGAGTATGAAGTGTCCCTCCCTGTCTTTTTTAATGACTTTGGGTTGGAAGTCAATCTTATCAGATATTAGAATGGCTACTCCAGCTCGTTTCTTCATGCCATTTGCTTGGAAAATTGTTTTCCAGCCTTTCATTCTGAGGTAGTGTCTATCCTTTTCTCTGAGATGAGTTTCCTGTAAGCAGCAAAATGTTGGGTCTTGTTTGTGTAGCCAGTTTGTTAGTCTATGTCTTTTTATTGGGGAGTTGAGTCCATTGATATTAAGAGATATTAAGGAAAAGTAATTGTTGTTTCCTGTTATTATTGTTGTTAAAGTTGGCATTTTGTTCTTGTGGCTGTCTTCTTTTAGGTTTGTTGAGGGATTACCTTCTTGTTGTTTCTAGGGCGTGGTTCCTGTCCTTGTATTGTTTTTTTTCTGTTATTATCCTTTGAAGGGCTGGATTCGTGGAGAGATAATGTGTGAATTTGGTTTTGTCGTGGAATACTTTGGTTTCTCCATCTATGTTAATTGAGAGTTTGGCTGGGTATAGTAGCCTGGGCTGGAATTTGTGTTCTTTTAGTGTCTGTATAACATCCGTCCAGGATCTTCTGGCTTTCATAGTCTCTGGTGAAAAATCTGGTGTAATTCTGATAGGCTGGCCTTTATATGTTACTTGGCCTTTTTCTCTTACTGCTTTTAGTATTCTATCTTTATTTAGAGCATTTGTTGTTCTGATTATAATGTGTCGGGAGGTATTTCTTTTCTGGTCCAGTCTATTTGGAGTTCTGTAGGCTTCTTGTATGTTCATGGGCATCTCTTTCTTTAGATTTGGGAAGTTTTCTTCTATAATTTTGTTGAAGATGTTTGCTGGTCCTTTGAGTTGAAAATCTTCATTCTCATCCACTCCTATTATCCGTAGGTTTGGTCTTCTCATTGTGTCCTGTATTTCTTGGATGTTTTGAGTTAGGATCTTTTTGCATTTTACATTTTCCTTGATTGTTGTGCCGATGTTCTCTATGGAATCTTCTGCACCTGAGATTCTCTCTTCCATCTCTTGTATTCTGTTGCTGATGCTCATATCTATGGTTCCAGATTTCTTTCCTAGGGTTTCTATCTCCAGTGTTGCCTCATTTTGGGTTTTCTTTATTGTGTCTACTTCCCTTTTTAGGTCTAGTATGGTTTTGTTCATTTCCATCATCTGTTTGGATGTGTTTTCCTGTTTTTCATTAAGGACTTCTACCTGTTTGATTATGTTATCCTGTTTTTCTTTAAGGATTTGTAACTCTTTAGCAGTGTTCTCCTGCAATTCTTTAAGGGATTTTTGTGCTTCCTCTTTATTGTCTTCTGCCTGTTTAGCAGTGTTCTCCTGCATTTCTTTAAGTGTGTTATTAAAGTCCTTCTTGAAGTCCTCTATCATCATCAGGAGATATGCTTTTAAATCCGTGTCTAGCTTTTCCGGTGTGTTGGGGTGCCCTGGACTGGGCGAAGTGGGGGTGCTGGGTTCTGATGATGGTGAGTGGTCTTGGTTTCTGTTAGTAAGATTATTACGTTTACCTTTCGCCATCTGGTAATCTCTGGGGTTAGTTGTTATCATTGTCACTGTTTAAAGATTGGAGCAGAAGCTGTGCTCCACTCACCAGAAGTCTTAAGATCCTGTGGCGGGTGTTGTGGGTAGCTGGCGAGTGTCAGCCGACCCTGAGCCCCAGCTGCCCCGGTGCTTTTCTGACCGGAAGAGGGTTGTGGCCCTATGTAGGCCGGATTTCTCTCTCCCCAACCAGAGCAGTCTCAGGTCCCGCGTGATTGGACTGGAGCAGAAGCTGTGTTCCACTCACCAGCAGTCCCAAAATCCTGCGGCGGGGGTCGTGGGTAGCTGGCGGGTGTCAGGCAACCCTGCTCTCCCGCTATCCCGGCGCTGATCCGGCCGGATGAGGCCTGTGGCCCTACTCAGGCCGGTTTCTGCTTCCCTAACTAATGCAGTCTCAGGTCCCGCGCAATTGGATTGGAGCAGAAGCTGTGTTCCACTCACCAGAAGTCTTAAGATCCTGTGGCGGGTGTTGTGGGTAGCTGGCGAGTGTCAGCCGACCCTGCGCCCCAGCTGCCCTGGTGCTTTTCTGACCGGAAGAGGGTTGTGGCCCTATGTAGGCGGATTTCTCTCTCCCCAACCAGAGCAGTCTCAGGTCCTGCGTGATTGGACTGGAGCAGAAGCTGTGTTCCACTCACCAGCAGTCCCAAAATCCTGCGGCGGGGGTCGTGGGTAGCTGGCGGGTGTCAGGCAACCCTGCGCTCCCGCTACCCCGGCGCTGATCCGGTCGGATGAGGCCTGTGGCCCTACTCAGGCCGGTTTCTGCTTCCCTAACTAATGCAGTCTCAGGTCCCGCGCAATTGGATTGGAGCAGAAGCTGTGCTCCACTCACCAGAAGTCTTAAGATCTCCCTCTTCTTTTCTTGCTCAGCTATTATTCCAGTTTATTTTTTCCCTATGGCTTTGTGCATTGTCCCCCCTTCAATAGGAAAGATTCCTTCATATATTTTCTATAGACCTAGGTTAGTGATCATCAATTCTTTTGGTCTATTGCTATCCTGGGGAGGTTTTGTTTTCATTCATTTATGACAAGTAGCTTTGATGGTTAGTCTGGGGTCCTTCCGATCTTGAAAAGCATCATCCCAAACCCTTCTAGTTTTTAAAGGTTCAGTTGACCATTCTGCTGCTATTCTTAGCAGCCTGCCTTTGCACTTATCTTGGTATTTCTCGATTACTGTTTTCTGTATAGTTTCTTTGTTCTGTACATTTAATGCTTTATTTTTAATATGACAAGTGAGGTTCTTTTCTGGTCTTGTCTGTTTTCCACCTTAAATGCCTCCTGTGTTTGAATATCTTTTCCTAACTCTGAGAGATTTTCTATTATGATTCTCTTGAAGACATTTTCTATGCCATTAGAATGAGATTCCCCTCCTGTTGTGTAAACCTAATTCAGTCTTTTCAGAGTGCCACATGTACCTTGGAATTCTCACTGGCATCTTTTTTTTTTAATTATTACTTTATTGCCTTAGTTATTTTTCTATTGCTGTGAAGAAACACTATGGCTAAGGCAACTTATAAAAGAAAGCATTGAATTGGGGGCTTGTTTATAGTCTCAGATGGAGAGTTTCTGACCTTCACGGAGCGAGGTGCAGCAGTAGGAAGGCCCAGGGCTGGAGCAGTAGTTGAGAGCTCATATCTGATCCACAAACAGGAGGCAGAGAGTAAGAGAGCTAACTGGGAATGACATGGGCTTTTGAAACCTGAAAGTCCACACCTTCCTCAACAAAGCAACATTGTATCCTGCTAACCAAAAGGGAATCAGACATTTAAATACGTGGGCCAATCGACGCCATTCTCATCCAAACCGCCACAGGTACCTTCCTCCCTGTTGAATTGTTCCAGTTCCTGCACATTGAATCCTGTGCTTACCCACCCTGTCTTGTCCATGGTCCACTTTATTGGTTGTTTTGTTTTGTTTTGTTCTTGTCTTAGTCAGGGCTTCTATTCCTGCACAAACATCATGACCAAGAAGCAAGTTGGGGAGAAAAGGGTTTATTCAGCTTACATTTCCACATTGCTGTTCATCACCAAAGGAAGTCAGGACTGGAACTCAAGCAGGTCAGGGAGCAGGAGCTGATGCAGAGGCCATGGAGGGATGTTCCTTACTGGCTTGCTTCCCCTGGCTTGCTCAGCTTGATCTCTTATAGAACCCAAGACTACCAGCCCAGACATGGTCCCACCCACAATGGCACTCCCCACTTGATCACTAATTGAGAAAATGCCTTACAGCTGGATCTCATGGAGGCATTTCCTCAAGGGAGGCTCCTTTCTCTGTGATAACTCCAGCTTGTGTCAAGTTGACACACAAACCCAGCCAGTACAGGTTTTTGTTTGTTTGTTTGTTTTTTGTGGGTTTTTTTGTTTTGTTTTTGTAATGTCTAGTACTCTGAATTGGTGTTTCTCTGTAATTTCTTTGTTGGCTTTCCTGTTTATACTATGTATCACCTCCTTATTTCATTCATCTCTTTGTGACCTTGATCATGTGTAAGGTCATTACTTCAGGTTCTATGTGGGAGTTCATCTAACTCACTCCAACTAGGTGCCGTTACTGTAAGGCTAACTCCATTGGAAGAGTTCTGATGGTTTTGTTTTTTGTTTTTAAAATGTTGCTATGTTGGGATGTATGCATCTAACGTCTTGTTTTGTTTTTTGGTTTTTTGGGGATTGGTTTAGTTTTGACCAGCTATTTTCCTTCATTTGAAGTATTTGCAATTTTCACACAGTCTTGAATGTGTTAGAGCTCAATGTGCTGTAGTTGAGAAAATAATTCCTCACTCCCGGAGCTCCGGATGCCTGGTGTAAGCTCCGTACCATTCCCCAAGTAGAATATTAACTGCAAGAGCAACCACAGTGGCTGAATACTAACACTATTCAAATATTTTATTAGCCAATTCCCAACAGTGACTCCTTCGGCTTCAATAACTTTTGGAGGATAAACAGGCAAGGATAGCATGGAGTGTACTTGGAGTTTAGTTAACATACTTGTTCTTTAAAGAGAGAGAGCTCGTGAACAACCATGGAAGGCGATGGGCAGAGAGGTGGGGAGAGTGGGGGAGGAGTAGGGGAGGGGAGCTGTGACCAAGAAAAAATATATAAGAAATTGTTTACATAACCTAAAACTAGAAAATATGGTCAGGGTTAGGAGGGAAGCAGAGTAGGGGAGGAGAAATATTAAAGTAACACTGAGTAGAAAACAGGGTGAGGTGGGTAAAGTGGCGGGGTGAGTCGAGGTGGGAGGATTTAGAGGAAAAGACAAAGAAAGGGTGGGGGGAGGCATAAGCAACAGCTCCCAAAACCTAACCGAGCACTCTAAAGACAAAGGCAAAGCCATCGGGAGGCATACATGGAAGAGTAGAAAGTAAGTAGCAGAAAATTTAAAAGTACAAGAACGTCGTATGATGTAAACTGCGGGCCCCGCTGCAGAGTTGAAAGACCCCTTTCCCAGATCCCTCCGCCTCTTACAGGCCCTGTGCATGCAGGAGGGGTGCATGGCAGGCACCGGCCTCTCTCTGCAGCCTTCTGGTTCCCCGGTAGTCCTACTCCGGCTTGGGAGTAAAGGAGATTGTGAGCTTTCTTGTTTGTTCTGGCAGAACCCCAACATGCACTGCGGCTTCTTCCGGTTCTGCAGGTCCAGTGCATGTAAGAAGCAGTGTAGGCTGCTGTGAGCTCCTTCTGCACCTTCCGATGCTCTTCCCGGGGCAGCTTTATCCAATCTAGACTCTTATTAAAATGTAATTAAATAATGCTACACATTATAAACCTTTAAGATGGCACTTTCAGCTATTTCAATAGAATGCAGCTTATAGTAATTGAAGTATTTTAATAAGCCATAATTTATTCACTGGGTTCTTTTCAGAAGTTGGTAAAAATTGCTATAGTAACTGCTGTCGTGCCTTAAAATAGATTATTCAAATTAAATTTTATTGCCTATGTCTTCAATTCCTTTATGCAAATGCATGCAATGCAGACTTGGTGGCATGGGGTAAATGTCTTTAGTAGTTCCGATGCTTATTTGCAGGGAGGGGATTTACAGACTTTGGGAAGGATGACGGGAGGCAACAGACACGGAGTGCTCAGCATTCCGACCAGCACACAGTCAGTCTCTCAGCTCACAGTCAGTCTGCATCTCTAAAATGAAGAGATCGCAGAAGAATACGCACAGATTTCTCCATAGCACGGCTCTCTCTGAACTAACGCTGAGAGCTACTGTTTTTATCTTTTATCTTTTTTTAAAGTAGAACATCAGAAACCAACTACTCTTCTGTATTCTGGCCCACTCTGATCCAGCAGAGAGATGAGGTCAGGGGTGGTGTTTCTGGCCAGCACAGCTGCCTGTGTTCTGGGAGCACGGGGAGGCAGGGCTGCCTTGGCACTCTCTGAGGCCTGCATCGCTCACCCCACTTCAAAGTCAAGGCCTGCTTCTATTTTTGTCTAGGGTCGGCAGCCCGCCCATGCAGTTGCCTCTTGAACAAAAGGTTCTGCCAGATCTCTGACACCTTTGAGCCACACAGTCTCATCACACAATCATAAAAATAGTCATGATTCGTTGTGCTGTGTGGCATTCAGTTTAGAAACTCTTCTACCCAGAATCTTGAAATGGCAGTCAGCATTATTCCTACTTTACAATTTCAAGAACAGTTGAGCCCTAGTGAGAAACCGGACACCACAGGCCCACACCTGTGTGGCGTCTGAATTCCCATTCCTCCAGCCTGCTGGCTCTTACAGCCCTTAGCCTCTCTCCCGAAGGGTCACCTTTAAGCGTGAGATAAAGCGTAGAAGTCTATCATTTTGGTGCTTGCCTTAGTTTGTTTTCCACTGCTGCGATAAAACACCAGGTTCAAAAGCACCTGGGAGAGGCAAGGGCTTACTTCATCTCACAGTCACGGTCTTTCCTCAGGGGAAGTCAGGACAGGAACTCAGGCGTGAACCTCGAAGCAGGAACCATTTTGATGTTTATTTATTGCATTCATCAAACTGTCTTAAAATGTTCCGTTCCTTGGCTGCATTTCTGATAAAACAGATAAACACACAGAGATAGATAGACATAGTCCAAAAGATAGAGATACATAAACTGCCTATCAGTTAGTTCATTTGTCTGTTGCAAGCAGAATAATAATGTAAACTTGTAAGGACTTCTCCATTTTCTTTCCTTTTTTTGTTTTTGTTTTTGTTTTGTTTGGTTTGGTTTGGTTTGGTTTTTCCAGACAGGGTTTCTCTGTATAGCCCTGGCTGTCCTGGAACTCACTTTGTAGACCAGGCTAGCCTCGAACTCAGAAATCTGCCTGCCTCTGCCTCCCAAGTGCTGGGATTCCAGGCATGTGCCATCACCGCCCGGCTCTTCTGCATTTTCTTGATAAAAGATTGTAACAGTTGCATTTCCAAAATCTTCACTTGAGAGTATTGTGAAGAGGTGGTTATAAGACACAAGAACAAAAGCAAATGAGAGGCTTCCTCATCCTCCAACATCAAGCTAGACTATATTTAAATCACCTCGAAAAAGATATTTGCTGTATATTTAAATCCCTCTAGACAGGGATGGACATGGAGCTCAATGGGTAGAGCACCAGCTCTCATGCACCAGGTCCTGGGTTCGTTCAGTCTCCAGCCTCGCATAAACTAGGGGTAGCAGTGAATGCCTGTAATTCTATAACTCGGGAAGTGGAGCAAGAGGATCAGAAGTTTAAGGCCATCTTTGGCCATTTTGAGGCAACTGTGTGCTATATGAAACCCTGCCTCTAAAATTAAAGAAAAGATAAAGTGTGTCGGCATCTTAACAGATTTTTTTTTCCCAGTGTTAAACTGCTCCTCTTTGGGTAAATTCTAGCTGAAGCTGGATATGACCCTACAAATCTGGTGAGGGGAAGATACTGTTTCCAGACACATAATAAACGCAAAATCAACTTGATTTTTTTTCTTCTTCCAACCCTGTCCAGGTTAGTTTTTGGTCAGCTTGAACAAGCTAGAATTATTTGGGAAGAGGAAACTCAATTGAGAAAATGCCTCCCTCAAGTTGCCTGTAGGCAAATCTGGGGGGCATTTTCTTGATTGATGTGGGAAGGCCTAGCCCACTTTGGTCAGTGCCCCACCCCCACCCTGGGCAAGTGGTTCTGAGATGTATAAGAAAGCAGGCCATGGGGACCTAGTCAATAGGCGGCATTTCTTCATGGTCTCTGCTTCAGTTCTTGCCTCCAGCTTTCTGCCTTGCCTCTCCCCCCACCAACTGTGACCTGGATTCTATAAGCCAAATAACCCTTTTCCTTTCCAAGTTGCTTTTGCTCCTGGTCTTTACCACAGAGTAGAAACCTACCTAAGATAATCACTGATGCTATCTATTGCTTTTCTTATTTGGTCTTATTTTAAGGAGTGTGTTTCAGGCTCCCTTTACAATTTGGGTATAATTGTCTATGATTTCTCGTTTGTAAGATCAAAGCACTTTGAAAACACAGAGTGATGCCTGCAAGCCCAGCCCTGGAGAGATGGGAAGGTGACGGATTAAAGACTACCTGAGATCCCGCTTCAAAGAAAATACACAACAAAGTAGCTTGACTCCAAAATGTCACAGGTCAGGGGAGTGCGCTCTTTCTGAGTCCCTTTCCACACGGGCCAGATGTGTGAAATGGGCTGAATTTTGGAAGTTGACCAAACATTTCAGTGATGATAGGAAGATATCCGATTTACAGTGGTATGATATGGAGATCAACACTCACTTAACAAATGTTTTCTAAACAGCTTTTAGTTTTGATTCTAGGTACTATTTTAAGAATACCCCTCCCCCCACTTCCCCTACACACACATTCTTTTCTTTTGGACATTTTTTTGTTATTGTTGTTTTTTGCATTCTTGAAATAAGGTTTCACCCTGTAGCCTAGTTCCCAATCCTCTTGACTCAGCTTTCTGAATGCTGGGGCTGTTGGCCTAAGCCTCTGTGCCCAGACTTTAGGACTGTTTTCTGAAACCGTTGCCCTTAGATAGACTGCAGACCTTAATTTCTTTCTCCAGGAGAAAAGTGAAATGATTAAGAAAAACATTTCTCATGTTAAATTGAGTATACACCTAAGGGGAGGCAGGCAGGCAGGCAGACAGACAGACAGACAGACAGACAGACAGACAGAGGTGAGCTTTGAGAGAGATGGAATTCACAACAGATTGCATGACAGTTGAGGAAGGACAGAGATGTCACACTCTGCATCTGGGGCATTGTGTTCCGAACAGAAGGATCAGATCTCAGGGACGAGAATGTCTAGTGTCTCAGGAATTGCAAACAGAGATGCACCGAGGACGCGGCAGATTTCGCTGGCTATGCATGGGCCAACAAAAGACCTCAGGCTTTTCCTTCCATGGAGTGGGAAGCCATAGCAGAGTTTTCATCATTGAGCTGAGTGTCATAATCTAACTTGAATTAGAACAAGCAGTTAAGAGCGGGACCCTGAAAATCAAGTAGAAGAAGCAAGGGTGGAAGTAGGGACATGCAGCGCTGATCCAACAGGGCTCTCGATGGCCCAGCCCAACAGGGCAGTGGTGGAAGTCAGGACAAACCACAAGGTACTGGAAGTGTAGTGAGGTCAGCCCCCTCTAGAGATTTCCGACCAATCAGTGTGTAGACGTATAGAACGGGGAGGAATGGTGCTGACTGCAAATGGAAAACTGGGATGGTCTTTGCGCTTGCATGCTTGCTTCCATTGGCCCACCTCTCCTAGGACCTCTGCTTCTCAGAGATCCTAATCAATGGCTTAAAGGCCAAGGAAATGCACTCTGCTCCTATTTACTTGCTTTGGACCTCTCGAGAGCTGCTCGTGATAAAGAGTATGTTTGCAAAACGTATTTTCTGATTATGTGCTTAAAAGAGAAAGGTACCAGAGGAGTTGAAATAATATTTGTCAAGTTGAAATGCTTTCTCCGTGGTGCATGGGTAAGCAAGATTTCAGCCAAGAAAATTGTTTTAGCTTTGTGCAGTGTTTATGAGATCAAATATTTTGAATCTGAAAACCTGTATCAGGTTCAACCCCTCTGGCTGCTACAACAGTTCCCATTGCTTTAGAACTGCCTTTCTTGTTAGAAGTACACTTGAGATGGCATTTCCCTGCTAAATTCATTACCACGTAGTTCAGTAAGAAACCAACTAAGTAAGCTGTCTTGTTAACAAGCTACATAAATCAAGAACATTTAATTGACCTGAAAAGATGGTTGATAAAAAGTTGAGAATGGCCCTTAGCCCCTCTGTGTTTCTATCCTGAGTGCAGAGCCTGGAAGTGTCTCACCAGCAAGGGACAGAGACGCATCTAAATGTGATCTGTGAATAGTTCCTGTATGCTGGTCACCAATAACCAGTATTGATTAGCACAGAATTTAAATGGTTGCTTCCAAAAGTCCTAAGATTGTTTTCAATGATTTAAATGTTATGAGAAATGATTGCTGTATGAGTGTTATTTGTAGCCCAGGACAACCTTGAACTTGTTCTGCATCTGGTGATGACCTTGAACCTTGACCTTTCTAGCTCTATTTCCCAAGTGCTGGAATTACAGGCCTAGGTCATCATGATTTTAACCGATTCTTCATGTACGTTAGGCAAGTCCTCTACCAATCCAGCTCCAGGATCAGAGTCCAACGTTTTGTTGTTTGATTGGTTGGTTTTTAGTTTGTTTGTTTTACAAATGTCTCCCCGTGCAATTTCACATTTTGCTTTCCGTAAAGTCTAACATTCTACTATGAATGATAAACGCTTGAGTTTGTTCTCTTTGAGACAGGAATCCTTATGGAGCTCTAGCCGGCCTGGAAACCACTATGTAGCCCAGGCCTGTCCTCAATTTGCAGGGATCCTCCTGCCTTTGTCCCCTGAATTCTGAGATTACAGGTGTGACAGCTGAAAGAGTCAGATGCAGATATTTGCACCCAACCAATGGACAAAAGCAACTGGCCCCTGTTGTCAAATTAGAGAAAGACTGGAAGAAGCTGAGGAGAAGGGAGATTGTTCCTGTAGGAGGACCAGCAGTCTCAATTAATCTAGACCCCTGAAATCTCCCAAACACTGCACCACCAAACAGACAGCATACACTAGCTGATGTGAGGCTCCCCCAACACACATACAGTAGAGGACTGTCGGGTCTGTGTTCATTCAGAGATGATGCACCTAACCCTCAAGAGACTGGAGGCCCCAGGGAGTTTAGAGGTCAGGTGGGGTGGAGGTGGGGACATCCACATGGAGACAGGGTGGAGTGGGGAGGAGGTGTGGGATGTGGAGCAGTCGAAGGTAGATGGGGGGGTGATAAAATATGGAATATAAAAAAATAAATTAAAAACAAAAAAACCTCTAACCCAGGCATAGCTCAGTGGCAGAACAGTTGTCTAGGATAAGAAAAGCCCTGAGTTCAATTCTTAGGACAGAGAGAAAGAAAAAGGACTGAAAAAGACCTCTACTATGAGACTTCCTGTGCTCAGCTCCCCACACTAACTGTCCTTAGATTTTGACCTGAGGGGAGGCTACTTACCTTGTTCAAGTGCAAGAGGTACACAGATAGAAAACAGAGATGATGATAGTGTCCGGTTCATGGGTCCGTGTTGAGGATTGCATGAAGCTGTCCACAGAAGCAATGAACACGCACTGCCTGATACACAATAATAAACAATATATTCATGTCAGCTATAATTAAAGGCAAAAGTAGAAAAATATTATTTAGTATTCGCTCCTCTTGTGGGATATATTACCCCACCTAGCTCATGAGTTCAGTGAGCATCTTGTAGTCTTTACTGTATTAAAAATATTGAGCTATTTTAAGATTGGTACACATAAAAGGATTAGCGTGTACTCTTATGGGTTAAAGAACCAAATGCTCTAAATATAGGATTGACTGACCCATGTAAGTTATTGTCATCTGCCAGATGGCATGGACCCACGGGCAGAGCGAAGGATAGTTTTACTTAGCCCCCAGGTTGGTTCTGGGTATGTGTGAATACACACAGGTATGTGTGTACATGCGCACATGTGTGTGTGCGTGTATTTCAAAATGTTTCTACATTAACCTTACTCGACAAACTGAAAGAAGAACATAGAAAATGGAAGTCAGGGACAAGATGGTGAAAGTGACCAAATGCGTATTGAGTGGCAGAAGTTAGAACCTAATGTCTGTAAAGAAGTAGACGACAGCTGGCTGTGCTAAGTCATGTCTGTAAGCCCAGCCAGCACTCAGGGGACTAAGATAGAAGGTCCACTCAGAGGGTCAACCTCAGTTACAGAGTGAGACCTGCTTTGAGCCAACCAACCAACCACTGGAGAGAAGGAGAAAGAAGAGAAAAAAAGTGTTGAGAGATTGTGTTTCTGAGGCACCAGGATCAACAACCAGGTAAAGCCAGGAACGGAGGCATGGTTCAGTATAAGGAGGAAGTCCCCAGGCCAAGGATGCATGATGCCCTGGAAGGAAATTAGTCCTTTTCTGCAAGGCAGGACCTGAGCAAGTTGTAAAGTCTCTCCTCTTAAGACCATTGAAAGTTTCTAGACGTTTTCCTTGAAAATAATTTGTAGACTAAAATTCTATTCCATTTTTAGCCCATATTTTAACACAGAAAATTATGATAAAGGGCTTTGTACTTAGCTGGCTGGAAATGGCGTGTCCATGCATGCAGAATGATAGTGAAGCTGGCGTCTTAGCCAAGAAACCCCAGAGAGGAGCGGCTGCGCACTAACCCGAGTTCAGAACAGAGCAGTAGGCTTTACAAAGATAACAATGGCGCGCTACTTCTGCAGGGCTCACATCCTCAGCTAGGTCCATGTGACTGTACGTATCAGAACGTGGACACAGACAGTGGAGGGCAGGAGCTCAGAAACCCTGGCCTTCACTTCAGACCATGTAGGAGAAGAATTTTTGAGTGGAGTCTGAGATGAGCTGACCTGAAAGGCGGTGTGAGGACAGCTGATGGGTCAGAGAGGGCTGTGACCTGACACACTCAGGGAATCTGGAAAGGGAGAGCACAGGTTGGCAAGCAGTTTTGGCAAAGAACCAGGAAGTTTGCTGCCTCGTGCCCACAAATGATATGTGTTTCCCCATGGACCAGGAGAGGTCAGGAGCAAACCAGAGGTGACTGGCAGTCTCCAGGCTCCTGAGGGGGCAGATGGGTCCGAGCAGCTAGCTACAAGCTAAAGTAGACAGCTTCCTAACTGAATCCAGAAGAGTTACAAATTACCTCCTAGAATGCACAGAAACGGCTCATGTATCAGTTGTTGCTGAGATGAAGTAGGAAGACCAAAAGCAACCCGGGAAAGAAGGTTCGCTTCATCTTAGCGCTCCCAGGTCACACTCTATCACTGAGCAGGTCAGGGCAAGCACCCGAGGCAGGAACTGAAACAAAGGCTATGGGTGAAGGCTGCTTATGACTTGCTCCCTCTGGCTTAGCCTGCTTTCTTATACACCCCAGGACACCCTGTCCAAGAACGGCACCACCCACAATGGGATGACTCCTCCCATATCACAGGATCATCAAGAAAATGCCTTACAAAGTTGCCGTCAAGCAATCTGGTGATGGTATCTTCTCAACTGAGGTTCCTCTTTCTAAATAACTCTAGTTTTTTTTTTTTTGGGGGGGGGGTTGTTTTTGTTTTTTTTTTTTGGGGGGGGGTTGTTTTTGTTTTTTTTTTTTTGAGACAGGGTTTCTCTGTGTAGCCCTGGCTGTCCTGGAACTCACTTTGTAGACCAGGCTGGCCTCAAACTCAGAAATCCGCCTGCCTCTGCCTCCCAAGTGCTGGGATTAAAGGTGTGTGCCACCACACACACACACACACACACACACACACACACACACACACACATTCTCTCTCTCTGTCTCTCTGTCTCTCTCTCTGTCTCTCTGTCTCTCTCTCTCTCTCTCTCTCTCTCACACACACACACACCACTCCACATTAAGCAAGAATTAAGAACCATGGGCTAGGTCGTCAGGGAGCAGTCTTTGTGTCTTTATTATGAAATCTCCCCCTCTCAAACTGTCTGTCTCCAAGACCTAAAAGCCCGAAGATGGGGTTGCTGAAAAAACCTCCTTTTCTCTTTGCTTTTCTTTATCCTTGCCCATTACACCAAGGAGTCAGAGTTAGCAAGCTGGGAGAGGAAAAGAGAGAGAGAGAGCCCTACCCTACCCCACCCTACAGCAGAAAAGCCTCAAGAGTACATGGAGAAAGGACAGGAACCCCTTCTCTTAAAGTTAAAATTAGAGCTTAGACAGAGGTGGAGCCTTTAAGACTGGTCTGGGCAACTCGAATAGCTACAGAACTGTCCTTAGAGGTAAACAGGATGCCAGAACCCGTTTGGTTTGGGCAACGGAAAAATCTCTTTCCCTTTGTTAAACACAACTTCAAAGATAATGGAGCAAAGAGAAACAATTAGACGGGGTCACCAGGAAAGCCATCTTGACAGATTAGTTACTGATAAATGATAAATACTCTCTAGCCAAAAAAAAAAAAAAAAATCCTTCATCTGGGCTAGTCAGAACAGCTCAGTGGGTAAAAACAGCTGCCATGCAAGCCTGCTGTGAATTTAGTCCTCCATCACACAGGGGGAAAGAACCCACTCTTGAAAACTGTCTTCTAACCTCCACACTGAGGAAGTGGCGTGTCACTCACACACACACATACACATATACACTAAAATATGGCATTCTTTGATTCCTCTGATAACAATAAAGCACACAGGAGAGGCCACAGTCCACAGGGTTAGGCTGGCGTTCTACCACACCAGCAAACTTCAAAACTGAAGAAATACCTCTGGTATTTTCGGGTCCTTTAGTCATTTCTGGATCAAGGCATGTCTCATGGCTTCAGTTAGCAGCTAAGTAGAGGGCAGCAGGAGCCTGGACAGAGATGGACAAAAGGATACAATACCAACAAACAAGGCATGAAGATTAAAATTAGGGATTTAGGCAAATGTGAGAATAGAAGCATTTGGTCTTTCGGGCGTATGCAAAACAATTATGTACCTAAAAACGAGTTATTTATATTGTGATTATATCTTCTACCTAAGATAATCTAAACGTTTATCCCCTCATGATTAGCAGCTAATGGACAATAAAGGCACATGTGGTGGGACCATGTAAAGAACAATCGTCAGTTTATTCATGGAGACAGGCTTCTCTTCCATCGCACAATCCACGGTGCCTTCATACTCATCAAACATGCATTCCACATGGAATTTCATTTGACTTTCAATATGATTCATTTGAAGATTTATTTTTATGTATAGGAGTATTCTATCTGCATATACACCTACAAGCCAGCAGAGGGCATCGGATCCCATTATAAATGGTTGTAAACTACATGTGGCTGCTGGGAATTGAACTCAGGACCTCTGGGAAAGCAGCCAGTGCTCTTAACTTCTGAGCCATCTCTCCAGCGCTCAATAAGATTTTTAATCCCCCTCCCATAAAACCCTGACTTTCTCTTTTATAAACACACCTCAGAGTTTTACTTTTCTCTGTTCATAATTGACTAATTAACATTTATGTTTTAGCTGAAAACAAAAAGCCTCATCCTTCATATTAGGGTATCACTGAAAAGTCTTAGAAATTTTAATTTCTATTAAGTTTCAATTTCTAAGAAGATTTTCAAACTAAGTGAATTGGGAGAAGGAGGAGAAAATACATTTCTTTCAGCCAGTGATATGTATATACATCCCTGTAGTGTGTACAGTCACATCATGTGTGTGTATGTGTGTGTGTATATGTATGTATGTGTATGTAAGTGTGTATGCAAGTGTATATATGTGTATGTGTGTATGTATGTGTGTATATATATGTATGTATGTGTGTGTATGAGTATGTTTATGTATAAATGTATGTGTGTTTATGTGTATGTATGTATATGCATGTGTGTATGTGTGTTTGTATCTGTGTGTATGTGTGTGTACGTGTGTGTGAATTCAGTCTGCCCTGCATTTCCATAGAGTCCTGGATTCCTTCATCTGTTACTGTCCCCTCAATTGTGTTGTTGTGAACAACAGCATGGGCTGAAAGAGCTGTGCCCAACCAGATGAGCCTCTGTAGTAGCATTGGAATCTAAGAATTTTCCCTGCACTTCGGAAACTAAAGTTGTTCATCCCTTTTGTAGCTCTGACAAAGGGAGGCACAGACCTATGCTGTGGCTCAGCTATTACTCTTTCAAAGACAGTCTTTTTACAGAGTAAAAAATAAATAAAAATAAGAACCTCTTTCTTTCTGACAAAACAGGTAGAGTGTCTGTTCACTGGGTAATTGTTAGACATGCCATGGGAATTCAAATGGTGCTGGATCTGGGGTTTCAGGGCTCAGATCTTATTGTCTTTGTGTTTTTAGCTCATAGAACAGTGTTTGGCAGTATTAGATATTTCATAAAAGATGTTAAGTAAGTTTATGAATCTATACATGAGTAATATAAAATATGGGTAGATCTTGTCAAATTATAAAATGTAGATGTAGGCCAAAGGTGGCAAAAACCACTGCCACCCTTGCTGGCTCTATAATCAAGAGAGTTTGCCTGTAGCTCTGGATTAAGATAAGGACATTAATAGAAACGAACTTCTGCCAGGGTGCAACGTCAAAGGCAAGTTTTAGTGACTCCGACGAGAGAACCAGCCCCTACAATATTGACATCTCTTCATACACAGATCAAGACTCAGTCATCTCCCGTGTGTGCCCATGTGGCATGGGGAAGAAAGGGCATGCTGAAAAACAACCCAGCTGAGCCTGAGACATCTTAGTCAAATCCAGTATTGCTATCCATGTAGTCGGATAAGAATGAAATGGTTGGAAACTGGGAACTTGGAATCTAACTTCAAGTCTGGCTTTTTATTCAACAAGGCTCTCTCTCTCTCTCTCTCTCTCTCTCTCTCTCTCTCTCTCTCTCTCTCTCTCTCTCTCTCTCTCTCTCTCCTCTCTTTTCTTGAGACAAGTCTCATGTTGTCCTGGCTTGCCTCTAACACATTATAAAACCAAGACTGACCTTGAACTCCTGTTCTTCTGCCTCCAGCTTCTAAGTGCAAGGATTATAGGCAACACCAACATGCCAGGTTAAGAAACAATGCTTTGATGCTTTGATACTTTGATACTTTCAAAGTTGACTCATTTTTCCTTGCTGTTGCTGCTTCTTTCTTTCTTTCTTTCTTTCTTTCTTTCTTTCTTTCTTTCTTTCTTTCTTTCTTTCTTTCCTCCCCCCTCCTCCTCCTCCTCTTCTTTTACAGTTTGTCTAAGTAAGTCTCATATAAACAAGAGTGAAGAATGAGAACATTAACAGGCTAGCTAGCAGCGAGTGTCCTAGAAAAGCAGAAGGGTAGAGGGTGAACAAAACTTCCAACAACCCGCACTGCTATGGATTATTCAAACAGAGTATTTAGCAAGCACAGAGGAATGTTGCAGAGAACTCTGAAAGACTCTGGAATGGAATGAATATTAAAAAGAAAAATGGAGCCAAAATGCAAATGAGACACAGACCATGTCTCACCCTTAAGAACTAAACCCACAAGAGCTTGGTGGCTCAGGCTTACGTTCCTAGCTGGCACTGGAGAGGCTGAGTCAGTAGGATTTCCCAGAGCTCAACTCGGGCTTCAGAATGAGACCATCTCTCCAAAACAAGCAAGAGAGAGAAAGAGAGGGAGATGGTCAAAGAGAGACAGGGACAGAGACACAGAGACACTGAGACAGAGAGACAGAGATACGGAGAGACAGAGAATTAAAAACTCACGTGGAGTGGTCTTCTTCACACAAATAGATTCTGAGAAGAGAGGGGCCCCGCCCTTCTTTTACACTGGTTACCCCTTCATAAGCAGCATTTATTGCATTCAGTCGACCAAAAGAAGGCAGGCAGTTAAAAGTCATGCAGAAAAAGTAAAAATTGTAGGAGTTTCCAGCCCATTTCTGCCATTGTCCCTGGTTTGTTTACTTCATGCCAGGAGAAGCAGGGCAGGAGTAAAGCAGATGGTCTGGGGTCGCGGTGGGGATGGGGTGGGAGGCAGAGAGATGGGCAGATCCTGTTGGTGTCAGGGTTCCTGCTATGAGCTTACTCCTGGGAAAGACATGGCAGCAGTTTGAACTGTGAGAGCAAAACGGGAAAACAACAAAGAGGGCCAAATGAGGAGTATGGGTATCACTCAGCAGACCAGAGGCAGAATATGTTAAGTGAGACAATCTGTCCAGGCTTCAGGACGGGGCACTTCAGGGCTTTAATCTGTGCAGTGCTCGGTAGTGGTGCTATGAGCGCTTTGTAGTAATAATAAGCACAAACAGAAGAGAATGGACTATATTAACTTTTTGTTTGTTTTTAGGAGAACGGGCGCTCCCTTTCTCTCCCTGGAAGATCGGCCCCGCCCATCATTTCTGCATCTCCCTGGCTGTACCAGTCTGCTTACAGTTACTCCAGCAAACCAACCTTTGAGCTGGAGAAAGCTAACAAGAGACCGACACCTTGGGAAGCAGCAGCCAGGTCCCCTCTCGGTCTAGTGGATGATGCCTTCAGACCCAGGAACATCCAGGAATCCATCGTGGCGCATGTAGTCTCCGCAGCTCGGAGGAAGGTGTCTCCAGGGTCCCAAGAGGACTGGAAAGAGAGACTGTCCTTTGTCCCTCAAACTCAGAAGACCAACATGAGCTTTTCGGAAAGGCAAGAGTATCCTGCCCCATCCCCAGTCAACAGCCATGTGTCTAGCCACTCCTTATATAGTTCCCAGTTGCCATATGTGTGTTATAGGCAGGAGTCCAGAAATGATTTGAAAGCGATGTCCATGGAGACGAGGTCTGAATATTGTCTTCCATTGGGTGGTTATGACTATAACCCACACCCAAGGGGGCGGAGACACCAACCGTGAAAGCTTGTGTGACAATTGTGTGGATTTTGTTGTTAGAGAGCTGTGGTAGGGTTCTTTATTTTTAAAAATAGACTTAAACCCACGTTTAGTCCTCAGTGGCTCTCACAGATCATTTCTCTGAGTGTACATGTGTGTAAACACACAAGCGTGCATCACTTCCTTATCTGCCAATGCCTAAGGAACTGCTAGGTAGACAAGAGTCAGAGTGGGCAGGGCGTGGTGGCAAACACCCGTAATCTCAGTGCATATGAGACAAGTCAGGAAACCAGCAATTCAAGAAAATTCTCAGGCACATAGTTTGAGGCCAGCCTAGGGTACCTAAGACCTTGCCTCAAAAGGATTACTTTCTTGCATTGATATTCTGGCACTTATATAAAAAAATTCAAAGTATTAATTTCATTTGTAAGAAGCCCCATGCAACTCAACTTTGTCTTCGTGTAAAGACAACAAATCCAAACATTTTCTTCTGCATGCCTTAGCCAATAAAAAAAATTATTAGACTAGAATGTAGTGATTACCAGTATTTCTAATAGTGAGGAATATAAAATTCTTTGTATAAATATAACATGCATTTGCCATTTACTTTGTTCAAATCCACCTGTCACCCCATTGCCTGTCCCCGTGCCTCTAGACTTTCCTCTGGCTGGTTCCCATCCTTTCTATAAGGACAAATTTCTAAGGCAAGCCCACAAGAAGTAATAATCATACAGAAAAGAATTTCCTTGGTGTTATTTCAAACATTTCTCTAACACATGTTAGGTGTAGTTCAGATGAATTAGAAGGCTGAAATGGAAATGTTCTATTCTTCTTCTTTTGTTTGTTTGCGACAGTCCCTTACTGTGTAGCCCTGACTGGTGTGGTACCCCTTTTGGAGCCCAGGCTATCCTCAAACTCATGGTTCCACCCTGCCTCAACCTATGCAGTGCTAGGATTTCAGGTGGGCACCACTGTGCCTGGACAGGGTGGGAATGTTTTTAAGACAGGAATATGTCAGGGTGAGGTTACTACACAAGCCATATGGACTTAGAAGAAAACTGCAATGTATGGAAAGCACACATCTAGGCATTAGATTTATTTCCAATCTATTTAAAGCCAGCAGCCCGAGACGGGAAGACATGAGCTGAAGTGTTCTCATTCGTCAGATGAGAAGGCTGGGTTGTCTAATTGCTTAGGTTCTTTACAATTCTGCTATCTCGAGATCTTCTCGGTTGAATGACCTTTGATGCATTGTTTGTGGTGGCTAATCACATAGATATCAGATTAACTTTAGGAGTGGACGAGGTCATTAGTGCCAAGAAATGCGTCACTAAAGATCCCAAAAGGAATTTCTAAGTGGCTGGTTTCGTGTATGTGGAGTGAAGATTGATGTAAAGATAAAACTATTCATGGATTTAAGGAAGTAGTAGATGAATGTGCCTGTCATTGTGCAACTGATGTGCCTGATCGCTTATAGAAATAAACAGGAGAAGTATACACACAAGGGCTGCTTCTGAGCTGTACAGAGGAAGTTAGGCAGCTAACTTGCCTCTCCACTAACCAACCCAGCCTTATAAGCATGACCACGAACAGATCAACACCAGCTCCTTACCAACATACCTAAAAGTGTTAACTACAAGGGAATTCAAAGTAGTTCATATCATTATCAAGTTTATTCAGAGTCTTTTTTAATTTAAAAATTCTGCTTGGCTTTTCAAACATGATAATTTTGCTTTATTTTCCTTTCATCTTATCATCATGATGGTATCTCCCACAGAATAAAAACGGACTATGAGGAGGCAGACAGTCTGTTGCATTAGAAGTTACAAAAAAGAAAATTGAAGAATTCTCAGTAAGTGGCAAGAGTGGCCACATGCTAATTTGTTCAATCTTGCAGCAAAGAGATAGATAACTACTTCCCAAAATATGATTGCTAGCCTTATGCCTGCATCACTCTGAGGGATGAAGAAAAAAGGTTGCTGAAAATTCCATGCCAGCCTGAACTACACGTTTTATAAAAACTAGAGCAAAAGCTTTCACTGTTAATTTGTCTAAATCAATATAGTGTTAATTCCCTTAAAGTATAAAATATAATTCTTGGCATCCATGAGGGTTTTTTTTTATGTATAGAATCTTAAAAGAATAATGTTAGGCCACTGGAGTCTTAAGAAGTGTGAACATATGATCCTTACTGGCTTCAATTTTGTCATCAAATTTATCACTAGGTGTTTAAGTCATTCTGGATTAGGCTAGTTTTAGAAATGGAGGATTAAAAGAAAAGATGTTACTTAATGGGTCCACATTCTCTCCTGCTACTTTCTTTTGTAAGTACTAGGTTTTATTGCCACCAGTTGACTCACAGCACACTCTTTGCTAAAACTCATTTGATTCAAGGAGCAGATATCTTAGATATTATTATAAAATGCACTTATCTTTTGCTTGTACCACACCAAAATTAGCATTGATATTGAGCTATCTGAATGTATTCTATGCAACAGAAAGGCTGCACATTTTCTTCACAAGGACATGAATATCTTTAGCACACAGTGATGCTTCAACACAGTCAAATTGTGTAGATGCCTTTGAATACAATACTACCACTGCAGACTAGAAAGTGATACAGTTCCATGACTGACATTCAGCCACCCCAAGATCTGGCTTTTAGGGTGGGATGTTATGTTACCTTTTTAAGAAGAATAAAACAAGTTGGTCTCATTTTCCAAGCAATAGCCCTTGCACAGAAGAGTTGTGGCTTTAAAAGCTACACCACATTTGCTGCAGATATATTTCAATCATCAGAAGCTACATAGTGTCTTACTAAAGGTTGAGCACAGTCAGAGACACTAATCAGGCATTGCCTCCCATCCAAGTTTAAACATTGTATCATTGCATAGGTGTGAAACCTTAGTAGATAATTTTAACTTGAACTCTGAGTGTGGTGGCTACACAGATTCTAGTCCCTTTGTTTTTGAGGCTGTCTCATGTTTGGCAGCATCATGCACCTTGAAGAGCATGCACTTAGTGGGGCTTAATCACAGATATGCATGTGTATTAATGACTTAAAACTTAGGAGAAAAGAGTGTATCAATTAGGGACCGTTATAATGGGGGGAAATTGCAGAAATGTTTGTTTCTTAAGAAAAGGATTTTCACACTTGGATTCTATTCAAAGTAGAAGAAACTGCTACACAGGTCACACGTTCCTATTAGGTTGTTATTTCTATTTCTCTCTGTCCTCAAAGGCTGTATGTGAAAGATTTGGACTGAAAAATCCAAATGAGATTAGTAATAAATGTAACTTGAAAACCAAGTCAAGAGGCTTATTGTTTCTTTGAATGTAAAGTTCATTTTGAGTTATTTTTCATTGCAAAAGAGATTTATTCTTGTTGAGTATTTGGTCTGTGAATTTAGTTTTTGTTTGTTTGTTTGTTTTGTTGTTTTTTTTCCAACACAGCATCCAGACACAGTGTAATGATTTCGTACTGCATGGCAACATTTTAACTCATTTTTTTGTTTATGTCTTTCCTTTTCTTCCTTTTCTTTTCTTTTCTTTTCTTTTCTTTTCTTTTCTTTTCTTTTCTTTTCTTTACTTTTCTTTTCTTTTCTTTTCCTTCCCTTTCCTTTCTTTTCTTTCCTTTTCTCTTCTCTTCTCTTCTCTTTTTTCTCTTCTTTTCTCTTCTCTTCTCTTCTCTTCTCTTCTCTTCTCTTCTCTTCTCTTCTCTTCTCTTCTCTTCTCCTCTCCTCTCCTCTCCTCTCCTCTCCTCTCCTCTCCTCTCCTCTCCTCTCCTCTCCTCTCCTCTCCTCTCCTCTCCTCTCCTCTCTTCTCTTCTCTTCTCTTCTTTTCTTTTCTTTTCATCATTCTGTAACATTTGCTAAAGCCTGGCAGAGGCTTGATTCAGTATCAGGTGCAAGAAGTGCAGCCCTGGAGCCTTGCAGTAGGGAAAGAGATGGCATTCAATTCCAAACACAGCATGGCAGGGATGACTTGTGAAGGGACAAGTGGGAGGACATGGGGGAGGGGGATAGCTAAGGACACTGGGGCATGAAGAGTCTGGATAAGCCAAACCAACAGGGTGCTTGCTGCTGACAGACCAAAGTGTTCAGAAGTCTTCTGCGGATGTTGGAAGATAAGGGGCCTGATTAGATATCCAAAGCAAGGACTTAGGCTGTACCAACTCTGTCATGCTCTTTGCTAGAACTGAGTTTTCAGAGGAAGCACATAGCTATGCTTAATTTACATGTACAGTCAAGGTAGCATTTGAACTTTGGCCAAGCAAAGAATATTACTATAACATTCAAAAACTCCTATCAAAACTCACTTCAAGATACAGTCAACTTCACACAATAAGAAGCTGGAGTCCAGCCAGGAGTGGTAGCACATGCCTGTAATCCCAAAACGTTGGCTGCTGAAGCATGAGGATCACAAGTTCTAAGCCATCCTGGCCTACATAGCAAGACCCTTGTCTTAGTTAGAATTTTACTGCTGTGAACAGCCACCATAACCAAGGCTTCTCTTATAAGGACAATATTTAATTGGGACTGGCTTACAGGTTCAGAGGTTCAGTCCATTATCGTCAAGACAAGAGCATGGCAGCTTCTAGGCAGGCATGGTGAAGTAGGAGCTGAGAATTCTACATCTTTATCTGAAGGCTGCTAGAACACTGGCTTCCAAGCATCTAGGATAAGGGTTTTAAAGCCCACATGCACAGTGATATACTTCCTCCAACAAGGCCACACCCACCCTAACAAGGCTACACCTCCAAATAGTGCCACTCCCTGGGCCAACCCTGTCTCACAAACCAAAGAACAGCATAGAAAAACAAAAGGAAGTGTAGAGTCTGTGATGCTTCCTGTTGTTCTCTTGACAGGACCTGGAATCATCTACCAGACAAGCCCTGTGGTCCTCCTGTGAGAGATTATCTATGTTATAGTTAGCTTCTAGCTGTGAGAGAGGGGTCTTCAAAGTCAATGGAGTCAGAAATACCCACCCTAACTTGAGGTACGACCACTCCATGAACTTGAGTTCTGGACTTCTCAGAAAGGAGAGAGTCACTGAGCCTGTCCCTCACTGCTTTTCAGCTACAGAAGCACTGTGGCCCGTTACTTCCTTGCTATGATGGACCGTACACCCCCCCACCCCCAATACTGTGAGCCAAAACACTTTCAATAGTGTTGCTTTTTTTTTTTTTTTTAGTGTTATTTTGTCCGTATATGAGAAGTAACTAATACAGAATCCAAACACTTTTTAGACATTATTCTTAACTATTAGACCAATTCCAAGAATAAACAGAGCCAGTCCATGAGTGGAAAGCATGCTGGTAAATCCTAAAACCACTGGGCTATGATTTCCCTGACTGTGTCAGTGTGCCGTTCCAGCATTTGTGATGCTTTGTCCATTTGGGGCTAGCCAAGTCTCACCTATGTGAAACTGAAGCTGTCATTTTATATATAGCTTCCTCCATAATGGCTTTGATTTTTCCTATGGATCATTAAACATAGAATGTGAGTTTCCCAGTCAAGCCAGTATCACACAGCATAGTTTTCTAACATTTTTTATTTGTTTATTTTTGGTAAATACTAAGTAAAATGACTATTTTTGGCTTTCCAATAAAATACTTCAATGAGTCATTGTTCGAAAGCATACTTAAACCTTTAAAACTTTCCTTATTATTGAAGTAAGCTTATGTGGCTTAAGAGAAAATAGCAGGACTGACGTGTAGTTCAGTGTGGTAGACTGCTGGCCCAGCATGCTAGACACTCTGGCTTTAATCCCCAGCCCTGGGAAGAAAGGATCAGGGGAAGATGAGGCAGACAGCTAGCCTGGCTTAAGATATAATTACTGTACCAAGTGTTCCTCCCCCCTCCTTCCCTTCCCCCCTGAGGATTCTGACGCTTAGCAAACTATAAGCTTAAAACACATTCAGATGTAGGTAGCATCATTTCTATAATGAACCAAAGGGAAGCCCAAGGCCGGGGAAACTCAAGTCCCTGCCTAGTGTCCTAAGAAGTCAGCAAAAAAACCAAGCCAAGAAAAACAACTAAATGAACCTTGAAAAGAGGCCAATCTCTGAGACTGGTAGCAGCCCTGAGAACGGTCCATGGTCCCCCAGTGCACACAATAGCAGAGTTGTGAGCTCTCAGTAGAACATCCTCATATCTCAGCAGCCTTGGGGAAATCGCAACACTGGTGGCGTTTTACTCCTCAGTAGAGTAGAACAGGGGTTACCATGAAGCGAGGTTTCATTGCCTACAGCCTTATAAACATGACTGCTAATCTTTCCAGGACAATCTCACAGTCCCCTTCCCCCTTCATAAAAGGAAAACGAGCAATTTCATTATGGGCACATAAAGATGAAATTATCTCACCATGGCTGGCCTATTTTTCTTTCTTGGAGCCTGGCTTTCTGGTGCCATTCTCCTTAGCTTTCCTCTTAAACTCTTTTGTAAGCTTTCCTCCAGCTTTTCTCGTACCAAGAGGAGAAGCTTGACTCACCTGCGCAGCCCTTTGTACTTTAGATTTTCCCTCGAAGGTCTGAAAAGGCTTCATACGGTAGGAACGCCACACCATGGTGATGTGAGTGTAAGGTTTCCTCCAAACTGTCAAATAATTAGAATAACTTCTACCCAGATAATAGCATAATCTTAGGCTCTGACCCTTCCCCTAAAGCTCTCTACTGTATTCCTACAAAACCCTAGAGGGAGGCATGGGAACCAGACTTTTATTAGAAAGAACTCCTTTTCCTAGAAAGAATTATTCGTGAGCCTTACACGTCTTCTTTGGGGGATATTTCTTCCATACACAGTAGTCCTAGAGCACATGTTAGAAAGCAAGGGTCTGTGTTTTGTGTGCCCCTGCCTTCAGTTTGATGAAGCAACTGTTACTGAAGCAAGACAGAAAACTAAACAAACAAGCCTGGGCATAATGGACTATGTTTATAATCCCAGCACTGGGGAAGAAAGTGGAGTCAGGAACATAAAAGTTCAAGGTCAGTTGGGACCACTTGGTAAAGCAGAGGTGATCTTGGACTATGTACTTATATCCTTTCTCAAAAGAAAGCAGAGAGAGAGAGAGAGAGAGACAGAGAGACAGAGAGACAAAGAGACAGAGAGACAGAGAGAGAGAGAGCAAAGTGTAGGTGCCTTGCAGTTCTCAGGGCTGCTACCAGTCTCCGAGACTGGCCTCTTTTCAAGGCACATTTAGTTGTTTTTCTTGTCAATCAGCATCTCGTTCATACCACAGCTTTCTGTGGGCTAGTACAAAGGGCATAAAAAAATAAGAGTTTTAAAAATACATAAATGACTAATCAAGGAGTGCTAGATGCCCCTATTTGTCACAGAAGGGCTGTGCTCTTGCTTACCTAGAGAATCACAGCAGCAGCATATAACAAAGACAACTTAGCAAGAAGACACATTAAAAATGGATTTAACCAAAGCTTTGGGTGACCTTCAGAAGCCTTCAGAAATGAAGATCCAAACCTAGGGAGCATTGCCTATTTATATGCTTAGTTTGTTGACTAGTGGACAGCCATGTTGTAATGGGACTGGAGAAAAAAAGTGTGGCCTAAAGGTAGCAGACTGAGGACAGGTTCCCTACTTGTGGAACACATAATTCTCTCAAGTATGGGAAAGGATGTTCTGGAGTAAGACTCCGAGGGATGAAAAAGAAATGAACAACTTTGCAGGTTTTACAGCTGCCCTGGGAGAGGGGTTATGGTTCCCCAGGGTTAAGAATGTCCCTCCTGCTCCAGTTGTTCAGGACTCACTTGAAGACCAAGTTGCACATCTGCTACATATGTGTGAGGAGGCCTAGGTCCAGCTCATGCATGCTCTTTTGGATGGGGGATTGTGGGAGGGGATGTAAAGTGAGCAGGATGTAAAGTGAGTAAGTTAAAAAATAATAATAATAATAAATGTCTCTCCCACCACTGAGGACTCAGTTCACCAGAGCACTGTCCTTGGCAGTCTTGTGATTATCTGGGTTTTGTTTTCAGAAGTAAGTGCCTCTCTACTTCTCAACTCAGATGGCCCCTCTTTCCTTTCACTCAGGTACTGTACAGCAGTCAAACGGAAAACATATGAAGACAATGGCAATAACCAAACAACTCTCTCCAAGTAAAAAGACGTTCTTCACCTTCAAAACACTTCTATGCACTAAATAGGTCAACTAGATTGTCCCCAGGGGCCCCTCCTTCCCCACCCTGCCCTCCTCTCTTTGCCCCTCCCTCGCAGCTAGCTCCCACCTCCAGCACAGTCACTATCATCTGCTATCTCTTTAAGTCCCTGTCAACAGGACAGAGGGTTATCCTCAGTGACCCTCAGCCACCCACTTGCTGATTTCTAGGAGAGCAGGGGTTACTGAGTGAGCCCAGGACAGGCCTCTTTCCTGACTGCCAACACAGAGAACTTGTGATTACAATGTTAGGAGTGACCAGAATAGTAACACTTTTTAAAAAACATTCCATTTGTCAAGTTGAAATAATGAGATTTCAGGAAAATTGAGAAGATTCTCTTCCTGAAAGATGATTTATCTTTTGTCAAATAATCCCGAGTCCTTGGTTTTTCAAATGCTAGGAAACCAAAGTTATCTTTCCAAGATGAAGATAATAATGTCTTGGCTAGGTTTTCAAACACTTGGACAGTTACTCGTGGGCTGAGCACTGGCACAGAGGCGGGGCTTAGGGAGCCAGAATGGAGTCTGGTTCACTTTCTATGCTGTGCTCTTACAGAGAAATGATCTCAGAGCTTTTGTACCCCACAACTGCTACATTTAAGACAACACCCTTAATATACCCTAGTACAATGCCATCTTCAAACATTTATATCACTGTGTTATAGGCCATTTTCCAGTCATAAGGTGCAGGATGTCTGGAAACTGAAGCCAGTGTTGCTCCAGACATAACCTCTCTCCTCCTTTCCTGTTTTACAGACAACGATGATGTCATTGGCAACTGGAGACTGATTTTAGGTGGCAGTATATCATTACCTCCATTCTAAAACTCTCCCCAAATACAGAAACACAAAACAAAGGTGACCATCACAGTGGGAAATGTATACTATGATGCTTGCTTCCAAAAGAGCCCAACAAGCATTGCCAGCCAAAAGGTCTACCCAGAGCAACTCTGCCATTGGAAAGTTGCTAGCCTATAATACCCACCAGACAGATCACGCTCGAGACCCACAGGTCTGTCAGCAGTGTGATGACGAACAGACTGTCACAATAGTTTCATTACCGTGATTTTTATTAGCCAAATGGAAATAATTAGAAGTCTTCACATACTCTACTGCATTACTTCCATTTTATCACCTGTGTCGTACAAAAGCAGCTCCTTAGATAAACAATATGAAGATCTGTGCCCGAGACATATGCGCTAGAAACTATATATTCATATAAGAAGGATCTTATTCAAATCATCAGACCAAAAAAAAAATGGAGTAGAGATTGATTGGTGTGGCATAATTTGCCTGAGTCATCAAATCACTCTTCAGGAAGACATGAAGAATTTCCTTTCTTGTTATTTACTTATTTAGTTGTTGGTTGGTTAATTAGTTTATGTTCTGGGGATAGGGTCCATCTTATGCATTCCAGATCAGCCTCAAACTTGCCATGTCGCCAAGTCACATCCTGAACTCATGATAATTCTTCAGCCTCATCCTGTCAGAGCGCTGAGAATATGAATAAGCCACCACACCTGTATTGAGGATGTATGAGGTATTTTCCAGGTGGTGTGAAGGACAAGGAGGAGGAGGAGGAGGAATAGGAGGAGGAGGAGGAGGAGGAGAAAGAGGAGGAAGAGGAAGAGGAAGAGAAAGAGAAAGAGAAAGAAAGAGAAAGAGAAAGAGAAAGAGAAAGAGAAAGAGAAAGAGAAAGAGAAAGAGAAAGAGAAAGAGAAAGAGAAAGAGAAAGAGAAAAAGAGAAGGAGGAGGAGGAGGAGGAGGAGGAGGAGGAGCAGATAGCAATCATAGTTGTGGTTTTCATGGTAACTACTCATTGTCTACAGTTGCAATATAATAAGCCATAGATTGAATCATTTGCTTCTGTTAGTTAGAGGTTGGGTTGGATGAGCCCAACTACTTCAGGCTCCTACCACAATAGACAGAGATGCTCTCAATGCCTTCCCTTCCCACGGTGATAGACTGCATCCCATCTCAAGCATTCCTTCTTTAAGTTGTTTTTGTCAGTATTTTGTACCGATAAGGAAAGTACATTAGGCCACAGTTGCCCAGTGGAGCACAGAAACACTCCATTCATGTTACCACCCCCCTTCCAACTCCACATTCTTCTCTCTCTACTTGGATTATCAAAGTGGCCTCAGGCCATGTCTTTCCCTCCGCAGGTCTTCATAGTTACACCCCACACTGAGACTTTGTAATATTGAACTACGTTCGCTTGCCTCTTTTCTGCCCTCCTGAAGGCCATTGGCCTTGTCAGTCCTAACCAGTCTCTTGCTCAGTCCCCACCACTCCTCCAGAGGGTTATCATCAGTCCATTCCCCAAGTTTTGCTATCCATGTTCCTTTGCACCTCAGCAGGCTCTTGTCTAGGTCTGCAGCATCTGCTATTAAGGGTGTGGCCCTGTTGGAGTAGGTGTGTCACTGTGGCCATAGACTTTAAGACCCTCATCCTAGCTGCCTGGAAGTCAGTCTTCTGCTAGCAGCCTTCAGATGAAGATGTAGAACTCTCAGCTCCTCCTGCACCATGCCTGCCTGGATGCGGCCTTGCTCCTGCCTTGATGATACTGGACTGAACCTCTGAACCTGTAAGTCAGTCCCAATGAAATGTTGTCCTTATAAGAGTTGCCTTGGTCATGGTGTCTGTTCACAACAGTAAAACCCTGACTAAGACATTTTCCAAGCACTTTTCACCAAGATCTCAGGAAGACGCCCACCTTTGTAGGGAGTTGGAGATTTTCTATGCAATTAAAAAAGGCTTTTACACACCACGATCCAAAACCCAGAAGAGGCCTGTGTGGCCTGCATCACAAAGTGGAGGGGGGCATTTTGGTGAGAAGGGATTAAAGAGGTTGGCAAAATGTTGTTCAGCTGCCTTCCTGTATCAGAAGGATAACGTGAGGAAATGGTATTTTCTGATTTTTTTTTTTAAATCAGAAAGTGAGCCAATGTCATCTGTGTATTGAAAAGTTGGGAAAACAAGTGTGTCTGACCTGAGAATAACTCCGAGGATCGTGCCAAAGGGTGCTGTTAAGGCTGCCAAGGGAAGGAAGTAACCCACAGTCCTACCCAGCCTGCGATGCCTGGGAACCACAACAATGACAACCATGGAAGTACTCCCAGGGTGCACTAGTGGCACGCACGCCTTAGTGATAACCAATGCTGTCTCTCTCAACAAGAGTACATCATGCCCAGTCATGGAGACTAGCCAACTGCGCAAGGCTACTGAGGTTAGGGTTCTTAGAGGAAAGTTACAACCTCCACTTCTCTAAGCCACTGCAATTCTTGAGTAAAACAGAAAGAAAACAAGCATGACTGGAAAAGGTGAGGGTAAAAGCAGGAGACCCAATTGGGAAATTCCCGTTGAAATCCATGAAATTCATGTTAAAAGTGGAGTAATGAGAGACAGATGCACAGACAAGCTTTAGTCACACTCTGGAGACAAGATTTGCTAATTCTTAGAAATGTATCGGATGAGGGTGGCTAATTGAAGGGACCGTTGGTTTTTAGACTTTTATGGCTTGCACCATTGAATAGATGGTATTCTTTTTTTCTTTTAGGGATGAGAAACTCTGCACTTGAGAGATATATTTTGAATAGAAAAATTGAAAGCCTTGCATTGGACATCTTAAGCTGATATCAAGTATAGACATTTTTAAGCTTTGTGAAAACAGAACAGCCAGAGTGTAATAAACAGAGCCACTAATGGTGGGGCTTGCTTCCTCTGTGTCACACTGTTTACACACTCACTTATTTAATCCTCACACTCACCATATAAAGGGTTGACATTGTAACTTCTATTTTTTCCGATGAGAGAAATGAGGTACAGGGCAGTCTGGTCGTCCGGCTCCCCAAGAGCTACGTTTCTAACTGGAAGACTCGAGGCTCAGTCAGTTCTAAGCTATTAACTTCCAAGCCTGGTCCAAGCGCTGCACCTTAAAGCCAGAGTGTTGATGCCATAGAAGGGATTAATATATTACTCATTCCAAATAATGCCAGCAGCAAGCAGACACAGCACTCTACCATGCCATTTCAGGACCTACTAAAAACTGATCTTGATACATTTCAGCAATTCCGTTATTGAAATAAGACTTTTTTTTTAAAAACTTTTTTCTTGTTTTGTTATTGCTAGTGGTGGTTGGTTGGTTTCTTTTTGAGTCAGGGTCTCACTATATCACTTTGTATGGCCTAGAACTTTCTAGGTAGACCAGGGTGTTCTCAACCTTTGGCAATTCTCCTGCCATTGTCTCCTGAGTACTGAGATGTAAATACATGGTACCACTCTTGGCTTAAGATGACTTTTCTTATAACAGATACAATTACACAAGTAGAGTATGGTCTGGACACTAAGGTCTTTCGCCTACATGTGCAGTGCTGAGCAGTGACTTCTAAAGGAATTCTCAGCACCACCACTCAGCCTTCCTGCCTGGACACAGTTACCTGCACAGACTCACTTATTCATAAGTGTCCCTCCAGAGGCTGTTTGTTGTCACAGTGAGCTGAGCCCTCATAGGTGCCCACCAGTAGTTATACTGGGCCTGCAAGTAGTTATAGTGACAACAATATAGAACCATCAAGTTACATAAGCTGTGTGAGCTGATGGCACACAGCACAGCAATGTCAGCTATTAGGGGAGCAGAGGTGACATCTGCTGACTTTAGTACACACAGCAGTGACCACTGGAAATTAGGGTAGGTAGGGTGATAGCTTCAGTGTGCACTGAAGTGACATTCAGCTATTAGGGTCGGTGGCGGGATATCTGCTGAGGTGCCATACACCCTGCACTGACAAGGTGTCAGAACAGGTAAGTGTGTGTCAGGGCGTTATACCTGCCCACTGCAGTACACATCACAGTGACGTCCTCTGTTAGGTAGGTGGTGTTATATCTGTTAATTGTAGCATGTTAGGATAGCTGGGGTGATATATGATGACTATAATGTATACTGTAGTGACACTTTGGCTGGGGACAAGGATCTGTTTTTGTGACAGCTTCCAGCCTCCAGAGCTTTGCGCCATAGTACTTCTCAACACTGTACTAGCATCCTGCTGCCCCTGGCAGTTTGAACTGGTTTCTTTTAAGTCCCATGTGATGATCTGTTTAAAGTAATTTTTTTAACCCACTTTAAGGCTGTTAAATCTGAAGCGGCAGTGAGGACTTCCTGTTTATATTCTTCTTCGCTGTCTATCCACTTCATTCCTAGAGAAGTGTGAGACAAGAGCCCTATTGGGGACAACAGCACAACAGCAGACTGTGTCCACTGACCACTTGATAGCCCTCTGTGGAGGAAGTTATATTTCAGTGAGCGGAACTAAAATATAACCTGGAAGCTGCCCAATCTTCAGGGTCCAGAGCACAGAGGAAGCCTCGAGAGCACTTCAAAAATAGATGTGTCCATCCATACTGTTTCAACACCTCAAAAGTTTTAGAAGGAACAAAGTTCATTGCAGAGAATATGCATGCATGTGTGTGTGTGTGTGTGTGTGCACATACTTTGAGATAAGGCTTATTCTATAGGCCAGTCTGCCTTTGAACTCATGTTGATCCTCCTGCCTCAGACATTGTGATTACAACCATGAGCCCTCATGCCCACCTGCCTCAGTTCTACCTGCTTCCTCCACATCAAACCTCTTAAACTCCATAAACTCCTGTGGATACAGATTCCCTACCCTGAGGCTCTAAGCGTTATCAGCTTGAAATGCCTCTCAACACTACCTATCAAACCTGCCTCTCCTCAGACTGCCAAACCTCAAACCTGCCAAACCTCAGACTACAGGCCATCTTCTCTCTGAAGTGCCTCTCTGCTCACTCATCTTCTGCTCTAGATAGAGCTGACCTTTGCCCTTGTTTATGTCTCTGTTGCTTCTAACGTCAAGTAATTCCAAGGCACTTCCGTTATAGTAATGTGGGCAGTACACCGCAATGTTGCCTATCGGAGTCCCTTCTCTTTAGTCCTGTTCTTTGGGTCTCATGGGTACTGAGGAAAATATTTATCAAGAAGCCACGTCCCCCAGCTCTCGCGGATCGCATTCTTCAACAGACATGACAAGTAGTCATAATCTGTCATACATAGGTGCTACAGCCAAATGCCAGAAAAGTAGAGAGAATAAGTCTTGTCCTCTGTATTTCTATATGGTCACAAAGTAGAAAGTTTTGGCCCCAAAGTCACAGGCTCTCCCATGCTGTTTATATCACAGATACTATAATGGACCTCCTTCCATGCTCTTTATACCCCAGGTACTATAGTGGGATTTCCCTGCCGCTAACAGCAGGACTAGTTTAGAGACTTCCCTTCTACAGTTCTGTGCTCATTTTTATATTTTTAAATTGAAAATTATACCTTTTACATAACATGTTTTCTTAAGTGCAGTCCTAAAGTTAGAAACATTTCAGGTCCAATAAAAACCTGCATCCACCCTGGCTCCAGGCTGCTGCAGTCATTTATCTGTGGCCACAGATTGTAAACAGAGCTGAAGGAAAAGTCAACAGCGGTTCTGGGTGGGTTGCAGAGAGGTGGCACCTGCTTCCTCCTGGGTGGGGAGGCTGAGTGTTGAGTGAAGCAGGTCAGCCCTTGCCTCCTCTCAAAGAACTCAGACGGAAACCCCAAAGGCTGTTATTGTCTCCAGCTCCCCTGCTGCCCACCGCCCCTAACAGAGGGTGAATTAGAACAGAGGGTCAAAAAAGCCATGGTTCAACATGATCAACAGAAACGGCACCCCACTGGCTCACGGGTGTTCTTGATGCTGCTGAAATTCCGAGGAAACACAATACCTACAGGCCAGAAGAGGGGGGAAGGGAAGCGGGAAACAAAAACAAAAGTGAGGTTACCTGAGGCCTCCCAGACCTGAAAAAGGAATCGCTTTCCCTGCCTTCAGCATGGCCTTCAGGCAAAGCCAGCATGGGCTTTCTCTGTGGCCTAAACTAGTAGTACTGAGTCCAGGGTATGCTTGGGTTAGAATTAAGTTCTTTCAAGGTCCCAAGTACAGAATAAATAAATAAATAAATAAATAAATAAATAAATAAATAAAAATTGGGGCTGCCTCTGCTTCCATTATGTAATGCAAACCACTCAAATATGTTTTTAGTGACACAATTTACATGTATGCTGAAATTAGGATATTTTCCCCGCTAGGTTTGGAGATTTGTACATTTGGGGCAGACTAGCTGACCTTCCTTCCTTCTCTAGTTAGCTTATCCTGCCCGTGCTCCCCTTTACTGACCCCTGTGCTCCTCTTTACTTGAAAGAACCTAGTGGGGAAACCCCCACTCAACTCCCGATTCGGCGTGCACCCAAGAATCACGAATAGAACACAACGCCTTGATGTAACAA
This sequence comes from Mus caroli, assembly GCF_978045245.1. NCBI lineage: Eukaryota > Metazoa > Chordata > Mammalia > Rodentia > Muridae > Mus > Mus caroli. The sequence goes on from NW_028227258.1 coordinate 37,046,909, forward strand.
CACGAGGTATTTTAATGGCGGAGCTCCGGGTCGAAACGTATCTCACACAGGAGACAGTGGATTCGACCACGAGGCTTGGAAGCTAGGGGTTTTTATAGAAAAGGAGTGGGGCCGGGGGAGGAATTGGCGCGGTTTCACATGATTGGTCCATTTAAAAATCAGCAGCCTGAGGTCAGAGGGGTGGGAGATAGGGAGGCGATGGGCCTGCCCGGGCATGTCCAGGTCTGTTCTGCTATGTTCTCAGCCCCAGGTTTCAAAGCTCACAAACAACTCTTTGGGCTATTTGACATACATTACATGAATCACAGGTCTCAAGTTTTATTTCCTTTCATACTGACCCCTGTGCTCCTCTTTACTGATCCCTGTGCTCCACTTTACTGACCCCTGTGCTCCTCTTTACTGATCCCCATGCTCCTCTTTACTGACCTCCGTGCTCCCCTTTACTGACCCCTGTGCTCCTCTTTACTGATCCTTGTGCTCCTCTTTACTGACCCCTGTGCTCCTCTTTACTGACTCCTGTGCTCCTCTTTACTGACCCCTGTGCTCCTCTTTACTGATCCTTGTGCTCCTCTTTACTGACCCCCGTGCTCCTCTTTACTGACCCCCATGCTCCTCTTTACTGATCCCCGTGCTCCCCTTTACTGACCCCAGTGCTCCTCTTTACTGACCCCTGTGTTCCTCTTTACTGACCCCTGTGCTCCTCTTTACTGACCCCCGTGCTCCTCTTTACTGACCCCTATGCTCCTCTTTACTGACTCCTGTGCTCCTCTTTACTGACCCCTGTGCTCCTCTTTACTGATCCTTGTGCTCCTCTTTACTGACCCCTGTGCTCCTCTTTACTGACTCCTGTGCTCCTCTTTACTGACCCCTGTGCTCCTCTTTACTGATCCTTGTGCTCCTCTTTACTGACCCCTGTGCTCCTCTTTACTGACCCCTGTGCCCCTCTTTACTGACTCCTGTGCTCCTCTTTACTGACTCCTGTGCTCCTCTTTACTGATCCCTGTGCTCCTCTTTACTGACCCCTGTGCTCCCCTTTATTGATCTCCGTGCTCCTCTTTACTGACCCCTGTGTTCCTCTTTACTGACCCCTGTGCTCCCCTTTACTGACCCCCGTGCTCCTCTTTATTGATCCTTGTGCTCCTCTTTACTGACCCCTGTGCTCCTCTTTACTGACCCCCGTGCTCCTCTTTACTGATCCTTGTGCTCCTCTTTACTGACCCCTATGCTCCCCTTTACTGACCCCTGTGCTCCCCTTTACTGACCCCCATGCTCCTCTTTACTGACCCCTGTGCCCCTCTTTACTGACTCCTGTGCTCCTCTTTACTGACCCCTAGGCTCCTCTTTACTGACCCCTATGCTCCTCTTTACTGACTCCCGTGCTCCTCTTTACTGATCCCCGTGCTCCTCTTTACTGACCCCTGTGCTCCTCTTTACTGACCCCTGTGCCCCTCTTTACTGACTCCTGTGCTCCTCTTTACTGACTCCTGTGCTCCTCTTTACTGATCCCTGTGCTCCTCTTTACTGACCCCTGTGCTCCCCTTTATTGATCTCCGTGCTCCTCTTTACTGACCCCTGTGTTCCTCTTTACTGACCCCTGTGCTCCCCTTTACTGACCCCCGTGCTCCTCTTTATTGATCCTTGTGCTCCTCTTTACTGACCCCTGTGCTCCTCTTTACTGACCCCCGTGCTCCTCTTTACTGATCCTTGTGCTCCTCTTTACTGACCCCTATGCTCCCCTTTACTGACCCCTGTGCTCCCCTTTACTGACCCCCATGCTCCTCTTTACTGACCCCTGTGCCCCTCTTTACTGACTCCTGTGCTCCTCTTTACTGACCCCTAGGCTCCTCTTTACTGACCCCTATGCTCCTCTTTACTGACTCCCGTGCTCCTCTTTACTGACCCCTGTGCTCCCCTTTACTGACCCCTGTGCTCCCCTTTATTGATCCCCGTGCTCCTCTTTACTGACCCCTGTGTTCCTCTTTACTGACCCCTGTGCTCCCCTTTACTGACCCCTGTGCTCCCCTTTATTGATCCCCGTGCTCCTCTTTACTGACCCCTGTGCTCCTCTTTACTGACCCCTGTGCTCCCCTTTATTGATCCCCGTGCTCTTCTTTACTGACCCCTGTGCTCCTCTTTACTGACCCCTGTGCTCCCCTTTATTGATCCCCGTGCTCCTCTTTACTGACCCCTGTGCTCCCCTTTATTGATCCCCGTGCTCCTCTTTACTGACCCCTGTGCTCCTCTTTACTGATCCTTGTGCTCCTCTTTACTGACCCCTATGCTCCCCTTTACTGACCCCTGTGCTCTTTACTGATGGAGTGCTGGTGAGAGAGTCCCTTCCCACTGTGTTTTGCCCATCTATAGTTGGTGTGTAATATCTCTTTAACCTTGTAGGTCTATTGATACTCATTGTCTTTCCCCTTCCAAACAAAACGGTTTCAGATACTTCTCAGGATTGTGCACCCTACTGACTTATACAGAAAAGATGCTGATCAGATTACAGAGGCCATCCTAGGAAGGCACTGATGAATCTGACTTTACTCATTCCATAAATACTTACTGAACACCTACCACGTCCTGGCTGTTGAGGGTACAGTGATAAACAGAGGAAATATTCCTTCCCCTGCAGGTTGTAGTCGGAACTCAGTGCTTGCTTATGGGATTGAGCCAGCTGTGTGAGTCCATGGTAAAGTATCCTGAGACTGTGATGAGGTAGCCTGGGCTCATGTTCCTTGCTTTGCGACTTTGGGCAATGTAGTTCTCAAGGCTCTGCACACAGCCAACTATTCCCTTCTCTTTAAAATCTGGTTAGAAATTGGACGGCCACACGCCCAAAGTGTGTCTCACTCAACGGATGCTTCTGCTTAGGAGACAAGAGCGTGAATGTACAGGCCCGTGGGGGGTTCCTCCTTGCCTCATTAGAAGATTCTGGCCACGGAGACAGAATGATTCCCTCTCCAGTGTGCGTCTTATTTTGGAATTCAGAGTTTAGAGGGTGAGCTAATGTCACACTGTGAGGCAGTGAAAACACCCTTTCTACGGTTCAGGAAAGGATTGTGTTTCTTTACCGTCCTTTCATTTTTGCTGAAAAAAAAAAAAAGTCCTTGGGGGCTTTAATAGGGAATCAAGAGCAAACATAGCTCCGATTGCTTCTGTCTCTTGCTCTTCTGTTTGATCTCCCCAAAATCTGCCTCCCCCTAGGAAGGAATATCCTTGCCAAAAAGCAATGACTGAGAAATGTAGGGTTTACTCAAGAGTTTATGCAAATGAAGGGAAAGGGAAACCATTGAAAAAGCCTGTTAGACAGTGCCCACTCCTCTTTCCCAGATCCTCTCTCACCATGTCACCAGCAGCAGCCTTAGTTCCCTCCCTGCAGCAACAACTGATGCCAAACCTTATTCAGAAAGCTAAGACTCTGTCCCCGCCCGATAGGCCAAGTTTGTCTGTGATTTTTCTCTTCCCTCAGGGTTAATCCTCCATGCCATCTCTACCCTGTCCTGCAGGGAGGCAGATGCAACCGGGATGGACATGGAGATCCAGTTCTGCCTCTGAGGAGATGCAGAAGTTGTGCTACAGGTTGCTCTCATCTGCCAGCAAGCCTCATCATTCACAGCAAAAGCTTTGCTGAGTACATTGAACGTTTACCCCCACCCTTTGGATTTGAAGCTGGCCTGGCCTTCCCACATTTTAGCCCCTGGCAAACATTCTGCTTACTGCATGTTTTCTCTAACAGCCCCATCGCCTCCAGAACCCAACAGGTCACAGGTTCCTATTTGCTTGACTCCTAGTAGATTACAAATTCCATGAGTGTAGGCACTGGGGGCTTTTGTAGCTCAGCACCCAGTACAGTGCAGGACTCCATTAAGTCCCCCGTGTATTTGTAGAATTGAGGAGTGAATGGAAAATGTGGGCTTTTCCACAGGTCATCCTACTGAGGGAGTATGTACTGTGGTTTTTGAGGACAGTCCCAAGTATCAGCAGTCTACAATATGAAATCTGTCACAGGAAAGATCCAGTGTGATTTTAACTTTACCTCAGGATTCTCTTCTTGCCAGTCCTCCTCTAGAGCCTCAGAGGAGATGCCATCATGGAGTCATCATTTCATTTGCTAGCTTTCTTCTCTTGTTCTTTCAAAGCACAAGGCAAAGCAAACATAATATCTGGAGGTAAACAGATGAATAAACTAGATTTCACTATTCAGCCTTGTGGTCTTTAGAAATGTCTTAGCTGTGCACGTGGCACATGGCTGTAATCATTGCACTTGGGAGGAAGAGGCAGGAGGGCTATCGAGTTCAAATTATATACTCACCCCAGCTTGGTAGTATATAATCACAAACACACTGACATACACACATACCTATGCACACACAAACACACACACACACACCACTGGGAGAATAAATTACCTTTCACTTCATTTTCCTTATGATAGAATGAAGACTCTTACCATAATAGTATTGTCAAAGAATTAGTTGGCACATATGGGCCCTCCTGGCACATATGAGAATTCTGTATATGTCAACATTAATCCTGTTGAATCAGTTTCTTTTCACTTTTGCCATAACTGGACTATGTTCTGGAAGTTCGGCGTGATTCTCAGTTTGTTGCTCTCTTCATACTGTCAGATAATTTCTCCCTACAGCTGATTTTAAGTCTCCCTTGCCCTCCCCTGTTCCCTTCTCTGTTTTCGCCCCACCCTTTTCTTGTTTTGGTGAGAATCTCTCCTGTAGCCCATGCTGATCTTGAACTTGCTGTGTAGACAAGGGTGACCTTGAACTTCTCATCCTCCTGTTTCCACCTCCTGAGTCCTGAACTTGAGAACAAACTTTTCCAGACTTTGCAGTCAAGTTTATAATATGCCTTGAGATAACTTCAGACTTTTACTAAAAACCCTGCTGTCCCAGTGTGTGCTCAGCCTGTTTAAACTTAACCCACCTTTAAGAGAACAATGTAACCAATCTTAATATTCCTTGAGTTTTCCATGTGATCAGATTTTATAACCTAAGTTAACACATAGCTTTAATCTTAAATTACCTTATCTTCTGCATCCCTGACACAGAATGATGTATATATATATATATATATATATATATATATATATATATATATACATATATATGTGTGTGTGTGTTGTGGTAATGATTTGTTGAGAGCAGCCAACAGGTTGGAAGCAACCTTAAAACAAATAGCCACCATCAATATTGCAAGCAGCATGTGGCTATGGATTGATAATGTCTGTTTACAATGTCGAGTGCTACACTCTTGAGTCATATGGGGCAGCAACTGCTTCCCTTGTGAAATTCTATTGAAGAGTTTGTCTAAAAAGAAAATAAAAATCCCCCATTCCTTTTCCCCATCATGTTTTCTGTGCTACTCAGTTACCATAGAACAAAGCCTTTTGGAAGAACCAGACACAGTGTCAGACACAAGCACAGAGTCAGACAGACACAGGCACAGCTCACAGGCATAAGGAACAGGGCACAGCTTTAGAGATGTACAACAGCCAAATCACAGATAGGCCAGTAACCACCAACTACAGGCAGACAGAAAGCAGGGAGAGAAAGTGGAGAACTCAAACTTGGGCTTGCGCTTGGTCAAATTAATCCAAGAGGAAGTAACTTTATTTTCATTTTTTATGCATCAAAGACATCCTCAGAGGCCATCTTTAGTGCATTAACCAATACAGATCCCCAGCCCTGCATAAACCCAGTGTGGGATTCCATACCTGCCATTCCAGAGCTCAGGAGGTGGAAACAGGAGGATGAGAAGTTCAAGGTCACTCTTGGCTATAGCTTCCCCGTCCCACATAAAAGATCCTCTCTCAGCTCTCATTATGGTCCCTGGCTCTTACAGTTTTTCACCCTCTCTTCTCTGATGGTCTTTATGGCTCAGGTATAGGGATAATACAGTATAGTGGTGTAGATATGTCAGGTGGGGTCAGTTAGTCATCAGCTGGAGCTTTCCGTAATGGACCCCATCTGCTGAAGAAGCCTACTCACTTTCTTGAGCCTTTCCTCATCTTTAAGACCTGAGGGAAAATGGCCTTCTATACAAGGAGTTTCTGTTTGTTTCTTTTAAGTGTCTTTGCAGTGTTGGCTTAGGATCACTTGAAAATACCTACTGTCTTTGGATTATCCCAGCTACAGGAGAATGTGGGAAGCCAGTCTTCAAACACATACAAAACTAGTTAATAGTGAGAAGTTCTAAAGAGACTTTTTTATATACCTGGCTTGTTGTTCATACTGGACAGGAACGCCACCACCAAGCTCATCTCTCTCTTACTTTTGCTTGATGTGGAGTCTTGCTAAATGGCGCAGGCAGGCTGGCCTCTGAGTTGCTATGTATACCAAACAATCTTTGAATGTGTGATAGTCTTAGCTCCTGAGCAGCTGGAATTACAAGTGTGAACCACACCTGGCTTTATTGGCCAGGTTAAACACAGGTAATATCTCCAGGGAGGGGCAATGTACATAGTACAAGCAAGTTTATTTTTGGCTCTCCCTTGGGCTGCAGGTATAACCCTTTTATATTCTGACTTTATAGCATGTGGGCCTCTTAGCAAGCTTCTCGTGGTATCTAAACCCTTGGCTTTCTTGTCTATCTTCATAAAAGATATACAAATGAATTCTCAGGTTCGTTCAGGTCAGGAAACACCTTCACTATAGGATTTCTGAGGCAGGAGACTGAGATTTGTATATGGATGCCTTGGTTACATTATTGTTCTTTACTCTTTTATCTTTGGGCAATGAAATGTTGCTATAGAAGAAAGAGAGGATAAAAAAGCAAAGTCAGCAGGGCAGTGGTGGTGCACACCTTTAATCCCAGCACTCGGGAGGCAGAGGCAGAGGCAGGCAAATTTCTGAGTTTGAGGCCAGCCTGGTCTACAGAGTGAGTTCCAGGGCAGCCAGGGCTACACAGAGAAGCCCTGTCTCAAAAAACCAAAAGCAAGCAAGCAAGAAAGTTCAGGAAGAATCTTCATTTGGGGCCCTCACACATTCCAGGCAGGGCTTAACCTGTTTTCTTTGCCTTACCCTGCTTATGATTTTTGCCAAGTTGGTTTCACAGTGGGCTGTTTACACATGTTCAAACATTTGCTCGCTGACCCCACGGTTGGGTGCACCTTTGGGATAATCAAAGATAAAGAAGCTAAGATAAATTTAATTTTATCCATCTCCTGTAGACTGTTGAAAATAAACAACAACAAATAGAAGCAGGAATGCATATACCTCATCGTGCACTGTTTCCATAACACAGACACAGAAGCTCTCAAACAGTACAAGGCTATTAACAGTGCTACAGCACCAGCTCAGCCAACCCTCTTCTGAACCGACAAGGAACTGCAGTCCCGTGGAAACTACATGACTCGTTCAACATCACAGGATAGAACCGCTCCTAGGAATATAGCTCTCAATTTGGGCCTAACAATTTCTTTCCAGAGAGAAGTTAGGCTTTTATTATATAATAGTAGGTTAATCTTAATTTCTAGTATCTGAGTGCCCTTTCCGGTTCACTAGTTAGGAACCAGTATACAGCCAGGGATGTTGGCACATGTCTACAAATCCACCAGCTACAGGGCTGAGAAGGAAGGTTGGTGAGGTGGAGGCCAGCTGGTTATCTACTGAGTTCTACAGCATCCTTAGAAGCTTATTAAAATGAGACCCTGTTTTTAAAAGACAGGATAAAAAAGAAAACCAGTATACATCAGAGTTACTTAAGCCTTCCATGATTATCAAAGAGAAAATTTTATTCTTTAGATAATTTTCATTTGGAACTTAGACATTGATATCCTGAACAGGGGTTTCTTCTTTGCTGAGCACTCATGGTAAGATACAAGGAGTGACAGCTGTATCTGGGAAGACCAGTGTTGCTTGGGGACCTGGTAGGAGTAAACTTCAGAACCCAATGCAAAAAAAAAAAAAAAAAGAAAGAAAAAAGAAAAGAAAAGAAGCCGGGCGCACGCCTTTAGTCCCGGCACTCGGGAGGCAGAAGCAGGCGAATTTCTGAGTTCGAGGCCAGCCTGGTCTACAGAGTGAGTTCCAGGACAGCCAGGGCTACACAGAGAAACCTTGTCTCGAAAAACCGGGAAAAAAAAAAAAAAAGAAAGAAAAGAAAAGATTCCGGAATGATAACTCTGTCTGTGGTGCTGGTACATTCATCCATCTAGTCGCCTAGAACTAATTAGAGCCGGCAGATACATTTTTTAAAGCTTATTTTCTTTTATTTTAACTATGAACACAGAAAGTTCACTTATTTTGAGGTTTGTGTCACATCTGCAAGAGATCAAAGTTAATATGGAAAGCATCTCCTTCAAATGTAGGTTGTGCGGTCAGAGGAGCTGCGTGTGCCGGTGGAGTTCAGTGTTTGAACGAAGTCTCATGAACAAAAGCTGAGGGTGAAGCAAACATAATCTCTGTTAATAACAAAGTGTCTAGCCAAGAAAATACAAGCGGATTTGCTTATCCTTATTTGTCAACCTGACACACCCCAGGTACATCAGCAAGGAAAGTTCCAATGGAGGAACTGCCTAGATCAGATTAGCCTGTGGGCAGGTCTGCTTGGGGGAGCGGGTAGTCTGGACTGGTGATTGATGTAGGAGAGCCCAACCCACTGTGGGAGGCACCATCCCTAAGCAGGTGGTCTTGGCCGCCCACAGGAGCTATAGCTCTGCGGTTAGGAGCTATGGCTCCGTGGTTAGGAGCTCTGTTGCTGAGGCAGAAGGGCAGTGTTTGGTTCTCAGCACCCATGGTGGGTGGCTTGTGATGTCAGTGAGGGGGAGAAAAATGAAAGTCTCAGATTGTCCATGCATGCTTTCTTTGTAGCTCCTTCAGTAAGTAGCAGGAAAGCCTCTGCTAGACATTACATAGTCTTGTTGATACCGATTTGATAGAAGGAAATAAAACTAACTCCTTTTCTTCGTGTGCATATATTTCAGGGCAGGGACAGATCACCTTTGGCTATAAAAAAGCTTTATGGATTTGTGATACCCAGCCCTGCTGCTATAATGTAGAAGTTTCTATAGAGAGACAAAGTTTCTATAAACCATGACTTCATTCTAAGTAAACTTCATTAAAACAGGTGGAACCCAGCATGGAAGTGAAGAATGGAAGGTGCTTGGCATCTCCATACTCTGGAGGCGAGGGTTCATGAGTTCAAGGTCACCCTTGGCTGCATTAGAGGGTTCCGTGTCAGTCTGGGCTAAAAAAGACCCTGTTTCAACTCCCACCACTACGATTGTCAAAAATTAAATAAAATAAAAGATTTTAAAGAGAGAGCCAAAGAATCAGGTTCCATTTTGAAGGAGGATTTCTACTGGGTGTTTCAGAATGAAGTGTAAAAACAAAACAGTGCAAGCCTTTAATCCCAGCACTTGGGAGGCAGAGGCAGGTGGATTTCTGAGTTCGAGGCCAGCCTGGTCTACAGAGTGAGTTCCAGGACAGCCAGGGCTACACAGAGAAACTCTGTCTCAAAAAACAAAAACAAAACAAAACAAAAAATAACAACAACAAAAAAAAACCCCACAAAACCCAGCCAACCAAAACAACAAAATCATGTGTGGTTGTTAAGATTTTGAGTTAAACCCCATAGCACCCATGACAAGAACCAGTTTGTATTGGGGCAGCAGATAAAATCTGAGCAGCAGTGTGGATAGATCTGAAGTACGGAGTTGAGCAATGGGCCCAGAGGCATAATAGATCAAACGTTGAGTTTATTATTCTTCATTTCTGTCTGTGAGCATCCGTGTGTGTGTGTGTGTGTGTGTGTGTGTGTGTGTGTGTGTGTGTGTGTGTGTGTGTGTTGACATTTTGTTTTATGTCCTTTCTGTCTTGTTTGGTTTTACTACAGGAGAAGGTCTTTTTTTTTCTTTTTCTCTTCCTTCCTTCCTTCCTTCCTTCCTTCCTTCCTTCCTTCCTTCCTTCCTTCCTTCCTTTCTTTCTTTCTCTCTCTCTCTCTCTTTCTTTTTTCTTTTTTTCTTTCTTTCTCTTTCTTTCTTTTTCTTTCTTTCTTTCTTTTTTTTTTTTTGAGACAGGGTTTCTCTGTGTAGCCCTGGCTGTCCTGGAACTCACTCTGTAAACCAGGCTGGCCTTGAACTTAGAAATCCGCCTGCCTCTGCCTCCCGAGTGCTAGGATTAAAGGCATGCGCCACCACTGCTCGGCAGAGAAGGTCTTTCTTTTAAACTATTTACTTTGTATAAAGCATTTATCTATGCATTCATTTATTTTAATATGTTAACATGGCTCACATAAGACCATCTTCATGACAGTATATGAATGAAATCTGAATACATGCCTCAGCCTGTGCCCTTAACGTCTTCATGGGACAAGGTCCTGCTATGTAGTCTTTTCTGGCCTGATACTTGGGTAGGCCAAGCTGGCTTGACCTTTCAGCAGTTTGCCTGCTTCTGCCTCCTGAGTGTTGAAATTGAAGTCACGTATCGTCACATTAGATCTATGAGAAATTCAATAACTATTTTTGTAGTTCTGAGGATTGAACCTACAGGTAGAAACCTGCTAGGCAAGCACTTCCCACTGATCTATATCCCAAACAATCGTGGGAGAAGAATGGGGGGGGGTTAAGCTGTTTTCAGACACACCAGAAGAAGGCATCTGATCCTACTACAGATGGTTGTGAGCCACCATGTGGTTGCTGGGATTTGAACTCAGGACCTTCGGAAGAACAGTCAGTGCTCTTAACCACTGAGCCATCTCTCTAGCCCTTGCGTATGGTTTTAATGTAAGATATAAAACAGCATGTTTCTATGCTGATGGAAAACTCTAATAGAAAGAGAACAACAGAGATAGAGCAAAAGCAAGTGATAACTGTAGGAAGGGCATCGTTTTGAGTAGAGGTGAACAAGCAAAACCTAGTACACAAGAGTAGGCCTTGACTCTAAGAACATGGGCAAGCATCTCTTATAATAAACATGAGGTTACACTGGCAAGCAAGTTATTGTGAATGCCTGGGAGTATGTGGCTACTCTACAGATCACCAGTGGAAAGTGATGATGAGAACTTCTGCCACGTTTGCTCTCTAATTTCTATTTTTTGTTATCTGAAGACAAAAAACTCAATGAATAGTATGGGCAGCTAAGAACATCTCAGAAATAAATCCCATGGCAGTTTGAAAGGAGGTAAGGCATGTAGCTTAGCGGGAGGGGAAGTACATTCCAGGAATAGTAAGTAGATGATGTAACAGCTTTCAGGGATCTCTTGTGACTTGGACACACTGCAGCCTAGCTCACAGTACTGGAATGAGCTGTATGATGATGAATGGAAGGTAGGCTGTCATCAGAGCAACATAAAAAAGTTATGAAAAATCTAAGTGTTATTTAATCAGCAGCACTGTCAAGCAGTGGGAGCTGTCGATGGGTCTGTAGAGCAAATGTAAAAGGTGAAGCAGTCTATAATATCTACTCCACCAGCAAATACTGACAAAGAGGTTTCTTGTTCCAGTCTCACTGGGGCAATCTCTGGCTTGACTGCTAAAGGTATCAAAGCATAGGCCAACACAGCTGATTGTATGCAATCAACGCATGCAATCAAAAACCATGACAAAGACAACGACTGTCCAGGAGGTAATATGTAGACAGAAATGGGAAACAGAAAGTTAAACTTGATAGTTAAGGATGATCAACACATGTATAAGTGAATTTCAAAATTCTAAAACAGTACAAAGAAACATTCACTTAATGGGATATGAATTCAGGCATACTCATATTCAGACAACAGTGATACCTTTTAGGGCAGTATTAACTGTGCCTATTCTGAAATATTACATCATGCTGGGCCGATACCTAGTGGGTGTAAACCGTTTCAGAACAAGAGGGCAATGGGTCACACTGTCTGTATTCTTCATTCCTACTGGTTGACTCAAGTCTGCCCGAAAGTCAAAGCCTTTGTTCTTCAAGAACAATCAACTTCAAGGGCAAAGTTTGTCCAAAGGAATTTCAAACTGGCGTTCAATACGTTCTTTTAAACTTAACATCTCAAAATAAAACTGTGATTTTCATGTCAGTCAGAAACTATCAAAGCACAATGGTGCTCACATTCAAGAATAAGACAATACACTTTAACAAAAACACAATTTTGATAGGGAAGCATAGAGTAAGGCGGGTATACGACCCAATATATACATAACACTTAAAACCACAAACTTCCTTACTCCACTTACGGCTGGGTAAATGGTTCACTGTTGCAACCTTGAGTCAGCCATTCAAAGTTCAGACATTCAGCTTCCTTCCAAATAAACACTGTCCTAGTAAGAAAGCTTGAAAACTTAAGAGAACATTTTTTTCTCGCCAATCACCAGAATTAACAGCAATAAATAAACATAAAAGAAAAAAGGGAAAACAAACAAAATGTCATTCCTTATCATAGTAACTCTACTAATAAATTATCGTTTCCTTTGGAAACGCAAATTTTGCACAGTTTCCACGTGCACACTAGAAGAGCTGAGTAAAAAGTTAAGACTTTTTTTCATATAAACCAGCTTCAAAACGGTGGCCCTAGAACTTGCTGAGAACATGTGGCAGCAGCATTTTATTGTGTTAATTCAGATGGAGGCTCACTATGAAGCACCAACTGGCCTGGAGGTCTCAGGCTGACCTCTAAACTCACAGAGATTCACCTGCATTTGCCTTCCAAAGACGCTGGGGTTAAAGGTGTTCATCACTGTGGCGGTCATATATTTGAATGCTTAGTCAACAGAGAGTGGCACTATTTGAAAGGATTAGAATAATTTCGGGGAGGTGCTTGTGAAGTAGGGGGGTCTATATTGAAGGAAGTGTGTCATTGGGGGTGGGCTTTGAGGGTTCAAAAGCCCATGTCAGACTGACTTCTCTCCTTTTCCTCTCCCCCTCCTCCCCTCTCTCTGCCTGCGGATCAGGATATAACTCTCAGCTACTGCTCTAGGACCATTCATGCAGTCATGCTTACCCCCATGGTGGATAATGGGCTAAACCTCTGAAGCTATAAACCAGTCCCAATTAAACATTTTCTTTTATAAGCATTGCCTTAGTAAGGGTGTCTTTCCACAGCAATAGAACAATGACTGAGACAACCGTCATACCCAGCCAATATAGTCTTGTATTTTCTTTTTTTATGTAACTTTTAAAATTTTTATATCTTTCTTTCATATAGTACATCTCCACTGAAATTTCTTCTCCCTCCCCATCCCCCCCGACACTCCCCTCCACCTTTCCTCTCCCCCATCTCCACCTGTCTCCTTCTCCCCTCAAGAAAGAACAGGCTTCCTGGGGACATCAACCTAATGTGATAATGTAGCATAACTAGCTACAATAAGACCAGGTACATACCATCATATCAAGGCTAGGCAAGGCAACCCAGTAAGAGGAAAAGGGTTCCCCAAGTAAGCAAAAGAGTCAATACAACCCCAGGTCCAAATGTTAGGATTCCCAAAGAACACCAAGCTACTCGGCCATAACTCATATGCAGAGGAAGTAGGTCAGACCCCTCCGGGTTCTGAGCTCTCTGAGTTCCCTGGGCCCCTGTTAGATGATTCTGTGGGCCATGTTCTGCTGTGTCCCTGACCCCTCTGGTTCTTCTGATCCGTCTTCCCCGTCCACTGCAGGACTCCCAGAGCTCTGCCTAACGTTCAGCTGTGGAGCTCAGCATCTGCTCCCATCAGTTGCTCGATGAAGTCTCTCTGGTCTCTTTGATGATGACTTTTCCAGTCCCAGCACACTCTGTAGGCAGGACAAACTGTGGGTGAAAGATATTACAGTTGGGTTGATGTCCCAATCCCTCCATTTGGGGCCTTGTCTGGTTATAGAAGACGACCAGTTCAAGCTTCATGACCCCATTACTAGGGGTCTTTCCTAGAGTCACTCTTGTAGATTCCATTGAGTGTCCACTGTACTAGGTCTCTACCTCATTCACGAAGTGCTCCCCACCCCCAATTTCAGTAATTTCTCCCAGTTCTTTCTTCCTCCGGGATGATCCCTTCTGTTCTCAACCCCACTCACCCCCAGCCTACCCAAAATATTTATTCTATTTCCACTTCCCAGGGAGATCCTTGCATCCCCCTTAAGCCTTCCTTGTTCCTTAGCCTCTACAGACCTGTGGACTGTAGCATGAGGCCGTTCTTTTTCTTTATAGCTAACATCTATTCATAAGTAAGTACATAGCATGGTTGCCTTTCTTGGTCTGGGTTACCTTACTCAGGAGAATTTTTTATTTTGTAGTTCCATCTATTTGCCTGTGAATTTCATAATGTCATTGTTATTAACAGATAATTAATCCTCCATTGTGTATATGTATCACATTTTCTTTATCCATTCTTTGGTTAAGGGACATTTAGGTTGTTTCCAGTTTCTGGATATTATGAGTAAAGCTGCTATGAACATAGTTGAGCAAGTCTCCTTGTGATAGGATGGACGGTCCTTTGGGTCTATTACCCAGGAGTGGTGTAGCTGGGCCTTGAGGTAGATTAAATTCCAATTTTCTGAGAAACCACCATCTTGACTTGCAAAGTCCAGCCAGTGTTTTTAAAACATAAAATGTCATTATACTGTATACCATGAACAGGTCCTCTGATAATTTAATCCCAAAACTTTCACCAAATATTACTTCAACTACAGCTTTCCCTCAGGAAGCATAACTTATGTTGTTAGGGTTCTACTTATTAAAGAGAATGAGGGTTGGCCCTCCTATCAACCTCTCTACACACTACAATACACACCATCTCATGGGGTCCCACCTAGAAGCACAGGAAGGTCCTTTGGGACCATTCTCTTTGCCTGCCTATCAGTCACCCTATGGGCCTTACCATCTGGCACTGCATGGTGCCCATTCTACCAATTTGACCACTTATTAGTCACTCATCCATCATGCCACCCAGCATCTCTAAAGTCTGACCAGTAGCTCCAGGTAAAGACTTCCAGAGCCAGACCAACACCCAGGGACTATAGCATCCTCCAGCCCACTCCACCAAAGAATGGTGTGACATCCTGTGCCCCACCCACAAGGGGCATTGTCCATTCCTACTGTGATCCCATTCACTGCTACCCAAGGACAACTTGCAGAGCCTGGTGATCTCCCACAAACTTCTAACAAATGGCAGCAAGAATTTTCTAAGCCAACAGAAAGTTTCCTCCTGAGCTCAGAATTTACATCTATCCCTGGCTGATCTGAGACTACTTCTGACCTCTTATTTGTACATCAGCCCAGAGGATTTTAAAATTCTAAATGCTGGTGAACTAAATACAGGGGTACCCAATTTCATGAAAGAAACATCATTCGATCTAAAATCACAGATTGATCCTAACACAGTTACAGTTGGTGCCTTCAATACCACACTTGCAACAATAAAGTCATCCAAGCAAATATCAAACAGAGAAACTCTGGAGTTGAATGACAACATAAATCACAGAACTCTATCCAAATACAGAAGAAATCACTCTTTGCTCAGCTACCCATGGAACTTTCTTGAAAATTGAACACATATTAGAATATGAAGCAAGGCTCAAGGACAACTGAAATCACATGGTATACCATATATGACCACAAAGGAATACAGTTTTATATCAACAACAATAGAAATGATGGAAATTATACAAACTTAGGAAGGTAAACATTAAACTACTGAATGAAAATTGGGCCACGGAAAGAGATCAAGACAGATATTTAAAAGTTCCTAGAATTAAATGAAAATGAAAATGCAAATACCCAAATCAACAGGACACAATGAAGGCAATTCTAAGAAGAAAGTTTGTAACTTTAAGTGCGTAAGTTAAAAAAAAAAAAATGGAGGGATCTCATATGGGGTGGTTTGAATGAGAATGGCCCACACAGGCTCATATATTTGAATATTTGGTCCCCAGTTGGTAGAATTGTTTGGAAATGATTCAAATGAGTGGCATTTTTTGGAGGAGGTGTGTCACTGAGGGGAGGGGCGACTTTGAGGTTTCTAAAGCCCATGCCTATCCCAGTCTTTCACCATCTCTTTTGAACTCCTATTTGTGAATCAAAATGTTAGCCCTCAGTTACTGCTCCAGCACCATGCTGGTGTGCCATAGGATGGAAGTGGACTCTAACCCTCTGAAACCATAAGTCCAAAATAAACTCTTGCTTCTGTAAGATGCCTTGCTCATGGCGCTTTCTTAGAGCAATAAAAAGCAACTAAGGCAGCACTGAGCACAGTAGTAAGGATTATAGCACCGATTACCATGTAAAAAAACCGGAGAGGTCTCATACTAATGACTTAATGTTGGACCTGAAGGTTTTGAAGAAATAAGAACAAACAACGCCCAAGAGAATAGAAGGAACAGATGACAAAAGCCAAACTGAAATTTGCAAAATAGAAAAAAAATTATATAAAGAATCGATGAAACACAGCTGGTTCCTTGAAAAAAAATACCAAGATTGACAAACTTTGGGTCAAATTACCCAGAAGAAAGAGAAGGTCTAAATTAATAAAATTAGAAGCAAAAATGGAAATCTTGAAACAGATATTGAAGAAACTGAGACATAAGAACACACTTAAAAAGATCTATGTTCTGTTAAACTGAGAAATCTAGATGAAATGCATGAATTTCTATATGCATGCCCTACCAAAATTAAATCAAGATAAAGTAATTCAAATAGACCTTTAAAACCAATATGATAGAAGCTGAAGTTTAAAATCTCCAACTAAAAACCCCAGAGTCAAATGGGTATGCTCAGAATCTCATTTAGAGAACTAACACCAATACTCCTCAAACTAGCCTATAAAATAGGAAGGGAATGACCTCCTCCAAACTCTTTTAATGTAGTCATATTACCCTAATACCAAAACCAGACAATGTTGAACAATGAACAGAAATCATAGGCTGATATCTCTGATGAACATAGATGTAAATTTACTCAACAAAACACTTGAAAACCAAACTCAAGAACACATCAAAAAGATTATTAGCTATGCTTAAATCTGCTTCATGTCAGAGATGCAGGGATGGTTTAAGCATGCAGATAAATAAATGTAAAATACCACATGAATATACACAAAGATAGAGGTCACTCCAGGCAGTGTTGGCATAAACCTTTAATCTCAGCACTTTGGAGACAGAGGCCGGCCAATTTCTGAGTTTGAAGCCAGCCTGGTCTACAGAGTGAGTTCCAGGACAGCCAGGGCTATACAGAAAAACCCTGTCTCAAAGAAAAAAAAAAAAGATAGAAATTGCATAACTCATTAGATGAGAAAAGATTTTTGATACAATTCAACTTCCTTTATGATAAAAGTTCTAGAGACTGGATGATATTAGAGACATAGTTAAATGTAATTAAGGCAATATATAAGTGAGCTTATAGTGAATATTTTCCTAAACAGATAAAACTCAAAGTGTTTTCACTAAGATCAGAAACAAGACAAGCATGCCCACTCTTTCCACTCCTGTTCAATATACTATTTGAAATTTTAGCTAGAGTAGTAAGACACATGAAGGAGATAAAGGGGATACAAATAAGAAAAAATATAAGTATCTTATTTGCAGATATTATGGTATTATACATACAAGAACCCTAGAGACTGCTAGAAAACTACTATAACTAATGAAAACATCCAGGAAAGTAACAGGATACACACTTAATACATACCCACATCAGTATCTTTCACTAAAAAGATAACAAACATACCAAGAAAGAAATCAGGGAAACAATCATATTCAAAATAGCCTCAAAAACATCTTGAGATAAATCTAACTAAGGGAGTGAAAGAATTGTACAAAGAAACAAAGAAAACATTAACACGTGGAAGAAAGAAAAAGAACACAGAAGACTATGGAAAGACCTCTCACGACCATGAATTGTTTTTGATTAATACTGTGAAAATGATCATCTGGCCAAAAGCAATCTACAATCCCCATCAAAATTCCAATGACATTTTTTTGACAAAAATGTAAACAAACCAGGATAGTCAAAACAATCATGAACAATAAAAGAATTGCTAAGGTATCACTTTCCTTTGTTTTAAATTATAGAGCTATAGCAGTTAAAACAATGTTATTAGCTGGGCGTGGTGGCTCATGCCTTTAATCCCAATACTCGGCAGGCAGAGGCAGGTGGATTTCTGAGTTCAAGGCCAGCCTGGTCTACAAAGTGAGTTCCACGACAGCCAAAGCTACACAGAGAAACCCTGTCTCGAACAAACAAACAAACAATAAACAACGAAAAAACAATATTATTGTTTTAATGTTACTAATGTTTTTAATAATGTTATTTTAAAATCCCAGATTGATCAGTAAGATAGAAGTGAGGACCCAGATATAAGCCCACACACCCACGCCACCTAACTTTTGATGAAAAGTCCAAAAGTATGCAGCAGACAGAAGAGAGCATCGTCACCAAACAGTGAGAGCTAAACTGGGCAGCTGCATGGGGAAGAGTGAAAGAGCATCCTGTCTCCCACCCCACATAAAACTCAACTCCAAGTGTAATCACAGGCCCATAAATAAGACAGAGTAGCCCAAATCTGGTAGAAGAGGAAGTAGAGAGTGTGTGTGAACATATGGGCATAGGAAAAAACTTTCTGAACATGAACTAAGACTAACAACTGACAAATGGGACCACAAGAAACTAAAAAGGGGGGCTGTAAAGGAAAAGACACCATCATCTGAGTGAAGAGGAAGCCGATAGAATGGGGGGGGGAAGTTCTACAAACTGTACATCTAACAAAGAGTTCATGCCTACACTAGCCAAAGAACACACTGACATAACATCAAGAGAATAAACAGCCGGGCGTGGTGGCGCACGCCTTTAATCCCAGCACTCAGGAGGCAGAGGCAGGCGGATTTCTGAGTTCGAGGCCAGCCTGGTCTACAAAGTGAGTTCCAGGACAGCCAGGGCTATACAGAGAAACCCTGTCTCGAAAAACCAAAAAAAAAAAAAAAAAAAAAACCAAAAAAAAAAAAAAAAAAGAGAGAGAGAGAATAAACAGCCAGAGTTGAAAATGGGGACATGGAACTAAACAAAATTCTCAAAAGATGATACATGCGAGGGGCTGAGAAATATTTTTTAAATTGTTCAACATTCTTAGCTGTCAGGGAAATGAAAATTAAAACTCCTTTGATATTTCATCTTACCCTAATCAGAATGTCCAAGATAAAACAAAACAAAACACTAATGACAGCAGATGTTGGCATGGTGGTAGAGAACGGGAGGCAGCTGTCTATTCAGTGCTGGTGGGAGTGAGGTGATGTTCCTAAGTCATCGGGAAATAGATCTGCCCAAGAGACTCACTACCTTCCTATAGAGACATTTACTCTTCCTTGTTCAATGCTAGTCTATTCTCAACAGCCAGATAACGGAACCATCTGAGAAGCAGGTAATGAAAATGTGGTATTTTTGTTTAGTGGAATATTATTCAGTTGTGAAAATCAAATTATGAAATTTACAAGTAAATGGATGAAACTAGATATAACAATCCTAGGTGAATAACCCATATCCAGAAAGAGAAATATCAAAGGCCTTCTCTCATATGTACATGTTACCTTTGAGTCTCTAGATACGTGTTCTTCATTTTCAATATCCATATATGTTAGGGAAACAGTAACAGGCCAGGGGCCTAGAGGGGATCTCTCAAGACAGGGGACGTAGGATACAGTGACAAAAAGTGGAGAAGGGACTGATGAAGCAGGAAGGGTTAGACGGAGTGGGCAACGAGAGGACAGAGCACAGGAGAGGATATGATCGCTCTTCTTGTAGCAGATGTCAGTTAACACAGAGATCCTCAACTGGTCAACAGGCAGGAGGAATCATGGGAAGGGTGACTGACATTAAAAGCCCTTTGAAAGCCATGTGAAACTGTTGAACCGCACAGAAACCTACTACTGTAGAAGTTTCCAAAGATATATTCATATATACACTGAATTTATATGAATGCTATATTCATGTCAGAAATGCTATGAAAAAGTGAGAATTAAAGAAAGCTAGAGGTTCTGCCTTCTGTGCCCGAGTTGTCAGCAGTGGAGTATTGTGTATGGCACTTTCAGCACCAAAAAATTAAAAAAAAAAATGGAACCAAGGTCACTGTAACAAAGGTCGTTCTTCGTGAGGTACTGGCTAACCTCTCTGCATTCACTTTTCTTAAATCCTGTTGAGAAAGTAGGGGACTTGGCCAGGAAAATGAGCTGGTTAGACAGTGCTGGCCTCCTCCCTATCTACCCCCTGAGCCGCATTTACAGCACAGGTTGCTTTAGTCTTAGGTGTTCTTCACTGGATACTTCTATCAAATGGGATTTGCTGTTGTTGCAACTACTGGTGTCTTGTTGAAAGAGACTTTCTTATTATAAATTAAATATCCAGTAAATATGTTACTTCCTGACTATAGAGTCCATTGTGTCTTCATATCTAAGTTGAATAGGAATAGCAATCATAAAGTGTTCATGAAGGATATAATCAGAACTATAGGGCTTAAGATCATTTAGTTAAATAGTCTTAGCAATTTATTAAGAAGAAAGCCTATCTTAATTACTCATATACTATAGAGTAGAAGGCATGTTTCTCCACTTTTATATATAATTCTACTCTTATGGTAGGAAACTCATTCAAATGAAATCAAACACGATTTTGTATTCTTAGAAATACATTGAACGATTCAGGAAGTTTTTCTCTTTGTAGCCGATAGACAGACCCGGCAATGGCAGCTCACACCTACAATGCTGGCACTTGGGAGGCTGGGGCTGGAAGACTGTGAGCATGAAGCCAGCCTGGGCTACACGATGAGACGCTGCCTCAAACAAGCAACAGACAATGAAACTGTCTGTAATTGCCACATTGATTTTTTATTTTTTAAAGAGCACTGCTCTAATACCGAGAGGGCAACACTGAATCTTTTAGTTCCCATGAAAAATAAAATAAAGTGGTATTGCCACTCTTCACTAGGGATTCAGGCATGGCATTGACTATCATAATGAAATCTGCTCATCACGAAAGACCCTTCCCTATTGTTCAGTAAATCTCTCTAAAAGAATGTCTTTGGTTATCCTTACCTCTGTCCTACAAAGAGGTAGGGGTGTTGGTGCCCAGGATGGTGGGAAGATGCTCGGTGAACATATTAGGTGGGACTCCTGCTCCAGCCTCACCATACAACGTTGAGTAAGTGATTTCATTTTGTTGACACTCTTTTCCTTGGTTGAAACGGGGCAAGGCAAGAGTAGTGGCTCATGCCTGTCACCCCAGGATTTGAGAGGCTGAGGCAGACTTGATGTTAGAAGTTTGAGGCCCGCTTGTGCTACACAGTGATCCAAGCCAGCCACTAGGATGGTCTCTCAACAAACAAAACAGAAGAAATGAAGGAAGGAAGGAAGGAAGGAAGGAAGGAAGGAAGGAAGGAAGGAAGGAAGGAGAGAGTGTGAGAGGTAAGAGGAGAGAAAGGGGAAGCAAGAAAGCAAGAAAGAAAATGAGGACAAAAAATATTTTCCCTTGAGTTATTCAAGGTTGTCATTAATATCAAATGAAAGGTATAAAATGAGTTTTTGGGGGGCTGGTGAGATGGCTCAGTGGGTAAGAGCACCTGACTGCTCTTCCGAAGGTCCAGAGTTCAAATCCCAGCAACCACATGATGGCTCACAACCATCCGTAACGGAGATCTGGCGCCCTCTTCTGGAGTGTCTGAAGACAGCTACAGTGTACTTACATATAATAAAATAAATCTTAAAAAAAAAAAAATTGTGTCTTCACACATTGTTTTAAAAAAAATGAGTTTTTGGTTTGTTTGTTTGTTTGTTTGTTTAGCTGAAACCCTTGAACCACAAGCATAACGGTCAATACTGGGAATCCCAGCATCCTGGAGGTGGCGGCAGAAGGGCTGGCAGTCAGAGCCAGCCTCAGCTACCATATGGAGCTTGAGTCCAACTTAAGGCTACATTGTATCCTGGTTTATTCCCCTCTCCTATTGTTCATCTTTTACTAAAGACATGGAATTAAGCATCTATTATTATTTATTGTCTCTAATTTAAAAAATATTTAAATATACCTGTGGATATAATTATTGCAGCACATTTTGTTACAATCAGGGGTGCGGGCATATGTGTGTATGTGCGTGTGCGTGTGCATGCTTGAGGATCCTGGAGAAGTGCTATTGCTCTACAATAACCACATTGTGGTGGTGGACCGGAATTCCTTGGAGGACATGGCCCAGCTGCAGAAACTCTACTTAAGCCAGAATCTGACCTCTCACTTTCCTCTGGAACTGATCAAGGGTGGGAACAAATTAACCAAATCTACACTCTTGGATCTGTCCTCCAACAAGCTAAAGAAGTTGCCCCTGACTGACCTGCAGAAATTGCAAGCCTGGGTCAAGAATGGGCTGTACCTGCATAGCAACCCCCTGGAACATGACTAAAAGCTCTTTTCACACTGGCAGTCCCAGCAACTGCGTTCTGTGATGGACTTCCAAGAGGACTTGTATTGCATGCATTCCAAGAAGCTGCACAACATCTTCAGTCTGGATTTGCTCAATAGCAGCGAGTCCAAAAAAAGTGCCTGGGAGGCTCACCAAGTGCTACAAAATAGACAATATATTAGTTCTAAGAAGAATAAGAATCTGAGAGGCCTGTGTGTTAGGTAGCATCTACTTACTACTTACTACAAGAAGAGGCAGACATGTTCCTGATAGATGCTCCAGGTTCGGGGTTGAGAAACATACCCAACTGTGTCCTTAAATCTTCTCACGCACATTGTACGTGCATCTAAGGAAGTCTTTGAAAGCCCTGTCTGTTGTTGTTGGAATTCTTAAGAAAGAAAAGGCTCTAACAATATGACCCACCAGCAAAAGAGAAACCAGCCAGAGATGTATGTCAAAGCCCAGGTCTCCACTTCCCTTCTGTGGTTGACTTTGGATCTGGATCAGAAGGAAACAGGAAGCAGAGAGTAAAGGCATTAAGTGGGAGAGTGTCTTCATTTACACTAAGTACTGCTGCTGCCTCTCTGCTGTGTGTGCTGGGATGGTTGGCCTGCAAATGTCAGGAACGTCTTCCATTTCTGCCTCCTCTCTTGGTGTAGGTGGGCTGATAGACACACGCTACCATGGCCAACTTTATGGGGTTCTGGGGATTCGAACTTAGGATTCGAGACAAAAACAGTTGGTGGAGTCTGGCTGCATCATTTGAGGACCATTTGTCCTAAATCATCCAGGAATAAATAACATCATGATCTAGGTTTAATCTTACAATGTCGTTTAGTTGTCTATATCAGTAGTTCTCAACCTCTGAGTAGCAACCTCTTTGAGAGTTGAACAACTCTTTCATAGGGGTCACCGAACACCATTGGAAAACACAGATATTTACATCACGATTCATAACAGTAGCAAAGTTACAGTTATGAAGTAGCAACAAAAACAACTTTGTGGTTGGGGGTCACCACAACACCAGGAACTGTATTTAATGGTCACAGCATATTTCTGCCAAATGTATATTCCCATGTAGCATATTAAAGTAAAAAAAAAATGTAATTCAAACCTTTATTAACCTGAGCCATCTGTACAGTTCCTGTTTGCTTACACTTTATATCCAGCTCATTCTAGTCTTAATGAGCACCCCTAACATTAGCTAACATTAGCTTTTACTCCATGATAAACTGCACCCACATATGCCAGCCTTCTACTGTTCATTTTGGATGTTTCATTTCTTAGCAATTCATGTGTATTAATATTACAACTGAAGTTGGTTTTGTTTTTATTTTTTCTCAGACAGAGAGGGAAAGAGAGAAACATGATCAGGTATTGGGTAGGGTGAACTGAACTGAAGCCCTGAGGGCCAGCAGAAAGAATGGAAACAGGCAACCTCAGGAGGTAGGAGATGGAAAGGCCCTCTAGAATGTACCAGAGGCCTGGGAGGTGAGAGATTCTCAGGACTCAAAGAGTGGGACCTTAGATGAAATTCCCTACAGTGGGGAGAAAGAACTTGTAGAGCCCACCTCCAGCAGAAAGACAGGGCATCAAGTGAGAGATGGGGTTGCCATCCCACAGTCACAACTCTGACCCATAATTGTTCCTGTCTGAAAGAAGTGCAGGGACAAAAATGGAGATGAGCCTGTGACAGGCCCAAAGTGGATCCAGCTCTAGGGGAGACCCCAAGGCCTGACACTATTGCTGAAGATATGCAGTGCTCACAAAAAGGGACCTATCATGACTGCCCTCCGAAAGACCGAATAAACAGCTGAAAGAGTCAGATGCAGATATTTACACCCAAACAATGGACAGAAGCTGCTGACCCCTGTGGTTTAATTAGAGAAAAGCTGGAAAAAGCTGAAGAGGAGGGCAAGCCTTTAGGAGGACCAGCAATCTCAACTAACCTGAACCCCCAAGATCTCTCAGTCACCAACCAGGCAGCGTACACTAGCTGACATGAGGCCCCCGACATATATACAGCAGAGGACTGCCGGGTCTGGACTCAGTCAGAGAAGGTGCACCTAACTCTCAAGAGACTTGAGGCCCCAGGGAGTGGGGAGGTCTAGTGGGGCAGGGTGGAGACAGCGGGAGGAGGCATGGAATGTGGAACAGTCAGAGGGTGGACTGGGAAGGGAATAAAATCTGGACTGAAAAAAAAAAAGATTAAATACAATTTAAAAAAAAACATTGTACTGTTTTTTCTGTGTGCAGCCTTTAATATGGGAAATAATCTCTCCCTGACTCATCTGCAAAATAGGTTTAGCTACAGACACTAGACACATGCCACATGACTGGGAAGTTACTATAAAAATAAGGATAAATTCGTGTTTCCTTCAGTGATATGTGTGCCATGGCGAGAGTGTACAAGTCAGAGGTCTTGCCTTCCCATGGGAGGAAGGGTTCTGCTGCTGCCTCTCTGCTGTGTGTGCCGGGCTGGTTGGCCTGCAAACGTCAGGAGTGTCTTCGATTTCTGCCTCCAATCTTGGTGTAGGAGGGTTAATAGACACACGCTACCATGGCCAACTTTATGGGGTCCTGGGGATTCGAACTTAGGGCCCCACACTTTGACAGCAAGAATTTACCCTCTGATCTATCTCGAAGCTTTGTAGTTTAGTTTTTGTGGGGAGGATTGGGGGGGACAGCCTTACTTATATAGCCCAGATTGTCCTTGAATTCGTGAACCTATATCCTGAATCTCATGAGTGCTGAGATTCTAGGTATGTGTCATGATATCTGACTACCTGAATGAATTTTTATTTAACTAGATCAATTGAGATCTGTATGTAAGAGAAGAAGTGTTTTTTTCCATTTTTTTAATTAGGTATTTAGCTCATTTACATTTCCAATGCTATACCAAAAGTCCCCCATATCCCCCCCCCCACTCCCCTACCCACCCACTCCCCCTTTTTGGCCCTGGCGTTCCCCTGTACTGGGGCATATAAAGTTTGGAAGTCCAATGGGCCTCTCTTTCAAGTGATGGCCTATTAGGCCATCTTTTGATACATATGCAGCTAGAGACAAGAGCTCCGGGGTACTTGTTAGTTCATATTGTTGTTCCACCTATAGGGTTGCAGTTCCCTTTAGTTCCTTGGTTGCTTTCTCTAGCTCCTCCATTGGGGGCCCTGTGATCCATTCAATAGCTGACTGTGAGCATCCACTTCTGTGTTTGCTAGGCCCTGGCATAGCCTCACAGGAGACAGCTATATCTGGGTCCTTTCAGCAAAATCTTGCTAGTGTATGCAATGGTGCCAGCGTTTAGAAGCTGATCATGGGATGGATCTCTGGATATGGCAATCACTAGATGGTCCATCCTTTCGTCACACATCCAAATTGTGTCTCTGTAACTCCTTCCATGGGTATTTTGTTCCCTATTCTAAGAAGGGGAAAAGTGTCCACACTTTGGTCTTTATTCTTCTTGAGTTTCATGCGTTTAGCAAATTGTATCTTATATCTTGGGTATCCTAAGTTTCTGGGCTAATATCCACTTATCAGTGAGTACATATTGTGAGAGTTCCTTTGTGATTAGGTTACCTCACTTAGGATGCTGCCCTCCAGGTCCATCCATTTGCCTAGGAATTTCATAAATTCATTCTTTTTAATAGCTGAGTAGTACTCCATTGTGTAAATGTATCACATTTTCTGTATCCATTCCTCTGTTGAGGGGCATCTGGGTTCTTTCCAGCTTCTGGCTATTATAAATAAGGCTACTATAAATATAGTGAAGAACATAAGAAGAACATTCTTCTTACCGGTTGGAACATCTTCTGGATATATGCCGAGGAGAGGTATGGCTGGATCCTCTGGTAGTACTATGTCCAATTTTCTGAGGAACCGCCAGACTGATTTCCAGAGTGGTTGTACAAGCTTGCAATCCCACCAACAACAGAGGAGTGTTCCTGTTTCTCCACATCCTCACCAGCATCTGCTGTCACCTGAGTTTTTGATCTTAGCCATTCTGACTGGTGTGAGGTGGAATCTCAGGGTTGTTTTGATTTGCATTTCCCTGATGATTAAGGATGTTGAACATTTTTTCAGGTGCTTTTCTGCCATTCGGTATTCCTCGGGTGAGAATTCTTTGTTCAGTTCTGAGCTCCATTTTTTAATGGGGTTATTTGATTTTCTGGAGTCCACCTTCTTGAGTTCTTTATATATATTGGATATTAGTCCCCTATCCTATTTGGGATAGGTAAAGATCCTTTCCCAATCTGTTGGTGGTCTTTTTGTCTTATTGACGGTGTCTTTTGCCTTGCAGAAGCTTTGCAATTTTATGAGGTCCCATTTATCAATTCTCGATCTTATAGCACAAGCCATTGCTGTTCTATTCAGGAATTTTTCCCCTGTACCCATATCTTCGAGGCTTTTCCCTACTTTATCCTCTATAAGTTTCAGTGTCTCTGGTTATATGTGGAGTTCCTTAATCCACTTAGATTTGACCTTAGCACAAGGAGATAGTAATGGATCAATTCGCAATCTTCTACATGATAACAGCCAATTGTGCCAGCACCATTTGTTGTAAATGCTGTCTTTTTTCCACTGGATGGTTTTAGCTCCCTTGTCGAAGATCAAGTGACCATAGGTTTGTGGGTTCATCTCTGGGTCTTCAATTCTGTTCCATTGGTCTACTTGTCTGTCACTATACCAGTACCATGCAGTTTTTATCACAATTGCTCTGTAGTACAGCTTTAGGTCAGGCATGGTGATTCCACCAGAGGTTCTTTTATCCTTGAGAAGAGTTTTTGCTATCCTAGGTTTTTTGTTATTCCAGATGAATCTGCCGATTGCCCTTTCTAATTCGTTGAAGAATTGAGTTGGAATTTTGATGGGGATTTCATTGAATCTGTAGATTGCTTTTGGCAAGATAGCCATTTTTCTACATTGATCCTGCCAATCCATGAGCATGGGAGATCTTTCCATCTTCTGAGATCTTCTTTAATTTCTTTCTTCAGAGACATGAAGTTCTTGTCATACAGATCTTTCACTTCCTTAGTTAGAGTCACGCCTAGGTATTTTATATTATTTGTGGCTATTGAGAAGGGTGTTGTTTCCCTAATTTCTTTCTCAGCCTGTTTTTCCTTTGTGTAGAGAAAGGCCATTGACTTGTTTGAGTTAATTTTATATCCAGCTATTTCACTGAACCTGTTTATCAGGCTTAGGAGTTCTCTGGTGGAATTTTTAGGGTCACGTATATAAACTATCATATCATCTGCAAAAAGTGATATTTTGACTTCTTCCTTTCCAATTTGTATCCCCTTGATCTTTTGTTGTCTAATTGCTCTGGCTAGGACTTCAAGTACAATGTTGAATAGGTAGGGAGAGAGTGGACAGCCTTGTCTAGTCCCTGATTTTAGTGGGATTGCTTCCAGCTTCTCTCCATTTACTTTGATGCTGGCTACTGGTTTGCTGTAGATTGCTTTTATCATGTTTAGGTATGGGCCTTGAATTCCTGATCTTTCCAAGACTTTTATCATGAATGGGTGTTGGATGTTGTCAAATGCTTTCTCAGCATCTAACGAGATGATCATGTGGTTTTTGTCTTTGAGTTTGTTTATATACTGGATTACATTGATGGATTTCCGTATATTGAACCATCCCTGCATCCCTGGGATGAAACCTACTTGGTCAGGATGTATGATTGTTTTGATGTGTTCTTGGATTTGCTTAGCAAGAACTTTATTGAGGATTTTTGCATCAATATTCGTAAGGGATATTGGTCTGAAGTTCTCTATCTTTGTGGGGTCTTTTTGTGGTTTAGGTATCAGAGTAATTGTGGCTTCATTGAATGAGTTTGGTAGAGTACCTTCTGTTTCTATTTTGTGGAATAGTTTGTGAAGAACTGGGATTAGATCTTCTTTGAAGGTCTGATAGAACTCTGCACTAAACCCATCTGGTCCTGGGCTTTTTTTGGTTGGGAGACTATTAATGACTGCTTCTATTTCTTTGGGGGATATAGGGCTGTTTAGATCATTAACCTGATCTTGATTCAACTTTGGTACCTGGTATCTGTCTAGAAACTTCTCCATTTCATCCAGGTTTTCCAGTTTTGTTGAGTATAGCCTTTTGTAGAAGGATCTGATAGTGTTTTGGATTTCTTCAGGATCTGTTGTTATGTCTCCCTTTTCATTTCTGATTTTGTTAATTAGAATGCTTTCCCTGTGCCCTCTAGTGAGTCTGGCTAAGGGTTTATCTATCTTGTTGATTTTCTCAAAGAACCAGCTCCTTGATTGGTTGATTCTTTGAATAGTTCTTCTTGTTTCCACTTGCTTGATTTTGCCTCTGAGTTTGATTATTTCCTGCCATCTACTCCTCTTGGGTGAATTTGCTTCCTTTTGTTCTAGAGCTTTTAGGTGTGTTGTCAAGCTGCTAATGTGTGCTCTCTCTAGTTTCTTTTTGGAGGCACTCAGAGCTATGAGTTTTCCTCTTAGAAATGATTTCATTGTGTCCCATAAGTTTGGGTATGTTGTGGCTTCATTTTCATTGAACTCTAAGAAGTCCTTAATTTCTTTCTTTATTCCTTCCTTGACCAAGGTATCATTGAGAAGAGTGTTGTTCAGTTTCCAAGTGAATGTTGGCTTTCTATTATTTATGTTGTTGTTGAAGATCAGCCTTAGTCCATGGTGATCTGATAGGATGCATGGGACAATTTCAATATTTTGTATCTGTTGAGGCCTGCTTTGTGACCTATTATGTGGTCAGTTTTGGAGAAGGTACCATGAGGTGCTGAGAAGAAGGTATATCCTTTTGTTTTAGGATAAAATGTTCTGTAGATATCTGTCAGATCCATTTGTTTCATAACTTCTGTTAGTTTCACTGTGTCCCTGTTTAGTTTCTGTTTCCATGATCTGTCCATTGGTGAAAGTGGTGTGTTGAAGTCTCCCACTATTATTGTGTGAGGTGCAATGTGTGCTTTGAGATTTACTAAAGTTTCTTTAATGAATGTGGCTCCCCTTGTATTTGGAGCATAGATATTCAGAATTGATAGTTCCTCTTGGAGGATTTTACCTTTGATGAGAATGAAGTGCCCCTCCTTGTCTTTTTTGATGAGTTTGGGTTGGAAGTCAATTTTATTAGATATTAGAATGGCTACTCCAGCTTGTTTCTTCATACCATTTGCTTGGAAAATTGTTTTCCAGCCTTTCATTCTGAGGTAGTGTCTATCTTTTTCTCTGAGATGAGTTTCCTGTAAGCAGCAAAATGTTGGGTCTTGTTTGTGTAGCCAGTTTGTTAGTCTATGTCTTTTTATTGGGGAGTTGAGACCATTGATATTAAGAGATATTAAGGAAAAGTAATTGTTTGTTCCTGTTATTTTTGTTGTTAAAGTTGGCATTCTGTTCTTGTGGCTGTCTTCTTTTTGGTTTGTTGAGGAATTAAGTTCTTGTTTTTTTCTAGGGTGAGGTTCCTGTCCTTGTATTGGTTTTTTTCTGTTATTATCGTTTGAAGGGCTGGATTCGTGGAAAGATAATGTGTGAATTTGGTTTTTGTCGTGGAATACTTTGGTTTCTCCATCTATGATAATTGCGAGTTTGGCTGGGTATAGTAGCCTTGGGTGGAGTTTGTGTTCTCTTAGTGTCTGTAGAACATCTGTCCAGGCTCTTCTGGCTTTCATAGTCTCTGGTGAAAAATCCAGTGTAATTCTGAAAGGCTTGCCTTTATAAGTTACTTGACGTTTTTCCCTTACTGCTTTTAGTATTCTATCTTTATTTAGTGCATTTGTTGTCCTGATTATTATGTGTTGGGAGGAATTTCTTTTCTGGTCCAGTCTATTTGGAGTTCTATAGGCTTCTTGTATGTTCATGGGCATCTCTTTCTTTAGATTTGGGAAGTTTTCTCCTATAATTTTGTTGAAGATATTTGCTGGTCCTTTGAGTTGAAAATCTTCATTCTCATCCACTCCTATTATCCGTGTGTTTGGTCTTCTCATTGTGTCCTGGATATCCTGAATGTTTTGAGTTAGGATCTTTTTGCATTTTCCATTTTCTTTGATTGTTGTGCCGATGTTCTGTATGGAATCTTCTGCACCTGAGATTCTCTCTTCCATCTCTTGTATTCTGTTGCTGAGGCTCACATCTATGGTTCCAGATTTCTTTCCTAGGGTTTCTATCTCCAGCGTTGCCTCACTTTGAGTTTTCTTTATTGTGTCTACTTCCCTTTTTATGTCTAGTATGGTTTTGTTCATTTCCATCATCTGTTTGGTTGTGTTTTCCTGTTTTTCTGTAAGGACTTGTAACTCTTTAGCAGTGTTCTCCTGTATTTCTTTAAGTGAGTTATTAAAGTCCTTCTTGATGTCCTCTACCATCATCATGAGATATGCTTTTAAATCTGGGTCTAGCTTTTCGGGTGTGTTGGGGTGCCCTGGACTGGGCAAAGTGGGACTGCTGGGTTCTGATGATTGTGAGTGGTCTTGGTTTCTGTTAGTAAGATTCTTATGTTTACCTTTCACCATCTGGTAATCTCTGGAGCTAGTTGTTATAGTTGACTCTGTTTAGAGATTGTTCTTCTGGTGATTCTGTTACTGTCTATCAGCAGACCTGGGAGACAGGCTCTCTCCTCTGAGTTTCAGTGGTCAGGGCACTCTCTGCTGGCAAGCTCTCCTCTTACAGGGAAGGTGCACAGATATCTTGCGTTTGGACCTCCTCCTGGCCGAAGAAGAAGGCCCAAAACAGGACCTTTCCCAGAAGCTGTGTTGCTTTGGCAGGTCACAGAAGCTGTCAGCTTCTGTGGTGCACACTCTCACCTGTGCAGAGTAAGTTCCTAAATTCGGTGGAGTCCTGGAACCAAGATGGCACCCGCTGCTCCTGAGGCAGAGGGCTTCCGAGCCAGGCGGCGATTTTTTTTTTTTTTTTTTTGCATAGGTGAGAAAACTATATTTTTCAGTGTTTTGAATCTGTGCAGAATATGGCCTTGCTAGAACTGTGGGAGAAATTTTGACAAAGCTGTGTAAGTGTTGGGACTAAGCAAGAAAGGAGAAAGGACTTATAGGTTTGTTTTGGCAACTTGTTTTATTATCATTATTATTATTATTCCTGCCTACAAAACTGTATGTCTAACTTCTTAGCCAGCCATTGGATTCTGCTTACACCTCCTTCTGTTCCTGGTTTATTTGAGGCTTCCATGCAAACATTTAAGGACACGTATTTTAAAACAAAACAGAACAAAAACCTTGCAAAGGAAGACGGTTGTGTGTGCTCCCTTAGCAGGCTGTTTTGGTAGGCCTGAACTGGATGAGTGTCGTTGGTAGAGGCGGTGTGTTCACAACACTGTGGTACCCAGGCCAGGGGAAGAAGGAGAAGGCTGGAAACAAAGCTTTCTTGCTTTCCTGTGTTTATGCTCTGCATTTTAATACCTGATATTTGCACAGCTGAAGGAAAGGAAAGCATACTGAGAGCAAGGAATCACCGAGAGCCTCAGGAGCCGGCAAACCAGAAAAACACGAAGAGGAAAACAGTTGCACAGGTTACAACCCGAAAGCATTCCATCCAAAACAAACCCAGTCCTCGGATTTCGAGATTTCAGAGGAAACCTCTAAGGAACACGTTGCTGTACTTATTCTGAGCATTTTTAATTCTGTTTCTTTATTTATAGAGATGCTCAGAACAGATTAAAGAAATAGAGATCTCTCCATGATACTGTAAAAGGGCAAAGCCTTTGGATCGGACGAAATCAATTCTTTTCTTTTTTTTTTTTTATGTTTTTTTTGAGACAGGGTATCTCTGTGCAGCTCTGGCTGTCCTGGAACTCACTTTGTAGACCAGGCTGGTCTCGAACTCCGAAATCTGCCTGCCTCTGCCTCCCGAGTGCTGAGATTAAAGGCGTGTGCCACCACGCCCGGCCAAACCAATTCTTAATTCCATCTCTGTAACTTACAAGCGTGACCTCGTGGAGATTTTTCTCAGTTCCTCTGGACCTCAGTTCCTCATCTTTGCTACAGTCCAGGCATGGCAAATTCAACCTCAGTAGTGCCTGTCATTGTGCCTCACGCCATTCCCACTGCTCTTAGGCCCTTTCTGCTGTGAGCACTGTTTCAGACTCGCCTCTCTCTCACTGGTATGTAGGATGGGCACTTTATGGCCTCTTTATGGCCAGGGAAAAAGTCGGTTGCTCTGCCCCTTCCAGACTAGGAAAATGAAAACCACGGAAGACTCAGCAGGTCACCAAGAAAGGAACAGGGCATTTTGCATAAACCAGAATCCTGTTACCTGAAGAGCCTCTCCACAGGAGAGTTGTTCACACAGCTGTGGAATTTATTTCAGTCCTAGAGCCGTTCCTTTAGCTCTGTCCCTGATAAACCGGTCATCTGCTTCTGCCTACGCCCTGTTCTCTCAGGCTTATTTTAAGGCTTGATTTGTTGTTCATCCCTTACAGGTAGCTGAATCACTTGCTGTCTGAGTCATCCCTCCGTGGGGCCGCAGTCACTGCCTGAGTTTGGTTTTATTGTGTGCAGATCCGAACCCAAGCCTCAGTAACAGTAATGTGAAGTTTGTTCCTTGTCTACCAGTCAGCTCTCACAGCCTGCCCCCTTCAAATCCTGCCTGAATCTGTAATTTCACACAGCCACCTCATATAAACTGGAAACCGGACACAGAGAAACACAGAATTTCAAAACAAGCTCCGAGTTAAGGACGATCAGGGCAGGCAAACCTTGTTTACCAGTTGGCTGACATGTTTCTGTTTACCCATGTACCTCCACCCAGTTGAATGAGTTTGCTTTTCATGGGTCTCAGGGTGTGGATTTTTGTTGGGTAGTACTGTGGTGAGAAGAGTCACCTTATTTAATCTTTTCTACTCTTTCACCAAATGGTAAAATTAGAAAGGCAGCTGTGGCCAGCCCAACATCAGAAACAGCTGTACTGCACGGGTGTTGTAGCTATATAACATATACAACACAGCGCCCCACTCACAATCTTCCTGAGACATACAGTCTAGCCACCCACTTTGCTCATTAAGGAAAACAGTCTTCTCTTTTCTCTTTAGCATGGATTGGAATTAGAAAACAGTATCCTGTTTGAACAGACGTTGGAAGACTCTCCAAGGAAGACAGTACTTAGGGGGACAGAATGGTGTGTTGGGTGTGAGGATATTCTTTTCTAGTCTTTAGTGTGTTTGGGGGTGGGATGGGGGCAGGGCAAGTCCTGGGACATAGGCATGGATGGTGTGATCATCATGTGACAGGTTGGGGGTGGGGCACCGTTTGGTCTAGTACTAGATCGACTTTTCAATAAAATAGAAATACATTAACTGTGACTTTGTTTGAAACTAAGAGCCTGTCAGACGGAACATCTGATAACTCATCTTAGCACTAAAACCCTGAGATCTCTGTGTGCACAGAAATGCATGCAGAGCATAGACTGCCTTAAAACTTTAATGTCACGGGTTTGGTTTTTGCTCTCTTCCTGAGCAAAAGTAACTCAGAAACCAGTTAAGCCATCACTGAGAAAATAAAATAGTCTGGAGTATGTTTGAGAACTAAACAAACATTTAAGCTATTAATGCCCTAAAGCATTTCCTAAATTTTCAAAAATATTCTATTTCAACCTTGAAACTGTATATAACATAAAAGTAGAAAGAAAACTGAACAGGAAAACTGGGGCTTTTTTTTAATTTTTAATATTTTTTATTACATATTTTCCTCAATTACATTTCCAATGCTATTCCAAAAGTCCCCCATACCCCCCCCCACTTCCCTACCCACCCACTCCCATTCTTTTGGCCCTGGCATTCCCCTGTATTGGGGCATATAAAGTTTGCAAGTCCAATGGGCCTCTCTTTCCAGTGATGGCCGACTAGGCCATCTTTTGATACATATGCAGCTAGAGACAAGAGCTCCGGGGTACTGGTTAGTTCATCATGTTGTTCCCCCTATAGGGAGCTTTCTTAATCTGTTATTTTTAATGTTTTATTTTAATAAATCTATTGTTTTTGCTAAATAATACACTTGATTATTCTAAATCCTTCCATATTCGAGGAACAGCAATGGTGAAATGAACATTTATTAAGCTTTCACTAAGCTTAATGGATTTCTCAAATTGTTATACAAACTGTTCAACATACTGTAACAAACTGCTATAACATACTGTAACCTTCATTGTGCCGATAACAAAACTAACTTAAAAGCTCTGCCATCTAATCCTGAAGCCAGGAATACAGGAAAATTTAAAGATTTTGTTTTGGGTTTGATTCTTGTTTTTTTTTTTGTTGTTTGTTTTTTTGTTTTTTAAACTGTCTACGTGGGCCCAGGCTGACCTACAGTCAGCTTTTGCCGTTGATGGCTTGAACGCTCATCCCCAGGTTGATGAATGCCGAGCTCCTAAGTGAGTGCTTCCATTCTCCCAGCTAATGAAAGGATCTTGAGAGGGAATGCAAGTCTGTTGACTTTAACCAAATGATATCTTATTGGCGTGGAGTTCATTGTTTCTGGGCAAACATTTGCTTAGAAGAAACTTGGAGAGAGAAACTTCAACCAGCAGTGTATGAATTTAATACTGTGGCTAGGCTCACAGTTTATTCCTGTGTCTCTTGGTGCCCTGTCTCCTGCCATGTCATCTCATGCCATGTCATCTCATGCTATGTCATCTCATGCCATGTCCTGTCATCTGCTCTTTTGATTTAATGACTGTATATGTGGTGCTGGGGATCAAACCCAGAACCTCACACATGTCTTGAGCTACAGCTCAAGCTGTATCCGACCTAACAAGAGCAGTCAATTCCTGCCAAACCTTCCATGCATTCCACAATTAGTCCCCAGACCCCTAATTCATTCCATTGAAATCAAGTACTTATTTACAAGATAATGTTTTTTAATTGGCTTGGGTTTTGTTGTTGTTTGCTTGTTTTTTGAGACAGGGTTGTATTAGCTGAGGCTGGCCTCCAACTGTCTATGTAGCTGAAGTTGAACTTGAACTCCTTCTGTTCCAGTTGAGCTACATTCCCAGTTTCCAGGTGCAGTTCTGAGTACTGAAGGTACAACAAGGCCCCAATTCTTTTGGAGTTTGTAGTTTAGTAATAAAAAGATGTAGCAACCAATCAAAGATTAGATGAGATGTGATGAGCAGATTAAAAAAAAAAAAAAAAAACAAACAAACCCATCCTGCCATGCATATTCTTGGGGCAGATACTGAGAACTGTGACCCGGAAACCACGGCATACTTTGTAAAACAGTAAATTACTCTTTTATGTTGTATGTGGCTGAATGGCTAACCTTTGTCCCATGGATATAAGCAGGAGAGATATAAACAATATTCAGACACCTTCTGAAGAAGAGAGAGTGTTCTTTTCTTTTTTCTGGGTGGATAAAATAGAGGCCTCAGAGATCTGCATTTTAGGGATAATGGAGCAAGAAGAAGGAAGGGAAAGTCACGTAGGTCAGCCCTACCCGGCGTTCCTCACTCTGGATTAAGTTTTCTTGGAAGACAAACAAAAGTTCACCTCATTGTCAGTTGGTTGTTTCAGTGGAGGTTGAGTCTGTCCCTCACTCACATAGGATGTTCCTCTTGACTGATTTCAAGACACTAAGAAAAATGCTTGAGAGATCAGTCAGTGATGCAGTGGAATGCAAGCAGGATGGTTGGGGCAAGGTGTCAGGAGGACTTAATACCAAGCCCTCAACATGTCACACTGTGAACTCTGAACTTGGAAGAAGTGAGCCAGGTGAATTGGGAAGTGTGTTCCAGGAAATAAGGAATTGTAAAAGGAATATACCACACAGGATAGGAAAACTATGACCTTGTGATCAAAATCCAGCCAGGAAGCCAAGGTGGTTTGACTCTGAGAACTTTTCCTGTCATAATTCCTTGAGGCAGAAGTCCTTCCTTCCCTCCAGACCTTGGAGAGGCTGGGCAACTTTGCAGAGGCAACTTCTATGGATGTCTTCCAATGTGTGATCCAGTTAGAAGCTTTGAGCTTCATGGCTTGGCCGATGTGAAACTTTCTTTATATTACCATTCAAATATTACCTGTTATTAAAAGCTGCAACAATTCTCACCTTTGCTTATGGGCTGGCTCTGTTGACAAACTCATCACAGCCTTTGTTCGTGGTGAGGTACTGTAGATATTGGCCATAATGTTCATTTTTAAAAAGGTTTTTTCTTCTCTCTTCCTACTACCCCCTACCCCCCATCTCCCCTCCCTCTCTGCTAGGTCTCTCTCCTCCGTGTGTGTGTGTGTGTGTGTGTGTGTGTCCATGCAGATACTGGAAGAGGCCAGAAAAATAATGTCTGATCCTCTGGAACTGGAGTTACAGGCAGTTGTGAGCAACCATGTGGGTGACTGGGACTTGAACCCAGATCCTCTGAAAGATAACAAGTGTTCTTAACCACTGGGCCATCTTTCCAGGGCCCCTACTGTTCATTTTTATTATGAATAATTCATCATTTTGCTCTAATTAATATACATCTCTTATCCCCTCGACTAAGGTATGGAATAAGAACTACATCTTCAGAAAGTTTTAAAATCCATTTTGGCTGTGGTACTTTCCAACAGAAAGTGTTCAGTAAAAACATTCTTGTGTTCAGTAAAAACATTCTTCAGGCCCAGTGAATGAATATTTCATTCAACTATCTCAGAGGCCAGAAATACAATAGAGAGAACCCAATCTGTCCCTGTCCCTCCCTTTCGCCAGGAAGATATGAGTAGCTAAAGTATTTGGTGCTATATATAGTCAGTTGATGTCAGCTGGATGCCAGTCTTCTCAGAAAGGCTCAGTCCCCTGTTTGAGTCAGATCGAGGGACCATGCCGTTCCAGGTTCAAGGATAAAACCCATCGGGCCCAAGTGCCGTCATATTCCACCTTCAGTGCCTTCCTCCACAATTGGGATTCACCCCTGCTGAAAAGTGCAGCCTGACAGCAAGGTGAGTGGACGGTTTCCTAAAATGTTTTATTAGTCAGTTGGCCCCAGAGGTTCAGAGTTATGTGACTCATAAAAGGATGGTAACCCTTTGCTGTAAAGGGTAGCTTTCAACGCTGACTTAAAATGTACCAAATAGTCTGGCTGAATGCGGCCTCTTCCTCACTCTTAAGAGTTTGCTGGGAGTGATGTCTCCTGATGCTCGTGGGATGACAGCCAGGAAAGAAGCACTGACAGATGAGAAATAACATGTAGGAAAGAGAGGGGAGAGCAAGGAGGCTGTTCCTCAATGCATAGTGGTCAATGTACTGGGTCACGTACAGAGGCTGGGTCGGAGACTGTCACCCTCTGCCCTGGGACATGAGCTGCTGATAGGCATGTGCATTGTAGACAGACAAGCAGTCTATGTTGGCCTTTCAGTAAAAAAGCAGTAGCTGATTCTTACTAACGAAGGGAGATGTTCTCTTTCAGAAAGGATGATTGTAACGGATCCTTCACACTGCCTCAATCATGTCCCTTTACTTTCAACAGGGAACAAAAAAATACTATGCTATCACATAGCGCCATGGTGAAGCAAAGGAAACAGCAAGCATCAGCCATCACGAAGGAAATCCATGGACATGGTACCACTAAAAGCTCTTCATCATCTTAATGTAGCATGGCACGGATTTAGGTCCTTTCTGATGTTAATATTCTATAGTTTACTTCCTGTCTACCATAACAAACGTGAGACTCCTGGGGGGGTTGGGAGGGGTGGTCGCTGTAGAGAAGCCTATGGCAATGCATCCTTTTGCGGCCATCCTTCCTCATCTGAAAGCTATTTTCAGATGAACAACTGCTGCAGAAGGAATGAAGCAAGCTGACAGCTGATGCTCACTCCCTGGGTCCGCCTCTCACATTATCAGTGAACATGATGCTTGTTAATTTTGTTTGCTTATAGACAATGGTCACACAGCCCTATCTTTTTCTATCGTGATTACTTTTACTTTGTCTTACTTAAAAAATTCAAAATATGTTCTATCAGCCTTTGAAAATTTTTCAAAACAAATAATTGATTGCATAGAATTTCATGTTCAGTGTTTAACCCTGACACCAGCATTCACAATTAGCAATTGATTTACTAACATAGATTGCATGCAAAATCAACTTTATTAATACTTTCTGAAAATGAGTTTTTTTTAATGTGAAAACAACTTAATTTTAATATTTGACAGATGCAAGATATTATTTCAATAATAAATAATATTTTTATTATTTTAAAATCCTAGTACATAGTTCTGGAAGCCCTTATATTTTACTTGTTAAAAAGGAAATTCATTTCGTTCATGAATAAAGATTAGCATACTGTTAAATTTCTAGTTTAATATCCAGACCCTTTTTAGGGCTGATCTGACCCATTCCAGATATGTTGTGGAATTTGTAGGGTGTCCCCTTATCTTTTTGTTCTGTTGGCAGCAAATGAAGCCTTGCACCATGAAAATATTCGCATCTAGAGTCATGAAACCGTGTGAGGCATCTGGAAACCAGGATGAGTGTAGTATTTCACATCATCTTTTCCATAAAGCAAGCTGTTCTACCAATCAAAGTGTCTTGCATACCGGCCACATACCACAGTCATGTTGAAAGGGTACGGCTCAGCTGTGATCTCTTTGCTATCAAACCATCATGCTGGCTTCTGCTTGATTCTCAGGCTTTCCTTTCATGGCAAATTCATTTAGAATAAAATGAGAATAAGTCTGCCCTAGCTACCAGACAGGATCAATCCAAAGTTTCAAACTTTGTGCTTTTTTTTTTTTTTTTTTTTTTTTTTTTTTTTTAATTTGCAAGCATCTTTGTGTATCCCATTTTGGGTAATTTACTTGAAATCATGTCTGTGGCTTTCCTAGTCAAAATGTGCCAAAAGTCAAGTAATAACTTAAACTTGAGACTAAAGTGTTTAATGTAAAACTAGGCTTTAGAAAGTCACTTCCGAATTACATCATCATCATAATTGTCTTAGGCTATACCACCCTGAACACAAATGATCCCATATAATTATACCATAATCATAAGTAAGTGAATCCATTTAATATACTCTCACTCTAAATTAAATGTTAGATTCTACTCTGCATTTCCCTTGAGAGTAAAATTATCTCTTTAATTTTAATAAATATAACCATTGAAAGCTTTATGTTTAGAAAGTATAAAAATACAATTATATATCAAGGGGGGAACACTACAATCTCCCCACCAGGAAGTTTTGGCCATGTGAAGACTTCTCCTCCAACAGTGGATGAGCTCCGGGCCAGGTAGGAAGAGCCCCAGACTGCTGAATATTATAGATAGAGCTGGATAATCAGACTCACCCAAGACAGGACAACTAAAGTGTGTTATGAAGCAAGACAAATATGTAATTTCTTTCTCTTATCTCTGCTGGAGTCTTGCGTGGAACTTGACTATTTGCGGGCTGCAAGGAATAGATAGTTCTGCAGCAGGAAAGCATCACCTTTTCTAGGGATGAAGGAATAAGATATGATCTTCAGAGAAACATTGACGGCGGAAATGAGTCTTTATGTTTAAAACATCTTGCAGCTGTAAAAACACCCGGATAGTTTAAAATGATATGTGATAGAGTCCCAATCTTTATGTTAAGACTAAGTGGTCTTCTTACACATAAGAACGATGTTAAGTTTTATAACTCACACGTTCTTATTACCACCCTCCACAACCATCTAACCTGGAGGGAACGCTGAGTGAGCCTTTGTGAAGTGGACATTTACCCCAGTTCTTGTGACCGAGACCACAGCTGGGGAGACTCTGAGATGAGTAGGGAAATAGAAGAGGGGAAGTTTCACACTAGATCACTCTTGTTATCAGAAGGACAAACTGCCTGGAAGAATCACTGAAAAGGTCTATCTATAGAGACGACAGTGTCAACTGTATAGAATGGGCTTTTAAATCCTAGTTTCCATTTACCTCACACATGTTATTGCTCGTTCTGGACCCATGGTAATTTGATGTCACATTAATACACCAGAAGTGAATATATCACATGCCCAACAATGAGCTGATTAAAGTATCTAGAGCCTGCCAGATGGCTCTGAGGGCCAAGCCTGGGGACCTGACTTTAATCCTTGGAATTTACATGGTGGAAGGCAAGAACAAACTCCCAGAAGTATACACACACTCACACACACACACACACACAGAGAGAGAGAGAGAGAGAGAGAGAGAGAGAGAGAGAATATAAACAGATAAATGTTAAAGAAAACAGTGTGTCCTGTTACCCAGGCTGTCTGCCCCGATTGGTCTCATCACTGAAAAGCCCTATCATAGTACTGGTACTAGAGGAACAAATGGGGAAGTGGACTTGTGTTACTATTGTAACAAAAACATTTGTGCTTCATACAACAGCATGTCAGCCACAGTTGCAAACATCTAAAAAGTGCTATGATGCAAGGCTGATGGAATATATTGCTTTCATCTGTACATGAATTAGTTGTGAGGACAAGAAAGGACAGCCCATAATAACCCTTGACCCATTCGCCCTGGGCAGTTTACCTGGAATCTGTACTGGTTTCCAGCATGAACTGTGATCCTTGCTCACTCAAGAATGCCTTCCAGTGTTGAGAAATAAGCACAGAGGGATAGGAATAAGAGGCTAGGGATAGGAAAGGAAGAGACAGAGCCATCAGGATGGATTAAGGACAAGCACTCTATGATATGGCTGGGAACGGAATTGAGAGTTAAAACGACCACAAGATGAACTGAGTGTGAAGTGTTCCTTACCTGTAAACACGGTTTCCCAGCAGCTCAGAATAAGATCCGCATAATAGAAAGGGGACCAAAGTGTCATCTGCCACCCAGTAGCTTTTCCTCCTGCACTATAGGAGGGCTTTGTTGTCTTATGCTTTTTGGATTTTTGTCTTCCTCTTGATAACTGGTGAACTGCCTTCCTTGGCATGCTGAAGACAATCTGGAAGGTTATTTTTGTAATTTCAGGGAAAGAGTTTAGCTTTGTCCTCTGAAATCGGAAGGCCCTGGTTCCGAATGGAGGGCTGTGTGGATCTGGCTTCGCGCCGCTGCACCGAATTTTTTTTGTTTGTTTGTTTGTTTTTTTGTTTTGTTTTGTTTTTGTTTTTTCGAGACAGGGTTTCTCTGTGTAGCCCTGGCTGTCCTGGCACTCACTTTGTAGACCAGGCTGGCCTCGAACTCAGAAATCCGCCTGCCTCTGCCTCCCAAGTGCTGGGATTCAAGGCGTGCGCCACCACGCCCGGCCCCAAATTAACATGCAGACATTTTCTTTTTTTTTTTTTTTTTTTTTTTTTTTTGTTGTTGTTGTTGTTGTTTTTCGAGACAGGGTTTCTCTGTATAGCCCTGACTGTCCTGGAACTCACTTTGTAGACCAGGCTGGCCTCGAACTCAGAAATCCGCCTGCCTCTGCCTCCGGAGTGCTGGGATTAAAGGCGTGCGCCACCACGCCTGGCTGCACCGAATTTTGAAATTCCATTTTTCCATCCACTGAGCTGCCTGAAGGCTGGAATGTCTGTGTCCATTTCTCTGTCAGTAACAAAAAGAATGATAGCATTGACATTGCAAGGACTCTGAAAATCTACAGAGCACAAGGACTAGACTTTCAGATGAAAGATTTTGCCAGATTGCTTTTTTTTGTTGGTTTTTTTGTTGTTGTTGTTTTTTTTTTTGTTTTTTTGTTTTTTTGTTTTTTTTAACTTTTCCCGTCAACCAAAAATCTCAGTATCAAAATGATGGGGAGAACAATTCAGTGTGTGGATTTTTGATATTTCTTTAACTTTTAACGTTAGCACCATTTTAATCTCAAGGAAACAAAAGAGTGTGTTCTCTTTTGAAAAATAGTGAGCCAGGCGTGGTGGCGCACGCCTTTAATCCCAGCACTCGGGAGGCAGAGGCAGGCGGATTTCTGAGTTCGAGGCCAGCCTGGTCTACAAAGTGAGCTCCAGGACAGCCAGGGCTATACAGAGAAACCCTGTCTCATAAAACCAAAAAAAAAAAAAAAAAAAAAGAAAAATAGTGTGTAGTCAGCCATTGGGGATTCAGAGTTTCTAAGCACCTAACCTTACCGAGGTCTTTAAGAGAACTACACTGAACTCTCTCACACTAATCGCCACCTTGGGTCTCTACAGAGCCTTTTCACTGTGACAAGCCCTTTCCCTGCACACTACAGGCAGCGCTGGATGGTTCTGTTGTGCAACTCTAGACATTGATAATAGAATTTCCTAAATATGCATAGGTCTTCTAAGCTAATCACACACTAATGGAAAGCTTTGTAAGTACTATTAACACTTAAATTTAAAGGCATAGGTGGTGGTGCACACCTTCAATCCCAGCACTGGAAAGGCAGAGGCAGGTGAATCTCTGTGAGTTCAAAGCCAGCTATGTCTACCTTGTAAATTCTAGGCTAGCCAGATCTGTACTGTGGGCCCTGTCTCAAAAACAAACAGAAACCTAAACAAAACAACAAAATGCCCTGAAATTGATACAAAAATTTATGAAATTGGAAAACAAATGATCTCATGTAGATTTCAAATGCACCTTCATTTAGAAAATATTTTCAGTTACAGTTTTCTTAATTTATTAATAAGGAATTTTTCAAACATTCCTCAAGATAACAGGCCAGACTACAGTGCTTTATGTTATAGGTAATACATGGCTTATAGTAAATAATAACATAGATTTTACGAACTATCATTTGTAGATGAAGCCCTTCACAAGTGCAGAAAGGTATCTCTTTGAATCAGTAAGGCCACCCTAAGTAAATACGCTTTATCTGTCTCTCTCCCACAGTTTATCCATTCTATTAAGACCCCATTTGCCTGGCAGTCATGAGGAAGTGAGTTTAGATCTTTGGTCGTACTACAATTGTTTGTAAGTGGATTAAATTCCTGGATCCGACTGCAGTTCTATATCGCTATAAATGACAGCTGTAGGAAAGTATGCCTAGCCATTTTATTTTCAATGGATGAGCTAATGCCTCAAAGACAACCTTCTCAGTCATGAGGGTTTGAGTGTGTATCGTTTACCAGGCCCTGAGATGGAAAAACACCCTTAGGACCCCATGCTGGTGTTACACTAAATGGCAGGGGACACCTGAACTTGTGCATAGGACCCATGAGCATAGAAGCAGGCAGCACACTCTGCTGAGAGTTTTAAGCAATGGGGGTGACCACTCCTTGGAATTTCAGCTCCCACACAGTTCTGAAACTTTTGCTTGTGTGACATCGTAAACTTAAGGAAGGGGAAGGAAACCTCGGGGATTCAGCTTGTCTTTTGTTGTTGTGTATGCAAAGGATGTTGTCTTGATGTATTCCTGACACGTTGATGGATATGATGCTGTGGTTGGTACCATCAGAGAGGCTCTAATGAAGTGTGGGGAGAAACGAGCACATATGTACTCATAAAGCAACGACAAAGCAAACAGTACAGTATTTTAAGATTTTCCTCACGTAGCTACAATGGATAGGAATAACCTCAAGGCCACAGAGGTAATAGCAAACTTATCCAGCAAACATTATTTGAACAGTTATTCATGTTCTTACTTTGACTTCTTTATTACACGTATAGAACTTTTTGTTTATTAATGGTGATCTCGCTGTTGTAGCTCAGGCTGGCCTTCTACTTGTAACCTTATGCCCCTGTCTGCTGAGTGCCACTACTCACAGCTGGAAGTTCCTTTTATTCATTGCTAGGAACGGAACATGGTCTCACATAGGCTAAGCTCCTTAGCTTTATCCATAACCCTGTATAACGTCTGTGTGTGTGTGTGTGTGTGTGTGTGTGTGTGTGTGTGTGTGTGTGTGTGTATGCATGGGTGAATTGTACATGTACTTGTATGTGTGAGTATACAGTTTTTGGGTAGTTCAAACTGGTCTTGATCTGAGGTTGACCTTGAATCCTTGATCCTTGGTCCCCACTTCCATCCTGCTGGGATTGCAGTTGTGCACTGTTACATCTGCCTAATCACTTAACTTTAATCATGGTATGCTCGCTGTGTAACTACTGGCTTGCAGAATTTCTGGGACTGCTTTGGTCTGGCCTGTGAAACAGTACATGTCCTGTCACATCACTTTGTTTCTTATGCAATGCTTCTGAGCTTAAACATCCAGATGTTCTGTCACTCAAAGCCACTGTGGAGTGGGAAGGTGGAAGTTTAGGATTTGAAACAATACAGATTGGGATGTAATGAATGAATTGACTGATGAAGTATTTTCCTTTTTGTTTCTTATTTCAGTGTTCTTGTGGCATAA
Organism: Mus caroli; assembly: GCF_978045245.1. Lineage (NCBI taxonomy): Eukaryota > Metazoa > Chordata > Mammalia > Rodentia > Muridae > Mus > Mus caroli. The sequence goes on from NW_028227258.1 coordinate 37,091,389, forward strand.
ATTTACAAGCAGCGCTGGATTCTATCAGCAGATAATTTCTTTGTATGCCCTAACATTGAGGACTGATAAGTTTTCGTAGCTGTGGGTGCACATTTTCCTCTGATGGCAGCTTGTAGTGAGTTGCTAAAGAGGAGTAATCATTTCTTGTGAGTCCAGTGAACCTAGAGTAAAAGGCAAAAGCTTTCTTTCTGCAAATACCTCCCCTATGCCTTCCTTACCATGGACCTCAGCATGGGTTTTCTAGATCAGCCTTTCTCATCCTTGGCTGTGATTCTATATTTAGCACAAGTTTTGCTCTTCTCTTAGCAAGATTGTGTAGAGAAAGTAGCTATCTGAGTTAGCACATGCTTGGTTGAAAATAACAGAAAGTAGCTAGGTAAATGATAAAGGAAATTTAGTGGTTTACATATCTGAAAAAGTCAGAGGTGGCCTAGGAGGCCTTGTGATATGGCCTCTACATAAAACCAGGGCGTAACCCCGGCACTGATTCTCTTGGCTTTGCCCTGTTCTACTGTCATTCTCCCGTGGACTGTTGTGTTCCAGTACATGCTCCTCAAAGCTTAATTATCATAGCTCATTTGTCACATCATCTATGGCTTCTGTCTTAGTCGTTAAAGATAAATATTTGTTTGCCTAACGGTCAGTTTTCCTCTTTATGTACTTAACAAAACTTTTCAGTGGCAAAGAGATTCTGAGCATTCTACAGAAATACATTCCTGATTCTGAAAGCACTTGGAGATCTTGATGAATTATACCTACAAGTTCAGAGTTTGAGAAGGCTGGCACACGAATAGTGCCATTGGTTGGAAGCTAGTGTGGGCTACAAAGAGTCTGAAAATAAAATCCAAATAAAAGAAGAAAGTAGAAGAATTTTATCTCTCTTGATCTCTGGGAAAGCTCTTTAGTATTACAAATAGAAAATAATGATCTTTTGTCTTGAGTTTTTGGTTGTTTGTTTTGAGACAAAATATCAGTTTGTAACACAGGCTAATATATGGAACTCACTCTATAACTTAAGCTGTCCAGGAACTCACAAATGTTCTGCATCCACTTCTAGCTTCTGGAACTTTGGGCAAGAATACACACTCTCAGCTAAAAATAGCATTCATACAATTTTTTCTATAATTACAATATAAGGTACATAAAAATTAAAACCAAAAGAAATTACAAACATAAATAAATAGATAGATGATTGATAGATAGATCGATGGATCGATTGATAAACAGATAAAAGAATCATGATTCAGTGCTTTGGAGATACAATGGAAGTGTTAGTAATCATACATCAATCTGAGTGCTGGGATTCACAGAAATGGCCTTTGAGCTGGTTGGGAAAGATCTCCACTCCATTTTCCTTCCTGCCCCCTTTATCCAGGTTGCTTGGCACTAGTTACAGAGAGAATGGTATTTATCCAAGACTAGACAGTGAACTGGAGAGAACATGTACTTCAGTAATAGGCAAAACCCAAACTAATGCACACAAATGTGAGGATAAACGCAAAGCTTATTAATGTAAGTGTGAAGCAGTTCTGTTTGAAAAGCCGGTAACTGGAAAGCCTAAACAGTACTAAGAATATCACAGCCAGCTCATTAATTCTTTCTATATGCCTGATAGCATGATGAATAGCTTATATGAAATATTTTACTTACTTAAATACCATTTAATACCAACTCTTTGCAGTAGTTATTCTCGTTATTATTAGCTGAACATCAACGAGGAGGACATGGAGGTTTAGACAAAATAAGCAACCTATGTGATCATGTAGTGCCAAAATGATGAGCTCAGATGTCCCCCAAGGATGACTGACTGAAGCACAAGCCAATGACTTACTGCAATACTGGGGGAGGAGACAAATCATAGAACTTAGCCAAGTGTATGAAATTGCTTTCTTTTGGATTCTCATGAAGGAAAATGTTGTCTTGCAGATGTTGACGGCATGGACCTGGGCAAAAAAGTTAGCATCCCCAGAGACATCATGATAGAAGAATTGTCCCATTTCAGTAATCGTGGGGCCAGGCTGTTTAAGATGCGTCAAAGAAGATCTGACAAATACACCTTTGAAAATTTCCAGTATGAATCTAGAGCACAAATAAATGTAGGTACAGCCCGACCGTGAGTACATACACGAATGGACAGCATTCCTAAGTTGAAACGTGTTACCAGGCTCCCAAACGAGTTGTTCAGCATACCTTTTTTTCAGTTTAATTCTATTAGACCCTTTTAGTCAGGATGATGGATGGATAGCTTAGGTGCCTAAATAAAGGAAATATTATGTATGACATGAAAAGGCTTTTCTTCTCAATAGGACATTGTGAGCCGTAGATTTGGCACTGGGGGTGTGGACTGTTCTGCTAGGATGGGAGTGAGAAGGGAGAAGTGGTACCAAATGTTTCCACATCTTATCACCTACAGTTAAATGTTTGTGGTGGAAATACTCCCAAAGAACACAGAGGTCCACAAAGCAAGGCTAAGGGTTGTGTTTGCTGGATAGGCTTTGTAAATGCTGAGAACAGGAATCTCTGTCAGTCTCATCTCAAAGTATTTCTTCCATATGGTAATGGCCAAGCCAGCTCGCACCTAACTCTTCAGGCCAATAAACATCAAAACCTTAACACTTTTGATTATATTTTATAGCTGGGTGTAGTGGTGCATTCTTGTAATCCCAGCACTCTGGAGGCAGAGGTAGAAGGATCACTCCCAACTTCCAGGCCATCCTGGGCAACACAGGGAGTTCAAAGCCAGCCAAGACTGCAGAGTGAGACCTTGTCTCAAACTAACAAACATTAGATTTTGACATCGGTTACCATCATATTCACTTAAACAGTCATTGAGAGAAACTGTGGAGAAGGAAGATAGTTAATAAAAGACAGATAACCAGTTAAGGTAAATGAGTTTGTTTATTTTTATTACTCATATAGTTCCTTGTTATACTAACTAACTAACAGTTAAATGAAAAATATGAAGATAGAGTGTTTCTATGTAGTCCTGGCTGGCCTGAAACTCTCTGTGTAGACCAAACTGATCTTGAACTCATAGAGATCTGCTTACCTCTTCTACCCAAGGACTGGGATTAAAGGCCTATGCCACCATACCAGGCTTAAATTAAGCTTTTGAAAGCCGGGGATTAAATGTGCTGATTGAGTCCTTGCCTGACTTGTTCAAACTCCAGAACTATAGTCAACCAAACAACAAGCATGACTTGATTCTAGTTTTAATTGTGAATTCAGTGAGACATGGAAAATCACACTCAATTACGATATTTTCATTTGTGAAGGATAAGTTTTTTGGTTTTTTTTTTTTTTTACCTGAAGTCATGGGTAAATAGATGATGTTATTTTAGCCTATTATTATCCATAATACCCTCTCCTCGGAAAATATCTGTGGCTAGTACAGTATGAACTGAAAATAATCCCTATTTACCCAATGGCCTATTACAAAATTACATTCATGAAGGAATAACAACAAAGACGACATTTTATGAAGTAATATGAAATAGGTGGATTAAGGAAAGCCTTGCAAAACCACCTGCAAGTTCAGACCTCTCAGTAAATGAATAATGCCTGCTTGCATGACTCCCACAGACACTGCAAACACTAACGGTATAACTACCGCTCTGAAAAAGGAAGTGGCTCTCAACCTGCCAAGTGCTGCAACCCTTTAATACAGTTCCTCAGGTTGTAGTGACCCCCCCAACCATAAAATTATTTTGTTGCTACTTTATAATTATAATTTTGCTACTGTTACAAATCATAGTGTAAATATCTGATATTCGGTATTAGTCTTAGGTGACCCTTGTGAAAGATTCATTTGACCCCAAAGGTGTCACAGCCCACAGGTCAAGAATCACCGGCATGTGGGATTAGAACTGTCCTCATGAACATAGCATATTCTCTCATAATCTTACATATTTGTTTCCAGTTATAATAAACATATGAAGATATGACTTGAGATTGTTTACTATTCCAAGAAAATTGGACACGAAATGATTAGTAGAATCCCAAACAACTAAATCAAACAATATAATGATGCTAAATAACTCAGAGCAGTATATACCAATAAAGATTGTAAAGGCAGGGATTGCTTGGTCTTTTAATGTTGTGTGCCCTTTTCATCTCTAGACAAAAAAAAATGCATTTATTTGCCTTTGGATTTCCAACATAGTGCCTACCACATAATAGGCCCTTGCTAAATATTTCCCAAAGGTATAAATTAATTGACAGGAATCATAATTCTTTTTTTTAAAAATCCCTGTCATGTTAACGATGTTCCAAATTGCAATGACTGAGTTGTCACACTTGACAAAGTGACTGTGGCTTATATATGCTATCTTTCTCATATTTGTCAGGCATATTTTAGCACTAAAATCATGTCACAAATAGGTTGTGCAACAGGTGACACCTTAGAGAGGATTTCAGGCCCCATATTTTACAGTTAAAAAAAAAAAACTAAGAAAGACAAAGTAATTTGTAAATTAAGCAATCATGTCATTGATAGGAAGTTAGGCCCAGTTTCCTCTCAGTGCATAATGAGCTGGCCTAATTATTGATCAATTGTTCTAGAAAATACTTTTACCTTTCCACATCTACTGAGCTACAGACACAATTACTTATCTGTATGGTTCCTGTTTTATTACATTGTTTAGTATCTCATATAGATGATAACACGGGTCACATCCCCATTTCAATATCTCAACTGTTAAGTAGCATGGTTTATTTTCTTTGGTTGGCTGGGGTTTTTGTTTTGTTTTGTGTTGAGACAGTCTCACGCTTGCCAGACTGTCCCTCAGCTGACTATGCAGTCATGGTTGGCCTTGAACTCCTTGAACTCCTGATTCTCCTGTGTATCCTGAGTATAGGCACATCCTAAAATAAAAATACAAACACAGCTTTGAGCTTAATCTACTTCTAAGGGGCACTAGCAAATTCAAGTTTCATGTACTTGGTATGAAATAAATAATATTCAGAACAAATGGATGAATTCTTCAAAAGAATGGTTGCCTGCTACATGGCCTAGTTTTAAAGTCCTGGTTGATAAGGTTGTTTATGTCCTAAATTAAAGGCAAAACAAAATAAAGAAATAAAGAAGGAAAAGAAGAAATTAGTGAAGTAAACTTTCAAGATAAAGTAAAAATGTAAAAGGAATTAATGATAATTATAATCCTCTTTATAAATCACTGTTAATGGATATTGGGCTGTTTGCAGTCTCTAAAACTTCTAGGAGAAAGTGTACAATAAAAGACAATTTTCCCAGGGAAACACACACCAACTGGTTACCTAATACCAAATGGCCAGCCCTGAAAACACATAGACAAGCAAGATTATACAGAGTGAGCAGCAGCAGTTAAGCGCACTGACTGCTCTTCTAGAGGTTCTGAGTTCAATTCCCAGCAACCACATGGTGGTTCACAACCATCTGTAATAGGATCCAATGCCCTCTTCTGGTGTGTCTGAAGACAGCTACAGTGTACTTACAAAAAAATAGATAAATAAATCTTTTTAAAAAAATACAGACTAAGCAGATTGTATTTAGGTATTGAAGAATATATATATATATACATGTGCATATATATATACACATGTGTATGTATATATATATATATACACATGTGCATATATATATGCACACACATATGATATATGTAGCAACAGTTAATGAAAAAAGAAGGCATGAGTTTGAAGGAGAGAAATAGGGATATATGGGAGGGCTTGAAGGGAGGAGAGAGAAGGGGGAAATGACATAATCTCAAAAAATAAAAGAAATAATTTAAAAACTGAAAGACTAAAAGAAAGCACATATTTGCAAATGTACCAAAATATTTTGTTTCCTTACAAAACAGTTCTGTTTGTCACGATTTTAGAATGCCACATTCCATTTTTCTCCAAAATACATTTGTTATTGTATCAAAATAAAAACATCTGATTTTTAAGAAAACAATTCTTAAATAAGACTAAACAATGTATATTGGAAGTCTTAATATATTTATTATGTTTTGTTTAAAAAATCATTTTCTTTATATTTGGTAAAAAGTTTACAACAAATCTTTTTTGTTGTTATTTCTACAGAAACCATGCAATTGCATATTTGTTTTGAACTTGTATGTTTTGAGCCTAGAAGACACTGCTTTCATTTTATGGTCAACCTCAGTAAATTAACAACCACGTTTTCGCTTGTCTTTTCCACCTTTCTGATGGGAAACAGAGATGGTTTCTGGTGGGAACACTATAATTTAAGGCTTAGGCCACAATCACTCATCACCTGGACATCACAGGGCTTTGTTTGTACACTAAACAATGATAATAGAAGGCTTGCGGCCTTCCTGCTAATGACTAACCAAAGAGTGGATGTTCCAGTTCATCTAAGCCACAGGAGATGTCCTGTTTCCTAAAATGAATGTGGGTAGGATTCCCTGTCCTCATAGGTGAAATTCATATTATAGACATCTAGACACATAACAAATGGGGATGCTTTATACATTATGCTTTGACCCTTCCACATTAACTCAACAGCCATTTAATGTATACTTGAAGCTGGTAAAATATAAATATAGTAAATTCAGTAAAATACTTGAGATAGATGATAAATTCAAAATGTAAAACATTAAATTATGTATGTATGCAAAATGCTTTACATTTAGTAATTATTAAAAATGGCCTTTAAGACTTTTTTTGGTTTTTTTTTTTTTTTTGGTTTTTTTTTTTTTTTTTGGTTTTTTGGTTTTTCAAGACAGGGTTTCTCTGTATAGCCCTGGCTGTCCTGGAACTCACTTTGTAGACCAGGCTGGCCTCGAACTCAGAAATCCACCTGCCTCTGCCTCCCAAGTGCTGGGATTAAAGGCGTGCTCCACCACTGCCCGGCTAAGACTTTTTTGAAGCAGAGTTTTACTCTGTGATCCTGGCTGGCCTGGAACTTACTGTGTAGACCAGACTGGCTTCAAAATCAAAGAGATCTGTCTGTGTCTGCCTCATGAGTGCTGGCATTAAAGATGTGCACCACTATACCTAGCTAAAATAGTCTTCATGTATAACTTATAGGAAAAAAAAATTTGCCTAACTAAATTTAACTTGTGCTATAAATGTGATAACAAAATTCTGTTTAACATGAACAAATAAGAGAGGCCATAAAAGAATGTTGCAGATGCAGTTGGAGTGTTGAGATTGTACAGATGTGGTGGCATTTCTGCTATGATACACTAGGAAGAAGAAGGAAATTGAAGTTAGACATGGAGGATTTAGGATTTGGTTTGATAGTGAACAGAGGGGGCTCTCTGGAAGTAGATGAAGCAGCAGTCTTAAAGTGATGAGCAGTAAAGAACAGGAATATGTGAGATCAGATCTTGGAAATGTACTGGTACAAGTAAGAGGCAAGTCCAAGATCTTAATGGCCGGACATGAGTTTGAACAGTATTCAACATGAGGTAAGGAAGAATTTCTAAAGGTTAGAGTCATGTCAGACAGACACATTGTGTTCCAACTGACTACAAGAGAAGTGAGTGATGGGAAATGAACGGAAGGCAAATGTCTATATGACAAAAATGAGGAAGGTTGGTGACTCAGCAGTCAAGAGCACTTGCTGCTCTTGCAGATGACCTAAGTTTAGTTCCCAGCATCCACGTGGCAGCTCACAACTGCCTGTAACTCCAGCTCTAGAGAATGCAAACCCCTCTCCTGTCCTCTGTAGACAAACACACTCACATGCACAGACCCATACACGGGTACACATGCATGTAATTAAAAATAAAATAAGGGGCTTTTAATAAGATTTATTTATTTTATGTGTATGAGTACACTGCAGCTGTCAGACACACCAGAAGAGGGCATCGGATCCCATTACAGATGGTTGTGAGCCACCATGTAGTTAATGGGAATTGAACTTCAGAAGAGTACTCAGTGCTCTTAACCTCTGAGCCATCTCTCCAGTCCATGAAATAAGTTTTGAAAGAGAAATAAGCAAGAAAGATATGCACATTGAAGACTAAAGTGGTAAAGAAAAATGAGGTTTAAGAAGGTTATGGCAAAAAGAAATTAGCTGGATTTGATGATTTATTCACTAAAAATTCAGCAAATACTCATAGAATAATTACATTATATAAAGCTTTGTAAAAACAAGCATTCAATTAGATTCAAAGCAAACATGTGTACACATGAAGATAGCCATGTGTGGGAGAGGCATTCAGTGCTGTTTGTGGCCTAAGGGCTTCCTAGAGCTTGGGGAACTGGTCCTCAGGAAGACTTCCGGGTCAAATTCAACTCTAAACCTCTAAGTCTTGTGTTTGAAGTGTGTGGCGGGTCACCTCACTCAGTATAATAGTTTGTAATTCCATTAGTTACCTTCAAAACTCATGATTTCATTTTCCTTTATAACTAAATAATATTTTACCGTGTGGGTGCACATTGATCAACTGAGTGGAGGAGAAACTGCAGAGTGGGAATCTTTGCCAGCTATACAGCTGAGATAGGATTAAGACCCAGAATATACCAAGACTCAAAACAGAGTCAAGAAAACGAATGACCTGGGTTATTATTATTATTATTTTAAAAATGGGTTATCGTTCTGAACAGAGAGTTCTCAAAAGAGCAAATCAAAATAGCTAAGATAGAGCTATAAAAGTGTTCAACATTCTTAGAAATCAGAGAAATGAAAATTAAAAATACTTTGAGATTTCGTCTCAACCCAGTCAAAATGGCTAAGATCAAGCAAACCACTGATAGCACATGCTGATGAGGATGTGGGGGAGGGGCTGTAGAAGTTAAACCCTGGTTCTTCCTCTCAGCCCCATGCTCCCAGGAATAAGACTCAGACTCAAAATATATTGACACCTTGAATACCTTGGCCATATAGCTAGGCTCTTCTCTGACTAGATATGACTTAAAATACCCTATTTATTCTAGCCTACATTCTGCCATGTGGCTGGTTACCTGTGCTCAGGTACCATACATCTGCCTTGTCACATCTTTTCAGTGACTCTCCCACCTTCTCTCTCCAGAATGCTTCCTCATCCTGATGTCCCACCTCTACTTACTGCCTAAGCAATAGGCTATAGGCTTTTTAATTGACAGACAATGCACCCATACAATACACGAGATAGTCTCTCTACAAGGGAACACTTACTCATTGTTAGTGGGATTGAGAATCCATGCAGTCACTATGAACATCATTATGAAGAATTCACACCAAGCTAAAAATAGGACTACCAGATGACCCAGCTGTACCACCCCTTGTCATGTGCCCAAAGGACTGACTCAACGAATACTTTCTTAGCTATGTTCCTTTCTGATCTATTCACAATAGCTAGACAACTGGAAACAAACTGAAAGTTTTTAAAGGTGTTATTCTGTTGCCATAGAGGCAATCCTAAATTATAAGACTACAACAAATTCACTTACACCTTAAAGGAGAAGTATCTCTTTTCAGAATTTTATTTTCTTTAAAAAACACACACACACATTCTTTAAGTTTATGTAGCTAAATACATGTCGCTTTTCTGTTTATAGGCATGGTAGGAACGACAGCTGTTCAAATATTCTAATGAATCTAAAACTTAAGTGTAAATAAAATACAACACTAATATAATAAAACTATGAGCCAAAGAGGGCCACACAACCTTCATTAAAACATTACAGGGTATTAGTTACCTTCTAGAACTGTACAGTAAGACCCACGGCTGAAGATACCATATGCTGGAGTCGTATAAAACATGGGGGGATCCAGCTAGTTAGTCAACTGGAAGCTTCATCCCTACTGTTTGCCTTTCATAAAGCTGAAAGCTGCTATGTAAGCTAACGGAGGAGAAAAGCCAACATAGGTCACAGCCAGCAGGGCTTTTCATTGGATTAAGACTTGTTTCAAGAGATAGAACCTATATATGATAGTGTCAACAGAGCCCAAAACCTGTGGCTACAAAGGTCATGGGCTCTAGGGGAAATTTTACTACTGTAATCTGCTAAAAGACATAGCATAAAAGTGATTCCTAATGAGTTGCTGCTATAGCCATCAGTGCACTCCTCAGGCCTCATGGGAGAAGCCTCTTCTTGCTGTGGACAGCAATTACCATAGAGATTCTAATATGAAGAGATTAAAAGACTTCAGAATGTTCAGCCCTACAAGAGACATCTATATCACAACCCTCTTATCAAGGTTCAGGAACCATTGCTGACAAGATGTTGGAAAGATTCTCACAGCCAGAGGCAGTGGAGGCCTTAAGGAAACAGTGTTTGTCAGACACAGCAGGGCAGATACACATATGAACTCCCAGTACTTGTGATAGCAATATACAAGCCCCGAGAAAGCTCAAGCCAGACAAAACCCCAGCATGGAAGAGGGGAGGTGGACATGAAGTCCCAACCCTAGCTTGAGCTCCTGGTATTTGAATGCTGCAGAGAGAGGATAAATCAGTTTAGTTCAGTAGTGTGACACCTAGTCAACTACACTCCAGGGCAGTCCCCACACCCAGGAGTTGTTGGCCAACACATACTGGACTCAGTGAGGGGGCGGGGGGAGGAGCATGAGGTCTAATGAAGTTGGAAAGGATCTAGGAGGAGTTAGGGGAGAGAGATAAATATAAGCAAAACACATTGTATAAAATTCTCAAAAAAATTAATAAAAGACATTATTTTTTAAAGAATCTCTAAATCAAATGGTTGGTCAATATGCTTTGTTTTATTATATTGGTAAATATTTTTAAATTAACCATAATTCTTATGGTGATGTTATGGATAGAAATCAAATAAATTGAGGGGAAGTTCTACAGTGCCGTGCACACAGTATTTCTCAATTAATGTTGTTGTTGTTGCTGCTGCTGTTGAGTGGAATATAGACTGACATACACGAAAGTTCTCACTGAATGGCTCATACTGTATTACCGTGTAAATCCCTGAGGTCCCGGGTGACATGGTCACACTATGTTTGCTTTCTCTTTATACATATGGGAGCTAGCATTGTCATTACTGTGCCTAATAGTTTAAATTTACTTTTAAACAAATGCAGCACAATATCGCCATGCAGAATGGGAGAGTTGATGGAAGCAACCTGGAAGGTGGCTCACAGCAAGGCCCCTCAACTCCGCCCAACACCCCCGATCCACGAAGCCCCCCAAATCCAGAGACCATCGCACCAGGTAACTAACCGCCTTCGAATGCAACAGTAAAATTTCTATGAATTTAAAAATACTACTCCTTTAAAGTTTCATTAAATGGTATTTTGTTCATAAGTTTAGAATAATTGTAACATTTAAGTTTAAAATAATCCTTTAAAATATTTACAATAGGTATATGTTGTTTCAGATGGTCCATGCTATTCCTTTTAACTGTTTTTATTTATTTATCTGGTGTGTGTGTGTGTATGTGTGTGTGTCTTTTGCTGAGTGCATGTGTAGGTCAGAAGACAGTTTTCAGTAGTCAATTTTTCGATTGGTTTCTGTTCTCTGAAAGGACTTTATCTGAAGTCTATAAAGTATATATTTGGTCAGGTGTGGGTGGCTTATCACTTTAATCTTGGCACTCTGGAAGATAAGGTGAGAGGTTTATGAGACCCATGCCAGTCTGGGCTGTCTAGACATTGTATCAGAATAAACAAACAGTATCAATAACAACAAGACACACAAACAAAAGAACATAGTTCTTGAGTTTGTGTTCTAAGCAAATCCTATTAAATTAATATGTATTATTTAGAAACACGATTACATGATGAGAGATAATATCTTTGTAAAAAAATCCTATTAACTAATTACTAACTTTTCAAAATAACCTACAAGCTTCTTGTCTTCAAAAATTCAAATACTGCCTTAAAAGTCATATGCAAACTAAGTATTTAAAAGTTCACAAAATTTAAATTTAAATTTCTCTAAAATGAACACACACTTTAGGAAAAGCAACTGTAGGGTTTTCCTCAGAGTGGCAATAGACTATTTTTGAATATGGGTGAGCGCACACACTAACATTTCAATTTTTAAAAATTGATTATCAGTCATTGCTGAGCTTAGAAAGATTAGGACATTCTGATGGATCACACTGAGAGAGCTATAGACAGACATCTTAAAATAACACCAGAGAACACGGAAGAACAATTAAAACACACAGCATCCTGAAAGAAATATTACAATGATGATCCTTCTGCAGTTTCAAGTGAAAGTTATGGCCAAAAGCAAGCTTTCAGATCACAACAGGCTAAATCCATCACTGTAGTCGGTCCACCTCTCCTTTTCACTTTACTACTGTGCTGTAAAAAATTAATTTCTTTGCTTTGACTCTTCTAAATCTCTAAAATAAGTTATTACAAATCTAGTGTGAGAATTAAGAGTGGAGAGTATGGTCTTTAAGATGGAGTGAATACTTGGTTCATTTTTTAAAAATTATTTAATTTTACATTTTTCTTTTTTTTTTTTTTTTTGGTTTTTGAGACAGGGTTTCTCTGTGTAGCCCTGGCTGTCCTGGCACTCACTTTGTAGACCAGGCTGGCCTCGAACTCAGAAATCCACCTGCCTCTGCCTCCCGAGTGCTGGGATTAAAGGCGTGCGCCACCACGCCCGGCTCACATTTTTCAATTAAACTATAGTTTCACCACTTCCTTCTTCCCTTCCCTCCATTCACCCTTCCTCCAACCCCTTCCATGTTCCTCTCAACTCTCCAATTGATAGCCTCTCTTTCTTTATTATTACATATATGCAACATATAATGTATATATACTATCTAAACATATATTAACAAATACATAAATACAACCTGCTGAGTCTTGTCACTTGTGTGTATATAACTCAGGGCTGCTTACTTTATATTGAATAACCACAGGAGGCTAACTCTCCCTGTCTCGGCAGTTATTGGTAGCCTGTATACTCGTTTTTTTTCTGTATTGCTAATATTTTAGCATGTTTAACTATCTAATTAGTGTATATAAAGAACTCCAGAACAATAAGGCTACAGTGGGTATCAGCTCCTTTTTTAAAATAATTATTTATGAGTCTAATGTAAAATAATAAAAGGGCACATTTGAAAATAATAATATACGGAAATCCATCAACATAATCCATTATATAAACCAACTCAAAGACAAAAACCACATGATCATCTCGTTAGATGCTGAGAAAGCATTTGACAAAATCTAGCACCCATTCATGATAAAAGTCTTGGAAAGATCAGGAATTCAAGGCCCATACCTAACCATGATAAAAGCAATCTACAGCAAACCAGTACCTAACACCAAAGTAAATGGTGAGAAGCTGGAAGCAATCCCACTAAAATCAGGGACTAGACAAGGCTGTCCACTTTCTCCTTACCCATTCAACATTGTACTTGAAGTCCTAGCCAGAACAATTCGACAACAAAAGGAGATCAAGGGGATACAAATTGGAAAGGAAGAAGTCAAAATATCACTTTTTGCAGATGATATGATAGTATATATAAGTGACCCTAAAAATTCCACCAGAGAACTCCTAAGCCTGATAAACAGGTTCATTGAAATAGCTGGATATAAAATTAACTCAAACAAGTCAATGGCCTTTCTCTACATAAAGGATAAACAGGCTGAGAAAGAAGTTAGGGAAACAACACCCTTCTCAATAGTCACAAATAATATAAAATAACTTGACATGACTCTAACTAAGGAAGTGAAAGATCTGTATGATAAGAACTTCAAGTCTTTGAAGAAAGAAATTAAAGAAGATCTCAGAAGGTGGAAAGATCTCCCATGCTCATGGATTGGCAGGATCAATTTAGTAAAAATGGCTATTTGCCAAAAGCAATCTACAGATTCAATGCAATCCCCATCAAAATTCCAACTCAATTCTTCAACTAATTAGAAAGGGCAATCGGCAGATTCATCTGGAATAACAAAAAACCTAGGATAGCAAAAAGTCTTCTCAAGGATAAAAGAACCTCTGGTGGAATCACCATGCCTGACCTAAAGCTGTACTACAGAGCAATTGTGATAAAAACTGAATGGTACTGGTATAGCGACAGACAAGTAGACCAATGGAATAAAATTGAAAACCCAGAAATGAACCCACACACCTATGGTCACTTGATCTTTGACAAGGGAGCTAAAACCATCCAGTGGAAAAAAGACAGCATTTTCAACAAATGGTGCTGGCACAACTGGTGGTTATCATGTAGAAGAATGTGAATTGATCCATTCCTAGCTCCTTGTACTAAGGTCAAATCTAAGTGGATCAAGGAACTCCACATAAAATCAGAGACACTGAAACTTATAGAGGAGAAAGTGGGGAAAAGCCTTGAAGATATGGGCACAGGGGAAAAATTCCTGAATAGAACAGCAATGGCTTGTGCTGTAAGATTGAGAAGAGACAAATGGGGCCTCATAAAATTGCAAAGCTTCTGTAAGGCAAAAGACACCGTCAATAAGACAAAAAGTCCACCAACAGATTGGGAAAGGATCTTTACCTATCCTAAATCAGGAAGGGGCCTAATATCCAATATATATATATAAAGAACTCAAGAAGGTGGACTCCAGAAAATCAAATAGCCCTATTAAAAAATGGGGCTCAGAGCTAAACAAAGAATTCTCACCTGAGAAATACAGAATGGCTGAGATGCACCTGAAAAAATGTTCAGCATCCTTAATCATCAGGGAAATGCAAATCAAAACAACCCTGAGATTCCACCTCACACCAGTCAGAATGGCTAAGATCAAAAACTCAGGTGACAGCAGATGCTGGCGAGGATGTGGAGAAAGAGGAACACTCCTCCATTGTTGGTGGGATTGCAAGCTTGTACAATCACTCTGGAAATCAGTCTGGTGGTTCCTCAAAAAATCGGACATAGTACTACCGGAGGATCCCGCAATACCTCTCCTGGGCATATATTCAGAAGATGTCCCAACCAGTAAGAAGGACACATGCTCCACTATGTTCATAGCAGCCTTATTTATAATATCCAGAAGCTGGAAAGAACCCAGATGTCCCTCAACAGAGGAATGGATACAGAAAATGTGGTACATTTACACAATGGAGTACTACTCAGCTATTAAAAAGAATGAATTTATGAAATTCCTAGGCAAATGGATGGACCTGGAGGGCATCATCCTGAGTGAGGTAACCCAATCAGAAAAGAACTCACATGATATGTACTCACTGATAAGTAGATATTAGCCCAGAAACTTAGAATACCCAAGATATAAGATACAATTTGCGAAACACATGAAGCTCGGGAAGAACGAAGACCAAGGTGTGGGTACTTTGCCCCTTATTGAAATTGGGAGCAAGGCACCCAAGGAAGGAGCTACAGAGACAAAGTTTGGAGCTGAGATGAAAGGATGGATCATCTAGAGACTGCCATACCTGGAGATCCATCCCATAATCAGTCTCCAAATGCTGACACCATTGCATACACTACTAGCAAGATTTTGCTGAAAGGACCCTGATATAGCTGTCTCTTGTGAGACTATGCCCGGGTCTAGCAAACACAGAAGTGGATACTCACAGGCAGCTATTGGATGGATCACAGGGCCCCCAATGGAGGAGCTGGAGGAAGTACCCAGGGAGCTGGGGGGATCTGCAACCCTATAGGTGGAACAACAATATGAACTAACCAGTACCCTCCCCCCCCCCCCCCCCCGCCCCAGAGCTTGTGTCTCTAGCTGCATATATATCAGAAGATGGCCTGGTCGGCCATCAGTGGAAATAGAGGCCCATTGGTCGTGCAGACCTTATATGCCTCAGTACAGGGAAACGCCAGGGCCAAGAGGTGGGAGTGGGTGGGTGGGGGAGTGGGTGTGGGAGGGTATGGGGGACTTTTGGGATAGCATTGGAAATGTAAATGAAATAAATACCTAATAATAAAAAAATAATAGTTTTACTTAAGTAAATGCAAATTATAGTCAAGGGAAAACAATGTGATTTGAAAAATGCAAATCATTAAAATAATAAAATAATAATTATTAATAATAATAACAATAATAAATTGTCGTCTTGTTTAGATTCCTTAATTTTAAAATGTTTTTAAATATCTCCACTTCTGTTTACTACTTTCTGGTGACTCATAGAAAGGGCTCTTCACAAACTCCCCAGCACGAACAGTAAAGGCAAGAAGATGTTGGTTGGCGTTTAGTGTCTGAAGGGCATTCTGTTCACTCCCTGTGCCCTGTTTCCAAAGGATATTCTGGACCACTGAAGGAAATTCCTCCTGAAAGGTTTAACACGACGGCCGTTCCTAAGTACTACCGGTCTCCATGGGAGCAGGCCATTGGCAGCGATCCGGAGCTCCTGGAGGCTTTGTACCCAAAACTTTTCAAGCCTGAAGGAAAGGCAGAACTGCCGGATTACAGGAGCTTTAACAGGTAACTCATTTATCCAGGGTGAGTCGGTGGATATGTGAACAAGACTTTCACACTACCGGACTGGGAATCAAACTGTCCGAGAAAACCATCTTTGATTCTGAGAAAAGAATCTAAGAAGAAACCTGGGCATCTGCTAAGTCTGGGTGGACACTCAGTTTTGCATTGTTACTAATACTCTACAAGTTTAAACTAGTCAATTTTCTGGGGTCTGTATGAAAAACTTCATAAAAATAATGCATTTTTAAAATGTTACCATTTATCTATATATTTCTATTTCTCCATTTTGTTTGTGTGGTGGGAGGACAGTTCACGTGCTGTGGTGCTCTGTTAGAGGTCAAAGGAAAACCCGCAGAGGTCTGTGCTCTACCAAGCTTCTACCAAGCAAGTCCCAGGGATCGAACATAGGCCATCAGGCATGACAGTGAGGGCCATTACTCATGAGTCATATTGCTGGCACAAGAGTCATTTTTTTTTTAAAGTGATTTAAAAAGCTATGAAGTTAGTCAATTATCCTGACGACCAAAATCTTTAAAAAAAAAAAAAAAGTTAGAATCTAACCCCATTATTTGATGCTATTTTCCTGTATTTTCCTGGGGGAGGTGTTCACTGGTAAGATACAATGATAAAGGGTAGATAAGCTAAGCAAAACTGAGCAGTTTGCAGCTTCGGAAGAGCAGGAACCGACTGAGATATTCCATGTAGAAGCCCTGGCGGCTACTCCAGGCTGACAACTAGAAATTGCAAGCATATCCATTAAGAGTAAAGGCAAACAAGAGACCAGCCTTCAACAACCTCAATGTGGCTTCTGTCAGCAGTGTCAAGCTGAGCAAACACTATGTCCTCTTAGTCACAAAAAGTGACCACAAATATCAGCCCAATTTTAGATTCGAATCATCTCTACCATAGTTTCGTTTCTGTCAATTTTTAATTATGATAAGACACATAGTATAAACTTGACAACTCTAAGCATTTTTTAAAAGATGTGTTTCTTGGGTCGTGCATGGTGGCACATGTCTTTAATCCCAGCACTTAGAAGGCAGAGGCAGGTGGATCTCTGGGAGTTCCAAGACAGCTGGGGCCCCTGTCTCAAAACAAAAACAAACACCACCCCAACCCCCACCCCAAAAGAAATCCAAGACACACTTCTTTTACTTTATATGGTTGAGTGTTTTGCTTGGATGTGTGTGTGCACCATGTGTGTACATGGTGCCCTTGGAGGGCAGGAGAGGGCATACAGCCCCCTGGACCTGGAGTTGTTACAAATGGTTGTGTGCCACCATGTAAACGCTGGAAACCTAGTCACCTGCAAGAGCAGAGCATCCTCTTAACTTCTAAGCCATCTTTCCAACCCCTTACTTTGAATCATGCTAAGGTCTAACTGGTCAGCAGTTTTTCCTACACTCACGATGCATGTCACCATTACCACCATCTCCAAGGCATTTTCTTGTAAGACCAGAAGTCCTGCCTGCATCTGTTCTGGACGATGAGTTCTGGACGAAGGGTCCTCTTCCCTAGTCAATCTGCTTTCCATTTTATGATTTTTACTACTCTATTTCCTGTAAGTAAAATCATATAGTATTTGTCTTTCGTTTTGTTTTGTTTTCATTTTTTATTGGATATTTTATTTACATTTCACATGTTTCCCCCTATCCAGGTCTCCCCTTCGAAAACCCCCTATCCCATCCCCCAACCCCCTCCTCTATGAGGGTGCTCCCCCACCCACCCACTTCTATCTCCCCTCCCTAGCATTCCCCTGTAGTTGTCTTTTTAGACTTATTTAGTGCAATGTCCTCTAGTTTAAATTTTACTTTGTGTTTATATTACAATAAAATTCAAAATATCGACTCCTTCCAGGGTTTAAGATTTGGCAGGAATACATATAGTGCTCCACAGTAGTTCCTAATATGTACCGCTATTCCGTGACGGTTTGTTGTATATGTTACGGAAATTGATTAAGTTTTCCTGTTGTGTATCATATTGAGAAACAGAGAAGCTTTCAGCTTAACAAATGAACTTAGTGACATTAGACACGGCTGAAGAGAGAACTGTGATATGATGCAAGACGATGTTCCCGCTGAAATACAGAAGAAAAGGAAACCAAAGAGCAAGGAAAGCAGAGGACGCATGCGCAGCCATGACAGTCCGTGGGAGCAGGAACCCAGGGAAGAAGTTAGAAGCAACACGAAAGGGCTAATGGCCAAGACCTTTCCACACTTGACAGAAGTCTCAAACGACCGCGCAAGCCAAGGAGAGTGAGCAAGACAGGAAAGAGGTTTGAAGTCCTGGGATTAACGTTTCTCTTCAAAGAAACAAAAGCAAGTTAATTTCCTAACTGAAATGATGGAAATCACCATCGAGCAACTAACATTATGATGTAACTACCAATCTATGATCCTATATCCACTAAAAGTATTCTTTCAAGATCAGAGTTACATTTAAGAGTTACATACACATTTTCTGACACAGACATTTATTGACCCCTTTTAGACAATAAGCAAGAATAATAAACAAAGTTGTTATTATTCACGGAGGGCGTATTGTGCTCACACACATTCAAAAGGAGCTACTGCAAATCACCAGAATTAGTTAAGTAAATATGTCAGGAATAAAAACTACAAAGTCCCAGTAAACTACAAAAATGACCCCAGTAATTATCTCTACCTGTATAAGTTCAACATGACAAAGGCCCTTCACTGTATTATTCAGAATATAATCCAGTCATTTAAAAGAGAAGTTCAAATACTTTTCCAGTATAAAATAGGCTCTTTTCCCATTGTAGGTCAACACAATTTTATTTCTTCAAACTACTAATGATTTTGAGAACTTAAGTTAACCAAGAATTTAGTTCAACTATTATACATACATATTTCAAAAGTAAAATGCAATTAGTATTGTTTCACTCTTATATTATTTAATTATTCAACATGTTACTACGTTGAGAGTTTATGCTGACATAACTTTTTCATTTTTGTAAAACAAATGGCCAAGACTCACAGAGGAGAGGGAAGGAGAGAGGGAGGGAGGAAGGGAGGGGAGAGAGAGAGAGAGAGAGAGAGACTACTACAGTTTAGTGCTCCCATGTCATTAGATATTAACAAAGGTTAAGATACAAGCTGATAACTCTCAGTGGTGATAATGATTAAAAGAAAATGGACTCCCAAGGAGAATTACAATCTCAAAATGACAAAGAACTGAATACAACTTTGGTTCTTTATTCCTTTTGTATGTATTCAAACTCGATGCTACGTTCAAGCCCATGGAATATGTGGGCAATGAACCGAGAGCAAGAAATTTTCTAGTTTTTCTGCAAATTACTGTGTGATCTTATATATAACTTTGAACTTAATTTTCTTATTTGTAGAACATATTCTATGATTAAAGTGTCTTTAAATATAGCACATTGATTTGTTAGTTGGTAAAATGGTTTATTTTTAATTTCTATGCAAGCATTTTACCCTGTAGAAAAAAATTAACAATTATTATGAGTATATTATGTATCCAGCACTATTCATACATCTTTACAACATAATCCTTTCAAAATAAACAAGAAACCATCAATCTGTGAATCTGAAAGATACAGGCTTATTATTCACTACATAGGTAACATAATATGAAAACCATTTCAACTCAACTATTTCTGAAAAGTTACTATTATGGAAATTATGGAGTTTTTTATAATTATGGGTTGTTTTTTCAAAAATTTTTTCAAGTCTTTCCACTGGAAATTTCTGCTCTACCAGCTTGTACTAAAGTTTGAAAGTATTCCCATGGACTTAAACCGCCTTACAGGAGGTCTCCTACTCTGGATGCTAATGCATGGTCCTTCAGTGCTGCGGAGAGGATGAGAGAGCCCAAATCAACAGGATGTAGTTTCAGACATGCCAAAGAAAAGAAAACTTCCTTTTCCAAACAGCAGCCTCCAACTGGCCTTGCGGTGAGAGCTAAGAGATGGACGATGGAACCGAAGGGATGTGGCCCTTTACAAGGCAAGAAGAATGCTCACGGTAATATAGGAAAAAACAAAACGCAAGTGGTTAAAAAGAAAGAAAGCAGCACACTGGATGCTAAAGCTACGCCCTGCGGGGCTGAGCAGCTCTCCCTCTGAGATTCAGAAAACACAGTCAGATTTCATTTCTGCAGCAATTGTAAAATCACTTGAGCTAATTCAGCTTACTTCAGAGACAGTCAACTCCAGCCAGCCTCCGTAATCTAATGGTGTAGCCATTCCTAAAATCCCATGTAAAATACCCATGCTTGGTTCAGTGGCTCTATTGTTCCTATCTTTCTTTCTTTACTTTTATTTCATTTATTTATTTTTATTAATTGGTTATTTTATTTATTTACATTTCAAATGTTGTCCCTGTTCCTAGTCTCCCCTCCCAAAATCCCCTATCCCATCCCCCCTCCCCTTTCCCTCTAAGAGGGTGCTTCTCCACCCACCAACCTGCTCCTGCCTCACCCCTCTAGCATCCCCCCCACACACACAACCTGGGGCCAAAGGCCTCCACAGCACCAAGGACCTCCCCTCCCCTTGATTTCAGATAAGGCAGTGCTCTGCTACATATGCAGCTGGAGCCATGGGTCCCTCCATGTGTACTCTTTGGTTAGTGGTTTAGTCCCTGGGAGCTCTGGTGGGCCTGGTTGGTTAATGTTGTTGTTCTTCCATGGGGTTACAAAACCCTTCAGCTCTATCAGGTCTTCCCCCAAATCTTCTACTGGGGACCCTGGGCTGTATCTGCATCTGTATTATGTGCTGGCAGAGCCTCTCAGAGGATAACCATACAACTCCTGTCTTTAAGTACTTCTTGGCATCAGCTATATTGTTGGGATTTGGTGTCTGCAGATGGGATGGATCCCAAGGTGGGGCAGTCTGTGGATGGCCCTTCCTTCAGTCTCTGCTCCACTCTTTGTTCCTGCATTTCCTTTAGACAGGAATGATTCTGGGTTAAAAATTTTGCGATGGGTAAGTGGCCCTATCTCTCAACTGGGGACTGTGCCTATCTTCTGGAGGTAGTCTCTTCAGGTTCTATCTCCCCTCTGTTGGGTATTTCGGCTAATGCCATTCCCATTGAGTTCTGTCAGCCTATCACTCCCTGGCATCTGGGACTTTCTAGTGGTTCCCCCCAGTCCCCTCTTCCCACCACGGCTACACATTTCTATTCATTCTCCTGACCCTCTGGACTTCTCTTCTGTCTATTCCCATACCTGATCCTGCCCTTCCCCTTTTTTCCTTCCCCCTCCTCTCTCCCTCTCAGGCCCCTCCCTCTACCTCCCATGATTATTTTGTTCCCCTTTGTAAGTAGGATTGGAGCATTGACACTTTGGTCTTCCTTCTTCTTAAGCTTCATATGGTCTGTGAGTTGTATTGTAGGTATTCTGATATTTTTCCTATCTTGAAATACCCTCCCTCCCTCCCTCCCTCCCTCCCTCCCTCCCTCCCTCCCTCCCTCCCTCCCTCCCTCTCTCTCTCTCTCTCTCTCTCTCTCTCTCTCTCTCTCTCTCTCTCTCTCTCTCTCTCTCTCCTCTATCTTTCCCTCTTCCCCTCCCATTTTTCTCCCTTCTGCATGTTCTCACTGTGGGAAACTGACCCCAGGCCTTGCACAGGCTAGGCATGGACTCCACTACTGAGCTCCAGGTGAAAATCATTAATAAATTGGGACGAGGGCTCTGTTTTATCTTGCCAAGACTCGCTGAGGAGTAGATTTAAATGGTGCTCTTCCTCCTGGGCTCTAAGGTCCGCAACATTCTAAGTATTTTGCTTTATTTTTCTTCATGGCTCCATATTTCTTCCCTAGACAAAATCCCCACAATCGGCCTGTAGCCTCTCTTGCCTCCATCTGTGAGTCTAAAAAGATGGGTCTTCTTCTTTTCCTTGAGCTTCCCAGAATTTTATCTGCCTTTGATTCATCTCTTCAGTGGACGTGCTGTTATGCATTAGCCAAATTCTAATGGCTAACCTCTCGCCTTCAGAAGTAGTAGTTTAAATGTGTGTGTGTGTGAGGGGGGGGGCGGGGTTCTAGAGAAATATTCCTGATGATTCAAACTAAAGTCACTGAACACTAGGCTGTTCACAGTATCCTCCTCTTTTGCTGCATAGCTCATCACTGTTAGATGTTTTATTTTTTATGCCTCCTTCACTTCACAAGATCTGAATGTGCACTGCATTGTTCATTTAGAACTGTGCCTGGCATTAAATGAGTGAAGCATGCCTAACAGAAAACAAGCTAGAAATGCACGAGAGATCTTGTATGCAGTAGCAGAGGTTAGATTTTTATTCAGAGATACATACGGAAGTTTTGAAATTTTTATTTGTTTTGGGATTGCGTTTTAATAAGGACATCTCTCCCTTCCCTTTCCTCCCTCCAAACTCCCCCCATAGATCCCTCTCTGCTCTCCTTCAAATTCATGGCCCCTTTTTGCAAATTTGGAAATCTTTAAAGTAAAGATAGAAACACGCACAAGACATATTTCTTACCTTCAAAGAGTTGGGGATTTGTAGATGACCCCAAGTAAATGATAATCTTAAAAATAGATACAAACAATACAAATAACCACACCTCCAGTACAAATGGTTGATAGAAACAACCCGCGCCACAGGAATTTGACTCAGCAGTGTGAGCTGGGATCATTGGAGGGAAGACAGAGCTGAAACGTCACAAGCACTAAAAAAACCACCAAAAGCATAGTGGCACGGATTGATGCAGTGACTCAGGGATGAGATTTGTCCAAAGAAGAGTACATGAAAAGAGGCCTCATAGTAATTTGGCGTCTATCTTCTTTACTGTCAACCCAACGGACCTTTGATGGAGATGCTTGGTTCTGTGGCCCCAAACTGAAAAACATCAGTTGGAGACTATTATAACAGGTCCATAAGTTTATGAGATTATTTGCATTTTTATGGCAAATAGAATTGAAGATTAATTATTATTTGCCTTTCTTTTGATTCCCACAGGGTTGCCACTCCATTTGGAGGTTTTGAAAAAGCATCAAAAATGGTCAAATTCAAAGTTCCAGATTTTGAACTACTGCTGCTGACAGATCCCAGGTTCTTGGCCTTTGCCAATCCTCTTTCGGGCAGACGATGCTTTAATAGGACACCAAAGGGGTGGATATCTGAGAATATCCCTGTCGTGATAACAACTGAGCCGACGGAAGATGCTGCTGTACCGGAATCAGACGACCTGTGAGAGGGAAGCTGGGGATGCCTCAGGAAGTTCTGCACATAAAAGCTGCTGTTGCTCTGCTTAGTGCAAAGCCATTGGAGTTCCTCATTACTAAAGTCACTCAATAGCAGTTAAGTACATTTCATCTTATGGCACTTAATTTGAACTGAACAATTAAATTCCTATTTTAAAAACCTTTAAGTCCCTTGTATTCATTCAGAACCTTATTTTCATTATTTAATTTCCTGTTTTGAATAAGCTAGCCGTTTCATTGCGAGCTTAAGATAGAAAAGAGTTAGCTAACAGAAGCTCTCTTCATCTCAAAGAGTTATCCCAGAAAATTTACACCAACTCTAGAATCAAAGTATACAGGAAGACATGCAGGGTTGTTCAGGATTTTATCTGAGGGTGAGAGTCAAGTGAGATGATCTACAGATGTTAGTGCTGAAGAGGAGGGTAACATAGCACAGCTGGGTGTGTCTCCTCTTCATCTGTTAGTAGACTTATAAATGCATATGTGTGTATATATATTTAAATTATTAACATTCTTGAGTTGAGTTATTAAATTCATTTAGAAGTAAAAGGACTGAGAGGTAGTGATCCAGAGAACAAAGCCAAATTCTACAGCACTTCTATTGACTAGTGTGTTCTTAGAATCCAGGTTCCCTAAACCTCAATACAATGTATTGATTAGGTGTATCTTTACTTATAAATTTTAGAAGAGAACTAACACTCAAGAAGTATATGGGCAAATGTATAAAGTTTGAATCGGCAGCTTCTTTTGAATTGGTTAACTCTTTAATTTCTAGTCAAATCCAAATCAAGTACCAGCAAATTCCATACAATAAAATAAAATGATATTAAAGCATACAAAAGGTTCTCAAAGCAAAGCAGCACACATCTGCCACAAGATAAGTGAATATTCTGTTAAAAAAGACTCAGACTGATATGTCAAAGGTATAGCTTAAAATATATGTATATCATGTGACAAGTATGCAGCATGAAACTTGTTGACCTTAATTTCTTCCCATTTTCATTTGGTTAAGAAGCCTCTGAGAGGGCTGGGGAGATGGCCCAGATATAAAGAGCACTGGCTGCTCTTCCAGAGGACCCGTGTTGAATTCCCAGCATCTACATGGCAGCTCACAACTAACTGTCTGAAACTCCAGTTCCAGGAGATCCAATACTGGACACAGACCTATGTACAGGCAAAACACCAACGCATATAAAATAAAGTGAAAAAAGATGTCTGTGAGAGATGGGGATACAAAAAATTTGACTATCATGCATGAGGCCCTATGTTTAGACCTAAGCACTGAAAAACAGTAGTAATTTATACAGAATAATATTCATCTTTGATTTGAGGGAAATTGCTGGAGGTGGGGTGGGGATTCCCATCTGTAATCCCACGGTGAGGAAGCATAGTAAACATTCTATCAAAAGAAAGAGAGAGAATAGAAGAAATTCTGTGGAAGGTATTCACAGCGAACAAAGAGCATCTCATCTGTCGAAAATTCTGCCACATTAAATTTAGCTAGGAAAATAGAGAAGTAATAATGACAACATCAAGCAGCAATAGTATTACACATATTTACAAAGGCATGTGTAGATAGTGCAGGAATTGATGATTTAATTATCTTTTACACCGACAGAGAAAAAAAAAATCTGTCTCACTTGTAGACCAAGCTGGCCTCAAACTCAAGAGATCAACCTGCCTCTGCCTTCCAGGTGCTGGGATTAAAGGTGTGAAAACCACCACGCCCCATGAAAAATAATTTAGTTAATAAAAAATACTCCTTAGAAGTAATGTCAAAATATTGTGTTTATACATATAATCATTGTAGAGACTATGAATAATTTAAAATGTACTTTAAGTTATGTTTTATATTTATTAATTTTACTTACAAGTTCTGAAGTAACAGCACAACTTTGGCATTTGTGATAAGTTATTAGACGTCTACCATACCAAATTTTTGTTCATTTTAACCTTAAAAATGAAATCATACTCTCTTCTGCATCCTGTGTTTATTACCATTTGTGAGTCACTGTTTTAATGAAATTGAAATTTATCAGATTACTCCAATTATGTCCCGATTCCTAATTTATATGCTCATAGCTATTTTTCTTTCAGTCCCTAAAAACACAGCAATTAACTGTGTCAATTATAAAGCATTACTCCCTAATCTCATAAACATTTTTCATTTAAGAGACTCTTAAGGGACTTTTCTTAAGATTATGCAGGACATGAAGAAACAACCCTCTAGTCAATGTTAGGTTTCTTCCATTCCTGGAAATGTCTATGAACTCACACTCAGCTGACACCTCAGAAATGCCAAAATTTCTCTCTGGTTGCTACGCAATTTAAAATTCAAAAGGCATTTTGAATGGGGTTTTTCATTGACCTGAAAAGCAGCTGGAGTTTTTCAGAGTCCAGAGAAAAAGAAGAGCAGAAAAACTGTGGTATTTTTCCATGGAATTTGCAAATGCAAAGTATAGAGAAAATTTTAAAAATCAAAAGAAAAAGCAAAATAATAAAAATAGCATTTGTTTATGAACTATGTCAGACTTATACATTACTTCATAAATGCAATTATATGTTTTAGTAATTATCCTGTGTTCCAGGTATTATAAATGATCTGAACTTTATGAGAGAAACATCCTCAGAGAGCTAATATGACCTCCTAGTTAGCCTTACTTATAAGGGATAGAATTGGGTGCCTCTAGCCCTAAAACATATACTCTAAGATCACATGCTTGTTAATTCTTTAAAATAAAATATGGAAACCATTTTATTATATTTAGATAAATATGGTTTGTTAGAGTTAAGCAATAAATATCTCATCTTTATTGTTTTATTATATCTAAAGAACAATGATATTCAAATAATTTTATATCATTCTATTTAAATAAGTATTTTTTCAAAGCTTTCATTATTTTTGTTTTGCTCAATTATACTGATAAAATGAGTAAAATTTGTGTCCAACGATGTATTTAGAAGAAGCTGAACATTCAGACTATGTTGAAAATTGAACAATTAAAACAAGCAGCATGCGTAGCATTTATAAGAAACACAAAGTTTACCACATGAAACCTGCTCATCTCTGACCAGGGCACTCTGCTCCCTCTGGATCTGCATGATCTCTCTTTCCACTCAATGATAAAGGAGAGTAAATGGGGGGGGGGGAACCATGAAAAGATTCTGTCTATGCACCAGAACTATTCTTTCTAAAGACAATGTTTAGATGAAACTCTTTATAACGTCCATTATACTGTTCAATTGAATTCGGTGTTATTAAATTTTACCTCCTATGTTATTTAAGCCAATTTCCTTTTCTTGGTAGAACTGATCAGCTGGCTACCTATTCTTAGACAATAACTAGAACTGATTTAAAAACTCTCTGGTCAATCAAGAGACAATCCTTAGCTTTTAATTCCAAACTTTAGCTAACTCTTTCTCTAAGTTAGAATCTTCTTATTTCAACATTTTTCTTAATTCTTTGATAATTTCATACAGTGTACTTTGCTTATATATTCATCTTTGCATATCTTCCCCCACCTTCCTATCCATTCAAGTTCTCTCTCTCTCTCTCTCTCTCTTTCTGTGTGTGTCTGTCTTGTTTCTGTCTCTCTGTCCCCATCTCCCTCTCTGTCTCTGTTTCTCTGTGTCTCTCTTTTTCTCTGTGTGTGCCTATCTCTCTTTCTGTCTTTCTGTCTCTCTCCCCATCTCCCTCTGCATCTGTGTCTCTGTCTCTCTCTGTATCTGTCTCTCTCTCTCTCTCTCTCTCTCTCTCTCTCTCTCTCTCTCACACACACACACACACACACACACACACACACACACACACACACATCCCAGTTTGTGTTGGCCAACTACTCCTGGGTGTGGGACCTGCCCTGGAGTTTGGTCAACCAGATGTCACACCATTAAAAAGATAATAGCAACTGACCTTTCCTCTCTCAATAGCAATCAAATGCCAAGAGCTCCTTAGCTAGGAGTGCAACCTCACACTCCCCTCCCCTCTCCCATGCTGGGCTTCTGTCTAGCAAAAGCTTGCTCTGGTCTTGTCAAAGCTGTCACAGTTGCTGAGTTCATAAATCCATCTCCCTTGCTATGCCTGGCAAACATTGTTTCCTTGAATCCATCCACTATCTTTGGCTGTTAACAATCCTTTCACCACCTCATCGATAATGATTTCTGAGCCTTGAGAGAAGGGATGTCTCATGTAGGGCTGAGCACTTTGAAGTCATTTACTCTCTGCTCATTGATCAAGTGCAGCCTCTCTGTTAATTGCTGTCTACTACAAGAAGATGCTTCTCTGACAAGGTTTGATGAGAGCACTGGTCTATGGCTATAGCAATAAGTCATTAGGGGTCATTTTAATGCTATGTCTTCTAGAAGAATAATAGTAGTAGGGTTTTTTTCCCCTATGCCCTAAATAGCCACAGGGTCTTGGTTCCATTGGCAGTGTCAGATTCAATCTCTTTGAATGAGCCTCAAATCCAGTAGAAAAGTGGCTGGTTACACTCATAACATCTGTGCCTACATTGCAGCAGTGGGTACATCTTGCCAGGCAGGTTAGTTTTGTAGCTTGCAAGCTTGACAGGTGGGTGAGATCGCTGATTTCCTTTCCCTAGCAATGTGCATAGGAACTCTCGGCCTTGAGAAAGCTAGCCAGTACAATCGAAGCTTCCGGTTGAGTGCCAGCTAGATTTCCCCATGTTCTATGACTACGTATGTGGTATCTTCAGCCATAGGGTCTTACCACCAAGTTCTGGAGGGTAACTAAGAGCATTGGCAATAGCCTGTAATGTTGGGGGGACTTAGGGGAGTCCATTGGTCAAAAATTCAGGAAGAGGCAACCCACTTTGGAATAGGACATTTCATTTGGAAGTGTATGGTGTCTAGCTGGGGTATTGTCTCCCCCACCCCCATTATAAGGTAACTTCATTTAAACCCCGCATATATACAGTAGATTTCCATATGGCTTTTTCAAAGTATCTCTAGTATTAGTTATCCCTTCCCAAACTTCCTCTTCTGGCCTGCCCTCCATCACCTATCCTCCCCCTCCCCCTTATTTTAATGTATTCTATGTCCCCTTCCTTGGAATACTTCCTCTTCCCCTATGGCCCCTTACTAGTTTCCTAAACTCTGTAGGTATTAGAAATGAAAAGTACTTGTTTAAAGTTTAAAAGCTATCATCCATGTATGAGAGAAAACATTTGATATTTGTCTTTCCAAGCTACCATACTGGGGGGTGACTATTTCCAGTTATATCCATTTGCCTAAAAATTTCATTTTTCCTAATAGCCGAATGATAATCTATTGTATGAAAATACTACATTTTCACTGGCCACTCTTCAGTTGGTGGACATCTAAGCTGTTTCCATGTCCTGGCTATTGTGAATAGATTAGCTCAGATCAGGAATGAGCAGGTACCTCTGTAGCAAGGTCTTTGGGGTATCTACCCAAGAGTGGTATAGCTGGCATTTGCAGATCTATTTCCAGCTTTTTTGAGAAACCTGCACACTGATTTCCATAGTGGCTGCTGCCATTTGCACCCCCTCCAGCACTTACAGAGTTAATAATTTCCATCTCTGAAATCAACATGTGCAAGGACTTGGCGATTAATATGTTAATCAAAATGACCACATACTGCATCCAGTTAAGAGTTTACATTTTCTATGTAGATCCATTGATAAATATTTTAGTAGCCCAGAAACAGAGGCAACCGATTCAAAGTCTAATGAAGAGCACAATGTCCAGCCTTGAGTATGCAAAGAACTTCTTGAACTTTTCAGTGCAGGGCACAGCTGGACCAGCAGACTTACTAATTCTGGAATTCCCTCGCTCTGCTGCTTATGTAAGACAAACACTACATGACATCATTGCAGCTCTTCTGCTGGAACTCCTTGCTCTTAAGCTTGGGAAAATGTGGCTTTGAATAACCCTTTTCTTATGAAAAATGCTTTTGTTGGTATTTGTCCTTCTGCAGGACAAGAAGGCAGTTTGCTTTCCTTGAGAGGTGGGATGGACGTAGGCTTCTGGCCACAGAGCCAGCAAAGGGAATCTAGTCCAAGCTAAGTGTCCAAAACACTTGGCAAGTATTCAAAACTAATTGTTTTAAAGGTCCAAAACATCATCAAAACCTAAGACACAAAATTAAAAACTAAAATTGTGTAAAGTTTTCAATGACTAAAATGAAATATTCCTGGATTTTAAAAGTATGTATTCCTATTTGGATTCTTATGTTAAGTGAAATATAAATTTATCCTGACTTCTCATTGCAATATGATTTTAAGAGGAAAATTCAGTATGTGGGGACAAAGGGTGATGAGAATACTATTGTTGAGAGTTTATGAAACCGTGCAGTGGCTCACACCTGCAATCCTAGCTGTAGAGGTGGAGGCAAGAAGATCTGAAGTTCAGGATCATCTTTGGCTACAGTGAATTTGTGGCCACCCTCAGCTACAGGAGACGCCCGACCCCCTTCAGTAAACAAACAGACAAACAAATGAGATTAAAGGCCATTGTGTAGTTTAACCTTTATGACCATTCCATTAGTGACTTAGCAAATGTTCTAGGAAACAGCATTGGAAAAGTCAGGAGATAAAAGATAAACTCAATGTCATTTTAAATTTTTAAATTTTGTGTATGGGGAGGGCAACTTTGAGGAAATCAGTTCTCTTCTTCCATCATATGAGTTCTGAGGTATAACTCGAGTCCCTGATGAGCCATCTCGATGACCCGCCTAATTTAATATTTTTAAAACTACTGATTGAAGAATTAGCATAGAAACCGCCATCTTACTAGCAAACCAAACATGAAAAAAGTAGAAGTTGGAGCCCCAATGAAGCGTGGTGAATAGAAATGTAATTTCATGAGTAGGCAGCAGTTCTTGCATTCTTAAGAGTATCCTTTATAACTGTATTCCATGTATACATTCGCTTGATGTGGACTGCTACATAATTAGACACTCCCGTTATATTCTCCTCATACTCACAAATAACCTATAAGCAGTTGTACCTAAAATTGTCACATTTGGGGTAAAAAGTTTATGTACTGATCTATCACGGATTGGTGAAACAATACACTTTACTGTGTAAATCACCATTTTCTCAAATTGTTCAAATGATACGTCCTCTTAAGACTGTTCCTGACCTTGCTTGTAGAAAGACACCCATTACCCTCTAGCTCCTCCCTCCCTGTGCTTCTGTTCTTTTTACTACACTTGACACTCTTCTAACAGAATGTGTCTGGCTAGATCCTTTAGAGGCTGATGCCAGGATGGAATCAAATGTAAAGTAGTTTTCCATAGGAAAAATGTCTAAATGACAGAAAGCGGGGGTTGAGTGAAGAAAACCCCGAAGGACCGGCATTCTGGACTGCCTGTAAGCTCAGGAAGACACAGAAAGACTGTGGAGGAGGTCCTGGCAAAGAGGTTTGTGCTGACCAGAAACCAACTGCCTTAGTCACTGCCTATGTCCTCCCTCCATAGGGATCAGTCCTCAGATTTGACACCAGTGGGTAACATAAAAAGCCAAAGATGACTATGAACTACAGTTACTTCAGTAATACAATCTTTACTCTTTGTTTTGTTTTGTTTTGTTTTGTTTTGGTTTGGTTTGGTTTGGTTTGGTTTTGGTTTTTCGAGACAGGGTTTCTCTGTATAGTTCCTGTCCTGGAACTCAACTCTGTAGACTAGGCTGCCCTTGAACTCAGAAATCCGCCTGCCTCTGTCTCCCAAGTGCTGGGATTAAAGGCATGGGCCACCACCACGCGGCTACAATCTTTACTTTTAATACATAGAAAGATTGATGCTGTCATCAGCAGATTGCAACATCTTTCCTTTCCAATTCATCAAAACACTTTAAAAAGGGCTCCTTTGCTATGAAGTTTAGTTTTCACATCCATTTAAGCAAAGAGGTTTCAATGGGGACAGGAAAAGGACGACACACATCAAGCGTTTAAATGGGTTTTCAAGACAGTTGCACTTAAAAAACATTGAGATATAAAACTTCTTGTGTTGGGATCCTTTTGCAATTGTTGCTGCTGCTTTTTTTGTTGTTGTTGCTTTTTATTTGTTTGTTGCTATAATAAAGTAACTGACATAAACAACCATAGGAGGGAGAATTTTGTCCCAGTCCCAGTTTCGAATGTGCTACTTTTTAGTCCTTGACTGTTCATTCTGGGCTCTCAGCAGAACATCCAGAACATCGTTGCTTCAGGAACGTGAAGCAGACAGTTGTCTACTCACCTTGCGTTGCAGAGGAGGCAGCGGGAAAGTTCAGTGAACAAGGTCTAACCCACAAATCAAGCCTGGAGTGTTGTACTTCCCCCAGCTAAAAGTTTCCACTACCTCCCCAAAGAACATCCGGTATCAGTTAACTTTCCTTGGAGCTGATACAAAATATCTAACAAAAGCGACTTAAGAAAGGGCTTTTGTTCACTCAGAGTTAGAGGGGGTGTCCAGCATGGCAGGCAAGGCAGGCAGCGGGAGCCTGATGAGGCAACTGGTCTCACAGCATCCCTACTCAGGAAGCAAAGGTGGATTCTGGTGCTCAGCATTCTTTTGCCTTCCCACCTCAATTAAAGTCCAGATACTCTTCTACAAACAAGTCCAGGTGTGATTTAACCTAGATAATCCCTCATAGATAGTCCTAGAGACCTGTTTCCCAGGCGATTCTAGACCCTGTCAAGTTGACAATCAGTATGAACCATCACACATCCGCCCCCAAGCTGGAGACTAAGCGTTCGACACATGAACTTACGGGGGACATTTCATTTTCAAACTGCAATACCTTGGGGTTGCACATGATAGAACACGTTAAATTTTTGGCACAAAGAAAAATGATTGTGTTTTAAAATGTATATTTAGATACCAAAGATGGTGAATAATCACAATTATCAGACTCCATTGGACTATATTATATATGCAATGTCATAGCCTGATGTGTAAGTGTTATCTTGTTAACAAAGATAAAAGATATTTTATATACAGAAATAAACAAAGACTACTCTGATGGTTGGTGTCGTCAACTTGACAAGCTCTAGAATCACCTAGGAGACAAGGCCATGGACATGTCTGATGAATTTTCTGTCCTGGGTTAATTGGGTGAGAATACTTACCCAAACGTAAGAAGCACCATTCTATGGGCTGAGGGCCTAGACTTATCTAGGGGATAAGGTGATAGCTAGCTCAGCGCCAACATTCACCTTTTTGCTTCCTGATTGTGGATACAATGTGACTATCCACCTTATGCTACCACTACCATGCCTTCCTCACTGTGATGAACCACCCTACGCATCCCCAACTGAGCAAAAATAAATGCTTCCCTTTTTCATTGCTAATTTATTATTACTATTGTTTTGTAACTTATTCTCTTTATATCCCTCTCATTGGCCCCCTCCCAGTCACTTCCTCCCACAATCCTTTCCCCTACTCCCCCTTTCTCCTCTGAGCGGGTGGGGGGCCCCATGGGTATCCCTCCGACCCTAGCACATCAAGTCTCTGTGAGGCTAGGTGCATCCTCTCCCACTGAGGCCAGACAAGGCAGCCCAGCTAGAACATATCCCATGTACAGGCAACAGCCTTTGGGACAACCCCAAAGGCTCCAGTTGTTTGAGACCCATATGAAGACCAAGCTGCACATCTGCTATATGTGTGGGGATGCCTAGGTCCAGCCCTTGTATGTTCTTTGGTTGGTGGTTCTGAGAGGCTCCACCTAGAAGTTGACTCAGATAGATGCAGATACCCAGGCCAAACAGTTGATGGAACTTGGGGACTCTTATGAAAGAACAGGAGGAAGGATTGTGGTCTTTAAAGGGGTAGGAAATTTTATAGGAAGATCAACAGAGTCAACTAAGCTTGACCCTTAGGGCTCTCAGAGACTGAATCACAAACCCTCCCTTTCCTAAATCACTTTTATGAGGTTCCAGGGGCCTGTCTGGCCTCATGTGAACTGGTCTGAAGCAGGGGAGGGATTTTTAGTAGAGGATTTATTGCTAAGGTTCTTTTTTCTCTTGCCCAGAAACCTTGCCTCTTGCTGTCCAGACAAGCAGGAGGCTTGGAGCAATTAGCTTTTAGTGAACCAGGAAAAGAAAGTCATGCTCACAGAAAGAAAACGTTTTGCACAGGTAATATGTACAGAAGCACACACATACAGATACGTTCACATTTTTCTTGGGCCCAACCGCATGTCTCATCAAATTACATACTTACATGCACACACCTATACTTACAAATACATATATAAAATCGGTGGATGGAGCAAAATCCCCCACGAGAAAGTTCCACTGAGCAAGGACCAGTGCAGAAAAACTCACTCATTCTGGATGAAAAATAAGCTCCAACATTTATAACTCAGAGAAAGAAAAAGCTTCTACCTTTCTGTTTCTGTTAGTGGAAAAACCCCTAAAGAAAAGGCTCCCAAATAAGAAGTCTCATGGTAAGAAAAAAAAAAAAGCCTGCTCTCTCTGCTTTACTCTCTTTGCTTGCTCTCCTACTGTCATCCTTCC
The DNA here is from genome assembly GCF_978045245.1 of Mus caroli. Taxonomy (NCBI): domain Eukaryota; kingdom Metazoa; phylum Chordata; class Mammalia; order Rodentia; family Muridae; genus Mus; species Mus caroli. The sequence continues at coordinate 37,125,353 of NW_028227258.1, forward strand.
TAATTCTTGTATTTCTCAGGATACATGATCACATGGCATTCCAAACATCTTTTATCAAAAGTTCACAAGTTTAAAACATAAATCATAAATTGAATAAGTGACAACAGAAATGCTTACATGAGTTTCCATTAAGACTAATTATCTAATTAAACACTCATTATCTATCACTAACTTCACAGGTTCATTAAAAGTTTAAAACAATAATTCTTACATCATTACATTAGCAATGTTTTCTCAAGAGGGAAATCATCTGCTCAGTGTCTCATTTGTTTTGAAATTTTGTATAGATAAATCCAGTCAATATTTTATCTTCTGTCCTTGCACCTACAATAAATTGTCCATTCCCAGTTTACGACCCCAGTTATCAGATAATGGTTTTACAGCCAGCCCAAAAGGAATGTTTTCCCTGATGGTAAATATGTTTCCAACTGGCTTTCTGTCCTTGTAGAGTTAGTCTGTGACATAGAAAGGTTAACAGAGTTCTAATTGCAGCCCTTTCTATAGGGAACTCAAAATTACTAGTATAAATTTAGGAATTAAGAAATCATCTATGTACGTTCATAGCATTACTACAAGAGAGTACATCTTCGTTGAGCTGCAGAAAATCTGCCCAATGGGGTGGGCTTATGCCCAGGGATCATTATACTCTTTAATAATAATATGAAAGACATAATACAAGAACCAATTCTGAGATGAAATCTCTGAAGACCTTGCACATCAGGGTTTGCCATTGCAGACCATGCAATATAATTGGCCATCTTCAGAAAGTCATCTGTTACTTTTTGTATCTCCTAGATGGCTTCTGACAATGACAATCAGGTATTTAGTCACAGCACTGAGAAAGGTGACTAATAAAACCAGGCTATTATTGTGCCAAGTATAACCATAATATTCAAACATTCCTTCTGTTTAATAGCTATTAGCTTAGAAAAATAGAGCCATAAAATTAGATGTTACCTTCAAATAGTGACAAGATTAGTTCAGAAACTACTAAGTAAGGACTGAAGCCTCTGGCTTCTGTAGTAATATTCTACCCACTGTCTTATTCTCTTTCCTGTCTCCTCAGTGGACACAATTATCACGTTTACAAGCCATGTCTTCTGTCGACATCCATCAAATGGCTCTGTATGAGTACTGAAACATGTATCAGCTTATCCAATTTGTACATCAAATTTATGAGGCATAGAAAAATAAAACTGAAAGTTTAATATTAGTAAAATATGGAGCCAGAGGGTTAAGTCTGTTTTTGTAATACAAAGAAGTTTCAGTTTTCTCAGTAAAATCAGTAACATGATGACATCAAACGTTGTGGTTTGCATATGTTTTGGTATGTCCCACATAGGCTCCAGTGCTAGGATCTTGGTCCCCACTTTGTCAGTGTTAAGGTAGCAGAATAAAGAGATGGGGTTAAGCAGCAGGATGATTAGGACTCTAAGAGTTCCACCCTGAGATGCTGTGGTGGTTTGAATATGCTTGGTCCAGGGAGTAGCACTATTGGGAGGTATGGCCTTGTTGGAGTGGGTGTGGCCTTATTGGAGGAAGTGTGTCACTATGGGGATGGGCAATGAGACCCTTCTCCTAACCACATGGGAACCAGACTTCTCCTAGCAGCCTTCAGATAAAGATGTGGAACTCTTAGCTCCTCCTGGCCTGCCTGGACACTGCCATGCTCCCACCTTGATGATAATGGACTGAAACTCTGAACCGGTAAGCCAGACCCAATTAAATGCTGTCCTTATAAGAGTTGCCTTGGTCATGGTATCTCTTCACAGCAAGGTAAACCCTAAGACAAACAAGATTAATGTAGTTTTCATAAGATATCAGTTACTTCCAGAGAAATCAGACTATACGAAAGGAGCAGGCCTGGGGCCTGAGTCTCTATTGCTTCTGGCCACATGATCTCCTCTAGGCTGTTACCGTAGTTATTATTCCATCAACCCAAGACATGAATAGACAAGGCTGCCTGACTTACTCTTGGGTTCCAAGACTGTAAGAGAAACAAACATTTCCCCTATAAAATGCCTAACCTCAAATACTCTGTTATATAAATAGAAAATGGGTTAATACATGAACCACAGTGAGTATTTTCCTAACTGGACAGGAATAAATTTCTATTCTGTATTATAAAAAAGAGGAACCTTGCTTTACTTAATAAAAATCTGTTGATCCATGTCTATTATGTTTTGCAAAGGAGTCTAGTTCTCAATTTGGTTGGTTATGATCACAGATTTATCTTATAATAGAGTATCAAAATAAATATCTAATAGTCAAAATAATAGTCCATGAAATTCTGGGTTCACTTTTAAGCATATTTGTGTGTAATGAGTGACAAAGTAGTCTATTCTAGGCTGTAGTGTAAAATGTCTGAAATCTGCTAGTAGTTCTTCAAATTTTAGATGCCAACTTTGTTTTTAGCAACTTAAATCGTGTCTATTTCATTAAAATTATTCTAGTTTGATAGTAACATAAAAGAATTTGACCCAGAACTGCTAAAAAAAAAAAAAAAAAAAGTAATTTAAAACATGAGCAGAACACAAACCTATAAAATGCTATTTAATCAGAAAACTTTCATTTTGAAGTGTACAAAATATGTGGGAATATTAGTTGTGAGCAGCTGGCTAGTGCTTCTCCTCAGGTTTAAAATATTCAGGTTTAGGGTTTGTTTCACAGGAAGATGAGCATTTCAATGACACAAGCAGTTAAGAATTACGGATAGCTAAGTACGGTGGTGCACCCCTTTAATCCCAGCACTAGGAAGCAGCAGATCTGTGTGATTGAGGCTATCCTAGCCTACATAGTGAGTTCCAGAAGAGAGACCCTAGCTCAAAAAACAAAATAAAAAACAAACTAGACACAATAAATAATTCATGATGAATTCAGCCCTCTTGTAAATTTCTGCCATTAGAAATAAATTCTCTGAAATATTACTGATTATTTTCCAATGATTTTATTACTTTACTAAAATTTAAGATTTCTCCTCTTTTCTTTTTCCTGTGAAGTAAATTTCAACAAGGAAGTTCAACTTGGAAACAGTTGTGCCCTGCATACTTTTGTCATCCTTACAAAGAACTACACTCTTCAGGGCAACTTCCTTTGTAGTTGGTATTCCAGCCAATGTGCTCTGAGCAAGAGACACTGTGTTCCTTTCCTATTGTTTTTCTTAAGAAACTGCTTTACCTCCAGCAAAGTGGCTGAATACAAAATCAGGTCAAAGAAATCAGTAGCCCTCCTTTATACAAACTATAAACGGACTGAGAAAAGAAGTTAGCGAGACAATTCCCATTACAATAGCCTCAAAGAATATAAAATATCTTGGTGTAACTCTAACGAAGCAAGTGAAAGACCTGTATGACAAGAACTTCAAATCTCTGAAGAAAGAAACTGAGGAAGCTATCAGAAGATGGAAAGATTTCCCATGCTAGTGGATTGGTAGGATTAATATAGTGAAAATGTCTATCTTATCAAAAACAATCTACAGATTCAGTGCAATTTCCATCAAAATTCCAACACAATTCTTTACAGATATTGAGAGAATAATTCTCAACTTCATATGGAAAAAAAAATCCAGGATAGCTAAAATGATCCTGAACAATAAAAAGAATTTCTAGGGCAATAACCATCCCTGACCTCAAGCTATACTACAGAGCAATAGTAATAAAAACTGCGTGGTACTGGTACAGAGACAGGCAGGTAGATCAATGGAATAGAACTGAAGACCCAGAAATGAACCCACACACCTACAGATACTTGGTTCTTGACAAAGAACCCAAAACCATACAGTGAGAAAGGGAAGAACATCTTCAAAAAATGGTGCTGGTCTAACTGGATGTCTGCATGTAGAAGAATGCAAATAGATCCATATTTATCACCCTGTACAAAACACAAATTTATTTTAGAAATTAAAAAAAATGTAACTAAAACGTAGTTACATCAGTTCCCCTTTCCCTTACTATTCTCCAACCCTTCCCATATCCCCTTCACTCGGCCTCAGATTGATGGCCTCCTTCCTTTATTATTGTTGTGCACGTACCCGCACCCGCACCCGAACACAGGCATGCACAGTCTGCCAAATCTGTTTGGTATTGCTTGTGTGTATATGATTTCAGTTCTGACCACTTTGTAAAGGATAACCAAGTACAGAGTTCATCCTTGGGGAAAAGATTCTCCATCTCTCCTCTCAGCAGCCATTAGTAGCCTGTAGCTGTTAGTCTAGCAGTAAGGTCCTGTGAGAGTTCCCCACCCGTGTTAGCATGTCTAGGTGGTATCCTTGTTTAGACCTTGTTTACACAGCCATACTGTTGAGGTGTTGTGAATGTAGCTTCCCTGTCATTTCTAGAAGATAGACTCTCAGCAAGACTTCCTGCTCCTCTGGCTCTTATTATCTTTCAGCCCCCTCTCTCTTGATGTTCCCTGACCCGTGGTGACAGAGTAGTGACGTAGATGTATCATGAACTGATGATCAGTTGATGTCTATGTTTTGACCAATTGTGACTCTTCTGAAATGGTCTCTATTTGCTATAAAGGGACGCTTCTTTGATGAGGGGTGAGAGCTACACTTATCTATGGGTATAAGGACAAGTACTTACAATGCAGTCGGGAACTATGCTAACTTAGTAAACTGGCTCTCCTCTACCCTTCGTGATGGACGACACTAGCTCCATGTAGCTAGGTTTCCAGTACCAGGCCTGAGTTCCCTCTTGTTTAGTGGGCCTTGAGTTCCATTAGGCCACTGTTAGTTATTGCCAAGATATGAATGTCTCCACTGCACCTGTAGGGATATCTTGCCACCAGTTTGGCAAAGTTGGGTTTCACAGGAGTCAGTTAGGTAGGACTCCTGACTGCTCCCCTCCCCTGTCAGCTCACGTAGCATCTTTGGTACTAGGAAAGCTAGACCTCAGGAAGGAGGGTTTCAGGTTGGATCCAGCTTGAATCTTCTGTGTCCTAAGTGTGTGCTGTATTCAGGAATTGAGACTTACCTTCAACCTTTGGGAAACAACCAGGAGCAACAGAAATAACCTATATTGTTTGGGAGTCCTTTGGAACTACACTGAGTAGTTTTATTTGCAAATTTTGAAAAAGTTTATTTATTTTAAGAGTGTTTTGCCTTCATGTGTGTATGTATACGATGTGCATGCCTGGGGTCCACGGAGCTGGGAAGAGCATGTCAAATCCTCTGGAACTGGAGGTATGGATGGTTGTGAAACAACATCTGGTATGGGCAAATCAAATCCAGGTCCTCTGCAAGAGCAACAAAGAGGGCTTTGGAGCTCTGGGAACTGGAGTTACACATGGTTGTAAATTGTCTGGGGGTCCTCTGTAAGGACAATCAGGTTCTCTTCACTGCTGAGCCACCTCTTTAGGCCCCATGGTCATTTTTATAGTCAGGATACTACTTCAGATATCATAATTCGGAAAAAGAAGATACCTGTTTCTGGAAAGTGCTTGACTTCCATCTTATGCTCTTCCCTGACTTCCCAAAGTGGCACAGAAGTACCAAGTATGTTTGTCATCCACACTTGGACACAGAAGGGACTCTGCTTCACTTTAAGGAACAAGAGACCCAGCTCTTTGGAGACTTGAGAATGTTTCAGGGAAAGAGTATCATGGCAGGCAAGCTGCAAGTGTTTAGTCCTAGTGGTGCATGAGAGGAGCCTGGGGAATTTTATTCCCTGAGTCTAATCTTCCTTATCTGAACAGTGAGGGATTTTAACAGACTAACATGAGTTCTTCTCATTTCCACCCCAGATAGCCTCAGCCCTTGCTTCTGGGTCTGTTAGTACAGTACAGTGTCTTCTCTCACCTCTATCTACTCTGTTTCCATAGCTATAAACAGAACCACACTTAACTGACACTTTCTTTTATTTGTTTAAATTTATTCAACTTATATTTATTAGGTGGTTCTATCCTGAATATTACATACACATACTACTTAAATATATTAATATTTAGGGTCATTCAATAAGTTTAATAATCTGCATAAAGCACTCCATTTTTTTTTTTTTTCAAAACCACACAAAGTCCCACAAACCACTGGTAATCTACTAATTTTATAAAGAGCATCCCAAAGTAAGGGTTAGTAGTAGACTGCTACACACAGATGAGGGAAACTGAGCCTTAGAGAAATTCATAAAGGTCAAAATCAGACAGATAAATGGTAATGGTCAGGATTTAAAATCAAGTCTATCTGTGAATAAGGCTGGGTTTTCTAACTTGTTTCAAAACTGCCCTTGGGAGTTAATGCAGACAACTCACGGAGTGGAACGCCAGGAATCCAGCCTCTGCCTTTTCCTCCCGGACACTGCTGAAGATAAAGACGGTATCTAGGCAATAAACATTTAGGAAGAAGCCGGCCATGGGATGAGGTGGCGGCTGTGGGAGTCTAAGTCCATCAGCAGCTATAGAGCTTGTAGGACAGTAAGCTACACAAAATAGTCTCAAAACAAACAGCAAACATCCTATAGACCAGTGAATCCTTTTTGTCAGTTATGGAATACCTAGTGGGTTGAAAACCTAATAGGATCTTGCATGCAAGGCTACATAAACATTCATGCTCTATGAAGAGCCTAAGGGTTCATAGGTTCTTAGTTTCATATAAATCCATTAAAAATCAAGTCAAGAGCCGGGCATGGTGGCGTACGCCTTTAATCCCAGCACTCGGGAGGCAGAGGCAGGCTGATTTCTGAGTTCGACGCCAGCCTGGTCTACAAAGTGAGTTCCAGGACAGCCAGGGCTATACCGAGAAACCCTGTCTCGAAAAAAAACCAAAAAAAAAAAAAAAAATCAAGTCAAATTAATTATTCTAAATACAAACTGACACTGGCTGGCGAAGCGTTAGGTACAAGCCATTCTAAAACAGCCCTCGCTGAGCTGCTCTGATTAAGAACCAGTGGTGGGAAACAACAGAAGAAATACTTCTCTAAACTGCAATCAGACTCACTGCAAAAGTGTAGTTTTAGTTTTGGGTGGCACATTTTTTTTTCCAGAGGCTGACAATATGAGTACATTATGAACCAGCCACACGGGGCACACTGTGTTTACCAGGGACATGCTCATAAGGCGACCATCAGGAAATCTAGGTAAACAGAGTAAATGATGCCCAAGGCTCTTCAGAGGAAGACCCACTTGGGAGTGGCACATTTGAGACAAAGACAGAAAAATGTTTCCTATTACTGATCACTTAAATGTCTAACTCATTTTTGGTTTTCCAAGTTCAAGGGACCCAGGTAGTGCATACTTCTGTGTTATTGTTTGTTCTTATACTTAACATGCTATCCTTATAGGGTCTTTCTAGCCTTTGCTTATCTCTGACCACTATTCTTTATGCCACACTAGAATTCACTTGAAGTATTTTGTAGAATTTGGTACTCACTAGGCCTTCAAAAATTGAGAAGAGATTATTTTTAGCTTAAGAACACAAATGGTATTTTCAACATGAAGTAGTGCCTTAAGAGAAATTGAAGATAAACTGCCATTGCTGTAAAGGACAAAAATAAGAACACTAAGTGCACATTCCTGGGAGGTGGCTTTCAGCTCACTGTGATAGGATCTCAACAGCTAGAAAGTCATAAAAAGGAAAGAATGGGTTCCTTCCCCTCCGTTAGGAAGGAACAGATCCCTACACAAATGAGAGTCTGGACCTGGGGCATTCTGCCAAGAAACAGCACATAGCCTCATGTAGCATCACACTATCAGGTGACACAGTATTGGTAATCAAACCAGCAGCACAATGGCCATAATATTACAACGTAGTTGCTTTTATCTGATGCATTATCAAGTGGCATGTATTATTAGTCACCCTAGTTTTTACAAATAAGAAAATTAGAATGTGTCAGAGTAAAATAACTCGAGTATGAAATTGGTTAAGCTATCAGCAAAACTTAAGGAGGCCACAGTTTAAGTCACTTAGTATCTTACCAGCAAATGTTCTTGGAATAGCAGAATCTTAGGAGGAATGGGATGGAGAGCCAATAAGTTTTAAGCCAAAGAAGGCTGTGTAAGATGCCAGGGATATTGAACTTGACCTTCTTGTGTTTAACAAAACGTCTCAGAGGCTGGGGCATACAGTAAATATTCAACCCTTAACTTCTTTGAAAAGGGAAAGATAACCCTTAGGGACTCTTTCTCACCATATTCTTTTGGACTGGTGACACCAAATACCAAAGGACATTGCTGCAGTAGCTTCCAGCACACTCCTATTCTGCTTTGCAATCAGAGAAAAAGGCCTTTTTCTGTAAACTCTGAAAACTGCTGAAAAGGGGTCAGAATCACCCCACACTAACTGCCTAACAGAAAGGTAAAAAAATCCCATCTGGGATTATACACATGCTGTGATGAGTGGGAAGGGTCTGTTACTAAGGGCAGGGGGATTTTATTTGGGGTTGAATGATTCTTTGTTGTGTGGGAGGCTATCTTGTCCTATGTAGTTTAGTAGCGTCCTCACCTCCAAATGTCACAACCAAAATTTCCAATTAACCACTGCCACGTGTCCCACAGGAGAGAAATATACAGAAAATAAAGTCAAATGTCCTAGTTGAGATGTACACAGGAATAAAGAATGTAAAATCCAGGCTGGTAGGAGATACCAAGATATTGTTAGACAAGTAAAGAAATCATTCTTTACTTGTAGATCATTCTTTGTTTGTAGGCATTGGCAAGAATTTTGGATTTTATTTCATATAAGTGATAAACCAAAGAACAATTTCAAGTTGGGAACCAACATGAATATACTCTGAAGGATTTAATATCCTGAGAATAAATGAGACCTTATAATTTACAGTAAGGCATATTATTGTTTAAACTCAGTTGAGGAAGGGCAGCAGGAGAGTTCAGTAGGTAAAGGCACTTGCTGCCAAGCCCGACGGCCCAAGTTCCATCCCTGGGACCCACATGGAAGGAGAAAACCGACTTCTACCAGTTCCCCTCTCACCTCCACGCGCGTGGTATACAGCGCGTGCGCACACTACACAGATAAACAAATGGAAGTAATCGTTTTAAATCCCTGTAAAGTGAGAGGAAACACTGATGAAATAGGAGGAACGGCATGGAAAGGATTGTGTCACAGAAACCGAGATATACATGGAGGAACTGGTTTTGACTAGATTTTTCTAAGGCTCATCCCTGAGTCATGGTCTGAAAAGTCTCTTCTTCCTTAGCTTTAGTTTCCTCTCTAACTCTTGGTCAAACTCCAAACTAATCAAGAACCCACAAGGGCCCCCATTACACCAAGCCCACGCTAGCCTTAATGTCTTCCTTCACACATCCCCAGTAGCTCTAATTTTTGCCTAGTTTTCTCAATTCTAACAAACAAAATCAACTACAACTTTTCATCCCATTCACTAAACATGTATTTGTTAAACACTGGTGCCAGATACTTAATGGCTGGGAGCCTTTTGCTGCTTCTCTGAAGCAGAGAAAAAAAAAAAATCTGCCTTTTAGGCAGGGTCAAGGCAGGTCAGGTCTGTTGGCAGATTTCCTGGCCTGTGAGGCATGGAAAGATAAGAGGAGATATACTTGAAGTTCAAGGCGAGGGGCTGAAGATTCTATTGACCTAGGTGGGAGGAATAGGGAGGGTTTTGGATGGGAACAGCAAATTGTTTGTTAGCTTGTGGCTTTGCTTCCCAAGGTACTGGTATATAAAGGCTATGAGACATACACTCCCTGCTGGTGTGATAATAACCAGCAGCCCTCCCATATCTGTCTCTTGCATCTTTTCCCTATCTTTCCTATAAACCGCCTCACTCCCCAGAGGGCTATTTTGATTTCATAGCGGCCAGACTCAACTATGCTCTAGAACTTCAGTGAAAAAAAGGATAGTTCCTGCTCTCTAGGGCTTAGTTAATATGCAATTACTTGTCAGACCTCCTCATGAATGTTTTTATAGGTAAAAGACTTCGCCTAGAATCTAATTTTGCCTCAGTCTCTTAGCTGCCTTTTCTCCCTGTTGCATTTCACAGTACCCCACCCCAGTCAGCCATGACTTACCACACCTAGCTATAATGACTTCCAGGAACTACTGGATCCCAGTTCCTCTGGACAGAATGTTGCTACTCCTACCAGTCCGCAGAGGCAGGAATTTAGCCACAGGGTAGTACATTCCTCAGTCTGAGTTATCGTCAGAAAGAGGTATGCTGGTACTAGGAAGTGCACCTGGGCTTCACCTAGATGATCTAGTGTATTCTCTGACACACCAGAGCTACTACTCCCTCGTAGGAACCCTTAACCAATGAGGTGAAGATGGTTCCTTCATAATTTAGGTCTGCTCACCCAGGGACTGTTTCAATCTAACCCCCAACATACACCTCACAGCGAGGAACAGTAATTCTGAGTTAATACAACCACACTGTGACCTTCCTACCTACCATTTTTTTCTGGGGGAACAAGGCGTTCAGATCTTGTTACGTCAAGAGTAGGACATTAACATAACTAGACCTGGACTGCTTGTTCCTAGGTCTATTTTAAGACCTATTTAAGGCACTCACGTAAAATACATCCGAGAATACACAATATAGCTGAAGGGCTACGTCCATGGTGGGAAAGAGGTGACAGAAGATATATTAAACAACACCTCAAAACAGAGTGCATCCGAGAGGAAATAGTATGGAGTCAATTCTTTACATTCCTAAGAGCTGGTTTCTCCGGCTCCTTCCCCTCGAGGTTTTAATGTTAATGTTGAGGACAGCGTCTAAGGCTTCATGTTACTTCTTTTATGTGGTACATAATATTCTCGCTGATCCCGTCTCAAGCACAATAACCTCACTGCATGCCACCCATCAACTTGCAGGGTCTCCCTCATGCGATTTCTTCAGGTAAACTGGAGTCCCCTTTGAGTTCATCTAAGTCAACTTTTATGTTCGACTCACGCCAGCTTTGGAAATGTCTTCCAAACCTACATCTACCTTTTTGAGTCATCTTAATCGTCAGCCAGGGTTTTTTTTTTTCCCCTTTGTTTTGTTTTTCCTTTTAACTATCATCTCAAATAAAAGTTTCCCAGACAAAGGCTAGTCTGGTTCGCGCAGCAGCTTGCAACTCAAAACCTGCTCCAGATCGCGGAGAGGATGCTGCCAAAATTTCTGACAAATACTAACTGGGTCAGCACGGTTATGAAGACGTTCGTTTTATTAGTAGTCACGAAAGCCCCACTTAGGGAAAATACATTCGCGCCAAAGGACACCTTTCAACTGCAAACAGACCGTACGGAGTCCCCATGGGGACCGCCGGGGTGCCGACCCAGCAATGGCTGAAACCCACAGAACCCCGGCTTAGATCCCCGCGCATCCGCACTCAGGCTGCAAAGCCTCCAACCAAGGCGGACGACGGCGGGACGCCCGCGTCTGCCGTGGAAATCCGCCGCAGTCCCCAGCCCACCACGCAGCCGCTCGCCGATCCGCCACGTCCCGCCTCACAGCCCGCCCCGCGCGCCACCCCCGCGTCCGGGGATGAGGGGGGAAAAGCCGGAGCCCTGCTCTCGCGGGATCTCGCGCCTCGCACAAGCCCTCGGAAAGGGAGCATCACCCGCGGGAAAGCCGGGAACTCACGTGCGGGGGCGGGGCGGGGCGGGGCGAGACGAGGAGGCGGGCCCGGCGCAAGGGGGCGGGGCGTCCTGACGCGGGGGAGGGCGGGGTCCAGAGACCTGTTGATCGCAGGTGTCACTGCCCAGACCGGCCCCTGGGTCTTGGGCGTGCGCGCATGCTCTGCGCGGGTCTGGCGGCTGAAAGCGGCGGTGTGGCCGTCTGTCCCTGTGCGTGTCGCTTCGGCTGTCACGACGTTGTGGGTGTCGGCGCGAGGCGGAGCCGGGCCAGTGGGACTGGAAGGGCTACGGCGCCGGGAGGTAGAGCTTGGGGTGAGTCGCGGGAGCCCCCGCTGGGCAGAGGGCTGAGGACTCTCGGTCCCCACGGCCTGGCCCCGCTCGGGCGCGCTAACCCGGGTGGCCGCAGGCTGAGGGCGGGATCGGGCCGGGTCGGGATGCGCTGGCCAGGCTCCTGCGGTTCCCGGTGCAGCCCCACAGCTGCCCGAGCACTGAGCCTTCACCAGGGCTCCAGCGTGATTGGCGTCCTTCCTTGGCGGAGCACACTGGATTGGATGTGATAGAATCTTGGCTTGGTTGGTTTCTCAGAAGCTGGACTGACGGACGGAGTTAATGTTTAGCTTCTAAACGGCGGTTTACGGTACAATTACCAAACTACTCGCCGGCGGCGCGGGGGAACAGGAAGTGCCTGCGCAGGTGTAACCGGGAGGATCTGAAGCCCTGCAATCTGAGCCTGTTTTGAGGTTTTGTTATTCTGCTGGGGTTTGTTTTCTCCGTGCAGATCCCGATAAATGCTTGCAAAAATGTACTGCACGTCCTCATCTGCTTGCGGTCTTCCATAGCTGGAAACATATTCTTTCCTCCAAATATATTTTCAAGGCTACTTTTGAGGTACATGGGCTGTAAACTTAAGTTCTTTGTGATGAGCCCTGGAGCGTTTAAGACCAGGCACGCTGATTTTCACCTTTAAAAGGTGGAGCCAGTGCTGACACGAAGTGATGATGGATTGGTGACATTGATAACTTGTCAGTTTTATTTTCTGTTGTTTTCAATTCTGTGTCGATGATGGTCGAGGCAGAGATCCCTCATCCTATTCTGTTAAAGAAAAAAGGAAAAAATAGTGAAGAAAGGGTCTTCAAAAGTAATGTGTGATTTATCTGCTATTGTCAGAAGAATTCCTAATAGATTTTCTGCGGGCGAGAGTTGTATGGAAAATAAGGTTTTTGACTTATATTTTAGTTAAAATGAGCTCCTTTGGACAACTTGCTATAAACTTACACAAGTGATTTGTTTAGTTTGTAAATCGAATCAATGTATTAAGTATTTTTCCCAAAGGATAAAAAACAAGAGACCCCCCCCAAACAAGCCTTTTCCTTAGGATTTTTTTTTAATTCATAAAGTTGTCTATCGAACTCATGATACTTGGCACTAACAGTTCATTACTTTAAAGGCGTCACTTTTTTTTTTTTAAATAAAAGTTTGCCATTTTAGTGGTAGGACACATTTTCTACTTATTCTTGCCCTTTAGTAAGAAAGCACCCCCCCACACACACACACAATGCCCTTACAGTTTCACTATGTACTCTGATTCAAAATATTTCTTATATTGTTTGCTTTCAGAAGTTTATTTTCACTATGTAGTGTCGAGAAATGCAGTTTTAGTGTGCAGTGGCTTGGAAGTTTGTTTTAACAGAATAAAGTTTAAAAATGACAAGAAATTTGATCTATTTTAAGGGGTGATGTGCACTTTTAGACGATAACTTCATTAGACACAGCTCCATTATGTTGGAAGTCTGTAGTTGTAGAAGGAATGAATCAAGGACTTTGCTTGACTCTACAACTTTCTGATACGACCATACAGTGGTCGTTGAAGTTAGCTGGCAAAGGTGAGTTACTGAGATACTAAGCAGTCTTGTTATTTCACAGCTTTAACTATAAGGAGTGACCTAATTACAGACCCTAACGACAATCTACAGAAAGCTTGGTAGCTTATATATTGCACATGCCAACATTTTGAACATAGTGCGCTATGGTATGAGGCTCTTCCTGAGATTTTGTGCTAAGGATGGACATGTGCTGATTTGGGTCGTCCTGGAAAGCAGGGTAGACATTAGTGACGATACACATGTAGTATTGGTATGGTAGAATATTAACTTTGTGTTGCAATGATTATTCAAATGCTCCTTTACCATGTATGTGTATAATAGAAACAAGAAATAGGTGTAACTACTCAACCATACATAAATCTTTACGAGTTCTTGGATTTTTTTTTTCTTTTTTCTTTTTTTTGGTTTTTCAAGACAGGGTTTCTCTGTATAGCCCTGGCTGTCCTGGAACTCACTTTGTAGACCAGGCTGGCCTCGAACTCAGAAATCCACCTGCCTCTTCCTCCCGAGTGCTGGGATCAAAGGCGTGCGCCACCACGCCCGGCTCAGTTCTTGGAACTTTAAATAACTTTATATACCACTCTAATCTTGGCAAGTAATTGAGTTCTTTCTCTTTTTTTAATAAGAATCACACACACACACACAAACACGTATTTGTATACCAATTTCTTAGTGGTCCATGATCAGAAATGTAGTGTTTGTCTATAATTTTGTTATTTATGTACTTGGTTGTCTTCCTGTGTAGCCTAGGTTAACCTCCAGTTTGTAATCCTCCTCCTTTAGTCTCCCAAGCCCTGAGGTTATAGGTGTACTATATAAGGCTTAGAATTACATCTTAATATAATTGCTTTTCTGTGTGGCTGATTTTTTTGTAACATTTTTCTTTTTAAAAAATGCTATCAGAGGAGCCTGTATTAGGCCACAGGAAGAGTCCACGGGGCTCAAATTTCCTCATGTATTCATATTTGTATCCTGGAAAGTAAAATTTTATGTAAACCTTCACTGTCCTACCTTTCAAAGCTTTGCGGGTGCCAGTGTGTGTGTGTGTGTGTGTGTGTGTGTGTGTGTGTGTGTGTGTGTTTTGATGCTGGTCATTGAACTTGGTCATGGGCCTTGCCCATAGTAGGCCAGTGCTGTGACCACAGAGCTATGAGAACCTCAGCCCTATCTTTAATTACACTAGTAAATAAATATCTGAGATAGCATGACATCTTTGTGATAGTATGAAGTTTATCATATTGAACAGTAAAAAAATTAAAGGTGGGGAAAGTTTTAAGGAACATTATTGGATTTTTGTTGTTTTTTTCTTGTTGGATGGGTATTTTGCCTATATGTCTGTACCATCTGTATGCCTGCTACCCATAGAGGCCAGAGGCAGATCACCTGAGACTGGAGTTACAGACTATTCTGCTCTGCCCTGCGGGTGCTAGGAATCAAATGTGGATCCTCTGGGAAAGTAACAACCGTTCTTAACTCTTCAGCCATCTCTAGTCCCAAGAATACTGTTTCTAACTTAGCATTTGAGTTCTTCTGGGTTAGCAGGTTTTTCTTAGTAAACCTTTTCTAACATATTCTGTGTACTAGATACTAGAGATTCAAATATTAGTAAGGTGTTACATAATCATGTCAGAAAATTTTCTTTTTTGGGGGGGGTCACGTTTTGAGACAAAATTTTTGTATAATTCAGTATGCTCTGGAATTCGCTGTGTAGCCTAAGCTGGCTTCAAACCCAATGCTTTAGCCTCCTTAGTTTAGGATATTTTAGTGCTGAGTTAGTAGGAATGAGCAGCCACTTCCAGCTGTGAATTCTTCCTCCTCTAAGCTTCACTTCTGGCTATTCTGAACCATGACCAGCACCCCTACATTGAGTTTGCAAAGGTGAAAGGGTGGTGGACTGTTTCCTTCTCTTACTCTCTCCCTTCTGTAAGATTCTGCTTCTCCCTTTCTCCTATCAATCTCCATCCACACCACACTGATGGAGTCGCTTCCGACTTGACAGAGGATGGTGGCTTTCTTCATCCTGAGCTACATCCGGAGAGCTGCACTGTGTTGCTATAGACCACAGACAGTATAACTACGGGAATATGAAGATAGGTAAGCCATCACCTTAAGATTAAGATGACGACTGAGCAGACAGGAGATGCTAAGGCAAACTGGGAGCATTTCAGGGACTAAAGACATGAGCAATAGCAAGATGCCCCTTCTGTGACTTTCTCTGGCTAGTCCCAGGCTAGCTGTGAGTTCAACTGGACATGTTTGTAGACGACAACATCATATTTCAATGTCAAAAGGATGAACTCTTATAGGTAGTCTTTGTTAGGAACACTTGTTATTTAGAATTTCACCTTTCCCTCTCAGATTCATCCAGTAAATATAGAAGATGCTTGGGACTTGCTTTACATTTGCAGAGAATCGAGAGGAGGAGATCGTAAACAAGAGATCCAATAGGTCAATTACATAGTGGTTTAGAAGGTAAAAAGTGCCAGGGGGAGTTGGGAAGGTAAGGTGGAGGTCATATGGCTTGCAACTTTAATTTTAGGCTACATTTAGAAGGTGAGGCTTTGGAGAGAACAGAAGGTAAAGACAGGAGGATGGGGGAAACACTAGGATTCCAGGCACAGGGGTACCACTGCTAAGGCTCTCAAGAGTAGGAATTTGCTTGATACATGTTTGAGAATGATAAGGAGTCAGTATGCTGGAATGGGACAAGGCAAAGATCAGGTGGCTAGAGGTGAGGTTAGAGGGTAGGTATAGTTAGAGGGTTGCTGTAGTGTGAATGTTTGTGAACCCTTAAAATGCCTAAGTTGATACATAAACCCCAGTGCAGTAGTGTTAACAGGTGAGGTTTGGGGGAGGCCATTAGGTTGTGACAGCAAAACCTTCATGAATGAAAAGGCTAGAGTAATCTTGCTCATCTCTCTCCCACGTGTGGATACCAGAAGGCACCATCTTTGAAGAAGGTAAGCTCTTGCCAGCCATATAAAATCTAAAAAACTTGATAAGTTAGATTTCATCAAAACTTAATTCTTCAAAATTAAAGAATTCTTAAAGGTCAATAAGGCATACAGTAAGATTGTGACCAGAAGATTGAACATAATTTCTTTTTCTTTTTTTCTTTTTTTTAAGGATTTATTTTATGTGAGTACACCAGAAGAGGGCATCTGATCCTATTACAGATGGCTGTGAGCCATCATGTGGTTGCTGGGAATTGAACTCAGGACCTCTGGAAGAATAGTCAGTGCTCTTAACCACTGAGCCATCTGTCCAGCCCCTTGAATGTAATTTCTTTCCCGAGAGGCATGAAGGCACCTAAGCATGTGAAAAGCTGCTGAGCATCACTTGTTCTAGAAATGTGTGTTTCAGCCACATACCAACACTATAGACCACAGCATCTCTAAATATAAGAGATTGAGGCAACAATTGTTGGTGAAGACCTGGTGCAGCTGAAGCTATAGCTCCCAGATGCAAGGGTTTGAAAGCGTATGGTGTGTCTGGTGGTTTGTTTGTTTCTTTGTTTCTTTGTTAATGAAGTGAAACATAAGCAATCATACGTCCCAGTAATCCCACTCAATATATTCCCAAGAGAAATGGGGGGGGGGACCCAGACTACAGAAAGAGTTGTACTCAACTGCTCACGCTTATTTACAGTAAATATAAGTTGGAAACACTACAGAAATATAAATTTGGGTGTGTTACTTCACAACAACACAACTTGCTGAGTTGTGCAGTAAGTTGATGAAACTTAAAAGCATTCTTCCAAGAGAAATAAACATTATATGATTTCATTTGTGTGAAATTCTAGAAAATTGAAATTCTGGGAACAAAAGCAGAAATATGTTTGTTTTAGTTGGGTATCATAGTTCTCTGTTATAGTATAACAAGTTACCACAAGTTTAGCAACTTAAAATCATTTCTGTTAATTGTTTTATAGTTTCATAATTTTAGTGACCCAATCCAGATGGGCTCAACAAGGTCTCTGTCGCTGGTTTCCCAAGGCTAAGGTCAGAGTATCACATGGTGGGTAGGTTTCTGGCTGGCAGAGTCCTCAGCGAAGAATCTGCTAACAGGCAAATTCTTTTCCTTGTAGGACTAAAATTTCAATTCTCTGGTCCTAAAAGCTCCCCACACTCCTCATGTGGACTCCATCCTTGTTACCCTGCAGGGGTGAAATCTGTCCACCTTCTCCCTATGAGCTGAAGAAAAGCTTTCGTTGCCTTTAAAGACTCTGTCATTAGATTACACACACCCCCACCCCCCAATCTATCACCATCTGTGTCAGAAAACATAGATGCCATCAGTGGATTGTATCTTGCCTATCTTCAGGTTTTGGACAGTAGGGTATAAAGTATGTGAGTATGTGTACGTGTAGGCGTGCATTTTATTCTACTTCTTTCCATACTGAAAAGAAAAGGTTATGGCTATAAAGAGGCTTGAGAGAGCTTTTGGGAGATTGGAGACAGTTGGCTGTGGTAGTAATTACATGTCAAACTCATTCAGCTATACATTAGAGGAATGAATTTTGTTAAATAACCATGACTCTGAAAAGCAGGCTAGTTTTTAAATCCTCGATATAAAAATACAGATAGTGAAAATGAATTGATACTAGTATCTCCCAAACTGTTTAATTTTTTTCTTACTAAGTATTGACTGACCACAATATAAGCAGAAGAGAAAAATAGAGTAAGAAATCTATAGTAGTGTGTGATAACATTAAGATCAGTATGAGGTGAGAAGAGTGAATGGCCAGCCCAGCCTAGGTCTTTGAGGTTTGCATTCCCTGTAGTTTGCCTTGGTTTTTTGCTGCTCAGCAGTTGGACCTGGAGACAGAAGAGCAGGACAGTGTGAGCACCTTCATCCTTGATTTTATATCTGACGGGTTCCTCTATTCTTCCCCTCATCAGTGAGACATCTCCCCTTACCTAGGACCGTTGGGTTTCTCACACATTCCTGGACCAGCCTTGTGATCTACTGCTCTCATGCACCAAGCTCACTTACCTAACACCAGCATTAGTCTATCACTGAACATGCATCTGTTATAAAGAGTCACTTACCTCAAGCCGCAGCACAGTCTGCTGTGAACTTTGCTAGTCTAATGGGTATATGCTATTAGGTTTTAGCTGTGTATTCCAAGGCTGAAGTGTTGCTAACCATTTAGTCTTCTCCGTCTGTTGATTTGCGGTCTTAGCATGTTTTCTGCTTGTGTAACTGGTCTTGGTTTTAGCCTGCAGTAGTTCTCTGTGTACCAGTCATTCCCTGTTGGTTTTAGTTCTTGCAACCTTGTCTCATTTCTATTTGAAGAGAATTGTTTTCTTAATTTTTGAGTCCTTTGAATTGTTGTGATTTGTATTCAGTCTTGTTTTCTGTTGCATCCAGACCTTTGCATTTTAGCAGCTTTTTTGAAGCTTGATGTGTATTGCTTTGTCACTGAGTTCTATATATTAACCTCACTTTTGTTTTTTAATTTGAAGTTTTGGTTTGTTGTTTACTTGTAATTCCTACAGCAGTTTGATACTGAATTTAGAGAGATCCCCGTTACTCCTGCACGATCCTAACAGCACTGCATTACATTTCTTTAGGTTAAGTTTCCTTGCTTATCCTTTTGCATTGTGAACACGTGTACATAGATAACTTTATAAGTTATATAAATGTGACTAGTACAATTCACAGTTAAATTTTTTGGCACAGGTTTTTCCCTCGTCGGCAGGTTGGTTGAGCAGCCTTGTTTCAAATACAAAGGAAATTGCTTGGATGTTCGTATAAAACATACATGTTCCCACAGTTCATTGCTTTACAGCAAATGGGATCATTGTTACATAAAAACACTGTTGCTTTTTTTTTTTTTTTTCCCTCCTTTAATTTAATTCCAAGGTGTCTCTGGAGAGTGACTGTAAACAAGCCCTGTGCTGACAGGGCTTTAGGCAATTTGGGTCATGGGTTCTTGTGCATTTTTCATGATGTTTTTATTCTGGCATACAACCTAGTGCCTAAGCATCTAGGACCTGGGTGTGATTAAATGTCCTTTCTCTTGGAAGTTACGTGTAGTGATACCCTTGTGGTCATTGCTCAAATTGTGTTAGTTTGAGATAGCAGTTCTCTCCTAGAGCTCTTAACAAGAGAAACAAGTCAGGTTTGAGTGTGTTTAGCCAGGGAGACAAAGGAGGCATCTTACCACAGCTTGTGGACTAATAGAAGCAGTTTATCATTTTCAGACTCAGAGAATGGGCTGGGCCAGCAGGAGGGAGAGGTACCCTTCATGAGTGAGGAACAAGAAGGGGAGGACTGGTATATTCAAACCTTGAGTGGAGTCCAGGATGCTATCTAGTGGTGTGTCCAACAGAGTTCCTCCAGGGATTTGGGAGCAGCCTGCCACAAGTTCCATAGAGTCACATAGCTGAGAAGTGGGTGTGTGCTACTTAGCTGCTCTGTCCTTTCAGACTGTGAGGCTTGAGCAAGTCAAATACATTAGATCTACCCTCACCATAAGAAAGTGGTCAGCAGGAGGCAGTGTATAGGACAGTTAAGGACTTGTATTTACTATAATGATAAGGTGGGAGAAGGTTAGAGATCTGGAGCTGTGGAGTGTAAACAAGCCACACCTCTCGTAATGAAAGAGCCTCAGCAAATACCTTGTTAGGCTAGTGTGTCTCTGCTGATGGTGAATGCTTTGTTTCCTTCATGATTGACTGCTGGAACCCAATACACATGGACAATGTAATGCTTTTATTCTGCAGTGTTCAGCTCTCAGTGTTGGGTTTGAAGGGGGTGTGTTAGTGTGTGTGTGTGTGTGTATTTTTAACCTATCAACAATAAAAGAAAGTAGCACTTCTCTTTTAGTCTACCAACAATACTATTTAATTTTTTGTAACGTTGGTAGCTCTATACTACTGCATCATTTTGCCTCTGAATTGAAGAGATTGAAAGTGTTCTTTAATATTTCAGAGTAGGTCTCAGGACTCATGTGTAGTCTTGTTGCAGTGAAAAAATACAAAGCAAAGTAAGCACAGTTAAGATGAGATTTCAGGGCCTCCTGCCAGTGAGCTTTTATGCAGGACTCTCCTTCCGCCAGTAGAGTCTTAACGGTGGTGTGAAAATGTTGTCTGCCAGGAAGCACACTGAAGACTGTCGTACATTTTTTGTTGGAGGATGGTTACATAGTCATTCTCTACAGAGAATGCACCAAAGTTCTAGCCTTCCAGAAGGCAATAAACATATAAGTCACATTGTCTGTAGCTTAGTGCATTCCCGCTCCAGTAAGCAAGAGGAAGAAGTCTCCGAGCTCTGGAAGGCCAGCCTTCCAGACAGACCAGAGAAAGCCAGACTACTGCCATCGTAGGTTTTCCTTTTGAAGTGTAAGCCATGTATGGTCTAATTCCCTATTTAAAGCACATGCCAGTAGTTCTTAGTTACTCGCACACGTGTGCATCCATCACTGTGATTTTGGAGTATTTTATCACCAAGGCAAAAGAGAACAACCTTGTACCCCTTAGCTGCCACCCCTTTCCAAACCCCACCCCCATCCCAGACCTTTCTTCTCCAGTCCTGAGCAACCCCTGTGGTGCTGTGTGAACAGGATCACGATATGCAGCCTTCCCTGTAGCATGTGACCAGTAGTTCATTTCTTCTTGTGGTGGTTGATGTTCCATTGTGTGGCCACACACATTTTGTTTCTCCATCTATCCGTCAGTCGGTGGAATTTGGATTATTTCCACTTCTTGGCTGTTATGAACAGTGTTACTTCTTTTCCACATCGCCTCCCCGGTGCTTTCTAAAGCATCTGTATAGACTCCCACTGACGGAAGCTCCACTTCCGTTCTTTTGACACACTTGCTTATAAAGGTTTAGAAGCTGCAGTCTGTGTTATTGGTCTGAGGCTTACCATACTTGGATATGAAGATGATGTTGCCTTCATTTGGGGCATTTTGTAGTTTATTTCCCTGTGGCCTGTGATAATTTGATATTGGGAAATAATGGTTCTTTGAAGATTGGGTAACGTTGGACTTTCCATCCAGCTCTGGTGCCACTGTCAGTGGGAGAATGCTTATCTCTTTTCTGTTTTCCCCTCGCCTACCGAGTCGTCTTCTTGTTTCTACTTTTGCTTGAATTACTTTTAGGGCTGTATTTTCCTGTGTAGTCGTGTGGACTTTGAGAATTTTTTTTAAACCATGTTTTCGCTGCTTCCATATGGTCTTTTCTCCAATATCAGTTTGATCGGTTTTCTATCTCTCTTTTCTTTAATCAGCCCTGTGAAGGTTTGTCTAACATGATAGCCTTTGCAGTAATTTAGTTTCATTCATCCTTTCACCTGACAGTTTCTGTTCTACTCCCTTTGTCGCCGTGTTATATTCATGTTATATTTGGACTTTACATCATCCATTTGGCTTGTTTCACCTCTCAAGTTGAGCTCTGAAGTTCTACCTCGTTCTAGAGGTATTTACTTTTTCTTTCTAGGAATCATTGATAGAATTTGAGTGTATTCAGACCTCTTTTAAGTAGTATTTATGGATGTGTGTGTGTGTGTTTGTATTGCTTTTTTAGTGCTTTGTTCAAAATCTTAAGAATATTTTTAGTAGTACGATGAAAGTTTTGTACAGTACCCTCCCCCCTCAATTCTTTCTAGATCAATGCCTTCCCTATCCATCTAACGCTGTGTTGCTTTAAACCCATGAAGACAGATTTGTGTAACCCAGATATTCTTGGGTGTGTGGCCTTCCTTTGGAGTGTGCTCTACTCCCCAGAGGCTACATTCTTAGAAGACACTCACTCTCCTAGAAGCCATCAGTTGTCTCAGCTAGGGCTCCTCAGCTAGGGCTGGGACTTCCTGCCCAGCTCTAATCTCTATTTCAGATTTGGTGTGGCTTGAGCTTGCAGAGGTCTTGTGTGGGCTGTCTCAAGTACTGTGAGTTCATATGTATAGTATCTTCCCTGCAATGTCCAGACACGTTGTCTCCTTTAGGTCATAGACTGCCTCTGGTTCTTACACCTTTTTTTTTTTTTTAACCTCTTCTACATTGATCCCTAAGCCTCTGGAAGATGGGGTACAGTATATCTGTTCCATTTAGGGCTGAGCATTTGGTCTCTGATTTTCTGTACCGTGGCCAGTTGTGGGCCTCTGTGTTAATCCTATCTACTGTAAATTGAAGCTGATAGATAGGTCTTGAGAGATGAATCAATCTATGGTTATAACCTCAATTTACTGCTCACAAATATTTTTTTCTTTCTTTTTTTTGTTTTCGTTTTACACATTATTGTCAACTACGTAGTACTATGTTATTTGGCTTCCCTCTACTCTTTCATTTACTATGTTATAAAGAGTTCAATTCATTACCTCTTTTTGGTTCTTTGTTATTTATCTTGTTTGCTTACTTATTTATTTATTTATAGCAAGTGAGCATGATATTGATTGCTTATATGTGAACATCTCAGCACACATGTGGCCGACAGACGACAACTAGCACAGGAATTGTCTTTATTCCAAGGATCAGCCTTGGACTGTCAGGCTTGTTGGCAAGCACCTTTAACCAGTGAGCCACTCAGTGGCCTGCATTCTCTCTGTGTTCACATTTTCTAAGACTCCAGTTATATTTACCAGAGGAGTCATAAGCTAGTCCCAATTGTGGGAAAGTGAAGCAAGATGACAGCTCTAATATGTGTATAAGCTGATTTCAGAGACTAGAGAGGAGGTGGGGGGCTTCAGTGATGAAGTCTGAGAATTTATTCTTGTAAGGAACTTTTTTAAAAAATAATTCTTCCTATCAATGATTTTACTTATCTTTATTTTATGTACACGGGTGTTTGCTGCATGTGTTAGGTTGTCACACTCCTGGAACTGTAGTTAAAGACAGCCATGAACTGCCATGTGGGTGCTAGGAATTGAGCCCTGGTCCTCTGGCAGAGAGCGCACTGCTGAACCATTTCTCCCTTAAAAGTAAAAATGGTTACAGGGACAGTAATGTAAAGTAATCTAAGTAATGGAGGCGAGGACAGGGACAGAGGTCACGCCTGTTCTCACTTCCACTTCCCAGTCTGTAGACAGACTAGCTGGCTTGTGAGCTCCTGGGAATTCCCTGTCTCTGCTTCTCAGCTCTCTGTAGAAATGTTAGGATTAAACACTTGAGCTCTATATGTTCAACTTTTATGAGGGTTTTGGAGAGGGTTTTAGGTCCTCACACTCTTAGCTCCGCCTCCTTTTTCTCTGCCCAGACATAGGCCTATTGCTGCCCTAATGTGATTGGACAGGGAAAATCCTGCAAAACAGGTATGGGCTTTTGAAACCTCAAAGCCCCATCACCTGTGATACATCTCTTTCAACAAGTCCACATCTCCTTCGTCCCAAACAGTTGTACCAACCGGTGACCAAGTATTCAAACATGCGAGTCTATGGGAACCATTCTCTTTCAGTCACCACATAAAGAGTTCCCTTAATGTTATACAAACATGGATGAATTTATTATAAACTTAGTGTATATGATGTGTTTCAGGATTATTTTTATCTCTTTAAGAGAAGGTTGCAAATTATAGAGTTAAATAGAAGAAACAGCTAACATACTTTATAATTTTAAAAATATTTTACTTCATTAAGCAGGTCAGTTACAGTTACCTCATGTATGAGGTGAGCAGTCCTTGACTCTGGGATGGGAAGAATTTATCTGAGACCAGGCAGCTGATAAGCTGGCCCGGAAACAAGGTCTGTTGCCTGATTCTTTAGACTGATGGCTTTCTTCTTTCTTCTTTAGTGCTTTGTTTCAGGTGGCTATTTGATCAGTGGTGGTAGGCTGACCTAATGTCTCATCTTTTATGTTCTGTGAAGATAGAATGCAGTGACTTTCACCTAAGTGTACCAAGGCATTTGTTGAGACCCTATGCGCTCTCTTGCCTGGCATCCCTTCGCACGTGCTTTCTTCCTTCCTGGGCTTCTTTGTGTTCCTCCATCACACCAGATATGGTCCGGGTTTAGTATCTGAAGTTGCTGTCCACACTAATTGGGATTCTTCCCCTCAGGTTGCTTTACCCCTTTCAAATCTTGATGTGGATATAAGCTTTTTAGTGAATCCTTCTCCGCTGTCTTGCTATCCGGCTTCCTTCCCCTTCCCTGGTTGATCCGTAACAGGTAACTCTTCTAGTTATTTATGATGTTGTAAAGTCTGAGCACTGTCTGACCACTCCTCATTGTGTGTTCAGTGTGTGGTATTTGTAAGTGTTTGCTAAATGAAAGAGTGCAAGAAGGAAATTTAGTTGATAATGTTGATAGTGAGTGAGTCCTTGCTTTTAATTCAGCAGTTGAACATTTAAAGTCCATTGAAACAGGAGCACACATTTACAAAAGGAGTGGAATACCTCACTAGGGATTTTTATTTAGTCTAGTTCCTTTAGGAACTAGTTCAATTTATATAAAATCTGTCTTGAAAAAAGACAGTCTGTTTATAGACCATAAATTTATTTAATATAACAGAATACCGTAACCTCAGATTTAATGTATTTTTTTCAGAAAATATTTTTCTTATATCTTTCTCTGAACATTGCAGTGTTGGCATAGGTAGTGATTAATATCCTAACAACTTAAAAAAATCTAAATGTTTTTATTTTCATATTTCAGAATGCTGTTCTAATCCTTCTGATGATGAATTGTGATTTATTCAATGACTGTGTGAAATAAGTGAAAAACTCTTGATCAGCTTTTACTTAATTTTTTTCCTTTCTTTTTTTTTGTAGATTTTCTTTGAGGTCATGCTGATGAAATATGGAGTCCTCTTTGCTAACTTCACCGGAATCAGAGAAAAGCTGCTTCACTAAAGAAACAAAGGAAACAAGTGGCCAGAGGAACCCTGCAGATGCCAGCTCTGTACCTTGAATCTTCTCTGTTTTCAGCCCAACAGGACTAATGACTCACATGTTAACGACAGTGGTCTATTCATCATAGATTTTTAGCAGTTAAAGTTATTTTTATCAGTGTGTCCAACTTACAGATTTTAAGAATTATTAAACCTGGAAGGCCTTATTTAAAATCGGTTGCTTCTTAGCTCTCAACAATTGAACATTTACTTGCTTTTACATATGAAAGTCCTCAGAACTGTAGCCCATCAGGAACAAGATGGACTTGGAAGCATACAGCTTTATTGTGGACTGCAGTGGAATTAAGTGGCCAGCTCGACATCACCCATTTTCTTTTCCAGAATACCACATAAGCTAAGCATATTACTTAACTTTAATGCAAAAGAAGTGGCTTGAAAATGGCCTGGGTAAAATTTTTACGGAAGCCTAGCGGCAATCTTGGCAAAGCTTATCAAGCTGGAAGTCTGCTGTCCCTAGCCCCCACTGTGGGCTTGTTAAATGAGCCAGGGCAGAACAGCTGCTTTCTTAACAGTGCTGTACAGGTGAGACCATCAATTCCTCATTTCAGCTCTTAATGTGCTTTTAAGGGACTCTTATGTAATGATCCTTTTAACACTTCGTTGACTGGAACGACTTCTCTGTGTGTGTAGTGTCGGTGGTATGTACCTCTTTCTGTATGCATGCGCATATAGGTTTCTGTGTGTGTGATACATGAAGTCAGGAGTCAGTGCCAGGTCGTTCCTCCCCCTCTTTCCACCTCGTCTTTTGAGGCATGGTCTCTCACTGAGCATGTAGCTCATCCATTCAGCTCAGCTCAGTGGGTTGCACTCCTCCTTCTCCACCACTGGGGTTACACACGTTACCATTGCTCGTTCCTACATGGCCCAGGGATCTGAACTCGCCCTCAGGCACGCACGCCAGTACTTTACCACCAAGCCTCTGCCCAGTCTTCCTGTACCTTCACGTCGATTTAATGGGGCAGAAGATACTCTGTTGAATGTTTTCATTTTTGTAATAATTAAAAATGATATTTTCCCATAGAATGACACACTGCTATGGTATAAAGAACATTTTTATTCAAAATGCTTTAAAAATTAAAAATATTTATAAAGTAAACATTTTTTGTTTTAATTAGCTAACACTCTTCTGCATGGTTTTTAAAAAATAAGTCGGGTGTAAATCCCAGTGGATGGGATAAAAACAAATGAGCTAGGTTGAAATAATGCAAATTTAGGGGGGGGCCACCATCTCAGAGGTAAAGGGGAGGGGAGATGGGGGGAAAGAACTCTGAGAGGGGGGAACCAGGAAGGGGGCAACATTTGGGGTGTAAATAAAATAATTGATAAAGAATGCAGATTCATTTTCTTTCACTTCACAGTGACCCTTAAACTGCCATTTAAATTATAATTTGAGTACCACTGTTTTAGGTTAACTGAAGATTATTTTGTCAGTTTCACACCGTTTTGAAATTTATTTCAATAAATATGTATGTAAACATCTTTTTCTGTTTTTAATAATCTTCTGTAAAATACACTTTGCTCTTTTAGCAGTTTCATGTGTTTTCTTCTGAACACTAATGTTAGATAGAGCTGTATCATTGGTTTAATGACTCTACACATCTGTGACATGCCACATGCCCCAGCATCTGAATGCTTGCTCTCAGTTGTTCTCCACCTGGGACAGATCTCCTCCTGAAAGGTCTTTAGCTCCCCCAGGAAAGGGAGCATCAGGAAACACTGACAAGTGTTCCACCTAGCTCAGAGAGTCTGCTGGTATTAAGAGAAAAGAGTCCTGAGAGAATGGCAGTGGATAGCAGGGAATCCAAGCACCAGATAGTTGAAGTGAAATGCTTTGATTGGATCCAACTGTCAGTTTAGGTCTTTTCCTGTTTTCTACTTTTACATTTTCCCTTTCCTTTAGTTCTCACAATGTGTGTGGAGCGGGGGAGGGGGAAGGGTTGGGGAGACTTATAACATCAAATTGTAAGTATGGAAATGTTCACAGTCAAGAAAGTAGAAATATTCTCTTGGTAATGTATTTTTAGATGGACATTCCAGTTTTAAATGGATATGCCATAAAGACTATTTTTCTATATAACATTTATTTATGGTACTTCCTGCAACGTTAAATAGAACCACCTTCAATGTAACATATTTTCTTCTGTTTGAAGGACCTTTACTAACTTTTTTATTGTGCTGGCCTATTAGTAATATATTATTCTAGCTTTTGTATGTTTGAAAAAAATCCATTTCACTCCTATGTTTGAAAAACCTAAAAAGAGGTGTGTATGCCTTTAATCTCAGTTCTTGGGAGGTTGAGGCAGGAGGATCAGGACTTCAACAGCCTTAGGTGCATCACAAATGTGGAGATGGGACCTCCCAGGCCTCCTGATGGTCTTCCTCTGTACTCTCATTGTTTCTAATGAAAACGTGCGTGGTCTTCGCTTTTCTGTTTGCCACACGTCCTTTCCTTTGGCCACTCTTAAGGTTTTTTCTTAGTGTTGTTCATGGTTGAGTTTGTTGAGTCTTTTGAAGCTGTCAGTTTGACGTTTTCCTGTCTGTCCCTCCTTTGGAGAACTCCAGTTACATCCATGGTTGTTCCAAGTGGCGTGTGGTCTTCACTTTCTTCCTTAGTCTTTTTTTCTGTGTCATTCTCTGGATTCTGTTTCTGTGTCTTAGAGTTAGTTCTTTACCTTTTCAATGTCTAATCTGCTATTTGTGATATTATATTTTTCATTCTGGGTGTAGAAGTACGCGCCTTTAATCCCAGTACTTGGGAGGCAGAGGCAGGCAGATCCCAGACTTCAAGGCCAGCCTGTTCTACGCACTGAGTTTCAGGAACGTCAGGGCAACAACAAAAATAAATTTTTTTTTTATCTTAGACAGTCTGATTTTTATTAGTAAATATTTGCTATGTGTCTTTATGTGTTCAATCGTAACCTTTAGTCTATGAATTGTTTTCCTGTGCTTATCTACTCATTTTACCCTTTATACAGAATTGTAGTGTGCCTTTTTTTTTCTCCCCTGCCACCCCTACTCCCTCCCCTTCTTCTTCTTCTTTTTTTTTTTTTTCTTTTTGCTTTAATGGTCACTAATTTTTCCTGGCTGTCAGAAGTTTTACCTTGTGAGGTTATAGATATTTTCAGGATTCCTAAAGATAATCTTAAACTTTATTCTGGACCAAGATTAATTTAGTTGGAAACAGTCTGGTTATTTTGATGTGCTGGTTTCTTGGGCAGGGATAGTTTTATTTACTCTTAAGGCTAGTTTTTTTCAGACACTTCTTTTCTACCGCCAGTGCTCTTGTGAACCTAGGTTTTCCACCTTGACTTTTGAGAACAGGTCTCCTCCTGGTCCTCCAGGAGCTCCGAGCATGAGCTCTTCAAGTTCATTTGAGTGTTTCATTCCCGGACACACGCTGCTCACTGGCATACTTGGAGGGAGCCTGTGGGAGCCCTGGTGAGGACTCTGCAGTGCTCTGCCCTGCCTGCTACAGCAGCCTCCAGTGTGCAGATGTTGCTACAGGCTAATTTGAAAAGCCAGTTCTCATTGGGGAAAAGTACTATTCAAATAGACTTCCTGTCAGAAAACCTCTTGTTAATAATCAGTTTCATGATTATTTTTAAAGATTGCTCAGAAATAAATTGAGGAATCCATTTTGTAAGGTCAGACCAATTTCAAATGCAGCTATGTGAAGGTATGAATCCAGTGAAAGGCAGTGAATGAATTTATACACTGTTTCTCTTATTTCTTATTATTTCAGCATATTTTTATAGTGTTTTAAAGTGAGGAATAGGATCAAAGTTTATATTCCTTTGGGAAACTTATATGATTATATGCACTGATTTTGGAGGTACTTAAGCTCTATGTAGAAATGCTAAAAACCTGCATAATATCTTTTAGGATTTATATTAAATAACTACATGTAAGAAATTTAAAAGGAGTATTGCTGAAAACTAATTAGTCCAGCAATTAGCTGAGACTTATTTTGTAACAGGTTATAGAATATAATTTTATGAAATAGCATAAGGGTGGATTATAATTAGCATAATTTTGTGATAAGGATTTGTTTGATGGTTTTATGCTACTGTATTGAATAATGTACATAAAAAAGATTATTTTGACATTTTCATATATGTATACAATGTATTCTTATTACCCATCCCCCACTACCTCCCTCCAGTTTCTCTGGGACTCCCCCAGCTTATCTCCATTCCTGTTTCATGGCTTAGTGGTGGTGGTGGTCATGGTAGTCCAAATAGTATGGACATATGCACATGGACCCCATGCCACAAAGAGGCCACACACACCCCAAAAGTGACTCAGCAGCTGTTAGTCATCAGTAGCTCCTTGGCTGGGGTTAGGGCTTCTATAGTCCCTTTCCTATTCATGCTAGAATTTTTACTGACTTAATCTTGTACAGGTTCTTTGCAGATAACAATAGAGACTGTGAGATAACATTTGCATAAACCATGTTAAATCCAACATGAGTCTGCATTTCAGAGTTCTCTTATTCATCAGCTTAGTACTGGCTGTTGTTTACACCTGGTACATATGTCAGATAGTCTCTGCATTAACTGCTACCCACAACAAAAAGAAACTTCTCCACAATCCAAAGGTATAAACTTAGATATTAGCTTGACAACATAACTGTTTAATATGCTCTACCCCTCGATCCTAATACATTCTATGTCATGGCCTTTTGACAAGTTTACAAACCCAGGCATGAAATGGAGCAGACCTTGTACCCAATCAGAAAGCAGTTGGTTACTCCCATAGCTGTCATGCCACGGCTGCATGAGTACAGTAAATGTGTCAGGCAGGTCAGTAATTCTCAGGGTCCAGTAAGCCCGCTGTGGATGCGTGTCTTCTCTCCACCATTGGCTTGCATAGCACCTTGGAAAGCCTCTAGCCCGTCCACGGAGAGCACTTCTGTTTAAAAAATAAATCCTAAAATTGAAAGACAGTACTGACTTTATGAACAGATTCTTGAGGGTTTATTTACTGAATAACAAATTTCCAGGTGCCAAGAAAGTATTATGTTCGCCATGTTCGGTGCTGGTAAATTTTTTGAGTTAGAAGCAAAGTTCTATTTAATAGCTAACATTTTCTGTGTAGTTACTATATATTAGGTCCTTGTCTGATTATTATACATACCATTTCGTTTAATCTTTACCACTCCTGGCCATAGATGCTATAGTAAGCATTTGGCTGTCAGTTCCAGAACTGCTCAACAGAAGAGCTGGAACTGGAACCCAAGCCATCTGCCTTCAGAGCTGTGTTGTTAGACATTTTGCTGTCATTGATCTTCATCATCTTTGTTGAGTCCTTTAAAAAGGATTTCAATCTTGTATGATATGCTGAGATAATATATAAGAAGTTAGTATTACCAAGTACTTTACAAAACACTCATTTTGTTTTTATTATTTTTAGTTGAGAGAATTTAGATGTTTTAAGTGGGTTCTTCCAAGTTACATTTTTTTCAAGAAATTACTAAGAAGATACAGAGAATCTTGATAAACTTGCTTGTATATCAGCTATATGTCAAGCCCTGCAGTATGTGCTGTGCATTTTGTATATTAATCTTCCCCCAAATTGAGGCATGTAATAATATTATTCCATTGTGTAGAATGTCGGTTTTATAAAATAGGTTTTAGGTACTGGACTGATTTTTTTTTTTTCAACTTTTAAACTTTTTTATAGTTTGACTTTTTCTCTTAGTAGCAAATGTCTAAGGAGTAATTGCTGTGAATATATTCAGGTCATTGCTTGGCTATCACCACGCTGTGACTCCTATCACCACAGGAGTCTTTCATTTAGTGTGTGTGATCACACACATACTGGTCAGACATTCTTCTTGGTAAGACACACTGACAACTCTTTAGTACATCCTAGCTTTAAAGTCTAATTATATTTCCTTCCTAGGTTTCTGGTGTTTCCAGGTATTATAATCTCCTCCTCTTTCATGTCTCTGCCAAATTCTCCATGTAGTATATCCTATATTTCTTGTCTGTGTGCAGATACTTAACTGAAAGATTTTGAGGTTTTTTTGTTTTTTTTTGTTTTTTGTGCTCTACTCCCATCACGACTTTTCATGTGAATGAATAGGAATTTCCTCTGTGTAGTGTTGTGCTTCCCGTTTCTAGTGATTATGCGAGCCCGGTTATGTACAGGAGATTAAAGAAGTTACTTACTATTTTACTGCTTTTAAAATGTCCAAATATGCTTTTTTTTTTTCCATAGAGCAATCTCAATTCTGTCTTTCATTCAAATTTGCTTTAGGTTTTATGGCAATTAGATATATTCCGAAGAAGCTTGAGAGTTCTGACTGGACACATATGCCAGGGAGATGCCTGTATATTTTGTGCATTGAAGGTAACTATTTAGCAATTACTATCGATTCTCCAAAATTTTAATTTTGATGGTGGTTTAATTTGGTTGTGATTGAAGTTCATTGTCAAATAACATAGTTTTGAAGATGAATGCTTAAAACATGGCAAGTATCTCCCACTTTTATGCTAGACAGTTAAAATTTAATTTTTTAAGTAATATGAAATTGTTGAGAAATTCTTCATTGTTTTGTAGTTATTATTTATTTTAGTGACTGTTCTTAGCTACTACTGAGTTCTAGGTCCTGCTCTCATTATTGGGTTAATGCCGTGAGCATAATTTGTAACGATCTCTGTTCTTCCTACCATTGGGATGTGGAAGCAGGTAAATTTCAAGTTCAGGGCTGTCTTGACCTACATAGTGAGATCCTGTTAACATAAACAAGAACAGCAACAAAGCCCCGTTCTCATGGAGCTTATATCCTTTTGTAGCATAGGAGACAATGTGCAAGCTGCATGTAGCATATGTTAGGTGGTAAAAATGATATGAATGGCCAAGGAGGAAATATTAGCCAGGGAAACCCAGGAAGTATTAAGGGGTGAGAAAAACCCTCACCAAATGGTTGGCAATTGACTCAAGACCTAGAAAAGATGGTCGAGTTTCAGTAAAGGGCAAGAGCCTCAACATGTTGTTCAGTGAATACCAAAAAAGTCTGGGCACCAGAAACATTGTGAGCAAGAAAGTGGTGAGAGCTAAGCCTCAGAGGAAAGGGGAGTTTGGATGGCTTCAAAGTAGGTCTGTCACAGAGGAGTGACAGTGTTTGTTGTATGAACATATGGACTTAAACTTGGATTCTGTAACCCCAGCTCTGGGAGTTAGAGGTGGGAAGGGTGCCTTTGGCTGTAGGGTGTTTGCCTCAGTCATTCTCCATGCTGTGTTTTGAGTGGGACTCTAGCTGAACGTGGGGCTCAGTGAGGAGGAGTCAGGCCAGCCAGCTTGCTGCAGAGACTCCCTGTCGCTGCCTTCTGATGGTGGGGTTGCAGTCAGGCTCTCTATGCCCACCTGGCTTTTCCATCGTTTCTGGGGGTTCAGACTCCAGTCTTCAAGCCAGTGCTTTGCCTTCTAAGCCATCTCCCCAGTTCTGGAATAATTAACTTTATATGGCATTTCAGGACCAGACTGTTGTTTATTCATTTCTGGATATGGGTATGCTTTTTTTTAATGTTGTAGTGAAATTATTAAAGTGTCTGTAAAGTTGCTTGCTTTCGACCTACTGATATACTTTTGATTTCTAGACAATATTTGCACAATTTCAACACAGTCGAGAAAAAGCACTTCCCTCAGATAACATAAGGCATGCTCTTGCAGAAAGCTTCAAAGATGAGCAGAGATTTCAGCTTGGCCTCATGGATGATGCTGCCGAGTGCTTTGTACGTATCTCTGACAACCCTTAAACACTTAGAACAATAGTTTTAAGTCCTTGTGTGATGCAAATTTGAAAACAAATAAATGTAAAGATGAAAAATGTCAGGACTGGTCAGTGTCTATATATCTTATTCGTCCTTCAAGATTGAACTTGAATCATTCTGTGTTTTATGTTGTATATCAGATGATTTATGCCCTGATTTTTACTGTATGTTAGTTTACAAAAGTATACATATAGTTGTTTTATAATACACTTTATATAATGTATATATCGAGCCCCCAACTTTGTGTCCTATTTGGTTTTTAATCTTTCAACATCAGTCTGTGCTGTCCAAATACTTGTGGATGTGTCGTTCCACTGGAAAGTGGCTGACCTATCAGAAGCTACACTCTTGGAGGAAATCTGCCTCCTCCTTTCCCAGCAGCTGACTGTTGCCAAAAACTATGTGGCTAAGGGTGGCATTTTATGCACATCTCCCCTCTCTGTGCTGAGATTTGATCTGGCTTCAGTTTGCACAGGTTTTGAGTACAAAAATCTCTGATTTCACATGTGCAACTGCTCTGCTGTGTCCAAAGGACAATGTTTTCGTGTAATTATCCACTACTTGTCTTAACACCTTATATCAGTGATCCACGAGCCTTCAAGGTGGGTGTGTGATATATATGTATGGAGATATAACATCAAATATATATAGCATATATATTCATTAGCTTAGTTGGAATGCTCCAGGCCAGTGAGAGACAATGTCTCAAATGATGTTGCCGGTGTTTCTAAGTTTGACACTTGAAGTTGTCTTCTGGCCTCTCCATCGTATGCATCTGCATACACAAGCGCACACTTTTTAAAAAACGTTAACCTGATTTTACTTAATATAAGAATGCTGGGAATGTAAGAAATTCAGTTTCTAATACTGAATTCTGTATATAATTAGTATTTAAGGCTTTAAAGTTCTTTCCTTGATTTTTTTGTTTTTTTTAAAAAGCTAGCATTGCAAAAGGTGAATACTTGAACATTTGCAGTGATTAAAGAGGAAAATTGAAAAGCTAGCAGTTAATGGCATTCCTGCATTTACACTTTGGAAAATGTTCAGTTAAAGGTAATTATATCTTAAGGTGTTCTCTGCAAAATCAGGAACTTACTTCACTTGTGTTTTTTAAAATTTTTTAATTAGGAAAATATATTGGCGAGAATTCATTTTCACCTGGTGCCAAACAGAGACGCAGACATGTGCACCTCTAAATCTTGCGTGACTCATCAGAAGTTTGCCATGACTCTGTATGAGCAGGTGAGGTGCCTTAGTTATCTGTGTAGACACTGGACTGCGGTCTCAGGAGTGATAGACTCAGCATGTGTTCTTCCCTGCAGTGTGTGTGCCGGAGCTGTGGAGCTTCCTCAGACCCTCTGCCCTTTACCGAACTCGTGAGGTACATTTCTACAACAGCCCTGTGGTAAGCCTCTCAAAGAATAGTTAGCAAAGAGGCTAGGAGCACACTTACACACATTAGGCATTTATTCTGAAAAATTAGAACATGGTATAGATTTTCCTTCCTGACATTATCAAATGTGCTTTAATAAGAGAGCCCAGGAAGTAGCTTTCTCGGCTGAAGGCTTAGAATTTAGCTTAATATAGGTTACCTGAAGTGCTTGACTAAAGTTTCAGATTGCAGTTTGGAATACATATAAGTAATATAGTGTGTGTTTTGAGGAAAATAAGGCTATATATGGAATTCATTTGTTTATATAACATATATATAACCTGACAAATTTTACATAGTATTTGTAGTGAGCCTGCATCTTAAGTGGAGCCCATCACATAAACTTAGGTTTAGAATTTACCATTCATAGCATAATATTAGCTCTCAAATTTCAGATTTTGGAGCATTTCAGACTAAGTACATTATATAATAAAATGTGCAGGATTCATATCTTTTATATTTATAGCAGACCTTTGAACTGGGAAAATGACCTTAAAACGAGGAACTCTTTGGTAGATGAACTGCACAAGATGCCTTCATCTTTACTTAGCTGCTCCCCTTGTATTGGCCTTGTCTCTACCATTGTCTCCTTTACAGTGATAAAAGCTGAGATAAAGGGAAAAGAAAGGAAAACTCGAATTTAACCTTAGGTTATTGTATTTTAGACCTCAGTAGTCAACTGTAAAAGTTTGCCTTGCTTACTGCCTGCCTGTCTGCCAGCTCCTTCCCTCTCCCTTTCAGAAACAGTTAGATAAGATGCAAACTCTAGCCTTAGACCTTATGCAGCATTTGTCATCTAAGTTCTTTCGAGTCCTTTATCAATTTAATGAGCTTAATCTACCTCATAGGTAGATGGATTAAGATCGAAACCCAAGTCTGATTACAAAATGTCTCATTACTCCGATACTGGCAGTTTTGTTATTTCAGTGTTTATCAGGCTGAGTGCGTTCTAGTGTACTTGTGCAGTGTGTTAGAGAAGTACTCTTGGTTACTGAATATTAGTGGCTGATTTCAACCACACACCTATGAAGCATATGCTAGAATTAGAGCATCTGGAATGGAAAGTAGCGATGGTGTGTGACCTGTAACAGTTTCTGTTGAAAATGCTTATATAGTTGCTTTAAGGTATCACGTGCCTTGATAAATATCAAGTGTGAGGGATAATTCCAGTAATGTCTGTCCCATCTCTAACAAAGCCATTAGTATTCACAATACAAGCATAAGGCAGAAGTCTGGTACTTAGGTAACTTTGCTGGTAGAGTCTGCCATCTCCTAACTGAAATGCTTAACTTCACCTCTGGCAACTTTAAGCCAAAGAAAGAAACGTCTACAAGTTTTGCTTGTTAGGGTAGAATTTAAATCCAAACTTCTTATTAATTAGTAGAATAAAAACGAAACATTGGAAGTCCTTCCACATAGAACCTTTACCCTCATCCAGGAAACAAAGCAAAAGTATAGCTGGACAGACAGGGGGACACTGACCTGTAGGCTTCAGTGTTTGGGGCCTGGGGGGAACTTCAATAAGTTTAGGCCATCCTGGGCTAGACAGGAGGATGATATTTCAAAGGGTAAATAAGTAAGTAATTAAGAAGGCTA
Source organism: Mus caroli (assembly GCF_978045245.1). NCBI lineage: Eukaryota > Metazoa > Chordata > Mammalia > Rodentia > Muridae > Mus > Mus caroli. The sequence goes on from NW_028227258.1 coordinate 37,161,418, forward strand.
CTCTACTCTTGCCTTTCTGCTCCCTCTCTGTCCTCTCACCTCCCCACCCCCGCCCGGTCCTTCCCCCTCTCTCCACGTGCTCATGGCCAGCCTCTACTCCTCTACTCTCTCTCTCTCTCTCTCTCTCTCTCTCTCTCTCTCTCTACTACCCTCTTAACTCCCCTCCCCATGCCCTTAATAAACTTTATTCTATACTTTTTTTTAAAAAAAGACACTCTAATACGATTTTATATTTGTCTTAATTCTTCATATATCTTCCAAATTAGTCATTTGTCACTGTATGGTTAAGTTGAAAGTAATGCACACCTCTCAGTATATATTCATACTCAGTTTTCTCAAGTGAAATTGATACACCTGTTGTAAGTCCATAGGCGAGGCTAGATTAAGATTCCTACTTTTTTTTTTTTTTTAAAGCAATGAAGTTGAAAGAATGATGGAAAGGCATGAGCGAGTTAAACCAGAGATGTTTGCGGAACTGTTGCAAGCTGCAAACACAGCAGATGACTATCGGAAGTGTCCTGTAAGTAGAATTGGAGAGCATCAGTGTTCCTCTACGTTTATAAACGTGAAAATAGGCACCCAGAAATTATCATGTAAGCACTAATTGGACATGTATAAAATTTATCTTTATTAAATGATATTGGAGATGACTTTACATCACATAAGCTATTTATTTATCTTAGTGCTGTTATCGTGAAAACTCTTTCACCTATGCTCACATCTGTAGCCCTTGCTGCTTGGGAGATTAAGGCAAGGTATTTGAGGCCACAGATCTGTGACAAGCTTGGGCAACATAGAAGAACCACCATAAAAACCAAACAAAAACTTCTTAGCTTTGCAAAAGTGTTTTTTTTTTCTTTAAAAAGTGTTTTATATTTATGTATTTTTAAGTATAGCCCGAGTGTACATGGTGCCCACGAGGTTAGAAGAGGGCATTCAGTCCTTGGGGACTGGAGTTACAGATGATTGTAAACCACCATGTGGGTATGAAGAATCTAACCGGGGTCCTCTAAGAGCAACAAGTGCTCTTAACTGCTGAGCTAACTCTCCAGGCCACCCTACCTCCTTTTATTATGAGACAGTCTGATTCCTGGATGGCCTGGAACTCACTAAGTAGACCAGGCTGGTTCAAACTCACAGAGATCTGCCTACCTCACTTTATTAAAAAATGTAAAGTATCATGTGTTGAATGAAGTCTTTCAGAGGTCTGAAATGTGTCTCATGACTGCAGAGGAGTCATGTTGTCATTCTTTGAGTAAATGTGACAAATGATTTTTGTTGTTGTTGTTGTTGCTGCATAATACTATAAATGACTTCATGGATTTTTTTTTTTGGACAGAGTCTAATACCAAGCTGGCTCAGCCTCCCAAACACCAACTAGCTATTAACAACCTTAAGGGATTTTGGTTTTTATTTTCTGCCTTTTGTTGTTGTTTTCAGGATGAATATTTGTTTTAACACATCTAAACATACCAAATGAGTTAAAAATCAGATCTTGCTTAATCAGTAAAGACAAACAGCTGATCAGAAGTCAATTTCTAATAAACTGAAAAAAAAAAACAAATTTCAGATACACTTTGATTTTCATTGTATAATATAAGGTATATATAGTAACTAATAGTTTAAAAACTTGCCTTTTTTGTTTGTTCTTCTGTAGAGTAACTGTGGCCAAAAAATAAAAATCCGCCGTGTTTTAATGAATTGCCCAGAGATTGTTACAATTGGATTAGTGTGGGACTCCGAGCACTCAGACTTGACTGAAGATGTTGTTCGAAGTCTAGCCACGCATCTCTACCTTCCTGGGGTATCACAGTTGCTTTCAAATGTTAATATCATGATGGTCTTAGTTTTGTTCATCCGAACCTAAATCTTTTAAGGGAAATATATCCAGATGTGCTTAGATGAAGATAATTTTGCCTAAATCAGACTAAGTGGAATACCTTTTTCCATAGACTAGAAATGACTTTCAATCACAAACTAACCCATCTCTTGCCCTTTCACCCTGGAGTGATGATTGGTGATAATGATGATTACCACTTGATGGTTCTCACATAAATGTGATAAATAATAATCTAGAGAGGATTTAAGGTTTAAACTTAATCTGTGTAGTGATTTCTCTGATGTGTGTGCTTTTTAAAGTTGATTATTACTTTCTAAATTTACTTTGAGTTTGTTATTGTTATAATTACAAATAAAAAATTATACTTTAAGTGATAATTTAATGTTTCTTCAAATATGTTATCTAATCAAGAATATATAAATCATCTTACGTTTGGAATATAATTAAAGTGTCAATTGTATGTTGCTAGAGAAACTTAGTGCACTAATGCATGGTGAATTCAGTGTGTGGAACTTAGAGGTTCTGAGGACTAAAAGTTATCTGTTGACAGTTCCATATCAATGGCACCTTCGGTAATAATGCTGGCTGGATCAAGGCCAATCTGTAGGTGAAATATTTTCATATAATTTAGATGCCTGATTCATAGGTTCTCATTCTAAAGAGACAATAGTAAATATACATTAATATTTTTAAATAGCTTTTTTATAGGGTCACTGATGAAAATGCCACAGACAGCGAGCTGCACCTTGTGGGTATGATCTGTTACACCAGTCGACACTACTGTGCCTTTGCTTTTCACACCAAGAGCTCCAAGTGGGTGTTTTTTGATGATGCACACGTGAAGGAGGTAAGACTTGGACTAACTGCAGTAGTCATTGGGACTTTTCACAATGTAGAAGTACATAACAATCTATACAGTACTAGCATAATTATTAGAATAATGAATTAAAAGATAAGCTACCTATTACAATTTTTTTAATTTTAGTATATTTTAAAACTTAAGTTTTAATCTAGTCTAGTTTTAGAGTAAAGAGTTTTGGGGTAGGGACAGAATGAGGCACTGTTTTTCCAATTTTTGTGTATATGATAAGAGATTGGATATAAGTTCTTTTGCTAAATGATTTGTTTGCTTTTTGAAACAGTGTCTCACATTATAGACCATTCTAACCTAGAATTAATGTGTATCCCAAAATAGCCTTAAACTCATAGCAGTCCTCCTATCTCAGCTTCTTATGTGTTAGAATTGTAGGTGTAACACGTCATACCTGGCATTTTAAAACTTACGTGTTATTTGTGCTGCAGTGTGTGGGTGCACATACCTGTGTGTGTGGTGTGTGTGTGTGTGTGTGTGTGTGTTTGTGTGTGTGCCCTGCAGGGGAGGTCAGGTGAGTTTACATGAACTGATGCTGTCTTCCTACCATGAAGGTTCCCTGATGAAAACTGGGTTGTCCTTGTCACAGGTACTTTACCCACCAGTCCATCGCTGACTTGGTGCTTGCCTTTGAAACAGCTCTGGCTGAATTCTACAATTCTCCCTTAGTTAGTACACGACCAACGATAGGAGTTTTTAAAAAAGTTGTAAAAGAAATTTAGACCTGACAAAGTTCATTAGCTTTGAAAATTCTGTTAGTAAACTGATTTTAAAATTAGAAATTCTGAGGTTACAAGCGCGTGGTGGGGAATTTGTCAACACTGATTATTTTCATAGACCTGTCTTAGATAGCATTCACTGAACATTTTTTAGTCCATAAAAAAATAAACACTGATAAATTGGGATCATCAAAATTTAATAAAACTTTTGCTCTGTAATAAAACATTTAGGAGAATAAAATGATAAACTGGAGGCTAGAAGAAAATATTTGTTTGACATATGTAATATAGTCTGTATCCAAAATGTATTTTTTATGGTTTGACTTGTTTTTAGTATAGGAGATTGAATCTTAACAAGACTTACATATCCTAGGCAAGTGGTCTGCCACCATCCCTGTATTCAAAATAGTAAAATGTAATTTTACAACTCAACAATAACAAGATGGCCAATTTTTCTTTAACAAATAAGACTTTATTAAAGAAAGTATATAAATGTTCTCTGTTACATTCTTTATATTATCAGCTATTGAGAAATACAAAAACAGTTCATGGGAGGATCCCAATATTTACCTGTTATATTGACTAAACTCAGAAAGAATTACTAAGGCCATAGCATGAATTAGCAAGGATAATGAGACTGAAGAATTCATCAGTCACTTGAAGAAACAGCCTGTCAGTTTGTTTTTTGTTTGAGTGTGTGTGTGTGTGTGTGTGTGTGTGTGTGTGTGTAATCCAACACTTTTGCTCTGCTGAAAACAAGTCCACATGAGACTTTGACCTGAATGTTCATTATAGCTTTTTTCCTAATAGACAAAACTAAAAGTAAAATCAAATAATGAGTAATACGTGAATGGCAGTCAGCCGCAGCCCTACAGTGTCATATAATGCTTATTAATAAAAGGAATATGATATCAATTAATGCATTAATTCTGATGAATCTCTGGACATTACACTAGGTTGATGATGTTATATATGTGTCTATATACTATAACTCTGTTTATATGAAATTTACAAAACTAAAAACAACCATGTAGAAAGTAAATGCATGTTTTCCATGTAAGGAGGGAAGGCTTTAGAGCAATGATTACGTAATGGTGAAGACACTGACTCACTTGAGGACAGACCATTGTTTTGGATGTTAATCTACTTCAATAAAACTGATGGAAAACATTTGGTATTTGTAAAAAAAAAAAATCACTGCATTTCGATACCTAGTGCCTTGTTATAGAAAATTATGAAGATATTCCACTTGACGTTTTAGAGTTCATACTGACTAACTCTATAACACAAATTGTCAAAATTTGGATTATCATCAGGTATTAATCATTTGAAGCTTTCCTTTCAGATTGGTTCATATTTATGAGGTTGCCAAGTAAGGAGGTAACCAGAAGTCATGCAAAAGCTTGGGGTTCCAGTTACTAGAAAGCCTGGGGGGGGGTTGTTAGTGTAATTTATAAACATTAAAATGTACTGAAATAAGCACTTTGAGTTTTGAGGAAAATGCACACTTAAAATTGACTATAATCAGATACCTGTTTTTTAACGTTGCTGGGCTTAAACAAAGGAGCCTCGTATGTGTGGGCAGGTACTCTGTCACTGTGCTGTCCTTGCTGTCTGTATAGAGAACATTCCATCACCCTGTAGAGGTCAGGCATGCCTCTTGCTCTCAGTCTCCCCGCCCCATCTCAGACCCGTGACATCCTGGCGTCACTGACCTCCTCTCCATTAGCTTTGCCCTGTCTCATTTACATACAGGGTTCTTACGCAGTTACCATTCCATTCCGGCTCACTCCTTTCCCTCAGGAAAGTGTTACTAAATCCATCCGTGCTGTTCGCATCAGTCCTTCATTCTTACCATGTTTCATTTAATAGCTCTACTGCAAGTTTTCCACTAACCTGTGGTGGTTTAAATATCATTATGTGGATATTTCCCATTGCTCTTAGATAATACCCAGAGTGGAATTTTTGAGTTACATGATAAATGTATGCTAAGTTTTACCAAGAGTTGCCAATTGCTGTTTATCACAGATGTACTGGTTTTGTTCCTACTAGCAGTGTATGAAAATCCATCTTCCACACCCTACCCAGCATTCCACATAGGTAGTGTTAGTAATTCTAGCTCTTGTAATGCTGTATATATCCTTTCCATGTGCTTATTGACAGTGCACTGTGTCCTGCGTGTGTGTGTGTGTGTGTGTGTGTGTGTGTGTGTGTGTGTGTGTGTGTGTTTATGCATGCGTGCGCGCATGGTATCTATTTAAATATGACGGGGGAGAGGTCTATTCAAATGTTCTACCAATTTTTCAAATTGGAACATCTTATTAAGTTCTAGAACTTTTTTATTCTGCACACAAGTCCTTTATTATTTATATAATTTTTGTTTACGTTCAGTTGCTTCTTGAGACAGAGTCTTGTTGTGTAGCACTGACTGGCCCAAAACTTACAATGTAGATCATGCTGGCCTTAAGCTCCGAGAGAGCCCCTGTGTTGGCTTCCTGAGTGCTGGGATTAAAGGTGTGTGCCACCACACCTGGTTGGCCACTTTCAATATCTTAATAAGAGCTTCCCAAGAGCAAGTGTTATTACTTAATTCGAAGAAGTCAGATTTATCATTTGTTTACTTCTCTGAGCTTGTTTCGTGGAGATTTTCTCTGCGTTTTTTGCAAAGATGCGTTGATGATGCTTCCTTTTGGGGCCATGGGCAGGAGTTGTTTTCTCTTTGGCTGTCCAGCTTCCCAGCACCATTAGTTGAACAAATTCCTTTATATTCCTCTATCGAATTGTCTTGGACACTTTGTAAAAATCAGCCAGCCATGTATATGGAAAGCTGTTTAAAATGTAGTGATTATTCCAGGCGTGGTGGCTTAACATCTATATTTGACAAGCTGAAATAGGGAGATTCCATGAGATCAATAGGTTGATATGTGTATACAAATAAAATTAATAACTAAGTCTTAGTACAGAAAGTATCATTTTACCTGTTGATTTTTTTTTTTTTACATTTGTGTATTGTGTGTATGTGGGAAGAGGGAACACACAACTAAAGCACGTATGTGAGATCAGAGCATAGTCAGTGATGTCCGGTCTCCCTTCCACCGTGGGTCCTGGGAATCAGACTCAGGCCATCGGGTTAGCAGCAAGAGGCTTTATCCACTGAACTATCTCATCAGACCTTTCCTATCAGTTTGTTTTTATAAATGAGAATCTAAAATTTGTATTTGGCCTAGTTATTAAAATTATTCATGATAATTAGACTGCTAGCCCCTGGAAGTCTTTGAAGTACTTTGAAAGGTAAATTAATTCAGTTTCTGCCTATTAATATTACACATTTCAGGAATTGGTTTATATTTATTTATTGTGATTTTTCTTTTAAAGATGGGAACCAGATGGAAAGATGTGGTCTCCAAGTGCATCCGATGCCACTTACAGCCCCTTTTGCTGTTTTATGCAAACCCAGACGGTACAGCGGTCTCTACTGAGGACGCACTCAGGCAGGTTGTCCACTGGTCACATTACAGATCGGTTGAAGAAAACATGGGTAATTGCTTTTAAAAAGTATTTTTTGGTATTTTTCATTTATTATAATTAACTACTGAATGTAAGATGAATGTTGAGAAAATTTTAAAATTGATTTTCAGTCAAATGAAATTTAGGATAATTCTATATTTTGTTCATCTTTTCAAAGAAACCTTTCCCTGCCAGTAGCCTCAGAAGTACTATTAGGAATCCCCCAGTATGGTCAGTGTGGTGCACCCAGAACACAGAAGAGGCTATGGGGAGCTCTTTCCATCAGTGAATCTTGAGATTGTAAATGTTTAGTAACCAGAAAAGCCTGAAGCAGCGAAACAATGTGGGATGCATTACAAGGCGAATCCAGCCCTGAGTGACATCAGCCCTTAAGGATCAACTTATTTTGTCTAGGGTGTTAAAAATGTCTGAAAAATTACTTAAGTATCTTTTCTTCCAATGAGAGAGAAGTAAATGATGTGTTTTTAAACTGTCTTTTGAAGGATGTGGAAAGCCTATCATTTATAAACCAGATAATTCAAAGGAAAATGGATTTGGTGGTCAGACGAAACAGAAAGAAAATCACAAATTTCAAACTGATATTTCCTCGCTTAATCGGAGCCAAATGCAGACAAGTGGAAGGAGAGCACCAGGTACGCTTTTCTGCTCTCCGGTGGGCAGAGTGTAAACAGCTGAGCAGTCTGTCTGTCTCAGTTACTGGGCCTGCACTGCCTGGGGAGAACTGAACAGGAAGGCTAAACTGCCTCGCCTTGCCCACAAAGAGACAAGGCGAGGTAGATTTTGTCTTTCTTGTGAATGCATTTCTCAGAGTTAGGATTCTACTGACCTACTTGAGATTGTCCGTGCAGTGGAACAGGTTTTGTAAACTTTGGCCAGCCTTTAATTACTGTAGGCTTCCTATCTACTACATGAGTTGAGATACAGTGCTCACCTCAGAGACGTCAGTCAGTAAGAACACTTGGATAGAGCACCGCAGCTGCTGTCCTTTCTTTACTGTGCTTTAGGAGCTGTAGGAACTGTATTTAGAGACAGTATGGGTCTCCAGTGTCAAGAAAAACCCTGCTGAGCATTGGTTAAACATAAAAAGGAGTTCATTATGTTCTTTCTTTTTTTAAGTTACATTTGTCTGTGTGTGTGTGTGTGTGTGTGTGTGTGTGTGTGTGTGTGAAAGTGAGAGGACGACGTTGGGAGTTGTTTTTTTTCTTTCTATTAGATGAGTCCCCAGGATTGGATTCAGGTTGGCAGGCTTGCAACAAATGCCCCCTCACTGAGCCATTTCCGTGGCTTTTTTTTTTTTTTAATTAGGTACTTTCTTCATTCACATCTCCAGTGCTATCCCAAAAGTCCCCCACCCCTCCCCCAAAACTCCCCCACCCACCCACTCCCTCTTCCCGGCCCTGGCGTTCCCCTAAACTGAGGCATATAAAGTTTGCAAGACCAATGGGCCTCTCTTTCCACTGATGGCCGACTAGTCCATCTTTTGCTACATATGCAGCTAGAGACACGAGCTCAGGGGTACTGGTTAGTTCATATTATTGTTCCACCTATAGGGTTGCAGGCCCCTTTAGCTCCTTGGGTACTTTCTCTAGCTCCTCCATTGGGGGCCCTGTGATCCATCCAATAGCTGACTGTGAGCATCCACTTCTGTGTTTGCTAGGCCCCGGCATAGTCTCACAAGAGACAGCTATATCATGGCTTTTTTTTTTAAGTATAGAATTTGTTTTTTAGTTCAAAGTTTATTTTTGTTGAACAACTTGAAAAATAATGTATATCATTAAAAGAATGTTTTCTTTTATAGTTAAGTTAAGCCATGATCAAAGAGAAAAGATAAAAGACATTTCCAGAGAATGTGCTCTGAAAGCCATTGAACAGAAAAATGCACTTTCTTCTCAACGGAAAGATTTAGAAAAGGGACAGAGGAAAGATACAGGCCGACACAGGGGTAAGTTAAGTACTTAGAGCATTAACTTTAAAAGAACCGGTAAGAATCCTATTTTAAAATGGAGTTTTCTAGTATACTGTGCATATTTACATATTACATTTTAGATTTTTACGTGTTTCTAGTATGATTTCTTGAATGCCTCTATATTAAATGTAAACATGAAAATTTTTTCCCATTCTTATTTAATTGTAATTTTGAGATGTAGCTCAGTTACTATTCTGTTGCTGTGAAAAGACACCATTACCAGGCTTCTCTTGTCAGATAAAGCTCCAGAATTTGCTTGCAGCTTTAGTGAGTGAATCCATGATTATCATAGCAGGAAGCATACAGGCATGGTGCTGGAGCAGTAGATGAGAGCTGTATGTCCTGATCCATAGGCAGCAGAGGGACAGAAACTGGGCCGATTCACAGTGACACCGTCTCAGACTGTTACACTGACTGGGGACCAGAAGTTCAAACTTAGTAGCCTATGGGAGCCATTCTCACAGAAACAAACACAAGATACTAGAGTTTATGTTTTCATGTTTTTATTTCTATTTATGTTACTTAACAATGCAGCTCCCTCATACAGTACAATAACCTAAGAAGGAAGGCCATGGGGAATAACTCATTGGTAGAACACCTGCCCACAGCATGGTCAAGGCTTTTGATTTTATGGTGTTTTCATGGCTATAACAACTTTGCCGCTGTGTTTGAAATGCTGAGTTCAGAGGTTTGCTACAGTGATGTCCTGTCACGTACACCGTTGCATATATTGTGGTGTGTAGGTGTGACATGACATTCCTAAGATGGACACTGCTTCAGGGTGGATTTGTATCTGGTTTGAACAGATGCCCTCTGCTGACCTTCTGGAAGACTGACAGTACCTTCCAACCCAAGTTGACAGTGTGCCTCATTCTTGAACTTAGTTTGAAAATCTTTACCAACATGGGAAATATATTTATGATTTTTGTTAATTATAAGTGAGCCAAACGCTTAATTCTTTTACAAAAGAAATCCCTTTTATGATCTTCTTTATAGGTCTTTTTAAAGCCCAGTTAATTTTATATCTCTTATTTGTAAGTAAACAATAAAGCATTGTTTTTGTATAGTTGGTTGGGTTTTTGATACAAGATCTTACTACATAGCCCAGGCTGGCTTCAAACTCATGATCTTCTTGCTTCGTGGTTTTAGCGTCCCAAGTGCTGCTGTGACAGAAATGCACTACCACACCTAACTTCAGATAATGCACTTTTTAATCCTAAATCAGTTTGTGGTGTATTTTAATTTTTATTATTTTCATGTGTGTCTTATGTACTGTTACTATTTTTTAAGATTTGGTTGATGAAGACTTGGCATCTTTCAAGTCTGGATCCCCTCCTGCCTCGGATGGCTTTAGACAACAAGGGAATCCCCATCTCTACCACAGCCAAGGCAAAGGACCTTGTAAACATGACCGAGCTACCCATGAGAGCTACACCTCTGGAAAAGTGATAGGTTCAAGCAAATCCCAGAATCTTCTTGTTCCTGGAGAGAAAACAGCGGGCAAAGCTAAGAGTGACAGTGGCACTGGCTATGAAACAGACAGCAGCCAAGATTCAAGGGACAAAGGAGGCAGCTGCAGTAGTAAGACTAAAAGCCGCCACCGTGGCTGGAAACCCATGAGAGAAACCCTAAACGTCGATAGTGTTTTTAGTGAGAGTGAGAAGAGGCAGCACAGTCCGAGGCAGAAGTCGGATATAGGTAGCAGGCCTAGGTGTAGCAAGGATCAGAGTTTTAATAACTGGCCAAAGGCAAACCCAAAGCAAAAAGGCTTAATGACCATATATGAAGATGAAATGAAGCAAGAGGCAGGAAGCAGAAGTTCCCTTGAAACTAATGGAAAAGGAGCAGAGAAAAATCTAAGTGCTGCTGAGAGCAGAGGTCCTGGTACCAGCTGGCAGATGCAAAGGACAGAGTCTGGGTATGAGAGCAGCGATCATGTCAGCAACGGATCTGCCAGCTTGGACTCTCCTGGTGTGGAGGGAAGTGGGGCAGTTGTGGATGTCGGTGGTGGGAAAGCCTTCAGGTAATACACAATCAACAGTTTCTCCCTCGTTATTCATATCTGTGTGTATGTGTGTGGGGGGTGTCTACCATGTTTGTGGTGGTGCCTGTGGAGGCCCGAAGAAGTCAGTGGGTCCCTTGGAGCTGGAGTTACAGACCGGTAACTGTGGATGCTGGGAAGAGCAAGAAGTGTGCTTTTAACTGCTGTGCCATCTCTCCAGACCCTTTTTCTTTTTCAAAATATGTTTTTCTGCTTTGAAGCTGTTATGTAAAAACTGGACTGAACTTGGCAAATGAGACTTCTGCTTTCTTAAACACCATTTGTTGGCTCACGCTAGGTGAGCAGTCGGCCTCCTCGCCGCGTCCTCCGTGCTCACCACCCATTCTCCCTAGTTATTTGAAGTAATTACAGGTGTGGGTACAATGAATTGTTAGGGAGACATCATGAAATTAGAGTGAAGAGAAAGACCTGGTATATTACAGCTCACTTAAGATTTCATATTTTCAATTTACATAGTTATTTCCTAACTCTGAAATAATGACTGTCCGGTTTTATGAAAATTGAAAAACACTAAAGTACAGACATTATTTTCATTATTATCAATTTGATTTTTTTTTTTTTTTGGTTTTTCGAGACAGGGTTTCTCTGTGTAGCCCTGGCTGTCCTGGAACTCACTCTGTAGACCAGGCTGGCCTCAAACTCAGAAATCCACCTGCCTCTGCCTCACGAGTGCTGGGATTAAAGGCGTGCGCCACCACGCCCGGCCGATCAATTTGATTTTTAAAGATAAATTTGTTTTTTGTGTATGAGTGTTTGGCTTGTATCTCTGGCACCACATCTGTGCCTGGTGCCTACTGGGGCCAGAAGGGTATTGATGCTCGTGAGTGACAGACAGTTGTGAGCTGCCATGCGCTTGCTGGGAATTGAACTCTCAGGTCCTGCAGAAGAGCAGCCAGTGCTCTTCCCTGCTGAGCCCCCTCTCCAGTCCTCAGCTGCTCATTGTTTGCAACAGGCTTTAAAGTGCTGATCGAAATTGGTATCTTAGTTTTAAGCTGATTGTTAAATTCTTCCATTTATACATATATAGTATATATAAGTTATCATCTCTGACATTTATATCTCAAAACTGGAGTTGTTTCTGTTATTACAAATCAGTTCCATGGAAGGAAATATAAAAAAAATTTAACCAAATAAGTGTTTGGTCAGGTGATTAATTCTGAATACATATTTTTATTAGTGATGTTAGCAACAGTGTGTTTGGATTTCTCTGTCAACTCTCAAACATCTTGATCTCAGTGGTGTGGCTGATTGCTTAACTTTTACTACTTTTTTCTGGCTTTAATTTTCAGAAGCATACATAATTTTACTTAGAATTTGACAATGTTGATTCACTTTTAAAAATCAGACTTATAAGATCAGCTGCTTATGCTCTATTAAGATAATCGATTCCATCAAGAATTAAAGGGACCTTCTTCCTAGTGTTATAAATTTCTTGATACTTTTTGAAATATAGTAGCACACATTATAAAAAGAACAGGACTCTGTAAAGACATAAACTTGCATTTTAGTTATTGGGCAAATTAATTTGACTTACAAAGCAGTTTCCGGTCATAAGAAGAGTGTAACAACATTCACGTGTTATAAGCTAGAAATTAAGTAAGTATATATTAAGGCACGTCACTAATTGTAGCACTTTGGAGGCAAAGGATTGCGGATTGTAGGTCACCTTGAACTATATAAAAAAGCAAAACAACAGAACGTGTATGCAAAGCCCTTGCAGCAGCATGTAAGAACATTTTTAACAAGTGTATTTCCTTCTTAGAATAAACTAACAAAATCCACAATACCTGATATGCTTGGTGTGTGTTTTATTTTTCAGTGAACATATTAAGATGAACAGCCAAAATATGGACAGTATGGAGTATATATCTCATCAGAGCAAAGACCACCCAGAAGGTAGAATTTGCACTTAAATATGCTTTGATGGTTGCCGCAAAGAGTGAATTACAGTAATTTATTGTTTGCTGTTATGATAGACCTTCTCTCTTGGTCAGTGTTTCTGTTGTTTATTTGGCTTACACTTCTGTATCACTGTTCATCATCAAAAGACATCAGAACTGGCAGGAACCTGGAGGCCTGAGCTGATGCAGAGGTCAAGGAGGGGTGCTGCTTGCCCCATCCCTGTGGCTGCTCAGACAGCTTTATTACAGATCCCAGGGCCACCAGCCCAGGAATGGCACCGCCTGCAATGTGCTGGGCCCTCCCCCATCAATCACTAATTAAGAAAATGCTGTATAGCCCTGCCTACAACCTGATTTTATGGAGGCCTCCTCTTAATTGAGGCTTCCTCTTCTCAATGACTTTAGCTTATGGCAAGTTGACATAAGACTAACCAGAACACCTTAGAAAATCCTATATGGCCAAAATAATTATTGGGACTTGAGTCAGGTGATTTGTGCCTGAAATCCCAGCACTGAGGAATTTAAGTAAGACACAAGGATTGTATGTCAATGGGCATCCAATAGAGTAAGACAAAACAGATGGAGAAATGCAAATAACATTTTAAATAACTTTGTAATACCAAATGCATTTTCTTTTGGTATGCATGTGTCGTAATAACAGGATAAAGAAATCAAACTTTTACTATGTCTTTTACTACTGTCTAGTCATGTGTGCTTTTCACATTTGCTTCACAATAGTGATTTTAGTTCATCACTCTGAGGAGCTGAATAGCCCTTTAAAACACACTCTAAAATTGACTTGGTGTGTATGTATGTGCACGCAGAGAGTTCATAATGGCAGCAGCTGTATCATATTCAAAGGATGTCTAAAGGTATATAGTTAGGTAGTTTGAGACATTTCTGATTTTTTACTATCAGTACTTAGAGCTATAAACTTTAGGACTATCATGTGTCCCATGGGTGTTAGTATATTGTGTCTTCATTGTTCATTCAATTCTAGGAATTTTTCAGTTTCCTTCTTGATTTCTTTAATGTTCCATTCATTCAATATTGTGCTGTTTATTTTACATGAATTTGTGTATTTTCTATAATTTCTCTTGCTATCAATATGTAGTCTTACTACCTTGTGATCGCAGATAAAATATAAAAGAGATTGCTTTACTTTCTCTGTATTTGTTAAGGCTTGCTTTGTGTCCTAGTTTGTAATTCCATTTTGGAGAAAGTATCATGGATGTCTAAGAAGAATTTGTGTTCTGTAGAATTTTGGTGGGATATTCTGAAGTGTCTCTGTTCCATTTGATATGTGGTGTGGCTTTATTATCTGATGACTGTAATGGTGAAAGTCTGAGATAGTGAAGTCACCAACTATTGCTGCAGTATGATAAATTTGTGTTTTTATTAAAGAAGCATATGTTTAATGAAATTTGGTGAGCCTGTATTTGGTGCATATATTTAGAATTGTAATATCCTAGTTGGGTTGTTTCTTTACAGATTTTGAACTGTCTTTCTATCTTCTGACTAGATTTAACTCTGAAGTCTTTTTTTGTAGGTATTTGAATAGGTATTTGCTTTTTCTCAGTCCTATTTGTTTCTAAAAACTCCCACCTTTCACCTTAAGACAATGTCTATCTTTGATGGCAAAATATGTTTCTTAGAAGCAGCAAAAGGAAGGATTCTGTTCTCTAATCCTATCCGCTAGATTCTCTCTTTACCTAGGACATAAAAGTGTATGTTGATTCTTTTCTTTCTGTTGATTTTGTAGGGTTTTTTGTTTGTTGGGTTAGTTGCTTGGTTTTTTTGTTTTGGTTTGGTTTTGGTTTTGGTTTTGGTTTTGGTCCTCTTGTATAACTATTGTCTTTCTTGACTATGTTTCTTTCTTTAAGATTTTAATCTTTGCTTTCTGTCTGAAAAATCCCTCACAGTAGCCTCTGTTAGACTAGTTATTTGGTCATAAGTTCCTTTAGCTTGCCTTTGTAATGCTAAATTTTCCTTTCTCCTTCATTTAGGATAGATAGTTTTGCTGGGTATATTAAGCTGGATTGGCAGTTGTGGTATTTAAGAATTTGAGTTGCATATTTTTCCAAGTCCTCAAGCTTTTAAGATTTCCTCTGAGAAGTTAGCAATTATTTTGATGGGCTTGCCTTAGTATGTCACTTGGTCCTTTTTGCGTACAGCTTTAATGTGCTTACTTTGTTTTGTATATTTAGTGTTTTAACTCTGTGACATGGCTGTTTCTTTTCTATTCCAACTTGGTCCTTATTGCTTGCAGCTTTTAATGTTGTTTCTTTGTTCTATAAATTTAGTGTTTTAACTCTGTGGCGTGGGTGTTTCTTTTATTATGCTGTCTGTATGATGTTTTTGTATCTGGATAGGCATTTCTCTTCCAAGATTTGGGAAATGATCTTCTGTGATTTTTACTGAAAACATTTCCTATTCTTCTCCTTCCATGCCCATAATCATTAATTTTGCCTTTCATAGTGTCCTAAAGATTTTCCTTAAGTATAGATCTGCGTGATCCTATTCCTCTCCTTTGCCTTCAACTCCTGAAGTTCTGTCCCCCATGTGATCCTTCTATTGGCAGGACTTTTCACTGAACTTTGACTTGACCTATTGTATTTTTCATTTCTATCATTTCAGTTTGTTTTTTCTTCAGTATTTCTATTTCCTTATTGACTTCTATTTTCATAATCTAAACTGACTTCCTTCTTTTATCCAGTTTGTGTTCTTGAATATATGCATGTTCTCTTGGCTTGTTATGAACGTATTTTGAATTGTGTGTCAGGAATTTTATCTAGATCATGGGAACTATACTGTGGGAGTTGTGACAGTTTGCATAAGATATGGAGGACATGAGCACCAGGAAACAGAGTGGCCTGCCACAGTTACTATTACTCTATAAATAAGGAAGAGCTGTAGGAGAATGCATGCTGGATTTTCTGCTGATCCCCTGACCTGGTAGGATGACCTAGGGTGGAGACTGAAGTCTCTGCACTCCCTAACCTCAGATGGCAAACCATAACTGAGGCCAGAGTATAGATAGGCTCCCGACTTTAAATTGTGAACCAAAAGTGAGACCAAAGTGCCAGAGCATTCCCTTATCCCAAATGGAAAACCCAAGCCGGCTCCTTTCCATAAGGGAAGTCCATGCTTGAGACTTTTAAAGGAGTGAGAAAAGGAAACATCATCAGCCAGGATATACAGGTTCTAGGATACAGTATTAGTTAGGTTTAGTGTTGCTGTGATATACCTGATAAGGCAACTTGAGTTACCTGGGCTTATAGTTTGAGAGTATTAAATACCTGTTACATTGTGGCCATTGTGCACCTTGAGGATGGAGAGAGGATATACCATGAAACAGCAAAATCCTTTATTATTCTCACCATATAAGTGGTTGCTGATGAATCAGGACACCAGACAAGGATTCCAGAAGCTTGTTTCTTCTGACAGCCCTCGACTAGGGGCTGAAGCAGGGTTTATACACATAAAACCCACCAGCATCCGGGCCAAGTTACAGTTGAAATTTTCACCAGTCAGAACTTCGGGAATAGGGACTTTCCCAAGTGTTCCATCATTGTCAAGTGACTGAATATAAGTGGTTGTGCCCAACCAATCAAATCTATTGGTTCTTTCTGTTGTTAGGAATAGGCATTATGTTTTGGGGAACCATTGTTGCTTAGAAGAGGGAGTTGGTCAGCTTAGGTAAAATGGAGTCTGAAGTAAAATGTCAGTACTTAGTTACATTCCTTTGCTTATTCCCAACAAGCTCCGCGTGACCAGAATAGCATGAGCATGAGAACTTGAGGGAGCTGAGTCACACTGCATCTGCAGTTAGGAAGCAGGGAAAGATGGATGCTCATACTGAGACCAGGGCTGCAGTCCGTGGACTGGTGCTGCCACATTTACCATGTGTCTTCCCACCTCAGCTCAGCAATCTTCATGTTCATGTCTAGAGATGAATTTCCTAAGTGACTCTTAACAGTATTAACTTACAAGTACTTACAAGTGGTAATATCTTCAAGATTTCAGTGTCTTGTCACAGTCTGTACCTTATTCATACATGTGTGCTGCGGGTCAGCACAGGGTATCTTCCTAGGTACCAGTGTCTCACAGAAGCAGGGTAGTTATAGGCATGAAAAGACCATACAACACAGGATCATCTCTGGGCTCTTCAAACATGACACTAGAAGTGACACTTGGACTTGTACTCAGACCCACCGTCCATGGCAATACTTCAAGCGGTCCTAGTTTTAAGGATGGCAACATGAGTTTTCTAAGTGCTGGAACTGAACTAAGTATGTGTAATAACTGCAGTGATACCAGGGACAGAGGGAGAGTTTCACGGATGCCTGTGTAATAGCTACAATGATACCATAGGTGATAAGAAAGATTAACAAGTGGTCATTAGAAAAGCTTTAGTTTGGAAATTATGCAGTGATATGGCATTATTACAGGGGATACGCTAAATATATATAGTAGCTTGTAAGCCAAACAAACATGAGCGCTTGTGGTGGGAGAAGAGGGGAGGGGCTGTGCTGTTGAAATAAAGGAAACTGTTCTGAAGTTTTAGAACTCAAAGAAAGGGGGTGTAAATTTTCACAGTGAGCAGCCACAAACCAACTATAAAACATTTTAGTCCTTGTTTGTGTTTGTAGAGAGTATTTTTCAGGTTACAAGCCTTGAAAATGATTATTTGCTAATTTATTTTGTTTTCATCAAATGTATGCTATCAGGAGGAAACACTTTATATTAAGGAAATAACTTTCCTTTCCCATATCAAAATGCCTGGCTGGTTTTAAACATCTGATAAAAGTCTAAGTAAGCAAGTATTACAGGAAGCAGTAAAAGGCGGCCAGAAATCACAGCGGGCCAGGGAAACGAACAATCCCTGCAAGTTCAGAAAATGCCCCTTGCTTCCTGGTGGCCACAGAACACAGGCCATAGAGAGTGTGATGATGAAAACTTCATTGTTTTGCAGTGAGTTTACACATTTAATATGTGTGAGAGTGTGTTGTTGCACTACATAGTCACTTTTATTTCAGTAAAGAACTCTTTAAAAAGCTCAACATTGTAATTATTTTTATGCCATTAAGTACTTTTACACTATACAATTGTCACCACCATCCATCTCCCAAATGACCTTATCAAGACCCCAACTCTACCCCCCCCCCACCCCCCCACCCCCACCCCAAGAAACTGGCAGCCATCATTCTGGTTTGGTTGGTTTGTTTTTTCATCAGTTTGGCTGTTCTTGGTGCCTTGTTTAGGTAGGCTTGTGTTTATCCTTTCATAATGACCACAAGGGTTAACCATGTTGTAACACATATAAATATGTCTGTCATCTTTTCTTTTATTTTTGAGATAATAATATAATTACATCAATTTCTGTTTCCCTTCCCTCCCTCCAGGCCCTCACATGTATCCTTCCTTGCTCTCTTTCAAATTCATGGACACTTTTTTTTTCATTAATTGTTGTTATAAAAATATATGTGTGTACATATGTGTGTTTTGTATATGTACATACATATATATTCTTAAATAAATATGATTTGTTGAGTCTAGATTGTTATTGTACATTTTCAGATATTAACATTTAATATTGGATAACCAGCTGGTGTGTTCCTCTCTGGGCAAGACTATTTCTCCTGCTCTCAATATTCCATAGTTGCCTGCGACTCTGTGTAGGGCTGAGTACTCCCAAACCTTCCCCTATCCATGATAGCATTCTATTGTTGTTTTGTAAGGACTTCATTTTCTTATAGCTAATCCATTCCTCTCTTGGTGGGCATTTGAGTTGTTGCTACACTTTAGCTATTGTGAACACTGTTACTGTGAGCATTGGTTTGCAAGTGTATGTTCATGTCTTCCTCATCAGTGTTTTAGTTCGTATCCAAAGGACAATTGCCAACCCCTCCTGTGACAGCTCACTTCTCTTCTCTTCTCTTCTCTTCTCTTCTCTTCTCTTCTCTTCTCTTCTCTTCTCTTCTCTTCTCTTCTCTTCTCTTCTCCTCTCCTCTCCTCTCCTCTCCTCTTCTCTTTCTCCCTCCCTCCCTCCCTCCCCCCTCTCTTTCTTTCTTTCTTTCTTTTTTTCTTCGTTTTCTTTTTTTTAATTTATTTCTGTGGATGCCATTTGTGTTTCTGTGAATGTCTGCCACATGTGTGGGTGCCCACCAAGACCAGTAGAGGCCTTAACTGTGTATTCCTGGAGCTATTATGCAGCCTTACCTCCATATGATAAGTTCTGCAAATGCAGGGGTATTCTTGAAGTTGCCATAGTGGTATTTGAAATTTTTAGCTTCAGTTTAAAAATAAATTCCTTGTGGGATTTTAAATTCTTTCGAATACAATAAAAGAAATACATTAAAAGCATGTTGTCAAAAATAATCATACACAAAGAATATATTTGATATATGCAAAGCTGGAATGCTATAGATGTGGCAGTCATGAGATGATTGCAAGAAGAAATAATAGAACATAAATCATGGTGCAGCTTTGCTTTCTTTGGTAGAGAGGTAGAAGGTGAATTTTGAGCACTGAGAAAATTATTTGGTCATAAACTAAGGCAGTACCAGTGTCCAGAAAGATGACTTAAGTGGGTAGGCATACATAATAGAGAAAAGGAAGGAAGCCATGTTTGGGCACAAGTACATGCACCACTACCAAAGTGGGAAAATAAAGGATGAGTGGAAGAAGGGATAACATGTTAATTTTTAATTCTTTGAGCTCATCACCTTGATAAATGGGCTTTATTTTTCAGTGAAGAACAAAGTTTAGAAATAAGAAGCAATTTGTGTTTTGTAGCCATCACGTATAGGATTGACTACCTTATGTTTGAACAGAATATCCAGTAAAATTGTAAGTGGCAAAACAAGAATAGACGGAAGCAAAGAAGCTGAGTGAGAGTACGAGTGGGAGTCACAGGCAGGGCAGGAGCGACTGCTGGAGGTCTGCAGTCTTGGCACCTGAGAAGGCAGAGGAGAAAGTAGCAGAGGAACTAGAGAGCTGGGGAGCTTCAAGGAAGGCCACAGACAAAACAGAACCTAAAAGTACCAGCTTGGGTCTGCAACAAGTCACCAGTTAGTGATAAGCAAGTGTTGGCAACAGAGGTACTGTGAAGGTAGCAGTGAGTTATTTAGAAATAAACAACCACTATGTATATAACTTATTTTCAAATGTCTAAAGGAGGGGGATTTAACGTTTGATTATTTAGGGGATGTTTGGGTAATCTTTGTATCACTTTTAGTTTTTAAAAATTTTTTCTGAACTTTTTGAAATATAATTTGTACATTTTTTAAAACTAAACTTGTACTATTGGAATTGATTTATAACAAAAATATCTGTTTTTTTCTTTAAAATGTAATCCCAGTGAAAAAGGAAGTTACTGATTCCATTTTACTTTATAACATCACAAAATTTAGGTATTATATAGCACAGATTACTGTATACTAAGTTCCTTTTAGTATGTGGGAGAAAAATATTTTTAGACATAATGTTTTATAGTATTTCTGAAATAACTTAATATTGTTTTATTTGTAAATTAAGTCAGTGGTTAGATTCCTGTTCTTGAATGTTTAGCATTTGTAGTTATAAGTTGAAATAAGTCTGTAAGTTGAAAACTATAATAATTACCATTATATATTTAAATCTCACTACAATAATGAGTGAAAATTGCACAGTCTAGGCTGACTTAAGTTGTATTTCTCTGTGAGCCTGTTCTGAAAATGAACCATGTTTTCAGGTAAGGCATATATTTCAACTTCTTGATTTTGTGTTGCGGAATTTTTACAAAATCAAAATTAACCTTAGTTAATTTGTTTGCCTTAATATTGTTGTTTCTACTATGCCAAGTGTTAAAATCGGACTATCAGATTTACAAAGAACATGGAGCCAGAATTCCCTGCAAGACATGTGGATATCTATGTCAGCAGCAGAGAAAAATAACACATCTATTTTTAAGTTAGTTGGAATTCTGAAGTCAGACCAGTGGGTTGAATGCCAACCACGGTGATATTAAATTCTCAAACATATTTATAAACCCTCTGCTGCCTCCTGCTGCTTAGTGTGTGAATAGTTAGTGCAAGGAGAGAATTGAGGCTTTAAAGTAATTAATTTTTGTCTTGAAAAATGTTTATTATGTTTACAAACTATATTTGTATTTATTGGGTACGAAGTGAAATGAATTTTTATTCAATATGAAAGTATTAAATCATGCTAATCTATAGCTTTAAGTCATTTCTAAAATGTAACTTTCTGATCATATTGATTTTTTTTTTCTTTAGAGTAACAGTTTTCTTAATCAATTGTAGTTTCCAGTTGAATTTTGAAAGATCGGGATTGTTTGTTTTTAATATACCAAAATGATCTATTTAGGGATAAAAAAGGCACCTAAGTTAAAGTAACTCGGTTTATAACCGTCATTTTTTCTGTTTTCATTTGTTTTCTTTGTAGGCTTCAATTCATAGATCTGATGTTCAGATAAATTTAGAACCAGGGGAATAAAGGGAAACAGATAAAATGGCTGATGAGAAAGTCAGCTAAAGTACAAGAGGAAACAAAAATTTTGAATTGTACAGTGTATTGGTAACTCTTAAGTATTTGGGTATTTTTCCTTGGCATTAACTTGTTAACGAATATTGTTATGTGGTATGTACTGGTGGGCTATGTTTAGGCTGCAGGGGCAGGAAGGTCATGAATTCTAGGCCTGCCTGAACTGCACCTAAATAAAGTAGGTAGACAGACAGACAGACAGACAGACAGACAAATCAATCATGTCATCTGCTGTTTAAACTAATGGCTTTGTTTCATCTGCATGACAGGTGATTAGGGCTTGAATGTTAATAGTACGTGCAGATGCAAGCTGAGAGATGCCTTTCAGCTAACCTTGGATAAGCTAGCGTTGGTTACCTTTCCTAACTTCCCACAACTGCTTCCTCAAGTTTGAAAGGGAAATTGATTTTGCAGAATACTTAAGGCTGACATTTTAAAAAACGAACACTGTTGGTAGTTAACTGGAGTTGGCAGTCAACATTTCAAAGGAATTGTGGGAAATGTATTTTGGGACATCTTTATACCCTTAGAAAAGGATTGATCTGCAACAGGATTTTGTTTCTGAGGATTATATCAGCATGTCCTATGCTGGTGGTAGAGAAAAATTATTTTTAAATATTTATTCACTTAGAGAAAAATCTAATGCATGGTGACATAAACAAAACTTCTTTGGGGCAGAACTCCAAACTCTAGAAAGAATAGTAAAGGCAAAGCTAGGTAATGGGATGAGGGATGTTCGATTTTAAACATTGCTTCCAGAACAAGTAGTGAAAGGAGTGAGGGGTTGAAATGCCTGGCTGCATCTTAGTGGTTTGTGTTCGGACTGTCATGTTAATGGTCTTTTCATACATAAAGAAAATCTTGCTTGCCACAGATAGCAGTTGGAAAATGTCAGAATTTGTTTGTTCTAAAGCTAACCAGCACTTCTTTGACCCTACACATATATGTGATAGTTTCTCCAAATATAATTGCAATATAAAATATGATGTAGGCATAAATTTTTTGCAACCTATTTTTATTAAGGGTCCAACCTCTCCTCTAGCCCACCGCCCAGCCGAGGTAGTGGAAGAGAAAAGATAATAGGATGTGGGGGAAGTGGATAGTTCTTTAGGGCGTGAGCTCCATCTTCTTTGGCAGCTGCTACCTTGTATACGGTACAATATTCGCTTCTAGATACTAAATATTTTTTTTAAAGGAAAATGTGATTTGGGATTTTAAATTCACAATGTTACTTAGGAATAACAAGTTGAATTGTAAAGTTATTTTTCATAAGCCTTTAACATTCAAAAAACCTTGTATCTATCATTGTTAGAATTGAGGGTAAATTAAGTCCCACAGGACACAGTATGAGTCATGGTAAAGGTGAGCATGACTTGGGCATGGTCGGTGGTAGAGCACTTACATAACTATTGCGTAGAAGGCCTTCATTCTGTCCCCAGCACTGGAGAGGAGAAGCACAGGCCTGACTTACACAGATCTGTCTTTGCATCTGCTACCTAAGTAATCGGGAAGGCGTGTAGTGCCGCAGACCCTGAGTCCCTTGTCTGCGTAGAGTGGGTCTCTGGTTGCAGATGGACAAGGAGTCAGCGAATGAATGACAGACAGACACAACACAGGAGATTGTGTAGAATCTGAATATAATTTGTCAAGTCGAGCATCGAACTTTTTATATAGAAGAATAACAAGACACCAGGCGAGATACATCCTCTGAGTTACAGTGACACAAAACATAAAGAATGTATACATCAAAAGAAGGCGGGGGCCAGGCCGCTGCCACTAAGAAGGGAGCCAGGTGTAAAGCTAGTCTATTGTTAAGCCCACCACCAGGGGTTCTTAGTAAATGCCTGATTATGCTGTTTCTTTGGGCCTAGTGAAGAAACCTGTCTCAGGGGGATTCCCTAACTCTTTCATGGTGAACCCATCTATTCGCAAGGCCATTGTGAATTCCCTTGTCTGGGTAAGACTGGCTATTGTCCCAAGTAAACTCTCTGCTGACCAGCCTTGAGCTATTCCAGCTCCATTCTTTGTAATGCCTAATTAGTTTCACCCTCTTTACTAGAAGAAATTTGAATGTTACTGAATAGATAACCTTCTCACTGAATTCCAAGTTTGTCAGCTTCAAGGATTTTCTAGGATGTTGGAACACTGGCGAAGGCTTAGCTATATGTCAGAATTCAATCTTTAAAGGCATTTATAATAAAATAATACTAAAAGAGAGCACGTGGATCCATACACCAGACTAACAGGGGGATAGGGTATTAGTATACAGGTTATGAGAACGCCAAGGTTCCAGGAGGTTGAGTTTCCATGAAACTCTTTGCCTCTCGGCCTGCTAAGCAGGCTTCACTGGAGTGTGCATAGCAGTGTAGCCTTGCCAAGTCTGTTTCCACACAAAGATAATAATTTCTTAATAAGATTGGTGCACATGCCTTGATAAATAGAAGCTGTCTTCTGTGCTGCTATACCATCCCATTATTTAACTCAATTGATGTCATTAAACATTCCTGTGAGGTAGGTAAAATGGATTCTTGTCTCATAGGGGAGGCAGGTGTAAATGGTTAAAGTTACCACGTCTTCAGGTGCAGGATTTTCCCATTGTAACATTTCCTCAGTAATGCTCATGCAGTAGGGAGGTACACATGACCCAGAACAGCAGACCTGTTCTGGCATTGATGACCCTCAGAACAAGTAACAAGTGGAATAGAGTGTATAAGATCATTTAACAATTTTTGCTTTCCTTCTCTGTTTTCCCCAGGCTTTAGAAAAGAACTCCAGGACTTGGAAGCAGATGATAAAATTCATGAGCTCCACCCAGAATCACATGTGCAAATAAAAAGCCATTTGATAAAAAGGTAATCATAGATATTTAGAAATAGGAAATTTTCAGTTCCTAAGTTCATACACTGGGAGCTCTTGCAGAAGAAGTGAATGTGTATTTGCAATCTGAAAGTGAAAGAACCTAGTGGGGAAACCCCACCCAACTCCCGATTCAGCGTGCACCCAAGAATCACGAATAGAACACAACACCTTGATGTAACAACACGAGGTATTTTAATGGCGGAGCTCCGGGTCGAAACGTATCTCACACAGGAGACAGTGGATTCGACCACGAGGCTTGGAAGCTAGGGGTTTTTATAGAAAAGGAGTGGGGCTGGGGGAGGAATTGGCGCGGTTTCACATGATTGGTCCATTTAAACATCAGCAGCCTGAGGTCAGAGGGGTGGGAGATAGGGAGGCGATGGGCCTGCCCGGCCATGTCCTGGTCTGTTCTGCTATGTTCTCAGCCCCAGGTTTCAAAGCTCACAAACAACTCTTTGGGCTATTTGACATACATTACATGAATCACAGGTCTCAAGTTTTATTTCCTTTCATTAGCATTGCAATGCTGATTTTATTGGGATTATTTCATAGCATGTAGACCTATTTGGTACACTAGTTGATTACTTTATTATACTCTCATACGCAGCTGGCATACAGAAGCGCTGATATCTTTTCCTTATACTTACCTACAGATGCCTAATGCCTGTTCCACCTTAACTACCCAGTTGTCTACCCTGGAACACTCAATTTTCAGTTTGAGGTGTAAACAAAACCAGCATAACTTCAATTTTTCTTCTTCATGGTCTCGGATTCTTACTGTTCTCCAATTTCCCTGAGTCTAGAACTTAAAGGAACTTTTTAAAGCACTTCCTTTTTTGGCTGGCAGAGTTGACATCGTCAGTCACTATGGACTAGGTGACCACAAGCACGGGATAGGGCACAAGAGCAACCCGTGTAATAGCCTATAGGTGCGTGGGCAGGACTCAGACAGCCTAACGGGAGTGCTACTCAGAGGTCTGTACAGCTGAAAACTGAACTAATGATTGCACAGGTTTTCACTGAGTGGTTTGCACTGCAGTTGACATTGGGTAACTAAAACCCTTACTGTGGAGGGCTGAGTATAAAAACAATCTGCAGTTTTGATGGTGATGTGAGAAGCTGTGGAGCTGGGATTCCATCATAGTTGTGTCTGCTGAGCCATGCCACGCTGCTGTTTCAGTTCCAAATAACTCAGGAAAAATCTTTTTACTAAAGAGAAAAGTAATTTAATTATTCCTCTTACTACCTCAAGTCAGTCTTGATTAAGATTAGGACACTGTCTCATGTTATATATTAGAATTTAAGTATCTCTACTGCCTATAAACATTGTAATCTTGGTAGGAAATGTTTTAAGCCATTGAATTATTTGCTTGTAACACTTCCCTTAAATTGTATATTTTATCATAAATAAATGTAATTTCAGTGTTTTAAATTTCTCATTATTAGGAATGTGATTTGGGGACTGGATATATAGTGGCATGGTAGAGCGCATGATTAGCATGCACAGGCCCTGGGTTCACCTCTTGCTGCCAATGCTATCCATCCTACAGTGAAGATACTGATTCTTAAAGTGATGGATGTTTCTGGCAGGCATGTATGTACTATCCTGGCATATAGATTCAGGGTCAGAGAGAATTGAAAATGTTAACAGCTACAAAGTAGTCTCCATTTCTACTGCTATGCTGTAAAAATATAAACCATAAGTCGGGAAATTAAAATGACAAGACAAATACTTAGTTTTCCTCTGTGATTATTTGGCTTTTATTTTTATTTTTAAATTCCAGGTCACAGATTGGTGAAACCAATGACAAGTTGTTTCCTTCAGCCAGCCCACAAATACTTGCAAGAGAGCATGTTTACCAGACAAATGAACACAAAGTAGAAAGACCAGAGAGGCGCGATACAGAAAACTCTGAGGGGACAGGCTTGCCATTTCACAGTGACGAGAGTTCTGTGGCTGGGAAGAGAGTCAACAGTAACGAAACAGTCTCGCCACCTTCACTGCCTTCATCTGTGAGAACTACTGGGCTAAAGCCCGAAACTGGACCCCTCATGTTTTGGTCACAGCAAAACATCACAGAACAGGGTTATTCTGACAACTCCCTGTCCAGAGAACTTACACTTCTGTCTGCCTGCAATGCTGATAGTTGTCAGATGCCAAAACTCCACTGCCACCGCTCACCACCCCCTTTGCCACCAAAGAAATACTCTACAACCAGTGCACCAAGGTTAGAGAGAGCTGGACTTAACCCTGATGGCAGGGTTACCGAGGCATTTAACACTAATTCCTCCAGTCTTCCAAAACACAGCTCGAGTCCAGCCTCAGGAGCAAATTTAGAAGGGAGTGCATGCATGACCCAGGAAAGAGATAAAGAAACTATTGAAGGGAAGCAACGTGCTGCCAACAGCTGCCCGTACAGTCGTTCAACTAACGATTTTCAGCCAGATCAAGACTCTACTTCTATGTGTCCAAATGAAACAGTTTCATTAACTACCTATTTCTCAGTTGATAGCTGCATGACTGACACCTACAGATTGAAATACCATCAAAGACCTAAGCTCTATTTTCCAGAGAGCAGTGGCCATCGGAGTAATAATCCACTATCTCAAACTGAGCAAGTAGAGGGATCCATTACATAATGGTCATCTTTCGTCAGCTGTCCTTCTGAACAAAGACCTTTATCCATGTAAGATAAATGAACCAGCCGTTAAAATTACCAACTGATAAAATCTAACTGTATAAAATAAAAATCAGGATAACATGTTTTATGATAAACTTACTAAATATTTTAGAAATTTCCTTTGTGTGATCTTGGCGTGCCTTGAAAAATAAGGATGTATATAATTACTTTGTTATATAACAGTTAAGTAAGCACCGTGTCTCCTACTATTTGGTTAGTAAATGTGTAACTATTATACTTCCAGTATTCATATGTAGGCTGGTGTATTTTACTAATTAAGAAATACAAAGTGTCTGGGAAAGCAATATTTGCTTTTGCAGAGCACTTTCTAGTGGGTAACCAAAGATGGCTATACCCACATGCTTTTGACTTCTGTGATAGTCTAATACATGTGATCCTTCAAGTGTCTTAAAAATGCCCATGGATTTACGTGATCATCTGGAAAGCATTTGCCTTAATGATGAACAATTTTTAATAATCTCAAAGTCATATAAAATTTACTTTATTCCTAGAACTTTTCAGAATATCTATTTATCTTTATAACTTGTATCTAAAAATATTTCAGTCATGTAAGTTAAAAATAAAAATTTGGTAGTATATTATTTATTAAATTATTTTCTAGTTTTATATGAAATGTGAAAGGTCTTCCCTTTGGTTTAATTTACTTTAGGCTGCTAATAACCAATGTTACAAGTTAACATTGGGCCTCTTATTGGGATGGTCACTGCTGCTTTGATCACTTAAAGATTGCTAGATTGTCAGAGCTTTTACTATTGAGGCTTCCAGGTTAAATTTCTGCCTTTATATAAAGGTTTACTCCTAATGAAATGTCCTTTTATTTATTTTTTTCACTTAAACAGTGATTTTATATCCACAACCATCATGGAGTAGAGTTTATTTACTTAATATTTTTCATTATTTTGAAAGTAAGCTGAATTGCCTTATTAGTTTTGATTTTATTTTGTAACAGGCTGAAAACCTAACTAGTTTTAGAATAGTTTCAAAATGACTACTCCGGAGAATTGAGAACTACAAAATTAGTTGTCTTTATTCTCTCTCTAAATGGAGAAGACGCACAATCATTACTTTACAACTTGTAACTTGACGAGGCCCACAAATTGGTAAAACCGAAACCCAACATTTAAGAAAAAGTACTTTTAGCTAAACTGAACATTGCTTATTAAAAGTGTTGCCAATTCTTAGCCAAACCCTGTTTTTGTTCTTTTCCAGCATAATTGATGATCATTACTTTCTATTCTCTTAAGGAACACTTGAATATAAAATTAAAATTCATCCTTAAAGATTATTTTTAACAGCTTTTAGTACGGAGAGTTTGTAAATAGTGTAAACTTTGTAAATTGTATTGCGTTATCAGTGTTGATAATTCTTGCTTTTATAACATTGTAAAATACTAGCAAAGATCTTGTTATTTTTAATAGTTTTTAAAAGATTTTTAAGTTTTAAAAAAAACTCCTATTTGGTCTATATTCCCTGTTGGGAATGTATCGTTTGAAACACTAACTGATTTCTGTATTTTACAGCAGTTTCATAGATGTACCTTTTCAACTCAGTGGAGTTTGCAAAGAGAAATGTCATTTCTCCTTTTAATTGATGCACTTCTCAGTTAAAACCCTCTGCGTTATGTAAGACTGACTGAAATGGAAACTGATCATTTGTTGATTCAGCACAGAATAGATTCAGTATGTATTGGCTAATTAATTATATGTATTTCTTTTCTGGTGCCTATTTTTAACCAATGTTTCTGTGTTAAAAGCTTGTAACTTCTTAAATAATGTAATCATGTTTCAAATAGTTATCTTCAGAATATTATATTTTCATGTGAAATCAATTTCTTTTGGCTCAAAACAATGAGAGAAACTCAATTTTAAGCAGTATAGCTTGTCTTTTCTTTGCATTTATGAACTGTGGTCCCCCTTTCCACATTACTCAATTTATGGGAAACATTTAAAAAAAAATTAAAGCTCACAAATATTAGCCTAGGATGTTCCTAAGATTTACATCCCAAAGTCAGAACCACAGCTACCGGCAGCTATTCTATAGAGGGCAAGACGTCAATGGTTTGACTGTGGACAGTCGATCTCTGGAACAGTGTTATGGGTTGAAAACAGCCATAAGCAAGTTGTACTGGGTGTTAGGGCTCTTTTTCTTTTTCTTTCTTTTTTCTTAATAAACATCAATACTATTTATTATGGGGTAGGATGTGACTGATGATCAAAAAAGTTCTTTTTTTTTTTTTTAAAGTATGTTCCAGCTTAATCCAGATGAAGCTGAACTTTTGTTAAAGCTGTATTTAAAACCTTGACTTTTCTTGTTTTTACAGAATGCTTCTAAATTACAGTTTGTCATAAAAGGCATTATAGCCCAGCTTCCCTCTGGAAGCCCTGACTTTGCTTTAGTCAAGTCTCCAGGGCTTGGGCTAAACCCAGGTCTCAGGTATTGTGTAGGGGAAATCCCTCATTCAAAAGCACAGGGGAGAATTTTATCTAGTAAAGCTAGAGGAAGAGATCATTATCTTATCATCAAACTGTGTGGTTTTCTGAGACTAAGAGATCCCTCCCCTGCTGTCTTCCTTTTATTCTGTCCCAGAGTTCTATGCAAAAAGACACTTGTTTCCAGGTTGCATCTGGGCTGCTCCTGAAGCAGGATTGGAGCTGTAGATGTAGGACCCTTCTGGATGGTTTCAACTTGTGAGGTTTCACATGGAGCCAAAACCTGAGGTTTATTGGGCTTGCTTTTTTCTTCAGGCTGTATATAGTGACTCTTTTTATTTGTTTGTTTTGTTTATTTTTTGAGACCACGATGTCCTGGAACTCTCTATGTATGGTAAATCTTCCGTCCTTTCTTTTTTAACTCTGCACAAATTAAATGCCATCGTCAAGTCCTCCTGAGTGTGGAATAATACTGCAGGAAACATGTTATTGGGTGGGTGGGTAGGGAAGAGTGGGTTAGAAAAGCTTTTGTTTTGTAGCAGAGTCTGCCACAGCTAGTCCATCACATCAGTTTTACTTACAACATAAAATCAACAAAAACATCCAGACTGACAATCCAGTGCCACAAGCAAATAGCAAGCACTGAAGAGCAGAACTGTATCTTCAAGAGGTGAAGAAGCCCAAAGCATCATGAATCGAGCTGTACACTTTTAGCACAACACCCAGGTGACTTGCATTTTTACCACAGTGTTACTGATTTCTTTTGCTTCAAGAGAGACCTACAGACAACAGTACTTCCCAGCAATCCCTCCCTTTAGGAAAACCACTGACTCTTTCTATGCTTTGTTGAAGACAAATTCCAGATGAAAATACCCTTGTAACATTCCACAGGTCTCATATATTGTATGAAGTTATGCATATAAGGGCATCACTATAATTTCTGGCTTTGTTATTCTTCTCTACCTGAATCCATACCTTTGCCAAAGAGCTTAGCCTACTAGAGGTCATGTTTTCACAGCTGCAGACCAGTTCCTAATTGCACTGGAAATTACAGGCCCTCATGGGGTGAACAGACCCATCGCCTCTGGGCCTCACCTTTAAGAACTGGTTGTTCAATGCTTCATCATTCTGCTTCTGAATCCTACCTGTTAGTCAGTCGCCACTTCCCATGCTTCCTCTCCAACACTACCTGGGGTTGCCACCCCACAGGGTGTGAGGGTGGGGGATCAGAGAGTCAGGAAAACCCTCCAGGCCCTAGAGAAGGAAAGTAGGGCACAGGGCTTTTACAGCTTCCCTTGCTTTTCAGCAACCGCGCGTTTCCTTCCTTTTGCGGAGCTGAGAACATATACGACACCATGTGACACCTGGCAGACGATTTCTGCAAAGCTTCATGTCTGGAGAAGGGAAGGTTGACTCACGCTTGCTTTCACTGAATGTGTGAAACCTTTCGAGGAAATTTGGAGGCAGAAAAGCCAAAGGATTTTGATGATGTTCTTCATTGCTATTAAATCAGTATTTTTTTTTAATTAGGTATTTTCTTCATTTACATTTCCATGCTATCCTAAAAGTCTCCCATACCCTACTCCCCCAAACCCCCCCCTCCCACTTCTTGGCCCTGGCGTTCCCCTGTATTGAGGCATATAGTTTGCAAGACCTACGGGCCTCTCTTTCCAATGATGGCCGATTAGGCCATCTTCTGATACTTATGCAGCTAGAATCACGAGCTTGGGTACTGGTTAGTTCATATTGTTGTTTCACCTATAGGGTTGCAGACCCCTTTAGCTCCTTGGGTACTTTCTCTAGCTCCTCCATTGGGGGCCCTGTGATCCATCCAATAGCTGACTGTGAGCATCCACTTCTGTGTTTGCTAGGCCCAGGCATTGTCTCACAAGAGACAGCTATATCTGGGTCCTTTCAGCAAAATCTTGCTAGTGTATGCAATGGTGTCAGTATTTGGAGGCTGATTATGGGATGGATCCCTGGGTATGGCAGTCTCTAGATGGTCCATCCTTTCGTCTCAGCTCGAAACTTTCTCTCTCTAATTCCTTCCATGGGTGTTTTGTTCCCAATTCTAAGAAGGGGCAAAGTGTCCATATTTTGGTCTTCATTCTTCTTGAGTTTCATGTGTTTTGCAGATTGTATCTTGTATATTGGGTATTCTAAGTTTCTGGGCTAATATCCACTTATCAGTGGGTACATATTGTGTGAGTTCCTTTGTGATTGGGTTACCTCACTCAGGATGATGCCCTCCAGGTCCATCCATTTGCCTAGGAATTTCATAAATTCATTCTTTTAAATAGCTGAGTAGTACTCCATTGTGTAAATGTACCACATTTTTTGTATCCATTCCTCTGTTGAGGGGCATCTGGGTTCTTTCCAGCTTGGAACGTCTTCTGGATATATGCCCAGGAGAGGTATTGCGGGATCCTCTGATAGTACTATGTCCAATTTTCTGAGGAACCACCAGACTGATTTCCAGAGTGGTTGTACCAGCTTGCAATCCCACCAACAATGGAGGAGTGTTCCTCTTTCTCCACATCCTCGCCAGTATCTGCTGTCACCTGAGTTTTAGATCTTAGCCATTCTGACTGGTGTGAGGTGGAATCTCAGGGTTGTTTTGATTTGCATTTCCCTGATGATTAAGGATATTGAACATTTTTTCAGGTGCTTCTCGGCCCTTCGGTATTCCTCAGGTGAGAATTCTTTGTTTAGCTCTGAGCCCCATTTTTTAATGGGGTTATTTGATTTTCTGGGGTCCAGCTTCTTAAGCTCTTTGTATATATTGGATATTAGTCCCCTATCTGATTTAGGATAGGTAAAGATCCTTTCCCAATCTGTTGGTGGCCTTTTTGTCTTATTGACCGTGTCTTTTGCCTTGCAGAAGCTTTGCAATTTTATGAGGTCCCATTTGTCTATTCTCGATCTTACAGCACAAGCCATTGCTGTTCTATTCAGGAATTTTTCCCCTGTGCGCATATCTTCGAGGCTTTCCCCCACTTTCTCCTCTATAGGTTTCAGTGTCTCTGGTTTTATGTGGAGTTCCTTGATTCACTTAGATTTGCTCTTAGTACAAGGAGATATGAATGGATCAATTCGCATTCTTCTACATGATAACTGCCAATTGTGCCAGCACCATTTGTTGAAAATGCTGTCTTTTTTTCCACTGGATGGTTTTAGCTCCCTTGTCAAGGGCTGTTTCTCAATAAAAGTTTACCAACATCAAATCTAGATTAGATGTGCTTTTCATGTAATATGAAATTATTGTTTTCTAAGCACTTCAAATTATTAACTAAAAGAAAACCAGCTGGGCGCCTTTAATCCCAGCAGAGGCAGGTGGATCTTTCTGAGTTCAAGGCCAGCTTGGTCTGCAAAGCTGTGTACAGGGCCACACAGTAAGACCCTGTCTCAGGAAACAAAATCAAATGAAAAAGCAAAAGCAAAATCCATTCTTGACTATGAAGCCTTATATCTTATAGGTATCTGGCCCATGCCCAGCCTCGATATTATCCCTGACTTCCAAACATAGCTTGTTCAGTGCCCAGTACTTGGAGCTCTTTACTTTCATCCAGTAACTCAAGGTTAATGCCTCCCTAACAAGTTCTTCCAAGACCTAAGCCAATTCAGACACAACCATCAGCAGCTTCTTCATGTTTAGAAACCAACTGTGAATTTACTAAGGAACTGACCAGCCTACTTTTTGCTGTCTTTGATGAGAACAGATTTGCAGCTTGCCTTGAAAAACCCATTTATGTATTTCTAGTAACTTCTAAAGTGTGAGCATCGTAGTTTATTTTAAAAAAAAAATTCTCAGTTATCTATAGGAGTTGGAGCCTGCATGCTGTTCCTTTGTGGCAATTACAGCTATGTATTAACTGGACTTGAGTTCTTTGGAAAGAGCACTATTATAAAGAAATTGTCTTACACGAGCCTCAGAAATCTCATCTATCTATCTATTTATCTATCTATCTATCCATCTATCTATCTATCTCTGTTTGTCTATCCGTCTACTGTAGGCTTGAAGCCTAGGGAAGTTTGAGTTCTAGTCCAAACCTCAGGGACTGGCCAGTCTGAGAACTCAGATCTGCAAGTATTGATGTCCACGCAGAGCCCATTCCTGGAAATAGCTGAAAGGCTGGCAATCTGGGCAACGGGGAAAGTAATGAAAAGGGCTGGAGTAGAGTTTATTAAATACAGCTGTACAGCTTCAGTGGGCTTGAGAGGAATGAGAAACACTTTCAAGGGAGCTATTCTAAGGGGAGGGGTACACTACAGAGTCATTAAGGCAGTGGGTCATTGTCCCAGCTGGGGCCCATTTTGGTTAACTCAAAGGTCAGAACAGCCCTGCTTGGAGGCAGAGCTGTGCTCTGAGCCCGCTTGTCCTGCAGAGCCTACTCTGATGTTGTGTTCTGAGGCCAGACTCCTTCAGCACAGCCTTCCCTCGTCTCAGGATGGTATCCACACAAATAGATGTTCCAGGAGAGAGATCTGCCTTCTCTTTTCATCCATGTTCTAAAAGGGGTGGGGTGACTGGTCTCACATCAGGGAGGCTTCCTTTACTGTTTTCCCAGCATATTAGCTTCTATTCCTGAAACACAGACAGACCCAGGAATAATGTTTTGCCATCTGTCATGGATCCCTTAGCCCAAAGTGGCCCAAAAATTCACCATCATACTAAGGTTTCCATCCTAGAAATGTCCAGAGTTAGCTGACAGCTGTGGTGGGCTGGCTTGGGGCTCAAGAGAATAAAGTACTTGTGTGACCTAATGGCAAGCTATTAACCTCCCCACTCTACCACCAGAGAATCTGACACAGTGAAACTAAATTCAGTGATTAAACGTTTATTAGAGAAAATTAGTAAGCAGGTCCCAGAGTGTGGTAAACTCAGAGTCACCCCAGCCCTGTGTGCTAATACACATACTTCAGTTAACACCTTGCACAAAAATTACCCAAGCAAATGCAACAGTATCTTAAGACAACTGTAAACAGTTTACCAAATAGTGTGAATTATAAGGGAGAAGAACACCCCCTCTGAGTATTTTAGGCAGTTCTCATATACCGAAGAGCACTAAAACCAACAGTAAAGAACTTCTAATCACCCAGGTCTTAAGGTGAAAAGGAACAGCTTCCAAAATGTTTCCAGTAGCTGCTTTGGGACTGTGGCCTTTCTGAGTAAGTGCTACCTATTCAACTCTAGATGTCTATTTTATAATAGCATAGTTTTAAAACAATAGTTGAGAAAGTAAGCTTCACGAAGATAACTTTTTTTTTTTTTCTGATGCTCACTGCTGTGTCCAAACTGATGTCTGGGTAATAGTGAGGAACCCAATATCTATTGGGTGAGTAAATAACCACATACATTTATTTCCCTTAAGTACTTAAGTTACAGACATTATTAAAAATATATATTATATATCATTTAGCTACAATCATTGCTTCAACCATTAAAAACAGGTTTTAAACATATGATGCTACTTGAGTGAGGCCAAGGGCTGAAGGGAAGGTCAGACAGAGGTGCCGAAGTCAGCTGCTGGAAGTCCTCTTCATTCAAGAGTCTATAGTCGTTTTCAAGATTCACTCCAGAAGCCCCATTCTTGACTCAGCAAACCGGTCTGTAAAAACCAAATACTTGTTTCCTTCATCTGCTTATTTTGACGTTTAGTGGGAAGCTGACAGAGATACTGCTAGCCTATCCCTGCATAATCTACACTATTGATAAGGAAAACTAAAGGCCTACATTATTAAGTCATGAATTTTCTACCCAGAGGTGAAAATGAGATCATTAAAAATAACTAATAAATCACTGTTCTTGAAATGTCTATACCAAAATGTCTTAACGAGTTTTTATCAAAAAACTGTTTATCTTTTCACCCCCCATTCTCTGCCTTCTAATTTGCCACAAAACCGAAAAAATGAGAGCCAAAGAAACCCAAGATACTCCATTCTTTGACAGAGGTAGGACTGGGGACACTCTGGAAGATAATACGCGTTTATCTGCGTAAGTTATGGACAAGTTGAGTTTGCAAGGCTTGCTTTGGCCTAAGCATTTTAAGCAGGCGCACAACACTCAAATCACTTTAGATATAATCACATTTAACCTGTCATGCTCTATTTTTTTTATTACTTACGACATTTATTTACTTTTATTTTTATTAGTTTTTAGTAATTATTTTTATTATTTACGATAGATCTAATTATGGGCATAGGTTTCTAAAACTTAACAGTTCCTTTGTGGTGATGAAACAACAGACAAATATGGGAAGCCAAGTTTTCTCCACACTCCTCTTGCCACTGGGGTGTCAAGGAAATCCATTTTCGCTCTTCCAACTCCGCCATCTCTAGCTGCCGTCCCTCCCTCTCTCCCCGATAAGACTGAAGCAGCCGCCAGCTTCCTAAGCTCTTCAACTCTGCAACTCACGATACTCACCAGGGCAAGAGGTACACGAAGACGAACAAGGCCAGGTCGAAAAGGATGAAGAGCCAGAGATCCAGCCAGTAGGAGTGTTTCGGAAGCCCGTTCATCCCGGACTGAGGTGCCTCATCTTGGTTCCTCCTTCCAGCTTCGAACGAGCCCCTCCGTTCCCGGACACCGTCGGTACCAGACGCCGCTTGGCTCACCTCCATCTCCGCGTCGCTTCACTTCCGCGCACCTGAGACCAAACCTGAAGATAGCTTCGCGCCCAGTCCAGCAACCAATTCCGGGTGGCCCTGCCAACCGATTAGTCGCCCCGCCCCGCCGCCGCGCCCCGCCCCCGCGTCCCCGCCTTCCGGACTGCGCGCAGGCGTCCTCCCTTTCTAGGAATTCGCCTTCTTCGGCATTCCCGGGAACGCGCAGACTCCGCTGGGCCCGCTGTTCTTGGCGCAGGCGCTCTGTTCCACCACCCTCCCTCGCCCCCAGAACTCGGCGAAGGCGTCTGCCCGCCTCCCCGACTGCACGCATGCGCCCTGTGCCCCGCCCCATTGCTTCCTGGTGGGATGTCCCCTTGCGATGTTCAGCGGTGGCTTCTAAGGTGCAGGTGCGCTATCTCACGTAGCTCACACGCTGCTTTGCAGAGTGCATTACTGGTTCTCCCGGTTCCTGGGACGAAAACTGTCTCAACTCCTTTTCTCTGAGATGACGCCAGAACTTCAGGAACCGCCTCAAAGGGTTCCAGCCTTGCCCACCCACAAAAGTAGTCTTTTTATAAACATGAGCGTATGGGAGGATGTTTTTCCTTCTTCCTTCCTTCCTTCCTTCCTTCCTTCCTTCCTTCCTTCCTTCCTTCCTTTCTTTCTTCCTTAAAAAAACTAGATCGTGAGATTCTCTGATATTAACTTTGAAGACGGCAACATTGTGTGGCGATGTAAAAAGATTGGCAGACCCCGTAGAATCATCTCTCCAATACACGTAAACCTTTTGGTTTCTTACATGTTTGGGAAACTTGCCTGGTAGGTGGCCTTATCTACTCTCTCTTAAGGACATTCTGAAACTATTACCAGGGTGTGAGGGCTGAAAACCCATTGTCCTTACTTCAGGCCAGGTTGTTTTTTTTTTTTTTTTTTTTTTTTTTTTTGGTGGGGGGGGGGGGGTCGTTTCTGATGGTAGGGCATTTTCTGACTAGCTGCCTGAAGCCTAGAATTTTAGGCCTAATCCCCTGAACTGCCAATTTGAAGTCTGTCATGGAATTAGCCTGTCTCATCAACGTCACAATTACAGTCACGAATTTTCAGAAGGCTTGAAAGGAAATAAAACTTGAGACCTGTGATTCATGTAATGTATGTCAAATAGCCCAAAGAGTTGTTTGTGAGCTTTGAAACCTGGGGCTGAGAACATAGCAGAACAGACCAGGACATGCCCGGGCAGGCCCATCGCCTCCCTATCTCCCACCCCTCTGACCTCAGGCTGCTGATGTTTAAATGGACCAATCATGTGAAACCGCGCCAATTCCTCCCCCAGCCCCACTCCTTTTCTATAAAAACCCCTAGCTTCCAAGCCTCGTGGTCGAATCCACTGTCTCCTGTGTGAGATACGTTTCGACCCGGAGCTCTGCCATTAAAATACCTCGTGTTGTTACATCAAGGTGTTGTGTTCTATTCGTGATTCTTGGGTGCACGCTGAATCGGGAGTTGGGTGGGGGGTTCCCCACTAGGTTCTTTCAGGCTCAGATAAGGTGAAGCGTGGAATTAACATAGGAATTTCATGGGAGTATTTTAATAAGCCACTCAACTCTATGTCAGAATGTCCTGTAACCATTAGATAAAAGCCTGTTGGAGTCTACTAACTTAGCAGCCCACTAACTTATACCAACCATATAGCCCTGATAGCATCTTGGGCTTATAGAAAAGCTTTCTCCTTTCCTAAATCAGCCTCTCTAATGGACCCACCAATGTATTTTGGGCTTGCCATGTTTTATTACTTTCTTGGTTCTGTGAAGCGATTTTTAAAACTTCATGAATGCCGGGCATGGTGGCGCACGCCTTTAATCCCAGCACTCGGGAGGCAGAGGCAGGAGGATTTCTGAGTTCGAGGCCAGCCTGGTCTACAAAGTGAGTTCCAGGACAGCCAGGGCTACACAGAGAAACCCTGTCTCAAAAAAACAAAAACAAATAAAAACTTCATGAAACTGTTTCCATGTGGGAATATGAAATTGGGTAACCTATGTCTGTGTCCCCATGGCCATTCAGGGTGGCTCCTGAATAAACTGTTTCTTTCTTTTAAGATGAGAGCTGTAGTTTTTGCATGGACAATACGAAAGTTGGTTATGGATTTAGAAAATTAGGGAAAAATAACAAATTCTCTAAGGTTACTAAAATAACCAAAAAGTGAACTTTAATTTCAATATCTTAATGCTGTTGTTGTGTCAGCTAGCTAACTGGGCTTCAGTTCACTATTAGGTCATACAGACAACGATAGCGTGCAGCTGTAAAGAAGCACCCTGTATCCTTTGCCTTGTAGGTTGCAAGAATGAGAGCCATTTCCTGGGGATTAATCAGATTGTGTGTTAAGGATCAAAGCTCTCCACACAAACCACTCAGACTCCAGTCTCAGTTAAGCAAGAATAGTTTATTGAACACACACCCCCAAGACTGATTGATCAGGGTTGAAGCCTCCACTCGGGAGCTAAGACTGGACCTTACAAGGGCCAGCTTATAATGGAAAGAGAAAAAGAGAAACAGTAAACACATACACAGCATGGCAGGGAGGTCGGCTCTGACTCAGGCTACTTTGGCTGTCTAGACAGAACAGTTCTAACCAACCTTTGTTCTGGTTGGTCCTAAGCTTTGTTCTCATTGGACCTTATGATTGTAGAATTTCTTAAGATTAAAAAAAAAAATCTTAAGAAAATACAGAACGTTGCATGGTATGTGGGCAGCATGACCCTGCTCTGAGCTATGCTATTTTTCTGCATCAATAACTGGCATGCATGGAACAAAAAGGCTAGGGCTATGCTGGGGGAGCAGGCTTCAGCAGTGTGCTGTAGCAGATTTCTCTCCCTTTGTGGGTTAGAAGTTCCCTGCATCGAATGAACATTGAGTGTTTACAGTACTTAAGAAAAATAAATGGAACTCTTGATTCTTTCAGAGGTAGATCATAGGTCCACTGGCAAGGTAAGACCACTTTCTAATTATTGAAATAGGACTGAGAAAACTTGAATTTATTAAAATGGAAGTAGCCTGACATCAGGGGAAAAAAAAACTCTGAAATGTTTCCAAGTATCCCTGGTACTGAGTTGTGCTTCCTGCCTGTGGAGGTGTTGGTTTCCTTGATCTATGCAGGGAGGATAGGGCACGCCTGGGCGCTAAGTGATTGGTACCCGTGTGGAAGCATTGTTTCTGTGGGATAGTAATTATTGCAGATAGACAGGGGCGTTTATGTTGAATTCAGTTGACGGATCCTTCATTTCAGACTTAACTGGGCTGGTTCTTGGCTACTCCTCATAATAGAAATGAATGTAGAGTGTGTTGCTAAAGGAATGCTGTGCCACTTGGTTAAAAGCCAAGAAGACGAGGAATGGCTTAGATGGTAAAGACATTTGCTGCCAAGTTTGAGGGCCTGCATTCAACCCCCATGACTCCCAAGGTGGAAGGAGAGAACTGATTCCCACATGTCCTCCCTTGCATGAGCATGCATGGGCATGTGTGCATGCCTGCATGTGTGTGTACACATACAATAATAATTAATAACTCAAGAATAGTACTGTTCTGAAATCAAGGTATATTGTCCTGTATGGCTTTTGCATTTCCCCAGCCCCCTCAGACCTTAGGACCTCTACATTTCTGTGTGTTGGATTGTTTCAGTGCTGCTAGAGTCTAACCCAGCTGCCTTCCTAAGGTCGCTAGTGAATCACCTCTCACCTGTTTCTTCTTTTCCTCCTATTCACTGTTCCAGTTCCTGTTTGGTTGCTGGGAGGAGTCACTCTGATCACAGCAGCTCTTACAAATGAAAGCATTTTAACTGGGATCTTGCTTACAGCTTCAGGGGCTTACAGTTCCTTATCATTGTGGTGGGGAGTGAGGTGGCATACATAGGGGGAGCAATAGCTGAGAGCTGCATCTTGATAGCAGGGGTGTGGGGGTAGGGAGAGAGGGGGAGAGAGAGACAGAGAGAGATAGACACCATGCAAATGCTATTGCCATCAGGGAAACAAACCCCCTGAGAGTAGAAGAAAACTCAGCTGCACCAGGACTTAGCCCAACTGGTAAGATTCTAGAGTCTGACACCAGGCAATATATGGTTTATTTTATACACATTTAAGTACAGTACAATTTTGTAAAAAAGTTTTCTGGTAACAATTATCCAAATACCATGTGCACAAGAAAGCTTAAGGCGTGACTGCATGGAAACTCTTTTTGCAAAGTACTTGTGACTTCTACCAAGAAGATGGGTCCTCTAGTTTAAGGGCCTGGGATCTGGTATGGTCCTTGACTGGACTGAGTAGCATAGAGGTCAGCAGGCTCTATGTGACACTTCCCTGAAGGGTGGGTTTTATTGACTGAGAAACAAGGCTAAAGGCCTAGGGAAGGAGAGGTTAGGATACACATTCTGGGGGACTTTGGCGAGGCCTGGCCCTGTAGACAGCAGAGGTCACCAGGTCATTAACTACATCCACTCCCAGCCTTTTGGGTGGAAAACAGGTCTACATTTCCTCCATCAAGGAGACAACCCTGTGGGATTAACATTTCTGGCATCTCCACTTCTTATTTGTAAAACCTCAAAGTCCATCCCCAGCGACACACTTCCTGCAACAAGGCCATCCCCTTCCCAAGTAGTACCATTTCCTAGTCACAAGGTCTTCACATATATTAACTTGTGGAGGCCGTGCATATTCAAACCACCACAGTGTCTCTCCCAACAGTAATCCCATTGATTGGTACAACTATTTCTCCGTATTTTGGCACTTCTTTTTATTATTTTATCATCCTTGTTATCTCACAGATTGGGAATAGTGTTCTTAGTGTGAGAGTAAGCAGCATAATTGTCCTACGTCAATTCTAGCTTCTCTGTTATGTCCTGACTGTGAACAGCACCCACCCTGTATCCAGTAATTAATCTCCACCGTCCTCACGCGGCTTGCTGCCTTCGCTTTACTCTGCTGTTTTTTCACCAGGCTCTCTTCAGGTTAGTGCGTCCCATCCCTTCACACTGCTGTGATTCTCACTGTTTGTCTAAATCCTCCCCACGGGACCCGGGTAAGGCCTCATAGTTTCCCTTGCTGCAGTCCCAAGGGTCTAACTATTTCATCTGTATGTACGGAATTTGTCATGCTTCTCCTTGGGAAGAAGGTATTGAAAGGACGTGCTCGCATGCATGTTTTTCTTTCCT
Source organism: Mus caroli (assembly GCF_978045245.1). Lineage (NCBI taxonomy): Eukaryota > Metazoa > Chordata > Mammalia > Rodentia > Muridae > Mus > Mus caroli. Next base: position 37,202,639 of record NW_028227258.1, read on the forward strand.
TTAGCTCTTATCATCTCTCTCTACATTCTATCTATAACAACCATGTTTGACAGTATATTGGTTTGATCATTTTTTTCCTCAGATTTCTCTGTGTCTAAGTCAACCTGAAAATTTTTTAACATTTTTGTCTAGCATATTGGCTTGATTTGTGCCAGTTTATTTTTTCTTTGTTTGTTTATTGTTCATTCTGGGTTTTTTGTTTTGGTTTTGTTTTTGGTTTTTGGTTTTGTTTTGAATTGTTTTTTGAGACAGGGTTTCTCTGTGTAGCCCTGGCTGTGCTAGAACTCACTCTGTAGACCAGGCTGGCCTTGAACTCAGAAATCTGCATACCTGTGTCTCAGTATTAAAGTGCTGGGATTAAAGGCATGTGCCACTACTGCCCAGCTCATTCTGTTTTTTTCAGATAGAGTCTTGCTATGTCGTTAGGCTGGCCTAGAATTCCCTGTCCTGTTTAGGCAATAACACAGGTTCAGACTCACATGACTATGCGTGTTAACTCTCTGACCCAATAATGGAGAATCGTCCACTGAGCTTCCTGAAGGACTGAGTGAACCCTACCCAACACACAGAAAAAGCAGCCACCTACAACAGTCAAAAAAAGAGCCACGTCTTTCTGAGGAAACTTCCTTCCCTTTTGTAAAGAGCCTTGAGACTGGGAGGCAGGAGATGGTGTCTAAGATACACAGTCCCTTTAGTCTACTCCAATCTTCTGGAGTGGATTTAAAACAAAAAACAAGAAAACATTTTCATCACTACCACTACTGCTACTCTGTCTTTGCAAAAGAATATTAATTTGTTTGTGGCTTGTTTGTTTGTTTATCTAGTGTTGCTGGGGTACATGCCATACCGCATGGATGGAGCTAAAAGACAACTTTGAGAAGTCGATTCTTTCCTTCCACCTTTAGGAGGAGGCTAGAGATTGAACTTAGGTTGCCGTGTTTGCAAGGCAAACACTTTTCCTGGCTAAACTGTTTGTCCATCCCTATTCCACGTCTTCCCCAATTCCATATTCACAGCCACAGAACCTGTATCTCATGTCATAGAAGACACACAAGACCTCATCTAGTAACATTTCTGCCTTAACCTTCCTGGCAAAGGGGATACACCCTTGCCTGGCTTGTAGCTGTTTCATGTCCGCTGTCATTCCTGTAGACTGTAGGCTGCCCTTTAGCAGGGAGTTGGCAGTTGACCTTCTTGGAGCCTTCTACAGTTCCTCAGACAACACCTTGAAAATGGAAGGCATTTAATATTTATTCAATTTTATTTTGTTATAGCCTGTTAGGCCTAAAGCAATCCTAGCCAAACATACGTTTTACAGATCTTTCTTAAACATTATAGTGTAATAAATAATACCCCAGGATCTGATGCAACTGATCTGTCAGTCTTGGTGGGGATACTATAGAGGTTTACCTAAGCACTAGTAATTAATTAATTCGGTCCTCCCTTTTGGATAATTCTGAGACTCAAACCTAGCATTCAGATTGCTCGGCAAGTTTTCCACTGATTGATATCTTTAACCCTTAACTATTTCCCTCCTTTAACTGTAATAAGTACTTTCTGACTACAGACAGTATTGTCAAGCACTGTCTAGAGAGCCATAATAAGCAGAGGCAGTAGTCACCCCGATAAGTAGGAGTGCTGGCTGAGCACATCAGAAACATCAGGGGAAGGCTGGAGAGATGGCTCAGCGGTTAAGAGCACTGACTGCTCTTCCAGAGGTCCAGAGTTCAAATCCCAGCATCCACATGGTGGCTCACAACCATCTGTAATGAGATCTGATGCCCTCTTCTTGTGTGCCTGGAGACAGCTACAGTGTACTTACATATAATAAATAAATCTTTAAAAAAATATATCAGTGGAGTTTTTAAACTCTGTCACAGAACTCTGATATTCTTCATAATGGCTTGTGTATTTGGACTCCTGGGCAGAAATGAGCAAAAATATGTAATTTCTTCCCCCTTTCTCCTTCCACATATACACCATATAGACTCCTACCACAAGAACACAGTTTTGCCCATATTTAGAGTTCCACACTTGATTATATATCAAAATAAAGAAGGTGCCTCAGTAAATTTAAAGTTTAGAAACAGCTACAATTGGGCAAAGCTAAACTGATAGTGATAAGAAAGATGTTGAAATTCACAACCTGCTTTAGCTGCTAATCAGCTAAAGTGTCAATGGATTGTTGATGAAGGATATTAGAGAAGCAGTCACTATGAACAGAGACTAGAAGATTATTCGGTACATGTCCCATTTTTATCTCATGAGGTTGCACAGTAGTTATGTAAAACTATAAAACATTGGCATGACTTAGAGTAAGAAAATGAATGCCAAGGTGATAATTGTGTATGTAAACTGTTAACTAGAACTGCACTTCTCATACGTGCTCAATAAACTTACAGAAGTTATGTCTAGAAAATGTTATCACTAATGACTTGATTCTCTGAACTTATCCATATTCTTAGGGAAAAGTCAATGACTAGAAGTTGGGTGCTTTTGGTTTGTTTTTGTTGTTGGGTTGGGTTTTTTTGGTTTTTTGTTTTGTTTTAGTTAGAAAATAAGCCAAAGTTATCTAACACCAAATTAGTTCAGTATTTCTCATATCAGATATGGAGAGGTAACAAATCTCAGAGGGTTTGAATGATTTTTAACCACTTTTCAGGTCAAACTGTGTGAGGGTGGAAGACATGGCTGGACCGAAGCCAGCATCAAGCCTCGCCTGGGAAAGCGGGCTTCTTAGTGTTTATCTTAAACCACGCCCTGCCTCCAGCAGGGAGGGGAGAGGAAGCGGGTGTGTGTGAACCAATGCTACAGAGAAGGGGCCAACAGAGACATGGGTAAGTTACATAGGGACACATGTTTCTCAAGTCTAACTAACACTCTGTTCTATAACATTGGCATGATTTATGCTATTCCTTATGATTAACTAGGGGTGATTACAAATCTGTCTCCACACCTGGCTTTATGCAATTCTGGGAAATGAAGCCAACACCTCCTAAATGTTAGGCAGAGTTCCTAGCAAGTGTGACGCCACTCTAGCCTTCCCTACTAAACGCTTAAGGAAAGATACATGCCAGGCTTTTCCAAGCTCTTCTTTAAAAAAATAGAAGTGAGGGAACACTTCTTGTCTCATTCTGTCAGACAAATTAACAAAGCTAGATAATATCACAAGGAAAGCACAGGTGCTTGGACCGCCATGTTTAATTTAATAGCAGCTTTGTTCACAACAATACAGTGTCCACCAATAGATGATCAAACTGTGTAACAATATCAATATACAGTGAAAACCAGCCTGGAAGGATATTCTGTTGCAATACAGCGTGGATGAACACTAATGATACTATGCCAAGTAATATAAGCCAGTATCAAGAGAAATACTGTATAATCTCATTTATATAAAGTATCTAAATGAGTCACTTTACAAACAGGAAAGATAATCATGGGGCAAGCTTGAAAGGGGAATCTTGTGTGTAGAATCACAGTTGTGCAAGATGAAAGTGTACTGGAGATACTCACAGTGTGAGTGTATTAGCTACTACTAAAGTGTACTTTTGGAAACAGTATAAACATATGTATTGTGTGCTTCTACCACACTGAAATAAACATTATTCAATCTTAGGAATTATCTGTTATTATTGGTGTGTGTGTGTGTGTGTGTGTGTGTGTGTGTGTATACATGCAGACACACTATATGCTCACATATCAAGGTGCATGTGTAGAGATAAGAGGACTTTTAGGAAGTGGTTCTCTTCTCTCCGTGAGTTCCAGAGATTGAATTTGGGGTGTGAGATTGCAAAGCCATGAATATCCTTCCCTGTTCTTTTAGGCAGTCTTGAGAGCTTTATTTACTGGGACTCTCAGGAGCCCACTCACTCTGGTATGGATGGCCTAGTGGGATTCCTTAAGAGCTCAGAAGGCGAAGGTGGAGGGTGATAAGAGAGAGTGGGAAAGCTTGGGAGGCATGGGCACTTGGGAGGTGGGTGACCACAAACACTTCTAGCCCCGCACTCCAACTTAGAGCAATAGCTGTGGTTATCAACATGGAAGCAAGAGACTGACTGAGGACCCATGGCAGGACCTCAGGCCATCTACCTGGCTTACGATCCGACTGAAGCAGCTCACGTGCTGCTTCCAAGAACATCTGTGGCTGTTTTGAGAAATACCTCTCATTTACTGCCTGAAAGAGCTACTGGGCCAGAAGAGTTGAACTGTTGAACTGTTGGGTCAGATTAAGATTGAGCTAATCAACCTTGACACAGTACACAGAGTGAAGTTGAAAATGGGAGTTTCATGTGAGAGAAACAAAGTTGTTTTTATTAAAAATGAGTTACAAACCAAGTGTGGTTGCTCGTGCCTGTAAGCCCAACAACTCAGGTCTAAAGCAGGAGGGTTGCTGTGGGTTTCGGGCAAAGCTGGTTAGTGGATTCTAGGCCAGTGGAAGTTACAAAGTGAGATCTTGTCCTTTTTGTCTGTTTATTTACTGGATATTTTATATATTTACATTTCAAATGTTATCCCCTCTCCAGGTCTCCCTTCAGGAAACCCTCTATCCCATTCTCCCTCCCCCCTGCCTCTATGAGGGTGCTCCCCCACCCATCTACTCACTCTCACCTTCCCACTATGGCATTCCCCTACCCTGGGGCATCGAACCCCTACAGGACCAAGGGCTGCTCCTCCCTCTGATGTCCACCAAGGCCATCCTCTGCCACATACGCGGCCAGAGCCATGGCTCCCTCCATGTGTACTCTTTGGTTGGTGGTCTAGCTCTGGGGGTTCTGGCTGGTTGACACTGTTGCTCCCCCTAGGGGGCTGCAAACCCCCTCAGCTCCTTCAGTCCCTTCTCCAACTCCTCCATCGGGACCCTGCGCTCAGTCCAATGTTTGGCTGCAAGCATTGGCCTCTGTTTTTGTCAGGCTCTTAAAGAGCCTATGAGGTGACAGCCATATCAGGCTCTTGTCAGCAAGCACTTCCCAGCATCCAGCATCTGCCCAGGTTTGACAACTGTGTATGGGATGGATCCCCAGGTGGGGCAGTCTCTGGGTGGCCTTTCCTACAGTCTCTGCTCTACACTTTGTCTCCATATTTCCTCCTATGAGTATTTTGTTCCCCCTTCTAAGAAGCACTGAAGCAACCACAATTTTGTCTTCCTTCTTCTTGAGCTTCACATGGGCTGTGAATTGTATCGTGGGTATTCCAAGCTTTTGAGCTAATATCTACTTACCAGTGAGTGTGTTTAATGTGTGTTCTTTTGTGACTGGGTCACCTCACTAAGGATGATATTTTCAAGTTCCACCCATTTGCCTGTGAATTTCATGAAGTCATTGTTTTTAATAGCTGAGTAGAATTCCATTGTGTAAATGTTCCACATTTTCTGTATCCATTCCTCGGTTGAGGGGCATCTGGATTGTTTCCAGCTTTTGGCTGTTATAAATATGGCTGCTGTGAACATAGTGGAGCATGCATCCTTACTACATGTTGGAACATCTTCTGGATATATGGCCAGGAGTGGTTTGGCTGGGTCCTCAGGTAGTACTATGTCAAGTTTTCTGAGGAACCGCGAGACTGCTTTCCAGAGTGGTTGTACCAGCTTACATTCCCACCAGCAGTGGAGGAGTGTTCCTCTTTCTCCACATCCTCGCCAACATCTGCTGTCACCAGAGTTTTTGATCTTAGCCAATCTGACTGGTGTGATGTGGAATCTCAGGGTTGTTTTGATTTGCATTTCCCTGATGACTTAGGATGTTGAACATTTCTTTAGGTGCTTCTCATCCATTGAATTTCCTCAGTTGAGAATTCTCTGTTTAGCTCTGTTCCCCATTTTTTAATAGAATTAGTTGTATCTCTGGAGTCTCACTTCTTGAGTTCTTTGTATATATTGGATATTAGCCCTCTATCAGATATAGGATTGGTAAATATTTCCCAGTCTGTTGGTTGCTGTTTTGTCATATTGACAGTGTCCTTTGCCTTACAGAAGCTTTGCAATTTTATGAGGCCCCATTTATCTATTTTTGATCTTAGAGCATAAGCCATTGGTGTTCTGTACAGGAAAATTTCCCCTGTGGCCATTGCTCAAGGCTCTTCCCACTTTCTTTTCTATTAGTTTCAGTGTATCTGGTTTTATGTGGGGGTCCTTGATCCACTTGGACTTGAGCTTTGTATAGGGAGATAAGAATGGATCAATTTGTATTCTTCTACATGTTGACATCCAGTTGAACCAGCACCATTTGTTGAAAATGCTGTCTTTTTTCTACTGGATGGTTTTAGCTTCTTTGTCAAAGATCGAGTGACCATAGGTGTATGGTTCACTTCTGGGTCTTTAATTCTATTCCATTGATCTACCTGCTTATCGTGGTACCAATACCATGCAGGGTTTTTTTTTTTGTTGTTGTTGTTGTTGTTTGTTTTGGTTTTTTTTTTTTTTTTTTAATCACCATTGCTCTGTAGTACAGCTTGAGGTCAGGGATGGTGATTCCCCAAGAAGTTCTTTTATTGTTGAGAATAGTTTTCGCTATCCTGGGTTTTTTGTTATTCCAAATGAATTTGAGAATTGTTCTTTGAGTTGGAATTTTGATGGGGATTGCATTGAATCTGTAGATTGCTTTCAGCAAGATGGCCATATTAATCCTGCCAATCCATGAACATGGGAGATCTTTCCATCTTCTGAGGTCTTCGATTTCTTTCTTCAGAGACTTGAAGTTCTTGTTACACAGATCTTTCACTTGTTTGGTTAGAGTCACAACAAGATATTTCCTATTGTTTGTGACTATTGTGAAGGGTGTTGCTTCCCTAATTTCTTTCTCAGCCCATTTATCCTTTGAGTATAGGATTTGTTTGAGTTAATTTTATATCCAGCCACTTTGCTGAAGTTGTTTATCAGGTTTAGGAGTTCTCTGGTGGAATTTTTGGGGTCACTTAAGTATACTATGATATCATCTGCAAGTAGTGCTATTTTGACTTCCTGCTTTCCAATTTGTATCCCTTTGACCTTTTGTTGTCTAATTGCTCTAGCAAGAACTTCAAGTACTATATTGAATAGGTAGGGAGGGAGTGGCAACCTTGTCTAGTCCCTGATTTTAGTGGGATTGCTTCAAGTTTCTCTCCATTTAGCTTGATGTTGGCTACTGGTTTGCTGTATATTGCTTTTACTATGTTTAGGTATGGGCCTTGAATTCCTGATCTTTCCAAAAGTTTTAATATAAAGGGGTGTTGAATTTTGTCAAAAGCTTTCTTTGCATCTAATGAGATGATCATGTAGTTTTTTCTTTGAGTTTGTTTATATAGTGGATTATGTTAATGGATATCTGTATATTAAACCATCCCTGCATCCCTGGGATGAAGCATACTTGATCATGGTGAATGCTCATTTTGATGTGTTCTTGGATTTGGTTTGCGAGAATTCTATTGAGTATTTTTGCATCAATGTTCATTATGGAAATTGGTCTGAAGTTCTCTTTCTTTGTAGGGTCTTTGTGTGGTTTATATCTAAGTGTAATTGTGGCTTCAAAAAATGAATTGGTTAGTGTTCCTTCTGTTTCTATTTTGTGGAATAGTTTGAAGACTATTGGTATTAGGTCTTCTTTGAAAGTCTGATAGAATTCTCCACTAAATCCATCTGGTCATAGGCTTTTTTTTTTTTTTTTTTTTTTTTTGGTTGGTAGGCTTTTAATAACTGCTTCTGTTTCTTTAGGGATTATGGGACTGTTTAATGGGACTGGTCCTGATCTAACTTTCATATTTGGTATCTGTCTAGAAAATTTTCTGTTTCTTTAGGGATTATGGGACTGTTTAATGGGACTGGTCCTGATCTAACTTTCATATTTGGTATCTGTCTAGAAAATTGTCCATTCAATCCAGATTTTCCAGTATAGGCTGTTGTAGTAGGATCTGAAGATTTTTAAAATTTCTTCAGCTTCTATTGTTATATCTGTCTTTTCATTTCTGATTTGGTCAATTTGGATACTGTCTCTGTGCCCTCTGGTTATTCTGGCTAAGGGTTTATCCATTTGTTGATTTTCTCAAAGTACCAGCTCCTGGTTTTGTTGATTTTTATTTATTTTATTTTTTTGTATATTTCTTTTTGTTTCTACTTGGTTGATTTCAGCCTGGAGTTTGATTATTTCCTGCACTCTACTCCTCTTGGGTGTATTTGCTTCTTTTTGTTCTAGAGCTTTCAGGTGTGCTGTTAAGCTGCTAGTGTATGCTCTCTCCAATTTCTTTTTGGAGGCACTCAGAGCTATAAGTTTTTCTCTTAGCACTGCCTTCATTGTGTCCCATATGTTTGGGTATGTTGTGCCTTCATTTTCATTAAATTCTAAAATGTGTTTAATTTCTTTCTTTATTTCTTCCTTGACCAAGTTATCATTGAGTAGAGCGTTGTTCAGTTTCCATGTGTATGTGGGCTTCCTGTTGTTGCTTTGTGTTGTTGCTGAAGACTAGCGTTAGTGATCTGATAGGATGCGTGGGATTATTTTAGTTTTCTTATATCTGTTGAGGCCTGTATTGTGACCAATTATATGGTTTATTTTGGAGAAGGTACCATGATGTGCTGAAAAGAAGGTATATTCTGTTGCTTTAAGATGTAATGTTCTCTAGCTATCTGTTAAATCCATTTGGTGCATCACTTCTGTTAGTTTCATAGTGTCTCTGCTTAGTTTCTGTTTCCAGGATCTGTCCATTGACGAGAGAGGGATGTTGACATCTCCCACTATTATTGTGTGAGATATAATGTGTGCTTTGAGCTTTAATAAAGTTTCTTTTATGAATGTGGGTGCCCTTGCATTTGGAGCATAGATGTTCAGAATTGGGAGTTCTTCTTGGTACATTTTTTCTTTGATGAATATGAAGTGTCTTTCTTATCTTTTTTGATAACTTTTGGTTGAAAGTCAATTTTATTCAATATTAGAATGACTATTCCAGATTGTTTCTTGGGACCATTTGCTTGGATTTTTTTTTTCTAGCCCTTTACTCTGAGGTAATGTTTGTCTTTGACACTGAATTGTGTTTCCTGTATGCAGCAAAATGTTGGGTCCTGTTTATATATCCAGTCTGTTAGTCTGTGTCTTTTTTATTGGGGAATTGAGTCTATTGATGGTAAGAGATATTAGGGAATAGTGATTGTTGCTTCCTGTTATCTTTGCTGTTAGAGGTTGAATTATGTTTGTGTGGCTATCTTCTTTTGGGTTTTTTGAAAGAAGATTGCTTTTTTGCTTTCTCTAGGGTATAGTTTCCCTCCTTCTGCTGGAGTTTTCCATCTATTATTCTTTGTAGGGCTGGATTTGTGGAAAGATACTGTGTAAATTTGGTTTTGTCGTGGAATATCTTGGTTTATCCATCTATGCTAATTGAGAGTTTTACTGGGTATAATAGCTTGGGCTGACATTTGTGTTCTCTTGGGGTCTGTATGATCTTCCCAGGATCTTCTAGATTTCATAGTCTCTGGTGAGAAGTCTGGTGTAATTCTAATAGGCCTGACTTTATATGTTACTTTGACTTTTTTCCCTTACCGCTTTTAACATTCTTTCTTTGTTTTTGTCTATTTGGTGTTTTGATTATTATGTGACAGGAGCAATTTCTTTTCTGGTCAAATCTATTTGGAGTTATGTAGGCTTCTTGTATGTTTATGGGCATCTCTTTCTTTAGGTTAGGGAAGTTTTCTTTTATAATTTTGTTGAAGCTATTTACTGGCCGTTTAAGTTGGGAATCTTTGCTCTCTTCTATACCTATTATCCTTAGGTTTGGTCTTTTCACTGTGTCCTGGATTTCCTGGATGTTTTGGGTTAGGAGATTTTTGCATTTTGCATTTTCTTTGACTGTTGTGTCAGTGTTTTCCATGGTATCTTCCGCACCTGAGATTCTCTCTTCTATCTCTTGTATTCTGTAGGTGATGCTTGCATCTATGACTCCTGATCTCTTTGCTAGGCTTTCTATCTCCAGGGTAATCCCTTTGTGATTTCTTTATTGTTTCTATTTCCATTTTTAGATCCTGGATACTTTTGTTCAACTCCTTCACCTGTTTGATTGGATCTTCATGTAATTCTTTAAGGGATTTTTTGTATTTCCTCTTTAAGGGCTTCTACCTGTTTACCTGTGTTCTCCTGTATTTCTTTGAGGGAGTTATATATGTCCTTCTTAAAGTCCTCTATCATCATCATCATGAGATGTGATTTTAAATCAGAATCTTGCTTTTCTGGTGTGTTGGGAGTATCCATGGCTCACTGTAGTGGGAGAACTGGGTTCTAATGATGCCAAGTACCATCATCAGGTTTCTCTTGCTTATGTTTTTGCCCTTGCCTTTCGTCCTCTGGTTATCTCTGGTGTTAGCTGGTCTTGCAGTCTCTGACTGTGGCTTGTTCCTTCTGCAAGCCTGTGTGTCAGCACTCCTGGGAGACCAGTTCTCTCTGGGAGGAATTTGAGTATGGAGAGCTGTGGCACAGGGTCAGCTCTAAGATGCAGATGGAAACTGTCTCTGGCCGTTCCTTGGTTCCTGTGTCCTGATGGCTCTGGGTGGGTCCATCTTGGGCCAGGAATTTGAGCAGACCTGTGCTCACAGGTGTGTCAGCAGTCCTGGGAGACCAGCTCTCCCCCAGCAGTATTTGGGTATTGTACTGGCTAGTTTTGTGTCAACTTGACACAGGCTGGAGTTATCACAGAGAAAGGAGCTTCAGTAGGGGAAATGCCTCCATGAGATCCAACTGTAAGGCATTTTCTTAATTAGTGAATAAGGGGGGAGGTCCCCTTGTGGGTGGTGCCATCTCTGGGCTGGTAGTCTTGGTTCTATAAGAAAGCAGGCTGAGCAAGCCAGGGGAAGCAAGCCAGTAAAGAAGCATCCCTCCATGGCCTCTACATCAGCTCCTGCTTCCTGATCTGCTTGAGCTCCAGTCCTGACTTCCTTGGTGATGAACAGCAGTATGGAAGTGTGAGCCGAATAAACCCTTTCCTCCTCCCCAACTTGCTTCTTGGTCATGATGTTTGTGCAGGAATAGAAACCCTAAGACAGGTATGGAGAGCTGTGACACATAGTCAGCTCCGGGTGCCTCTGGAAACCAGAAGGATCCTCCAACCCTGTGATGTTTTTAATTTTTTCTTCCTCTTGTAATCCTGCTTTTGATGAGATCTTGTCTTAACTGCCTTTAACAATCTACAAACTTAGAGGATTATTAGAATTTGAAAGATAAACAACAAACACACTTCTGTCTTCTGCCCAGTTTTGATGGATGGACAGAGAGGATAGTGTGCTTACTTAAGTTGGAGCACAGCATCTCTGTTTTCAAGGTTGGAAAGATGTTTCTTGGTCTTTAAAAAAAAGAGAGAGAATGAACTTAAAATGGACTCTAAATGAATGTATAGACATGGGCGTAGATTTCTGATTTAACAATGAGAAGAGCTATAAAACGGCTTCATAATTTCCATGGAACCTAGGTAGTTGTCCTAATAATTTTCTTTTCATAGAGTGACTCTTACTTGGGTCCTCTGTTGGGAGCCATTTTGCTTGCTTCTGTGAAAGTCTGCCTTTTAGGCAGGGTCAAGGCAGGTCAGGTCTGTTGGCAGATTTCCTGGCCTGCTGAGGCATGGAATGATAAGAGGAGATACACTTAAGGCTCAGGTACTGTGGTGTATAAAAAGACTAGGCAAAATAAACTTGAGGCTGCTTCAGTATTTACTGTCAGTCTCCCCCCCCCCCCCCCATCTATCCCTTGTCTCTTCTTTCTGCCTTTCCTATCTTTAGCCCTTATTCCCCTCTCAGGTCCTGGTAGACTTGTGCCGGCAGACTCCAGCACAGTCCTCTCTAGAAGACTGAGTCCTACTTAGGTTTCTATTGCTGTGATAAAGGCCATGACCAAAAGCATGGACAGGGAAGAATTTATTTGGCTTACGATTCCTGAGTCACACAGTCCATTGAGGGAAAGCAAGACAGGAAGCTAGAGACAGGAGCTGAAGGAGAAGCTGCTTAGTGGCTTGCTCCTCTTGGCTTGTTCAGACTGCTTTGTTGGTATCATCAGGACCACATGCCCAGGGGTGGCGCTACAGTAAGCTGATCCCCGCACCCCAACATACATCAGTCATCATTCAAGAAAATGCTTGCTTCCATTGACATGCACAGGGCTTATTCGTAATGTCATAATCATGACAAGCTCATATGTACAGCCGCCTAGTTGTATTCTGTTCCCTTGTATTCAGTCATTGGCCTCTGGTTCTCATAGTTTCCCACACTCTCTTCGGCAATGATCCGTGCACCTTGGGAAGAGAGGGTAGAGGTAGAGCATAGACAATTCATTTGGTGCTGAGCATCCAGCAGGCCCTTGTTCTCTGCACCTTGGCCAGCTTGCTCATTGCTATTACTGCATACCTATCACATGGGGGTTGAAAGATGCATTACTCTGTGTCTCCTTGCCATGTGGGCGGTAGAGCTGTTTGGTTTTGAGACAAGGTTGGAGAAGTGCAATGGCAGAGAGCAGGTGACATTGGAACAATAAAAGTAAGGGAATGAGCTATTCTCAGTCTGTTCTGTATGACATCGGTTAGAGGGTTATGGCGTAAGAGCTCAGGGTTTGGAGTCATGGGCTCATGGCAATTTTGGAATTATGCTTGAGTTATGCTGGGTGAGGTTCTAGGCTCTATAAAATATGAATAGCTCAATTAGTACAGAGGAAGAGTTGTAAGAAGCAAACAAGGCTCTTATTTCAATTCATTTCTTTTTTTTTTTTTAAGTATTTTATCTTTTGTCATGGGTCAGAACAAACCCCAGCATGGCAAAGAAGGTGGACACCAAGCCCCATCTCTACCTGAGAAGCTGCTGGCACCTGATAGGTCCTAGAAGAGGGTAAATTTTTTTTTTTTTAAGAACATTACCACTGGTAGGTAAACTGTACACTAGTGGAAAGCCACACACCCAAGACATCAATAGCACAAATTGGATTCTGTGTTTTCTTTCTTGTTTTTGTTTTATTTTTTCTAGACGGCTTTGTTCTGTATAGCGCTTGCCATTCTGGAACTTCCTTTGTAGACCAGGCTGGCCTTGAACTCAGAGAGTGAGCTGTCTGCCTCTGCCTCTTGAGTACTGGGATTAAAGGTGTGTGCTACCAATGTCTGACTTACTTTTGTTTTTAAAAGGATACAGAGTTGGATAGCTGTGGAAGAGGGGTTGGGTTTGGGAGAAGATGGGTAGGGGGTTGAATATGGCCAAAAGTAATTGTACAAAATTTTCAAAGAACTAATAAAGGAAAAAGAGATTTTCAGGCCATAGTTGGGAAAAAAAATAAACAAAACCCAAAGAAGTAAAAAAAATTCCAGGCACAATAGGACTGATGCATGTATGGATTTACATATTATGGCAGCACACACAAGACTTCCATAAGTCGAGTGTTCCCAGCACTGAAAGGAGGACTGGCCGTGGGGTCCCACCCACGAGTGGGAGGGAAATATATATTCACCCTCAAAAGGAAAATCGGTTTTCTCTAATGGAGTGTTACTGGTTACATTAGTCACATGCCAAGGCAGGCTTCATGCCTAGGAGTAGTTGGCCAACATAAAACAAACTTCGTGTGTGTGTGGTGTGTCTGTGTGTGTATATGTGTGTGGTGTGTCTGTGTGTGTGTGTGTCTGTATGTGAGGTACGTGGTGTGTGGTGGGGGGTATGTGTGTATGTTTACTTTTTGTTTTGTTTCACATTTAAAAAGCATTTTTACTGATCTTTGGCTTGTTCTGATTTTTGGTTTTGTGGTTTTAGGGGAATAGAATGGTTTAGCAGGTTTTGTTTTTTTTTCTTTCTTGTTTGAAAGAAAAAGTTAGGTAGATAGGTGAAGAGGATCTGGGAAGAGTTGAGAGAGGACAAAAACATGATCAGACTATGTTGTATGAAAAACATAACTGGAAAAAAAAAGAGGTGAAAAGCTCTGTTCTGGAGCACATGAGGACACACACTTACCGGGTCGGAGTGTGAGATGGACTGTGCTCACTCATTCTTCCTGCTCAGAGAATTGGTTAAAGAGATGTGTCACATTTATTTCCTTCGACATCTTTTTTTTAAAAAATACTATTGTTACATTATCTAGAAGTGAAGCCGACGGGTGACATCAATCATGTGCTCCTTTATCTGCATGATGGTTGCTCTAAGGTCAGGAAGAGGGCTGTTCTTTAACTCTCAAGGACTTGGAAAGTGGTGTGTGTGTGTGTGTGTGTGTGTGTAGTCTGTGTGTAGGTGTCTGTATGTGTGTATGTGGGTGTGAGTGGGTGTGTATCTGTGTGGGGTGTGTGTGTGTCTGTGGGGTGTGTGTGTGTGTGTGTAAATTGTTTGGACACAAAACTTGAGGACGTGGCCTTGAAACTGGGCTGACACTTGGGGAGAACTCGGGCCTTTCCGTTCCGATTTCTACTAATCATCCACCTTCCCACAGTCCTAACTACTGATTACCAGATTAAAATTTCAGTTCTGTCTTTAATTCTTAGTAATCTGGATTATAGACTGGGGGTGGGAGGGGCTTCTATAACCGTGCATGCTAATGGACTCCTCAGTGGGGACAGGTGAACTGAGACACCCTCTGCAACAGTTCCTTATCATCACTGCTGACTGCTCCACGCCTCCTGATCTTTCTCGTTCACTCTTCCATCCCATTCAATTCTCCAATAAACTCAATTGCACCAGTATTCTGAATGTTGGCCTCTGGGCTCAAGCAAAGCAGAGGTACACAACCCTGTGTGTTAGCAAACGCGGTGTCACTACCCACTTTCAAAAGATGGCAATGTTTCTTCAGGTGATCTGATTCAGAACTGAGATAACCCTACATAAAGTGTTAATGCTGTTTCTGTTTAGTAAATGAAAACAGTTTTAGGGAATTGCTCCTGCAGTAAGAAAAATGAGCCTTCGTATTAGTTTTGCTCATACAGAACCTGGAGCCACATAAACATTCAATACCATTTTAAACTTTAGGACATGGTATAGCTAGCTATCTTTGCAGCAGCCACTGAGACACAAATGGAAAGCGACCATGTCCTTGTCCAGTAGAGGGCACTCCTGTATTGTAACCAAAGCAAGTCTCAACAGAAGGTAAAGCCCCATCTCCTGAGGGAAGCATCTGTCCTGCCTCCCACTCCTCACAAAGCTCCTCTAGCTTCCGCTCTGTATCAGGCAAGTACCTTATCTACACATTTGGGTTTGAAGTGCCTATGAATGCCTTGCTGGTGTTGTCTAGTTATTCTTTTGAAAATACTTTTTTTTATACTTATGAACAGTCCGCTCTTAGGGATGGGACTGGTGAAGTTTGCAGGGCCTGTATAAATATACAGGGAGCTGACAACATCGCTCAGTGGGTAGATGCGTGCTGAACAAACATGTGGTCCTGAGTTATGATCCCTAACATCTACATAAAACCTGGACATGGTGGTGCACCTCTGGAACCCCAATACTGAGAAGGCAGTAGATATAGGAGCAGGGGTCCCCATAGTTTTCCCGCCTGCCAATCACTGATTGGTGAGCTCCAGGTTCAGCTGGAGAACCTGTCCCCTCAAATACGGTGAAGATTAGAAAAGATACCCAATATCAACTTGGGTCCTCCATATATACCCAGGCACACATGTGTACAAGGACTCCCACATTCCATCATAAACATGTACACGTACTCACAAAGACACACACACACACAAACACAATCAAAGGAAGGAAGACAAAATACAATGACTCTGTGTAATTTGAGAATCTTTAAAAAAGTAACAGCAAGGCATTTAAACAAACATAGGGTCTTTTTGAGCCAAAGCATGATGTTAGTCCAGGAAACCAGCCATATTTAACAAGATACGTGATATTTCCCCCTCCCACTCCATGTTCTCTATCATCCCAGCAATCTCTTCCCCCATGGCATATTCCCAAATGGCTGCTGAAGAAAGGGAGACTTACTGTTACTCAGACACCATATTATATGTACGATATTGCATAAAATGTATATTATATTACGAAAGGAGCTTAGAAATCCAGTCTAATTACTCAATTTAAAGATGCCTGAACTACATTCCAGAGAGATGAAGTGAAGTTCACACTAGTTATGCTTAAGCCTGGACCAGATCGAAGAGGTCTCATCTGCCAGGGTGAGGCTCACTCACACAGGCCCATGGAAAAGGGATGCAAGGTTGGTTCAATATGCGAAAATTCATTAACATAATCTACTATATAAACAAACTCAAAGGAAAAAAATCACTTGATCATCTCCTTAGATGCAGAGAAAGCATTTGTGTTTAAGTTTTTGCCTCTCTTACTCTTCTCTCTCGCCCTCCTTCTCTCTCTCTCCCTCCCCCCTCTCTCCACGTGGCCAGGGCCGGCCTCTCTCCCTCTTTCTACCTTCTTTCTTTCTCTCTGCCTTTGTACAATAAAGCTCTAAAACTATTTAAAAAAAAAAAGAAAAGGAAAGAAAAAAGAAAAGAAAAGAAAAAGCATTTGACAAAAATACAATACCCCTTCATGTTAAAAGTATGGAGAGATCAGGAATTCCAGACCCATACCTAAACATAATAAAAGCAATTTACTGAAAACCAACAAACAGCCAATATCAAATTAAATGGAAACATACTTGAAGCAATCCCACTGAAATCAGGGACAAGACAAGCATGCCCACTCTCCCGATATCTATTCAGTATAGTATTCGAATTGTTAGCTAGAACCATAAGACAACAAAAAGAGATCAAGGGGATACAAATTGGCAAAGAAGAAATAAAGGTATCACTATTTGCAGATGATACAATAGTATATAAAAGTGACCCCAAAAATTCTACCAGAGAACTTCTCCAACTGATAAACAACTTCAGCAAAGTGGCCAGATATAAAATTAACTCAAACAAATCAGTGGCCTTTCTCAACTCAGAGGATAAACAGGCTGAGTAAGTAATTAGGGAAACAACTCCCTTCATAATAGCCACAAAGAGTATAAAATACCCTGGGGTAACTCTAACCAAACACGTGAAAGATCTGAATGACAATAACTTCAAGTCTCTCAAGAAAGAAATCGAAGATCTCAGAAAATGGAGAGATCTCCGATGCTCATGGATTGACAGAATTAACATAGTAAAAATGGCCATCCTACCAAAGGCAATCTATACATTCAATGCAATCCCCATTAAAATCCCAACTCAATTCTTCAAAGACATGGAAAGAACAATTCTCAAATTCATCTGGAAAGGAAAAAAAACAAACAAACAGAGTAGCGAAAACAATTCTTAACAATAACAGAATGGCTGGGGGAACACCATCCCTGACCTCAAGCTTTACTACAGAGCAATAGTGATAAAACTGCATGGTATTGGTACAGAGACAGATACAGTGATCAATGAAGTAGAATTGAAGACCTAGAAATTAAACCAGACACTTACAGACTCTTGATCTTTGACAAAGAAGCCAAACATACAATGGAAAAAAAAAGAAAAGAAAAGAAAAAGAAAGCATCTTCAATAAATGGTGCTGGACTAGCTGCCTGTATATAGAGAAATGAAAGTAGACCCATACTTGTCACTTTGCACAAAGCTCAAATCCAAGTGGACCAAGGACCTCAACATAAAACCAGATACACTGAATCTAATAGAAGAGAAAGTGGAAAAGAGCCTTGAACTCATTGGCACAGGGGGAAATTTCCTAAACAGAACTTCAATGGCTCATGCTCTAAGATCCAGAATTGATAAATGGGACCTCATGAAACTGGAAAGCTTTTGTAAGGCAAAGGACATAGTCAATAAGACAAATCAATAACCTATAGATTGGGGGAAAAAAACGCAACTAACCCCACATCCAATAGAATGTTAATATCCAAAATATATAAAGAACTCAAGAAGCTAACCACCCCCAAACAAACAAACAAACAAACAAACAATCCAATCAAAGAATGGGGTATAGAACTACACCAAGAATTCACAACAGAGGAATCTCAAATGGCTGAGAAGCACCTAAAGAAATGTTCAAAGTCCTTAGTGATCAGAAAAAATGCAAATCAAAACAACCCTGAGATTCCACCCTACACCAATCAGAATGGCTAAAATCAAAACCTCAGGGGACAACTCATGTTGGTGAGGATATGAAGAAAGAGGAACACTCCTCCATTGCTGGTGGGATGGCAAACTGGTACAACCACTCTGGAAATCAATGTTGAGGCTTCTCAGAAAATTGGAACTGTATCTACCTGAAGACCCAGCTATACCACTCTTGGGAGTATACCCAAAAGATGCCCCACCATGACACAGGGGCACATGTTCCACTATGTTCATAGCAGCCTTATTCATGATAGCCAGCTTATTGTGAAGCTGGAAACAACCCAGATGTCCCACGACAGAAGAATTGACACAGAAAATGTGGTTCATTTATACAATGGTGCTATTCAACTATTAAGAATAAGGACATCCTGAGTTTTGCAGGCAAATGGGTGGAACTAGAAAATACCATTCTGAGTGAGGTAACTCAGACCCAAAAGGACATGCATGGTATGTGCTCACTAATATGTGGATATTAGCCAAAAAGAAAAACAAAAAGTACAGAATACCCAAGATACAGTCCACAGAACTCAAAAATGTCAACAAGCTGAAGGGCCCAAGTGAGGACGTTTAGTCCTACTTGGGAGGAAGAAGAAAGCAACCACAAAGAGAAGGGAGAGAGGGACCTGGGATGGAAAGGGGACAGAGGAGGAGATGCCAGATAGGTGGGGATGGGGGGAACAAGATCTGGTATTGGGTTGGGGAAAAGGACTGAAGCCCTGAGGACCAGCAGAAAGAATGGAAATAGGCAACCTTGGGAGGTAGGAGGTTGGAGGGACCCTCCAGAATGTTCCAGAGACCTGGGAGGTGAGAGACTCTCAGGACTCAAAGGGTGGGATCCTAGATGAAATCCCCTACAGTGGGGAAAGCGAACTTGTAAAGTCCACCTCCAGCAGAAAAGTGAAGGATGAGGTTGCTATCCCACAGTCAAAACTCTGACCCATAATTGTTCCTGTCTGAAAGAAGTGCAGGGATGGAAATGGAGAGGAGCCTGAGGAAAAGAAGGTCCAGTGACAGGCTCAAAGTAGGATCCAGATCAAGGGGAGGCCCCAAGCCCTGACACTATTACTGAGGCTATGAAGTACTCACAAAAAGGGACCTATCATGACTGTTCTCCGAAAGACCCAACAAGCAGCTGAAAGAGTCAAATGCAGATATTTGCACCCAAACAATAGACAGAAGCTGCTGACCCCTATGGTTGAATTAGGGAAAGAAGCAGAGGAGAAGGGCAACCCTCTAGGAGGACCAGCAGTCTCAATTAACCTAGACCCCCAGATCTCTCACATACTGGATCACCAAACAGACAGCATACACTAGCTGATATGAGGCCTCCAACACATATACAGTAGAGGACAGCCAGGTCTGGACTCAGTCAGAGAAGATATACCTAACCCTCAAGAGACTGGAGGTCCCAGGGAGTTTAGAGGTCTGGCGGGGTGGGGTGGGTGCGAGGGACAATCCTCGTGGAGACAGGGGTTGGGAAAGAAGGGGATGTGGAACAGTTGGAGGGTGGACCAAGAGGAGAATAAAATCTGGAGTGTATAAATAAATAAATAAATAAATAGGAAAAAAGTTTTTCAATCTACTCAAAGGAAAGGTTTCAATCTACATTTTGGTTCATTTTCTCTACAAGGATACACTGTTCTATAATATAAATTGAGGGCCATCTATATACAAGAAACCACTCAAGATGTTTTTTTTTAATTTTTAATATTTTTTATTACATATTTTCCTCAATTACATTTCCAATGCTATCCCAAAAGTCCCCCATAGCGCTCCCCACTTCCCTACCCACCCATTCCCATTCTTTTGGCCCTGGCATTCCCCTATATTGGGGCATATAAAGTTTGCAAGTCCAATGGGCCTCTCTTTCCAGTGATGGCCGACTAGGCCATCTTTCAATACATATGCAGCTAGAGACAAGAGCTCCGGGGTACAGGTTAGTTCATCATGTTGTTCCAACTATAGGGTTGCAGATCCCTTTAGCTCCTTGGGTACTTTCTCTAGCTTCTCCATTGGGAGCCCTGTGATACATCCAATAGCTGACTATGAGCGTCCACTCCTGTGTTTGCTAGGCCCCGGCATCGTCTCACAAGAGACAGCTATATTTGGGTCCTTTCAGCAAAATCTTGCTAGGGTATGCAATGGTGTCAGCATTTAGAAGCTGATTATGGGATGGATCCTTGGATACGGCAGTCTCTAGATGGTCCATCCTTTCATCACAGCTCCAAACTTTGTCTCTGTAACTCCTTCCATGGGTGTTTTGTTCCCAATTCTAAGAAGGGGCACAGTGTTCACACTTTGGTCTTCATTCTTCTTGAGTTTCATGCTTTTAGCAAATTGTATCTTATATCTTGGGTATCCTAAGTTTTGGCCTAATATCCACTTATCAGTGAATACATATTGTGTGAGTTCCTTTGTGATTGTGTTACCTCACTCAAGATGATGCCCTCCAGGTCCATCCATTTGGCTAGGAATTTCATAAATTCATTCTTTTTAATAGCTGAGTAGAACTCCATTGTGTAAATGTACCATAATTTCTGTATCCATTCCTCTGTTGAGGGACATCTGGGTTCTTTCCAGCTTCTGGCTATTATAAATAGGGCTGCTATGAACATAGTGGAGCATGTATCCTTTTTACCGGTTGGGACATCTTCTGGATATACCTCTGGGTATATCCAGGATATACCTGGGACATACCTCTGCCCAGGAGAGGTATTGCTGGATCCTCCGGTAGTACTATGTCCAATTTTCTGAGGAACCGCCAGACTGATTTCCAGAGTGGTTGTACAAGCTTGCAATCCCACCAACAATGGAGGAGTGTTCCTCTTTCTCCACATCCTCGCCAGCATCTGCTGTCACCTGAATTTTTGATCTTAGCCATTCTGACTGGTGTGAGGTGGAATCTCAGGGTTGTTTTGATTTGCATTTCCCTGATGATTAAGGATGTTGAACATTTTTTCAGGTGCTTCTCTGCCATTCGGTATTCCTCAGGTGAGAATTCTTTGTTCAGTTCTGAGCCCCATTTTTTAATGGGGTTATTTGACTTTCTGGAGTCCACCTTCTTGAGTTCTTTATATATATTGGATATTAGTCCCTTATCTGATTTAGGATAGGTAAAGATCCTTTCCCAATCTGTTGGTGGTTTTTTTTGTCTTATTGATGGTGTCTTTTGCCTTGCAGAAGCTTTGCAGTTTCATGAGGTCCCACTTGTCAATTCTCGATCTTACAGCACAAGCCATTGCTGTTCTATTCAAGAATTTTTCCCCTGTGCCCATATCTTCAAGGCTTTTCCCCACTTTCTCTTCTATAAGTTTCAGTGCCTCTGGTTTTATGTGAAGTTCCTTGATCCACTTAGACTTGACCTTAGTACAAGGAGATAGGAATGGATCGATTCGCATTCTTCTACATGTTAACAACCAGTTGTGCCAGCACCATTTGTTGAAAATGCTGTCTTTCTTCCACTGGATGTTTTTAGCTCCCTTGTCGAAGATCAAGTGATCGTAGGTGTGTGGGTTCATTTCTGGGTCTTCAATTCTATTCCATTGGTCTATTTGT
The DNA here is from genome assembly GCF_978045245.1 of Mus caroli. Lineage (NCBI taxonomy): Eukaryota > Metazoa > Chordata > Mammalia > Rodentia > Muridae > Mus > Mus caroli. The sequence goes on from NW_028227258.1 coordinate 37,224,197, forward strand.
CTGTCACTATACCAGTACCATGCAGTTTTTATCACAATTGCTCTGTAGTAGAGCTTTAGGTCCGGCATGGTGAATCCACCAGAGGTTCTTTTATCCTTGAGAAGAGTTTTTGCTATCCTAGGTTTTTTGTTATTCCAGATGAATTTGCAGATTGCACTTTCTAATTCGTTGAAGAATTGAGTTGGAATTTTGATGGGGATTGCATTGAATCTGTAGATTGCTTTTGGCAAGATAGCCATTTTTACAATGTTGATCCTGCCAATCCATGAGCATGGGAGATCTTTCCATCTTCTGAGATCTTCTATAATTTCTTTCTTCAGAGACGTGAAGTTTTTATTATACAGATCTTTCACTTCCTTAGTTAGAGTCACGCCAAGATATTTTATATTATTTGTGACTATTGAGAAGGGTGTTGTTTCCCTAATTTCTTTCTCAGCCTGTTTATTCTTTGTGTAGAGAAAGGCCATTGATTTGTTTGAGTTAATTTTATAGTCAGCTACTTCACTGAAGCTGTTTATCAGGTTTACGAGTTCTCTGGTGGAATTTTTAGGGTCACTTATATATACTACCATATCATCTGCAAAAAGTGATATTTTGACTTCATCTTTTCCAATTTGTATCCCTTTGATCTCCTTTTGTTGTCGAGTTGCTCTGGCTAGGACTTCAAGTACAATGTTGAATAGGTATGGAGAAAGTGGACAGCCTTGTCTAGTCCCTGATTTCAGAGGGATTGCTTCAAGCTTCTCACCATTTACTTTGATGTTGGCTACTGGTTTGCTGTAGATTGCTTTTATCATGTTTAGGTATGGGCCTTGAATTCCTGATCTTTCCAAGACTTTTATCATGAATGGGTGTTGGATCTTGTCAAATGCTTTTTCCACATCTAACGAGATGACCATGTGGTTTTTGTCTTTGAGTTTGTTTATATACTGGATTACGTTGATGGATTTCCGTATATTGAACCATCCCTGCATCCCTGGGATGAAACCTACTTGGTCAGGATGGATGATTGTTTTGATGTGTTCTTGGATTCGGTGAGCAAGAACTTTATTGAGGATTTTTGCATCAATATTCATAAGGGATATTGGTCTGAAGTTTTCTATCTTTGTTGGGTCTTTTTGTGGTTTAGGTATCAGAGTAATTGTGGCTTCATTGAATGAATTGGGTAGAGTACCTTCTGTTTCTATTTTGTGGAATAGTTTGTGAAGAACTGGGATTAGATCTTCTTTGAAGGTCTGATAGAACTCTGCACTAAACCCATCTGGTCCTGGGCTTTTTTTTGGTTGGGAGACTATTAATGACTGCTTCTATTTCTTTGGGGGATATAGGGCTGTTTAGATCATTAACCTGATCTTGATTCAACTTTGGTACCTGGTATCTGTCTAGGAACTTCTCCATTTCATCCAGGTTCTCCAGTTTTTTTGAGTATAGCCTTTGGTAGAAGGATCTGATGGTGTTTTGGATGTCTTCAGGATCTGTTGTTATGTCTCCTTTTTCATTTCTGATTTTGTTAATTAGGATGCTTTCCCTGTGCCCTCTAGTGAGTCTGGCTAAGGGTTTATCTATCTTGTTGATTTTCTCAAAGAACCAGCTCCTTGATTGGTTGATTCTTTGAATAGTTCTTCTTGTTTCCACTTGGTTGATTTCGCCCCTGAGTTTGATTATTTCCTGCCGTCTACTCCTCTTGGGTGAATTTGCTTCCTTTTGTTCTAGTGGTTTTAGGTGTGTTGTCAAGCTGCTAATGTGTGCTCTCTCTAGTTTCTTTTTGGAGGCACTCAGAGCTATGAGTTTTCCTCTTAGAAATGCTTTAATTGCGTCCCATAAGTTTGGGTATGTTGTGGCTTCATTTTCATTGAACTCTAAAAAGTCCTTAATTTCTTTCTTTATTCCTTCCTTGACCAAGGTATCATTGAGAAGAGTGTTGTTCAGTTTCCATGTGAATGTTGGCTTTCTATTATTTATTTTGTTATTAAAGATCAGCCTTAGTCCATGGTGATCTGATAGGATGCATGGGACAATTTCAATATTTTTGTATCTGTTGAGGCCTGTTTTGTGACCAATTATGTGGTCAATTTTGGAGAAGGTACCATGAGGTGCTGAGAAGAAGGTATATCCTTTTGTTTTAGGATAGAATGTTCTGTAGATATCTGCCAGATCCATTTGATTCATAACTTCTGTTAGTTTCACTGTGTCCCTGTTTAGTTTCTGTTTCCATGATCTGTCCATTGGTGAAAGTGGTGTGTTGAAGTCTCCCACTATTATTGTATGAGGTGCAATGTGTGCTTTGAGATTTACTAAAGTTTCTTTAATGAATGTGGCTGCCTTTGTATTTGGAGCATAGATAATCAGGATTGATAGTTCCTCTTGGAGAATTTTACCTTTGATGAGTATGAAGTGCCCCTCCCTGTCTTTTTTGATGACTTTGGGTTGGAATTCAATCTTATCAGATATTAGAATGGCTACTCCAGCTTGTTTCTTCATGCCATTTGCTTGGAAAATTGTTTTCCAGCCTTTCATTCTGAGGTAGTGTCTATCTTTTTCTCTGAGATGAGTTTCCTGTAAGCAGCAAAATGTTGGGTCTTGTTTGTGTAGCCAGTTTGTTAGTCTATGTCTTTTTATCGGGGAGTTGAGTCGATTGATATTAAGAGATATTAAGGAAAAGTAATTGTTGCTTCCTGTTATTTTTGTTGTTAAAGTTGGCATTCTGTTCTTGTGGCTGTCTTCTTTTAGGTTTGTTGAGGGATTACCTTCTTGTTGTTTCTAGGGCGTGGTTCCTGTCCTTGTATTGGTTTTTTCCTGTTATTATCCTTTGAAGGGCTGGATTCGTGGAGAGATAATGTGTGAATTTGGTTTTGTCGTGGAATACTTTGGTTTCTCCATCTATGTTAATTGAGAGTTTGGCTGGGTATAGTAGCCTGGGCTAGAATTTGTGTTCTTTTAGTGTCTGTATAACATCCGTCCAGGATCTTCTGGCTTTCATAGTCTCTGGTGAAAAATCTGGTGTAATTCTGATAGGCTTGCCTTTATATGTTACTTGGCCTTTTTATCTTACTACTTTTAGTATTCTATCTTTATTTAGTGCATTTGTTGTTCTGATTATTATGTGTTGGGAGGTATTTCTTTTCTGGTCCAGTCTATTTGGAGTTCTGTAGGCTTCTTGTATGTTCATGGGCATCTCTTTCTTTAGATTTGGGAAGTTTTCTTCTATAATTTTGTTGAAGATGTTTGCTGGTCCTTTGAGTTGAAAATCTTCATTCTCATCCACTCCTATTATATGTAGGTTTGGTTTTCTCATTGTGTCCTGGATTTCTTGGATGTTTTGAGTTAGGATCTTTTTGCATTTTACATTTTCCTTGATTGTTGTGCCGATGTTCTCTATGGAATCTTCTGCACCTGAGATTCTCTCTTCCATCTCTTGTATTCTGTTGCTGATGCTCGTATCTATGGTTCCAGATTTCTTTCCTAGGGTTTCTATCTCCAGTGTTGCCTCCTTTTGGGTTTTCTTTATTGTGTCTACTTCCCTTTTTAGGTCTAGTATGGTTTTGTTCATTTCCATCATCTGTTTGAATGTGTTTTCCTGTTTTTCTTTAAGGACTTCTACCTGTTTGATTGTGTTATCCTGTTTTTCTTTAAGGACTTCTACCTGTTTGATTGTGTTATCCTGTTTTTCTTTAAGGACTTGTAACTCTTTAGCCATGTTCTCCTGTAATTCTTTAAGTGAGTTATTAAAGTCCTTCTTGATGTCCTCTACCATCATCATGAGATATGCTTTTAGATCCGTGTCTAGCTTTTCCGGTGTGTTGGGGTGCCCTGGACTGGGCAAAGTGGGAGTGCTGGGTTCTGATGATGGTGAGTGGTCTTGGTTTCTGTTAGTAAGATTATTACGTTTACCTTTCGCCATCTGGTAATCTCTGGGGTTAGTTGTTATTGTTGTCACTGTTTAAAGATTGGAGCAGACTCTGTGTTTCACTCACCCGAAGTCTCAAAATCCTGTGGCGGGTGTCGTGGGTAGCTGGCGGGTGTCAGCCGACCCTGCGCTCTAGCTACCCCGGTGCTGGTCAGGCCGGAAGAGTCAAGATTATTTTTGTGAGGTGTATCAATTAAAAATGTTCAGTAGGGGCTGGTGAGATGGCTCAGTGGGTAAGAGCACCCGACTGCTCTTCCAAAGGTCCAGAGTTCAAATCCCAGCAACCACATGGTGGCTAACAACCATCTGTAACAAGATCTGGCGCCCTCTTCTGGAGTGTCTGAAGACAGCTACAGTGTACTTACACATAATAAATAAATAAATCTTTAAAAAATAAAAAAATAAAATAAAATAAAAATGTTCAGTAAAGTCACAACTCAGTACACACACACATGATATTTAAGAAACAGTCGTCAATGCATATGGCACAAACATTTTTTTTAAAGGAAACACTACATACAAAGCAATGTGAGAACACGATTTATTTTCTTTTAAAAGACTAGTTCATGTATATCTTAAGGATCATAAAGCAAATGAAGTTCTAATTAGCTTTTACTTCATTAGCTTTGACAAGGCTGGAGACCAGTGCTGATAAGATGACGAATGAGCCTGGCATTAGCATGATGGAGAAAGAAATCTGACATCAGCTTAGCTCTTCAGCGTTGCTCCAGACTCTGAGAAGTTGACTTATTCCTTCTTAAAGAATCGCTTGGCCTCGACTCCTTCATATGTGTAGGTCTGAAAGATGTTAACAGACATAAAAAAGAATGTGCCATTAAGGTAAAATCTCAAAGAAACAAAGGTAGTAAGATTAGAATCCATCCTAGCATTTTTTTTTTACCTGATAGCATTTTATGAAGATACAGGATAGAACCATTAAAATTACATTTGTGTTTGTAGGCATTTATGTTTTTTGTTAAAATAGGAATTACTGTATGTATATAAGTAAGCACTTCAATAAATAATGCCATGTATATGTCTTGTAATATATACATATGCATACACATATATACATATATGTACATATATACACATATACATACATGCACATAAACACATACACAAACATATATACATATGTATATATATATGAAAAGATCAAAATTATTACTCCACATCACTTTCGTCTTTGGAATGTATTTACTAATGTTTCTTACAACTCACCTGGATTAGTTCATTACCAGAAACCTCTCGGACGGCAATCAGCTCCTTTCCATTGTCTACACGTGTGAATTTTCCAATAAGTTTATTTCCCTCAATGGTCCAGGTCCCCTGTGTCACAGTAATAAAGCAGCATTTATTATAGTCTTGGATATATTTAATATAACAGACGCACATCTACTCACAGTGACCCTCTGGGTGATATGAAGTCATATTTACATCTATGGAGACTGAGAAATGACAGAGTCAGAAAGAGCACTGTACATGAGCTATGGGACTCAAGGCTGTGTTGGCAACTGTTGAGCACCGCACCCAGGAGAGTTGCTACATGCTGGTGAGTAATGGCTCTCATTAGTGGTAAGTTAGGTGTTCAGCAGTTACACAGTCAGGGCAGGGTGGAGAGGTTGCTTGGCTGGTAAGAGAACTTGCTTCACAAGCACGAGGACCTGAACTCAAATCCAGGATCCACCATCAAAGAGTGTGATCGCATGTGCCTGACACCAGTGCTGCAGAGGACAGAGATAGGATCACTGGGCCTCCATGGCCACCAGCCTACCTCAGGGTTCAGTGAGATACCCTGTCTCAAGGGAATAAGATGTGGAGCAGGGCACTTGATGTCCCCCTCTGGCTTCTCCCTGTGTACCTATCGCACGCATGTGCGTGCGCGTGCCACTGCAAATATATTTGACTAGAAAAACTCCAAGACGACTAAAAAAGGTTTTGAGAAATTATCTGGAAAGCTGATTACCTAATTTTTTTTATCTTCTACATTGAAAGGGACATTCTTAATGACCTATGATGCACTAGACTCTCAATTTGGTTACTTGTTCATTCATTAATTGTTTAATTATTGTTTTTGTTTTTTTTTTTTCAGATAAGATCTCATGTAGCCCAAGCTGGCTCAAACTTAGGCTGTATCTGAAGATAAGCTTGGCTTTATGAACCCCAGTTCCCAAGTCCTGGGACCACAGGCCTTGTGACCATGGCCAGTTTTTATATAGTGCTGGAAGCACAACCCAGGGGTTTGTGCTTGGGGCGGTCTCCTGATTCAGCTACATTCCCTACCGTTATTGTTCAAGTACATTTATAAAGCAGTTATTAAGTTTGAATATCACGAACACTGCAGGCTTGCGGGCCACCTTCATGTAGAGTTGAAAACATAAAACTTTCCTTTTCCTTGAGCCTATCCCTGCACTCAGTCAATCTAAGAGCATTAGTCTAGGTCTTATTATTCAATATCGCTTTTTCACAGATGTGTATCATAATGAAATATTATATTTAAACATTTTGCCAATGTGCGAAATATAAGAGATAAATGAACTTCACTGGTCTCTTCAGTAAATGAAAAAGGTTTGCATTAGCTGCCTCATTCAATGGGATAAACCACTTTGTATTGGTTGAAAAAAAGTCAAGAGTGCACTGCTTATAAAAAAATGTCCGAAAGAGTCAGATGCAGTTATTTGCACCCAACCAATGGGCAGAAGCAGCTGACCCCTGTTGTTGAATTAGGGAAGCCTGAAAGAAGCTGAGAAGGGTGATCCTGTAGGAGGACCAGCAGTCTCAATTAACCTGGACCCCTGAAATCTTTCAAACACTGGACCACCAGACAGCAAACACCAGCTAATAGGAGGCCCCCAACACGCATACAGTAGAGGACTTCAGGGTCTGTGTTCATTCAGAGATGATGCACCTAACCCTCAAGAGACTGGAGGCCCCAGGGCTTTTAGAAGTCTGGTAGGGTGGGAGATGAGGGGGCATCCACATGGAGACAGGGTGGGGTGGGGAGGAGGTGTGGGATGTGGAACAGAGGGTGGGTGGGGAAGGGCAGGGAATGGAATATGGAATGTAAACAATGAATTACAAATAAAATTGAATTTTAAAAGAATGTCTTACAGTGAGCTCCGTTCCATCTGCTAGACTGTAGGGAAAGTTTACACCGAGCTCAAACACAACATCAATGCTTCGGAAGTTGCTTGATTCTTTGACTGTGAATTTATTTCCCTCCTGTGTGATTGTCAGTTTCAGATTGTCATGAGCTCCAAGCTTCCTCTTCATCACATTAATGCCTGCAACGGAGAGAGGTTGGAAGGGGCATGAAATCAGAGTGTCACCGAAAGGGTTTCTCTTTCCAAGTTCTGTTTTGCCTTACTCATCTTTATTTTGTGGGTATGGAAAGAGCAAATCGTGTAGTGTATGCTCAACACCACCAAAAATGCTTCCAGAGTAAAAAGGGGAAGCTCTGGCAGACCCAGAGAAGGTTCAAGCTGCTTTTCCAAAGTAAGAAAATGTAAACGAAGCTACAAAGTGTAGCACCTTAGCCCTGGATAACAAAAACAAGATCAACAAACCTTTTGCTTCAATGATCAGCCAAATTTCAGCAATGTCAAATGAAGAATTACAAGGTATATTCATATATTAAAGAAACACAACCTCAGGTCTGGGTATTTATTAATTTCCAACACTAAAATTGCATTTATTTGTTTTGTTGTTGTTGTTTGAAACTGGCTCTTGATATGTAACCCAGGCAGGCCCCAAACTTGCTGCATAGCACAGGCTAGCCTATAATCTTTTCACTCTCAAGACTGTTAAGATCTCCAGTGGACACCACCATGGTTTGCTTGCCTTGTAATTGTATTGACTCTTTGTGACATTTCTCACTGGCCTAAGCCAGAAAAATTATTAGGAAATTTTATGATTAATTCATTATAATATGAAATTTTATAAACTTCAATTCAGGAACCCTAAAGTAAAAGATAATTTATTCAGGCTTTATTTTGAGCAATGAAACATTTTTGCCTAGTTTGTAGTGTAAGCTACTATAATATTAGTAGGCATTTATAGTATTTAAATTACACCTCTGTGAAGAATATACAGCATTTTATGGTTATTCCTAAAGTTAGATAAGTTAGAGGAAAGAATTACATATAATTTATTTAAGCTGAGTTTTGATAAAATTCTTTTCTTACTTTATTAAAAGATCCTTGCTTTTTTAATCCCCTATAATCCCGTGGGTTTTTTTTTTTTAAGCTCTGGAAATTATAACTCACTATAATATTCTTTTTTAAATGAATGCAAACATGTCAGTTTTTAATTGCACATGTGCAATTACCAGGCAAGGGAAGAAACCACAGGTGTCTCTTTCTTTGGTGTGTTTCAGAGAGCAGGGCTTGCCCGAGGGAGACAAGATATTCTTCCTAAAGCAGGAGGTGCAAATATGGATTTCCTGGCTCTGAAAAATCAGTCAGCTAGAGCCTTACCACATCATAGGTCATTCAGTAACTACACAGACAGGAGAAAACAAACAGACAGGAAGCCAGTGCTTACCCATTTTCTCCATGAACTTTTCATAGTTCTCGTTCCGGTCTACTTTCCACGTGCCGTCGAATGCCATGATCTCAGCTGTGTGTGTCTCTAGGAAAGCAGAGGTCCAGTCCTGTCCACTAGAGAGAATTTATTCTATTTCTTATCTTCGAACCAATTCATACTGTGATGTGGAAGTTCGAAGTTCAGGAGATAACCTAACCGCCTCACATGCCAGGCTCCTTTGGTTTCTCTTCCCATGCTTTCTTTGAATCTACTGCTGGGATTCAACTGAATTAAAATCTGATGATCATTCCTCCTCTGTCTTCAACTACAGCATGTAGGCATTTTTATTTCAAGAGTTAGGTCCAGGTAATGATGGCTGACACTTTTAATCCCTGCTCTCCGGAGGCAGAGGCAGCCAGTTCTAGGTTGGTCTAATAGGGAGTTCCACTCTAGCCAAAAAGCAAACAACAAAAATGAATTAGGCAATAAACCAATCCAAACAAACAAACAACAACAAGAAACTCTCAAGATAGTTTTCTATTTACAAGTTCAAAGTGCACACTATGTAGCAGGTAATATAATTTGTAACATATATCAAACTTCGGGGACATGAGACTTATACCCCAAGCCTTTCACAGGAGTCTTACAAAACTAAACACAAATGCAATTTCAAAGTTAAAATTTGAGTGATTGTTGGAGCTAAAAATGTATTTTTATTAGGAATAATCTTATTTCTAAGATTAGTTTATTGAGATAAAATTAATCTTAAATTTAATATATTAGCTATTTGCCCAAACATCACTATCATCATATTTCTGAAACAGTGTTATTATTCCTAAAAGAAACTGCATAAATTTCTAGCAGTGGGTGTTCATTTTCTATTTTAGACCATTAGGTTCTCAGCTGCTTTCTACCTCTATGGACATTTCATACAAATATAACTGCATAGTAGGTGGTCTTTTTATGTTTGAATCTTTTCACTGAATGTGTTCTCAATGTTTACATATCAGCTAGCTCTTTATTTTTTAATATTTTATTCTGATTAATGTGAGTAAATTATGTAAATTAAGGAATTCCACATGGCATTTCAATACAGGCATAATCAAATCCAGTTTCCCTCCCTCCCTCCTCTCATGCCAACCTCGAGCAACACACTCCAATCAATGTTTGTTAGTTGAAGTTATGTTTTCTAATATGCCCTTTTGCATTGTATTTGGGGTTATCAGAGGTTGGTAGAAATATCCCTGGTTCCTGGCATACTTGTCTGATGCCCTGGGAATCATGAGGTTTTTTGTTTGGTTGGTTTTGTCTTGAAGGGTTATAGATCACTAAGCAAAATCTCAAGAGGTAGAAATGTGGGTGTGTAGTGAGAATTCTGGAATTTTAGTTTCTTTTAAAAACACAGAAACACTATGGGGATGTGTTTTTATTTTGATCCCTGGTGTGGTGTATAGGGCTGCTTTGGAATGTCAGAATCAGCTGTCCATGATTTGCTTCGTGCTCTAGCAGGGGTGTGATTTTGCCAGCTGCAGATGGTTGGTTGTTTTTGGTTGTGTTTGGTAAGTAGTCATGTGAATGAAGAAACAAGAAGAGAAGGAGAGAAAGAAGGAGAGAAGGAAGAGGAAGAGGAGGAGGAAGAGGAAGGAGGAGGAGGAAGGAGGGGGAGGAAGAGGAGGAGGAGGAAGAAGAAGAGGAGGAGGAGGAGGAAGAGGAAGAAGAAGAGGAGGAGGAGGAAGACAAGGAAGAGGAAGAGAGGAGGAGGAGGAGAAGGAGGAGGAGGAAGAAGAAGAAGAAGAAGAAGAAGAAGAAGAAGAAGAGGAAGAAGAAGAAGAAGAAGAGGAAGAGGAAGAGGAAGAGGAAGAGGAAGAGGAAGAGGAAGAGGAAGAGGAAGAAGAAGAAGAAGAAGAAGAAGAAGAAGAAGAAGAAGAAGAAGAAGAAGAAGAAGAAGAAGAAAGAAGAAAGAAATAAAATTCCTGACTGAGAAGATCAAACTTGTCCCCAAAAATGTGATGCCCCTAGTCATCAGAGTAGTCTAACTATAACATTAGCCAAAGATCTCTTTCTTTCCTTTTCCCCCTATATTCTTTTCTCTCTCCTATCTAGTGTTAGAGGATTGAAAGAGTAAAAGAAAGAAGAACCCACAAAGTAACCAGAGAGTGGCTACATAGCTGTCTTACACAAAACTCTTAGGACCAGTGTGAAAAGAGAACAAAAGCCAAATGTTATGTATGGTATTTAATTTTTTTCTCATTTTCTGTTATTTCCAAACTAGATAGACTGAGAAACCATTGCCCGAGTGTGTGTGTGTGTGTGTGTGTGTGTGTGTGTGTGTGTATGTGTGTTTGTGTGTGTGTGTGTGTGTATGTGTGTGTGTGTGTGTGTGTGTGTGTGTTGGGGGAGGGGGTGGAGGCAATGGAGCACGAGAGAATAGCTAGAATCCACATCTGTCCTTTCTTTTGCTGCTGGCTTGGCTTATAGAGGCCTGTGTAGGAAGAGGAAAAACTTGTAGCAGCACGAAGAAGGAAATCTTGATTGTTAACTAGTCTTAAGATGTCAGTTACTAAAAAGAGATGATTACTAAGAATGATTGTGCTCAGAGAAAGTCTTACTAACTCAGGGCAGCAAAGAAGCTGAAATTCCACTCTAGACCAGGGGTGGAAGATTCCAATACATCTGAACACTACGTTGGAGAACAGATTCACATTTTAGGATTTTGATTGTTGTCCATTGGGCATCATGTTTTGGGTGAAGTTGTGCTGTCACCCGGCGCCATGAGGAAGGGGAAAGAATACAGCAGTGGGCTTGTGAATCAGCAAAGTCTTATAGTTCCCACCATGTAAGCAGAGTCAATGATCCACCAGGGTTACCAGACAAGGACTCGGGAGCCTTGTTTCTTCTGGCGGCCCGAAGGAGGAGCTGAAGTAGGATTTTAAGCATAAACCCCACAAGTGTCTGAGCTACTTTACAGTTACAGTTTTTACCAGTCAGAACTTGGGGATTAAGGACTTTCCCAAGTGTTCCATCATTGTCAACTAACATTGAATGTAAGCTTTTTGCCCAAGCAATCAAATTCATTTGTTCTTTCTGTTGTTAGGAACAGGCACTGTGTTTTGGGGGAACCATTGTTGCTTAGAGAGAGGGATGGTAAGAAGTACGTTTTGGGGAACTAGTGTTGCTTAGAGGAGTTGGTCAGCTTAGGTAAAATGAAGTCTGAAGGCAAAATGGCAGTCCTTAAGCCAAGTTCTTTTTTTCTGCCCCCAACAACGCTGCATTGATTCTTATTAAATGAGCACATTAAATAGTAAATTACCTTCTACTAGCTCCATAAAGAGAAGTCAGAACACAAGCAGGAGGGTTCTAATAAGGAGAGCTCTCCTCATTCACAACCTCAGATTTAATAAAGCCAGCTGTGTTGTCTCAAAGATAACGAAGCCTTATCACTTCTGAAGCATCAAAAACCTAGCACGCTTTTAATATGGGAGGAAATTGGAGCGTTTATGGATTGCTCTAGAAGGTGAGGCCCATATGCTCCAGGAGAGTTATGAATGCCTCACACTTTAAAATTGTAAATTTAGCTTAAAACATTATGGGATTGTTTTTGCAATGTTTTTGATACATTGATTGCTCAGCTCTTTATCATGAACTTCATGAATGGCATCCTATAGTCATGTTGCAATGTCAAATTATTGAATGGTCCTAGGCACTGGAGCCTATGGAGAGGCTTCTCGGGCGATCCACTGCTTACAGAGATTCATGGATTTAGAAGCCTGTGGATGACGGTGGCTGCTGGGAGAGGGAGAGTCACTGTCCTCTGGGGACTTGGCACGTAGATTACCCATGTTCCAATTAGGTAGACCTATATCCATGGGTATATGGGCAGCATGCATTATAGTAACAACAATGGATGACATGATGGGATAGGGGCCATTGGGAGGGAGATGATGGTGAAGTTAGGATCAAATTGTGTAAAAGTATACAATTTTCAATAAGCAAATGTTTTTTAAAGAAGCCACAGGTAGCAAGCATTTGCTGAAAGGACCCTGATATAGCTGTCTCTTATGAGACTAGGCCGGGGCCTAGCAAACACATAAGTGGATGCTCACGTCAGCTATTGGATGGATCACAGGGCCCCCAATGGAGGAGCTAGAGAAAGTATCCAAGGAGCTAAAGAGATCTGCAACCCTGTAGGTGCAGCAACATTATGAACTAACCAGTACCCCGGAGCTCTTGACTCTAGCTGCATATGTATCAAAGATGGCCTAGTTGGCCATCACTGGAAAGAGAGGCCCATTGGACTTGCAAACTTTATATGCCCCAGTACAGGGGAACGCCAGGGCCAAAAAGTGGGAACGGGGTGGGTAGGGGAGTGGGGGGAGGGTATGGGGGACTTTTGGGATAGCATTGGAAATGTAATTGAGGAAAATATGTAATAAAAAAATATATATATATATATAAAGAAGAAGCCACAGGACAGAGAGGTTGCTCAGCGGTTAGGAGCACATGCTGTAGCCGGGTGTGGTGGCACGTGCCTTTAATCTCAGCACTGGAGAGGGGAAGACAAATGGATCTCTGTGAGTTTGAGGCCAACCTGGTCTACAGCAAGTTCCAGTCCACCCAGGGCTTTGTAGTGAGATTGTGTCTCAAACAAATTAACAAACAAACATACATACAACAGCAAAAAGAGCACACACTGCTCTTACAGAGGACTCAAGCTTGATTCCTAGCATGCAGGTAGGTTAGAAAGCCAGTTCTGGGGCATCTGATACTGTCTTCTGGATTCTGTGAGCACCTATGTGCTCACATCCACAAATCCTCAGTCACACATTACGTACATCATTAAAAAATCTATCTATCTATCTATCTATCTATCTATCTATCTATCTATCTATCTAAAGCTTATAGGTAATAGAGCCAATCCTTATTATAAAAATAAGGAGTTCTGGCCAGTGAAATAGAAATATGATATAATTTAAAGGGGGAAAGCATGTATTTTAGAAGCAAACCAACAAATTTTAGTATTGCAATCATAAAACCCATTACTATTCATGACCTCAGATTATTCAATGGACCTGAGCCTCCATTTCCCCACATATAAAAGAAAGATAGCAATACCTTATATGTAGGGGGGGGGTTGTTGGGATTTTTTGTTTTGTTTTTTAAATCATGTGTTAAGTACCAATTTGAACAACTGGTAGAAATCAAGTACTCAATAAACCTTAGTTTCTGTCCTCATTGTCTAAGAGAGGAAGTTTTGCACCACTATCAATGTAGTAAGAGCATCCCCGGTTTCTGTCTGCTTTGCTATTTTCATTTCATTTCTTTTATTTTATTTTATTTGGCTTTTATTAGAAAGTTATTTTCTGGCTAGTACAGATTTGCTGAAAGGACAGTGTGCTGTCTCGTGATGTATATTTTCACTCTGATCGCACAGCCTCTGCAATAGTTCAAGGAAGAGGTCTGGAAGGAAAGAACTACAGTGATTTCTTACCACTCTTCAGCTGAGAGTGTTTCAATAACAGGACTCCCTGCTTTGTCTATAGCCACTTCAAACTAGTTAAAAAGGAGCAAAAGGCTCCGTTGTAAGAGAATACTGTTTGGCTCCACGCATGCTGCTAACAGATGGGCGTATTAAAGTTTAGCTCCCATTTGTCAGCTTGGAAACCCATTTTCTTCGTATCGTAGCATCAGTAAATGTTTAAATGCCCTGCTCAATTTTTTAACATTGTAGTTCTTGTCTAGTTTTCCTTCCATACAACTTTTCCGGCTCACTATCTATCTATCTAGGAAATATATATATATATATATATATATATATATATATATATATATAAAACCTGTGGGCAGCATAACGTTTTCCTTATAGACTTTCCTTGGCAGACTGAGCTAGCTAACAGTGGAGACCTAGCCTACTTATTTCCCTTTCTTATAGAACTATAAAATGTAGTATCTTAGGGTTTGGTGGAAGTATGGGGATGTGGCTGCAGATGCTGTGGAGACTATGGACTTCTGTTGCCCTCTCTCTGGCTTCTGTAGTCCTCACCTCGCTTAGTGGAAGCAGTGGACATTAGCAAAAGCTTCTGCTAATTCATACCCAGGTCTCCAGAGGAGAGTAAAGAACACATTGCTTAGCTTGGATTTGATCAACTGCTGGTACAGCACATTGCTAATCTTCATTGTGTACCTCAAAGCGTTCCGTCATGGCCTCTGACTGCTCTTCTGAGCCTGCTCTGAACTGCCAAGGGTGAGTTAGATAACTCTCCCGAGCCCGGGTATAAAGGTCTGAGTATAATCCAAAAGATAGATGGTAGATTTGTGATAACAAACAAATATCACTATCGTGATGTCCAGAAATGCCATCAGCAAGGGAAAGAGGATGTTCCAAGCTTATCTCTCCGACGACTGACCTTTAGAATCTCACAGAAATCCCTTTGCTCCACTAAATAGTGGGAAAAGACATTTCTAGGTTATTTTACTCTACATATCACAAGAAGAAAAAAGCATTATAAGTCATGGTAGAATTACCTCAGAATTTATGGATTCTGTTTCTTATCCCAAGTTGCTCAGCCTTTACATATCAAAGACTAACAGATGAACAGAAAGGATTGGATTTACAGAAAAGTTTTAGGATTACTGAGCATCTTAGCAAAGAATGGGAAAAGGGGGCATTCTAAAGTTTGCCAACAAACATTAGCACATTCTATGTTAATGGACCATTAAAACTTGTTTCATTATGTTTCAGAGTTTGAAATGACTGCCTGGATTCTTTTCAAAGACTGGGTTTGGCAATATGCAGGGATGTCTAAAATATAATGGCTGTATAAAATATAATGGATGCTTTCCTGATTCTTAACAAAATCATGATTTGGGAGGATTCATCATACTAGTTATTAAAAAAATGGCAGTCCTCATTTCTTTTATCCTCTTCTGTTTTTCTGAAACAGGGTTTTGCTGTGTAGCTCAACTGGGTCTTGGACTTGAGATCTTCTTGTCTCCATTCCCAAGGCATAGAATTCCAGGCACGTCCACCAAGTTGAATGATTATGCCTGCGGAAGTGTGGCTTCTCCATGGTGTGAGTCTATCCTGAGGATGGATTCTCATTAAGCATGGTATCCCCTAAGTGCCTTACATCACAAGTGGCAAGGATGGGTTTGCAATATCACACCTCCTCACTACCCCAGCTAAATGAATTTTCACAAATATACACATCCACAAACATCATATACATACACACCTTCCATATATATATTTCGCACTTCATATATATCATATATTTGTACATGTATATTTCATATATATATGTACATATATATATATATGTGTGTGTGTATATATATGTATGTATATGTGTATATGAAGACCTTTTTCTTTACACCCACTTTCATTCCGCTCTATTATCTTCCAACCTGTTTCTGTATTTCTAGATACCATCTTATCTCATCTATCTTGGCTACATAGTGCACTACCTGGAATTATCAGCTGTCTACGCCTATCTAATTTTATCAGTCTCCTATTACTGAAAACCCTGGTGTGCCATCATCTTTAGTGACCCCAGATAAGCCTCATCTCTCTGGCCTTCCACTTCCCTAACCCCACTCTCTACATTGCTACTTCATTGCTTTCCCTCCTTAGACTCAACACTATGTCATGCGATGAGTCACTGCTCTCCCAGGCCTTTGAGTGCAGGCCACTACACTGGCAGCTTTGTCTTCTTGGTTCCCCTTTTCCCACAATATCAGCTCTTGGTTCTGTAAGAAAAAAATTGTTATATTTCTATAAGCAGTAATTAGTTCCAGCAGGAACTCAGTTTCTGAGCCCTCCTCTTTCCCTCTTTAGCCAATTGAGGCAGATAGTGAAGTCAAGCTCTTGCCAATGGCGTGACACAGAGTCACCACCTAGGGCAGGGACAAAAGATGGCAACCATCATGGTCCTGTGTGCTTGCCAGCCAGGTTTGGGCCTCGGCACACCCATTTTACAAACAGAATTGCCTTGGCAAGCCACTTTTGCCCTGTTTACTTTGTTCATGCGTTCCTTCCTGTGACTCGAGATAAGTCTTTGCTTTAACAGTCTGAAGAAAATGTCAATTAGCTGTTCTCCCTCAAGCTCGAGCCCCTTCTGGGTTTATATGCATCCTCTATCCTAATCAGTATCCAACTGCCAATAAAAGCCAAGCAAAACATCAGGAAAAATCCTGATAATGGTGTTACTATGCCACATTCGTAGTTTCTAATCCCACCCCAGTCATCTGCCTTGCCTGGCAAGTCTTCTGTGTGCTTTTCTGCATTATAACAAGGTGTGGTGTGCACCTTAATCATTCAGTAGCCTTTTACCCTTTCCTCAGAGATGACTCCATGGAAACAGGAAGGAATAAACCCTCGCCCTGCTCTCCCCTAACTTTATACCCTCTCACTTTTAAAGCTACCTGTTATTTCTGTCTTAATTCTTTTGCCCATTTCTGTGTTTAAAAAAAAAAAAAAGCATCCATTTCCATTCAGAGACAGACTGTCAGTGTTTGATCTTCTAGTGTGTTAAGAAATCACGAACTGCATACAACTATCTTCAATGGTACAAGGTCCTGGTTTCCCAGCATAATCTTTTGACTCTTCACCTACTTTGCAGCTTAACTGAGGAGTCCCTATCTGCAGGCTCCCAAAGAAATGTAATTGAAGATAGATGGCTCGGAAACTGTCTAAATGGTAGGATATTACTAGGGACTCTGGCTCCTTATGGAGTGAGTCAGGGCTACATACTGAGTTCCAGGCCAGCGGGGGCATAGTTGAAGTCTTATCTCAAAACAAAAACTAACTAAATAAAACAAGCAACAATCAATACATCAACATTTCCTTATCTTTAGGGGTTCCTCTGTGTGTGTTTGTGTGTGTGTGTTGTTATTGTTGTTGTTGTGCATGCATATGTGTTGTGCATATGTGGTATATGTACTTGTTAGTACCTATGTGTTTGCAAAGCTGGGTGATGAACGACTTTGCTCAATCCTTTTCGTTTTTTTGTTTCTTGTTTTTTGAGACAGGGTTTCTCTGTGTAGCCCTGGCTGTCTTGGAACTCACACTGTAGACCAGGCTGGCCTTGAACTCAGAAATCCACCTGCCTCTGCCTCTCAAGTGCTGGGATTAAAGGTGTGCACCACCACTTTCGGCTGCTCAATCCTTTTCACTCTTTATTCTTTTGATATAGAGACATTCATTGAACTTGAAAGCTCACTGATTTGGCTAGACTGGCTGCCCAGTGATCTTCAGGGCTTATAGGCATGCATGATCATTTTTGACTTTTTATATAGGTCTTGTAGATCTGAACTCAGATTCTATGCTTGCGTGGGTAACAATTTACAGACTGAGCATCTCCTGAGTCCCTCTCCCTCTCTCTCTCTCTCTCCCTCTCTCTCTCTCTTTCTCTCCCTCTCTCTCTCTCCCTCTCTCTCTCTCTCTCTCTCTCTCTCTCTCTCTATATATATATATATATATATATATATATATATATACACATACATACATATATATACTTTCTTTGTATTTTTTAAAATAAAAATACAAGCTAGTGAGTGTGGGTAATTTAGAAAATATAAAAATATTTGAGGAGCTAGTCGGACATTATTATAACCTTACTGGGAAATAAAGACTAAATTCAGATGATAGAAATAAGACTGAATAAAGAGAACCACTTTGGGGAGTACCCTAAGTTGCTGCCCTGGGTGGCAGTGGGTGCTGCTTATGCCTGGTAGCTATAGATCTGCTGCAACATCTGAGCACAGTATTCCATTTGACTTAGCTCATCTACATTCGAGGTCAACCTTTGAGACAGGTGGTCAATCAGACATTGCAATTTGCTCATAGCATCTCTACTCTTTCAATCAAAATGTGCCCCTTAAATCCTTTTTCTGCTAGGACATCAGACTAACTTAAATGGGAACACTTTCCTTAATGACTCAAATTGGCCCAACCATTCGCTAATTATAAGTAAAAAAAAAAAAAACCAACAAAACAAAAACCAAACCACAATTAATGGGGCTTAATTGAAAGGCAACTTAATGTTTTCTTTACCCTTTCTTGTATTGTGTATGTACATGTATGTATTTTGTGTGTACATGGGTTTGTGCATAATTGTGTGTGTGAATGGAATTATGTGCCGCTACCCCTGTTTTGACCTTGAATGTTAACCTCCACCTTCCATCTTGTTTAAGAGCCTCTTGTTCTGCCACAGTGTAGGTCAGGCGAGGTGCCCATGGGCTTCCCCGAAGCCTCCTGTTACCAGCTTCCATTTCACCATAGGAATTATGGGATTCCAGCCATATGGTGCTAGGTTTGACTCTGTGTGGGTTGTGGGGATTTGAACCTAGTTCTTTCCATTTGCAAGGCAAATGTTTTACATGCTATCTCTCCAGTCTCTCATTTGTTTCTTTAACTTTCACTAAGAGACTTTCACTTTCAGTGAAAATGTTCAATTTAAGCCAGGCTGAGTGGTAGCACACACCTTAATCCCAGTACTTGGGTGGAAGAGGCAGGTAGATCTCTGAGTTCAAGACCAGTCTGGTCTACAGAGCAAGTTCCAGAGATGCACAGACAAACCCTATCTTGAAAACACACACACACACAAACACACACACACACACACACAAAACAAACAAAAACCCAACCCCCCAAACAACAAAAAAAAAAGAAAGAAAAAGTTCAATTTAAATTAAACATGTTCATCCATCTATCTTATGTTGACGTAAAATAAGCACAATCAATTTTTAAATACTAATGATTGATTTATTTTAATAGTTAAACGAAGGACTGTGAACTAGAACTTACAAGGGAAACACGTTAGTAGGCCTTGGACACACACTATGGATGTAAAACTAAAGAAAGTGATGGGTTGTGTTAATCCTACTGGTCTAGAATAAGATTACTACTACAATTTTGAGGCAAATTTGAAGGACACTTTAATTAAATTCTGTCCAAGATAATGGACTCTGGCCAGGTTTATTCCCAGGTTCCCATAAAATGGCTACCAGTCACATTTTGCAGAGGCTTATAAAAGCAAACCCATAAGTCACCATATTTCTCAATCATATGTCCTGAGGCAGGCATATATCCTGATGTGCTTCCTGCCCACATACATCCCCCCTGCATGTGACTAGGCACATCTGGTGTAGTTGGGTCAAACCAACTTGGTTAGGGAAACAAAAACATGTGGCTTGTTATCACCCATTAACAATAACCTACAGCATTTCAGCAAGTAACTGTCTTTGGGCAAGGGGTTAACAGGTTAGAGGCACTGTTGTTCCATGGATCTCTTAGGTGCAGTAATTAAGACTTAAAACATAACTTTGGCTTTTACAGTCCATGGATGGAGTATGTGAGGAGGACTCTGAGAGCTTGTGAGACAACTCCCAAAATACAAGAGTTTTGTGTCCTCTGTTTCTTGTAAACATGGGTTGTTCCTGGAATGTGCTTTCATGCCCCTCCCAGGTGTAGCCAATAGGAGTGGGCTTGCTTCAGATTGCTCATCATCTGCTATTACTGTTCAGATGTTGTTGCCAAGTGAACTGTCCTCACAACTGTATACAGCCTAAACTCAGACCTTTGCTCATCTGACCTTGCTTGTTCCTCAGAATACTCTCAGAATATGAATTGTCTGATGCTCTGAATAAAGTTGGCCATTGCATGTCTGATTCATATTTTGGCCCCACACTCCCAGCTTTATGCCACCAATTAGAGCAGTAACCTGGGTTTCTTTATCCTTTTGATCAATGTCACCAGCTGCTCTGCCCTAATGCCTCTAACTCATAGGGCTAACCTTTGAGAGTCGTTCTGAGTCAGTTTATCCTACAGGTTCCAGTGGGTTGGTTGTCAGTGTAAATAAATATCCACTTTTGGATGCAGACTGATGGTCCTGGCTTGTTTAAAAAAAAAAAAAAGACCTCAGACCTATGAATTCTCTGTTTTCTTTGTTATTGATGATTTTATTACCCTTCAGCTATTAGGAGGTAAAGAGGATTAAGTTAAATTTTATATCTAATATTTTGTGTGTGTGCATGTGTGTGTGTATGAGTGTCTGTCTGTCTGTCTGTGGCTTGATGGCTTTTGCATTGTTTATTAACTTTGGGAAAAGCTTGGAAAACATGTTTTTCTAGTGCTAAGGATTAAATTTGCCTTGCTATTGAAGTAGTCATGAAAAGTGTTAGGAAAAGATTTTAAATGCTGAAAAACTTAAGATTTAGGTTCCAATGATTTTGAGTGGTCAAGAATCATTCTGTAACATATATTGAAGGCCCTTCTGTCCACCTTGTACTGTACATATGGCCTACAATTGGTCAGTTGGACAGCCCTGCTCTGTCAATGCTGTCTGGAAAGCTGCTGACTTAGTTTGGACTATCTAAACTGTAATGTAGCATGTGTTGAGTCTCAAGGAAACCTGGCACAAATGGCTGAGGTGCCTGCTAAGCTAACAAAGCAGACTCTGGCCAGCTCTCTCCACATCACTCAGTACCTGGAGTTCCCCCAGCACCTACCGGACACCTTCCCCTTCCAAGGACTGGGCTTCTGCTTCCCTCCAGCCAGCTTCTCTTCCCTGTATAGTTTTTAGCCACAGAGCATCAGTTCCTATGCACTCTCTTGGTCTTCTTGGTCTTCTTGGTCTTCTTGGTCCTCTTGGTCTCTTGGCTTGCTCTTGGCCTCTTGGTCTATGGCTTCTCTCTTGATACTATGTGCGCTTTTGGTCCAGGGGCTCTCTTGGCCTCTTGGTCTTTAGTCCTTGACTCCCTGCTTTCTGCCTCTCTCTCTCTCTCTCTCTCTCTCTCTCTTTCTCCCTCCCTCCCTCCCTCCCTCCCCCCTCCCTCTCTGTCTCTGTCCCTCTCCTAACATGGCCCAGTCAGTCTACTGGCTTGGTTCAGTCTGGATCCTTCCAGATGCCTCTGGCTATTCCCTCCATATCTACAATAGATTCCTCCTCCTCCTCCTCCTCCTTCTCCTCCTCTTCTTCCTCCTCCTTTTCAACCATACCTTGGAGCAGTCATGTCCTCATTTTTTATTCAGCATCTACACAAAGGATATCGTGGTACATTTACACCATGGTATATTACTCAACTATCACAAAAGATGAAATAAAAAAAAATTGCCGGTAAACGGACAGAGTTGGAGATAATCTTCCTGTGTGATGTAATGCACACAAAAGACAAGAATTGCATATTTTCTCTCATATGCTGATGTTAGGCATTAGGTTTTAGATGTGTGTGCGCTTTAATCTGAACAACTGCAGAGGTTAGGAAGCTGGAAAGGGACCGAGAGCTGTAAGGGATGAGGGCTGGGTCTGGGATGAGGAGGAGGGGCATCTTCCAGGAAGGCGACTTAGAGTATAGTGTTGTAAAGAGACAGAGAGGTAACAAGAATAGCAGGATGAAGTGGAGAAGAGGGAGGGAAGGCAGGGTGAAGAAGGGACTGTGGGGAGGGAAAAAAAAAAAACACTAAAGACCTTTTGAAAAGCCATATCAAAATCTGCTACTCTAAATGTGTTATAAAATATATACATATTGTACCGGCTAGTTTTATGTCAACTTGACACAGGCTGGAGTTATCACAGAGAAAGGAGCTTCAGTTGGGGAAATGCCTCCATGAGATCCAGCTGTGGGGCATTTTCTCAATTAGTGATCAAGGGGGAGAGGCCCCTTGTGGGTGGGACCATCTCTGGGCTGGTAGTCTTGGATTCTATAAGAGAGCAGGCTGAGCAAGCCAGGGGAAAAGAACATCCCTCCATGGCCTCTGCATCAGCTCCTGCTTCCTGACCTGCTTGAGTTCCAGTCCTGACTTCCTTTGGTGATGAAAAGCAATGTGGAAAATGTAAGCTGAATAAACCCTTTCCTCCCCAACTTGCTTCTTGGTCATGATGTTTTGTCCAGGAATAGAAACCCTGACTAAGACACACATCTAAAAGGAATTTAAATGGAATCACCAAATAATGTGAAAGACAATGCCCAGCTAGATATCTTATACCACCAAGTCAGACGCCAGTGCCAGGAGTGAGTTAAATCTAAGGAGTCATTAGCCAAAAAAGTCCCATGCTGTTCCTTCAAAACATCACCGACCATTGCCAGAGCTAGTGCTCACTCCATTTAACCTTATGGTAAGTTTAAAAACAGTCCAAGAAGTTGTCTTAGCCTGTGGCATATAAACCCTGGAGCCACAATTACCAAACATTTGCTATGTAAACCTGACTCGTACACTGTAAAAGTAGATGCACAAACTGGATAGGATTATGTTTCAGATCATGCTGCTTTCTTAATCATTCTGTTGGAAGAGTGTTTCTTCTTTTCAGATGAGTCCCCACTGGCTTGTAAAAACCATATTTGTCTAGAAGGCCAATCTGATCAAAGAAAAGCACTGATCCCAAGAAGACCCCCTGCTGCTTAAGGCACTTAAAACTGTCTGTAATCCAGGTACAAGTGATTTGAT
The DNA here is from genome assembly GCF_978045245.1 of Mus caroli. Lineage (NCBI taxonomy): Eukaryota > Metazoa > Chordata > Mammalia > Rodentia > Muridae > Mus > Mus caroli. The sequence continues at coordinate 37,247,077 of NW_028227258.1, forward strand.
GCCCTCACACAGACATACATGCAAAATAACAATACACATAAAATGAAAATATAGATAAAAAAAGAATATTTAAGGCATGTAATTTCTAGGTCCTTTGGATGTGAGAGTTAAAATTCTCAAGAAAGACTATAAATGTATACTATTTCATGAATCATGTGTTATATACTTATACTCTTCCATGTACCACGTTTTATATACTTCCTTGTTGACTTCTTGGGGTGATGCTTTGTTTTAGTTGACTGTCATTCCCCAGGACCTTTCGGTTTCTGTAGCGGCCAACCTGATGAATTAGATGGGGATACCATATGGGTCATCACTCTCATACCCTTAAGATCTCTAAAAGTGGTTCTAGTACCCGACTTCGTGAGTGGGGAACCACAGTGTTTGCCTGTCTTGCCTCTGGGAGTATTGTGTTTGTCAGCCATCAGTCATGGCCACAGTTGTGTTTCCCATCAGCCACTTCAACCTTGATGTTTGTTCTGATGGGTAAACGCTGCTATCAGGCTTCTACTTACTTCACCAGAATCTTAGGTCTACTTCTACCAGGAAGATGAGTTCTCTCCAGCATGTCCTGGACTCTCACTTTCAAGAGATCATCACCACAGAACATTTCAAGGACAGCAATGTTTCTGTCACCCATTCTGTCTGTCTTATCACTTAAGTCAACACAATACCCTCAGCAGTACCATACATTGATGACTTTCAAAGTTTGGGTGCAAACAGATTAGATAGTTCCAACTTAGGCCATAGGATGCCTCTATCCCTCCTGACCAGGGTCCTGACAAAGGCTAAACTTGTCACAATGGGGATCTGGTGTTTGGAGCTCTGCTGTCTACAAAAGTCTTGGTGGCAAGTCCTTAGTTTTGTTTCGCTTTGGTTTTGGTTTTATGTTTAGGCTTCCCAGGAGGCCTCTGCTGCTCACACTCAAGCACAGCCGCCATCAATTCTGCATTTCATTGTCTTCCTTCAGTGTGCAGAGAGAATGCAGCAATATCTCTTGTGAGACTATGCCGGGGCCTGGCAAACACAGAAGTTGATGCTCACAGTCAGCTAGTGGATGGATCACAGGGCTCCCAATGGAGGAGCTAGAGAAAGTACCCAAGGAGCTAAAGGGATCTGCAACCCTATGGGTGGAACAACATTATGAACTAACCAGTACCCCTGGAGCTCTTGACTCTAGCTGCATATGAATCAGAAGATGGCCTAGTCGGCCATCACTAGAAAGAGAGGCCCCTTGGTCTTGCAAACTTTATATGCCTCAGTACAGGGGAACGCCAGGGCCAAGAAGTGGGAGTGGGTGGGTAGGGGAGTGGGTGGTGGGGGAGGGTATGGGGGACTTTTGGGATAGCATTGGAAATGTAAATGAAGAAAATACCTAATTAAAAAAAAAGAAAAAAAAAAGAATGCAGCAATAGACTTGGGAATTTCTTGTTCTGATCAGTCTGACCTCATAAACAGCTAGGATACTAGACCATAAGTTCACTCCCTTCTGTTGGTTTTCTGTCCCTATCTACCACAAGAGTTTTGCCATTGCTATTCTCTCTAGTGAAGTTATTTTGTTTGCTTTCTGGCTGGCTGCTGTTACAGATCCCCAAGTCCACTTCAGAATCTGTGTTCTTGGACCACTTCAAAAATTATTTGCAATTGGACTCTCTGTGATTCAAAACTGTGTGACAACGTTTAGCAGGGGTTATTGTGGCTTGAATATGTTTCTTCTTCCAAGTTCCTGTTGAAATCTAATTGCCTGTGTGGTGGTATCAGAGAATGTGGCCTTTAAGAAGCCACATAGGTTATATGCTGAGCTGGTTTTTGTCAACTTGACACAAACTAGTTATCTGGGAAGGTGGAACCCCAACTGGCAAATTGCTTCCATCAGACTAGCTTGTCTGCACGTCTCCAGGGCTGTGGTTCTCAACCTGTGGGTCATTACCTGCACACATCAGATATCCTGTGTACCTGATACATACAATGTGATTCATAGCAGTAGTAGCATTAAGGCAGCTGAGAAGTGCCTGCTCTGGGATATATTCTTGATGAATTTATCAGAGCCTCTTGCACACATATACCTCTCCCTCCGACCCCCCAACTTCTTGAATCTCTTACCTTCCTCAAAACCTTCCAGATCACATGAGAGCAATTGTGAGTTCAGATTTGAGTGTTTGCAAATTAAGGTTAATTGTCTACAGCTGTGGAAGGGCTGCTTTATCAGGATACCAGGGGCCACCAAGGAAGAAAACATGAAGGAGGGGGTGGTCTTCACACGTAACAAGGCCTGTCTTTCCCAACGGCATTGTTTGGTCCCATGCCCACATTGTCCCGGGCCTGGTACAAACTGAAACTTCTTTCCCATTTCTTCAAGTTTAATCTGTTTCTACAACTGTAAAGATCTTATGAATACTTCATAAAAAAACTACCCTAAGACATTCTTTGAAGAGTATTTCTCCTTCCTTCATTGTATTTATATGCTAATTGTATTAGCTCTGCAGCTTTTCCTGTGAATTTTATTCCTCTCATACTTTGAAGTAAGCCTATCTTTATTAAGTCTTGCTTCTAACTTAGAAAAGACTTTTTCCTTGTTTATATTTGTTGTGTTAATACATCTTCTCATGTGTTATATAATTCAATGGTCAAGAAATGAGGATTAGAAAAATCATGTTGTTCAAATCACAGTATCTTTTTTCCTAGTTAATTTAATGACCTAAGGGATCCAGATTTTTTTTTTTTTAAAGAACATGGTTTGACTTTGCAGCAATGTACATCTTACAGTGTTCTTCACAGCTGTATGAAATGCTAACACATTGTTAGAGGCCTGGTATTCTTGCTATATGGAACTTCATGGCGTGGAATCAAATAACAATTCTACTTCTTTTAAAGATAACATTTTGCTGGGTGGTGGTGGCACACGCCTTTAATCCCAGCACTTGGGAGGCAGAGGTAGGCAGATTTCTAAGTTCGAGGCCAGCCTGGTCTACAAAGTGAGTTCCAGGTCAGCCAGGGCTACACAGAGAAACCCTGTCTCGGGGAAAAAAAAAGATAACATTTTGAGAATCTTTATGAGGCCCGAGGAAAACAGAAAAGTCCAAAATTTGTTTCCCCACCAACTCCTGTAGACTCTGCCACCTGTTACAGAAGATCATGCTGGTAACTCAAGTCATCTAAAATAAACATTTCCTAATCTGAAGCTAATTAACCTCTCAGAGGCCAGGCACAAGTGCATCAGCAGCCTCAGTGACCAAAGTGCACAAGGAGAAAGGGCATGTGTGCCAGAGTCGACGACCAAGTCGCAGCCTCTCTGGAGCTCACAGAGGACACCTGTCACAAGGGCGGACACAGGTGCGGCGCAGAGGGACGTGAGGTTACCGTGCTGTTTACAAGCGCGCCACCCTGCCTCTCAGCCAAATGGGCTGTGTGGATGGCGAACCTGTCTAATGTCTCCTGGAAACATTTCCCAGAACACTCGTACTGTGTTTTCCACCTCTCTTGACCATAAAACCATCAGAGAGAGGCCCTTTCTCAGCAAAGCCAGAACATATAGAAACGTAAGGACAGCTAAGTCAGGTAGAACTGGTTTTCACTATGCTGGGAGCCATTTTTATCAGCATCGTGTAACAATGCAGTCTCATCCCTTCTGATAAATGTTTTCTAAGTCTGTATCTAGTGTGCTGACATCTACTTTTTCCATTTAGCAATATGCCGATTTGGGGCCGGGGAGGCAGCTCAGTGGGTAAAAGTGCTTTCGGTCCAAGCCTCACGGCCTGAGCTCAGCTCCCAAAGAGTCATGTAAGGGCTGGACACAGTTTGTCCTCTGACTTCCACACATGTGCCGAACACAGCACAGGAGCAGGCTCACACACAGCTATGTATATAGACACATACGCACAATAAATGTTAAAATACACTACTTTAGTGGAACTGTTTATAAATAATTTTAATGTCTGTGTGGTATTTTATATAAATATCCCATAATGTAGTGAGTTCAGCGGGTATACATTTGTACCGTTTGAAGCTTCCTTTCTTTCAATGTGCATCTCTGTCTCTGAGAACTCCCCAAGCAGACTTGTTGGAGAGATAGCCCCAGTCAAGCCAGCTTGCACACAAATGTGTGTGTTCCCCATGCTAGATCAGGTTAGAGCAGAGCTGGTGGCCTGACAGTGCTTCTTCCTTCCCGTCCCAGTTGTTCCTGCCCCGGAAAGCCAACACACCAGGGAGCTCTGCAGGCTGGGGCTGGAGTCTATCACGGAACTGGCCTGAAAAGCAGCTCTTCAAATGATGCAGCTGTAGCTAGTGAACACTAAAATTTTTAAAAATCTTTTTTAGTTAGAAACTAAACAATAATAAAAAACCCAAAAATCTAAATAATAGTTATATTGCTAGTGAGGAAGGGTGTGTGTGTGTGTGTGTGTATCTGTGTATATACATAGAAATGTAGCTCTATTTTTTTTAAAGGGATTTATTTCTACAGAGGGTTAGTTTGGCCACTTGAGAATAATCAAAAGAAACTCCAAAGAAACCTTTTGACAAATGATTAACTGGCTCGAATATGATTGGTGATTATGAGCAGTCTATATCTCAATCTTGCTCAGAGATGCTAAGAACACAAAGGCTTGTGCTGAGATTAGCAGACTTTAGCAAGCACCCTGATTATCTGAACAATAAAATGCTCACCTTAGCCCTTTCCCCGCTGTGTAAGAGATAACAAAACCCCTGATGGTGGATTTCTGTGTAGCTGGGATGTAGGAGAGTAACTTGGAGGAAGGAGATATGGATGCAGAACAAGGCATAGATAGATACATAAATAAAGATCATTCATGAGAAAAACTTCTAATTAGATGTCTGTGGTCTCTCTTTCTTAAAAACATTTTATTATCATTATTACGTGTGTGTGTGTGTGTTTCGTGGAGTGTGTGAAGGTTAGGGGACAACATTTGGGAGTCTGTTCTCTCCTGTCACCATGGAAACGAATAATTGAACTCAGGTTGTCAGGCTTATATGGGAAAGGCTTTTACACACAGCGCTATCTCAACTGACCCTCCAACTCTTTTTATAGATGGCAGAAGATGGCAAATATAACAATTCTCTTAAATCCGAAAATTAAAGCATTCATCTAAAGTCAAGAAAGATGGTGTAGGTGGTCTCTGAATTGTAATTGCTATCTGTGGCTAACAAGTGACAGATGTGTTCTTCTTCCCAGTGCCAGGTAGTTGGCCCATAATGCTGTACTACTCCAGTGATGAAGAGTGTGGACTTTGCGCCCCAATCTCATCTTCCTTCTGCCTCCTTGACACTATGTCGCTTGTTAGTCACCTAGTCTTGCCTACATTGCTTCCTGGACTAAGAATGGGATCAAACATCTACCTAAGATGATTGCTTGGAAATGGAAAGGGTTGGCACACAGTGACCGCTCACTAACATCTTCATCTCCTTTGTTCTCTTCTGCCTTTCCATAAGCCAGAGAGCTGTCATCTGGTAGGACCATGGGAAAGCCCTCATAAGGCATGCTGTTGTCTAGTGGTTATTTTGAGTACACAAGTTGAATGCAAGGCTTGGTGGCGAAGGTAGAAGCTTAGGGCAAAATGATGCTTAACTGCCCCAGTGAACACACTGGTCACTAAGACTCTTGCCCATCTGGAGCAACACTGTCTTCTCCACACACTTGCCAGCTCCGTTCTCACTGGGACTGGCCCCAGATAGGAACAGTCTGTAAACCAGAGCAGAAAGGAAGGCCTGGGGCTAAGACAGGTACCAGCTCTACCCTGCAGCTTTGCCTCTTAGGAAAGCATCATTGGGCTTTCCTTCCCCTTTGAGACCCTACTCTGTCCAGGAGCAGACTGCTTCCCCTGGGGACTTTCTCGATCACCGCCCCTTATCTCCCCAGGGCTTCTTTCCAACTATTCCTTTAATCCTGACAATGAATGTTGAGTGCATACCCTCCATAGTGTGGCTGTTAAGCATCCTAGGCCACCTAAATTGCTCCTAGATAATAATCCAATGAATTGGTGTAACTAGGGTTTTAGGGTAAAATGTCCATGCTCCAGGAACTCATACTCAGCTAATCATTCCAGTACAGCAATTAGACTAGGAGTGATTAAAAAACAAACAAACAAACAAACAAACAAACCATAGGTGATTTAATCAAAACACATTGGGAAGAACAGGGCCTATCAATTTCATCTTCAAGCTACTGGTATGAGCTTCAGGTTTAAATTGGGGAACGAAGCGTAAGAATCCTGCCTAGTTAATCAGATCTGGTTCCAGCTCTGATTCTGCAGGTGAGTCCCCTGTCAGCTTTAGGGGAAGGAGCTGGTTTGTGTCCAATGGAGACTTTGTTCCAGAGCATAGGGCCTCCATAGCGTGTTGCTCTCATCTTGGCTGTGTTAGACCCTGCCTGCGAGTATTGGTGCTCCTGGGGATGGCTGGTTTTGCAGGATGATTCTGTCTTCAACCTCAAATGGGGATGAGCATGGTTAGATTTTCAGGGTTTTAGTAATTATCATGCTTAATGTAAGCTCAAGGAGGAGTATGACCCAAGTTAAGGGGCCAAGCAGAAGTGATTGGTTCCTGCATGCTGTGTGGGCCCAGATGAGCTTTGTTAGAGGTGCTGGGTGTCTGTGACGTTAGGATCTATTTAGATGATAAGTCTGAAAGAATACTGGAAGCCTGGGAGTTCTCAAGGGTAGAGCTACAGAGGCAAAAGGGTCAATGTATTCTTTTTTTAATGCCTTGATTTAAAGCCTTTTTTCTGTTACTAAAGAAACCCCATGAAAAAGTTCCATAGCCACTAGACATAATTGATCAATTACTAGTAAGCAGTCTCACATCAGATAAATGCTAGCCTTGCTTCTGCCCTTCACAGGATCTCGGTGAAGATACAACAGTTTCCTAAGATAGAAGGCAGAGCTGTCTTGGTTTAACTGTGTTTTCAGCCTCCAAAGTTATCTACTTAAGCCTACAAGCTTCCATTTGAACCCCTAGGATTGGTTTTGAAATCTCAGTCATGATGATGATGGTAGTGGTGGTGGTGATGATCTACTTAGTCATCATAATTGTATTTTCTATTCTAAGCAATGCATTGTGTTTATATCCATCAAATGCCTTGGATCCACTAGATAGTTCAGTGAGTAAGCACTTTGGGCCAAGCCTGTTGATTTTCAGGCTCTACACAGGAAAGATAATTGACTCCCATGAGTTGTCTTCTGACCTGATACCACTGACAGGATGATGACTCAGCAAGGTTCTCTGTGCCCCTGTAGGAATCCTGTTTTACAGGTGACACAGCCTACCACATCCCCCTTCACCTTTGGGGTCAGGTTGTGATTCCTGTGGCTTCCTTCTTAGATTCATACACATACAACAAATTATTGTAATAGCAACAACAACGGTAGCAACAAAAACTCATAATCCTACTTATGAGGACTGAATAATATTTACATTGTTCTTGGGCCAGAGGAGCCACAAAGCATGAAAATATCCTGCTTTTCACACATCAGCTGTAATAATGAGGACGGGAGAATAACTCAGGGATAGAACAGTTTCCTAGTCTGCATGTCACCCTAAGTTCAGTTCCCATACTGAAAAGAAAAAGGATATGTCAATAGAAATCATGAACCCGCCTGATGGGAAACACACAGTTCTCTCTTCAAAGAGCATAAGAGATAGTTTATTCTGGAGCCAAATTTGAATATCCATGGCCCAAGAAACCCAAGGTTACCCCAGGTTACCCCAGGTTCTTTGTTCCAATGTGAACATTGTTTTTACAGTAACAGAACAAAGCAGGCTATAAATCAAGGCATTAAAAAAAATACACTGGTTCTTTCACTGCTGCAGCTCCACACTGGAGTACTCCCAGGCTTTAGAGGGAACTTTGCTTCGGGTGTTCTCCACTGTGGCAAAATGAAGGCCTGGTTGCTGTTTGAATCCCAATGAGATGAGTGAAATTTCAAGCACCAACTGTCAGCAGATCTGGAAGCTGATCCAAGATGGATCTATCATCTGGGAACCTATGAGTTGATGCTTGATGCTAGAAAAACACCCTGGCTCCACAGAAAGGCAGGCATGTGGGCATACAGAAGCAGGAGGGTACGGCTGGTGTGCAGATGCCTCAGAAGGGGGCATGGGTGGGAAGATTTGTAATCTGAGTTGGAGTCTCCAGATAGCAATGAGTCTAAGAAGATTGCCTGCCACCTGAGTCTCAGCCTGACCCCGAAGGTGAAGGGGAATGTGATGGAGTGCCTCACCTGTAAAAACAGGATTCCTACAAGGTCACAGAAGACCTTGCTGGGTCATCATAGAAAGGAATGTCTGTTGGTACATCCTGTCTCACCTTGAGCAAACAACTTAGGAACAAGAGACTCCAGGTGAGAAACATGGGTCGTGTGATACAACAAGCTGCTCATTCCTTAGCTCCCCGCTCCCATAAAAAGTCAGAGGCATCTTTTTTCCCCTGGCAGACCCCTCAGCTTCCTGCAGGAGAGAGGCTGCCCTTTGCTGTGTGTGCTAATAAACAGTCCTATCTTTTGAAGATCAGACTTTTGTCTTCTTCTGCCTTTTGTCTCTTTACAAGGCCTCGGAAATCTAACAGAATGTATATAAAACAACAACAACAACAAAACAAAACAAAAACCCAAAAAACAACAACAACAAAAACAAGCTGAAGTCAAACTAGGCCAGCAAGAAGCCACCTGGGTGACTAGGCTGAGAGTCCCAGGCTTAAGGCCAAAGAGGCACGCAAGACTTCCTTGCCTTAGAAAGAGACTAAGAAACAAAGTCCCCTTCATATCGGTACATAGTGGCCTCGGGGTTGCATCAGTTATTAAAATAAGCCTTAAATTTTTTTTTAAATTACATTGGTGGAAATATTGAGTGGGCGTTTGCAACAGGCAGAAGACCCTCCACTATTGGTCTTAGGTTATCTGCCAGCTTTCTTAGCCCTTCCCTTGGTGAGGAATAGGGTTTTGTTCAGTTAATATGTCCCAAAGGCTTTCATCTGTTTGTCAGGATGTTAGCTCTGATACGAAACTGGGCAAGGAATGGATCTTTAGAGGGACAGAAATGACCCAAAGGAAATTACAGTTAGCCTCAGAGCAAAACTTTCTAAACTCTCCTTAGTCATTTTTCTATCAGTTGATCAGCCTGCGTGAGCAGCTTCTTTCCTGGAACTCTTGTTTATCAACCCCCCTACAGAGGAATAGTATTCAAAAAACAAAAAGAAATGAGTTACTAAACCACAAAAAGACATGAAAAAACTGGGCACAACTTCCTGGCAGGAATGAGGACATTGTAAAGAGATACCCGTGTCCCTCCCTTTGCCTATGAGACTTGAAGCAATGGGACCCTAAGAAGCTAGACTCTCCCCATGCATCTGGGAGGAGGAAAGACATCGGCTCTGAGCCAGACGAGGTGCCTGGCTTGGGAAGAAGGACTTGAACCTATCAGAATACCTTGCCAGAGAGACTGCCTTTGCCGCAGAGACTGGAGCAAGACCGTGGTCACAGGTGGGAAGCCACACTGAGGGCCTGCATGGCTGTCTTTGCCTTTGCCTTCTCTTTGAGCATCATTTGGAGTGCCTGGAAAGTTACAGCTACAAAGCTGATTGGGTGATGATCGTGTCAGTGATTATAGAGCTTGAGATGTTGAACAGCCAAACATCTTGGGTTATCTTGGCCCATTGAATAACTAATTCCCACCTTTGTGTGTAAGAGCTTTCTAGACTGTATAAACATATCCCCCACCATCCACTCCAAAGCTAAGAATTCCACTAGATAACATATTCGTATGGCAGACATCTCCACTTTGCTGAATATGCCTATCCAATTTACTTGTGAGGAAAATATCTTTTTTTCCTATCAAAGGTAGGTAGTCAGAGAAGGGCCAATATTCCATACATAAATCTGCCCCAAGTTGTAAAACTTCTAGGTTAGTCACTTAATCTTCCCCACCTTCTAGAATTGTTATGCAAATTTTAAATCTCTCATATCAGGTGAAATTTTTGTTTATGCAAAGTCCCCCTCTTACTTCTTGAGCCACAGAGACCTGGAAAGGCTGATTTCTCTCTTCCCCTCTCCCTTCATTTTCTTTGCACAGATTCTTTTAAAACTGGCCAGTCATGAGAGACTGTAAGGTTGGACCCCAGCCAATGGAGAAAAGACACAGTCACCACCTGCCTTAGAATAAAAGCTAGGCAAACTTCCTGCCCTCTGAGTGATTCTTAGCCTGGCTTTGGTGTGCCTCCTTTTTGTAAAAGATAAATTGCCTTGCTGAGTGACTTTCCCTGTTATTTTGTGTGGCACTGATAATATCTGTTCCCAACACACCCACCAACACATCTGAAAAGTGTATTGAATTATAAGCACCTTGTTCAATTACTGTAAAAACTTTATAAAACAGTCACCATTTGTAGTGTGGCATTTGGAGTCTTTGTGTCTGTGGATCATGGTCAGCCATGTTTTTGCTCTAGAACAAACTATCTCTTATCCTCTTAGAGATGAGAGCTGTGCGTTTGCCGTTATTGGTTATAGTGCTCGACATCCCTGCCCCCCACCCCTGACCCAGGGACAGTCCACTTCTCACCAGAAGAAGCACCAGGTTGGATCTGGTAACCATGGTTGGATCTGGTAACCATGGACCTCTTGCATCCGATCACCTGGCATTGCCAGCTTGGGGAATGGTAATGAGTTGATTCTGGGGCTTAGACTTCTTTTGGCTTAGTTGATGTTCTGTTAGTTTATTCTGAGTTACTAAGGGTCAGAGCCTGGGACATGACATTCCAAATTGATCCAGTTTGGCTACTCAGCCTTAATAAGTCAATGAAACAAACAAGTAATAATACAAAACCAAACCAAGACAGCAACAAAACCCAAAAACAAATAAGAGAGGTTTATTCAATGTGACCACATTGGAACGAGGTACAAAGTCATCTAGTGACACTTTGCCAAGCCCCAAGTCCATCCATGGGGTTCGAACTCAGATAAGGTTTAATTACGAATTGAAACACACACGTAATGAAAAAGTCCTGGTCACTTGATGGTGTGATCCTGCCCATTATTCAACCATCACCGTTTGGATTTCATTCTCATCCTGCAATGTGGTCTGACAAGACCTGTGTGAAATCTCCTTCCAGGAAGCAAGTTCAACCTCTGGCTGGCACCAAGTTTTCCTTCTCCCACCATGATACTGCTGGAGAAATTCTAATTTCTTGTGTTTCATTGTTTCAGGAGTCTGAGAGCTAAATGGAAGGCCCACCAGTATCTCTTTGGAATACCTTCTTCCCTGCCAGGCAAGTTGCATCTCTATACACTTTGTTGAAACACATCAATGTGGAACTGAAATATGCCTGCCTTAGCTTGGTACTGTCATGATAAGACACCATGACCAACTTATGGAAAAAGAGTTGATTGGGGGAGGGGGGGTTATAGTTTCAGAGGGTGAGTCCATGACCATCCTGGGGGGGGAGCACAGCAGCAGGCATGGTTCTGGGGCAGTAACTGAAATTCACAAGCATGAGACAGAGAAAGTTAACTGGGAATGGCCTGTGCTTTGGAAATCTCAAGGCCTAATCCTATATCTCCTCCAACAAGACCACACCTCCTAATCCTTTCCAAACCATTTCACCAACTGGGGGGTGTGTGTGTGAGGAGAATTCAAATATATGAGTCTATAAAGCCATTATCAGTCAAATCACCACAATGTCTGTGTCTGAAACAAATATTGTGAATTGAATACAATTATGAATCAAAGATAGATGGCATCCAGCTAGTGCCAAGTAACCTTGCATACGAACCATTTCTCTATAATTATTTGGTGTTTAGTTACTCTTGGAAGGGCTAGAATAAGCAAACACATCTTGTTGATTTGAGACAGCGTGCTACCATAAAAACTATGCTGGACTCGAATAGTTCCCAAGTGCTGGAATTACAAGCAAGTGTTTCCATGCCCAGTACAACTCCATTTCAAATGACACACACACACACACACACACACCCTTAGTTCTGAACAATGTTCTCTGAAGACGTTGGTGACTAGCCATCTGGCATTCTGTTCTCTATTGTCCCTTGTCCCCAGGATAAGATTTATCCTAGTAAGTATGATTTGATCTCACGTTGGGGTGCGGGTGGGTGTCAGTGACAGGTATTAAGGAATTAGTGCTAATAAAGTCTTTATGACCAGTTTAAAGCAACTAAGATACAGAAGGAGTGGCGGGCCTGGAGTCCATTCTTCTTATGCTGTGAGTACTTTCCTACCATCTAGGGATTTGTTCAGGTTCTGTTGTCAGAAGCTATCCCGTGGAATGTGAACAGACAATGATTTATGCAAAGCTTTATAAAAACAACTACAAAAACACACACTTTTGCAGAATGCTGACAATGGCCACAAAGTTTTGTAAAATAAACCAACGAGAGTGAAAGTAATTTGAAAATGAAGTATTTCTTTAAAGGCTTACCAATGTTCCAAACCACTTAGTAGATTAGGAGGCACTGACTTAGGCACTCAGTTTTAGGGTCTGTCTAATTGTCTTTGCTAAAGAGAATGATCATAGTACAATTTGTAATACACAATCATAAAACCTGGAGGATGTTAGCATCCTTTTCAATTCCGTTTTAGAAGACACCATCTGGGGAAGCAGTTTTCCTAGGATTTGCATCTTAAAATCCTAAATGTATAAAAGAGCCAGCAATAACCAGCACTATTACATAGAAGAACTACGCGAAAGTTCTTGCAAAATGAAAGTTTACACCAGGTCTCCAAAATGATGCTCACATTGAAATGAGAACTCAAGACACATAGCAAGGACAAGGAGACATAAATAATTCAGCAGCTCAAAATGGTTCCAAATGTTGTGCTAGAAAGTGGATAGCATGAAGCTGCTTTTCTTTCTTACATAAAAAAAAAATATTTATTTAATGTATGAGTGCTCTTAGATTTAAAAATAAGTGAAGATAAAACTAAGTTTTGAAAATGTTGTGTTCTTTAAGTATATTAGCTTACTGCTATTGCTCTTGGCTGGCTCCCATGGGTTGAAGGTAAATCCCTATTGCTGAAGACACCATGAACTTTGGACATAAGATATGGCAAATCTAAGCTGGATCTGCCTTGAAATGTTCCTATCTTGAAGGTTAGTTTTTAACAGTACCTGAAGTTCCTATTCAAGTTTCCAAGGGAGGGAAACAACTAATATTCTATAACACCTATGAGCCACAGTGGCAATCGCTATGGCACGAGAAGCCTAAGGGGACAATAGTGGCACTCATATGTTGGTGATAACCAACAACTGTCTAGTTAAAGTTTAAGGCCTAATCAACAGGAAGGAAATCATGATTGGTACTGGAAACCTAGCCATCTACCTAGAGTTAGTAGGGTCAGAGATCATAGAAGAGAACCTATTACTGTTACTTTACTAAATCAACATAATTTCTGATGGCATTCTAAATGCTCATCCTTATATCAACAGATAAGAATAGCTCTCATCCCTTGCCAAAGAAACTTCTCTTTGCAATAGTTGGAGACCATTACAGAAAACCACAGCTGGTCAAGATGCAGAGGAGAAACTATCATGGCTTCCCAGCTGGTACATCTGCAATACAAACTCCTGCAGCTAAGGCTCAGGGAACATCAAAGGAAAGGGGGCAAGAGATTGTAAGAGAGCCAGAAAATCTACTGTGCGATTGTTTCTCCTAGAAATGTCAGGGATGTTTCAATCATGGTATCTCAACAATACAGCTACCTGAACAAGATCTGAAGAAGTACAATACCAATCAATATGCTACCAGGGAGAGACAAAATCTCATGAGGATTCACTCACAGACAAAGAACTATAGGCAACTGAGGATTGCTGAATGGGAGAGTCTATCTCGGGGATGTGCCCCTAATTGCTCATTCAATACCCAAATATAAAGTAGTCAGCCCTGAAATCATACACATATAAGTAATACTAATCAGACTGAGCAGGGTGTGAGTGTGTGTGTAATGTAATTGACTCACACAACATACATATTTATATATACATACACATATATGATATGTGATTAAATATATATTAAAATAAAAATTAAATTAAATAAAAAATCATAGTTTATCTTAGTTTATTCTCCTGTCGCTTTGATTGCCCAACAGAAGCAACTGAATGGAGACTGCACCTTTGACTCATAGTTCAAAAGTGCAATCTATCATGGTGAGGAAATCAAAGAGCTTGAAGCAGCTATTACATCAAAGTCAGGAAGGAAAGAGAAATAAATGTTTACTTCACTTTACCTTTTATTCGAAATAAGTTAAAGACATTAAGTTTCTTCTTTTTAAAAACAGTTTGTATTTCCTTTTATCATGTCTGTGTGAGTATATGTCACACATGTGCAGGTGCCCACAAGTGCCGCAAGAGATTCCCTTAGAGCTGGTGTTGTGAGCTATCCATTTTGTGTGTGTGTGTGTGTGATGATAAAACTGGAATCCTCTGGAAGAGCAGCAAGGACTCCTAAGCACTGTTGCATTAAAGTAGCATTGCGCATTCCTTCTACCAACCTCTGTTTTAGTTTGGTTTCTGTGCTGTGATGAAACATCAGCTAAACACTTCCCTATCACAATCCATCGTCACAGAGAGCCAGGCCAGAAGCTTGAGACAGGAACCAATGCATAGTCCACAGACAAAGGCTTGCTCCCTTGACTTGATTATACAGCCCAGTACCACATGCCCAGGAGTACCACATGGCACCTCCAGCAGTGGGCTGGGCCTTGTCGCACCAGTTATTTGTAATCAAGAAGATGTCCTACATAAGCTTACAGGCCTGTCCGAGGAAGGGAATTCCTCAATTGAGGTTCTCTCTTTGTAGGTGACTCTAGGTTGTGTTGTTGGCCAAAAGGAACCAGTGCCCTCTAAAAAGGTCCAGAAAGTGGAGAATGGTCTATAGAAGTTGTGCAGCCCAGACAATAGAAATTAAACTTTAAAAACATTAGTTCCTTGTTAACTCTGTCCAATAAGTTTTTTTTATATTCACCCTCTCAACTTTCCATAGATGTCCCTTCTCTTCATATATTTCCCCTTTCTCTTTGAGGTTAATTTGTGCTGTCCAAATATTTTTGGACATGTGGTCTTCCACTGGAGTGTAGTCAACTTGCCAGGGGCTACGTCCTTAAGAGGAAATTGATCTGATTTCTTTTCCAAGATCTAGCCATTCCTAATAACTCACTCCTTGGTTAGGGAGTGCAACATTGCACCCTCTTCCCCTCTCCAGGCTGGGATTTGGTCTGCCTTGGGCCCGCACAAGTAGTGTGTGCACAGTCCCAACTGTGAGTTCATGTGTGCAAATGCCTTGCTGTATTGGACAGTTCCTTGTAGTCCTCTACCGCCATTGACTCTCAAATCCTTTCCACTCTCTCTTCTACAGTGGTACCCAAGCCTTTGAAAGAGGGACTTCCGTATACAGGGTTCCTTCAGGGTTGAACCTTCTTAGCACTCTGGCCAGTCCTGGCTCTGTTTGTTGATCATTATCTACTGCAAGCAGAAGCTTCTCTGCTGAGGGCTGTGAGGCTCCTTAATCTATAGGAATAATGAAAAGCCATTAGGAAATGGTTTCATATGATATCAATTTAGCAGAATATAGGTTTTCTTCCAGAGCCTATGACCTGTCTAGTTACAGGTTCTTGGCCCAGTAAAGGTGCCAGGTATGGATTTCTTCTTGTGGTGTGGGCCTTAAATCCAATCAAAAACTGGTTGGTTATTCTTTTGATATTTATGCAGCTATTGCACCAATAGTAAGCACATCTTACCAGGACAGTTATTATTGCAGCTCACAGGGTTCACAGATGGGTATCATGAATACTTACTTTTGTCATCTGGTAGTATGCTTAGAATCTTCTACCAAGCCAGGCATCATGGCTCATGCCTTTAATTCTAGCACATAGGAGGCAGAGGCAGGCAGATCTCTGAGTTTGAGGCCGACCTGGTCTACAGAGGGAATTCCAGGACAGCCAGGGCTACATAAAACAAAACAAAACAAAACAAAACCCTGTCTCAAGGAGGGAAAAAAAGAATCTTCTAGCACTATGCGATCTAGTAGGGATGAAGCCTCCAGTTGATTGCCATGGTCTAAGGCTCAAGTGTGTGGTGTCTCCAACAATACTTAGGAGGACTAAATGTAATTTTGAGGTCTTTAGGACCTCATCTGACAAGAACTACAAAATAAGTAATCCAGTTCTGGATGCAGGCATTTTATTTGTTAATATGTGTTTTCTTGGAGGAACATTGCTGCTCCATTATAACTACATTTAACTCTTACTTTTAAAAAAAAGAAATATTTATTCTTATCTTATATAATATATCCCAACTGTAGCTTCCCCTCCCTCTACTCCTTCTAGTCCCCCAAACACACCTGCCCTCTCCCCCACCTCCCTTACCTCCTCTCTGCCAGTTGTGGTGGCACATACCAGTAGGTTTTGCTAAAGGAGGTAGAGACAGGAAGATCACTAGTCCAAGGCCAGCCCCAGCTACACATTTTATTCTTTTTATGTATATGTTTAGGTGTATTTTAAGAAGGCTCCTCAGTAGTAGGTCTCCCTGTGACTTTCTTTTTTTAAGTCTTGAGTGACTTAGGTCAATATCTTTGATGAAAATAGATTCAGAGATCCTCAATAAAATGATTGCAAACCAAACTCACAAACACATAAAAAAATAGCCACCGTAATCAAATCAGCTTCATCCTAAACATCTTTGTATGGTAACCATAGAAAGGTATGGTTTTCTATAATCAAGAAGTCACTGACTGGAAAGTCCTGTTGGTATTGTACAGCAGCCTCGAGAAAGCATCTGTGGGTTCATGTTTCCTTTGAGAGTCCTTTCATAACGGTCACATATCAGGTATCCTGCATATTAGACATTTACATTATGATTCATAACAGTATCAAAAATCATAGTTATGAACTAGCAAGAAGATAATTTTATGTTTGAGGTCACTACAATATGAAGAACTGTAGGGAAGTTGAGAAGCACTGCCTTAGAGGGTTGGCACAGCCTCATGCAGAGAACTTGGTGAGTGCTAAGGCTGGACAAGGGGTTGGGGGAACACTGGCTTTGGCAAACATGTTCCATGGTGCAATACACATGAACTCACCCCTCCCTGCCTGCTTTACGTTGGATCTTGGGACTGCTCACTTGCCACACTTAAGATTTCCAACTTGTACAGAATCCAATATGGCAAAAAACCAAAATGCATAGCATTTGTTTTTGTTGTTGTTGTTGTTTTAAATTAGGTCATCTCTTCAAGGAATGTGGACAAAGGTTGTGACTCCTCAAGCAGATGTCTTAATGGGTTGCGTCACGGGTGAAGCAAGAGGCCAAGGGTACCCCTTTAGGGATGAGGAGTCCTCGATTTTCCAATACTGTCAAAAGGTTCCACCTTGTGAACTTGAGATTCTCTCTGATCTTTGTCTCTTGACTCTGGCATCATGCTCTGGGAACTGTGTTTTCACATTTGCAACCATGAATAATGAACTTGTATCCTTTCTGTGGAAACTGGAAGGACCTGCTTGTAGATGTCTCTCTTTGAATACATTTTTTTTTTGTCACGTGCCAGGGATATCACTGGCCTGAGATTTCTTTTTTTTTTTTTTGATTTTTAATATTTTTATTACATATTTTCCACAATTACATTTCCAATGCTATCCCAAAAGTCCCCCATAGCGCCCCCCACTTCCCTACCCACCCATTCCCATTCTTTTGGCCCTGGCATTCCCCTATATTGGGGCATATAAAGTTTGCAAGTCCAATGGGCCTCTCTTTCCATTGATGGCCGACTAGGCCATCTTTCGATACATATGCAGCTAGAGACAAGAGCTCCGGGGTTCTGGTTAGTACATCATGTTGTTCCAACAATAGGGTTGCAGATCCCTTTAGCTCCTTGGGTACTTTTTCTAGCTTCTCCATTGGGAGCCCTGTGATACATCCAATAGCTGACTGTGAACATCCACTCCTGTGTTTGCTAGGCCCCGGCATCGTCTCACAAGAGACAGCTATATTTGGGTCCTTTCAGCAAAATCTTGCTAGTGTATGCAATGGTGTCAGCGTTTAGAAGCTGATTATGGGATGGATCCCTGGATACGGCAGTCTCTAAATGGTCCATCCTTTCATCACAGCTACGAACTTTGTCTCTGTAACTCCTTCCCTGGGTGTTTTGTTCCCAATTCTAAGAAGGGGCACAGTGTCCACACTTTGGTCTTCATTCTTCTTGAGTTTCATGCGTTTAGCAAATTGTATCTTATATCTTGGGTATCCTAAGTTTTGGCCTAATATCCACTTATCAGTGAATACATATTGTGTGAGTTCTTTTGTGATTGTGTTACTTCACTCAAGATGATGCCCTCCAGGTCCATCCATTTGTCTAGGAATTTCATAAATTCATTCTTTTTAATAGCTGAGTAGTACTCCATTGTGTAAATGTACCATAATTTCTGTATCCATTCCTCTGTTGAGGGACATCTGGGTTCTTTCCAGCTTCTGGCTATTATAAATAGGGCTGCTATGAACATAGTGGAGCATGTGTCCTTTTTACCGGTTGGGACATCTTCTGGATATATGCCCAGGAGAGGTATTGCTGGATCCTCCGGTAGTACTATGTCCAATTTTCTGAGGAACCGCCAGACTGATTTCCAGAGTGGTTGTACAAGCTTGCAATCCCACCAACAATGGAGGAGTGTTCCTCTTTCTCCACATCCTCGCCAGCATCTGCTGTCACCTGAATTTTTGATCTTAGCCATTCTGACTGGTGTGAGGTGGAATCTCAGGGTTGTTTTGATTTGCATTTCCCTGATGATTAAGGATGTTGAACATTTTTTCAGGTGCTTCTCTGCCATTCGGTATTCCTCAGGTGAGAATTCTTTGTTCAGTTCTGAGCCCCATTTTTTAATGGGGTTATTTGACTTTCTGGAGTCCACCTTCTTGAGTTCTTTATATATATTGGATATTAGTCCCTTATCTGATTTAGGATAGGTGAAGATCCTTTCCCAATCTGTTGGTGGTTTTTTTGTCTTATTGATGGTGTCTTTAGCCTTGCAGAAGCTTTGTAGTTTCATGAGGTCCCACTTGTCAATTCTCGATCTTACAGCACAAGCCATTACTGTTCTATTCAGGAATTTTTCCCCTGTGCCCATATCTTCAAGGCTTTTCCCCACTTTCTCCTCTATAAGTTTCAGTGCCTCTGGTTTTATGTGAAGTTCCTTGATCCACTTAGACTTGACCTTAGTACAAGGAGATAGGAATGGATCGATTTGCATTCTTCTACATGTTAACAACCAGTTGTGCCAGCACCATTTGTTGAAAATGCTGTCTTTCTTCCACTGGATGTTTTTAGCTCCCTTGTCGAAGATCAAGTGACCATAGGTGTGTGGGTTCATTTCTGGGTCTTCAATTCTATTCCATTGGTCTATTTGTCTGTCACTATACCAGTACCATGCAGTTTTTATCACAATTGCTCTGTAGTAGAGCTTTAGGTCCGGCATGGTGATTCCACCAGAGGTTCTTTTATCCTTGAGAAGAGTTTTTGCTATCCTAGGTTTTTTGTTATTCCAGATGAATTTGCAGATTGCACTTTCTAATTCGTTGAAGAATTGAGTTGGAATTTTGATGGGGATTGCATTGAATCTGTAGATTGCTTTTGGCAAGATAGCCATTTTTACAATGTTGATCCTGCCAATCCATGAGCATGGGAGATCTTTCCATCTTCTGAGATCTTCTATAATTTCTTTCTTCAGAGACGTGAAGTTTTTATTATACAGATCTTTCACTTCCTTAGTTAGAGTCACGCCAAGATATTTTATATTATTTGTGACTATTGAGAAGGGTGTTGTTTCCCTAATTTCTTTCTCAGCCTGTTTATTCTTTGTGTAGAGAAAGGCCATTGATTTGTTTGAGTTAATTTTATATCCAGCTACTTCACCGAAGCTGTTTATCAGGCTTAGGAGTTCTCTGGTGGAATTTTTAGGGTCACTTATATATACTATCATATCATCTGCAAAAAGTGATATTTTGACTTCATCTTTTCCAATTTGTATCCCTTTGATCTCCTTTTGTTGTCGAATTGCTCTGGCTAGGACTTCAAGTACAATGTTGAATAGGTATGGAGAAAGTGGACAGCCTTGTCTAGTCCCTGATTTTAGAGGGATTGCTTCAAGTTTCTGACCATTTACTTTGATGTTGGCTACTGGTTTGCTGTAGATTGCTTTTATCATGTTTAGGTATGGGCCTTGAATTCCTGATCTTTCCAAGACTTTTATCATGAATGGGTGTTGGATCTTGTCAAATGCTTTTTCCGCATCTAACGAGATGACCATGTGGTTTTTGTCTTTGAGTTTGTTTATATACTGGATTACGTTGATGGATTTCCGTATATTGAACCATCCCTGCATCCCTGGGATGAAGCCTACTTGGTCAGGATGGATGATTGTTTTGATGTGTTCTTGGATTCGGTTAGCAAGAACTTTATTGAGGATTTTTGCATCAATATTCATAAGGGATATTGGTCTGAAGTTTTCTATCTTTGTTGGGTCTTTTTGTGGTTTAGGTATCAGAGTAATTGTGGCTTCATAGAATAAGTTGGGTAGAGTACCTTCTGTTTCTATTTTGTGGAATAGTTTGTGAAGAACTGGGATTAGATCTTCTTTGAAGGTCTGATAGAACTCTGCACTAAACCCATCTGGTCCTGGGCTTTTTTTAGTTGGGAGACTATTAATGACTGCTTCTATTTCTTTGGTGGATATAGGGCTGTTTAGATCATTAACCTGATCTTGATTCAACTTTGGTACCTGGTATCTGTCTAGGAACTTCTCCATTTCATCCAGGTTCTCCAGTTTTGTTGAGTATAGCCTTTGGTAGAAGGATCTGATGGTGTTTTGGATGTCTTCAGGATCTGTTGTTATGTCTCCTTTTTCATTTCTGATTCTGTTAATTAGGATGCTTTCCCTGTGCCCTCTAGTGAGTCTGGCTAAGGGTTTATCTATCTTGTTGATTTTCTCAAAGAACCAGCTCCTTGATTGGTTGATTCTTTGAATAGTTTTTCTTGTTTCCACTTGGTTGATTTCACCCCTGAGTTTGATTATTTCCTGCCGTCTACTCCTCTTGGGTGAATTTGCTTCCTTTTGTTCTAGTGCTTTTAGGTGTGTTGTCAAGCTGCTAATGTGTGCTCTCTCTAGTTTCCTTTTGGAGGCACTCAGAGCTATGAGTTTTCCTCTTAGAAATGCTTTCATTGCGTCCCATAAGTTTGGGTATGTTGTGGCTTCATTTTCATTGAACTCTAAAAAGTCCTTAATTTCTTTCTTTATTCCTTCCTTGACCAAGGTATCATTGAGAAGAGTGTTGTTCAGTTTCCACGTGAAGGTTGGCTTTCTATTATTTATTTTGTTATTGAAGATCAGCCTTAGTCCATGGTGATCTGATAGGATGCATGGGACAATTTCAATATTTTTGTATCTGTTGAGGCCTGCTTTGTGACCAATTATGTGGTCAATTTTGGAGAAGGTACCATGAGGTGCTGAGAAGAAGGTATATCCTTTTGTTTTAGGATAGAATGTTCTGTAGATATCTGCCAGATCCATTTGATTCATAATTTCTCTTAGTTTCACTGTGTCCCTGTTTAGTTTCTGTTTCCATGATCTGTCCATTGGTGAAAGTGGTGTGTTGAAGTCTCCCACTATTATTGTATGAGGTGCAATGTGTGCTTTGGGATTTACTAAAGTTTCTTTAATGAATGTGGCTGCCTTTGTATTTGGAGCATAGATATTCAGGATTGATAGTTCCTCTTGGAGGATTTTACCTTTGATGAGTATGAAGTGTCCCTCCCTGTCTTTTTTAATGACTTTGGGTTGGAAGTCAATCTTATCAGATATTAGAATGGCTACTCCAGCTTGTTTCTTCATGCCATTTGCTTGGAAAATTGTTTTCCAGCCTTTCATTCTGAGGTAGTGTCTATCCTTTTCTCTGAGATGAGTTTCCTGTAAGCAGCAAAATGTTGGGTCTTGTTTGTGTAGCCAGTTTGTTAGTCTATGTCTTTTTATCGGGGAGTTGAGTCCATTGATATTAAGAGATATTAAGGAAAAGTAATTGTTGTTTCCTGTTATTATTGTTGTTAAAGTTGGCATTTTGTTCTTGTGGCTGTCTTCTTTTAGGTTTGTTGAGGGATTACTTTCTTGTTGTTTCTAGGGCGTGGTTCCTGTCCTTGTATTGGTTTTTTTCTGTTATTATCCTTTGAAGGGCTGGATTCATGGAGAGATAATGTGTGAATTTGGTTTTGTCGTGGAATACTTTGGTTTCTCCATCTATGTTAATTGAGAGTTTGGCTGGGTATAGTAGCCTGGGCTGGAATTTGTGTTCTTTTAGTGTCTGTATAACATCCGTCCAGGTTCTTCTGGCTTTCATAGTCTCTGGTGAAAAATCTGGTGTAATTCTGATAGGCTTGCCATTATATGTTACTTGGCCTTTTTCTCTTACTGCTTTTAGTATTCTATCTTTATTTAGAGCATTTGTTGTTCTGATTATAATGTGTCGGGAGGTATTTCTTTTCTGGTCCAGTCTATTTGGAGTTCTGTAGGCTTCTTGTATGTTCATGGGCATCTCTTTCTTTAGATTTGGGAAGTTTTCTTCTATAATTTTGTTGAAGATGTTTGCTGGTCCTTTGAGTTGAAAATCTTCATTCTCATCCACTCCTATTATCCGTAGGTTTGGTCTTCTCATTGTGTCCTGTATTTCTTGGATGTTTTGAGTTAGGATCTTTTTGCATTTTACATTTTCCTTGATTGTTGTGCCGATGTTCTCTATGGAATCTTCTGCACCTGAGATTCTCTCTTCCATCTCTTGTATTCTGTTGCTGATGCTGGTATCTATGGTTCCAGATTTCTTTCCTAGGGTTTCTATCTCCAGTGTTGCCTCATTTTGGGTTTTCTTTATTGTGTCTACTTCCCTTTTTAGGTCTAGTATGGTTTTGTTCATTTCCATCATCTGTTTGGATGTGTTTTCCTGTTTTTCTGTAAGGACTTCTACCTGTTTGATTATGTTATCCTGTTTTTCTTTAAGGATTTGTAACTCTTTAGCAGTGTTCTCCTGCAATTCTTTAAGGGATTTTTGTGCTTCCTCTTTATTGTCTTCTGCCTGTTTATCAGTGTTCTCCTGCATTTCTTTAAGTGTGTTATTAAAGTCCTTCTTGAAGTCCTCTATCATCATCAGGAGATATGCTTTTAAATCCGTGTCTAGCTTTTCCGGTGTGTTGGGGTGCCCTGGACTGGGCGAAGTGGGGGTGCTGGGTTCTGATGATGGTGAGTGGTCTTGGTTTCTGTTAGTAAGATTATTACGTTTACCTTTCGCCATCTGGTAATCTCTGGGGTTAGTTGTTATCGTTGTCACTGTTTAAAGATTGGAGCAGAAGCTGTGTTCCACTCACCAGCAGTCCCAAAATCCTGCGGCGGGGGTCGTGGGTAGCTGGCGGGTGTCAGGCAACCCTGCTCTCCTGCTACTCTGGCGCTGATCCGGCCAGATGAGGCCTGTGGGCCTACTCAGGCCGGTTTCTGCTTCCCTAACTAATGCAGTCTCAGGTCCCGCGCAATTGGATTGGAGCAGAAGCTGTGCTCCACTACCCGAAGTCTTAAGATCCTGTGGCGGGTGTTGTGGGTAGCTGGCGAGTGTCAGCCGACCCTGCGCCCCAGCTGCTCAGGTGCTTCTCTGACCGGAAGAGCCTGAGATTTCTTTTGTGTGCTTTAAAACTCTCTACCACAATCATATTCAAACTCTTATTGTGTGAACTGAATAATTTACACACACACACACACACACAGTGTGTCACATTAAGACACACGTAGTGCTGGGTGTAGTGATTCATAATTGTGAATCAAAGCACTTGGGAGGCAGAAGGACAGAAAGAAAAGAGGAAAGGTCCACAAGTTTCCATCCCAATTCAGCACAAATGAAGACGCTCCTCCTCTCAATGTGGGCTGAGGGCAGAGTTCTTATGAGGCTTGACCTCTGCGGTCAGAGGCTCCATAGGATTTCAGGACCATACTCTCTGCATAGATGGACACAGAAATGTCCTTACTTACTTTTTAATGGTTCGGGGATCACACTCAGGTCTCCTGTATGGTAGGCAAGATTCTCACACCCTCAGACCTAAAGACTCTTTATGGTAGAGATATGGGAGCACTCTCTGCTTTGAGGGAGCACATGCTCACATGCTTATGGCTTAGGGTTTTAATTACCTTTATTTTAGGTTCTGGGTATGCCTGTAGAGTACATTTGCCTTATTTTATACACATAATATTTATTCTATACTTTAAAAATCTTTTACTACTTCTAATTCATACTAATTCATAGATATTTTAAATAATGCTTTTTATTATTTTAGGAGAATACTTTTTTCAGATTTTAGTATTTTATTTTATAGTTGTGTGTTGGTCAAATTTTTTTTTATTGTACTCAGATAACTTTTTCATTTAATTCACTTTCTGATGACATGAAATTCCTTGGGTGACAGGAAACAATAATTTCTTACAACTAGAAAGAATATGAAAAAGAAATTTGTCCCCACAGACTGTGTCCTGACAATAGAATATATATGTTAATATACATATTAATGTAATTATCTTCTATTATAAAAATGGTTGTTGGTAAGCTTGCAAAACCAAATTTTACTACTTTCTGTCTTATCAGTCAATAAAGATAATAATTACATTTGCTCATATTCCATAGATGAACTGCTTTTGATAAATACCTAATTAATATCTTTATTAGATATTTTCTTTATTTACATTTCAAATGTTTTCCCCTTTCCTAGTTTCCCCTCCGAAAATCCCCTTCCCCTGCTCCCCAACCCAGCCACTCCCGCTTCCTGGCCCTGGAATTCCCCTATGCTGGGGCATAGAACTATAAGAACACTCTTATCTGCTGTGTCTGAATGTTGCTTGCACATATGTGCAGCCTCAGAGGCTAGAAGAAGATGTTGTATCCCCTGGAATTGGAGGTACTAATGGTTGGAAGCTGCTCTGTGGGTCCTGGGAACTAAACCCAGATCCTCTACAAAAGCAGCAGGTACTGTTAGATGCTGAAGCATCCCTCTAGCCCCTCCTTTCATTTGTGTCTGACAGGTTCTTATATGTAGCCCCGGCTGGTGTCAAACTTGAGATCTCCCCACCCCAGCTTCCTGGGTACTGGGATTATAAATGCGTGTCGTCATTTTGGGTTCCTGAAGTTTTCTAGTCTGTTATTTTGAGTCTGTATAAGCTCTTTTCTCTGTCTGGAATGCATTTCCCTTCTGACAAAACAATGTGACAAATCTTGGAGAAATCAACCATGAGCATCAAGTTTAAATGAAGAAGCCCCAGTCCTTATCCTCAGCACATGGAAGGAACCACCCCTCTGTCTGACCTTGTGTGTTGCCTTCCCTAAACTGAGTATAGAACTGATTATTTGGGAACGAATGACCATCTTTTGTTGACTTTTAAAGAGATGAATAGTTTCCTCTACAAGGTAGTCAGCCAGGACTTTAATACATTTTCACAGGAGCCTGGCAGTGAAACCTCTTGATAGATATAATTCTACAGTGGCTATCAATTTATTCAAGAAAAGCCTGCCAACAAACTTACTCTGCACAGTGCAGTGGAAATAGAAACTTTTTCTTAGCAAGCAGTCTATGAGAAGAGTGCTTTTACAAATCTCATCTCTTGTTCAATCATTTCCTTTAATATTGTGTTGACTTTTTAATCACTTATTACTAGAGTCAAAGTCTTAACAAAGAACTCAATTTTATGAAGAGGAAGAAATCATAAAAAAAACTTTTTTTTCACTAAAAAAAAAATATTTGGTGGGCACCTTCAAAGCAGAGCGATGCTGGAAACCTAATAGAGCTTTGTAGGTCAAGGCAGTGTAGGCCCAGGATAGCTTGTTTGTCTGGAGGACGGGGTTAAAAAGGCAGAATAATTTCCAGAAACAGAGGGAGCACTGACAGGCAAGGCAGCCCTGTCAACACACCCCAAGCTTTCTTCTTATTTTCTGGGACTTTAGAACAGCCCCTTGGCTTTTCCCATTGGGCTCTCTGAACAGAGAGAAGACATAAGAAGCACTGTTAATTTTTATACCTTTCCTTTTGGTCTAGTTAAATCAGTGACACTAGAAAATTATTTTAAAGGTACATCAGTTCTTTGAGAATTTCAAATGCCATAGAATCTATCTTGACCATATTTCCCCTCCCCACAGCGTCCCCTATATCCTCAGATACACCTCCTACCCCAACACCTTCCCAAGCTTCCCTTGTTTCTTTATAATCCACGGAGTCCAGTAGGCACTACCCACAGAAGCACTGGTATGGGGCCAACCTTTACTTTTCTATTGTTGTAATAAAACACTGTGAGTGTGTGTGTGTGTGTGTGTGTGTGTGTGTGTGAGAGAGAGAGAGAGAGAGAGAGAGAGAGAGAGAGAGAGAGAGAGAGACTTCAGCTTACAGATGTAGCACAACATGAAGAAAAGCCAGGGTAGGAACCTGGAGGCAGGAACTGAAGTAGAAGCGATAGAGCCGTGCTGTTTACTGGCTTGCTCCTTAAGGCTTGTTCAGCCCGGTTTCTTATAGCGCCAAGGACCACCAGCTCAGGGGTGGCACCACCTACCATGGGCCGGGCC
Organism: Mus caroli; assembly: GCF_978045245.1. Lineage (NCBI taxonomy): Eukaryota > Metazoa > Chordata > Mammalia > Rodentia > Muridae > Mus > Mus caroli. The sequence continues at coordinate 37,273,703 of NW_028227258.1, forward strand.
CTCCCACATCAATCATTAATGAAGAAAATGTCCTATTGATTTGTCCACAGACCATCTGGTGGAAGCACTTTTTTCAATTCCGATTCCCTCTCCCCGGATCTGTCTAGGCTTGTGTCAACATGAGAGCAACCAGCCAGCGCACATGGGATTAGAAACCTAGTTGGTCAAGTGGGAGCACATACCTTAAGAACATCCTGACAGGAGTCATCTAATTTCCTGAAGATCCTTTCAAAGGCAAAGAGTGACACAAAGAGAAAATGTGAACCAGGGCTCAGGGCAATGATTGAGGACATGGTCGGGCTCCAGACCATCATGCTTGGCATGCATACCATTTAATGAGGATCTGTGGCTCCAAATAATTATGATTTCCATTCCCATTTCCATTTCTTGGGGTTCATAAACAACTGGCTTGTTAGCTACAAATCCTTTTCCTAACCCTGCGACCTTTCGCTGAACACAGCATAAAGCAGAGACTACTCAATGCAAACTCAGTGTCTCCTGCAACTTTTTAATGCAGGGCCTGGAATTCCTGATGGCTGAGAGACAGCCCCAGGATTGTGTGTTTGCGGCTTCCTAGTTCTACAGAAAGGGCTGCTGTCCTGGGAGTGGAAGTCTGAGCAGCAGAGAACTAAGTGATCTTATTTTTTGCTTGGAGAAAATCTTCTCAGCCTGCTCGCTGGATTAAAGGGGTAAGCAAAGCTTTACATTTTCATAGAAATTAATAGAGAGATGAAATTTTCATTACGTTCAGAAGTTCTCAGCTGGAGTTCTTTGTATATTTAGTGTATATTTAGTTACCAAAAATATTTGAAGGAGCAGTTTTTAAATTATTCTTTATGGCAGTTAGTACTTAAAAAAAATGAATTTCTGGCGCCCTCTCATGGTCAGAAATTGTAAGTATTCTATTATGGGTACTGGCGGCACTCTTTGAAGGTGAGATGTTTTCCCAACCAGTTAAGAGAGCTTGCCTAGTGGTACAAACAAACAAACAAAAACCTAGTATCTCTACCATGTTGCTTTTTATACCAGAAACAGCAGTGAGTCCCTTGAGGCATCACATTAACCTTTATCAACAGAACTAAATAAAGGAGAACCAAACTGGCTGAGAAACATGTGGTTTATAAAGCTTCCTTCTAGACATCCGATCCAATAAGACTGGATGTGGGAGTTTTAAAACGCTGCATTAAAAAAAAAAAGCAAGGTGTAGTCTTAGCATTAGCTGTGAAGCTACACATCTGGACTTGACTCTAGTTCAAGTCATTTAGCAAGAAGGAAATACCTAAGTTTAGCTCCCTGTGGACATCAGGCTGTTACTACCATGCCCTTCCACAGTTCCTTTATGGTGGGACACACCACCCTCAAATTTGGCAGCATGAGACATTACCAATGAAAAAAGGAAAAGACTATTACTGAAGTGTAACTAGTGATCAAGCCACAGTGTAAAATTCTCTCAGACCAGCTGGATTAAGCTTTTCCAGCGGAAAGCCCTCAGTCTTAGAGCCTCAAGTCCCCTAATGATCACACCACACACACATTCTCGTTCATTCACTTTATTTTTACAGCACTGCAAAAATGACAACCGACAACGTGGTGACTTCACAAGTACCCTGACCAGGTCTGACACCACAGACACCCGGGGCAGGTAGGTGTGTGCCTCTGCAGAGTCACATTCTTACAGAAGGATCACTGAAAATGGTTTATAATGTGGGGTGAGGAAAGGAAAGAAACCGACATTTCAGCCATTTTTAGATGACTTCACAACAAAACATAATTTACATAGTAACTCTTTTATGCTAGTATAAAAATAGTGCCAGAAACTATATATTTGTTCAGATATATTGAAAAGGCATAAGAATACAAATAGGTCATCAACAGTGGCGAGTGATGGTTCACTAGAGTTCTTAAACTGTAATAGAAATTTATATTTTTCAGCTATTTACATCACTTTCAATGACATTCAAGACATGTCTACACAGGCTTTTGATAACAATGTGGAAGGGTGAGGTAAGCTTTAATACTTCCTTCTTTGCTCTCTGTGAGAGGGCAGAAAGAGTCCAAATCTGCAGTTGAATAGTCTGAGAATTCTGATCTCTCTCTCTCTCTCTCTCTCTCTCTCTCTCTCTCTCTCTCTCTCTCTCTCTCTCTCTCTCTCTTTCTCTCTTGTTGCAATATGGAAACCTGACCTATGTCGTGGAAGATGTGACTCCTTACGTAAGGTGTTCTTTAAGCTATCAGCAAGGTAAATGGTCCACGCCAACAGGAAGCCCAAATGTTCACAGACAGATTCTTCTGTCTGTGTTTCTAGACAGAAATTTTGGATAAAAGTGCATAGTACCTATGTTACAGAAGAAGGGGAAAGTGGTGGAAAGCCCTATATACTTGCACATTGAGTTGGCGGGATGAGAAGCGATGCCCTTACTCATTCCCTGCTTGGCCCACGAGCTCCTGGGACTTCCTGCTGTGTCTCAGCATCTGAGCACTGTGCCTAACATAAGGAGAGGATTTAATAAGAAATGGGCTGATGCACAGTTGCTACTGAGTAATTAAATTCTGCCACCTTATTTGAGACAGCTGTTTACAGGAGATCGGGGAACATTGCGTCTCTTCTCATCTTAAATCAAGTTAAAGCAAAAGGCCATGCCGCTTACCTGATGAGGTTTAGGAGTGTAATCTAGTGAGAAACACAGGAAATTTGGAAATGTGATAGGTGCCAAGCCTCACACTTCGGCAGCGTTCTGAGAGTAAAGGCACTTAACTGGTAGGCAAGAATTTCTATGACTCAAGTTCCTCCAAGAAACCAATATTTCCAGTCCATTTTCATATATACTCTTGTCTCCATGTTGCTGCTAAAAGAAGTTCTTCGTTGTAATTAGCCAACCAGTGACGGAATATCATCCGACATTTTTGCTCTGAGCCAGGTCTGTGTGGAGTGAATTAACAATACGTGTTTTCCATCTAAGGAACTGAGCAAAGAAATGACGGGCGCTGTCAGGTCATTACCTCAATACCCCATTTTGCAACAGTGGTCTCAAAGGCCCATAAGAAAGCTTAAGAGCTAGCTGCTTCCTGGGGGCATGTCCCTTAACCACAGGCTTTGTCTAAACCAAACTATGTGAGTACCCTGACTGGCAAAGGCAGCTAACTCTTCTAAACGTGTAAGATCAGAAAACTTTAGACAAGTTACCAAACCACGGGGATTTTTCTGGCTGAAAGTTAAAAATGACATGATATCATATTATTTCACTATAGCCAGCCAAGAAATCTGTCAAGAGAACAGTCCAGGACAAGAACACCTTCTTGTTCGTTATGGGCACTATGGATTCATGGCAGCGTGAGAGAGGAATGATAATATAATGTGATAGATATATTCCTACTTGAGTTGACACTAGAAAGGCAATATTCACATTCAGAACAAAAAAACTATGATTTGTGTTCTTGTACCACAGATAGCATTCCATGGATGGAATGGTTTTCCTATAAAATAAAAAATTATTTGAATAAAATACCCAGCAATAAAATATCACAGTGCTTTTCCTATGTTAATGTCTAGAGTAAAACAAACCAAATGATTTCCAATCTACATACGGCTTCTGGCCTGTCACTATGTTAGACAAACCCTCCACATACAATGAACTCTTTAAGAATATTCTCAGTGACTTAAGTCAGAGGAGTGTGGAGAAGCGACTCATGTATATGACTGCATTTCAGCATAGCTGCTCGGTCACAGTGCCAGGCTTGTAGAATGTCCTCTAAGCAGGGCGTCTACACTCTGCCTAGGCGAGTGCGAGGCTGATGTGGTTACGATTAATGACAGTCTGTACCATTTACACACCAGTGCTAACGTTAGAGCAGCCGCCCAGGTTTCATCTCGATGACATGAAATAAAAATAAGATAAAATTCTGAAAAAAAAAATACAAGTATCACAACAAGAATACATTTAGTATTGGGTGACAATTCCCTGGTCTAGCCTTGACCAATACAAAACAATGCCAGTACAGCCTGCTTTGCCTTTTCATATCTGAGGAAGAACAAAGCCACAATATAATGTACATACACAGGATTAAAATGACCATGTTGAATTTTAAACAGAGAGAAAAGGAAGAGAGAAACCATCTTAACGCAGATTAATGCTAGAAACCCAGACAACATACATTACCCTCTTTGGGAGGATGTGGGGGAAGGGTGGGAATTAATAAATCAAATCCTTCTAATTCTGCCCAAACCCAAACCTTCCTGCACATCTGGAACAGATGCTCCTCCCCTAATGCAGTGGTTTGGTGTTTTTTTTTGTTTGTTTGTTTTTGGTTGTTTTGTTTTTGGTTTTGTTTTGTTTTGTTTTGTTTTGTTTGTTTGTTGACTCACTTTCTACTTCCAATACTGAACACTGTTTTGTTTGGGCAGGAAGACTCTCATACACTGTTCCTTTGAATTCATTGTCTGACCTGCCTATTGGAGACAAACCTCTGCTGCTCATAGAATTATTAATATTTTTTCCTGTCAATTTCAGTTGACAGAAGGGATAAAGACTCAACTTGCACTGGCGTATCTGTAGTCATATCTGCCTTCAGGCATGTGCCCCTGGGACCGTTTCTCTGTTGAAACTTAAAACTGTTGGATTAAGGAGATGAGAAGCAAAAGAAAAATTTTTTTAAAAATTAGGTTTTTTTGTTTGTTTTGTTTGTTTTTTGAGACAGGGTTTCTCTGTGTAGTCCTGGCTGTCCTGGAACTCACTTTATAGACCAGGCTGGCCTCAAACTCAGAAATCTGCCTGCCTCTGCCTCCCGAGTGCTGGGATTACAGAGTGAGTTCCAGGACAGCCAGGGCTACACAGAGAAACCCTGTCTCGAAAAAAAACCAACGCCCCCCAAAAAAATAGTTTTAAAAGTTTTCAGTATTTAAAAACGTGGATTGTCAGAAAGATCTTCAAGTAAAACATTTCTCTTGGCGGAGGGCTATCCAGGGCCCTCCCATGTCTCTCTTGGGACAGCTGGGGGAGGGGAATCATCTGGCCTGGGGTTTAGACGCAGTGGGGAGACTGCTTGCTGAAGAGGGCGGCTGCATGGATGGTTTGCAGCTTAAGTTTGTTCTACCACATAGATGGGATGTACTTCAAGTTCTCTCCATCCCAGAAAGAGCAGAGCAATTAGGTACCACGTTTTCTTGTTTCCCAATTCTTTAACTTGGTTAAGACACTTCTGACAAGTTTATATTAATTTCTCCCTAACACCCACTCGGTCAGCATTAATTTTCAGGATGGCTTTCAATGTCCCCGAACACATTCACTTTGCCCCTAACCCACTTTTCAGAACTATTCCTAAGGTGTTTTAAAAGAGTGGTGACTCAGAAACACAAAGGCCAGTATTTATAATCCCCGAGCATGACCAAGCTGAGTGTAGACTCGCCGTTTCCACCATCCTCATCAAACGCGTTAGAGTGGGCATGACTTGATCGCTCCACTTCAGTGGCATAACACAAAAGGATGGAAAGTAGGTAGCAATCTCTGAAACACTTCACGCTCTCCAAAGTTGTGCAAAAAATAAAATACAGCAGTGGCAAAGTGCACTCAAGTCTGCATAGTGGACTGGGAAACCAGGCCTGTGGCAGTTTGTATACGGGGAGGGGTGTGGGGCTGAGGGAGGCATCAGTCATTCCCGCTTGCCCTGGCTGCTCTCCCCGTTAAGGAGCATCTTCTCCTGCTGCTCCGCCAGGGCCTGCCATTTCTGTCTGTTCTTCCTGCAGCCATCCAGCAAGGGCAAACAGTCTTCGGATACGTGGGTCAGGGCCTAAGGAAAAGAAAAGAAACAACTAGAGAGAGGCCTCCACCACAGGCTTGCCACCAGGGCCACATTCATTGCCAGAGCACCGCCACAGCTGGAGTTCTCTTAAGTCCTAGAAACATACATAGAATGGAGTTACAGAGACAAAGTTCGTAGCTGTGATGAAAGGATGGACCATTTAGAGACTGCTGTATCCAGGGATCCATCCCATAATCAGCTTCTAAACGCTGACACCATTGCATACACTAGCAAGATCTTGCTGAAAGGACCCAAATATAGCTGTCTCTTGTGAGACGATGCCGGGGCCTAGCAAACACAGGAGTGGATGTTCACAGTCAGCTATTGAATGGATCACAGGGCTCCCAATGGAGAAGCTAGAGAAAGTACCCAAGGAGCTAAAGGGATCTGCAACCCTATTGTTGTAACAACATGATGTACTAACCAGAACCCTGGAGCTCTTGTCTCTAGCTGCATATGTATCAAAAGATGGCCTAGTCGGCCATCAATGGAAAGAGAGGCCCATTGGACTTGCAAACTTTATATGCCCCAATATAGGGGAATGCCAGGGCCAAAAGAATGGGAATGGGTGGGTAGGGAAGTGGGGGGCGCTATGGGGGACTTTTGGGATAGTATTGGAAATGTAATTGAGGAAAATATGTAATAAAAATATTAAAAAAAAAAGATTAAAAAAAAAAGAAAAATGATATATTTTTGTTTGCTTTATGGTTTAATAAAATGCCAATATTTATAAATTAAAAAAAAAAAAAAAGAATGTTTGCCAGGGATTCATTCCCCTTAGACTATCCAGCTAAGGAGGCATACTTAGTTAGGGACACAGTGAGTACAGGCATTTGAAAGTAACACCGAGGGAGCTTGATGGCGGGGTGGGGTGGGGGGGTTGGGGTGACAGGGGGCAGAAGTGATGGCTTGGCAGCTAAGAACATATACTGTTCTTCTTTGGTTCCCAGCACTCATGTTTGATGTCTCATAACTGCCTAGTGCCCCAAAGAGTCCATTGGCTCTGTCCTCTAGGAACACCTGCACCCTTTGCACCCACACAAAGACATACACATAATTAAGAATAATAATAAATCTGAAAAGTATGCAAACACTAAGCTGTGGGGGCTCGCTTCTGTAGATCTTACTCTTTCTGCAAACTGTGCCGTGAAGCTGTATCTTTTGCTTTCCCACAGAATGGCTTTATACAATGTACTTTTTTAATGCAAGATTTTTATAAAGGTTATTTTATACCAACCACAGTGCCATTTAGCTACAAGAACATTTGCTGTAGCTTTCTTTGTAATAGAGACACAACAAATGCCCAGCAATAAGCCTTAGTAATATTTTATAAGTATTTTACGGTCATTACAAATGTCTAAGGAATATGTATCTGTCACAGAACTATGAGTGTTATATCATGGATTTCAAAATCAATTTTTTCTTAAATGACATGAAGATATCTTATAGCACACACCCCAACATCAGTAGCTATCTCTGAATAGTAAGACCATGGGAGATTTTATCTTCAGTTTGCTTCCCAGGACATTCTGTTTGATCTGCAGTGGAAACACTACTTTCACAAGAAAAGTAAAACACTATTTAAGATCATATAGAATTCCCAACAGCATAATGAGTGTGCACCCAAACTGTACAACAGAGTGGAATCTAGAACGGCTCTTCTGTCAACACTATTCTTTCTGATTTCAGGGATGGGAGAAGTCGAGAGCCTTGGGGATCATCATCTGAGAAAGGCCCTTTATTCAACCAACAGAGAAGGTGTTTGTGGTACAAAGGAGGGTTGAGGGTACCTAAAATACTGCTCCCAGCCACTTCTGAGGAAGAACTTCACAAAAGAGGAAACTAGCCAAATGGACCCTGTAGTCAGTGGGGAGACAGTAGTGGAGAGGTGGACATGGGGTGGCCTTTTCCTCAGTTTCCTTTGGTGTCTTCTGTCCTACCTTCTCCTTCACCCTCATCAGCAGGCTGTATTAAAACTTTCAATGTTTTGGGTGCTTTAAATAGAAATGGCCCCCATAGGCTTAGTGACCAGGGGGTAGCACTATGTGAGAAGGATTAAGAGGTGTGGCCTTGTTGGAGGAAATGTGTCAATGAGAGTGTGCTTTGAGGTTTCAAAAGCCCAGGACCAGGACCAAGCAGCTTCTCCCCGCTTCCAACCCTCCCCTTTATTTCCCTGCCTCCCTCCTTCTCCTCCTCTGCCTGTGGATGAAGATGTAATTCTTAATTACTTCTCAGCCATTCAAGTACCTTGTTGTCTGCTTCTGGCCATGATGATAATGGACTCTGAAACTGTAAGGCAGCCCCAATTAAAAGTTTTCCTATATAAGAATTGCCTTGGTCATGGTCTCCCTTCACAGCCATAGAACACTGAATAAAGACAAAAAAACCCTAGATTCTCAATTGGGGTCTGCACTAACTATACATTTGGGGCAAATATTCTCTCTCTGTGGAAGATGGACTTTACACATTCAATTACTGAATCTGCCATGTCTGGATTGGAAAATTTTAGTTTTTGTCTGGTCTTATCCTTTTATGGTAACTCTAAGATAATTTCTCAAATAAATAAAACTGAAATCCATTTGAACTCTTTAGAAGCAAAGACACCATCTTTCTGTACTGGGGTAATAAACGTCTAAACATTGAATATTAGAAGAATCCTTTTGCTGGAAGAACAAAAGCTACCAAAAGCCAAAAGTGAAACTGGCAGAAGGTGGGAATCGGAGCCTGGATTCCTGTAACCTCCTCCTTTAAAAAAGTCCTCAGAAAAATGTCCTTGATGTATCTAAGTCATAATATGACAGTGGGGGAAAAAAAAAGAGTCGGGTGACTATCTTTTTGTACTTAAGCTAAAATGAAACTTGAGCAGATTATGCTAACACAGAGTATGCAGGAACCATCCCCTGGAGAACAGCACGTGCCTCTTAGCATCCCCTGAATTAATATGTCAGTGTCCAGCACACCCTAGGCGCTCCACAGATATTTATACATAGAATGAGTCAATGCCTTTGTGAAATAGCAAATACACATTGTACCCCTTGTTCTGTACAGACATCGGATTTGTCAGCGAAAAAGAAACAATAACAGTGATAATGGTTTTTTTTTTTTACTTAGAAGCAAAACACATCTAGTGTCAATCTCTTTGATGCACTTCAGATTCAATCCATAACATAATCTAACTTTAGCAATCTAGTATTTCTAGTATTTTCTCTGTAAATACCTCATACAGCTGCAAGCAGATGGCATCTATGAACCCAACTTGCATACTTGGGATTTTGTTTTTCTTCTCTCTGTTCATTAGATCCTGAAAATACACACAAATGGATCTACATTTATTCAAAGTACACAGGAAAGATTGTCTGTAAAGAGATGAATCGGTAGTTAGCTTAAGGGGTGCAAACATATGTAAATACATACATACATATACTTATATACATGCATACATATACATATATATACATGTATATGTATATATTTCCAACCCTACAAAGAATAGGAAGTAACTAAAACATAAATGGTTTGAGAAGAATCCTTCTCTCCCATTTGAGATGCATACATTTATATTAAAAGGCTGCTATGCAAACACTCTTAAAGTCACTGTTCCCTTATGGAAATTTATCCCCACAGAATAGTAAGGAAGATCAATGGAGCTGTTTATCACTGTGCTGTTTGTAATGATGAACATGACAAATATTACAGCAAAGGAAGTGAATTAAGTTGTGGCTGCATTTATTTCATGTCATTATGATCCATATACGCCTAAGATCCTATTAGAATAAAAGTGCATTATTATATTAAAGTGGAGAAAACAAACCACAAGAAAATATGGGGCACGGTGTGTAAGCAAAGTTCGTCTTCCTAGCTTGCTTTTGGAATCAGTGTGTATACTTCTAAAAAGAGAAAGTATTACGTAGTAAGCTGGAGGAAAAGTGTCATAGAAGTGTTACGAAGCGGTATACACTTTAGCCAAGGGTGGTCACATGCTTGTCACACCAGCACTAAGAGTCTGAGGCCAAAGCATTGATGATGGAGAGCTGACTGATGCTCAGTAAGAACCTGTCTCTAAAACAAGCATCTAATTTAAAAATGTCGTGAAGAGTTCCTACCAACAAAGCAGTGGACTTACAGCCGGCTCCATGTTCAGTTCTTTTCTCTCTCTGTCTCCTTGGTCAAAGAATTCAGCTGCCACGAGTTCTGCTATCTGAAACACACAGGAGACTGAGTGTTACGGGGTAAAGCAGATCATCCTTCCAGACAGAGTTTGGATGAAGATAATGAAATGTAGCGAACCCCCTGTTCCCATCATATTAGCAGCATCAGGATGAGACAGTAATGAGAAACAGAAACAATGCTGCATTTGCTTTAACCACAAAATCCCAATCCCATGATCCTCTGTAACCAAGAAAAAGAAATGTGCTTCAGTTTTGTCAGACAATGACAAGACTGTGCCCACCTGTATGAATAACCAGCCACCAACTTATCGAGCAACCATTGTTTTTTATTTTAAAAATAGCGAAGAATTCCTTAAGAATCTTATACAATGTGTTTTGATCCTATCTACCCTCCACTCCTTCCCTAACTCCTCCCAGATCCACCCCCTCCTCCCCAGTTCCTGTCTTCTTTTTTTAATTTTTGAATTTATAAATATAATTACAGCATTTTCCTCTCCTGTCTCCTCCTTCTAAGCGTCTCTACATATCCTCCCTTGCTTGTATTCAAATTCACAACCTTTTTTCCCATTGTTAATAATGTGCTGTGTGTGTGTGTGTGTGTGCATAATGTTGTTCCACCTATAGGGTTGCAGACCCCTTTGGTATTGGACAATCAACTGGTGTGCTGGAGAGGATGGTTTCTCCTTCCTCCACCATTCTTTAGTTCTCTGTGATCTTTGCATGTCTATTGGCACCATCCTTGTTCAGCTAACATTTGGGCAGTCAGGTTGGTTGATGAGACTTTATGGATATAGCTTCTGGCAGTCCTAGGAGTCAAAGGTCACAGCAAACTTCGTGTCTTAAGCACCTGTTTATAAAGGGTGTGTGAAAACCACCACCAGATACTGTATTGAAACTGGTGGACAGGTCTTTAAAGTTTCTTGTAATCTCTCTTTTGACCTTGTCTTGTAATTTCTGTTGTTGATGAATATTGGTTTGTTTATCTTACAATTTCTCAGAGTCTGGGTTCTGTAGACCACATTCTTTTCTCTTTTTTTTCTTCAATTTTTTATTAGATATTTTCTTCATTTACATTTCAAATGCTATCCCCCAACCCTGCTCCCCTACCCACCCACTCCCACTTCTTGGCCCTGGCGTTCCCCTGTACTGGGGTATATAAAGTTTGCAAGACGTAAGGGCCTCTCTTCCCAATGAGGCCAACTAGGCCATCTTCTGCTACATATGCAGCTAGAGACACGAGCTCCAGGGGTACTGGTTAGTTCATATTGTTGTTCCACCTATAGGGTTGCAGACCCCTTCAGCTCCTTGGGTACTTTCTCTAGCTCCTCCATTGGGGGCCCTGTGTTCTATCCAATAGATGGCTGTGAGCATCCACTTCTGTATTTGCCAGGCACTGGCCTAGCCTCACACGAGACAGCTGTATCAGGTGTAGACCACATTCTTATGATGTCACTTAAGAGTTTCTCGAGGCTCAGCTAGAGTGACATCTCATTTTCTTCTCAGCCCATCTCTTAGGCATGATACTGCGGACTTCTGGTAGTGGCTGATTATATGATGTCTGCCCTTCTTTTTGTGATACTGGTAATAATTGCTGGTGTTTTCTGGAGTCCATTTATTTAGGGGTTTTCACAAGGGTGACAGTTAAAGCCAACACTTCTTTTTTTTTTAAGGGATTATCTTTTTTAATACTACTTTTTCTTTACTTTTTATTAGATATTTTCTTCATTTACATTTCAAATGCTATCCCGAAAGTCCCCTATTACTCCCTACCCTGCTCCCCAACCCACCCACTCCCGCTTCTTGGCCCCGGCATTCCCCTGTACTGGGGCATATGATCTTCACATGACCAAGGGCCTAATGTGAAGCCCACATTTTCAGAATGGCAATTCTAACCATATAGAAGATAGCTGAGGTGCAGAGAAACAGAACTCTCCTCTCTGACTTAACTACTCACCTGCTAACGGGTCCCCAAAGCATCACTATCTGCCACTGTCACCTGAAGTGCCATCAGGTCTGCAGATCATATGATCCAAGTGGTAAAGCAGCCTGCACAGCAGCCTGGACCTGTTGAAGAGCCTTCTCCTGTTCCAGACCCCACTTGAAGCTAGCAGCTTACCTTGTCACTTAGCATATGGGCCAAAGTCACACACCTAAGTGAGGAATATGCTGTCTCCAGAATCTAAATAGGCCTAGTAAATGTTGTACTTATTTCTTAGCAGCAGGAGGGGCCAGTGCAACAACTTATCCTTCACCTTAGAAGGCATATCTCTCCATGCCTCATAATACTGGACTCCTAGAAATTTCACTGAAGTAGGTCTTTGGATTTTGATTGGATTCATTTCCCATCCTCTGATATGCATATGTGCTACCAATAAATCTAAAGTGGTTGCTACCTCCTGCTCTTTACCCAGCCAGCAGAATGTCAACAATAGAGTGGATCACTGGTGATATTTTCTGGAAGAGACAGATGATCAAGGTCTTGATATATTTTTTTTTTTAATTTCATGAGCATTGGTGTATGTCTGCATGAGGATGTTGGAATTGGAGTTACAGATAGTTGTGAGCTACCATGTGGGTGGTAGGAATCGAACTCAGGTCCTCTGGAAGAGCAACCAGTGCTCTTAACCACTGATCTATCTCTTTAGTCTGTGACACTTTTTAAAAAACAACAACAACCCAAAAACTGTGTGAGTTTCCATATTAAACCTTGAACCTCCACTCACTGGACCTATATCAATAATCTCAACCTGATCTAATTTATGTTTCTTCCACCATTATCCCATACCCATTAAATCCATTCCCACATATATTCTCCAGACTTCTGGAGAAGTGAATTAGCAAACTCATTAAGCTCGTCTGTGGTATAGTGTATCTCCTCATGGAGTACACTTTCTATATCCCCTATAGGAGCCTATAGGCTCTATAGGTCTAGAGGCAACTATTGGTAGGCCCTGAGAGACATCAATATTGTCTTGCCTGGCATCTCCTACAAAGAAAGTCACTGCTGGTTCAGTAGGCAAAGAAGGATTAATTCCCCCAGGCAATGGCAGAAAGGGCAATATTTTTGCAGGAGGTCGGGATAAGGATACATCCTCTGCTAGGGGTGACAAGACTGCTTCCTCTGGTGAGAAACCCCTCAGAATCCGAGGGCTCAGAGTCCGCAGCCTCAGTAGGGACTTCCTACACACTGCTTTCCCAAGCTGTAGAAGCCAATTTCCTACCAATCAAAGCCCTTCCTGAACTGATAACACCTTCTGAGGTTGGGACTTGAATTTTCATTGTGATCCAGCCATTCTTATAATGAGGGATTCGGTTTGATTTTTCTAAAAGTTGAGCTCTATGGCTGCTGGAGAGAAGGCTCTCTGCCAGGGCACACTTAGAAGCCTTTAAACTGTTTATACACATCTGCCATTGCACCACAGAGTTCATGGTTTTCCACTGTCACTGTATACTGAGACACCAGAAGTCGGTTAATTTTTATCAGGAAGCTCAATTTTTTTTTCTTTTGTGACTAAATCCAGAGGTGTTAGAAGCAACCACATGGCACCGTTATTTTCCTTATTTTTCTACAAATTGTGAAAAGTTTTATGCACGGAGTCAGTAAATTCCTTGCTCTTCCCCAGTAGGCCAATCAGAGTAAGGAAATGTATTTATCTCAGCACATTCCTCAAATACTTCACACCGTGGACTTTCAGTGCTCTGCAAACTTCTAGGAGGCTCCAGCGACTGTAGGTACCAGCAAACTGGAAAGACTGCTCCAGAAAAAATTTTAAAAATTCATCCTTATACTTTATTTTCTATAGAGCCACTCCTGGTACCACAATCTATACTAGTCAGGTTTTCTTGAAGAAATGGAGCTGATGGAATATATGTGTGTGTGTGTGTGTGTGTGTGTGTGTGTTACATTTAAATGGCATTTATTAGAGTGGCTTTCAGACAGGCTGTAGCACAAATAGTCTAACAGTGGCAGCTTTCCAAGAATCCTTGTTCAGTTCACAAGGCTGATCTTTGGTCTGTGTTGGAATATTGAAGAAGTAAGTTGCAATGCCAGTGAACGGAAGCCTCAGCAGTAGGAGAGATGAACTTGCCAGCCAGAGTAATGGGCATGCCGGCCAAAAGGCAAAAGCTTCCTTTTCCCATGTCCTGCTCTCTGGTCTGCCCCCAGAAGGGACAGTCCAGATTCACAGTTGCTTTCTGACATCAAATGATTCAAGCGTAGGGTAAACCTTCCAACCTCAAATGACCGGATTGAGAGAATCCTTAAAGGTGTGCCCAGCTCTTTAGGATTTAGTTGACTCTAGGTGCAGCCAAGTTGACAGTCAAGGCTAGCCATCACATACAGAGTTTGAGTCTGGCTAACTTTTCTATGTCATGTTTTTAATTTTAAAATATTTATTATAAAAGTTTTAATTATAAGAAGTCTTTTTATCATGATTTTGTTTTAAAAGTAGGTCTATAGATTTGGGCAATTGCTGTTTCAAGACTTGGGAAAGAGTGCTTGCCTAACATGTTCAAGGCCTGGATTTCATGTTGGGCACCAAAAATTAATCAAATTAATTAATGAATTAATTAATTAATTAATGCTTTTTATTTAAAGATTATTAATTTATTTTTTATGTGTGCATTGTGTGCAGTGGGTATAAACTCCTGGAACTAGAGTTAGAGACAGTTCTGAGCTGCCTGATATATGTTCTAGGATGAAACCCAGTCTCTAAAAGTGTCTTAACTGCCAAGCTATCTCTCCTGTCTAGAAATTACAGTATTAATATCACCAAAAATAAATTAGTCTTTCTCAGAGTATTGATGTTGTTTTTATCTAAACTGAGTATATCTATTTTTACTTCCATACTCAATTTGTTTTAAGATTTCCATGTATTTGTCTATCTATCTATCTATCTATCTATCTATCTATCTATCTATCTAACTATGTGTCTGCATGCATGTGCTAAGATGTACATCTTGAGGTCAGAATATAACTTTTAAGAAGTAAAAAAAAAATCCCACAGATTTAAGAAATTTATGTCTACTAAAACAGTTCTACAGAAGGTACTATAAGGAATATTTAAGTGTGAAGATAAAATTAAACACTCTCAAATGGATGCAAGGAATAAATGTTCAAGTAGAGTTAACCAAAAGAGGCATTAAAAAGCTACACCATAACAAAATAATAGGAATAAATAAACTCTGTTTACTAATAACTTGAAATTAATAATCTTGGTTCCTCAATAAAAAGGCACAACACAAAGTAAGAGATTGGATTAGAGAAAAGTAGCCCTTCTTTACATTGCCTTTGAGAAACACTCCTCACTATCAAGGATATCACCATGCGGGGAGGGATGGAAAAACTTAGTCCAAACAAATAGAACTAAGAAACGAGCGGGCATAGACTTCAAACCAAGACTAGTCAGAAAAGCTAAGGCTTCATATGTACTAAAGGAAAAATTTACCAAGAGGATATTACAATTCTAAACATTTACATGCCAAACACATGGAAATCTAACTTCATAAAAGAATCATTACTAGAGTTAACATCACAGGTTGACCCAGGACAGTGACAGTGGGTGATTTTAATACACTGAAATTAAAACAGAGCAGCTTTAGAGTCAAATGATATTGTGATGGTTTGAATATGTTTGGCCCTGGGAGTGGCACTATTTGGAGATGTGGCCTTATTGGAGTAGGTGTGCCCTTGTTGGAGGAAGTGTGGAACTGTGGGTGTGGGCTCCTTGTCCTAGCTGCCTGGAAGCCAGTCTTCTAGCTGCCTTCAGATGAAGATGTAGAACTCTCAGCTCCTCCTGCACCATGCCTGCCTGGATGCTGCCATGCTCCTGCTTTGATGATAAAGGACCAAACCTCTGAACTTGTAAGCCAGCCCCAATTGAATGTTGTCCTCATAAGGGTTGCCTTGGCCATGGTGTCTGTTCACAGCAGTAAAACCCTAATTAAGACAGACATCATCAATCAGGAAGAGACATTTATAGAACATTAGTCCCAAACACCAACATGTACATGTTCTTCACAGCAGCCCATGGAACTTTCTCCAAAGCCGACCACACATTAAGACACTCAGTATGTCTTTTAAAATATAGCTAAAATTAAATGGCATCCTTCATCTTGTTTGATCATAAAATAATAAAGCTATAGATCAACAAAATGGGAAATAGTATTCAAACTCACGGAAACTAAAAACACACCACTGAATGACAATTAGGTCAAGGAGGAATCAAAGGAAACTGAAAACTTCCTACAACTGAATGCAAAGGCAAATGCAATATACTGAAGTCCATGGGAAACCACAAGTGCAGAGCCAAGTAAGTTTACAGCATTAAATGTCTACAGAGAAAACAAACAGAACTCAAACCAAATAAACAAACATACAGGAAAAAAAACAGACATTTCATATCAACAACTTAATTATGCACCTGAAAATTTTAGAAAAAAATAACAATAGCACCAAAAAGAGTGGGAAGAAATGAGGATGAGATGAATGAAATAAAATGAAATAATGAAATGAAAGACTTTGAAATAGAATACAAGGAATCAGTGGGATGAAGAGTTGGTTCTAAAAACAAACAAACAAAAACTCAACACATGATAAACCTTTAGCCAAATTAACCCAAAACCCAAGAGGATCAAATGCATGAAATTAGAGAATAAGGGGCTAAAGCTATGACTGAGTGGTTAAGAGCACCAGCTGCTCTTGCAGAGAATGCATTTGGTTCCCAGCACCCACGTGATGGCTAAGAGCCACCTGCAATGCCAGTTCCAAAAGATCTAAGACCCTCTTCTGATTCCAGGGTCACCGGGGAAGCACATGGTATATGTATACCAGCAAATCACTCAGACACATAAAATAATTCTAATTTTAAAGTAGAAAAAAACAATTAAAAATGAAAAGGGAGACAACAAACACTGAGAAAATTCAGAGAATCCTAAGCCTATACTTAAATAGGTTATAACATCCAATGAGATAAGAGTAGTAATTAAAAAAGAAAAATCTCCCAACTAAAAGAAGACCCGAGCTATATGGATTTAGAAAAGGATTCTACCATATACTCAAAGAAGAACAGACAGTAATACTCTCAAATTATTCTGTAAAATATAAACTGAAATTTTTTCCATTTTTTAAATAAAGCCAGTATTACTTTGATACCAACACCAAACAAACACTTGACCACAGCAACAAATTATATATGATGAACATAGATGTAAAAAACTCTCAATAAAATGCTTGCAAACCCAATTCAAAAACACATAAAAAGATTATCCACCACGAACAAGCTAGTTTCATCCAAATGATGCAGGGACAGTTTGGCATACATTAATGAATGAATGTAATCCACCATGGAAGTAGACTCGAGTATAGAAACCACATGGACATCTTATTTGCACAAAAGGCCTTTAACAAATTATAATATACCTTCATAAACATGTCTCGAAGAAGCTAGAGATAGGAGGAACATAAACAATACAATAAAGCCAACTGACAGCAAACCCGCAGCCAACATCATTCTAAATAGAGAGAAGCTCAAGGCATTTCCACTAAAATTAGGAATACGACAAGGATATCTGCTTTCTTCACTTCCATCAAACACAGTGCCTGAGGTCTTAAGTAGAGCAATAAGACAGAAGGGGGAGGAGACGGAAACGGGAATGTAAATGAGAAAGGAAGAAGCTAAAGAATTTTTATTTACAGATGATGTGCTTCCATACATGGAAAAGCCTAATGGCCCTAGCGGAAAACTCTTATAATTGATGAATACATTCAGCAAACTAGCAGTATACAAAATTAACACACAAAATCAGTACTTTCCCTTCATACAAACAGTGAACATACCAAGAAAGAAATGAGTGAAATACTTACATAATAAAAATCTTAAGACACTGAATAAAGAAAGAAATAGAGAGGCCCATTGGACTTGCAAACTTTATATGCCCCAATATAGGGGAATGCCAGGGCCAAAAGAATGGGAATGGGTGGGTAGGGAAGTGGGGGGCGCTATGGGGGACTTTTGGGATAGCATTGGAAATGTAACTGAGGAAAATATGTAATAAAAATATTAAAAATTAAAAAAAAAGAAATGGAAGCCGATATCAGAAGATAGCACTCATGAATTGGTAGGATTAATATTGGGGGAATGGCCACCTACCAAAAGAAGTCAATAGATGGAACACAATCTCCATCAAAATTCCAACAGTATTCTTCACAGAAATTTGAAAAAAATAAACTTCATATGGAAGCAAAACAAAACAAAAACCTCAGCATAGTTAAAGTTATCTTAAACAACCCAAGAACTGCAAAGGTGTCCCCATTCCTGATTTTAAGTTATGATTTGATGGGGTGTGGGTCAGGATCCACCCCAAGCTGGCCACTGAACCTGGCAGTGTTTCTCACTTCCTCCTGGTTTTAGAGGCATGGAAGAATAAGAATTCTAAGGGTGATCAACGCTGCTTCTTGAGACAAACACCAGTGCCCCTGAGACATCATACTCTTCACTACAGCTGAAGTGGCAGAGGTGGTAGCAACGGCCATGTATGCATTTTGTATGAAGCAGTGTCACTTAATCATTAAAGCACGCGATGAGTTATGTGCCTCTGTCTTATACATAAAGGAATTAAAGTCTATTTATTTCCAAAGATACCTTTAAATGAAGAGGTTTTTTTTTTTTCTGACTTTGACATTTTAGTTTGGCTTTGATCACCACTGAGCAACCTACCCGTTGTTGAATAGGCCAGGGTTTAGTAATCGCAGAGAGGTCGCAGGCTGTCATCAGCATTGCTCTGTTAAGGGAGAAAGAAACCCCCAAATCTTGTGAATATTTATCCTCAGTAAGTTGTTACTGGTTATAAAAAAGAGTTCAATTAAAACCTGCTTAACAAGAGAACACCCAAAATTTGAAGACCAAAGAACAAACAGCATTTATTTGGCTGTTGTGCCTGCGATGCATAGCCTCCCTGTTTTGGTTGCTCTGGGAGTTGCTGAAGTTGGTCCTTGCGGGTAAATCTTGCCTGCTATCATTGGTTTTTCCACATTGATAATGAGATGAAATCATTCGGGTTTATCAGAAGGATAACATCACACATCTTAATGAGAACAGTCCTGGATTATGGTGGGTCACCTGAATTCACTTACCACCTGCAGGGCTTTCTATGTGACAACTTTTGCATGGTAGGGCAGTATATGCCGGAGAGTCTTTTTCTGTTATGTGGTTAGCCTTTCTCTGGTGATAGCAGTGGGAACTACCCAGTCCCTTGGCTATAACAATGTGTCTTGGAATAAAACAACACAGAGGTAAAAATTACCTTTGGGGGTGGGCGGGGAGGTTCTCATATATTTTGAGAGGATCTCGAATTTTCTATGTAGCCAAGATGACCTTCAGTTTCTGATCCATGACCAAAGTTCTGGGATTACAGGTGTGCCCATCATACCTGTTTTATGCACTTTTAGGGATTTGAACCCAAGCTTTGTGGACATGACAAAAGCCTTCTAGCAGCTGAGCCTACATCCCTAAGCCCAATGTATGACTGCAGTACAGTCTTTACCCGGAATCATATTCAAAGGCCTAATGGTCCCTTTATGTTCTTTAAAGACATAAGCAAAAAGGCTATTCCTGCAAAACAAACAATTGAGGTAAAAAAGTATCCTTTGTTCCTCTAGAGATACTCCTCCTGAAGCCCAGGCTCTACCTGCTCAAGGCTAATGTTGTCGAGATCTCTACAATACTAACTCTACCACAGGATTGAGCCATTTGGAGGTGTTTTTAATTATGGGTGGAACCCACTGTCACAATGGATTTCAGCTGTGCTTGCTGGTATAGCCTGCCTACCAAAGGTGACAAAACATAGGACCTTGATTACAAACTTCTCTGTGACAGAGAAAACTAGCTCAAACTTGGAGCTTTGTGACATTTCTCTTTGTTATTATTGAGTGCATACTAGTCACAGGAGCAGGCCTGTGCATGTCTAAGGCACTATTCTGAAAGATCAGTTGATGTTAAGGAAATCATGACTATATAGAATAGGCAGCCCCATGTTTGTATGTTGTTTCCTTTTAATTTGCATATTTGCTTTGCAGACTAAGCAATCTCAATCTATTTTTTAAAAAAATGTCGACATTGGCATTGTAGCAACATTATCTGTAATCTGCAGGACCATTAGCTATTGACTGTCATTTTGTTGTGTTTTATTTTATTGTTTAAGACAGTGCCTCAGAGTTTATATCTCTGGGTGGCATTGAACTTGTGATAATCATTTTCCTTCATCCTTCCAAGTGCAGGGACTATTGTGCCTTCCTGGTTCTGTTTTCCTGATACAAGTTATTGCCAAGGTAAAGACAGAGGCAAGTAGCAGAAGAGCTATCATCTGCAGCTAGAAGAAAGGAATTTGTGTACTGAGGTGGAAACATGGTCCCCTTGGCGGGTCCACTGGAAAGCACTGCTGTGCTGTGGCCCAAGAGCAGTAACGTTAGCAGCCACCATCTTGTTCTCATAGCCTATAGGATGTTAATTTTTCCTTTTCCATCCCAAAGAATGGGAGACATGAAGCAAAACACTAATCTTGAGCCACTTCCTTATAGTGTCCATCAGTCAGTCTTCAACAAGGCAACTGTCAGTTTCCTTCCTTGCCAATGACCACATTCAGCTTTTCATATCCCACTTGGGAGCAGTCGACAACCTCGAAAGTCATTATCCATAACAAATGATCCCAACTAATGACTGCTCAGAGAAAATTAACCAGGCAGCCAAGCTTTTGTAGACAGTAAAGCCAACTTACAGAAACAACTCCTTTTGAAGAGGATCTTCAAAACTGAATTGATTTTTTCGTATAAGTTCAAAAAATTCTCCTCGTCTCCTTTAAAAAAAAAATTAGGAAAACATGAGTGATTCCAGTGAGTCCTCCTGCTCTTCTCCCCTTGATCTACAAGACTCATGGAGCACATAATGAGGAAAATCTCTGTTGTCCCCATCTCAGAACCCAACATCAAAGCCTCACCCACACTCAGCGTCCTGCCTTCACGATCCTGGCTTACTTACAATGGAAACTTTTTAAAAAATGTCACATTGTTTGTAACTCCAGATCAAAAATAATGGCAATTTCAACTCAGGGATATTTCTTATTTAAATATTTTAGTTATTTAATTAATTTTTAAATTATTTAATTATATAACTTATTTTTGAAACATGGAATAGTGTGAGTTAAAATGTGTTGGCAAGAATAATTTAAGATCTCCGAAGCACATGGGGGTAAGAGGGTCAAAGGTCTCTAATTCAGCCACATCTTGCTGCAGATTAAAAGGAGGCCAGTGAAGATGAGACATGCTTTGAAAGCAAGGAGCAAGTTTTAGACACTATTTCCTGTCATTCCACAGATGTAAGGGTCATTAGCGTCTGGGAAAGACCTCCTTTGTACCCAGCGTCATCAGGCATCTTGAGAAACAAGGCCAAACAAAAGATAAACGTCCATGATGAAATGGACTGTGTATGATCAACTATCAAAGTTCCACACAGAGAGGAGCAGCTCACGTGACGTAAAAATGGGAAGCCTCTGCAGACTGTGATATTTCTCAAGTTCTTTGTGATTTGATCATCTGTGCTCTGAAATTACTTTTGAACAACCTGAACTTTGCTCTATTTTCTTCTGGCCTGATTCCCTTTAAACTGACCCAAATTTCAACAAAGCAGACACACATACATTTGTAGACAGCGAGCAGTGGATGTGTGTGTGTTGTAGTCATTTAACTTCTACGTCAACATTCACAGTTCTACATTAACATTCATCCACGAAAGTCAAATAAAAGGAAACTCGGATCACTTTCAGTGTTCTTTGCCTGCCCCATTGGCTTGGTGGCCACATAAAAGAATCACGAATGGGCAGAGAGTGGCAAGTGAGGGAAAGGAGGAAAATAGGTAGCCTTTGGAACCCACCATGATGACTCAAGGCAGTTTCAGAGACACAGCCATAGAAGAGCATCATGCATAGACTTGTGCTAGCATTTGTAGCTATACGAGTGCCAAGGAGTAGGCTCCTTTGACCGCCTATTTTTAAAATCTACCATTCTGGTTACAGCTGTGTCAGGGCGCTGGCTTCTATACACACTTCCCAGTGCGGACAGGAAAATGTCTTCAAGACTTACTTTGGAGGGCATCGCTTCTTAAAACTTACTTAATGTACAGTGCTAGGTCTGTGGCTAAAATTGCTTGCTTGATTATTTTCAATGTGGTTTTATATTCTTCAATGGAGAGGCCACTGAGAATCTGGTTGCCCTTTATATAACAAGAAAAACATAGTTAGTGCTCTGCCCACGGGAGCTGCTGTGAAGAACAAACTCTGAAGCTCTAGCTGTATAACTTAAACACATGCCTCGTATACTCAGCCTGCTTTTCTGAAGTATATGCAATGAAGTACTATTTTCCCTGTTCATTATCACTAGACACCACCCTGGCAGGAAAGACAAAATCAGCTACATGACATTATCCCTGCCTCTATACATGTGTGTTTCAAACTCATCACCTCCTTGAGATTGAGTTGAAATATAAACACCAAATAAATATATCCTTTTCCTTTGGGCAAAATGAATTCAAGTCACATTAATGAATATGAAGAGTTGTGAAACTTTTAGATAATTGATTAGGTCCTTTTCCTTTGGGCAGAATGAACTCAAGTCACATTAATGAATATGAAGAATAGAGTTGTGAAACGTTTAGATAATTGATTAGAGACACTCCTCTGTAGTAAGGAGCCTCCCTCACATTCGCCATTACAAGATGGCGCTGATGGCACTGGCACCCGTGTTTTCCACCCGTGTTTTCCACGTGGGGTAGTTTTCCACCCCATGTGCTCTCCCTTCCCCGTGATGACAACTCCGGCCGATGGGCTGCAGCCAATCAGGGAGCGACATGTCCTAGGCGGAGGACAGTCCTCCATAAAAGGGACGGGTTTCCGCCATTTTCTCTCTCTCTGGCTCTCTTCTCCACTGGCTCCTGAAGGGGTAAGCAATAAAGCTTTTGCCACAGAAGATTCCGGTTGCCCTGAGCGTGTTCTTACCAGGGGGGACAAAAGTGCGAGCAATACTCTGTGGCTTCTGTAACAAACTTGGTGACACCGCTGGTTCATGTTTATAGACCTTAACCAGTACTAAGAGTTGTACATGTTCCTGATGAACGTGACAATGTAGATGGTTAGCAGGCCTGAGCCAAAGGTGCTTTACTAGCTGGTAACCTAAGAAAGCCTGGGCTCAAAGGTCTGTAAGGAACCCTTAAGGGGGAGTGAGTACTCCATATGCTGAGAGCAGGTGAGTCTCCCCCAAGGAAGAGCACAAACACGCATGCACGCATGTGTAATAATAATGAAAAAAAGAGGCCATGAATTTGAAAGAGAGCAAGGAGGGGTAAATAGGAGAGTTGGGAGGAAGGAAAAGAAAGAGTAAATGATGTAATTATATTACAACCCCTCCCACAAAGAATAATAAAATCATGCTAACTTTTCCTTGTAGGTCATATTTCCATATTAGTAAAAAATATTCTTCTAAACAAGCGAGGGGGACCATGGGGGTAACCCATGTATATCTCACTGAAGGTTTTTGTTACATAACATCCTGTATTTTTGTCTGTAATTCAAGACAGAGTAGCTCTTTGATCTTGAACTAAACAAAGCACCAGCCACTCCAAATACATTCAAAATGTGTGTAAGCTGAATCATAAGTGTTACTAAGTTTCGGGGCCAAGAAAGTACCCGGCGCTTTAGAAGTGAGATCTGGACGCAAAGACTGAAGTCAGGGAGCTGGAACTGATTTGCTCAGCTGGGGGGGGGCAGGCTGCGGGCAAAGACAACGATAGGCCGGGAATGAGAGTCTGAAACTAACATGGACTAGAATAATGACCAGAATCTATAATTTCAACCACAATCATTATTCTAAAATATTTCATCATTTTAGATCTGGGCCAAAAGAAACTATTCAGAAAACTCCCGATGCCCTTACTTATTTTCAAGATAAGTCAATTTCCAGCAGAAATCAAAATGTCTTTTTTTGATACTGCAGTCTCAGTTTTCCTCCAAAGAGCAGAGTCTGTTAAATTTTTTTCTAAATTGGGCTTACAAAGATAGAATATATATATAGACGGCTTTTATGACTTAAGCCGGCAAAATGTACAACCAGATTTCTTGTGTGTTATGCTAAGTAATAACATATGAAATAATAATTTATATATTATCTAACAAAAGAAGTATGATAGGAAAATATTTAATCCACCTTTCTAAAGATTAGTAATTTATTTCCTTTGGAACTGAACTTGAAATAAGACACCAACAGGACATTTTTAACTTGGGTGTAGTAGTAAACTCCCATAATCCCTGCACTTGGGAGGTAGAGGCAGGAGGATTAGGGGATCAAGACTAGCTTTCAGCTATTCAGGGCAGATTGGGATAGATGAGCCCACTTTTTTTTTAAATCTACTTCCTCCCCTACCAAAGAAATAAATAAAAAGCCTTAGCTACAGAGCACTTTCCCAAGGAAAGTCCAGATGTTTCTACTCTAACATGCATATGTTTCTCCAGGCTCGATTTTGGAAAATTGTACACTAAAAATAACAAAGTTGATGGGAAATGTGGTGTTTGGGCAGATCGCTGAAGACCTATGCTGCTTTGAATCAGAGTGCAAAGCCAACCACGAGAGGTTCTGGGAGGTGAGCTGACCCAGAAGGCCCCGAGGCTGCCTCTGAATGTACTGAAAGCATACAAGCAAGAGCAACGGAAGAAAGAGCTGGGCTGTAAGCCATGAGGCAATAACAGAGAGGCAATGCCTCAGCCTCATGTAGACCAGAGGTGAGGGGAACAATGGCCCGCACCTCACTCTTCAAATGCTTTCTTAGTGAATGCCAGGATTTAACCGTTCCTACAATAACTTGCATGTTATTCCCATAGCATGACACGTTAAAATGATGCCAGTCACCTATCAATGAGTTTGCGCTCCATGTTACAGCAAACGCTATCAAGTCTCATATAAACCTTCATAGGAGGCAGCCAAATGTGTTGTGTAACTTTCATTTTTAACAGTGTTGGGGGGTCCAACCTAGTGCCTTAACACATGCAAAACAAACTCTACCCCTGAGCTGCACCCCAAACTGACTGCTTCTTAAGTTTTTAGTCACACCAAGGTATTAGGGAAGAGGTGAGAATTCCCCTTGCCTCAAGTAGGAGAGAGAGACCCTGTGTATGTCTTCTGTGTTCAGTGAGGAGGTGGGACTAGAAGGGATTTGGTGATGCATTCTGCTCAAGAAATCTAAAAGGCAAGACCATATTGGCTGGCCAACTCTGTAGCTGCTGTGGGGAATCCCCACAATGAGGGTGCTCTGCAGAGGTGATGACGTTACCATCACCCACCAGGCACAAAGAGAGGGACACTCAGCAATGTCAGTCTGTTAAAATGGCCAGACCCCTTTTCTTGCCTCTCTGCTTCCTTGTTCTCTGGCTGGAAGGAGGGAACGACACGGAGGCATAGGAGTTAGAAGGAGGGAACGACACGGAGGCATAGGAGTTAGAAGGAAGGAGTAAGACGAAACGCAGAGTAAGGAGCAGGAGATGCGGGCGGAGGCAGCAAAGGAAGAAATTGGGCTCATAGCGCAACTATTATCCCTGAGTGGCCATTTTGGTTTGCAACATAAGAATGGTATATTATATGGCTGGCCCTAAAAATAGTGACCACGATGTGACTCCCTAGTTTTCCTCTAGCCAGGGAGAAAACTAGACTGAAGCCCAGCAAATGTGAAGACCTTATGATAAAATCTCCTCAGATCATGTATCATGCATCATGACTGTTCAATGTAATAGTGGAAAACTTTCTTTTTTTTCTTACAAAATTAACACAGCTAGACAACAGATAATATGAACATGTTATTTGTTAATGTTATGTTCCTTAACTGTGTCTTTACTTAGCAAACTCATGTGTTTTCTTACATTTACAAATATTCACTTATTCAAGTTGTCCAATAGCTTTCTCGTTCCTTAACAAAATGGTTTGTGAGCAGCTAGAAGCTCCAATAAAACAGAGACGGCTGGGATTACAGCTGCCTGGAAAAATCTCCTGGTTAGCAGGCCCAGGCCTTAGGTTCAATCCTAGTATAACCAAAAAGAAAAGAAGAAGAAGAAGAAGAAGAAGAAACAGATACTGGTCTTTATATACCACTCATTTGTTTAAAAAGTTAAGCAGCAGCTATAAAATACCAGTTCAGTTTCTAGTTTGGAGTAATTAAAGGTCAGTAATCAAATTTCCCTCATGGGCAACATTAGATCGGTTTTTTACTGTCCAAGACGTGAGGCCGTAGAATGTTTGGGCTAATCCTTCCTTACCCAAAAAGGAGTAGAGAATGTTCAAGAATTTATGATGCTGGGAATCAGTCCAAAACCTAAAAATACAACTGCATATATAAAGCTCTCTTGAAACTCACAACAATAAATGACATACTTACTGGGCTGTTTAGAATCATCAAACACTGGTCAAAATGATGGTGTTCCATGATGGAGTGACAGTACAGCTGAGCCAGCGGGTGCTCGCTCCTGGGAGTGATCATGTTGAAAGAAGAAAGGAAGAAAACGTTCCTAAACATGTTACTTCACCAATTCATTATTATTATTATCTGAAATTATCTCAAAAACAAACTAATAATTTTCTCCCCTGCTGAGGAGAGTGGGAGTAATAATCTCTCAGAAATAAATACTGACGTAAACTGTTTTCAAAGAATAAGGCTGCCCGTTTGTTTAAAGGGCAGTCTCACTGGTTTGAAATGTGAAAACACAGGATATGGGAAGTAAGGCCAGAGACTGCCAGCCCTAGGCACAGCCTTGTACTACCCAACAATACCTGTTACTGTATTAGTTTTCAGGTTCAGCACTGCAACTGACTTAAAGTCTAGAACAAGCCCACGTTGCCTTTTCCTCTAGAAAGATGTTCAGAGAGCAGCTCATTCATCTGTCCTACATATGAGTAGCTCATTCATGTGTTCCTACATATGAGTAGCTCATTCATGTGTTCCTACATATGAGTAGCTCATTCATCTGTCCTACATATGAGTAGCTCATTCATGTGTCCTACATATGAGTAGCTCATTCATGTGTTCCTACATATGAGTAGCTCATTCCTACTGAGATGGAATTCACAGGGTCTGAAAAATGGAAAGCAAAACAAAGGTGGGGACAGTATGGACATAGACTTAGAAAGGAGGCATTTGTGTGTGTGTGTGTGTGGTGTGTGTGTGGTATGTGTATGTGTGTAGTGTGTATGTGTGTGGTGTGGTGTGTGTGTGGTGTGTATGTGTGGTGTGTATATGTGTATGTATGTGGTATATGTGTGTGGTATGTGTGTGCTGTGTATGTGGTGTGTATGTGTATGTGGGGTGTGTGTGTGGTATGTGTATATGGTGTGTATATGTGTGGTATGTGTGTGTGTGGTGTGTGTGTGTGTGGTATGTGTATGTGTGTGGTGTGTGTGTATGGTATGTATGTGTGTGTGTGTGGTGTGTATATGTGTGTGTATGTGGTATATGTGTGTGGTATGTGTGT
Organism: Mus caroli; assembly: GCF_978045245.1. NCBI lineage: Eukaryota > Metazoa > Chordata > Mammalia > Rodentia > Muridae > Mus > Mus caroli. Next base: position 37,301,221 of record NW_028227258.1, read on the forward strand.
GTGGTGTGTGTGCTGTGTGTGTGGTGTGTATGTGTGGTGTGTGTGTGGTGTGTGTGTGTGGTGTGTATATGTGTGTGTATGTGGTATATGTGTGTGTATGTGGTATATGTGTGTGGTATGTGTGTGTGGTGTGTGTGCTGTATGTGTGGTGTGTATGTGTGGTATGTGTGTGTGGTATGTGTATGTGTGTGGTGTGTGTGTATGGTATGTATGCGTGTGTGTGGTGTGGTGTGTGTGTGGTGTGTATATGTGTGTGTATGTGGTATATGTGTGTGGTATGTGTGTGTGGTGTGTGTGCTGTGTGTGTGGTGTGTATGTGTGGTGTGTGTGTGTGGTGTGTGGTGTATGTGTGGTATGTGTGTGTATATGTGTGGTATGTGTATGTGTGTGGTGTGTGTGTGTATGGTGTGTATGTATGTGTGTGTGTGGTGTGGTGTGGTGTGTGTGTGTGTGTGTGGTATGTATGTGTGTATTATGTGTGTGTGATGTGTGTGTGGTGTGTGTGTGGTGTGTGTGGTATGTGTGTGAGAAGGGGGGTAGGAAAGCAGGAAGGAGGAAGATGAGTCACGGGGTTGTTTGAGTGCAGGACAGCCCCCAAGCTTTCTAAGCTGACCTTGGGAGAAGCATTGAAGACTTCCTGCTGGGTAAATTGAGGGGGAAGGATATTCACTGCACTGTTTACTGTATGTGTGGGACAGTAGTCACAAAAAGGACTTGAATGCACGACAGGAAGCCTTCCACTTCATTTCTCATGACCGTCACTTGTGACAAGCAACGCTTGGCTTCCAACTCCTTCTTTAAGAGACAAGAGGCTCCTGGAACTTGTTGCTCTTAAAATATGTAGGAATGGGGCTTCTGAATCTCGAAGCCCCATGGTTGTGCTAAAAATATGAACACTTTGCTATTTCCTCACTAGTGTATTGTTTTCCATTTTATTTGTTTATTAAAAAAAAAAAAAAGAGCTACTCAAGAACTAACAAGATGCCCTGAAAAAGTATTGGTTGTTAGAGTGAAAACCAGACAGATGCTTGTGGGAAACACAAGCTGCAGATGAAGACTGGAGAGCGGGTGACAATGCCTGTTCTTATTTAAAGGGTCACCCATCTTGCCGATTTAATGCTCCTATTGGCATAACCTGGCCAAGTCCTCCTGTACTGCTTGCTCTTCTCTGCTCTGCCTCCACTTCATGATCTGCACTTGTGGATCCGGAGCTGTACTTAACATAAGAAGTTGAACAGACAGTGAACCGAATTGCATCAGCAGATTTGTTGAAAGGGTTTGCTGTGATGTGTGGACTACCTGGGGTCAGTTGGGGCACTGTGGGCGGGTGCACTTGGGACGGCTCAAGTAAGGGTGCCTCAGGTAAAGAGGTGGCAGCCAGAAGGAAGTGGGGGAGAGTTATCTGCTAGGTGTCCTGGCGTTGGATCACATGGGAGCAGGCAGGGACATGTCCTGCAATGAGAACAGGCTAAGATAAGGAGGGCGGATAACCTCTCTTCTGAACCTTTTCACAGACTCTCTGTTCTTCACTGTTCTCCCATATTGAGGCCAACTTTACTAGCATGGCGGACACCTCCCCCATCCACGTTAGGCATAGTAAAAGGGAAAGCTTTTAGGTGTCTGTTATTCTCACTTATACAAGAAGGAAAGAGCAGAAAATCAGGGTGCTACACTAGGGACACTGAGGCTGGAGGAGCTTTAGTTAGAGGCCAGTCTAAGACACAAAGTGGGAACCTATCAGCCAAACTAACCAACTGACTCACATATACGTAAGACACACAGCTTGAAATAGAAGCTAGAGGCTACACCCTTAGTTTAGTATCCGATGTATTCAGATGGGGTTAGCTGCTTATAAATCTTTCACCACACCAGACTGTAAACCTTTGGAATTTGCTGACAGCTGTTTTCCCTAGTGAGAACAGTTTCCATTTATCAAGAGCCCGTGACATGGCGGGCATTGTGCTACCTGGTTTATTAGTATTGTACCTCACTGTATAAGCACTGAATCAGAACCCTCACACCCACCGCTTCTTTCAGCCACTGATGTAGTGTTTCCTTTGTTCTTTAACAGACTTGATGGCGGTGCCAATCAGAAAGCTCTCTACCTTGTCCTGGCCCACCCTGGCTACCTCTCATCTGACCCCACAGCTGGTGGTGCCCACAGGAGTGAACTGAGCTCACCCTGTCCAGTGTAGGTGAAGGGAGTCCTGGGACCCACCTTTGACTAAGGGGTGAGGGGACTTCCTGCCTTCTGCCTAAAAGCTGAGTAGCTCCAGGTTCCCTTCTATGGTTCCTCCGAATCACCTCTGGCAGAATTGAGTACCAGCTGCTCAAATATGTGCCATATTGGCATACTACCTCTCTCCCTTCTTCACTGCAGGCCTTTCTTCCTGCTCCTGGGGGGGGGGGGGGCGGGTAGGTCATAGTCACTAATAAACTACACATACACTAATTTTTATTTCAAACCAGGGTTTCAGATCAACCTAGGCTGCGACTGTTATAAATGAGCATTTCTGCATGTGATTTTGATGACCAAATGTTCAGATAGAGTACGTCTATCTGTCAATGATGATATGAGTGACAGTCTGGGCTTCAAGTATTTCCTCTCCTTGCCTTGCACTGTCCTGGTGTCTCGGGGCCCTACACAGTGTCTACTCACTGACCTACTTAGGAGCTGGTCCAGGAAATGCAATTAGGTAGATATAGCACAAACCCTTTGGAACTTCAAATGTACTTCACATATTTAGGTGAGGCAGAAAGAACTGCTTCACGTTAGAGAGGATTTTTGACTTGCGAGACAGACAGATGCCAAAATGTGTTTGTCTCTACTTACATTCTAAAAATACAAATTCATGAATCAAGCAATGGGTGAAAATGTCTCAGATTTCCTGTTTATAAAAAAAAAAAAAAATCTCGAACCCAATGTCTTCATGTCGCCTCTATTTAAGGCCACATCAGAAGGTCCTATGGAAACCACTGCCACTGTGGAATTCTATTCCCATGCTGACGTCAGCGAACATTACTAGACTGGCATACTTGCTCCTCATTTTCCTGTCTTGCACAGTCTTTGGTCTTACAAAGCCTTAGAAGTTGATGCAAAATACATGTCCCGTGAGAAAAGCAGCATTGTCACCCAGGCTGCTGCCACCATGTTCTTGACTCTGCCTGTCACGTGTGCAGGACCCAGGGTTGGAATCTCCGCAGCTTTGTAACCTATGGCCCGGCTCCTTCACACTCGCCACTTTCAGCATTGTTCCAGTTTTTCAGACTAGAAGTCATGATTTTTTTTCCTCCCCACCCTTGATACACATAACTCCCTTCCCTTCAGTTAATTAGCATCTTTCCTTTGGCCTCTTCCCCCTCTACTCTGTGTGACTGGCGGTTTATAACTGGCTTCTTGAGGCAGTCCTCTAATTGAGCTCTGTGGTTCTAATTTCAACCTATCTATCATGTGGCTCAGGCTGTGACTTCTTCCTAGGAAATGTTCTTGTTGCTATGGCAACAGTTCCTTTTTTACAAATCCTATCAATTTTACTACATGCTGTTTGGTGCTACACCCCCTTCCTGGAAGGGATCTTGTGGGTCCTCGTGCCTGTCCATTTTCTTGCTGGTCTACCACTACTGTTCTGTGAGGTGCCTACTTCACAGCCTCCTGGAATGTCTTTGTACTTTTCCTGAAAATCCATCCCCGTTTCGGCATCTAGCTTTAGTCTCATTTTCTCTAGGAAGAGTGGAGATGGACCATACATACTTTGCTTGGCCAAACTCCTTCTCTTATGTACACTTGAAGTCCACTGCATCAGATGACTCTCAGGACGTGGTAGATAATTTCTGTCACTGTCATTTCAAGGGTCAGGAACTGCACTGTCTATGTCACTAACAAAGAACCAAAGCTCTAGCACATATTCATTATGCATAAGCCCAACATGTAGCACAGTTTTTGATGAATCATTTTATAGTCATTGGATTTGAAACTAAGCAAATAAACGCACGTGCGAATCCTATGGTATGGGCCACAGGTTTGATGCAGAAACTTTTTCTCTATGTGATACAAGTTTATAGCTTTTTTAAAAAAGTGAATGTACTTTAGCTACTGTGTTCTAACTGCCCACTCATTTTGTCTTATTGTTTTGAGGCAGCATCTCTCTCATGTTCTCAGGCTAGCCTCACCCGTGCTGTGTAACTGAGGCTAATCTTGAGCATCATCTGATTGCCCTGCCTCTCTCTCCCGAGTGGATCACCAACTCTAGTTTACATAGTGCTAAGGGTCAGACCCAGAACTCCATGCATGCTTATGCAAGCACTCTATCCACTGAACTACGACCACAGTCTATGTTCATGTCCATAACTGTCTGAGAGAATTCCTCCTTCCCTCCCATCAAGAAAGGGTACGTGGAAGTAGTGCCCTTAAATAGATCACAGGATACCAGTGGGATTCCCCGGCAATTTCAGTCTTCCTACTAAAGGAAGGAAGCAAGGAGGCCAACAGTGGTCCAAGGGCATGGCCTCCTACCCAAGAAAAGCCTTACCTCAAAGTAGCGTCCCCAAAGTCATTTCGGAAGAAGCAGCAAGATTTCAGTTTACCAGAGGATGATTTCGCTTTCCCATCCCCTTACCAATGAATACCTCCTTCTCTCTGATTAGCTGCGCTTATTTCTGTACCTTCTTTTTGTATTTTTTATTATGTGTCACTTTGGGCATCTCGTGGGGTCTGGTACTGTATGCCCCTCTAGAAGAAATAACTTTATATGGGGATGCTTACAGTACCTTTCCACCTCAAGTGTCCACTTGACACTTTAAGTATCCCGCTTACCAGCTCTACTTTAAGTACCGGTCATTACCAGTCAGGAAAGAAAAAGTCCTATTTTCCTGTACTCAAAGCACAGTGACCTGGGAAGAAATAAGTCTCTGAACTACTTTAGTTTTTTCCAAGAGTTACTACCTTGTGTGTATGAAAGTAAGACTCTACAATCTAAGTGCCCCCTGCCCTCTGCCCAGCTCCCAGACCCAGGAATTTTTACCTAGAGAGAAGACACTACCTCTCCAGATGTACTTCTGGGTAAATTGTTTTAGATGAACAAAATTTAATAGATTTAAAAAATGGTTTAATAGTACCTATTTTTTAAAAATTTAAATGAGAATAGAGTTGCATTTTTTTCTTATTTTTCACTTATATAGAGCAACATGAGAGCAATTTCTACAAAAAAATAGCAGTATATGAACTAATAACAAGCTGCTTCTTTCTGGGTGAGGCAAGGGGATAGCCTTGTGCATGTATGGGCTGACACATATGGGTCACTCCCTGTGACACACTGTGGGGCTTCTCCTGTTGCTACCTCCCTTTCATCAGCATGGCTCACGTGACACTCTGGATCTCAGTCATATAAGGCACACTGACAAAGGACACGCCACCAAGTTACTTCTCCAGATCTCTAGGTTTTCAAGTGGAAACAGCCAGCCTGTGACAAGCAAGACTGTTCTCTCTCATTGCATAAAGCACAGCCCAGGACGTGGTTGCACATCCTTGCAATTCTTCTTACACTAAGTCTTCTGTTTATCAAATAATGGACGACAATTAGAGAGCCTTCACAAACACCCTGGAACACACTTGGGATCTCCATTTGGGAGTGATCAGTCAGGTCACTGGCACACTTACAAAGGCGCTCAGTCATAACGAATTCTGCCACTAAATCGTAGACTGTTCAACCAAGTTGCTACAAGAAGTCGACCAGACTGCAACAGGGGCCTGATATTTGATGAAAAGTACTGTCAATTTCATTAGCTCAGTTGTCATCACAAGATGCCGCTTAAGTGTTGTCCCAGAGGTTAGAGCCTTACTCTTAAGATCTGCCAGTGAGAGTGTCACACTCAGTACAACCATCTCTAGGAGCTGTTGCTAGAATTTAACATACTATATGGCAAACCTTCCTCTGGGTGGTGATGCTTGTGGTCTCTGAAAACACATGCCAGCCTTGTGATATGGGCATACCATCATTCCCATTTTAAAGGATATTAAGGTGTAGAGAAATTGTCTTCCTTGCTCCAGGCTACACAAGAATTCTGGCAGAGCAATGGACTGACCACAGAACTCAGTTCTCTAACACTGGGTAATATACACTGCTACTAAAACTGAAAACCTTAGTCTACTGAGCATCATAAGCAAGCAGGGCCAAAGTAAACACTATTTCAAATACAGTCTTTTCCACTCCATGGTAAAAATCCTACCCCTTCTGGACTACTCTTCATGGTTTTCTTTCTTTCTTTCTTTCTTTCTTTCTTTCTTTCTTTCTTTCTTTCTTTCTTTCTCTCCTTCCTTCCTCTGTTTTGTTTTGTTTTGTTTTTCCAAGACATGGTTTCTCTGTGTAGCTCTGGCTGTTTTAGAACTCACTCGGTAGATCAGGCGGGCCTCGAACTCACAGACATCTATCTGCCTCTGCCTCCTTAGCGTTGGGATTAAAAGTTGGGTGCACACAAATTAAAGCAGAACTCACAATGGTCATGCAATAAGATTCTCAGCAGAAATACTGTTTGAACTTCAGGCCTAAAATGTGATCAGTACAGTATGACACCTGCATCCACTTCCCATTTTCCTTAAACGTAGCCAGGCTATGTAAAGAAACTTGGCCAATGTACTCTTTGTACTTTTTTTTTTTTAGCTCTAAATTTAAAAAGTACCGTTCAGCAATGCAAAGGAAGCATTTTCTCGTTTTCTCGGCAAAGCCATCTTACCGCTGTATGTATGAGTTGTTCACGCCACGATGATCCAAGTCATGGCTTAAAGCAGCAATCAGCAACGCAAGGATCTCCAGATCCGTCAACTTGTTCTGTGTGCAAAGGCATTGAAGGAAAGAGAGAGAGAAAGTGTGGGGCGTGGTGTTCTCCTATGACTTCTCAGTATTAAATCCCGTACTTGGTGTGGCCACAGAGCGTTCTCCAGAAATTCTACTCTGCAGGAGACCGTTCATGTCGCCATTTACAGTGAGCTACTACAAATGTCACCAAACAATAGAAAAATTGAAAGGCTACAAAAATGAATAATCTGGGAACAGCAAGCTGGCTCAGTGGATAAAAGTGTTTGCTATATATGCAAACCTGGCAACCTGAGTTCAGGTCTGGTAACAGACAGGGACAGGACAGACCCACCTCCCGAGGTTGCCCTCTGACCTCTACACCTGTGCCGTAACACGTGCACACCAACACATACTCCATAATTTTTAAGTTAAAAAAAGAAAGAGAATACTCTACCCACCCATCGTTAGTACTGCCATGAATCTTATGTTTACAGATGTGGAGTGACTTTAACACACTTTAATATTCTTTCTTTTGTTTTCTGTAACCATTGATTTCCTCCCTGTGATCGGCTGCTATATTGTTAAGCAACTGAGACAACGTGACTATTAAATAATATAGTAGGAATAAAATTACTAGAAAAATGGCTCTCAAATCTTGCATAATATAGTCCTAGACTACATATCAGTTATTTCTGAGTACTTGTCATTTATATTGTTTACAGTGCTATGCCCGTGGTCGGTGACACAGTGTATGAAATACAAGTTAAACTGTCACACTATCCCACAGGAAGGCCCAGCACTGTGACTCTGGAGCACCTGTGACAACCGTCATCTCCTTCTCACCGAGAGAAGCACAGGCAGCTTTCTGTAGTGGTAATCCTAAGACTCACGGCCAACCCAAGGTAAGCTTATCCTTTTCTTAGGAATTTTTCTATGGGGTAAAATAGCTGCTGTGTTATTTTGTATGGCTTCTTAGACAAGGTTCTGCAGTCAAGTCCAAGGCTTTACACATGGTATTCCAGTGTTTGATCGCTAAGCTAAACCCAAGCCCAGTCACTTCCTTTAAAACCAGCTACTTAAAATGGATAACCTAAGAAAGTAGGATATTTGACAGAAATGGATACTTTGTGCGTTTGTTTTCTGCACTGATCTTCCTTCTACTCAGGCTCTGACCAAGGCACATGACACAAAACCTGTCTGGAATAGCATGTATAGAAGTGGCAGCCTTCCACAGAATCTGGCAGACAATGAACTCATCTATCAGGACATTTGGTGGTTTTTGAGTAATTCCACTGTGGAGCAGTTGACTGTAAAATGAGAAGTGTAATGTTTTTCTTTCACTGTCTTCCTCTGATGGAAATATTTATTGACCCAGGGATTATGAAAATGTAACATGATGTTAAGAGATTTTACTATGTAACATTTTATTGTGAATGAAAGAAAGTTAGTAGCCAACTATTATGCTGCGCTAATTTTCAACCACTATTTGATAAATTATTCAATCACCATAAGAAAATAACTTGATCCGGGCGTGGTGGCACACGCCTTTAATCCAAATCCTGGGGAGGCAGAGGCAGGAGGATTTCTGAGTTCGAGGCCAGCCTGGTCTACAAAGTGAGTTCCAGGACAGCCAGGGCTATACAGAGAAACCCTGTCTCAAAAAAAATCAAAACAAAACAACAACAACAACAACAACAAAAAGAAAGAAAGAAAGAAAGAAAGAAAGAAAGAAAGAAAGAAAGAAAGAAAGAAAGAAAAGATAATTTGAAAAGATACGCTGTCAGCTCCACCGAGCAGGAGTCTGAATGGCTCCGGGAAGTACCTGGATCTTGCCGGCTTTCAGAGCAGCAAACATGCACTGTGCCGTGTTAAAGGCATGCCTCCAATTGTGGTAGGCAACGTTCTTCCGATAATTCTTCTTCACACTTAAAATCCACCTGCAAAGAACCTGTAGGAAGTGGGTGCAAGGAGTGACAGCAATTGCCGAGTTAGTCACACATTTTCTAAGTTCCAGGTTGCCCGCACTGTTCACTTTCAATCCCTACAAGCGTGAGGGAGGCACACATGACATTCGATCACTTGACAGACGAAGGAGCCAACTCTCAAACAGGCAACCTGCGATTGGTGTTTGTTCATAAGGGGGCGGGGCCAGAATTCAAGCATTACCAGTTCAACTGAAACCTACCAAGCAGACTTAGTTAAGTTAGGTGACAAAATAGGTAATATCTCAAAGAAAGGTACTTTGTCATAGGTAGGACACCAAGTACCTTTATTAAAAAAAAAAAATTCCCCCATGTCATCATTAGAATCCCGAGTCATATGTGCATGGATGTTTAGAAATGAGTTCTCTCAGGTTCTCGTGTGGTGCACTTGTGAAGGTATTTAGTCCAAGGATCTAAGTTAGGCTGGGTTGAGGTATCCAGCTCACGTCTCAGGACAAATTAGAATTACAGATTTTAATGCCTTCTACATTAGATCTTTAATGGCTTAGGTTCTGCCTAATGCACTTAATGCCTTGCTACCAAGAAATCAAAATTTGAAGATACTGTATAAACCTCCTGGGACGCATAAGGAAAAAAATTATTTTAAAACATGGGAAGCAGGAAAAAGGCAAAATTGTTCAAGCAAGTCTTCCAAGCTGGGTTTAATTTAACTTCTAAAGGGGATATTAAATAAAACCCTCAGGGACTCGTGATCTGAGCATGGTGGTTCTGCTTGTGTTAGCAGTCTGCTTCTCCTCAAAATCTGAATGATTTACTACGAGTTTTGGAGAAACAAACACGGGCTTTCCTGAGTGTGTCCGTGGGGATGTTGCAAATTCAAAGAGCATTTTCTTGGGGTTGGAAAAAGTATATGGGAAAAGCATGGCAAGTGTCCATCCTTGTGATTGGCTCTGGGGGCTGAGCGGGAATCTCCTCCCTGTTGGTAGAAACTGCTCAATCACGGGGGACTTAGCATGATCCCTTTTTTCCAGATGACCTTTTCTTCTAGTTCTCAGTTGAGTTCACAGGGAATTCGCCCCCCCTAACAACGTTGGGATCTCTGGACTGTGGGCCCTGGGAGCTGCCTAGTGTAAGTACATTGGTGTGCCTGCGGTGGGTGTGTTCTCCCTGGGCCTTGACATCTCAGTACCGATCTCCTTCCTCTGGAGATTTCTGAACAGTCCGGTGTGGAGATAACAGATCAGCTACAGCAGGAGGATTTTAAATGAAAGCCCCAAGTTTTACTTTGATGTGTTTTGAGAGTATGCATTGGCATCACATAGGAAACTAATTGTGACTAATGAAAGCAGCAAGAAAATCATCAGGAAGACTGCAAATTTGGTGTCTACGTACATCTTTCACTGGTTCAAAAGCGTAAAGCTGCTGCTATTGAATTGTGTATACATACCCTGCAATTGAATCAATGGCTAAAGTCATTCCTAACTCTTGTTTGGAATTTGATAAAACGTATGAGGCTTGGAGCCTTTTGAGGATGGTCCCCTCCATCCCAGCATACATTGCACCCCACTTCCTGAGTCTCTGGGGGAGGGAGAACTGAAGCAGGGCTCAGGTTAATTCTCAGTAAAGAGGCTTGGTCGGAAGTTGATAACACCTTTGAGGAAGGCCAAAGACTGCCTTGGATAAGGGACAGTCTTAAAGACAGTCTTAAGAGTACAACTGCTGCCAGGAGGTGGGAAGATGAAGCGCCTAAGCACAAGTTAAGAAAGGAGAAGACTCAGACCTCAGAAGCTGTAGTCGTGGGTGCAGTAATCACGAACTCACTGTGAAGCCTGCCTAGTTCTAATCCAAGGAGAATAACATTTTCTTCCCCCTCTTCGTCTCTCTTCTTTCAGAACCAAACTGACCCAAACCTTAAACCTGATTGCCCTGTCTCTGGGCATTTTTCTTTTTCTGAAAACCCCCCAACCCCAGCAGCTGCTCACAGACTTGCTGAGCCTGTGTGGGCTCTGGACCTCCCACTCACAAAGCCTGACATTTCGCTCCCTCCGTTCCTGGCAGCTGCTGAGACCCACAACTTACCGTCCCTGCGATTTCTCTCAAACTCCAATAAAAGGAGCCTCAAGTTTCTACATCTGTTTAAAAATTCTTTTCCTCCGTGACTAAGAAGCTGCAGAAAGGACCTGTCCCCCCCCCCCAGTGACAGTGGCTGAGGTACAGCAAGCAAGGGCAGCTCAGGGGTGGGGGTGGGGGTGGGGGGCAGAGACAGAAAGGGCAGAAGTGGGAATACAATCAACAAGTGTTGTCCTACTAAAGTGGATTGTTTCAGAGACCACTAAACAGGCAATGGCTGCCATCAGCATAAATTAATAGTGAAGGTTTGTTGTTCTGTGTGAGATGTCTTGGTAGGGGCATCCCCTCTAGCAAGCAATTTTAATTTTCTCCATCTAAAATTATATTGACAATAAAACCCGAAATAAAAGAGACGACTAGACAGAGCACAGGGAATTCAATCATAATAATCCCAAGGCCCAGGTTGATGTTGCCTAGAGTAAATATAAACAAACGTGGTTTTGCTCTGTTTTGTTTTCATCTAAGTTCCTTAGACCACAGAGTGCCAATATTCCATAAAATTCCTTCACCTTGTTAAAGTTTTATGTAAAGGAATTAAAATCTTTTACCCCTCCCCCATCCCCACCCTCACTCCCTGTCTTGTGCAATTTTTCTGCAAATCTATTAATCTCATCCACCTGGTAAAGCTTTTGTTTATGCTAAGGGCTTCCTGCGTTCCTGGAACGAACTCTATGGCCAGGAGCAGCCCGTCCCTTTCCTTCATTTCCTTCACTGACTCTTTTAAAACTAACCAGGCTCAAAGACAGTGAGGCCAGAAACTGGCCAGTGGGGAAAATACACAGCCACCATGTGCATTAGAATAAAACCAACGTACACTCCCTACCCTGGTGTGCTTGCTGGCCACAGAGCTCCACTTTTTTTGCAAAATGAAATTGCCTTGCCTGTCTACTTTATTCATGTGTTTCTCTGAGAAACACTGCATTATCTATCATTTGTGTCTTTTACATTCAGATAGAAATTATATACAGAGGAAAGGAAAGTAGGTGAGGAGTATTTTCCTATGGGTAGGAATCCAAGGAAATGATTGCTAGAGAAACTGAGTATCTGAATTACCCAGTCCTCAAATGCTACCCAACAGCCAAACAAAACGTAAATCAACAAGAGTTTTTTTAAAAAAAAAAAAATCACATCCCTGTGCTCCAGCCAAGCCCTTGGAGTAGAGTCCGTGTTAGTTACAGATGTGGACACTCCAAGGAACACATGGATCCGATCAAGGTATTAAGTAAAACTGGGATCCACGTGTAATGTAGGGCTTCTAACTCGAAATGTGAACTTATTACACTCACAAAGCAGACTTTTTTTTTTAATGATTTATTTATTTCATGTATGTAACTACACTGTCTCTGTCTTCAGACACACCAGAAGAGGGCATCAGACCCCATTACAGATGGTTGTGAGCCACCATGTGGTTGCTGGGAATTGAACTCAGGACCTCCAGAAGAGCAGCCAGTGCTCTTAACCACTGAGCCTCACGGAGCTGACTTTTAAAGTGAGTCCTATCTTGTACAGTGGAGAAATTTGATGGTGATTTAGCATATTCAAATTTTATCTAAAGGTGGGATAACTGACGTGCTCTCGATATCTATAGAGTAAGCAGAATAGCACAAGCACACATTTTCACAAGCATGTGATATATATATATATATATACATATATACATATATACGTAATTCACACGGACGCCCAGAGAGTAGCAACATCATTTACTCTAAGAGGTGTGGAAACTGAGACTATGGAGATAAACTGCCAAAGCGAATTTGTGCTAATCACTGAGAGAGCTATGAGTGACACCGTGACATTTCTACTCCACGCTGGTTTGGGTTCTTCATCTGTGAATGACATTCATTCATGAGAGCTCGTTGGAATAACTAGACAACATGATATCCCTTAACTAACACCCAGGCAGGAGTGACACATCATTAGCCTATTTGTATTGTTGGGTTTTCATCTTTAAAAAAATATATATAATATAAACTTTGGTTAAATAAAAAATCATAATTAGACTCAGGTCTCTGGGACCACAAAGGACATGTTATGAACCTTAGCTATATTTACCCTTAGTTTTCTTTCCATACGGTGAGGTCTTTGAGAGCATGGCTCACTCATCGTTGGAACCACACAGGACCCTGAGAAACTTCTCCCTTTAGGAATTAATGGAAGGCTGAGCAATGAAACCTTAAAGACCTATAAATGTTTAGATAGGAAATCTATATTTGGAGACTGGGGTTCAAAAGGGTCTCATTTCTGCTCCACAGAGATGACCTCCTTTGAGGAGTCTGGCCCCACAACAGGCACCTATGGCCCTGGTCCGTTCTGCATCGTTAATCACAACCCTGGTGATGACAGTCTTACTTCCCTGCTTCAGTGAGTCACCAATGGTGCCAGGAGGCAGCCACTGCTCTTTGATGGCTTGCCAGTCTACTTGTTCTGCTGTTCGTCTTTCCAGAGGCTTCTCTGGCCACCCTCCCCTTGACCCATGTTCCACCCAGAATCTCCTGCCACCTGATTTTGCACTACTGCCGTCACTTTAAGTAAGATCCTCCTGCATTCTTCAACCTGGTGCTTGATACATGGCAGGAGTCAAAAAAGATGTATTTTTAATGACTGATGGTTAAGCAACAATATGTTAATCAGTAAAACGGAAAAATCCCTATTACATGCCAGCAGTCAGATCCAATTCTCTATCTTATATATACGTTGAGTACACACACACACACACACACACTCACTGCTTTCCTACCTCATGTTTCATCTGGAAATTCTGCACAAGGTTGAGGTCAGTGAACATCCGAATTGTACACAGTGCTGTTTCCAGATCAGACAGCTCAAAGTCACTGAAGCTGAAGTCGGTAATTTTAAGGGTTTGGGCCGATGGTACCACAGCAGCCTTAAAAAAAGAGAAATTAAAGCTACAAACTAGGATAGTGGTTACTCACAATGCCTTAACTTTTCTATAGGGAAGCAGAAGATCTCCTTTATTTTTCCTTTCATATTGCTTCAATATTGAAATATTCGATATTTCAAGTTCAAATCTAGGATCTTTCCTTAAGTGCCCTTCTGTTAAAGGTTTGTTCTCCAGGCTAGCGCTACTGGGCTGTCTTAGTTAGCTTTTCTATTGCTGTCGTAAAAAAACCAGGACTAAAAGCAACTTGGGGTAGAAGAGGTTTATTTCGTCTTACAGCTTGTAGTTGGTCCATCATCTATAGAAGGCCGGGATAGAACTCAAGGTAGGAACCTGGTGGCAAGAACTGATGCAGAGGCCATGGAGGAGTGCTGCTTATTGCTGTGGTCTTTATGGCTTACTTAGCCTGACTTCTTATAGCACCGGTCCAATGATGACACTGCCCACAGTGACCTGTGCCCTACCGTATCAATCAAGAAAATGCACCAATGGCTTGCCCACATGCCAATCTGGTGGGGACATTTTTTTTTTTCAATTGAGGCTTGCTCTTCCAAAATGGCTCTAGCTCAAGCTTATATAAAGCTAGATAGCACACGGGAGGTAGTGGAATATTTTAGAAGCAGGCTCAATTAGATTTACAGGAAGAATGCTCTAGAATGTGAGACTATGAAGCCTTCTTTTCCTCTTTCAGTCATGGAACAAGCAGCTTTCTCTGCAAGGCTTCTCCAGTAATGTACTGTGTGAACTCCAGACCCGCAAAACAGTGCAGGCAACTTGTTTACATAGTACAAACTCTGAAAGAATAAGCCCACGCAAACATCCTCGTTTTTTTTTGTTGGTTACCTCCAGTATTTTGTTAAGCAATGGCAAACTGCAATATACTAGAAATCCTTATCACAGGAACTCTCTACACCTTTAATACTGAATCATGTAGGGTTAACATGATTTCGGACAGGTGAAAGAGAAAAGAGGCTTGCTACTTCACACAGTAAGTGGCACAGAGGATCCCAACAATCTTTTATACCTCTCTGGTCTTATTCATTTCTCAGATGGAACTATCTGGGACTATTCATTCCATCAATGGAAGGCAAGCAGGAACCAAGGTAAGGATAATGGTCCAAACACTGTACATTTCATTCATGCAAAAGCCTCTTCTCTTCTCTTCTCTTCTCTTCTCTTCTCTTCTCTTCTCTTCTCTTCTCTTCTCTTCTCTTCTCTTCTCTTCTCTTCTCTGTTTCTTAGTGTCTGGCTGGCACTATCCTATCTGGCCTTCAACTTTCCTAAACTAAAAGCCATCAAAAGACTAAAGTCTCCCAGCACTACTGAGAGCCATGCAGCCCCTATGCCTCGGAAGCTATTTCTCCTGTTCTTAGTGGCTGCTATGTTCCATCTCACATACACCAGACTTGTTCCCTTCTCTAAGGCTCTTTCCCGAAGACAAAAATTCACAAGAGAACAGTCTTTCTATAAAGCCAGTCCCGTGGACTGATGTGTAGCCTGAAGCAGGGAAGAAAACGGAAAATGTTTCAAAAAAGGTCTCATTGTTTACAGTGGCTTCCAGCATCAGAGATGGAACAGCTCCAGCTGGGGAGGAAACAGATAGCAGCTGCTCTCCTTAAGCACACTCACCAGACACGAGAACAGATGGTTTATTCTTAAGGCATCATTTTTTGTATAACAGGACATTTTCTTTTTTCCTTCAAAGTATGTTCTACAAGCTGCAGGAAAGGTGGCCCACACAGCCCAGGCCTCGCCTTCGTGTATGCATACTCTCTGCCACTCCAATTAAGAAAAAAAGCGGCTTCCTCTCCTCCTTCCAACCCACAACCACCCCACAGCACAAGCAAACCCCAGGAACTGACCCAGCATGGACAGGCAAACATTTTCCATGAGAGCCTCGTTGTCAATGAGATGCGGTTCAGAACTTGGATCGGTCACTAATGAGGCATGAGAAAGTCAGAAATCCCTTAAAACCCTTTCCTAAGCATGATATAAAAGGTCAACTTTCTATTTGTTTTTCTTTCTATTTCAGAAGATAAAATAGTCTACGTTCTCCTAATAAATAGCAGAGACTGAAATGTATTTCAAGGTAGGGCAGTTAGGTACAATTCTAGATTCCTGGAGCCGTTGGTCCCAGCTGCGTGTGTTAGAATTTAGAAAGTGAGATGCCAGCCAGGGGAAAAGGCAGGCTAACTGCAGATCTTCACCTCTCTCTGATCCTAATGCCCTAGTTTCATCTAAGCTCTGTATCAGACCAGCTGCCGCAGCCTCCCCTCCCTCCCTATCCTCTCTCCTATCTGTAGGGAATCACACAGACTGTCTTTTCCAGCATTTCTTCCCCCTCTATCCCAGCACCCAACTCCAGTAGGCTTTCCCTGGAACCCACCAGCCTAGCCTGCCGGAGAAGCAGGTAGGTCTGCAGGGGAGCTAGGAAAGCTTCAGATGGACACACTGCCTGATCTTCTCCTAATCTAATTCCCCTGTCTCATCCCCAGCTCTGTGGCAGACTACCCGTTATGGCCTTTTCTCACTCCCTGCACTCATTCACAGGGGACTAAGGAGATCCTGATGGAACACCCTGCTTTCCCCCCTCCTGTGGACCCCCTCAGACCCTCCCTAACCCATCCCCGTTCCTAAGTGTGAGCTCCCAAAACCTACATACACATTTTGCCCCAAGCCTCCTGTGGACACACCTATCAAGATTCCCAGAATAATTCCTTACCGGGCAACACAGAGCCACCATATTCCCCTAAGAACCAGACTGGGTAACATGAACTAAGAAAGAAACCACCCATCCAACAAAGACAAGACCAGATACCAGCACCTAGAATTATAAGCATCCCAAACCCAGATGCCTGGACATCAGCATAAATATACAATCAATACCAGCCAGGACAATGTCTCCACTAGAGCCAAGCAACTTTACCACAATAGACCCTCTGAATCACCACATGGCTGAAGCACAAAACAAAGACCTTTATGCCTATGCTGAAGGTCCTTAAGGAGGAAAATAATCAATCCCTTAAAGAAATCTATGAAAACACAAACAATAAAATGAAATAAATAAAAACCGTTCAAGACCTTAAATTAGAAATAGTCAATAAAACAAAACAAAACAAAACAAAAAAACAAACTGAGGAAAATCTGGCAATGAAAACTAGGAATTCAAACAGGAACCTCAGAGGCAAGCCTCACCAACAGAATACATGAACTGGAAGAGAGAATCTCGGGCATTAACACAGGATAAAAGGAATGGATACCTCTGTCAAAGAAAATGTGAAATCTAAAAAACAAAACAAAGCAAAAATCCATGTACAAAACATCCAGAAAAATCAGGGACACTGTGAAAAAAACAAATCTAACAATAAGAGGAATTGAAGAAGGGGAGAAACCCAGGTCAAAGGACCAGAAAATATTTTCAACAAAATCTTGGAAGAAAATGTCCCTAATCTAAAGTGGAGGTGCCTACCAGGGTAAAGAAGCACACAGAACACCACATAGACTAGACCAGAAAATATTCCCATTGGCACATAATAATGGAACACTAAACATACAACACAAAGGAAAAATATTAAAAGCTGCAAGAAAGAAGAAAAGAGACCAACTAACATTTAAGTCAGACCTATTAGAACAACACCTGACTTCTCAATGGGGGACTCTGAAAGTCAGAAGGACCTGGACAGATGTTCCACAGAATCACAGATGGTAACCCAGAATAATACGCCCAGCGAAATTTTCAATCACAGAAGATGGAGAAAATAAGACATTCCATGATAAAACCAAGTTAAACAATATCTATCTACAAGTCCTAAAGAGGTTAACCATGCTCAGACCAGCAAATACACACACAATACACACACACACACACACACACACACACTACACACACACACTACACACACACAATACACACACACACAATACACACACACAATACACACACACACACATACACACACACCACAAAATAAAATAACAGGAATCAACAAACACCAACAACTCCCATAGATATCTCTCAACATCAATAATCTCAATTCTCCAATTTAAAACACACACACACACACACACACACACACACACACACAGACTAACAGGATGAATGAAAAAATAGTCCATCTTTCTGCTTCATCCAAGAAACACACCTTAATATCAAGGATTCACATCACCTTAGGGTACAAAGATAGAAAAGGATATTCCAAGTAAACTGACCTGAGGCAAGCTGGTGCGGTCATTTTAATATCTGAATTAAAGCCAAAACTAATCAGAAGAGATAGGAAAGAAAGGCCTTACACATGTAAAGAAAGATCTACTAAGAGGACATTATAATTCTTAACATCTCTGCCCCAAACACAAGGGCAGCCAAATTAGCAAAATAAGCACTACTATGGCTTAAATCACACACTGACCCTCACACACGGACAGTGGGAGACTTCAATACCCAAGTCTCACCAACAGACAGGTAATCCAGACAAACACTAAACAGAGGGATGCTGAAGCTAAATGACGATATAAACCAATATTATAAGCAGATATTTACAGAACATTCCATCCAGGCACAAAAGAATATACCTTCTTCTCAGCGTCTCATAGAGCTTTCTCCAAAACTGACCACATGCTTGGACACAAACCAAGTATAACAGATACGAGAAAATGGTGATAACATCCTGCATTCTATCTGAAAACCAGAGATTAAAGCTGGATATTAACAACAGAAACAACAAAAATCTTACAAATTCATGGAAACTGGACAGCTCACGACTGAGCAAAAAGTGGGTCGAGACAAAAATTAAGACAGAAACTAAAAACTTTCTAGAGTTTAATAAAACTGAAAACATGCTGGGTGGTGGTGGCGCACGCCTTTAATCCCAGCACTTGGGAGGCAGAGGCAGGCAGATTTCTGAGTTCGAGGCCAGCCTGGTCTTCAAAGTGAGTTCCAGGATAGCCAGGGCTACACCGAAAAACCCTGTCTCAAAACAACAACACCAACACCAACAAAACAAAAACAAACAAACAAATAACAACATCAACAACAAAACCTGAAAACACAACGAATCCAAAATCAGTGGACACAAGGAAAGTGATTCTAAGAGGCGATTAGTACTGTGTCTGCACAAAAAGCATTGGCGAAATCGCATATCGATAACTGAAGAGCACACCAGAAAGAAATGTTCAATATCCTCGGCCATCTCAAAAACTACTCTGAGGTTTCACGTTGCATCTGTCAGAACGGCTAAGATCCATGAAACAAATGACAGCTCCAGCTGGAGAATGCGTAGAGTAAGGGGAACACTGCTCCATTGCTGGTGGGAGTGAAAAATGTGTACAGCTACTATGGAAACCAGTATAGTTATTCCTCAGATATCAGTGGGTTGTTCCTCAGAAAATTGAGCCAATCCACCTTGGGATCCAGCTATCCCACTCGTGGGCCTTTAACAAAAGGATACTTCATCTTGCCAGAGAACCGAGCTTGACAATGGTTACTCCTGCAACACTCACTGCAATAGGAATTTTAAAAGTGGCAGGATTTCTCTATCTCCAGCTATCCCAACGGAATGAGACTGAATCTACTAGAATTATATAATCAAGCTTTACTGCACAATACCCGGGCTGTCATTGATTTATTCTAATCCTCTAAGCTTATCTGGCTACTTCCCAGCCAAAATTCATGACATACTTGCATCTTAGTAGTGGTCTGGCTCTCTGGGCCTCAGGTATGTTCTCCCATGATGTTTCCCTGACCCCTTCCCCAAGGCCAATTCTCTCTCCCTCTCCATCCTCCTTTCTCTCTCTCCTCATCCCCTGTCTGGTGGAAATCCTGCCTTATTCTCTCTTCTGTCCAGCCATTGGCTGGCTAGCTTTGACAAGTCAGAGAATAAATGGGAAATGATATTTCTACAAACTTAGAAACAGGAAATACAGTACCAAGTCCAGATTGCAACAAGATATGGGGGCAGAGAAACCAGTATTTGAACATGGAGAAGCCAATGTACATGGTGCCTACCCAGAGCCCTCACCTTAACATACTAACATCTTTGACACAAGGAGGTACCCTGTGGGCTATCAAAGGAGAAATGTAAACACAGAAATATTGAACTAGAAAAGCCAGGAGTGGGCCCAGGCCATCTATGTGTTCCAAGGAGCTTTCCAAGTGATTCTGATGTATGTAAAAATATTAGAGCCACTGCATTCTGAGAGGCCATCTGTAGTCAGTGACATTCACGTGGTCACTGTGGTTATCTTCAATGAATGCCTTTTTGTGGAGGAACTAGCGGTAACCACCATGCCACATCTAATGGGCAGAAACCACAAGGTCAGCTAGCTGCTTCCTCCTGCTTCAGAAGGATGTGTGTGTGTGTGTGTGTGTACATATACACACTGTAGAGGCTCTGAGCATATTTTTGGTTCAAACCATGATTAGAAAGCAAGAGAATTTATGAATTTCCTAATAGAGTTGTATAGAGACAAACTCTAGATGCATCTTCAGCAAGTGATGAACTAAAATCCTTGTTGAAATCAGAGCTGCCACCTCTCCCATGTCTAAGTCAGAGCACTGATTAAGAGGGAGTGGGGCCCCAAGAGATGGAATTGAGACACAGATATAGCTTCATAGGTACAAGTCTCTCAGAAAATAGTACCTTTATAATTTCAAAATGCCTGATATCTATCAGAGTCAAAGTGATTATCTTTGTGATTATATTATTCATATGTATATTATATATTCATTTTATATATGTGTACATATACATGTATACATATCTGTACACAAATACACTCTTGGTATATTTGATGGACCTAATATAGTACCTGCATAGACTAGGAGGTAAAGACTAGGTTTGTAAATTCATCAGCCGCATGATCAGTATTCTATAACAGGTAAGGAACCACACTACTACAGGAACAACACATCCTTGTGGTACCTGGTTTATTCTCTTGTAGGTCTCCTATTCATCTTACTTCCTCTGGAAAAATTAAAATTACAGTTGGATTTCCATTTTCTTCCATTTACATCATGTATCCTGCATACATAATTCTAAACATCAGTTTCAGTTTGTCTGCATATCAATAAGCTGCATGTTTTCATGCTCAAGGACACTGGGAATTCAGAAAGAACTGGCCTGAATATGTCTTACTTGAGAGCAGTTATGGTAGAAACTCACTTGGAATCGTCCATTTTAGATTATCTTCAACAAGTACAGTTTATAAACTGATTTTAATCTAGTTTTAAAGCACGGGATCCATTTCCCCCCCTGGAAGTTTTCTACCTACCTCTGTGTATACTTCTGAGGTGCTTATTACAGTACAGGGCCTGTGAAACAAAGCTTGCTATATAACAGAGCCACAAGGACCTCAATATCGCTACAGCTACTAACAATAACCAGAAGTCCGTGGAGATTCAGGCACCAGGAACTTGTTACTGCAACTCTGCAGCAGGGTAAACTCATATTCTCTTCTTTCATATATGAAGCGGGGCACAGAGATGTCCTATTTGCTTGAGACTATAATAACCCATAAGAAGTCTAGATCTCTTAACAGTTAAAAGCTGTTTCTTATGTTTTTATATTATTATTATATTCCTTAATGTGTGGTGTCTGTGAAAACTATAAGCATGTGAGCATGAAAAATAATACACTGGGGTAGAATAAGCATAATAATCATCTAAAAATGATTAAGTTTCTTGGTTTTGGTGAAGGCCTCTTTAAAAAGATTCAATTTCACCTGTGGTTCAGAATGTCTCAGAGAGACATTTAGTTCTGTCTCAGCAGAAACTAAAGATGTGGGCACAGGGCTATACAATCTGTTTGATTGTGTGTTTTATTATATACATATGCATGCACAGACACAGTCACATTGATATCAGGGGTATTCGGTTTGCCTTAGATTTTAAGTCTCAGATCTCAAGCCCAAAATAAACAGAAACAACTGTTTCCAGCCAATAAGAGGCTCCTCGATCACACACAAGACATTATCAAAACAAGTCTGAAAAGATGGGCATCTTCTGAACTTGATCATCCATCAAATGTCAAATTCTCCCAATTAGCATGAATGTTTTATAAAGTCCTCTTGTTTTATTTCTCTTTGATATGAAGTCAATAAAAATGCCTCGAGGAATTTCAAAGCGGTTCTCATTTGAAGAGGTATACATTTAAGGTCTATATTGGTATCTTTCTTTAAGAGGATTATTTATGTGTTTAAGTGTTTGCCTAGATGTGTATCATTTGTCTGCTCGGTCCTGAAGAGGCCAGAAGAGGGCCCGGATCCCTGAACTGAACTTACAGATGGTTGAAAGCTACCACGAGGATACTGGGAGCCAAACCCAGGTCCTTTGCAAGAGCAGCTAATATTTGCAACTGGTAAGTCATCTTCCAACCCTATATTCTAGTATCATAAGCAACTTTTTAAAACCATGGTCACATGATTTGTTGGCTTTTTGGTTTTGGTTTTGGTTTTGTTTGTTTGTTTGTTTGTTTTTATTGCTTTCTCAGCAATCTGTGACTAGGGATCATCAAAAAGATGACAACGGGCTCATTTGAAAGGCCCTATGTGAGACTTCATGCTAATCCAAGAGAAGTCCACAATGAAATGGGATTTTTAAAAAAATAACAAATTAAGTCAAAAGTAAAGAAAAAAAAAAGTTGTGTTCGAGTTTCCTATCCATTACCTCATTATGGCTAGAGAATTTCTCTGGATCTCTGGATACAGGCATACACATTTGGTACATATATTATTTAATCTCTTAAGAGTAAAATTTCTAAATAAAAAAATGGAGAGCTCTGGAATTTGTTTTACAGTTGGAATGGAGCCGAGCAGGCAAACACATGGCAAAGGCAGTGATTTGGGGACGTCCTGGGTGACTCGGACACCTGGGTAGCCGGAGCTGAAAGGAGTTTTTATTCGGTTGACATGAAACTAGAATTGAAATCAGTTGCTGAATTCCAACCAATTTAAATAAATTACTTGACCTACAAAAGATGTAACCCTCCATCCCTAGCACAGCTGCCAGACATCTATTTTCCAAGTGGAACAGCAGATGGTTCTGAACAATATGCAGTGTAGCAATTTTCAGCAATTCCACGGTGTTTTTCTCTTGCTAAAATTATAAGCATAATTGAGGGGGGAAAAAAACTAAGCTCAGACTTTTGTGAAAGACTCCACTATTTCTGAAGTGTAAAACAGAGTTCAGTATGCCCCGTGATGGTTTCAGCATTGTCCTTAGAAATTCCTGCAGGGTGTGACTCCTCCTTTACCTTAGCATGAAGTTCTAACTCTCAGGGCTTGAAAGCACACAGTATGCATCGAAGTGAAAACTAGATCTTGTTGGTAGACTAGGCAAATGTCTTAGTCGGGGTTTCTATTCCTGCACAAACATCATGACCAAGAAGCAAGTTGGGGAGGAAAGGGTTTATTCAGCTTACACTTCCATACTGCTGTTCATCACCAAGGAAGTCAGGACTGAAACTCAAGCAGGTCAGGAAGCAGGAGCTGATGCAGAGGCCATGGAGGGATGTTCCTTATTGGCTTGCCTCCCCTGGCTTGCTCAGCCTGCTCTCTTATAGAATCCAAGACTACCAGCCCATGGATGGTCCCACCCACAAGGGGCCTTTCCCCCTTGATCACTAATTGAGAAAATGCCTTACAGTTGGATCTCATGGAGGCATTTCCTCAACTGAAGCTCCTTTCTCTGTGATAACTCCAGCTGTGTCAAGTTGACACAAAACCAGCCAGTACAGCAAATGTGCCAGTTAACTTGGGTGAGCTAGCTCACACCTATACTTCTAGGATTTGGGAAGCTGAGGCAAATGAAATGTCAGGAGCTCAAGTGAGTTCCAGGCCATCTTGAGCTAATGTGTGAGAGGCGCTCCAGCCTCAAAAAAATAAAAAATAAAACTAAAAAGTATCAATTAAGCCCAAGGCAAAGGATACTTTAAACCCAATACCTCTGTAAACTTTGTGTGACCTTTCAGATAAAATTACCTAATGACTCTTTTGCTGTCCTTGCTAGGTGACTCATGTTGCTAAACATAATTTAACTTAGAAACCCTCCATTGCCTCTTCCTACTGGCGTGGCCTTGTGAACTTGAAGTTCTTTGGCTTTTCTAGGCACCAGGGCAGTCTTCACAACCCGGCTGGAGTTTCCATGAGAACGCATTGACAGAGCATTAGAAAGTTATCTTCTGGTGAGCTGGGGTATTGATACTAATTGAATAGAATGTCTGTGTTCTGCTCAAGCTTTCCTCTCCTGTGCACATTTTTTTCTCCTTATAGAGACCTAGCTAGGTTGCAGCAACAACTTACAGTGAAAGTGTGTACTGTAAGTGTACTGTAAACTGTTACGTGCAGGGGCTTTAGCTTTACACATACCACCACCAGAGTGTACCAAAGTGTTCCCAACTTTGTACCCAGTGTACCCAGAATGCCTGGCATACATGCTCACGTGTCCACTTGCTTTCCCCTCACGCCATCCTGACTAATGGCAGGACTCCAGTAACCCTATCTGATCCTGATTTCAAACACCCTCCCATAAACCATGTGGTCAGAGATCAGACCGGTCTGTTCTGGCCAATGCAGAGTTGGTTACGTGTGACAACCCACCACCTGTAATCACCCATTGCAATCTCCCCAGTACATGAAAAAAAAAAAAAAAAACTAAGTCAATTTTGGTGAAAGAGAAGATGTGAAGGCTGTATCCAGCAGTGGGGGCAAAAGGCAGGATAACAGAATAGCATGACAAAGTCAACATAGACCATGGGTGCTTCGTATTATCCGTGACTTTGGGCCCTAGCGAGAAAGTTGATCACCATTAAGAATTTCTGTGTCCACCTAAATATTTACCACTAGTAAAACCACTTGTAAATTAATTAGATGGCTAGTCAGTGAGTTTCCAAAAGAAAAGAGTTACCGATAAAGCCTGGAGCTCTCTTGTTTCTTCCTCCGCCGCTGATGCATGGTAAGACAGGACCTAGGGGTGAGACAGGAACCCAGGTTACTCAGGCAGGGTGACTGATGTGCAGGGAACATCTGGCTGGAATCCTGTTCTAACTTGTGAGAGACGTAACTAGGATCTCACACTGCCAACTCTCGGTGTGGCTTTCATCAACACCGTGGAACCTCCATCGAAGGTCCCTTGCGTGCGCCTGAAGTTACACTCCTTAATTTTTAAAGAAAATCCCGAAACTCTCATTCTGACACTGTTGATGTAACAAACGCATTATTTACAAGTCACTCTAGAATGGATTACTGGCTCACACACAGCAGCAAGTTTATTTTGAACTGTTTTTTGTTTGTTTGTTTGTTTTTTCAGAAACATACTTGTGTTCAGACTAGGGGAATAAAACTCTTGCCGGAATAGATATATTTAAAGTTGCTATTTATGTGTGTGTTAGTGTGTGTGTGTGTGTGGGGGGGGAGGTTGTCTTAGAAACGGTTCCCAGGTGAAACCTGTGATAGCTACCAAGTTCACTCTGGAATGTACAGTCATACAGGTGTGAAGATGCTCTGCAGGCCAAGGGCAGAGAGAGTCGAGCAGCAGCTGACGGCACTGGCTGTTAGGCTCATGGGGGGACCCAATGCTTCCTCGAGGGCTGGGCTTACTCTAAACCTTCTAATGCGGTAAGAGTCATAATTCTCATTTTCAAAAAGGGTACCTTCTAAGCAATGTGGGATGATTTTAGAAATTCCCTTTAATCCAAAGATGTGGCTGTACTGAACGGTTTATTTTATATGTAAATTTAAAAATGTAAATTAAATTTATATGTAAACGTAAAAAATGGAGTTCACAGAGGCAATAATACTTGCAGCCTCTCCAGAGAACCAGCTGGATCCGAAGCTTCAGGAAGCCGAGTCTCCGAACCGCGAGTTCAAGACACTTGTTTCTGCCACTCACCGATTTTCCTTTATTTATTTTTCCTTTTCCTTACTTTCAATTCTCCAAGATTGGTAGGGAATTTTTTTTAAACATTTTTTTAAAAAATAGATATCCTCATAGAGATTTGCAAAAGGGAAATAAATGAGAGAGACTCAGGGATGGTGGGTATCCCCATGAATGGACTACAGAAGGCAAACTCTGCTTTATGCAGCAAAAGCACGGGTGGACCAGAGTCGCGGTTTGGCCATATGAGCCTCGGCTAGAGTCTAGGCATTTGGAATCTACTTTCTTTAGCTTTTAAATAAGCATGTGGACATCATCAGGAGAATCCCATGTTTTCACGCTGTGCATGTCTGGAGGAGACGCTGAGTATGTGCCTGGGCAATCCAAATCCCACGGGCTCCGTCCCACCTCTAATGTCACCATCTGCTTGGCCATGGCTCTCTCCACTGCTTCATACATCTGTGTGTTCTGGATCCCCAAGCCACAGAAGATGACAAAGGCTTCCAGGAACTGCTCATCATTTTGGTTGAAAGCTTTAATCTTGCCAGTATTCTCCTCCATCTTATTAACAAGTTGGCAAACGCCTATAGCATTCCAAGAGATTAAGCACATAAGATCATCAGTCACCATGGCTCCGATCGACCTTAATATTCACACCCAAAGATCCCTTTACTGTTTTCTCTTAGAGATGCCTGGTGTCTCCAAGTAAGAACACAGACTTCTCAAAAACAAACCTAGGAGAGTAACCCCGATTAATTTATATAAGTGTTAGTTTCACTCAGCCCTGAATGTATATCGTCTATGATTTAAAAAAAAAAATTCTTAGAGAACTATTTTCCTCCAGATTGGTCATGAATTTCAGATCAGTTGAGTCCCCAAAGACAATTTGTCCTTTGGAAACTTAATTGGATTTTTGTACTTGTGCCAAGAGAACAGTTTTGATGCAGATCAGAGGTTTGGGTCACACAGTCTGCCTTCCCTTACTGAGAAATCAGAGTTTAAAAAATGCAATTGCATACAGAATAGAATGCAGAAAATAGGCATCTCACAGAGGCAGCTTCGAATTTCAAATATATGCTCAAGTATTCAGGATAATCACACAGGAAGAAGTAATCACAGATACAACAACTGTTTTAGATATAAAAGCAGACTTAGTCCCTAAAGAATATCATGATCTCTCCTTATAGGGTCAGCCATGAAGTTGGGCAAGAATGGAGAATTATCCTAATGCTATGATAATCTTTACTCAGCCGGTGTTGCTATGGGATTCTGTGTCTACAGAATGAGGTTCCTGCACAAGGTGTTGGTATACATGGCCCACCATTGAGTAAAATGTGTTGTTAACTTGTATCACTTTGTCTCTAAGTAGTAGACTTCCGATATGTGTGCACTGTGGGATAGGTACTGAGTAGACACACAATCTCTGGTCCTCATGATTTTCCTTGTGAAGGCTGTGGGACCATTATAGGAATGAGGACAAGGCTGCTGCATTTATTGACAACTACACAGCACCCACAGGAGTCTAAAATCAACCTCTGCCTTGGCTTCCGCCTAGCTCCGTCACTGCGCATGCTCAGTTGCATGCACTGCTCAAACTGCACGTCAACTGCTCACACCTTTGCGGTGGTCTTTCCATCTACCTGGGGCCTGCATTGCTGTCTGGTGCGCTCCTGCCTGTCTCCCAGGTGACACCTACATCTCCTTCAAACAGAGGCCCTCAGCCTCGAAGCTCAGACCCAGGGCAGGCGCTTCTTGTGTTCACAGTGACACTGGGTGAGTAAGGACAGATTGCACTTCTGTTTCTTTCTTGGCTTTAAGTGTGCTGGGCTTAGCAATCCCCTCCCCACAATCCCACTTTCTCAGCTAACAAAATCCTGGCAGACAGTAAGAATTTAAGAAAAAAAAATGTTGAGTTAATGAAAAGATTGCGGCCCCCAGTTCTGACCCGAGGTACTTTCCCACGGAGATTGTGTCGACCATTAGCCCTTATTTTTCCTGGAACACAAAGGATTTTCATGGTCTGTGCTGACATCTGATTACATATTAATTCCTTTTGTCACCACGGTTGCGCTCTCTGTTTTAACAGATGATCTGGACTCTGCTTTTCATTTGTGTTTGCCTGTGTAGTACTTATACTGCATGTAGTGCTGTGGGGACCACATTTCCAACACTATTCTATTATAAAGCAATACTTCAACCGAGACTTAAAGACGGTGGACCATGCGAGCAAAAAGCCATACATAACATCACTCAGCGTTCATTATCATAACAACACGCACCCCATATTTGGTAAAACACAAGGGCTATGTCCTCTCATCTTTGTGGCTCCTCACATTATAACTATGGGACTGTTTACGTAGGCTCTGGCTGTCTCCCAGTTGGAATCTTCCTGCAGGTCATTTGTTTCAGGCTCTTTTGCTCAGATCACAGAGGAAGTGTCTTTCAATTTTTACACAAGTTATCTTATACACAGTGGTCGTTGCTCAGAAATAAGACTTTCAGATTACCTCGTAGCAATCCCTGAAGGCATACCACAGAAAGTGTGACAGAGGGTTTATGGCATGAACATCGGGCAATTTGCTAAGCTGTGCCCTAATTGAGTCTGTTACATAGTAATTCAAATCTATCCTGGCTAAAATTCGCTGAACAAGTATGTTAAGAGGTATTAATGGATCTGGGGATGTAGGGCAGTGGTGGACTGCAAAGCTCCGGACAAAAAGAAATAAAAAAAAGGAGTATTAAATGCGACCTCTGGAATTGCTCACAAATCATTTAAATGGAATGCCAAATGAATGTTAAGTCTGCTGTATCCACAGCCCAGTGCAGAGCAGATAAAATATGTCTGTGTTACAAGTCACCATTACAGGTGTAGAAACACAGACTTAAGCTCCAGGGCAAGAAAGGGGTACTGAAGACAAACAGCCACTTAAGCATATAATTAAATTCTCTCTCAAAAGCAGGCTGGGCAAGCATGCATGCTTATCCCACTGATCACATTAAATCCCTTAGAAAATTTAATTATGGCAAGCAAAAATCCATGGGAAGGTTTATAAGAAACAAATGGAGTTCTTCTTAGAGAGAATTTAAGGCTTGGGCACATATATAGATTAAATTTTCACCATTTCTTCACAAATGACCAATGAGAAGAGCTAGACAATGCAACGATGGAGTGCGAGCCATTATGACTACTTCATGCATAGTAAAAAATATAATAATAAGGTAAAATAATACCCAAGACTGCATCAGGAGGAAGATAAAGCGATAATGAAACCAAACAGTAAATTATCCATGTTCCCTAATCTTAAGATCAGCTTGTGTGGCCACTGCCATGGTAAGAGCTGGGCACTACCGAGTATCTCTGGAAACCACACAGAGGACAGCTCTGAACCCCACAGCTGCGGCTTTTTCTGTAATTCTGGGACTCATCATCTGCTTCCAACCTCCTAGTTTTTCGGCCAAGCAAGGTTAAGGCATATAGACTTTGCTACAGCAACTGATTCTCGCTGCCGTACGTGTGGACATAAAAATTAGTATCTGGCCTTAAAATACCTTAATCATAAGAAAAATTAATTTTTGCTCATTTTGGGGGCAGGGGGCAATAATCTTGGTCAGGAAGTTTTAAAAACAGATAACAGGATTTAATCTTGTAAAGGATATGTGTGCTTACTTTTGTCAATAATCTTAATTTGGGAATGTCTCTCTATACAAAAATATTTAATTTTTCAGATAATCAAAAGAATCAGCTGCTCAAAAAGCAACTGACTCCTGGCACTGAGTGTTGTGTTTGCCAGCCTATGGTGTCTCACAGGGGGCACTGTCACCCATCACAGGTAGCTCCACTTTAACCTTGTCCGTGTGAGTTTCTGCAGCAGTAGATTCCTTTTGCTTATCCCTCTCCATGCCCCCTTCACGACCCTGCCCTTTAATCCTGCACCCATCTGACCCACTCTATTCCTTCTTTCCCCTTCGTAACACTACACCTCCTTAAGCATCTGTTTTTAAGGGTGGAGCCCTTCATAGGTTGATCACATTCCCGTAAATGGCCCCACACTCAATAGTACTGGGGCAGCATGAATTGGACTGCATAAGTTTAAAGAGAGAGAAAGAGAAGACAAGTTGGGTGGGTAGGAAGATAGGGATCTGCAAGGAGCTAGGGTGGATATGATCAAAATACATCATAGGATGTCCTCAAAATTAATACAAATATTTTATTTGGCAGGGTGTGGTGGCATGGGTTCTTAATCCCAGCATTTCATAGGCAGATCTCAATGAATTCAAAAGTTATCAAGTTCCATGCCAGCCAGGATGTCATAGTAGGTCCACATCTCAACGACCAAACAACCCTCCACCCTGCCCCCGAATATCCACAAATGAGAGAAAACACATGACATTTGTCTTTCTGGGTCTGGATTGGCTCACCCAGAATCAGTGCCGAGAATGGGTTATATCTTTTGGAGCTCTTGGCCTGTGAGGTCCCATAGACCCAAACATCAAAGACTATTGCTAACGCTCTTCGTTACTCTCAAGAAGCTGAAGATACCACATACTGGAGTCACAGACATGGAGAAGTCAAGCTGGTACCAACCTAGAAGCTCCATCTCTGCCGTTAGCTTTCAGAGCAGTGGAAAGTGCTATGTATAGCACCAGCCTGACTCGGTCATGAACTTCATGAGCCACAGTTACATTGGCCTGGCAAGGCCTGTTCACTGGTCCAATAGTGGCACCAACGTCATAGCGTAACCAACTACTTTCCAATTGGACTTAAGGCCTGCCACACAAGCTGAAACCTACACTTAGCACCATCACTGAAACCAGAACTCACCTCTGGAAAGGTCAAAGACCCTAAAAGAGAAACTACTGCTTTTACTGTTAAGTGGGCAGAATATTAAACTAACCAAACAACTTATCATTATATTCATAGACTAGTGAATCTATCAATTCTCATCAGCGAAGATTCTTTCTGAAGTAGATGGTAACTGATACACGGGCTCAAAATGTAGAAAATATGAGCCTGGAAAATGTGGACCCCTGAATGGGACATTATGTTATACACTCAAGGCTCAGGGATCATTGTAAAAGAGGGGGAGGGAAGATTTGAGAACCACAGACAGTGAATGACTAGAAAGAAAGAGTATTGTCCGACCACACGGCAGTCGAACATGAATTCAGTTCACGGCAGTTGTGAATGAACAAGACCTGCATAGACTCAAGCCAGACAGAATCTTATCAGAAGGAGAGGAGGTGGGTATAATATAATATATAACATGTAATATATAATGTAATACATAGAATGTAAATGTAATTTAATATATATATTTAAAATATAAAAGTATATTACCCCCCTTAAATATGCTTTGAAATTGTTATGGAGATTAGAGATTAAAATTTCCGGAAAGAATATTATGGAGAAAAGGGTATATTTAGCTTTATCAACAGGGCAAACAACTGGTTCAAATGAATGGATGCTAATTGAGAAATTTTTTTCCTGAGCATTGGTGGAAACTTTCTGTATTAGGCAGAGCATTCGAAAACATTTGTTGATAGGATGTAATACTTTGGGGAATAAAATTGATGATACAATATAGGCTCTGAGCTGGTCTAATGCTTGTAATTTCATCTAAACATCAGTAATGAGAGCCAATGAGGAGGAAAGAAGAAGACTGCACAGGCACCCGGGGTGGCCTGTTTGCCTGCGTGTAACTCTGTAGGGGTTCTCTATCAGAATGCCATATGGGAATCTGGTCTGCAACATGCAAGATGAATTATCCACAGCCATGATCTTTCCCCCCACGGCTCCTGTGGAAATCTAAGTATGTGCAGAGCTGCATCTCCCAGCTTCGTCACACTTATCAAACAGCAGGGTACACTGGGAAATTCCCATCTCACACTTGCAGTGAACTTGAGTACCTGTCTATTCCACAAACTCCCACAGAAACTATTCATTTCTTCTTTTAATTTTCTTTTCTCTTTTTAATGACATTTGCTGCCTTTGGCTTCAGCTTCTCAGCAGGATGTGAAAGCATATGCCCAGTTATTCAGATCCTTTTGTTTTGACTTTTGTTTTTTGAGACAGGGTCTCTCTATTATGCAGCCCTACCTGTCCTGAACCTTGCTATATATGGACCTCAAACTCGCAGAGCTCTGCCTGTTATGTGCACCATGCTCAGCTTGAGTCTTCTCTTTCTAACTTTTAAAAAGTTGCTCACTTTTCTGAAACAGACAAGATTGAAAAGTGACTTTTGACAGATCTACGGAGTCACTGAGTGCTCCTGACCGTTTCTGTGAGAATGAAGCAAAGGGCTTATGAGGTCCCTTCCCAGGCCTGTGCTCTGTAGCCAGCTGTGCTTAAGTGCAGGCGTGACAGACACACACCCCCCTCAGCAAGCCCTGATCCTTACATATCATGTCACAGAGACATTGCTGAGGCATAGCAGACTTGCAAGTCTTCATTCTTTCTATGACCACATCTTAGTAAATGACACGTCCCTGTGGGAGCTCAATTTCACTCTCTCAAAGGCGGCTTATGGTAGTTTCTTATAGTTACATGAAAAACAGTTTCTAAAAAAGCGTAACATAATGTAGTTTCCCATTAGTCTCCTAGCAAGTAAACTTTTACAACATAACATTTGTTGCATGTTTTGGAAATCAGTTGGCGATGATGTTTATAGATGTGCTTCCATGTTCATTGGCTTCTGATCTTCTTGTCTGAGCCCAGAAGAGTACTGTAGATAACACAATACAGCAAGGAGTAGCCTACAAGCTTCTAAGAGTGTATGTAAGGTCTGGCCCCAAGCCTGACAGGTGCAGGACCTACAGTGGCATGCTGGTGACAGGGGATGGCAAGACTGGTGAAGAAGAGCAGGACAGACAGGAAACGTCACTTTAGAACACAAACAGGAACCCGCAAAGCAACCGGTTCCCTTCCTATGAACTGCGTTGGAAGGAAAATCAAATGAGGGAAATCAGATTAGTTGGTCTGGAATCGGAACAAAGGAGGGCAGCTCATGGAATGTTTAACGGCCTCCTAGCAAAGGGATCAGAGTTGTGTCCAACTTGGATAGGCACTCTCACCATTTGTAACACACATGCACAGGCACACATACACACACATGCACAGGCACACATACACACACATGCACAGGCACACATACACACACATGCACAGGCACACACACACACACATGCACAGGCACACATACACACACATGCACAGGCACACATACACACACATGCACAGGCACACATACACACACATGCACAGGCACACATACACACACATGCACAGGCACACATACACACCCATTAGCAAATCTACCTACCTACCTGCTTCCATGTTAAATAACAAGATCTTTTTTTCTTGCAACCTGAAAGCTATGCCGATTTTGTTAAGGTGAATTTATACATAAGTGATGTTCCATTAGGGTTTCAGTGTCCAATTTTAATCTTTAGAAGTCAGTTATCTTTCCTTTATTTCTACAAACTTGGGAGCATGCTGTTAGTTCACACTGCTTTCTCTGTGTTAACCATGGATACCTAGAGTACAAAACAGCATACCTTTGGTCCACCTCTGTCTTTTTAAACACAGGGTTTCACTGTGTAGCCCTGGCTGGCCTCCAACTCAGAAATCCACCTGCCTCTGCCTCTTGAGTGCTGGGACTAAAGCCATGTGCTACCAAAGCCCAGTAATGTTTACCCTGCACTTAATAAAGCCTATGACACCAAGGGGGAAACAGGGAACATCTTTCCATTGTCTGGGGAAGGAATTTGTGCTGTTATGTAGTAGAGGGTGCCCTTTAACCTCTGTATACAAACGTAAGACCCTAGGACAGGGATTTCCGCTTTGCTCCCTGCTTTATGCCAGGAGCCTAGACTGCAGGAGTGCTCAATAAATACTGATTAAGTAAATAAACAATCAATACAATCTATAACCTCAGCTACATATTTGAAAAGTCAAATATCAGGAAATATACGTTGTCAGCTGTTACTTCTCAGTGTATGAACTTCGAACATTTTTATGTGTATGCAAGTGTGTGTGCACACAGGGGGTTGTGCAAGTGTGTCACAGTGTGGATGTGGAGATCAGAAGGCAACATTCTGGAGTTGGTTCTCTCCTTCTACCATATGGATACTGGGAATAGAATTTAGGCTTGGTGGCAAGCCCCTTCCCCAATCAGCCATTTTGCCAGTCCAGTCTACAGACTTTAGCACATCAATCTTGAACAAAAATCTCAGATAAAACTGTATTTTTAATGATTAAAAAAGTACTGTATATCGAATAAAATGTCTGACTTGCATAGAGGTATTTATCAACATAAAAATTGTTAACTTATAACTCTAAATGTTTTTCTTTCATCAGACATTTTATTCTTTAAATTTACAAGTCACACATGAAAGTAGTAGGGAATGCTTTTTTTCTTGCACAAATTCTGAGTGTTCAGTCAGTGGAAAAGTCTTACCTATGACTTTGTTCTTCTTCCCGTTTTTTATAGGGGTGCAAAGTAAACTTCCAATGCAGGGCGTGTTCACGTGTCCCATGTTTTCATTCTAAAGAACAAAGCCAAGACCGCTAAAACAACGGAAATAACTGGTCCCACGAACATCCTATTAACCGTAGAACACACATGAAATAACGCACATGCTCATCTTGTATCAGCTACAGACAATGAGCAATAAAGTCAGTCTTTATCAGGAAAATATACCAAATGTCCTTTATTTAAACTTTCCAAAGAGTTTATAGTAAACATAAGTCAAATATTTATTCAGCGTCTGCTGTCCTGGTGAGGTAGCGGTTTCCATTCTACAAGGCAGGCAGAATCCAAAGCCTGGAAACAACACATGACAATATTGGCATTCTTAATAATGCCACCATATTTGAAGCCTACATTCCCAGTCTGACAATGTTGTCCCAAGTGTGCAGGCAAGAGAATCAAGGCAGCTGTGTCACAGGCTAGTGTTTTCTGAAAGATTAACCAAAACACAGGAATTCCAAGTGTTCAGTGTCTGCGGAACACATCTCTGTGATAACTTCGCTGTCAAGGCAAGTGGATACCCATCTTCCCAAGGAGCAGCTCACTAAGAAGACGGCCAGTGGTGTGCAGCCAAGCCACACGGACCTTAATGTTTACGTCAGGAACTCCATCTGAGGAAAGTCACTGACACCGTGTTCTTTAAATTACCTCAATTTGCACATGCTAGTTTGTCACTATTCAAAAACACACAGCACAGCCTTCCCAACACACATAGAGGTTCTTTACCATCCCCCACCGTGAGCAGGAAAAACAGAGATCCTTCCCTTTAAACAGCCAGTTTCCAGCCTAGTCCTTCAGACACCAAGCAGCTCTGTAAGTCTGGGTCTGAAGGGAAACCAGCCTGGGATCATCAGGTCTAAAATTAGCTTACTTACTGTCCAGGGAAATCTTTTGTCCTTGGTGACATCTGGGATATTAAGTGGCTCCATCGTGTTTTTGACATACTGGGCATACATGTAGTTGATTTTGTTTGCATCTTGCTCCCTGCAGAAATAAGAAATGTGAGTTCCTTCTATGCAGTGGGGGGAAATGTGCTATACAAACTGGTAAAGGAGGGACCAGCAGCTGGAACCTGCAGGGGGGAAATCTACATCCAAATCTGAAAATATGTTAGATGACTACAGCTCAGTCATTACCCTAATCTGAATAGCCTGGTACAACAAACACCTATCCCATTTGGACTGTGCAGAACAGTGGTTCTCAACCTGTGGGTCAGGATCCTTTTGGATGTCACATTTCTGATAGCCTGAATATCAGATATTTCCATTACAATTTATAACAGTAGCAAACATACAGTTATGATGTAGCAATGAAATAATTTTATGATTGAGGGTCACAACAACATGAGGAACTTTATTAAAGGGTCACACTTAAAAGAATTTTAGTAGATTCTCTCTAGATGCATCTTCCTCCTGGATGTGTGTGTGTGTGTGTGTGTGTGTGTGTGTGTGTGTACACGCACGCGTTTCCTGTCTAATATGCCTATTTTAATTGTAGTTTTACTAACTGGAGAAATGGGAAATTAGTGGGAGATATTTAAAATGAATATATGCCTTAGGCATGGAATAGCTCCCTAAGTTATTGGTCATTGAATGTCTTCTCCCTAAGAAGTAGATTTCATGGTTCCAGAAGGTACCTTGCAAGCTTTCAAGAGGGAGTCAACCGGCAGTCCTACAGCTATGATGCCCATGAGCCACAACAATGAGCAGCATGGCAGACTAACCCTAAAGATACAGTAGTCGCATGAATACCTCAGTGGTAACCAGCAGCTCTCTAACTGGACTTACAGATAACTCATGGGAGCTCATGCCTGTCACTGGACACCAAGCCACCAATGCAGGGCCACTGAGGTCATGGAGGAGGACCTACAGCCACTGCTTTATGAAATCATAATTTCTAGCTACACTCTAAATATTTGTCCTTGTACTGACAGATAAGAGTAGCTTTTACACCTTATAAAGGGAACTTCTCTTTGCAACAGATGGAGACCATTAAGCCCACAACCAATCAAATCGTAGAGTTGTGGAGTCAAATTTCAACTCCTATCTCTACAACACAACTCCTATGCCTAAGACTCAGGGATTGTTGGAGAAGAGGAGTGGAAAGATGCTAAGAGCCAGCAGATCGGAGAGTTTGCTGTGAGGTTGTCTCCTAGAAACTACACCCATAAAGTCTCACCAATATGGCTACCTAATCACAAGCTGAACATCATAGACATGTTAACGTGGTTGGGGGGAAAGCTCACAAGGCCCCAGTTCTACACACACACACACACACACACACACAAAACCCCTATAGGCAACTAAAGAATGTTGAGTTTGATGAATAGTGTTCTACAAGAAAAAACACACAATTAGCTAATTATCCAATGCCAAATGGTCAGCCTTGAAAACATGTACATTCAAGTAACATTATACAAACATTATAAACAGGCTGTGTTTCTGTTTAGTAACTCTCTCTCTCTCTCTCTCTCTCCCTTCTTCCCTCCCCCCCCCCCCACACACACATACACACACACAACAAAACAACAAAAAGAGGTTCCGACTTTGAAAGAGACAGGAAGATGATATGGGAAGTATTGAAGGGAGGAAACAGAATGGCAATATAACATAACTATATTGTAATTTCAACAAATAAAAAATTATAAAAAGTAAAAAATATTTTTAAATCTTCAAAGAAAAAAAAGAGTTATTGGTCATGGAGTCCCCAGGGGTCTCCAAAACAACCCATTCCAATAACACAGTGTAACCTTACTGTTGAGGACACCATACATACACTTTGGCTGCAAGACATAGAGAAATCAACCTGAAACTAAACAGGAACCTTTCTCCCATCTGGCTAGCTCTCACAGTGTCAGAAGGCTCTGTGCAGGCTGCTAAGGGAAGAGAAGACATCTGGTCCTACCGAGTGCTGGACTCTACGTGTGGCGCAATGACCTTCAGGCAGTATCTGCCTGCTCACCTGTGCCAAAAAAGGATGACTATGGGGTAACTACTTGATTTCCGGTTGGACTTGAGGCCTGCTCCACAGGAGGGGTGGTCATGCCTAGTCCTGTAATCCTAGTCATAAGCCCACGGTGAGGAAGGTCATAGGCCCTAAGGAAGAAACCAAGATTGTTGTTTAAATGGACATGTCGAGTTGCCCCCTGAATATTTGTGTTTATGCCACAGACCTGAGATGCTCTCAGTCTTGGTCAGAGAAACTCCTTTTCACAGTAGGTAGCTGTGGTGTTTTAATGAGACTGGTCCTCAGAAGCTCATGCCTTTGAATACTTTTGTCTCCAGTTGGTTAACTGGGAAGGATTAAGATAGTAGTTCTCAACATGTGGGTCGTGACCCCTCCAGTCACGAATGACCCTTTCACAGGGATTGCATATCAGATATGCTACGTAGCAAATGCTTATCTTATGATTCATAACAGTAACAAAATTCTAATCATGAAGTAGCCATGAAAATAAATTTATGGTTGGAGGGCGTCACCACAACAGGACGAACTGAGTTAAAGGGTCACAGCATTAGGAAGGTTGAGAACCACAGGGTTAGGAGATGTGGCATTGTTGGAAAAGATATGTCACTGGGGGTGGGCTTTGAGGTTCCAAAAGGCTTGTGCCATTCCATTGGTTATGCTGTGTTGTCACAGCAACAGAAACCCTAATTGCGACATCAGCAATCAATGTATAATTAGTCCAAATGCTGAGAGTAAAAGGCTGAGGCCTCAGCCCAGGTGGGAAATCTTCCCCAGTCGCTCCTCCCTCACCAAAGCTCAGGCAATGTCCTAGAAGAGGAAGTAGAAAGACCTTAAGAGCTAGAAGACAAAGAGGAGTTCAGGCAATGCCTGTCTGTACATCACGTAGCTATTATAATCATCATCTCTTAGCAGCTATGGTTTATCTGCTCAAGAACTGCACAAAGCAGCCGGGCGTGGTGGTGCACGCCTTTAATCCCAGCACTTGGGAGGCAGAGGCAGGCGGATTTCTGAGTTCGAGGCCAGCCTGGTCTACAAAGTGAGTGCCAGGACAGCCAGGGCTACACAGAGAAACCCTGTCTCGAAAAACCAAAAAAAAAAAAAAAAAAAAAGAACTGCACAAAGCCCAGCCAGCACAAAAACCCAGCCAGGCCCATTCTAATTACACCTAAATACTTCTGTTGTACCGGTGACCGGGCAGATAATGCCTGAAGGTCATTGCGCCACACTCGGTAGGGCCAGATGTCTTCTCTTCCCTTAGCAGCCTGCACAGAGCCTTCTGACACTGTGAGAGCTAGCCAGATGGGAGAAAAGTTTCTGCTTAGTTTCAGGTTGATTTCTCTATGTCTTGCAGCCAAAGTGTATGTATGGTGTCCTCAACAGTAAGGTTGCACTGAGTAATTGGGACGGGAAAGGTGCTCTCCAGGCTCCGCTCCTTACCGAGTGTGATTGGCAGTTGACAGTTGTTGGGGAAGACAGAACCATTCTTCTTGGGTGGTGTTCCCACTGGCAGGTTTCAATGTGCCAGGGAACGGCCCCACACCGTGCACATATGTGCAATGCTAATTGGACTTAGTGGGTTATTAACTTAGCAGCATCAAGTTGGGAACACAATTTAGAGGCACACGGAAGAACTGGAGGAGGGAAATGGAGGTATGATCATATTTCATTGTATATAAGTATGGAGTTCTGAAGAATAAAAAAATTATAATTAGAAAAAAGAAATACATGTCTTGGAAAAGAATTTTTCTAGTTCTAAGTTTCCGAAGTTCCAATATGGTACCTGTCTACCATCCTTTATACACAGGTTGGATCTTGGAACAGTGAGGTCATATGGCGTTCCGCAATGGCTCAGATATTTCAGTATCCCCTTTCTGACATATGTATTGACTTGATTGTAATATGGTCAAATAGAGCTTCACACACACACACACACTGGAAAGTATTACGCATAAATGAAAAAGAGCACAAATGACATTACAGAATGTAGCAGGGAAATAGATGGGTACAAGATGAACTTCCAGCTCGGCCTTGAAGGCATTCAGATGGCCTTGCATAACAGATCTTCTGGGTCTGATTACATGTGTTATCTGTGTGACATTCAAGGAAAGGTTGTAAGTACAGACTTGAGGCTAAAATAACACAATACTTAAAACTACAAGGGTTTTTGTTTTCTACAAACAATAGCCTAGGGAAATAAAACAAGAAGAAGCCATAATATAAACAGGAAAAATAAAAAGGTCACCACCAGGAGAAAGAAAAACACCAGAAAAGATGCCACCACAGCAGTCTTCTGCAGACTAAAAATGAAAATAGTAATAATTATCCCATCTTACCATTACCAGCATCAGTCAGAAGCAACTCAAAATGCCTAAGAAACTTGCCAGAACCATGAACTCAGAAGAAGGAACTGCTATAGAGGCGTGAGTTCTATTGCAGTTAACGTAACAGCATGGTTATTTCCTACTTTATAAAAATGCTGATGCAAGCCGGGCGTGGTGGCGCACGCCTTTAATCCCAGCACTCGGGAGGCAGAGGCAGGCGGATTTCTGAGTTCGAGGCCAGCCTGGTCTACAAAGTGAGTTCCAGGACAGCCAGGGCTATACAGAGAAACCCTGTCTCGAAAAACCAAAAAAAAAAAAAAAAAAATGCTGATGCACTGCTTCTTGCCCTCAATCAATACAGCGTGAACACCTGCTCTCCGGGGCCGCTCTGGGAACGTTGTGAAAGAAAAGCAAGCTCACCTAGGTCAGCCAGTAGAGAGGAGCTTGTCACCTAGGAGCAAACCAAGAGAGCGATGGAGGTTTCAACTGCACATGCTACTTGGGCAGTGTGTAGTAGAGATATGCCAGCTGTCCCCAGATTACCTCCTCTTTGCGTGGACACAGAGCTACGCAGAATAAAGACTCCATTACTCTGCAGCCCAAAGAGTGGGTGTTACCACAGGAATCATTCCCAGTCGATAGGATGACAAGGCACCCTTGGGACAACCTCTAAAATACTGATGTGTGCTTTTGCCTCTTCCGTCCCCTGTTTGGACCATGAATGTGATGTCTAGGCTCCATCACTACTCCTGAATCCATAGAGCATAGCTAAGGGCTGTGAGGTAGGAGGCATCAGAGATTTGGGACATTTGTAGTATAAAGTCCAACGCCAGCTTTGACCAGCCTAGCACATCCAGGAGAAAGTAATAAGATACATTGCTTTTAAATTTATACTTTTTTTTTTAACTTTGAAAATTTCCTACATGAGTACTGTATTCACTTATTCTCACTCTCTCCCATCATCCCTAAGTCCTCCTGACTCCTCCTCAAATCCATGCCTTCTTTAACCATTGCTGTTACATATATACATATGTATATGTAAATACAATCTGCTGGGTCCACTTAGCGTTGATCCTGTGTGTGTGCTTAGGACTCACCACTTGGGGTTGTATGACCCATCAGGGGACTCATCTCTCGGGAAGAACATGTCTCCCTTTCTTAGCAACCATTAATTGCCTATGGTTTTTCAGCTGGGAGTGAGACCTTGTGAGATTTCCCCTCTCCGTGCTGGCCTGTCAACGAGTGTTATTATTATGCAGGCCTTATTTAGGCAACCGTATTGTTATGATCATAGATGCAGCTTCCCTGTCCTATACAGAGAACACTATCTTGCATTCCTTGTTTAAGCTGTTTTTATTTAATGTATACATGATTCACAACAAAAACTAACCTTCCAAAATACTACTGGTAACAACGCAAACATCATATGTAGAGAAAAAGAATAGAGAACATTCAAGTGGGTCCCATTAGGAAAAAAATGACATTGCAGAGACATTTACAAAGCTAGTTGTGCCTTAGGAATGGGTAAAGAGATCAGGAAAGAAAAGTGCGGTAAAAAAGAATAAGAAAAAAGAAAGAACAACGGTGTAAAACAAATTTCTGACATGAGTCAGTTCTACATATATTAGAGAAATGTTAAATAGCTGTAGAATATCAAAAATAAAGGGGGCGACTGGGCACTTGGGCGGAGGCAGCAGTGTTGGCAGCAGGTTGCAGCAAAGCACGTGGTTTGACGGCTCGTGCCATTTTGCTGGCTTCGCCTGCCAAGAGTCCAGAAGGCAGGATTTACGCTGACAACAAGTCTGTGAATGAGTGCATGGAGAGCAATTGTAAAATGTGTAAAGAAGAGAATGGAACCCAGCATCTCCCATCACATAGGATATTGGTCAGATACTTGATTTTACCAATGATCTGGCAGATCTCTGCTGTCTTCTTCACAGAGCTGATGCACAGACTTATCAGCCTTAGGACAAAGACTGGGTCAGAGAGAAAACCTACCCGTTCCTTCATCAATACCCATTCCTTCATCAATACCCAGCAGGCTGGGAAGTGATTAAGTTGGAAGCATTGGGGGTTAAGGGCGGACTTGGAGCAGGTGTGTACAGCAAGTCGTAGTGAACATTTTCTATTACAGTCATCCTGTTTCCATTTTGTTACACTTTAGCCAGACTGGATGTCTGGCAACAGAACATGAATGAAAATTTCATTATGAAATATCCATTGCCCCTTTTCTGCTTTGTTTGTTCTTGTTTGTTTTACTTAAACATTGTTACTTTAATTCAGATAGAAAGTGTTCTTTGCCACTTAAGGTTGTTACCAGTCCTGGAAAAGGTTTGGAACGTCTTTATAGCAGTGAGTGAGCCAGCCTTTCATGAGGGACGGGCTGGTGACAAGGTTACTTATGTCCTCTGGGAAAGTCTTAGTGAAAAATAAATGTTCTGTGGAGAAAAAAGAATAAAATGACTGTTTCTAGCCAAAACATATTTGGCTAGATAGACTAGATAGTGAAGGCTTTCAAAGTGTAATACAATGAATGTGGATGTCATCCTTTAAATAACAGCGATACCACGATGGCCTTATAAAGTGTCATAGAGATTAAGCAGCAGGAAGTGCATGTAGCTTGATGTCACAGTTGCTGATCTCTAGAGGCCACTTTCAAGGCCATGCCTCCCAGGGATGTCCCAAGACCGAGCCCACCAGGACACTAAATCAAGACTGTTCTTCTGAGACCCAGGATTCTACAGCCAAGAAAACTTCAGCTAGAAGGCTCACCAGCAACCCTGCTGGGCTTTCCTTAGCCTTTGCAGCTGTCTAAGACAGGAGCACACAACCTCCCCCACCCCTCGTTCATTCCCCGGCAAACCCCACAGACCACAGACCAGATAGGACAGTCATGTTGACTCCACTCGCCTCTCCCACATCATTCTCCCTTTTAGTTTTCCAGAGCACACTGTGCACATTTCAACAGGTCTCAGCATCTCCTTCTGGAAGCGCTGGGCTAAGTCATACATTTCAGTATTTGCAGAGTAGATATCAACAGAGCTGCATAAGAGAAAATTCCTGAGAAAGCAAGGGCAGGGAATTTGGGGGGAAGGTAAGGCTTTCTGAGTTGCAGAAGTTCACAGGAACCTTTGTAGGCTGATGTGAACCCAAGACACACCTGGGACAACAGCTACAAGCTACAGGGAAGGTTTTTGAAATTTTACAGGTATTAGGTTCTTTTGAGCCTTAAGGAAATTCTATCATTGAAAGCTTCGGAGATCAAAGAAATCACACACTAGCTAGTACACAGCATTACCTGTAGTTAAATACAGTCTGAGTTCTACATTCCTCCGCTTGGCGCCTGTTATCTTTGCAATGGAAGTTTTCTCACTTTAAATGTAGTAGGGAACAGGAACTCCACAGGAAGACCAACAGAGTCAACTAATCTGGACCCTTGGGGCTCTCAGAGTCTGAACCACCGACCAAAGAGCATACACAAGCTGGACCTAGGCCTCCCTGCACATGCAGCAGATGTGCAGGTTGGCCTTCACGTGGAACCTGAACAACTGGAACAGGGGCTATCCTAAAAGCTGTTGCCTGAATGTGGGATATGTTCTCCTAGTTGGGCTGCCTTGTCTGGCCTCAGTAAGAGAGGAAGCACCTAGCCTCACAGAGACTTGAAGTGCCAGGGTGGGGTGGGGTACCCCCAGGGGTCCCCACCTGCTCAGAGGAGAAGGGGAGAGGGGAATGGGGGAAGGATTGTGGGAGGGGTGACCGGGAGGGGAGCGGAGAAGTGAGCAAGATATAAAGTGAATAAGTAAAAAAATAAAATTAAAAAAAAAAGAGAGAGAGAGAGCATAGGAAGTAGTCTTTTCTTAAATTGAACTACATTTGTATTTTTGAATTTAATAATCAATAACAAGTACTAGCTAGTATATATAGTCCAAGACTACTATGAAGGAGAAAATCTATGTGCTTATCATTTCATAATTAAAGGCACACTTATTTAAGAAAAATAAATATCACTAGGATGGAACAGCAGAACTAAAATGTCTCCTGAAAATAAAGGGTTAACACAATTCCAACATGAGCTGTGTATCACAGCACAGAAAAAAAAAAAACTCCCATCACCTGGAAATGTACCCCACTTCTGGAATCTGGGGTGACAAGCCAACTCTAAAAGCACTACTAACTTCATCTTGCTTACATAACAATTCCAATAAAGATATACAAGGTTCACGGGAATAGTTGTTCACATTTTGATATCTAACATCTGAAAACTGTAGTCAATGTTATTTAAGCATATAAAAGAAAATAATCTGAAAACAGCCCTGAATTTTTATCCTTTATTATTGTAGACAGGGTCTCTAGTCCATGTTGCTTTTGCACGTCTTGTGGAGCTACACATGACCATGTGACCCTACCTCCTCACCATCTCCATCTCTGCAGTGCCAGGATTACATGTGTGTGCACCCATACCTGACTTATGCAGTGTTATCAATCAAACCCAGGGCTATGTGCATGCCTGGCAAGTAGTTTATCAAGCAGGTTGAATCCCTAGGCTCAGAACCCATGACTTTCAATCAATAGAGAAGAGCTTAAAATAGAAATGATTTTAT
This sequence comes from Mus caroli, assembly GCF_978045245.1. NCBI lineage: Eukaryota > Metazoa > Chordata > Mammalia > Rodentia > Muridae > Mus > Mus caroli. The sequence goes on from NW_028227258.1 coordinate 37,345,270, forward strand.
TAATTGTTAACATAAATTGTACAGCACTTCATATCATAGATAAGTTCTGAACTAGCAAAGTGTTTAGTACTGAGAAATAGAGAGTACTAAATCATTGTGCCATCTGTAATCAATTAGAGAAGCATAAGATATAGATGTAATATGTATTATACTTTATACTATATAACAATACAATAAACATTAAGTGTCAATATCAACTTAACACTTTCTCAAAATGTTAAAGCTACTAAACACCTTTGATCGTTCAGTTGTCATAAAGTTAAGCCAACACTTGGGAGGCAGAGGCAGGTGGATTTCTGAGTTTGAGGCCAGCCTGGTCTACAAAGTGAGTTCCAGGACAGCCAGAGCTATACAGAGAAACCCTGTCTCGAAAAACAAAAACAAACAAACAAACAAACAAACAAAAAAAGTTAAGCCAGATAGCTATTATTAATAAACCATTTTCAATAATTTTATCTCTTGAATAAATGGTCTTTTACTGCATTATTAGAGTAAAGGCTAACTTTGAAATGGTAGGCTGAGAAAAGCCATTGACAATGCATGGTTTCCATTGCCATAATATTAGTTTAAAAATCAGTTAGAATTTGTCTCTTTTAAAATAACCACACTAGCATATTTGTCCCTTATAAAATATTTTATAAGTTACTTGGAATGGTAGAGAATTATAAATGGTAAAGTATCTTCCATTTGGCCTACAGAGAGAATTTATCAAAAAGAAACCAAATATTTATCAATCTTTGCTTTTGCTGTTTTAAAATGTATATTTACCAGCAGAGGTCACTATTTCACTAGGTTTGTCCAGCTGTCACTAAATATTAGAAGATATTGGTTGAATTTGTAGTGCAAATCAAAATGTCAATATGAAAATAATTACAGATACACGCTGCAGCATAAGTACAAAAGGTTTGCCTACATAACTTGTTTCATACTTTTAACAAGCATCATACCAACTCATTTTGTCCTATGGAGTAAAGGCCAATTATATATAATAGTGAATGCATGGTTACTCATATTTATATAGTAACAAAAGCACCAAAGTTGTTACAGCATCATAGAATCATCATATATATAGCTTTTAAGAGCTGAAAACTATGATAAATGCTTAACAACTTCTGGTACCTCATCTTGGTGGATTTCTGTTCTTTAGAATGGCAGGTAGGTCAATGGAATAGAATTGAGGACCCAGAAATGAACCGATACACATATTGTCACTTGATCTTTGACAAAGGAGCTAAAACCATCCAGTGGGGGAAAAAAGACAGCATTTTTAACAAATGGTGCTGGTACAACTGGCAGTCAGCATGTAGAAGAATGCAAATCGACCCATTCTGATCTCCTTGTACCAAGCTCAAGTCCAAGTGAATCAAGGACCTCCACATAAAACCAGAGACACTGAAACTTAAAGAGGAGAAAGTGGGGAAAAGCCTCGAACATATGGGCACAGGGGAAAAATTCCTGAACAGAACAGCAATGGCTTGTGCTGTAAGATCAAGGATCGACAAATGGTACCTCATAAAATTGCAAAGGCAAAGGACACTGTCAATAAGACAAAAAGGCAACCAAGAAATTGGGAAAATATCTTTACATCCGATAGAGGGCTAATATCCAATGTATGCAAAGAACTCAAGAAGTTAAACTCCAGAAAACCAAATAACCATATTAAAAAGGGGGCTACAGAGCTAAACAAAGAATTTTCAACTGAAGAATACTGAATGACTGAAAAGCACCTAGATAAATGTTCAACATCTTTAGTCATCAGGGAAATGCAAATCAAAACAACCTGAGATTCTACCTTACACCAATCAGAATGGCTAAAATCAAAAACTCAGGTGACACCAGATGCTGGCAAGAATGTGGAGAAAGGAACACTCCTCCATTGCTGATGGAAATGCAAGCTGGTACAATCCCTCTGGAAATCAGTTTGGCGGTTCCTCAGAAAATTGGAAATAGTACTACCTGAGGACCCAGCTATAGCACTCCTAGGCATATACCCAGAAGATGTTCCAACTTGTAATAAGGACACATGCTCCATTATGCTCATAGCAGCCTTATTTATAGTAGCCAGAAGCTGGAAAGAACCCAGATGTTCTTCAACAGAGGAATGGATACTGAAAATGTGGTACATTTACACAATGGAGTACTACTCAGCTATTAAAAATGATGAATTCATGAAATTCTTAGGCAAACAGAAAATATCATCCTGAGTGAGGTAACCCAATCACAAAAAACAAACAAACAAAAAAAAACCACACATGGTATGCACTCACTGATAAGTGGATACTAGCCCAAAAGCTCCAAATAACCAGGATATAATTCACAGACTACATGAAGCTCAATAAGAAGGAAGACCAAAGTGTGGGTGCTTCGGTCCTTCTTAGAAGGAGAACAAAATACTCACAGGAGAAAATATGGAGATAAAGTGTAGAGCAGAGACTAAAGGAAAGGCCACCCAGAGACTGTCCCACCTGGGGATTCATCCCATATACAGTTACCAAACCCAGACACTATTATGGATGCCAAGAAGAGCTTGCTGAAAGGAGCCTGAAATGGCTCTGCCAGAGCCTTACAAATACAGAGGTGATGTTAGCAGCCAATCATTGGACTGAGTTCGGGGTCCCTAAATAGAGGAGTTAAAGAAGGGACTGGAGGAGTTGAAGGGGTTTGCAACCCCATGGGAAGAACAACAATATCAACCAACCAGACCTCCTCAAAGCTCCCAGGGACTGAGCCATTAACAAAGGAGTACACATGGCTCCAGCTGCATATGTAGCAGAGGATGGCATTGTCAGGCATCAATGGGAGGAAAGGTCCTTGGTCCTATGAAGGCTGGATAGATGCCCCTGTGTAGGGGAATCAAGGGAGGGGAGGTGGGAGTTGGTGGGTTGGTGGATGAACAGCCTCATAGAAGCAGGAGGAGGGAGGATGGGAGAGGGGGTTTCTGGGAGAGAGGGAAACTAGGAAAGGGGATAACATTTGAAATGTAAATAAAGAAACTATCTAATTTTTTAAAAAGGAAAAAAGAATATCCTAGCATTTGAGAGAACAATAATGTTTTTTGGTATGGTTAAAAAAAATATTAGTAAGAACATTTAGTAGTGTGCCCTAAATCCACTTCACAATCTCCAGAAAGCACTTGCCAGACTGGGATAACTGCGTCTTATCCTCCATCTACAAACACAGCACATACTTTTCAAAATAAATACTATTAATAGAAAAATGAGTACATATTTAAAAACGATGGAAAAGAACCTGATGGAAGATCTGACTTGATCCAGCCAGAGCGGGTACATAGATGTCTAAGATTAGGATGGTAGACCTCCTTCTGTTCCTAGGTAAATTCTCATGGCCGATTCCAACTCGGAATAGACTTACCGAAAGCTTGCCAGGAAATCTACGATATTTCCAGATATGTAAACAGAAAAAAATGTAACAGAAGAACAGTATTTGTGGTTCTTAGCTGAACGAGTTCATAAGAACAGAACAAGCTTGTGCTAATCAGAGTTCTGCTATAAGAAATAATTCTCTGTCAATTAACACCAGGGGAGGTATCCTAGGAAATAAAATCGCCTTTGCAGGGCAAACAGCCTGTCACCTATACACCAGACTACTAATAAAGCACTTCTTAGCAGCGTGCTCTTCTTGTGAGCGAGTCAGAGAGGGTACTTTACCTCGTTAAAGGATCGGAGGGTCTCCCTACTTCCTCACACTCCATGTGAAACACACGAGAGAAAGAGTCCTGCAAACAGAGTGACAACGTCATTGAGACATGTACAAAGCCATGGAACATACACACAGACACACACACACATATTGTGCAACACTAGGGTGCCAGTGCCCAAACATATTTCCCTTATTCTTAAACCAAATGGATGCAAGCACTAAATTCACAACACCCTCAAAGATTCTTTCTATTATTAAAGGCTCACATTATTTCTGAATTTATCTGAAGAAAGCTTTCGAGTATACACTTCTGCTGCTAGTACAACTCAGGCTTTTTTAATGCATATTTCCATGATTGTGTGTGTGCATGCATGTGTGTGTGTATTAATGTTCATGAGTGTGTATGTGTGTGCACGCATGTCTTCATGAGTGTGTGTGAGTGTGCATATGTGTTTGTATGTGTTTAACCGTGTGTGTTCATGAGTATGTATATATGCAAGTGTATGTTCATGTGTGTGTGTGAGAGAGAGTGTGTGTGAAAGAGAAAGAGTATGTGTTTTTAAGAGTGTGTTTGTGAGAGAGGGTGTGTGAGAGAGAGAAAGAGAAAGTGTGTGTGTGTGTGTGAGAGAGAGAGAGAGAAAGAGAAAGTGTGTGTGTGTGTGTGAGAGAGAGAGAGAGAGAGAGAGAGAGAGAGAGAGAGAGAGAGAGAGAGAGAGGTGGCGGGGGAAGGCCAGCTACCAACCTCTGGCATCATTCTCAGGAATGTTGCCCTACCCTGGAGCTCACAGTTAGGCTGCCCTGACCGATTGTGGAGCCCTGAGGGTCCTCCTGTCTCTGCCTCCCAAGCACTGGAGTACCAAGCTTGCCCCAACATTTTGGCATTGCTATCTGGCTTCTGATAGCAAATTTGGATTCTTAAGCTTTCAAGGCAAGGACTTTGCTGGCTCAGCTATTCCCCAGCTCATAGAAGTCTTTCCTAAAGAGATATACCATTTGGCAATGTTTAACAAGGAAAATAAAATAATTGTAAAGACTTTAGTGATATCAGGAAATAGTTTTACTTCATAGTACAAAACAAAATTCATATTGCTCCACGCTGTACATACAACAGAATGAGGAGAGATTGGGAAGAAACAAACGTAAGACAATGAAAGTATAATTTGAGAATGGAAAAGCTGAGCATATATTGGGGGAGCTTACATTTTTATTTTTACGCGTATTGAAGTGGTTTTAATCCATAAATAGCAGTAATATCAACTTAACTAAATTATTTTCTAAACCCAACAAAAGGGATCAGAATATATTCTTAGCCATATTGTTGAGCTGAGAGTCAAACCACACTGGCCTACATCAACTTGTTACCATAAGAGGTATTAACTGTTAAAAACTCCACTAAATGTTCATAAAGTAAGATTTAAGGTTTTAAAAGTGAATGCTTCTATAGAAAATTTTAAAAGATTAAATGCTAAAGAGAAGACCACTGAAGGAAAAGGACAAGCTAGTATATGGAATTAATGAATTCTGACATGAACTTTCAAGAGCTAGCAACTATCCCTAATTACTTTATATTAAATAGTTTAGAGGCCAATAGAAACATAAAATAATAGCTACCCACGAGAATGCTGGTTATTGTTTTGGTACAGTGAGTTTTTATTTGATACACTGTTAGTAAGAATTTTACAGTACTCAATGCATCCATTCTAGCACACATATTAAGAGGATAATGAATTGTCTAAATATCTAAGCCAATTAAAAATGTAATACGACTGAATGTCTTCTCTTGTTCTACTTCTACCAGAAATGTCAACTCAAATATCCCATATGAATTATAACTGACCTATTCAAGCGATAGTGCTATCCTTTCTTCTTAATAGCCTACCAACGAACAGTCTCCTGTTAGGCCACAGGAAGAACAACTACCACCATAAGGAATATTCCATGGTTCAAACAGTGAGGGGGGGTAAAGTCTGCATTTTATTCCTATGGCAGGCCAGCGGTCTGATTCTCAGGCAAACTCTAGGCAGATACTCTGCATAACATTTAAGCATAAGTATCCATCCCCGTGAGAGGGCTCCATCTCTCTCTCATCAGGGAAAGCTTCCTAACAATGGAGATAAATGGACCAAAAATCTGTGTGTTAGAACAGTGGGTCATTTCCTGTTGTTGGGAAAAGAGGTAGGACTTACAAATGCTGTTAGTTTTACCTACCACCTGCCTAGACCCCCGGCTAATTTTTCTAAATAATTTCTGGTGAGAGGAAAATTTTATACTCCATCCATTCAGAATGGGAGTCTACCTGTTTTAGACACCAAGGCACCGCAGCTCTTACACGTTTAGTCTGCACAGTACTATACAGGGTGTTTCCGGATTAAGAGCAGCCACAAGCAGGGGTAGCACAGAGAAGAAACCCATGGTTAGTGATGGGGCACCGAAGGCTCTTGCTATCCTCACCTCCACCCCACTTCAAAAACATTTCACTCTTGTATTGGTTTTGCATCAATATTTATATACACTGGGAGTTGGGGTGGGTTTTTAAGGAAAAATAGTATTTGGAATTAGAATGTGCTTTCAAGGAAGAGATGTGTCCGTTTTGCAAAACCCAAAGTCCATCCCTGAACTCACAGGACAGTCTTCATCCACAATGAAGATGGTGCACTTCTGCACCTGCATGAAGGAGATGATAGTGGCAGCGATCTTCTTCAGAATGACTTCCAGGGACTGCTGCTCTTCAAAGATTAAGCTCGCAAGGTCAAGTAACACCTGGACGAGAAAAGGTGGCAGATCACGATCGTGCAGAGACTAAAGCAATGCAGTGGGCTAAAGGCTGTTGGTGAGCATGTTTACGCAACGGTTAAATCCACGTCTGTGTGGCTGATGCAACCCTACCCAGATCACACAGTCAATAGAGTAGAAAGAATTTCCATATTTAAGTTGTCCACTCTTTCCATAACTATTCAATATAATTCTTGAAGTCTCAGCTACAGGGGGAAAAGAGTGAAGGAGACCAGGGGGTATGAATAGAAAAGGAAGAAGTCAAAGTATTTTTATCTGCAGATGATATGATTTTATGCTTAAAAAAACTCCCAAAAAACCTACTAGAAGACTTCTGGGCATATATCCAGAAGATGTTCCAACTACTAAGAAAGAAACATGCTCCACTATGTTCATAGCAGCCTTATTTATAATAGCCAGAAGCTGGAAAGAGCCCAGATGCCCCTCAACAGAGGAATGGATACAGAAAATGTGGTACATTTACACAATGGAGTACTACTCAGCTATTAAAAAGAATGAATTTATGAAATTCCTAGGCAAATGGTTGGACCTGGAGGGCATTATCCTGAGTGAAGTAACCCAATCACAAAGGAACTCACACAATATGTACTCACTGATAAGTGGATATTAGCCCAAAAACTTAGAATATCCAAGATATAAGTTACAATTTGCAAAACACATGAATCTCAAGAAGAACGAAGACCAAAGTGTGGACACTTTGCCCCTTTTCCACTCATGGAAGGAGTTACAGAGACAAAGTTTGGAGCTGAGACAAAAGGATGGACCATCTAGAGACTGCCATATCCAGGGATTCATCCCATAATCAGCCTCCAAACGCTGACACCATTGCATACACTAGCAAGATTGTGCTGATAGGACCCTGATATAGCTGTCTCTAGTGAGACTACGCCGGGGCCTAGCAAACACATAAGTGGATGCTCACAGTCAGCTATTGGATGGATCACAGGGCCCCCAATGGAGGAGCTAGAGAAAATACCCAAGGAGCTAAAGGGATCTGCAACTCTATACGTGGAACAACAATATGAACTAACCAGTATCCCGGAGCTCTTGACTCTAGCTGCATATGTATCAAAAGATGGCCTAGTCGGCCATCTCTGGTAAGAGAGGCCCAATGGACTTGCAAACTTTATATGCCCCAGTACAGGGGAACGTCAGGGCCAAAAAGTGGGAGTGGGTGGGTAGGGGAGTGGGGGGGAGAGTATGGGGGATTTTGGGGATAGCATTGGAAATGTAAATGAGGAAAATACGTAATAAAAAAAGAAGACTTCTAAAGCTCATAAACATCTTCAGCAAAGTAGCAGGACACACAATCAACAGAGCCTTCTTATCTACAAATGGCAAAGGTACTGATAAACAAATCAATGAAATGATACCTTTCGTAATAACTTCAAAAAACAAATAACTTGGAATAACTCCAAACAAGTGAAAGACTTGTGTGATTAAAAACTCTGAGACACTGAGGCAAGAAACTGCAGAAGCTGTAAGACGATGGGACCTCCCTAGCTCACGGCCTGGTAGTATCAATATTGTGGAAATAGCCATCTTACCAAAAGCAATTTACAGATTCAGTGCATGCATGCATATGTGCTTCTCCTTTTGTTTTATTGTTAGGGAGATGAGGAGGGTGTGGGAGAAGTTGAGGAAGGGAAAGAATATAACCCAAATATATTTTGTGAAAAAGAAAAAAAAAGGACATTTTAAATTCTCTCTGAGCTTTTTAAAGTAGTATCTTCCACTTCTGGTTGGCCTGGAAGTCTCTGCAGATTCTCACAAAGAATTTAGCTGATGAGGGCCAGAAAGAATTTTTCTCCAGAGGGCTTGCTGTGTGAGACACCATTCTAACTGCGCTTGGGAGAACAGGATTCAGTGAGGTGGACTTGGGGAAGGAAACATTTCAGAGAAGAAGAGGTGAGATGGATTATGGGAGCTCTCAGCTAAAAAGGACAAGCAGGGAGACAAGAATCCTCCTGAGCAGAGGCGGGCCCACCAAGCCTCAGCCTCCAGGGGGCGTGGACTGTGACTGCACAGGAGGGAGGTGGTATTACTGCAGCTGTGTTTGTAAAATTAACTGGAATAGAAGCTGATGAGATTAGAGTAGGAGATAAAGAGAATTCTCCAGTTAAGAGCACTGGGTCTTCCTTTTTTTTTTTTTTTTTTTTTCTTTTTTGGGGCTGGGAATTGAACTTTGGGCTTCACCCACGGTGAAGTCAAGAGACCTGCCATCGAGATGGAGTTCCAGACATAACGTTAATTCTGAAAAGAGAAAATAGAGTGTGGAGACGTTTATGGATTACAAAGTCATAGAAAATGATTACACAAAACTGAAGGTTTCCTTAAATCTCCAGTCTTAACCAGGTGACCTGACATACAGGCATGGTAAGAAGAGACCTTGTGAGACTCGTACAGAAACAAAACCAAGCATTACAAAAAGCTTAGAAATATAATTATATAAGGCAACACAGGTCTTATTTTATATATAACAGATAACACACACACACACACACAAAGCATTTGTAAAGAACCAAGAGTCAGAACCTGAATGCTCCTCAGAAGATCAATGACTTAAAATCAGAGATACAGCTTCATACCAACCAGACGGGTGCAATGGTAAATCGGGTATCCTCATCCATGCAAGGATTCACAGAGACTACCTCCTCAATGCTGTTTCTTAGACATTTAGCTGAGAACATGCTGGAGCAAATCAGGAGTTACGTGAACAAGGAGTTGAGAGACCCAGAAAATAGAATTTCCCTAAGAGGAGCGTGGAGGAAAGTTCCATGTGGCTGTAACGCACACCAGGCACAGAGGGGGACTTTCAGGTGACAGGAAATATGGAAATCCTTAATTTAGACATCTGAAAAAAAGAAGACGTCTAGGAAATGTGTGAGAGAGTTGAGTGTGGGGGCGGGAGGGGGCAGGAATAGAAGATTATATTAGAGCAAACAGTTCCAAGAAACAAGGGAATTAATTAATATTGGAGGAAATTAAAAGATATACAGCAAGAGCAATACAGATGTGTTCATAGCATAATTACAAATTAGAACTAACGTAAACAAAACTTAAGAACAGTTCATCGTGGCTGTAGACCAATATGTATATTAGCAACTTCAGCAATTAATAAGAAAGAAAAGTTTCAGATAGCAGGTCTAAGAAATAGGACTGGGGAAGGATGTCAGGAAGACCCCAAGGATGCTAAGATGCTCCCTTGGGAAGCTATGGAACGGAAGGGTGCCTACCGTTGAAGAGCAGCAGCTAAGAACATTATTTAATGACATTAATTCATGTACGTCTCTGGTGGCAAAGAACACTGTCTAACTGCGATGGTGCCTTTGAGCATGGAAACCGTAAAAGGGAATGACCATCAGATAGAAGCGGCAAAAATATTTACGAGACCAAGTCTTGGGAAGTAAATTTTAATTGCTTACATTCATAATTCGGATAAAAACTTAACAGGTTTTTTTTTAATGGGCTACCTTGATCTCTTTAGAAGTGACACCTGCCTGATCTTAGAAGTGACACCTACCTCATCTTAGAAGTGACACCTGCCTGATCTTAGAAGTGACACCTACCTGATCTTAGAAGTGACACCTGCCTAATCTTAGAAGTGACACCTACCTGATCTTAGAAGTGACACCTGCCTGATCTTAGAAGTGACACCTGCCTGATCTTAGAAGTGACACCTGCCTGATCTTAGAAGTGACACCTACCTGATTTCTTTTGTTCTCCAGCAGCGACGTTTCGTAGAGCTGAGCATTGTGAAGAACAATACCACAGAATGCCAGGTAGGCCGCAAAGTCCTAGAACAGAGAGGACAACAGCCAGGTTGGCACTGCCAGTAAAACTGTCTAGAAACACTGCCTGAAGCATGAAAGTGCTATGGTGGAAGCAAACGTGAAATGCTAAAATGTAGATGCTCGCTATGCACAGAAGCAGGATAGGCTGAGTGGTAGCCAGCAGGAATAAGTTAACAGATGACTGAAGGAGAGAAGAGGCATGGAAATGACGACTGTGTATGAAATCACAGTTTCCCCTATATAAGATTTGGAGTAGATTGGATATGACACTAAGATGCAAACCTCTGAGGGATCAAATAAACTGCTCATAATTTATTTATTGCAGCAAATGAAAACGTACATATTTAAGAGAACACTGGCAGTAACAAGTGTTAGTAAGGTTACCAGTATTAGTTTAAATACATCTTTTTAAATGAATCTGAATCCTTACTACCCTGAAGTAGGGTGATGTGCTCATGGTTAAGTTAGTGATTAAAGCAGTCTTTAAATGGTATGATTTATCCACATCTATGGGTATATTTTGTCAAGATGTGATACAGTCTAAATATCTATTAAGAGTAGGATTATTCCAGTGGACTATAAGAATAGTGGACATAAAGTTTATCTAATAACTATGCTTTGCTATCAAGTATCCAGGTGTAACATAGACGTATGCTACTCTGACTTTCAAAGGCACTTCCTATGGTTTGGATTACAACATGGGGGCTAGCATAGGTGTCAATACTGCTATATAACAAAAACACAAGTAATCGCCTTGTTTGAATTAAATACCAACTAGTTTTCAGAGGAGCAACACACCAGCAGTGGCTTGGAGCAATGGAAATGCTGTGTGCTATGACAAATATACAATACATATTCAATAGGTAAAACTCAATGGTCTCTGGAGAATGAAGGTATAGGCAGACCTAAGGATGAGCAGGAAGGGAATCTTGACAGTGTGGAATGTGGAATGTTTTTCTTAAGACTTGGATGGGAACAGTAAGATAACGCTGGTTGCTGTTCTCTTGGAAGATGAATTCCTATACTCCATCCTGAATTTACACCTGGGCACTCCTGTTCACACAGGAGTGTGAAAACTAAATTTGCTTTACCAGCAGGAAAAGTGCAGGGTACGGGGCTTAGAGAAGTCAGGGTTCCCATTCCAGGATGAATGTTTGTCCAGCATGTATGGACAGTACAATGAGAACACTAGAACAGAGGGACCCTTCCTGTGTACCCAGCTCAGGGGAGGGCTGCTGGGTGGTTCTGTGAGGGGAACACGGGGTTCCTAATGACACTCAAGAACCCACAGGTCAACACCATCCTTAGCTGAAGACAGTGTTCTAAAATTCACATCATTTTTTTTCCTCTTCAAAAAATATTTTGTTGAGAATTTCACAGGTGAGTACTGTAGTTATCTCCTTTCCCTTCCACCCTCTTGCCTCGCCAACTTCTTCCATGCCCCCATTTCCTTAATTGTTACTGACGCACGCACACGAGCACACACACATACACACACTCACACCTCTCACTGTAATTTTTTTTCAAGCAACCAATTAAGCAAGGCCTTACTCCAGAGGTCATGTGCCATAGAGAGAATGCATCTCTCTCAGCTGGCATCATGCCAGCCTCTGGTTTTGTTACCTTTTCATCTTTTTCAGTGAAGGTCCCACCATTTCCTGATTTCTTGTTGATGGCCTGAGCTACACCAACAACCTAGGATAAGAAGAGAAAAGTGACACTTTTTTTTTCATTATCCTCAGCTCCTCAAAGTCAACGTGTTTACAGCAGACATGAGCTGTTTAAAAGCACAAAGCTGCAAAGCTAAAACAAAACTCCTGCGTCCAGCCTTTTATTCTTAAGAAGGGTAGTAATATTCCTAATTTCCTAGAGCCCAAACCTCACTGGACTTCAGATCTTCATCTTATAATCAGATTAAGCTAGCAGGTAATTGTGTTTTAAGTAAATATTCTGCATAGTTTTCTAATACACACACACACAAAGCAGAACAATCTTTTACATTTCCAATAAAATATATAATCAAACAAACATTTTACATTGACTTCAACTATTTCAAAAAGGCTCATTCACTACAAATGAAGCAGGATCCAGTGGCCAGCTACAGAGGAATGCGGGCGAATCATGCATGCGCAGGAATTTCTCATGCAGGAACGTAGCTCGTGCTCTTTTGAAACGCTGGCCTTGAAAATTATTTGACCTTCAACAGAATTATTTTTGGGAAAAGAAGTTATTAAAAAACCAAAACAGGAATTAACAGGCGAAGCCTACTCTCACATAGGTCAGAAGGAATTTGAAAGATAAACTGTACTTAAGTTAGCCAAGCTAAACTTGGCCTGTAAGCCTTGAGTTCCACAAAAGGTTTGGAGAGGCTTGAAGAAGCCTCTCGCGGTTCGGCTTCAGGGGCTGTTACACTTATTCAGTTCTAACTTCAGGTTGAGGAATTACTTCAAGTCTGTAACAACTTACAACCTACTGCAGCTCCCTCTTAATATGAATTCTACTGCTTCGCTCTGTTCCCAATTTAGTCTTATCAAGATTAAACCACTTCCCCCAAGAGCTCCCACTTTAGGAAACGCAGTCTGACTTCTGTGTGGGAGGCTCGTGTTTCTTCGTTCAGTTCATTCTAATTCTCTACCTACAAGAAAATGATGCAAAGTTCCCCCTTCGAGGGGCAGATCAGAAAAGGGAAAGGTCCTCTCAACACTGATTTGGTTTTTTGTGGTTTGCTTCTTGCATTTTCTCTCCTTCTGTATTGTATCATAAAAGAACAATATGCTTTTTTATATTTATAAAAGAATTACTCGTTTATCCTAACTGCCTTTGTTGCCCTTGGTTTGGCTCACCCTGACTTTCACGGGCCCCTTGTATACTCTAGATTCTCTAGTCTCAATGACAAAGGCTGGGAAAGGTTTGGGCTCAGGTCAAGCATGTCTGGCTTATAGCTAGGTATTTTCACTGGAAACAGAACTTATGAGAACAACCTGACCGGGCCTCATATGTAGCAATGTAAGTCTAACCTGATTTTAAATGTTTGTTCATTCATTCATTATTCAACAAGGGCTAAACTGCCTACTTAAAAAAAAAAATCAAAGAATAACTGATAGAAGGAGTTCTGAGTTCAGTGGGCAGAGAATGACCCAAGCAGAAGTAGTATACCTTGTGGGGAGTTTTATGATCCAGTTGCCCATATTGGGGGCACATTAGTGGGGCACTTCTCAGAAAGTTCGCTCGACGTGTTCACTCAAAAACTAACTTAAAAACTGACCCTCAAATCAAGTTACAGTAACCTTTCAGTCTATCAGTATGCCACCATAAATTGACAGTGAGGTAGGTCAACATTCAAGTCTTAAGAGAAACAAAATCAGCTGTTCAACTCTGAAATTTGGAGTTATAAAAGCCATATTGTGATTGGTTGTTGAAGTCCCCTGTAAATGGAGCCAATGGAAAGACAGGTCATTTGGGACTCTGAGTTCCTGGACTACCAGCAATCAAAACTTTAACTTGGTCAGTGGGCTATACAGTCAGTGTCCAGGCAATGACTGGGATAACTAGGGAGACATACAAGAGAAGGTGGGTCAGGGAACATCAATACCCAGTAGAAAAGCAGACTCAAAATACACTGGTCCCACGGTGTTCCTGGTGTCTCCCATTTTAGTATCAGAACACTTGGAACAAGATTTCGTCAGCAGACAAGACACATGAGGGTCCCTGGGGCTCTCCTTCATTAAAATCTGTGCTCCAATTTTTCTCTCTCCTTTCCCTTCCTCTTTCCTTACCTCCCTCCCCCATCTCTCTATGGTTTCTTGATTGAGACAGGGTCTCTCTCACTCTGTATGCTGGGACACCTTTGACCTTGTAGCAATCCTCCTGCCTCCACCTCTCATCATATGCTATGCTTGCTGGCATAAGCCTCTGTACTTTTCCTTTTACGTTTTATTTGCATGCTACTGGGGTGAGGATTTGAACCTGCTACCTGTGTGGGGCACTGGCTTAAGCAGAGGGCAAGCTCCACCATTGCTTGCCAGGGCTGCTGATGGAGATGAACTCAGTTCATAGGTAGAATTTAACGGTTGAGCCTTTTCACAGAGTTCACTTTAAGCCCACTGGCCCCCACCTGCGGCATGGACTCTCCTACAGTCCACAGATGCCACTCACACACTTCGCTCTGGCCACATGGAAACTCAGACACTGAGCACTCATTTGGCTTTTGGAAGCTCAATTTCCTTACCTTGGATCCCCCACTTGGCTTCAGACATCTATTGGTCCCTGCTCTAACGCCATCTCCCTTTTGAACTCATTTGTATAGTTTAAACCTTGCTTCTTGTACCATTTGATCCTGGACTCGTTTGCTGCTAGGGTTTCTACATCAATTTTGTCTGCTTTGTGTCCTCTAATAACAAAGATTTTCTATGCAGTTGGACCCAAGAAGCCACAAGGTCTGGAATTAGTTCCAGATTCCTGCCATTCAGATGCCAAAATCGGAGAACAGTAAGCTCCTTCATGTAAAATGACATATAGTTTGTATCCAACATACACATACCCCCACCTCCTTTCAGTCCCTGCTAGATTACTTATAATGCACAATGCATCGTAAATGCTATCTTAGTAGTTGCTATATTGTACTATTCAAGGAATAACAAAAGGAAAGGTTTGTATATAGTCTGAACAAACCAATTTTCCCCCGAATGTTTATCTGAAGTTAGATAAATCCATGGAGGCAGAACCCATCCTTACAGAAGGCTGACCGTATTTAATTTCTTCTAATAGTAAAGAAAGATATGTACGTAGACAATTTCATAGAATGAGTTATTCCCATACTCATAAGTCATTCTCATATTCATGATAAATAGCCCATACTCTCTGGTAGCTGATGATTTTTCCACTACTAATACTGTAGGCTTAGATGACAAGTTTTTTTGTTGTTGCTTTTGTTTTAGTTAGGATTACTGAGTACAACATTTACATTAAAAATCGGGCAAGTGTGAGCTGGACAGATGGCTCAGCAGTTAAGAGTACTGGCTGCTCTTTCAGAAGACAAAGTCTTGATCTCCAACACTCACAGAGCAGCTCACAGCGATTTGTAACTCCGGCCTCAAGAGATCCAAACCAGCTTCTGAACTCTGAAGGTATCAGCACAGCACAGTACATAGACACATGCAGGCCAAACATCCTTACACATAGAAATAAATTAAATCAAAACGAAGCAAGTAGCTACATGTAGTAGCACACAGCTGTACTCCCAGCACTGGGGAGGCTGAGGCAAGAGGTCTGCTGAGATTTCAAGACCGACTTGAGCTACACAGTGAGTTCCTGGTCTATGCAAAAAGACCATATTGCAAAAACAGATAGAATGGTGGATGGGTGGGTGGAGGAAGGGAAGGAGGGAAGGAGGGAAGGAGGGAGGGAGGGAGGGAGGGAGGGAGGGAGGGAGGGAGGGAGGGAGGGAGGGAGGGAAGAAGAAGAGGAAGAAGAAGAAGAAGAAGAAGAAGAAGAAGAAGAAGAAGAAGAAGAAGAAGAAGAAGAAGAAGAGGAAGAAGAAGAAGAAGAAGAAGAAGAAGAAGAAGAAGAAGAAGAAGAAGAAGAAGAAGAAGAAGAAGAAGAAGAAGAAGAAGAAGAGAGAACAACCACCCCCCCCCCGACCAAAATCAAACTAACCAAACATACACTAGGTATTACTCTCAGGAGGGAAATGTGTGTGTGTGTGTGTGTGTGTGTGTGCCATCCTTCTGAAGGATGACATTCTAAAATCATCGTGGAATAAAGCAATAGGTTAAGAACAGACACTTGGGGCTATAATTCAATGGTAGAATAGTTGTCTACCATGAACAAGACTCTTAGTCATCAGCATCAGCAGGAACAAGGAAAGAAAAGGTATAATGTTTGTTTAAAGTCACACAGGTAAAAGACATCGATGGTCTGAATTTCAACTGCCTTGAACAAAGTCAGCATCCTCTGCCTTCCTTGTGTGCCCGTAAAGGCTTTCCCTCTAGTCTGCTATGGATTGCCCTTTGAACAAATTGGTACATTTTCTTAAGACCAAGTAACTACTTTGTGGTTAGCTTTGTTGTTGTTTTTGAGACAAAGTCTCTCCTTAATATATAGCTTAGGCTGGCCTGGAACTTACTATGTAGCCAAGACTGGCCTGGGAATGTTGATCCTCTAGCTTCCCTGGTCTAGCTCTCAGAGGCAGCTTTTATGGCCAGTATATGTTCAGGCTTCACAGTTGAGTCAAAGCCACTCTGAATGTCAGAGCACTATTGGGAAGCCCGTGTGATTGCTGCCGACCTCGTGCCCTATGCTGTATTTTCAAGCAGAAAGGAGCCTCAGTTTCACTGGCAATACCCACAGCATCAACTGACATTATGTCCCACAGAGCTGAATGTTCTCTAGGAACAGCTTGAGTCTCTCTGAGAGAGCAATGTGGAATGCGGCTGCTGGTCATGTCAGGGACAACCCATCACTGTCACAGAGAGCAACCCCTTATTCAATAAGCAACTAGTCCTAGACGTTTTCTGAGGTCACTTATCAGTCTCAATACATCTCTCGATTTCAGTTTTCAGCAGAAGCTCCACGTGGAATCAGATGACACAGGAGAAATGGAAGACTGCAAATCCTGACATCCCATCCCCTTGTCACACACCACCTCAAGAAAACCAGAACACGGCAACATAATGTAAATAAAACAACAGCAGTGCCCAGTATTACCAACTTGTGGAGAATGCATTCAAGTGTCCTTTTCAAAATCCCGCTTACTCTCTAAATAAGTGAGTTTCTTTGGAGCTAGGACATTTCTTCACAGTACAAAGTGAGAAATGTGCATATGTTAAATTTTTCCCATTAATAAGAAGAGAAGGGTGCGTGCACTTGTTAGTTTTCTTATAAATACCCGAGAAGAAGTAACACAAATGGACGGAGGCTATGGATGAGCTGCAATGTGGAAATGTAAGCAAATAGTATTAACCCTTTCCTCCCCGAAAGGCTCTTGTAATGGTGTTTCATGGCAGTGCCAGAAAACCTAACTAAGACACATCTCTTTGTCTTAAAATTCAGCCTGGAGGACTAATTTTCTCTTTATGGTAGAGAAGAAAGTAGGATTTTAGATGAAGTTTCAACATAATTCTTTTTGTGATGTAGATATTAAAATGTAGTTGGGTTGAAAAAAGAAACATGAGTCACGGAGGCTGATAAAGGACTTTCCCTGTGAAACTTTAGTCCTTATCTGAATACGATGCTGGCACACATACCTATTTAGAGCTGTAATTTCACTAATAATTACTATAATATGTGTGAACAATCTCAAAATCTATCTACAGGTCTGATATGCAGCCTTGGGTTGAATATTACACAAAGAAATTCTTTATTCTTATCTGCAACTGGTTGCAGAACCTTAACACTCACCACTGAGGACTATATAAAACTCATCAAAATTAAATGTATAAATGACCTATAAAATTAAAAAATGCAATACCCTCCAACAAGCATCAGAATGGTTAAAGAATGTACCAATGAAGTTGGACCCTCTGCTGAATGAAGGATAGCATGAACCACATTTTCTGAGCATTCTAAATGAGGCCTGGTTTGAGTGATAGCGCACACTGCTGGCGGGATTCTTGAGTCTGAATTGTCTATGCACTTCCCTTTCGCTCTGGGTCCAAGCTGTAGATACAGATTTCACCTATTAGACTATTCTTCATCTGCTATTCTTAGGAATCGTCCCGACACCCCCCCTTGGGAAAGTGGTTACCTTCTTCTCTGAAAGTACAGTTGTTTATTATCTAAGTGCTAATGTGGAAAAGGGAAGGCTCTTCAGCATCACGGCTTCCAGTCCAGAACAAACAGAAACCGCTCCCAGCAAGTCTATTTTGTTTCTAAAACAAACCTACAAGAAAGAGCACTGCAGGGGAGTAAGCTCCGGGAACAATTGTTTTTAAAAGCTGACCAGCTCTTAAAGGCGACTAAAATAGACCTAGACCAACTGACAGTCCACTAATAAACTTTGCCGAGTTTTGTAATTATATTTTCCTTGGAATTAAATGGTTAGAAGCATACCACTCTTAACATTTTATTTGTACTGAATTTCCTTGTCAAATCTAAAAAATCCTCCCCTGTTACAACGGGCATAGATCACCAGATCTTCAGTCTCTACCTCCGTGGTACAGCAAGCACTGACAAGCAGATCACGGGAGCAGGCGTTTCCTCCTGAAAGGCTGCGGGCAAAGACACAGATGAACACAGCAGCAGGCTCTCGGCCTTGCTCCCCAAAGTCTCAGCTCCTTGGTCCAGTATTTCATGTGAATCCTGGATCCACTTAACATCCACCTCATACAGAATTGCTCCTGGGACACAAGCACTCTCATTCCAAATGGAAAAATTAAAAAGCATGTATTTTGCTTGCTCCTTTAAATATATTATTATTATTATTATTATCTTTTTTGAGACAATGTCTCTCTAAGTAACCCAGGCTAATCTTGAATTGATAATCCTCCTGTATCTGCTTTTATAATGCCAGACTTATTTATTTTCCTATTTATTTTTCATCTCTCTTTTGCTTAGATCAGTATCTATATATCTCAATAATTCAACCATTACTTGTCAAATAAGACAGTGTTAGAGACAATATTTTAAATGGTCAAAACACAGGCCATACAAAGCTTAAATTCTACAAAGCATTTACTTTTGCGTATTGTAGTTTAATGACACATTTGTCGGGCCTTATTGTGTGATGTGGGCGTGTGTTAAATGGCTTTACTTCATCAAAGTATTTATCTCTCAGGAATCTAGCTAGAAACTGGCAGATGCTCTCTTCAGCATTGCATTATTCTGTGAACTCCTGCCTTCTGTAAAGTCCTGCCTTCTGTCTCCCTCTCACTCCCCTGCCCTCCGCCCCAGGTGATCCACAGAGAAAGCAGCAGGAAGCTCCAAGTGATGAATCCCCGTGTGAGAGTCAGTATCTAGGTTTGGTCCCTATAAATACAAAGGAACACTCGTTTCCAGTACTGTGTCACAAGGAACCAACCATACATTGAGGAAGGGCAGTGCTTCAGAAATAGGCCATCTGGTCCAGTGGCAGCTGAATTCTCCGTGCTCCTTTGCTAAACATAAGAGAATTCTGTCTGCTTACATAAATAACTAATGCAAGTGACTAAAATAAGAACTGTCTCAAGTGCCTTTGCCTGAAAAATCCAGAATTAAGTCTGAACGAAACTTAATAACAGGTCTGAAAAGCACACTTGCATAATTTTTTTTTCCTTCCAGTCTGCTTTGTAGGCATACCATGGTTGCTCTCTGGGGCACACTGGCCCAGCTTAGTGCAAGAACCCTCTTGCAATTCTTCTGTGCCTGGTAAAACCTTGCCTATGGAGTCTTCACACAGGCCTAGAGAACGTGTCTCTCTGCTCCTTCCTTCCTTTGTGTTAAGTGACTTAGGCCCTGACATTGAATGGTCATCAGAAGACCATTAGGTCCCCTGGCTGTGACTACAACACGGCATCAGGACCCTTTCCACCCCTCCCCATGCAAAACCGCAGAAATTTAAGAGGGAGAGACAGTGCAGTTGTCATGCACGGTGGAATGTCAACAATTTCTTTTCTGTATTGTGACTGCACAGTCCAAAGGTGTGTTTCTGGGTGTTAGGCTATAGTTCCTAGTAATGTGACCAAGACCCTCTGTTCCAGTTTAGTTTCTTGGTCTGCGTGCTTCCAAGGGTGTTATAAAAATGACAGACCCCTAGGACAATTCCCACAGTATTTACTCCAGAAACATTGCACATGGAAACTGCCTTCTCCACATCAGGCAATTACTTCCCAAGTCCTATTTCTTTCTTTTTTTCTCTCTCGGTCACTTAACAGCTTTATTAATTTTTGCTTTCTCTTACTGAACATAATAGATGTTCTAAATAACAAAATAATAAAAATTTATAACATCTCAGTATCTTTGTTTAATGAATGACGTATTTTCCAGTCTGAAACCACATCATATTCAGCCTATACCACTAATTAATTTAACAGCTTATCAATTCAAAAATTTTCTAATCAACTCACTAAGCAAATAAATCTGTTATTTGACATGCTCTAAACTTATTTAATACAATATGTGAATTTTACCAATTAGCCATCTAATTTGGATAAATAACATCTAATTTGCTCACTGTGGCTGTTTTGATTGAGAAACACATTTTGAAACAGGTCACACTAGTGTCATTTACATTTTTTCCTATTTCTGAGGAAGAATATTCCAAATTTTCATGAGCAGCATATTTCTGGGCTACTAGGAATGAGCCATCTGGAGAGTAAATTAAGAGGACCCCATCTTGGAGCAGGTAGAGAAGAAATTTGGTGAACAGATAGCAGTGGTATCAACCATAACCCTCCATCTCCCTCAGCAGCAGGAATGCAAGAGTCCTTGTACTCCTGTCCTCATGGCTCTGTAAAAGCACAGACGGGGGTTGGGGGAAATGAAAGCTGTTCTTTCCTTTGTTTCCATTTTATCGCTGAGAAGGAGAAGAATCAAAATCTATTGAGAATGAGAAATGATAAGGAAGTCGTGGGGATAGCAAGAAACTCCACACAGTGTTCAATGCTCCCGTAAGGCAGACAGAGAGTAAACAGCCATAGCCCTCGACACACTGCTACCTCTTCAGTGGACACTAGTGGTGTTGCTCTTCAGTGGACACTGGTGGTGTTGCACCAGAGCTTGTGTTTTAGCTGTGTGCTCCTAACATAGTCTCTGAGAGACGGGTCAGTGGATCTTTTGCTTTTCGTAGACAACTGGAAGGTATCAGTGAGGTGAACTTTGCACTGTGCCCCGGAGACCTTGAACATGCTCTTGGACAGACTCTGATCTGTGACTATTGAGAGCCCAAGTGTCGATGCTTGTCTTCCCTTCACTTCCCTGCCCTGAGCGCCCTGCTGTCTTCTTCCCCACATATCAGGGACTCTCCCTCCAGAGTTTCTGTCTCTTCCCAGTCCTATTTCACACCGCTTAATCACTCTCACACACTGGACTGATCTCCTCTCCTTTGATTGACTTTTGTCCTTTGGCCATTCATTTGCCGCTGACTAATTGGTCTTTGACCTTTCGGAAATAGACTATTTTAGCTTCCTCAAGCTTCTCTAGCCATTTTCCCCCTATTAACCTGTGTGTTTAGAAGGAATAGAGAGAAGAGGGAGAAAGATAAAACCTTACTCGCTACACTGTATGCATAGCCATGATGCTGGCTTCCAAAATGACACTGCTATATCCATTATATCAATGGATTATAACGTAACATTATTGAAAGGAACTCCTGAAAATTTTAATTTGCTAATATATCTCACAAGAACAAGAGGCTGGGCTGGCAAGATGGCTCAGCAAGTAAAGGTGCTTACCACCAGCCCTAAAGTCATGAGTTCAATTCCCTGGACCCACATGGTAGAAGGAGAGAAAAAACTCTTAAAGCTCTTACCTTCTGATCTCCATGTGTGTGTGTGTGTACACTCACATGTGTGTGTGTGTGTGTACACTCACGTGTGTGTATGTGTGTACACTCACATGTGTGTGTACACTCACGTGTGTGTGTACACTCACGTGTGTGTGTACACTCACGTGTGTGTGTACACTCACGTGTGTGTGTGCACACTCACGTGTGTGTGCGTGTGTGTGTGTGTGTACACTCACATGTGTGTGTGTGTGTGTGTGTACAGACAATAAGTAAATACATAACAAGAGGTAATACTTAGCATTTTAGTGAATCCTAAAAATCTTTCAGAGTGCCCTGGCCTATATCAGAGCACAGACTTCAGTATGTAACACCCAACTTCCCCAGCCACACAACTGCCAGGACTCTTTCCCTTGAAAAAAAAATCACTGTCACTAAAGAGTATAAAATATTTTATAAACAAGAGAAAAACAGTAATTCAATAATCATAGCTCTGTTAGGTTCTCTGGTAAGTAGCTAGAATGGGAAATAGCTTAATGGGAATGATTTAAACAAAGAGAAGGTAAATCCACTCGGCCTCAATTATGAGAAAAAAAAAAAAAAGACTAGAAGGCCATGTTTCTTTTAAAGTTGACATTTGATTAAGGGATGACAAACAGAATCCCAGGCCAAGCTATGCCACTCTCATCGGACCCAGCCTGTGATTGCGAGCTGGCTAGTGACTGCCTCGGGCTCCCACATTCCTTCTCTTACAAGATCCATTATTGTTACTCACGTGAGTTGTTTCAAAAAGCACTAGATGGTATTTACTGACCATTTCCACAGTGTCACAAGGCATGTCTGGCCTTCTGTCTGTGTGAATACAGCTCTGCCAGTGGGTCTTTTATTACTCCCGCTTTGCAGAGAAGGAAAGTGAAGTTCAAAGGGATTCACCTCGATTAGTCATACAGGAAGCAATCCGATGAGAGTCAAACTCGGAGCAAACAGTCTTTACAATTATTCCAAAAGGCTCATCGAGCCCGCCTGTAAATTTTCATTTAAGAAAATTTGTCACGTCACACGTGACAAAGGAGAAGAGGACTAACACAAACCCAGTTTTTCACACTGTTCCAAAGACAGAGAAGCGCTTTGGAGATTCACAAAAGCGATGACAGAAACATGCAGAGGGAAACATTGCCAGCTCCACCGAAAGGAAGCAGACCCCGGCAGACAGCTCAGGTCAGGCTCCCTGGGAGCGGAGGCAGCAGAAGCCTCAACCCAGAGGTGAGTGGAGCCAGGCAGTCCTGCCCTCAGGACAAGCCAAAGCTGCACAAACCCCAAACCAGTTGTGGGCTTTGGTCAAACAGGGATTCCTCGATGCAGAAGGTCAGGACTAGATAGAGAAGGCCGGCAAAATCCATGCAGCTGCTGCATATGACTCAGAGGGCAGTGGCCAGGCACACCCTAAAAGAAGAACTTACCATTTAAAACTCAGCTACCCTAAGGGCCTGACAACAAGGAATAACCACAGGTCTGGGAGCTTCAATTTAACCTGCAATAGCCCAAAATGAGAAGCCCTCTAGGAAGCAATAATGGGGATAAGGGGGACCAGACACTAACAGGAGAAAAAGTAGAGTAGGCAGGAGGCTTGCTTCCGGAAGTGACGTGCATGGGCAAAGGGAGTCCTGGTATAGCTCTTGGGAGAGGGGGTGTCTCTCTAACGGAGGCCACCAAGTTAGCCAATCTACATCCATCTATTTCCCTTCAACGCTGTGGAAAATGAGAAGTGTAAACCTCCAGGAGCCTTCTTGACATTCACAGTTACATTCCTCCAGTAGAATGACAAAGAATTGGGTCTCAAAAGCACAAACCTCAGTACTATGGTTGCTTCTCAAATTCATTCTGGAGACACACCCTAATGAGTGGTACACCCTAACTAACATGGCCGGGGAAGTCTCAGGAGGACAGAAGAACTGGCCCAGCCCACAGACTGAAAAGTTCAGTGTGCCTGTACAAGGAAAAGAGGGGATGTTATTTATTAAAATGAAGACAGCTCTGGTTGACATTAGACCCTTGTTGGATATGAATTCAGTATGAGGATAAACCATAGGCAAGCATGGGTTTATACTCTGCTGTCCCAGAGCCCATGCAGAAAATTCTCTGCTACACAGTTGAGATTAAGCCAGGCACAAATTTTATAGAAGCCTACAGTGGCCTTTGAATCTCTGAGGACCTGGTGGTTAGAATCAGAAATGTCTTCCATAGGCTTGGGTATTTGAACATTCGGTATCCAGTTGGTATTGTTATTTGTGGAGGATCCAAGGAGGTTAAGAATGTCAATGGAGACAGTCACTGGAAGGTCATAGCTCTGCCCCACTTCCAGGTCACTCTGTCTGCTTTGTGCTTGAGTATGGAGATGTGGTCTCTCAGCTTCCTGCTCTGGTGAAAAATGGCTATGCCTCTCTCATCATTGTGGAATGACTCTCCCTCTGATAACACAAAGTGAAATGAAACTTCTCCCTTATGTTGTCCTTGGTCAAGATGTTTTATCACAGCACCATAAAAACAGTTAATACAGACATTCCAGCTTACCTGGTATTAAAGGTTAATTTTATATATCCTCCTCTTTTAGTGACTCCAGGCAACAAGTGCAACATTTTCGAGTACATCTGTGAGGGTGTCTCGAGAAGAAATAGCACCTGAATCAACAGACTCGTGAAGAAGAGTCTTGATCCACCAAATGAGAGTGGGCATTGTCCAAGCCACTCAGGATCTAGGTAGACCAGATAGCCAGAGGCAGAGGCTATTTGCCCCCTCTCCTGGAGCTCTCACCTCCATACATCAGAACTCTAGGACTTAAGGCATTTGGATTTGATCCCCTAAGGATTTCAAGCCTTAGTTACACTGCCCACTAAATTGGTCTCTGGGTTAATGAAGGAAGATGATGACCTTCAATTATATTGGCCAACTCCCATAATAAATCTCAGCTGTATCTATAAGCATTCTATTGACTCTCTTTATCTGGAAAACCATGACTCACCCAACCGGTGATCCTTCAGAATCCCCTGGTTGGTTGTAATGTGAATTCAGATTTGAGAATGTGCAATCGAAACATTTGATTTAATTGACAACTTACAATGTTTTTTTTCATAGAAGTATAAAATAAAGAGGAAACGGAGTGCTAACAAAACATAGATAAAATATAAAATGTTTTCCCTTATAATTTATAATTTATATTTTCCCTTTTATAATTTTATATCTAAATCTATGTCATTGAAACTTGCTACAATTTCTGTTTCCCAAATTGCAATCTAAATTCACAGAAATCAACTGATAATGATAGCAACTGGAGGAACATTTATGAAATAAGCATTATTTAGGCAATAAAACATTCAATGTGAAACAAATCCACTAGAACATACCATAATGACATATATAAGATAGGATAAGACAGTCCAACGACAGAGGAGAGAGAGGAAGTGAAATGTACATAATTTGCTTCCCAATAGTCAAGGGAAAACCTCTATTTACCGTTCAACACTGTAACTACAGTTAAAAACATCTCAAACAGAATATTGAAGTATTTATATATTCAAATTAAACAATAATTTGTCAATATAGTGTTACTTCATAAATGAAGTATTACTTCATATGAGAGTAAAAGATGTTTTGCAAAATAAAAAAGATTTCTAAATGATCTTTTATATAAAATGAAAAATTGGCTGGCTTACCTCTTCCCTGTGGTTCTTAATTGGCATACAAAGGATACTTTGTGTCTTGTAGCCTGTAATTTGGTCAACTTCTGCATTGAACCGGGGATCCTGGGAACAAAAGAGAAATTCAATTTATTGGTTGGCCTGTACAAAGATTGATTTGATTTTTCTCGTGCATTAGATTAGAGAAATCTAACCTTTGACTTACCTTGTTACTATTGAGTAATGATTTTATCATTGTGAACAGCATTAAAATCATGTAAGCCCATAGCATCTGACAGAGATAAGTTTCAGGGCTATTTTGGGGGTTCCAATGCTTATGAAAACTAAACACCCCAAACCCAAAGCAAGATTTTAACAATAATCCAAAAATAAATGACATACAAAATATTTAGAGTGCTTTATAGTTGAAGAAAAGTACCCTCTTTGGCCCTATGACAAAAATTGTCTGTTCCCATCTGTCTTTGTCTGGTGATACTGTGTCACTCACAGAAAAGCAGCTCTGCTCTAAAACCTTCCCAACAAATGATTTAATGTCTTTTGTAAGGATTGTTCTACACATCCCCTCTGTCCTTCTGAGACAGGGGAGTAAGATATGGAAACCATGGGGGAATGGAAAAGAAGAGGAGACTCATCCTACAGTCTGGGTAAAACCCTTTGCCATCCGAGTGAACATCTCCAATTCTAGCACAAATTTTCCATAAAAGCTGCCGGTATAGAATTAACATTCATTTCATATATAGCTACCTTAAATTAAAGTAACGATGACCTAGGCCTGAATGTATATAATTCTAGGTAAGGCCTCAACCCTGTTCCCCAGGACATGAAATTTGTTAACTTTGTTTATACTAAAGATACATGCCTTCACCACTGTAGATTACTCTTACCTCATCAGCTGTCTCCTGAAGCTGCCCAGGAGGACCCACTCAGTGACCTCATTGAGGTTCCTTAGCAACTCTTTAACGATAGCGACTTCAAAACCCACCCCAATCCTATCCGTGACTGTTCAAAACACAGATGAGCCCAACTCTTCTTTGAGTGATTCACACCCACACTCTTGAGCTTGTCTCACTTTCTTCTGAGTGACTCTATTTCCCTTAACCCTCAGACCGAATCTCACTTACAAAGAGCTTTCTTAAACCTCAACTCTGCTTTCATAAGCTGGCTAGTTTTAAATCCTTTTCTCCATCAAAGCCAAGGATCCTCGTTTGGTTTTAAAGTCTAAGGGAAGTCTTCAGGGTGCTGAGGTTCTCGGGGCAGAGAAATGCCTCCTCCCTCTGCCCTCCCAAGTGCTGACACTTCTCTATTGGGTGTAAGGATTTTGTTTCTTCCTAAATCTCTTTGCTCTTAAAAACTGGTTTTTAAGTGTGTGTGTGTGTGTGTGTGTGTGTGTGTGTGTGTGTGTTCGCGCGCGCATGCATGTGTGCACATGTGAGCAAGTGCCCACAGAGACCAGAAGGCACTAGGTCCTCTGGAGCTGGAGTTAGGGCAGTTGTGAACTCTCTGCCTTGGGTGATAGCAACTGAACAAACCCCAGTCCTCTGCATGTGTAGCAGTTGCCAAGCCGTCTCTCCAGCCCCATCTTTCCTTTTTCTTTTTTAAAGCACGGAGATGCAGATCTAAGAATCACAAAGGATATGTGAAAAGGTGTCAAAGTTCTAAATGTAGGTCAAATTAAAGTACAAGGCAGTTCTCCATCATTACTTAGATTAGCAAGATCTAAACTGAGCTATGAATTAAGTGGAAGTTTTAAAAAGCTCTCTCTCTCTCACCTATCACTGTCTTCTTCATAGTTGGTAGTTATTAGTAACTGGGAGAATCATAATGAATGATACTAACATTATCAGATGTGGTCATTTGTGGTCTGTGAGCCTCAAAGCAAGCCTTGCTCATTAGGACTGAAATCTTAGAAAAGAAAATCGGGTCTGAGCATGGATGGTCAGGTTAGAATGGAAACACCCACGGCAAAATGTCCCACCCAGGTGAGCGTTGTCCTCCACATACTAACAGTCTCCTTGTTCTAAAAGCTGCATTTGGAATTCCCCTCGGGACTAAGGAATATTCAATTCACTCAGGAAAGCCCTCATCTTTTGAAGGTCATTTCTATTTTTTCTTTAAATTGGTCTAAAGTCGTGCAAAGCCAGAGCTGTGAATGAAGTAGGTAATTACACCAGATTCTATCAAATGGGGTCAGAAATGAGGCCAATTTTCTCAAGAGGGTAGCACTGAAGTTGGCTTTAAAGATATCTTCAAAGGAAAAGATAAATCAGTATAAATATTTTACATAACAAATACCACTACATTCTTTTCTTTCCAACAAATATGCACTAGGTTTTACTCAGATGCACAGGAAGTGTTCGCTAAATGTTTCTAGTAAAATAGTTCTTATTTTAGCTTCGCATATCTCGACATTTTTATCTTTAGACTTCACTGTATCTAAGAAAAGCAGAAAGACATTGATGGTGAAGGGTAAAGAAGTAAAAATGAACAATTAGTGAATTATTTTACATAATATTAAGTCAAAAGTAGAGAATAGAATGTATCTTTTGTGATAATTTTGTTAATGAATGCAGGAATTACAAATTCAATTTATAAAGAAGAAGATTTAACACAACCATTTTACCGAGGTAGTAGAGTTTTTGTCTACGCACCAAAACTGCAACACCAACACAGGATATCAGGTTAGTGCAACTTCTAGGCTAACCTCATATCTGTGCTGGGGTAGCCAAGCACCAGACAGTGGTCGGAGTTTTTCCCTTCTCCCATTTCTCAGGTCTTGTGTTCCCTTCAGACTGTTTCTGAGCTTTAACAAAAGGGATAAAGCCTTGCTGAGCCTTGCTGATCATCTGATCAAATGACTGGACCTGACCAGGTTACAAGACTCTTACTGAGGCAGTAAGAAGGGAGTGTGGGATGCCTGGGATCACACTTGAGGCTGGTCTGAGGAGACTGAGCATCCTGGAGGGGCTGACATCTCAACACGCAGGTTGTGTGCCTCCAGGTAGCTTTAGAATTAAACAGGAGTGTAAACTTCCACCTCATGTGGAGAATTGGGAATTAGTTGTTTGGAAAACCAAACCAGGTCTCAAGATTACACATCTGGGGGTATTCTTGCCATAAGAGCCTAGCTTCAGTCTCTCCAAGAAAGCCAGTCTAAGAACAACTACCCCGTACTCTTCAAAAAATTCTACATCAAGACAGATCAACACATAGTGATAAGCTCTTTTAGTTAGGAGACATGACAACTCTATGCAAATTTTGATCCAGAATTGCACTTTGAATGGAAAGAAATATAACTGTACAAGGGATATTTACTAGGTTAACTGAAAAAATTTTGAGCATGGATTGCGAGATGTTTTGTACACACTAGATAATATTACAGTATTGCATTGCTGTCGAATTTTCTGAATTTGACCACTTATTGTCTGTAGATAAATGTTCTTCCTGAAGATCAGAAATGAAGGCCCGGTGAGATGGCTCGGCGGATAAAGGTTCCTGTTGCTATGCCTGGAAACTTGAGTTCAATCCTTGGGGCTCACATGGATAGAGAACTGACTCCCACAAATTGTTCCCTGACTTCCACAAGTGTGATACACACACACACACACACACACACACACACACACACACACACACACATTTAAAACCACAGTGAAATAAAATATTTAGTAAAAATCTGTCTTCAAAGTATTTGTATATATATAAATACACATACACACACACTATGTATTGTAACTGACATGGGGCAGGAGAAACAAGTGGTAAGCTGAGAAAAACAATGTATGAACATATCTTATACTGATCTGTGAATTCAAAATACAAATGACAGAAAACAAAAACAAAAACAAAAGCACAGAAGAATCGCCAAGTAAGGCTCATTTTCTCCAAGAATGGCATTTTAAAGATAATGTCTAAAATTAGAGCCCTGACCATGGCCAGACAGAGACACAGCAGTTCCCAGCCTGTGCTCCCCCGGGGCACAGTAACACTGCAAGGGCCCATGATTTATCTAAATTGAAGCATCTGCTGGTGCTCTTTCCTTTTCTAATATTTATTTTGGAAATAACTGTACTCATTAGGACTCCACCAGAGAAACTTCCTACTCCTTTAAGAAAGGAACTTGATGAGTCCTTCAGTAGAGACTGAGGACCACAGAGTGAGAGAAGTTGATTTGTTCCTCTGGAAATGAGGGGAAGGGAAGGGCAAAGCAGATCTAAGAATCGTGAAATGGTAACATGACTCCTCATTAACACCATCTACACTCTACAGAAGTCAAGGGCCGAATAGTGTGGTTGTCATATAGAAGCAGAACTTGTGTGCTTGCATTAGAGTCAATTCAGGAGAGAGGCGGGGGTTTTAGCAATATAAAACCTTGCAACATTAAAAAAAAAAATCACAGAGAGGAGGTATAATAACTTCTTTAGAAAGTGAACCAGTTCAAGGTGGTCTTGTGTAGGTATTAGATATTTTGTTATTATTATAACATATCTTATTATGTCAATATCTTACACATACTAATGTTTCCTTACCGTCTTATTGATAGATGCTTTAATATTGTCTTATGATTGATAAATATGCCACACTGAAGAGTTTCCCCAACTAGGAAGTCATAAGACCACATCAGTCAGTGTTTAAATACCACCCATCAGCTAATCCTCTCCTTGGTATTAGTCATAGTCCAACAGAATCACTGGGCCAAGCTGAGGAAATGTGGCAATGTGTTAGTTTTTTTCAGTATTAACTGTATTTTCAAGTTTGTGTTATTATATATAATTGTCTGTGCTGAATTTTTAAATAGTAACTCAAATGTTGATAATTTCTCACACTTAAAGTATCTGTGAAAATTTAAGAACTGTTCTCGGTGTCAACACAAGCACTAGTTCATGGTCAACGCTTGGATTTCTGCCACATCATAACCTTTAGAGTGTTTCCTAGACAAATATCCTTAAGGAACAAACACACTGACAGTGTATTTTATACTAGCGCGTGGTTAAAGGAGTCCGACTCAGGAAGCATCCGAACTTACGTCCATAGCTGACTGCTTTTACAAAAGGCTCTGAGACAGCATTTTTACTATCCGGTTATGCTTGAAGCTGAGAGGTGAATTTTTCATCAGACAAATGACTTCCAGCATTAATACCAATGGGAACTGGAATATAGATGAACTCCACACGAAAATCTGCAAGACTACCATAAACACTAAGGCCGGGTACCAAGGTGAAGAGCAGGAGAAACCCAAAGCTAAGAGGCTTCACCCCAGGATGTGTGCAAATGAGAGGAACTGGTTGTCCTAGACCCCAGTCTAAGAATTAAACCCTTACTAACTACAAGGCAAAAACACACTGTCAAGCTTTAAATGTGGGAAGTATATTAGGTAAAATACAGTCGGGTGACAGGCTGGAGACATGCAAGACTACAGGACAGGTGACAGATTTCTTGACAAAGCTTTTGGGAATTACAGTCCTACAGTTTTAGGGACTATGGTGCCACTGAAAGCCATCACCTCCAACAGGAGGGAATTAACCTGCAAATTTGGCAGTGATAAAAGAATTGTGGTTCATGGTTCTTGGGGTCAGCTACTATGTGATGTTACTCACAGTGCTCAGAGAGGTCGGGGGATAGCTCCATGAAGACCACGTTTTTCAAAATTGAAGAGTTGTTTGTACACAACAGATTGGGGTGGGGTGGGGGTAAGGGGTGAGGGTGGAGGATGGGTGGGGAATGGGGTGGGGATGTGATGGGGTAGGGGTAGGATGGAGGTGGGATGGGGATGGGATGGAGGATAGGGTGAGGGGGTGGGTGGGGGTATCTTTGAAGTTAAACTATCTGATTATCATACCACATCCCTGCCCCTGATACTCCTGGGTATCATTACTCATGCACCCTTTTCCAAAGCTCCAGTCACTTCTGAGTCCTCTTTTCCACCACTGCCACCTCCTTCTAGCTGTCCAGCTCAGCAGACCATACTGCTGCTGGGGACTTCACTCCTTTCTTCTGATGTGTCAGTTTGGACAGTTTGGAGTAAGTTTCAAAGACCCACTTGCTAGTAGACTGCTAAAATGATCTATCTGCCCTCCCAGCTTCTAGATTTTCTAATATGCTTTATGAAGTCGGGAAGATGACAATTCAACCATGTGGAACACAATTTAAGACATTCTCATCGCCCTTCAGAACTTCTTCAATTTCTCCTTTGGTTCTGACTCGATGATATATCCCTCATCAAGAGTTCTGCAGTTTCCTGGCTGCACACCCAACAGCTCCTTAGTGTCTGCTCAGACTTTGACACTTACAATCCACAATCCCATTTCCCCAGCTCTCCTTCACAGTTCTCTCTATTGCTGCATCTCGCCAAGCCCACATCCAAGCCACTCAAATCCTACATAGTTTCCAGGGCCCATCCAAGCATTTCTTTCTCCAAAAAAAAAAAAAAAAAAAAAAACCTTTCCCCATCCTCCTCGCTGGATGTCATACCTGATCCTGATGACACTTCCCTTGACAGATGTGACCAGTTTAAGGTCTGATATTTATGCTAGAAATTCTAGTTATCTATTGTATCTAGCAGAATTTTAATGCAATGAATATATTAACTCCTATCTGCCAGGCACTAAAACAAGCAACAGGAACACAGGAGTGAGTTGGGCCACACTGTGTTCTAGCACATAGCTAGAACAACTGTTAGGTACTGTAAGCTACCTCATTACTAGGCAAAGTAGCATTTACCCAGTTAAGATGTTTTGTTTAAGAATTATAATTCACTTTAAGGAGTTGTAGACATTGCTCCCTCGTTAAGAGCACTGACTGCTTTTCTAGAGGATCCAGATTAAATTCCCAGCACCCATATGGAGGCTAACAAATGCCTATAATTCCTGTTACAGGGAATCTGATGGCCTATATGTAAATGGTACACATAGATTAGATATATACATAGACATAGATATAGGCAAAACACAAATACATCTAAAATAATAAATACAACCTTAATACATATAATGCATTTTAAATGGAAAATTTGAAAACAAATTAAAAACCTGTACATAGCTGTAATAAATGTAGAACTATCAAAACTTTTCATTGAAATATCTCAGAGCCAAAATTTCCATTTAAAAAGAACATAGGCATAAGTTTATTTGTTTAAAAGGAAAAAATGGCCTCTGGGACCCAAGAGCACCATGTGACGAAGCTTCTAGCTCCAGGGGCCTCAGGACCAGTGCAAGGCCAGAGCTTTAGCTCCAGAGTGCTCAGGGTCCCAAGAGACAGAAGCCTGGCTTTACTGGTATCTGAGTTCATTGTGGGTGTGGGATTTTGACATTGGGGTTCCAGTAGTCCCCAAAGGACCAAGAGACTATTCTGCTGTGGTCAGGGTTACTTTGGGTCTCCACATACTAGAAAGACTTTGGTGAGTGTCTGCCTCCAGGAAGTTCACAAAATGAAACGGGTAACCAAAGCTTTACTGCATCTGGTTGCTTTGGGGTTCAGTGTGCACAGGGTGCTGTTGGCACATAGCTGACACAGTATCACCTCAGAGGCTCCACCTGACCCTCATCACCAAGTTCCACCAATCCTACAGCCGTAGTTTATGCAAATACCTCACACAGAACAAATCATACTCATAGACTCTTACCTAAGGTAGATAAGAACTGAAAGACCAACTCAACCCAAGAGATGAGCAGACACGGCAAAGCAAATGCTACAATGACCACCCACGGCCTACTGACCCACAACTACCCTCAACTGATCAACTCCCCTTTAGAGAATCCAACACCACAGAGAGATGAAACAACTGAGAAAGAATTCAGCCTTACTTCAAAAAAGGATTAGTAACTGTACAGAAGATTCAAACAGACAGATGAATGAATTAATGAAACCTAAGACTTCAACAGGGCAGACTCCAAAGTGAATAAAACAGTAAACTGAAAAAAAGTAAAAGTGAAAGGTCCAAATATGAAAGAAAATTTCAGGAAGGAGACTGAAACACTTAAAAAGAACTAAATATAAATACTTGAAATGAAGTATGTAAACAAACAAATAAAAAACACAACAGGCAGCACCATTAGCAGAATAGACTGTGAAGAAAGAGAAATTTCAAGAATGTAGGACAAAGTCAAGACAATAAGGCAAACACACACACACACACACACACACACACACAATTGAGGACCATAAATTGACGTTTTAAACAATTCTGGGATACATTCTGGAGTCTAAACCTGAATATTCATAGTGGCAAAGAAGCATAGATAGAATTAAATAAAATAGGCAGACTATTTATAATGAAATAATAACAGCAAACTTAAAAGAAAGAAGTAGACATCTAAACAGAAGAGATATACAGAACTCCAAACAGAATGAAGATAGAAGAAACTCTTCAGGAAACATCATAGTTAGGATGTAAAAATAAAAAGTAAAGAAATAATCCTAAAATCACCATGAGAAGACCATCAATCGCATAAAAAGGCAGAAAAACTATCAGAAGTAACCCCAGACTTTTCAGAAACCATAAAGGTGAGAATTACATGGAGTGAAATATTTCAAGTTCTGAAAGCAAATAACTGTGAATCAAGAATGCTACACCCAGCAAAGTTATTTTTCAAAATTAATGGCGAAATTGGGATATTTCCAAACACAAGCTAAGGCAATACGTGACAACCAAGCCAGCACTGAAGGACATTCGTCATGGAATACTTTACAGGGAGGAAAAGGAAAGATAGCTTCCTTTAGAAGAATGCATGGTCTCAAAACAACCCTGAGATTCCACCTCACACCAGTCAGAATGGCTAAGATCAAAAATTCAGGTGACAGCAGATGCTGGCGAGGATGTGGAGAAAGAGGAACACTCCTCCATTGTTGGTGGGTTTGCAAGCTTGTACAACCACTCTGGAAACTTTGGTGGTTCCTCAGAAAATTGGACATAATACTACCAGAGGATCCAGCAATACCTCTCCTGGGCATATATCCAGAAGATGTTCCAACTGGTAAGAAGGACACATGCTCCACTATGTTCATAGCAGCCTTATTTATAACAGCCAGAAGCTGGAAAGAGCCCAGATGCCCCTCAACAGAGGAATGGATAAAGAAAATGTGGTACATTTACACAATGGAGTACTACTCAGCTATTAAAAGGAATGAATTTATGAAATTCCTAGGCAAATGGATGGACCTGGAGGGCATCATCCTGAGTGAGGTAACAGAATCACAAAGGAACTCACACAATATGTACTCACTGATAAGTGGATATTAGCCCAAAAACTTAGGATACCGAAGATATAAGATACAATTTGTTTTTTTTTTTTTTTAATATTTTTATTACATATTTTCCTCAATTACATTTCCAATACTATCCCAAGAGTCCCCCATAGCGCCCCCCACTTCCCTACCCACCCATTCCCATTCTTTTGGCCCTGGCATTCCCCTATATTGGGGCATATAAAGTTTGCAAGTCCAATGGGCCTCTCTTTCCATTGATGGCCGACTAGGCCATCTTTCGATACATATGCAGCTAGAGACAAGAGCTCCGGGGTTCTGGTTAGTACATCATGTTGTTCCAACAATAGGGTTGCAGATCCCTTTAGCTCCTTGGGTACTTTCTCTAGCTTCTCCATTGGGAGCCCTGTGATACATCCAATAGCTGACTGTGAACATCCACTCCTGTGTTTGCTAGGCCCCGGCATCGTCTCACAAGAGACAGCTATATTTGGGTCCTTTCAGCAAGATCTTGCTAGTGTATGCAATGGTGTCAGCGTTTAGAAGCTGATTATGGGACGGATCCCTGGATACCGCAGTCTCTAAATGGTCCATCCTTTCATCACAGCTACGAACTTTGTCTCTGTAACTCCTTCCCTGGGTGTTTTGTTCCCAATTCTAAGAAGGTGCACAGTGTCCACACTTTGGTCTTCATTCTTCTTGAGTTTCATGCGTTTATCAAATTGTATCTTATATTTTGGGTATCCAAAGTTTTGGGCTAATATCCACTTATCAATGAATACATATTGTGTGAGTTCTTTTGTGATTGTGTTACTTCACTCAAGATGATGCCCTCCAGGTCCATCCATTTGGCTAGGAATTTCATAAATTCATTCTTTTTAATAGCTGAGTAGTACTCCATTGTGTAAATGTACCATAATTTCTGTATCCATTCCTCTGTTGAGGGACATCTGGGTTCTTTCCAGCTTCTGGCTATTATAAATAGGGCTGCTATGAACATAGTGGAGCATGTGTCCTTTTTACCGGTTGGGACATCTTCTGGATATATGCCCAGGAGAGGTATTGCTGGATCCTCCGGTAGTACTATGTCCAATTTTCTGAGGAACCGCCAGACTGATTTCCAGAGTGGTTGTACAAGCTTGCAATCCCACCAACAATGGAGGAGTGTTCCTCTTTCTCCACATCCTCGCCAGCATCTGCTGTCACCTGAATTTTTGATCTTAGCCATTCTGACTGGTGTGAGGTGGAATCTCAGGGTTGTTTTGATTTGCATTTCCCTGATGATTAAGGATGTTGAACATTTTTTCAGGTGCTTCTCTGCCATTCGGTATTCCTCAGGTGAGAATTCTTTGTTCAGTTCTGAGCCCCATTTTTTAATGGGGTTATTTGACTTTCTGGAGTCCACCTTCTTGAGTTCTTTATATATATTGGATATTAGTCCCTTATCTGATTTAGGATAGGTGAAGATCCTTTCCCAATCTGTTGGTGGTTTTTTTGTCTTATTGATGGTGTCTTTAGCCTTGCAGAAGCTTTGTAGTTTCATGAGGTCCCACTTGTCAATTCTCGATCTTACAGCACAAGCCATTACTGTTCTATTCAGGAATTTTTCCCCTGTGCCCATATCTTCAAGGCTTTTCCCCACTTTCTCCTCTATAAGTTTCAGTGTCTCTGGTTTTATGTGAAGTTCCTTGATCCACTTAGACTTGACCTTAGTACAAGGAGATAGGAATGGATCGATTCGCATTCTTCTACATGTTAACAACCAGTTGTGCCAGCACCATTTGTTGAAAATGCTGTCTTTCTTCCACTGGATGTTTTTAGCTCCCTTGTCGAAGATCAAGTGACCATAGGTGTGTGGGTTCATTTCTGGGTCTTCAATTCTATTCCATTGGTCTATTTGTCTGTCACTATACCAGTACCATGCAGTTTTTATCACAGTTGCTCTGTAGTAGAGCTTTAGGTCCGGCATGGTGATTCCACCAGAGGTTCTTTTATCCTTGAGAAGAGTTTTTGCTATCCTAGGTTTTTTGTTATTCCAGATGAATTTGCAGATTGCACTTTCTAATTCGTTGAAGAATTGATTTGGAATTTTGATGGGGATTGCATTGAATCTGTAGATTGCTTTTGGCAAGATAGCCATTTTTACAATGTTGATCCTGCCAATCCATGAGCATGGGAGATCTTTCCATCTTCTGAGATCTTCTATAATTTCTTTCTTCAGAGACTTGAAGTTTTTGTTATACAGATCTTTCACTTCCTTAGTTAGAGTCACGCCAAGATATTTTATATTATTTGTGACTATTGAGAAGGGTGTTGTTTCCCTAATTTCTTTCTCAGCCTGTTTATTCTTTGTGTAGAGAAAGGCCATTGATTTGTTTGAGTTAATTTTATATCCAGCTACTTCACCGAAGCTGTTTATCAGGCTTAGGAGTTCTCTGGTGGAATTTTTAGGGTCACTTATATATACTATCATATCATCTGCAAAAAGTGATATTTTGACTTCATCTTTTCCAATTTGTATCCCTTTGATCTCCTTTTGTTGTCGAATTGCTCTGGCTAGGACTTCCAGTACAATGTTGAATAGGTATGGAGAAAGTGGACAGCCTTGTCTAGTCCCTGATTTTAGAGGGATTGCTTCAAGCTTCTGACCATTTACTTTGATGTTGGCTACTGGTTTGCTGTAGATTGCTTTTATCATGTTTAGGTATGGGCCTTGAATTCCTGATCTTTCCAAGACTTTTATCATGAATGGGTGTTGGATCTTGTCAAATGCTTTTTCCGCATCTAACGAGATGACCATGTGGTTTTTGTCTTTGAGTTTGTTTATATACTGGATTACGTTGATGGATTTCCGTATATTGAACCATCCCTGCATCCCTGGGATGAAACCTACTTGGTCAGGATGGATGATTGTTTTGATGTGTTCTTGGATTCGGTTAGCAAGAACTTTATTGAGGATTTTTGCATCAATATTCATAAGGGATATTGGTCTGAAGTTTTCTATCTTTGTTGGGTCTTTTTGTGGTTTAGGTATCAGAGTAATTGTGGCTTCATAGAATGAGTTGGGTAGAGTACCTTCTGTTTCTATT
This sequence comes from Mus caroli, assembly GCF_978045245.1. Lineage (NCBI taxonomy): Eukaryota > Metazoa > Chordata > Mammalia > Rodentia > Muridae > Mus > Mus caroli. The sequence continues at coordinate 37,382,915 of NW_028227258.1, forward strand.
TTGTGGAATAGTTTGTGAAGAACTGGGATTAGATCTTCTTTGAAGGTCTGATAGAACTCTGCACTAAACCCATCTGGTCCTGGGCTTTTTTTAGTTGGGAGACTATTAATGACTGCTTCTATTTCTTTGGGGGATATAGGGCTGTTTAGATCATTAACCTGATCTTGATTCAACTTTGGTACCTGGTAACTGTCTAGGAACTTCTCCATTTCATCCAGGTTCTCCAGTTTTGTTGAGTATAGCCTTTGGTAGAAAGATCTGATGGTGTTTTGGATGTCTTCAGGATCTGTTGTTATGTCTCCTTTTTCATTTCTGATTTTGTTAATTAGGATGCTTTCCCTGTGCCCTCTGGTGAGTCTGGCTAAGGGTTTATCTATCTTGTTGATTTTCTCAAAGAACCAGCTCCTTGATTGGTTGATTCTTTGAATAGTTTTTCTTGTTTCCACTTGGTTGATTTCACCCCTGAGTTTGATTATTTCCTGCCGTCTACTCCTCTTGGGTGAATTTGCTTCCTTTTGTTCTAGTGCTTTTAGGTGTGTTGTCAAGCTGCTAATGTGTGCTCTCTCTAGTTTCCTTTTGGAGGCACTCAGAGCTATGAGTTTTCCTCTTAGAAATGCTTTCATTGCGTCCCATAAGTTTGGGTATGTTGTGGCTTCATTTTCATTGAACTCTAAAAAGTCCTTAATTTCTTTCTTTATTCCTTCCTTGACCAAGGTATCATTGAGAAGAGTGTTGTTCAGTTTCCACGTGAAGGTTGGCTTTCTATTATTTATTTTGTTATTGAAGATCAGCCTTAGTCCATGGTGATCTGATAGGATGCATGGGACAATTTCAATATTTTTATATCTGTTGAGGCCTGTTTTGTGACCAATTATGTGGTCAATTTTGGAGAAGGTACCATGAGGTGCTGAGAAGAAGGTATATCCTTTTGTTTTAGGATAGAATGTTCTGTAGATATCTGCCAGATCCATTTGATTCATAATTTCTCTTAGTTTCACTGTGTCCCTGTTTAGTTTCTGTTTCCATGATCTGTCCATTGGTGAAAGTGGTGTGTTGAAGTCTCCCACTATTATTGTATGAGGTGCAATGTGTGCTTTGAGCTTTACTAAAGTTTCTTTAATGAATGTGGCTGCCTTTGTATTTGGAGCATAGATATTCAGGATTGATAGTTCCTCTTGGAGGATTTTACCTTTGATGAGTATGAAGTGTCCCTCCCTGTCTTTTTTAATGACTTTGGGTTGGAAGTCAATCTTATCAGATATTAGAATGGCTACTCCAGCTTGTTTCTTCATGCCATTTGCTTGGAAAATTGTTTTCCAGCCTTTCATTCTGAGGTAGTGTCTATCTTTTTCTCTGAGATGAGTTTCCTGTAAGCAGCAAAATGTTGGGTCTTGTTTGTGTAGCCAGTTTGTTAGTCTATGTCTTTTTATCGGGGAGTTGAGTCCATTGATATTAAGAGATATTAAGGAAAAGTAATTGTTGTTTCCTGTTATTTTTGATGTTAAAGTTGGCATTTTGTTCTTGTGGCTGTCTTCTTTTAGGTTTGTTGAGGGATTACCTTCTTGTTGTTTCTAGGGCGTGGTTCCTGTCCTTGTATTGGTTTTTTTCTGTTATTATCCTTTGAAGGGCTGGATTCGTGGAGAGATAATGTGTGAATTTGGTTTTGTCGTGGAATACTTTGGTTTCTCCATCTATGTTAATTGAGAGTTTGGCTGGGTATAGTAGCCTGGGCTGGAATTTGTGTTCTTTTAGTGTCTGTATAACATCCGTCCAGGATCTTCTGGCTTTCATAGTCTCTGGTGAAAAGTCTGGTGTAATTCTGATAGGCTTGCCTTTATATGTTACTTGGCCTTTTTCTCTTACTGCTTTTAGTATTCTATCTTTATTTAGAGCATTTGTTGCTCTGATTATTATGTGTCGGGAGGTATTTCTTTTCTGGTCCAGTCTATTTGGAGTTCTGTAGGCTTCTTGTATGTTCATGGGCATCTCTTTCTTTAGATTTGGGAAGTTTTCTTCTATAATTTTGTTGAAGATGTTTGCTGGTCCTTTGAGTTGAAAATCTTCATTCTCATCCACTCCTATTATCCGTAGGTTTGGTCTTCTCATTGTGTCCTGTATTTCTTGGATGTTCTGAGTTAGGATCTTTTTGCATTTTACATTTTCCTTGATTGTTGTGCCGATGGTCTCTATGGAATCTTCTGCACCTGAGATTCTCTCTTCCATCTCTTGTATTCTGTTGCTGATGCTCGTATCTATGGTTCCAGAATTCTTTCCTAGGGTTTCTATCTCCAGTGTTGCCTCATTTTGGGTTTTCTTTATTGTGTCTACTTCCCTTTTTAGGTCTAGTATGGTTTTGTTCATTTCCATCATCTGTTTGGATGTGTTTTCCTGTTTTTCTGTAAGGACTTCTACCTGTTTGATTATGTTATCCTGTTTTTCTTTAAGGATTTGTAACTCTTTAGCAGTGTTCTCCTGCAATTCTTTAAGGGATTTTTGTGCTTCTTTAAGGGATTTTTGTGCTTCCTCTTTATTGTCTTCTGCCTTTTTAGCAGTGTTCTCCTGCATTTCTTTAATTGTGTTATTAAAATCCTTCTTGAAGTCCTCTATCATCATCAGGAGATATGCTTTTAAATCCGTGTCTAGCTTTTCCGGTGTGTTGGGGTGCCCTGGACTGGGCGAAGTGGGGGTGCTGGGTTCTGATGATGGTGAGTGGTCTTGGTTTCTGTTAGTAAGATTATTACGTTTACCTTTCGCCATCTGGTAATCTCTGGGGTTAGTTGTTATCGTTGTCACTATTTAAAGATTGGAGCAGAAGTTGTGTTCCACTCACCAGCAGTCTCTAAATCCTGCGGCGGGGGTCGTGGGTAGCTGACGGTACCCCGGTGCTGGTCCAGCCGGAAGAGGCTTGTGGTCCTACTCAGGCCGTTTTTCTGCTTCCCTAACTAATGCAGTCTCTGGTCCCGCGTGCAATTGGATTGGAGCAGAAGCTGTGTTCCACTCTCCAGAAGTCTTAAGATCCTGTGGTGGGTGTTGTGGGTAGCTGGTGAGTGTCAGCCGACCCTGCGCCCCAGCTGCCCCGGTGCTTTTCTGACCGGAAGAGGGTTGTGGCCCTATGTAGGCTGGATTTCTCTCTCCCCAACCTGAGCAGTCTCAGGTCCCGCGTGATTGGACTGGAGCAGAAGCTGTGTTCCACTCACCAGCAGTCCCAAAATCCTGCGGCGGGGGTCGTGGGTAGCTGGCGGGTGTCAGGCAACCCTGCTCTCCCGCTACCCCGGCGCTGATCCAGCCGGATGAGGCCTGTGGTCCTACGCAGGCCGGTTTCTGCTTCCCTAACTAATGCAGTCTCAGGTCCCGCGCAATTGGATTGGAGCAGAAGCTGTGTTCCACTCACCAGCAGTCCCAAAATTCTGCGGCTGGGGTCGTGGGTAGCTGGCGGGTGTCAGGCAACCCTGCTCTCCCGCTACCCCGGCGCTGATCCAGCTGGATGAGGCCTGTGGTCCTACGCAGGCCGGTTTCTGCTTCCCTAACTAATGCAGTCTCTGGTCCCGCGTGCAATTGGATTGGAGCAGAAGCTGTGCTCCACTCACCAGAAGTCTTAAGATCCTGTGGAGGGTGTTGTGGGTAGCTGGCGAGTGTCAGCAGACCCTGCGCCCCAGCTGCCCTGGTGCCTTTCTGAGGATACAATTTGTTAAACGCATGAAACTCAAGAAGAACGAAGACCAAAGTGTGGACACTGTGCCCCTTCTTAGAATTGGGAACAAAACACCCATGGAAGGAGTTACAGAGATAAAGTTTGGAGCTGTGACAAAAGGATGGACCATCTAAAGACTGCCATATCCAGGGACCCATCCCATAATCAGCTTCCAAAAGCTGACACCATTGCACACACTAGCAAGATTTTGCTGAAAGGACCCAGATATAGCTGTCTCTTGTGAGACAATGCCGGGGCCTAGCAAACACAGAAGTGGATGCTCACAGTCAGCTATTGGATGGATCACAGGGCCCCCAATGGAGGATCTAGAGAAAGTACCCAAGGAGCTAAAGGGATCTGCAACCCTATAGGTGGAACAACATTATGAACTAACCAGTACCCCAGAGCTCTTGACTCTAGCTGCATATGTATCAAAAGATGGCGTAGTCGGCCATCACTGGAAAGAGAGGCCCATTGGACTTGCCAACTTTATATGCCCCAGTACAGGGGAACACCAGGGCCAAAAAATGGGAATGGGTGGGTAGGGGAGTGGGGGGGGGGAGAGTGTATTGGGGACTTTTTGGATAGCATTGGAAATGTAAATGAGGAAAATACCTAATTAAAAAAAATTAATTCTCAAAAAAAAAAAAAAAAGAAGAAGAAGAAGAATGCATGGTAGTGCACCCTCCATGAAAGGAACAGAAAGACAAACAGACTCTGACAGAGAAACTCAGCAAACCCTCAGAACTAACGGAGGAAATACCAACGGTACAGCAGAACAGGAAGACACCTAGCAAATTCATAGGTAATAGCAAACCCTCTTCTACAATAACTTTAAATATAAATGGCCTAGACTCACAGTTTAAAAATACAGACTAATGAGATGGATTAGAAACCCTGTCTCGAAAAACCAAAAAAAAAAAAAAAAAAAAAGAGGCTGGAGAGATGGCTCCATGGTTAAGAGCACTGACTGCTCTTCCAGAGGTCCTGAGTTCAATTCCCAGCAACCACAAGGTGGCTCACAACCATCTGTAATACGGTCTGAAGCACTCCTCTGGTGTGTCTGAAGATAGTTACAGGGAATTCATATACATAAAAATAAATAAATAAATGAATCTTTAAAAAAAAACCCAAGAACCAACTATATATTGTCTATATAAGAAACACAATTAGTGAGAAAAGATATCCAAAAGCTTATATCAAAATATGGAGAACCAACTACTAAGTAAATAGAAAACAAAAACCAGGCAGACTTAGCTATCCTTGTATTAAAGTCAATGTCAGATCCAAACCAGTTACAGGAGGTAAAATAGGACAGTATATATTAATACAGGGAATAGTTTATCAAGATTTCTAAATATGTATGCACCAACACTGGAGGCTCTGATTTCATAAAAACAAACATTATAAGGCATGATAGGACATATAAGCCTTGGAATAATCATGGTGGGGAACTTTGAAACTCTACTCTCATTCTTAGTAGTCTTCCATACTAAAATCAAAGAACTTTTCAGCTAAAACATGCTACCTACCAATCAATAAGACTTAACATATATATGCATAAATATATTTATATATACATTATTCCATCCAAAAGATAGAAAATACACATTTTTTATCACCATATGGAACTTTCTCCAAAATCAATTATATCATATTACAAAAATCAAGTATCAATAAGTAATAAAAAAAGAAAAACCAAGATAATCCCTTGCATCCTATCAGTTTACAATATAATTAAAATAAAAATAAACAAGAAAAAGTATAAGCTGTGCATGGTGGCGCACGCCTTTAATACCAGCACTTGAGAGGCAGAGGCAGGCGGATTTCTGAGTTCGAGGCCAGCCTGGTTTACAAAATGAGTTCCAGAACAGCCAGAAACCCTGTCTCAGAAAAAAAAAAAAGGATAAAAACAACAGACACTTGGAAACTAAACAACACAAGAAATTATCTCATTCAGTAAAGCCAGTATTATCCTGACATCAAAACCAGATAAAGACACAATAAAAAAGAATAGACAGAAAGAAAATTAAAGACCAATTTCTTTGTTGAACACATGCAAAATTCAACAAAATACTTGCAAATTGAATTTAAAAACACATAAGACAATCATACACCATGACCAAGTGGGTCTTATCTCTGAAAGCCAAGCTTGATTGAACAAAATCAAATACATGAATCACACACATAAAAATAAAATAACATACTTAAGGACAGAAACTCCATAATCATCTTGATTGTTCCTGAAAAGGCATTCAATGAAGTTTAACTTGCCTTCATGAAAAAGTACTGGGGATGTTAGGAATAGATGATGTGTACCCCAAGAAAACAAAGTTATATACAACAAACCTATAGTCACGTTAAATAGAGAAAAACTGAAAGAATTCCTCTAACATGAGGACTAAGATAGGATACCCACTCTTCCTTCTCTTACTTAATAATTTTTGATGTCTGAGCAATTAGACAAGAGAAAGGTAATATAGGGATAAAAACAGGAAAGGCAAAAGTCACACTATCCTTATTTACAAATAACATGATCCTACACTTGAAAGACTATAGAATCTACCAGAAAAATATCTACATCTGATAAACACTAGAAGACAAAAAGACTGTCTCTTGGACTGGCAGAATTGATGTGAAAATGCCTCTCCTACCAAAACTAATCTATAAATTTAACTCAGTATCTTTCAAAATTCTGATCTCACATTTCACAGATTGGGGAAGAACTATCCAAGAATTTATATGAAACCACAAAAGACCATGAGCAATCCCAAGCCAAAGCAATCCCTAGGAGTGAACGTGTAGCTGGAAGCCTCGCAACATCTCACCTCAAATACACTGTGAGGCCACAGAGATGAAGATCGTCTGCTATTGGCGTAAGAACAAACAGATGGACCAAGGGATAGGATAGAGGACCCAGATATAAGCTGAAAAAAACATTCCAACATAATCTTTGACTATAGGAGGCAAAAACATACATTGGGAAAGCCTCGTCAACAATGGTAGCAAAACTGGATATGCACCTGTAAAAGGATAAAATTAGATTCATATCTTTAACCTTGTTCTTGCACAAAGTGATCTGAAATGGACCAAAGAAACTAATTTACAAACTAAAATGAAGCCAGGTGGTGGTGATGCACCCCTTTAATCCCAGCACTTGGGAAGCAGAGGCAGGTGGATCTCTGAGTTCCAGGACAGCCAGGGCTACACTGAGAAAGTCTGACTCAAAAAACAAAACACAACAAAATAAATAAACGAAAAGCCTAAAATGCAGAAACTATGAGACGAAAAATAACAGAGAATGCTCTCCAAATTACTGGAGTAGGAAAGAGCTTTCTGAACAGAATTGGCATAGGATCTAGCCTCACATATCAACAGATGGGTCAAAGTGAAATTAACATTTCTACACAGCTAAGGAAAACTGCCAGCAGAGCACACTAACAGCCACAGAATGGGAGAAAAATCTATATCAGCTATACTTCAGTCGAGGGGATAATATCCAAAATGTATGGAGAACTGAAGAAGCAAGGAAATGGAACTGCCAATTAAGAACTGGGCTAATGAATGGAATAGACAGTTTGAAAAAAAGGGGGGAGGTACAAATGGATAATATCTATTGTAAAGTGTTCAATATTCCTAGTCTTTAGAGAAATGCAGATTAAAAATACTTTGACAATATTTCCAAAGTCAGGGATATAAGGACATAAAGTTTCCTCATATCTTTGCAAATAAAGTTTTAATATTAACGGTTGCTGTATCAGAATTCTGTCATGACCTAACCGCAACCATGTTAAAGTCCCCAAGTGTATCATCTGAAAGAAAGAAAGAAAGAAAGAAAGAAAGAAAGAAAGAAAGAAAGAAAGAAAGAAAGAAAGAAAGAAAGAAGACAAACAAAGATGGAGGGAAACCAAACTCTGGTACCAGTGAGGCTTTCAAAAATAGCAGTGACTTCTTGAGTGCATCCTGAACGAAGGGAAAAGACGGCAGGCTTGTTATTTACTTATTTTGATAGGGTTTATTTAGACCTATCATTTTAGAATCTCAGTTTAAAAATCACAAAGCTCATATAGAGATAGGTACATTATATATAATCCTCATATAACAGACATGAGAAGTATTCGCTCACATTTTACTTAATGGGAAAAGAAAATATTTCCCCTAGACCCTGCCCTTGACTAAAGTACTAAGGGTAGAAAACCTGGCATCGACAAGCTAGCAATGCTCCTATCCTACACTCTTGGCTTTTTTTGTTTGTTATTTTTTTTTAAATCTCCTCAATCCCCTGAGGGCTAGAGATTCAATCCAAGACTTTGCACACAAGCAGTCCAGCACTGAGCTACGCCCTGGCTTCATTCCAGTTTTAAATAACTATGCAAATGAATCTCAATTTCCCACATTCTCACCATTCATTCACAAGCACTGTTTGATGTTCTAACCACACTGTCCTTCCCATTGTCCCCTACTTACCTCATAGGCATCTTTGATGTTCAAGGGCTCACCAAAAGCTGCCACATGTCCCACAATGCCTTTGTTCCACTCTAAACGGATACAGTTATTTGAAGCTTCCTCCAGTGTTGAACCTTCAGCAACATCAAAGAGGCGGCTGATGAGGAATTTGTCTTTAGAGCTGTCCTCGCAGACAAGGAACAGGGAATAGCGATCCGCAGAGATGAGTCCATGGATATGCAAGAAAATTTTGTGGCACAATGCTGTGACATCCAAATGACTGGATATATCTTTTACTAGCTCCAAGAGTCTTGAGCACTGGTCCCCTTCATCACTATCAAATCTTGGCGGGGTTAGTGGCATCTGCTCCTTTTTTCCTGAGTCAGAGAGAAAGCTCACTGTTCCCTCGGAATCCTTGACAACAATGGGTCTAAGAGGTCGGTCAAATTCAGAGGCAGATATTTTTCTGGCTGGTGCTCCAGGGGTGGTATTATCTGCATGAGGACTTTGCTGCAGAGAGCAAGAGCAGGACTCGGTATGGGCTCGCATGCCTTCCTTACACACAGGGATGTTGTGAACTCTCTCTGAAAACCATGCGTTGACCATGTCTCTGTAGAACAAAACATGTAGACATCTTAAATATTTGAAGAAAGGAAAAGGATACTGTTTTTTTTTAAAGCTGCCAAAAATCCTGTCAATTTTATAGTCACTCTCTAATCTTTCTGGAAAGTATATATATATGTATACACACACACACACATACACACACACACATACACACACACACATACACATATACACATACACACACACACACATGGAGATCTCTATGGACGGCAATTTCTTTTATAGTCACTCTCTAATCTTTCTGGAAAGTATATATATATGTATACACACACACACACACATACACACACACACATACACATATACACATACACACACACACACATGGAGATCTCTATGGACGGCAATTTCTTTCTCTAAGATAAAATTACTTTTCCATATAACAAAAAAATACAAGAGTATTTGACTGTAATATTATCTGCTGTAGCAAAGACAAGCAGCATCCTGATTCCATTGGATAGCTGGCTATATACAGCATGACACCTACAAAGGAAAATGAGGCTGACTTTAGCAATAGTTTGTGTACTAACATAAATGATCTTTGTGGAAGCTGGGACTGGGGCTCAGTGCTAGAGTGTGGAATTAGCATGTTCTTTGCAGCAGCTTTACTTTGATGTGCCCTTTAAGGAACAGAAAATGCCTTGGGTCTTGCCCTGAGGGCCCTTCTCCCTTTATTCCACTTTGAATCAGGTCTTTCTTTAATTTTTCTCATCTCTTTAAGTACAATCCTTGGCTCCAACATTAAATTTTCTGGTGCTATTTTTCTCTTCCAACTATACATTTTCTACTTCTTTATTTTCTTACTTTTATTTTACTTTTTGCCCTACTTGCTCCTTTTCTCTGTAGACCTGTGTAAGAGCGATTACTAACAACCATGGGACAGAGTCAACACTAAGCTGTCTTGAAATCTCTTCCACCAAGAAACCAAAACTTTCCAATTTTCCTCAGGCAAATTTGTAGGACAAGGGCAGAATGTAGTCACATTCCTTGCCAAAATATCACAAGAATGCTTTCAGTGTAAAGGAATTTTAATCCAGTAGCATGCCTGCTCTGGCAAGGGATCACATCCAAAGATTTTCTAGGACTATATGATCTGGCCAAAAAGCACACACACCCTGGTATGTATGCTTCATAGTATGACCTTCCTGAAATACAGACAAACCCTTAGTACATGCCTTTAATACCTAACAATGAGGGGAAAGTTAGTTTGTAGAAAGAAGAAGCCATGCTTGAAAAGCAATGTCTAATTTAGAGACCGACAAAGTGATGAATCACGGAAAGATTTGACAGAATGTGTCAGAGATAGCATATGCTCACCTCTCACAAGAACAGCAGAGGAAAGAGAGGCTACCTTAAGAGCAGACAGAGGGGGGAGGGTGAAAGGTGATGTAGTGGAAATTTCATATAAGTGTGTGTATGGAAGATTTAATGGGACAGTTTGACAGAGACAGATTGCAGAGAAAGAACAAGCTACACACAGGTGAAAACAGAACAAGCCAGAAAACGAGGAGTTAAAAGATTAGGACATGCTGCCAAAGTTAGTATGAGGCCAAGCAAAGCAATCCAGTCAGACACAGAGAGAAGCCAGATTGAATCAGTCAGCTTGGAAGACTAGATTGTAGGGAGTCTAAAAGTTTCCAGGTCTAGGCCTAGGGAGAATTAGAACAAAGAAAGAAACATCTGGGCTCAGCTCAAGCTGTGCATTCTCATGACCTGGGTACCGATCTCATCTTGTCCTATCATCTGAGAATATAAACTAAATATAAAGTAATATTTACACTTCTAGCCCCATGCTAATATTGTTCCCCTCTGAAAACTCTTGAATCAAGCCTGCATAGTCCACACTGCTTCCAGCAGTACTGTCTTCCAAATCCTACTAAGATGGCTCATTAAACTTTGCTTATAGAAATCAAATGCTTTCCTAGTCCAAATTCCCAAAGTCTTCCATGTTCCTAAAAACATGTTCTAAAAAACTACTATGGTTAGGCCTGTCACAGCAATAGTCCATAGCCTAGTTTGAACTTCTTCTTAGTTACTGTTCTATTGCTGTGACAAAACACCATGACCAAGCCAACTTATATATGAAGGCATTTAATGTACAGCTTATGGTTTCAGAGGGTTAGAGTCCATTATGGCAGAGTAAAGGAGTGGCCGCTGTAATGGCTAAGAGCTTACAATTTGTTCAGCAAGTTGGGGCAGAAAGGCACACTAAGAGGGTGCCAGTCTTTTGAAATCTCAAAGAGTGATTTCACTAACACACTTCTTTCAACAAGGCCACAATTCCTAATCCTTCTCAAACAGTTCTACCAACTGGGTTCAATTATTCAAACATACAACTTTATGGGACCATTCTCATTCAAACCAGGCCTGAGTGGTACTGAAGGTAAAGTAAAACCCTTCTACAGCCTAGGATACTATCTCAACTTTCGTACCTCTTTCTTGACACTAGGGAATTTTGAGAAATAGTCATTACTATAAAAAAAAGTACCATTTTATTTAAGCCTGGTGCGATAGATATTAACAATTTTACTTTCTAAACTATGAAAGTAATTTAAATATCTGAACCAAATCCACTCTGCGATCTGGTGGCAAAATCATGTCTCCTATTCCTAGTGCTGTGATGTAGAAGAATATCGACTCCCAAGAGTACCCATCACCACCTGTCATGAAGAAGGTATCTTAATAATTTAAGCAAATTTGAAAGTCAAAACCAAATTTAAACAATGAAGGCACAAAGAGAATATAACCATTTATGATAATGCATCTTCTAATCCTCTAGATTGGGTATAATTAATGCTACATTATAAATATACAATTAAAAAATATTAACAGAGAGAACCCAAAGGAAAAAATATTCTTAAGGATAATATCTTTAAAAATATCTAATGAAATCTCATCATGTCTATATTTCTCTGGAAACAGGTCATATTTTATAAGTCAAAAAAGCTTTGCACTAAAAATAATATATAATGAGTACATTTGAAAAAATATTCATTTTAAGGATTTAGACTATAGAAATACCAACAGCAAAAATATTGGACACCTAGGTAATATTGGGTTCAGGAAAAACGAGAAATAACTATCTTATTGTAAATAGTATTTGAAATTTAAATTTAACTAGGTGTCTTGTATTTCATCTGGACACGTCAGTAATTCTATTTTTTTTTCCTGAAATTTGTGGTGAACAGATAAGGTCAATTTTATCTGGCATATCAATGAGTTGTCAGGCTGCCAGGTTACTACTTTTATCACTTAAAAACACACAAAAGATAGCCACACTGAATCTGTTTCTGATAACTGGATCTTTTCAAAGTTCTTGAACTAAATTATGTTAAAACTAGAGCATAACATTTGCTTTCAAACTTACATTTATAATATATTTTATAGGAGGGCAAATGCCCTCAAATTGAAATTTTCTTATAAGGGGAGAAATTATTGATTGCTAAAATTTTGGGGTTTATAAATTTTCAGTCTCCAAATCTGAGTTCCAATCATGGCATTTGTTACTAACGGGATGTGTAAGCAGTAATAAGGAACTTCCTTCTTTTGAGTTTCAGTTTCATCACACATAAAACACAAACCAACCATTCCAACTTCTCCTTTTCAATTCACTTTAAATGTATGGGTACTCTGTTCAAATGTATGCATCCCACACCGGTGGAGGCCAGAAGAGGGTATCAGATCCCCTGAGACTGGTGTCTAAAGAGCCACCACGTGGGCACTGAGAATTGAACCTGGATCCTCTGAAAGAGCAATCAATGCTCTTAACTTTTGAGCCATCTCTCCAGCCCAGGCCAGCCCCAACTTCTCTGCAGAAGGTAAAAGACACATGACTCTCTTCAGTGGATTAAAAAGTCAGAAACCCTACACCAGCACGAAGAAGATAATTCTAGATACAACCTCAACACTACACAGATGAGACACCAGCTGGACATGCAAGTCAAAGCAGAAACTCTACAATGTCTCTGGTAGTCAAGTTAGTACTTTGTAAAAATTTTTATTAGCATATATTAATGATATGCAATAAGGGTTTCATTATGACACAATCATTCATCGTATAACATATTTTGATTATAGTTACCTCTACATAGCCTTTCTTCTCCTCTCACTCCTGCTAATTCCTGTTCTCTTCCCAAACCATCCCTCTTCCCTTGCCAGGATTTCTTTCTGCTCTCTCCCCACCCCCACCTCTGCCTCTTTGTGGCCCACTGAGTTTAATTAGGATTGCTTATAGAAGTGTGGGTGAGGGGTTGTTTCCAGGAGCATGGCTACCTCACTAGTGGTCATACCAGTGAGGATAACATCTCTTCCTCTTCAGACACAAATTGGCAGCCTTGGGAAGGTGTAACAGGGGCTTCATGAACCCATCCCTCCTCTCAAACAGTGTGAGGATGGGTCCAATCTTGTGCAGCGATTATGCTGAGAAATCACAGAAGCCCAGGGCTCAAGAGCAACAGCCTTGCCATACCCACACAGAAGCCATCCATAACACCAACTCTTACATTCTTCCACCCCCTCACTTAAGACACAATGTTCCCTGAGCCTTGAAGACGATGATCTAGATATTTAGGGCTCAGCTTTCAATAGTGAGCTACTTTCAGAACCCTGGAGGTCAAATGTTTAGTGGTAACAATGGCTGCTGTATGGACAGGCTAAGGCCCCAGGACAGTTTATGTTATCCGCTAACCAGAAGGTCGTCTTGTGTTGCGGCCCGCCCGCGGTCCACAACACGAACGGTTCAACTGAGAATGGCAGTTCCCTGCAAAGAGAGGTAACTAGATAGGGCGGAAGAAACAATGGAGTCAAGACAAAACTCTGATCAAGACTCAATTTAATATTTCCAGACACTCAGTTTATAAAGGAAGGGGGAGGGAACCCAATTTCCCGCCAAGTAACTCAGGGTCCAGTAGCAGGACGAACACGTGTGTGCCTCCAGGCAGCAAGGTCAGGTTCCAGCAGTGGGTGTGGCAGGACGAATGAGCCGGTAGCTCCACCCTAGAGCAGGCAGGTTCCAGGCTGGGGGAAGGGAGGCCACATTTCCCCCCATTAGATAACAAAAATAAAAATAAAAAAGGGGTGGCCTGTGGCAGAAAAATTATCTATGTTCAATAGTTCTGCCTGAGTTCCTAGGGCTAAAGAAAAAACCTATTTCCGTGGGATTCCCTAACTATTCTAATGGTAAACTGTATCTGGCTGAGACTGTCTTAAAAGCGCTGACTGAAATACCAGCACTGGGCTGTAGGCTCTGACTTTATAATGCTAATTAGTGCTGAATAGGTAGCTACCTGTTTGCCTTTTAAGTAGGGCGTTGGAACCCTGGCTGAGTTTAGCTAAACAATTTTAGAATAACACTGAACTGATAATTATCCACAATTTTGGGTGACAGGCAGGGGAAACAGTGAGAAGCGATTAAGACTGGCTGGCTCCTAGTACAAGGCCAATTGGCTTTTTTATTTTTTGGGTGGGAGGCAGTGAAGGGCCTGCTCTTACAACAGCAAGGTCTCCAATCTCTCTCCCCCCTATTAATTAAGTTTAAATAGGCAATGCTCAACAGAGGTGATCAAATGATTTTCTCATCCGTAGATGAGTGGGCCTTTAACCTTGACTTGGGTGGACATTAACCTGATTCCTCCCGTGAGTATTGTAACAACTCACATCTGTGGCTCTTGGTATCTTTTGGGGAGGGGAGTGGAGACAAGAGGTGAGGTGTAGGCGAAAGAAAAGGGATGAGATAAATGATGGGATTATATTTTAATTAAATAAAAAAGTAAAATATATCCTCACCCCCCCTTTTCCTAAGACATGTTTTGGTGGATGGTATCAGAGGAAGGTTTGGGGGAAAGGGGTGCCTCTGTGGACCCTCGTGTTGTGGACCGCGGGCGGGCCGCAACAGTCTTGGGTCTAGCCACTGAACTCTTTTTGTTCCTCAACCTCTTCCCTTTTATGCAGGAGGAAATTCTCCTGAGTACCTCATCCCTGTGTGATGGGTAAGTCAAATTAGAACATGCATGTGCAAGCAATCCATGCTCTCTTCTCTTAAGGCCAGAAACCTAAGCAGAGAAAGGGAAAGTAGGGTCACCAGATACAGAACTGTGTTAGCTCCGAGATCCTTAACATCATGCTAATCATGGAGATGATGAACTAAGAAAGGGGCTCCATACAGTTCAGGCAATTAGAGAAGGGCCCATAACAGGAACAGGGACAAGTAAGGTTTGGTATATGCAAACTACATCCATCGTGAACAGTCTGGGCCATGGCCAAAGCAGCGACTTCAAGGGTTATCCTTCGCAGAGCACTTCTCTTTGCTTTCTTTGTTTTTGTTTTCATTTTTGAAGTACCGTTTAAATTACATAACAAACATCTGGGCAAAGGAAAACTACAAGCAATAATAATTTAGTATGTGGCTTTCACATACAAATGTATCTTCAAATCAGGATTCACACGATTCTGACTTTTACAAGGCTGTTAATAAAGGACAACCTACCTAGAAGAAAGCTAGCCAAGAAAAATGTAGTAAAATTTGATGCCGAAATTCTCATGTTAATATCCCACCCAAAAGCTCTCTCTCCTCACCAAATTACTCTCCAGTCACTCACTGATCTTACTACCCACACAAAAAAATGTTTATCTCATAAATGAACTGCATTATACATCCATTCAAGTGAGAGAATTAGGCTTTTGTTTTCAGTTTTTACAGTATGTCTTAAAATAACCAAAGAAAACCTGGAGGGTCTCAAAATGCTGGCAGTGACTACTCTTAGGTAACACCAATGGGTGACTACCGTTTAGATTTTCAAACTTGTTTACCACCGATGGTTTTTGGCTCATTAAACATATACTAAGTACAGAAAACACCAAAAGATCCAGACAAGGAGAAATGAAATCAAATGGAAGTTATCATCACCAGCAAGCCGTGAGTTCCTGCCTTGAAGGTGACTTGAGCCTTAAATCTCAAATCTTTTTAGATGAGGACTCTAATTAGAAATATATTATTCTAAGATTCTATTCTAGAGATGATACTTGGTACCTCAAAATGTCTATGCAATGATTTAATATAGCAATCAGTGCCTTTGAGAAAATGCTTAGGACATTTTGATTTCCTGAGGCTTTGTGTTGGTTTGGCTAAAAATGGCCCTCATGGGCTCACAGGGAGTGTTACTATTAGGAGGTGTGACCTTGCTGGAGGAAGTGTGTCACTGGGGGGGCTGGGGGGGGGCTTTGAGCTCTCAGATGCTCAAGCCTGGCCAGTGTGTCACTATGTCTTCCTGCTGCCTGTGGATCCAGGGGGAGAACTCTCAGCTACCTCTCCAGCACCATGCATGCCTGCTGCCATATTTCCTGCCATGATGGTAATGGACTAAACTTCCAATTAAGCCAACCCCATTTAAATGTTTTCCTTTATAATGGTTGCTGTAGTCAAGGTGTTTCTTTACAGCAATAAAGTCCTAGCTAAGACAGGCTTCTCTGTCACACATTCCATGATGCTGAAGACTGTGTGGGTGGAGAGCCAAGAAACACATCTCCAAGTCCGTAGCTAGCCAAGCTCCCGCAGCTGCAGTATATACTCCAGTATCTGAGAGTTGGGTCTCATAGTACACAGAAGCTGGAGTCAACTGTGTGGTGGTTACAGAAGACTTAAAGGAATATTGCAAGATGATTGGGTGAGTTGTCATTAATTTTTACAATGATTTTAACACCTGAAATTATACACAAGCAGAAATAAAACACTATACATTTCATTTTACATACCCTATATGCTTCCATTTAAAACAATATACGATAGAGTCAATTAACAGTTGAACAGACGGTACAAAACTAGTAATACTTTCTAAAGAACATCTAAATAAGTCTCAGTGTGGGGCGGAGATGTGGCTGTTTCTAGAGTGCTTGCCTACAGTTTTGGTTACAGTTACAATTTCTGTGATGAAAGCACCATGACCAAAAGCATCTTCAGGAAGGAAGGGCTTCTTTCACTTACACCTCCAGGGAACCATCTATCACTGAGGGAAGTCAGGGCAGGACCCCAAGCAGGGCAGGACCCGGGAGGTGGGAACTGATGCAGAGGTCATGGAAGGATGCTGCTTACTGGCTTGATGCCCACGAGTCGCTCAGCTGGCTTTCCTTTAGTTCCCAGGACCACCAGCCTAGGGAATGGTGCTGCCCACAGTGGGCTGAGTCTCCCCACATCAACACCAATCAGGAAATGCACCACAGGATTGCTCACAGGCCAATTAATGGGGAATTTTTTTTTTCTTAGCTGAGGTTCCCTCATCTGCAATAACCCTCGCTTGACTCAAAGTAACATAAAACAGCCCCCCCAGCATCCATGGATCCCCAGATCTGCACATGTAACCCCAGTTCTCTAGGGGTAGAGGCAGGAGGATCAGCCGTTTGAGACCATCTTGGCTACATGATAAATTAGGAGCCAGTGTGAGAATAATAAGAGCCTGGCTGAAATAAACACAACAGTTTTTAATTTCTCATGTTTAATATGTCTTGACTCACATCCTCTAAAGTTTTTATGGATTAGTAATACTTTTATAAAATGAAAATTTACACAGCCTACGTTGTGTGAAGACTGAAACCTCATTTTTCACTCAGGATTATTTTAATCTTAGAAAAGAAAAGGGCAATTTATGGCTTGTGTTTTTCATTTAACCAGACAAGTAATAGCTTCCTATTCACAAGTATTTTATCTATTTTTTATTTAAAGTAGATTTTTGTTTTTGAGCCAGGCATGGTGGCACATGCCTTTAATCCCAGCACTCAGAAGGCAGAGGCAGGCGGATCTCCATGAGTTCAAGGCCAGCCTGGTCTACAAGGAGTATTAGTTCCAGGGCAACCAGAGCTATTACACAGAAAGAACTGGGGGAAAAAAAAACTCAGAGAGAGAGAGAGACTTTTTTCTCTCATTAGAATACAAGCAGGTATATGTAGCAGATGGCCTAGTCGGCCATCACTGGGAAGAGAGGCCCCTTGGTATTACAAACTTTATATGCCCCAGTACAGGGGAATGCCAGGGCCAAGAAGCGGGAGTGGGTGGGTAGGGGAGCAGGGTGGAGGGAGGGTATAGGGAACTTTTGGGATAGCATTTGAAATGTATATAAAGAAAATATCTAATAAAAAATTACCAATTTAAAAAAAAGAAAAGAATACGAGCAGGTACTAATAATGATGAGAAGAAGGAAGATGATGATGATGATGATGATGATGATGATGATGTAATGAAGACAAATCAGAATAAGACAACACAATCAGAAACGAGCCAAAGAAAAAGCAGAAGAAACACATAGAGATGCTAAGATACACATTTGCACACACAGAAATTCCATAAAAACAGAGTCAGAAGCCATAATATAGCAAAAGATATGTGAGATTCAAAAACAAAATATCCAGGAAAAATCCTTGTGAGACAAAAAAAAAAAAAATCCTTCAAAACTACCACTTAGCTCGTTTCGTGTTGGCCACCCACCGACTGCAGAACTCGGGGCCTAGAAAGAAGCACCCGAGGCTTGATTCACTGACAGAACAGAGGGAAGCGAAATGTCACACATTTCACAACACACACACATTTCTGTCAGTAGCTCCATGAGGCAGTAATATCACTTTCTATCAGTCAAACTCCTTATATGGCTTCAAATGCATAATAAATAGTCTAGATATCTTGACAGTGAAAAATAAAACATTTTATCTATGTCTTATAGAATATTTGTGATGTAATAATATATAGAATATTATAGAATATCTTGGAATCTAGTGAAGTAAAGAAAGGAAACAGAAAATTTTAGTGTTATAAACCTAATAACTCTCTTGAGTTAAAAATATAAGTACAAAGCAACTAGCACAATGCATCCAAGCTATTGCTACATTTGTAAAGATTTGTGTATTTATATATTTGACGTATATAAGTGCTCTGTCTCCCTGCACTTACTCTCATGTGTCAGAAGAGGGAATCAGGTCCAACATGGATGGTTGTGAGCCGCCATGTGGTTGCTGGAAATTGAACTCAGGACCTCTGGAAGACAGCCAGTGCTCTTAACCACTGAGCCATCTCTCCAGCTCCCCAAACAAATGTTACTAAAGAATTTTGTAAATTGAAAATATACTGCAGTAGGTATCTTATAAAGATGTATGTATGTATGAATGAATGTAGGTATCATCCTATCATCTATGTATCTACCTATGCATCTATCTATCTATCTATCTATCTATCTATCTATCTATGCATCTATCTATCTATCTATCTATCTATCTATCTATCTACCTATCTATTGGCGTGTGTACCTGAGTATATGCATGCACATCACACACATTCTGGTGCACATGGAGGCCAGTAGAGTGCAGATCCCTTGGAACTAGAGTTAAAGTTGTGTCTGCTGATGTCATCTCTCCAGCCCCAAACCTAGTGTATTTTTGTTCTAGTACTAAGATCTAAGTGCAGCAGCCTAAGATCTAAACTTTCAGCCACTTTAAAAAAAAATGTCATTAGGATTTTATTTTAGAAAATTATAGACAAAAACTAAATTCACATTGACAAAGACACCCCATTAATGAATGTGCTTATATGGTAAGAGAGACACTGATCTCTTCTTGAGTAAGACTCCACATGGCATGAAATCTACGAGCTTTGGCTTTTCTTCCATTGAACTTCCATGCAGCATGATATTTAAGTAGCTGTAGTCAACATAGACTCAGGACTCAAACCCAAAGCAGCTCTTCCAAAGAATATGACATTACGTCTTTACTTGCTCTCGTTCTGCAATAAAATATGATTTCCTTCCCACAGTCCAGGAAACTAAATAATTCAATGTGCATAGCGATGATATAATTAGTTGACCATTAAATGTAGTATGTATTTTAAATCAATTGACTTTTTTAAATAATGAGAATTTATTCGATTTACTTAAGCAGGATAATAACTATTGTTACTTCCTCTGTTTTGTCTAGAAATCATCAAGGCTGGACTTGAGCTAAAGACTGTCTTAGTCTCAGCTTCCCACCATCTGGGATTACAGGTATGCACCATCTTGTCCAGTCATCCATTTCTTCCTTTTAAGTATTTAATTTAAAAATACCTTTTGGGGCAGGCCAAATGGCTCAGAAGTAAAAGAATCTGCCTCCAAGTCTCAGCATCTGACTTTGATTCCCAGAACCCAGATGATGGAAAGAGAGAACGACTCCCATAGGTTGACCTCTGACCTCTGTAAACTAACTGTAATGCACTTAAACACACAAACACACACTAAAATAAACATAAAAGCACCATTTTTACAGAAACTCTTACTATGCCAAAAAGAAAAATTTGCAATGTATTTTTTAAATTAAAAATTAAAAATGTACTCACCATATGATTAGTGACCCCACATGTTACCTAACTTTCTGAATCATACATAAAGATTATGAACTAAACATTTAATTGAGAAAAAATTACAAGAATGAATTTGAATGAAGTTATCTAGCCATATATGTTAGAAAATATGAAATAACTAAATCATAGCAATATTTTATTATATGATAATTCTATACCTGGACATACTTTTTTAACTTAATAAAAATGTTATCGGACATTTGGGTATAAAAACTGGCCATTTTACACTTTATCCAACTTAAGGGAAGTACTGAAGGCAAATTGACAGCACTCCTGGCCTTCAAGGATACTTACAGAGCAGTTCTTTGAGAAATAACTTTTGAGGAAGCTTTCTCGAGTGCCTTAACCAAAACAGAGGGAAAATCTGCAGGTGTGACTAATCCACCACACACAAGTGCACGTTCATGTTTATAATTACACTATGAAAGTGTCACGGTTTTGTCCTTTTCCATGTTCTTTATCCACCAGTTGTATCAATTCATCATTAGTACCTGAATTAAGAAAGAGCCTCCTCAATCCTCAGACTGGAAAGAATGGTTGTACACAAATCTGCTAAAATTATTTGTAAGGAAAAAAAAAACCACAAAAATAACTCCCATAAAAATAATGTTGGCTATGTTTCCTGCTCTTAGATCCTTATTTTATACAGTTTTAGTTACAATGTTTGCATAATTTGACCTGGATCCACTCACTCCTCAAGTTTGGAAAAATACAAGAACGGAACTGTTTAACTCGAGAAGCTGATGCTGTGTTCTCCTGAGAAGCAAGAGATGTTGGAGCTGCAGGAGACGGTCAAAGCTCACGTGTGTCGTGTGTCCTTCCTCCTCAGCCCCTCACCACTCCCATCTTCATAACCAGTGAAGTTGGGAGCAAAACCTCACGGCCTAATTCCTATACCAATTACCTTGCCAGAGCCTTGCACATCCCAAACCAGGCTAGCTCAAGCCATTAATAAAAAGCCATCTGAAAACGAGGAGTCCTTGAGACTTTCTGAAGTCCCTACTGTGATGTTCTGATTCTCATTTGTCAGAAACATGGGATGACTATCAATGTTTGTGAACACGTCTGAGTTGTTGTTAATTCTCACTGTGAAAATTATCAACTACCAGAAAAACAGCACACTACTAAGAACAAAACACTATTAAAGGACAGGGAACATACATTATCTCCTTTCATTGTCTTGAGAACTTTAAGGGTTAAAGCCCATCTGGTCGAAGTTACAGTCAGTAAGTAACCTACCTCATGTCATTATCTCAGAAAAATGGCTTCGGGATTGACGCCTAAGCTTGTCACATGTAAGGTTCCTAATTTCCATAAACAGAAACGCCGCGTTTCAAAGGTTGTAAAAACAGTGGCTCTAAACTGTGTAATGGCGCCCATCCTTGGGGGAAATCTGGAAACTCGTGGGAACAGATTTGATTTCACAGTCTTGGGGGGTGTGCTTGGCATTAAGGATCCATCTGGCCGTAAGTGTCTGGGGCCTGAGGATGTAATTCACCCTGCAGTTTTGACGGACAGCTTCCCAAGGCAGAAAAGCATCACAGCCAGATTCCAACATCCTCTTTTGAGGAACACTTTCCCGAGGAAAAGGTTAGCTGGCTATGAGGCTATTAAGGGAACCAGGAGATTTGAGGCGCCTCACTTCCTCCACAGTCTCTACTCTGACTTGGCTTTGACATGGCAATGAAATGAATCCTCTACCTCGTTTCTTCAGTCTTTGAAACAGCTCTCCTCTGAGAGAAGCTTTCCAAGACCGAGTCAGAGAATGCAAGAACAGCTTCCTGAAGTCTGATACTCATAACTGCCAAGTTAGAAGGGTCATTCTGGTTTGTACTTTTCCTTGCATTCCTAATTATATGTAAGAATGATTTCGCCTAAAGAGAAGCCTGCTCCTATCTGAAAGAAAGCATAGAAACCGAAGTCTATGCACTAAATAAATATATAGATTGGCTTGCAGTTTAGAAATCAGAGAAACTGTGCTGAGTGGACATTTATCAACCTGAAGTCCTAAGGGCTCAATACAGATATATTCTGAAGTTCTACAAAAGTGCATTGGCTTGGTATTTTCAAAAGATCATAGTTAAACCATAAAAGGGGAGGGGGAGTATGTCATAAATGAGTGGAATCTCCAAATTATTACCAAGTATTGCCCTTCAATTTTAGTGGGAGAGTAAAGTTAACATGCAAGCAGACTTTCACATCATATGAAAAATTAAATCCCAAAGTGAGTTTGTTGTGCTATAGGACTAAAGGGTACATGAGTGTTCCGGGGGGGTGAGTGGAAGAAGCGAGATGTTGCTAAGCAACATGCTGTGCTGTCCGTCACCCCACTTGGGGTCATAAGGACTTTGCAAGGGGCATTTGATGACTGCTGCCAATTTGCATTTGACTGTAGCTTTATCATTCTGTTCAGAACTAACTTAAAATGCAATTTAGGCCAGCAGTTGCCTAAATGTTGTAACTAGGATTAAAGTATATCTTTATATTAATTTTACTTTTAATAGTACCACATTCAACTTAACATTCAAAGGAAAAGAACTCAAAGATGGCTGAAGCAGGAAGGTTCTTACGAATCTGGAGATACATGGCTACACGGTGAGTTCTAGAACAGCCTGCAACAGAGTAAGGCTCTATCGAAAAAGAAAACAATAAAGGCTGTGGGTCTGGGGAAAGTCAGTACCAGATACTGCATCTGGCAAACTGGTCTGTGCACAGTAGCAGTTTCTATAGGGTTTTAAGGTTTATTAAGCTTACAGAGCCCTTCCCTTTACAGATTCCCAACCCTGACTTGCTCATAAAGGAGAATTGAGACTGTGGGTTACCTGTGGGAGTAGTCAGACTTCCCTACTCTCTTGGATACACTGATTGGTCCAGTGTAGGCAGATGACCCAAGTAAGGGAGGGGCAGTGTGGGGAGCACGGCCAAGAGTAAGAAGGAGCCTTTTTAACAGCACACATTTAAGACTCATCAAAGATGAGCTCTGCCAGCACACGAAGAAAGCATGCAAGGAAACAGAGCTGAGTTCAAGGCCAAAAGACAGAGGAATGGGTGAGGGAAAGACAGGCAAAAGAAAATACAGAATCTTAACAAGATTATCTGGTCAGGTGACCTCATAACTGATGCAATTGCTGGTCATTCCAATCAATTTCATAAGGGCTACACAAAGAAACCCTGCCTTAGTAAACCAAAGAAGAAGAAGAAAAGAGTATTTGTCAACATAGACAAATAGAAACTTAACACTCAATTTGTTTTGCCTACCTTAAATATTTGAATGACAATAATTACAAAACCCTACCATTCATTAAAAATGAATAGAGTCTTTACACTGAAAAGATACAACTTAAAATAAAATGAGTATAACAAGTTAGCAAATATTATAGAGCTAAATATCAGAAGAGTGAGTCACGTGGAGAGACTCTCTTCCCATGTGTGATTCCTGTGTGTGCAGCCCCCAGGAGTTGACCCCTGGAGAACCTGATGTGAAAGTTACTTCCAAGTCCAGTCATTGCTAGAGCAGCAGTCATCCTTGACCCACATCTGTGCCTCTAAGCTAATGAATGTTACAGGAAGCCCTGCAAAGCCTGCACACAACATTCAGAAATTAAGCATTGTCAGCTCTCTGTGACCAATCAACTCACTGACTTATTCGATTGCCCCATTTCTTATTAAGGATTTTTTCCATCCCTACATTCAGCTCTGAAAACAACAACAGAAGCCAACGTAACTTGAAACCCACAATTGAAAGTTTAATAATTTTATGTTTCGGATAGAAACAAATAAATACTATCAAGTTCTGTTTAGTCTTTCCTGTTACAAAAGAAATCATTCTGGAGCATTATTAAAATACCCAAGACAGCTTGAGCAAAGCAATAATTTGTGTCTCCAAATACGATAGAAGGGATGCATCTGGTAAAGCAAACACATTGTCTGCCATTGATGTGGAGGGAGTGTAAAACTTTATACAGTTTTTTTAGTTTAACTATCTTTTTTTTTTTTTTTTTTTTTTTTTTTTTTTTTTTTTTTTTTTTTTTTTTTTTTTTTGGTTTTTCGAGACAGGGTTTCTCTGTGTAGCCCTGGCTGTCCTGGCACTCACTTTGTAGACCAGGCTGGCCTCGAACTCAGAAATCCGCCTGCCTAAAAAGAAACAATGTAAGTGACTAGAGATCATCTATGATGATGGAATTATTTTAAAGGCAACTGGGGCTGAGCATGTACACGGTTCTCTGATGGGACCTAACTTGCCTACAGTGCTGGGGGCTGTAGATACAATCTCTAACTCCATGAAAAATAAATCGTGATACCTGAAGTATGCCAAACACCAGTGTTTCCAAATCTTAAAGTACTGTGAACGTGATATAATAGAAACAGTAGTAGTTTCTATATAATTTTACAAGTTTATTGAGTTTTCATTATAACATGAAAATCGTTTTATTTCAAGAGAGCCATTTATGATTAATCCTGCATGAAATCTACACATTTTCTTACAAATCTTGATCACATAGTTCAGGCTCTAAGAAGGATCTAGAGCTCTGAAAACATCACAGAGAGGAAGGAACTGGGAAATGCTGTTTGAAGAGCTTCTGTGGACCCTTCTAGGCAGGAAGAATTGAAGCCTAGCAGAATGCTTCCGGGAGGCTAGAAGGCAGCACAAACACAGGGACCACAAGAGAACACAAGAAAACTGGCCATTAGTGTATTAGTTCCTCTCGATAGAGGAACTCACAGTTACAGACTGGGCCAGTGCTCTGAAGATTACATTATTCTTAATACAGGCCTTGCCTTTAAAAATATGCTTACTAAATTGTTTGAACATTGTGAACATTTCTACTCCTATGTAATTATAGAAGCAGTAACCTTTTAGAATGGATAGCAATATTTATTTTAAGAATGGATAGCAATATTTATTTTACATCCTCCATCTAAATTTAACATATGTGCCTTACAAATAAAAATGATACATCTTTTAGAAATGAAGAGGGAGCCAGGCATAGTGGCCCATGCCCACAACACCAGCTTTTAAGTATTTGGAAAGCTGAGGTTCATTGAGCCTGGGCTACATAGTGAGTTCAAAACCACAGGACAACTTAATGAGACCTTATCTCAAAATAACAAATTTTTGAGTGCTGGGTATGATATAGCTCAATTGGCAGAGCCAGTGCCTTGCGTACAGAAGGCTATAATTAATTCCCAGTACTGCACCCAAAGGAATAAACACAAAACGTCAAGAAGAGAATGACAAAGAGTCCCATATACAGGACCCAGAGACTCAACTAATTCAGCACAGCTTTGTGGTATGAAATATGTCACACTCCTGTGACAAAGACCTGTACAACTTCTGTTCCTGGACTTTGATCCAACCTGCCATAAACCCTTTTAAGTCTCTTGTTTCCATTATATGCCAAATATTCTCAGGCTTTAGCCTGGCACAAAACAAAGCAATAAAATCCAACCACCTCACCCCTCCAAAATGAAATGACTTAAAACATCACCCACAATCATCGACCTGACCGGTAACTCATGAAAGGTAACGCTATTCAAATATGCTGTCAAGAATAACAACAGCTAATAAGTGGCTTCGGCACCAGGAAGGTCTTCGCTGTAAATGTCTGCATGTTAAAACCTCCAATTAATGCAGTCCTGGAGGAGTCTAAACTGCTTAGATTAGTGAGGGTGGAGATGTCCACTTGCAATTCACTAGGAAAACGATGTTAATTTTCATGCCAACAGATGATGTTATAACGCGTTCAACTTTCACACTCAAATTCATACAAATGGGCTGTGACAACTGAAAAGCTTCCATTCATCCCTTTGTTCAATTCCACGTAGAAGGCCCTCAGCCTACATAATAATTCCTAGATTGTTGTTCTTTATGTCAACAACTTCCTGAACTTTCTCCTTTTAAAAATACGAAGGCCTAAATTATTTTAAAGCATTTTACACTTTCACCTTCCAAATTGTACTCTTAACACACAGAGACACAGACACACACACACACACACACACACACGCACACGCGCGCACACACACACATACGTACATGCACACAGTACACACATAATGTCCTAACTTGAAAAAGTCTTTTGGGGCCTCAGAATATCTAATTTTACAGTTAGCATTGTAATTGGGGTTTTAATTGTATTTTTATTTGTAACTTTAATTTCTACTTGAGTGGGGGGGGAAAGGTAATAGTAAATGTATCAAAGGACTCTTTTTACTTTCAACTACAATGTTGCTACTCTTTCAAGGTTTTTGGAAGGTTTTAACAGTGCCCTAGCCTAGGACCACTCAAAAACCCCCAGTAAGCTATCCATAGTTTGTCTTTAAAGCGGAGAGGGTAAAACAAAGAATGGGTCATTTTTGCTGTATTTTTAGCTTTCAACTGTTAACAACAGCCCATCTAAAGAACACCTCCAAAGCATACTTTAAAACTCAGCCCTGCTCTCTGGCCCCTCCCCATTTTCTGTGCTCTAATTCAAAGGGAGCAGAGGATGGGAGTGTACAGTGAAAGGGCGCGGGAGACAGAAGGTCTCAAGAGTAACTAGTGACCCCTGGAAACTGGTGGTTCCCAGCAATCGATAATTCTAGGTCGACATGGTCTGTCTTGGTGCTTCGGTTCAAACTCCCTGTAATGTTTTAAAAAGAAACCGCTCTACTTTCTGTGTTATCATCCGATCCCTCTACGCTCAGAATTTGATGGGGAAAGGCTTAATAATGGGGGTGGGAGGTGAAAGGAGAGCTGGGTACTTAGAGTATATCTGGGCTGGAGAGAGCGCTCAGCCGTGAAAGGCTAGACTCACAAGCAAAACGCCGAAACTGTCCAGAAGAGGCTCCGTGAGAAAAGAGAGAAAACTGACCCCCATGTAGTATCTCCGTGAAAAAGCAAGGAGAGACACAAAGTCATACTGCCCATCTATCAGGCGGCTTCATCTCCCGCAGGTGTGAGGGGTGCCCCCGCCAGCTTTCGCTAACCCCCGCAGCCCTTCCCCGGACAAAGTGGCCAGCGGGATGTTGAAGGAAGTACCTCGTTTTGTCTCCAAAGGGCAACATAGCAAAGGTGGGGCGCTCGTTTCCGAACTCCTCGGATGGTGGACTCGGGAGACTCTGGGGGCCAGCGGAGTTCCGTGAGTGCCCGACCGGCTCCCCTACGGCTCCCGCCGCCTCTTCGCTGCGGGTCGCCGGCTGCGGACCCCGCGTGGCGTCGCCCCCTGGCGGGCAGCGCCCGGCGGAGTGGCGGCCGCGCTCGGGCGAGTCCCCACCGGCTCGTCCACCATCCCCGCCCGGCGAGAGTCGCCCTCCCGGCTCGGGCGGCCAGCACCAGCTGCTCGACGGCCGTTGCCCCAAGGCGCCGGTGGCGGGGCTCCAGCCCCTTCTCCAAAGCAGAGCTGGTTAGTTCAGCCCAGATCGGCGCGCCGGAGGCAAGCGCGCGCGCGGGCTTCACGGCGACTCCTCGAGCTTCGGGGGACCCGCCCGCCACGCACTCCGCTCCACCCTCTCGTCCCTCCGCTCCACTCTCAAGTCTGCGCGAGCCCCGACTGCCCGTGCAGCAGTCGGATCCTAAAGGACAGGCTCCCTCCTCCACGCCCTCCGCGGCGGCCTCCCGGCGTTTGGCTCGAGACCAGGAAGAACTGGCCTCTGGGGTGCTCCGGGTCCCCGGGTCCCCGAGTCCGCCCGGGCCGCCTCCCTCCCGCCCTTTGTGTGCGCGCCGCAAAGCTCCGCGAAAATCCTCCTTGCGGCGACGCAGCCAGAAGAGGGATGACCGGAGGACTATTGGGGGACCAAAGGCGACAGTCCTCACTGGGGGCGACCCGGGCAAGCTGCGGCACCCAGGCTTCCCGGTGGCCTGGTCCAGACTCCCGGGCTTCCCCGCCCCTCCAGGGTCAGAGCAAGCCCGGCAGGGGAGGAGCACGACCACAGGGACGCGCCCGCAGCGGTGCTTCCGGAGCCGCTGGGAAGGGGCTCTGGCTTGTTTTGGTTTTTGCTAAGCGGGCTTGGGAGGGAAACCGGGAGAGTAGAGGGGAGGGGAGAAGGCCCGGGAGAGTAATCTTGCTCCAGGGCCGGGTGTACGCTTTTGTTTTTAACTTCGTGGGCAAGTCGTTTCTAATCCGACGCCTCGCTTTTTAACTGTGCTCCCTTTAAGGAGAGAACTCCAGTCCGTTCTGGGACCGAGAAGCTACTTCCGAAGCAATGGGCCTGGGAACGGGGATTGTTTAATGTTGGACAGAGGGGAAAATTCAATGGTGGGGGAGAGAGATCAGCCCCAGGTCACGCTTCATGTCCCTGGCTGTGTCCTTTGTGGCTCCTCTTCTTACCTGGTGGCCTTTCTAACAAAGTAAGAGAAGGTAAAGTCCCGGTGATCATCCAGCCACGCTTCCACCCAGTCCGGGTCCCGCTGCTGCTGCGACCGAACGGAGCTGGGGCCCGCTCGTTCCATGGTGCTTGCCGCGCGTCTCTGCGGCTCGGAGGTGCCGGATTTCCACCTCGCCCGGTCTTTCTCTCTCTCTCAGAGGAGCAGGACAGTGTTCGAGACCCTCCCCTTTTGCCTTTCTTCGTCCCTGCAGTGTCTCAGCAAAGCCACAGAGACGCGGGCCGGCCCCCGAGCTCGCTCAGCCCCGCCCCTCCAGGTCCTCGAGGTTCCCAGGTGGCCAGCGTCCTCCTTGGGGTCCCGCGGAAACTGGCTTTCTGCATCTGCCTCGGCGCTGACTGGCGAGCCCTCCGGAAACCAAGTGGCCAAGGGACTTGCCACTCCAGACCGCCGCTGGGGTGCGCTGTGGGCCGAGTTAGCTTCCCTCTACGCGCAAAGGTGACAGTGGGTGGATTTGCAATTCCCAACCAACCAACTCTAGGACAGGAAGATCACAGTGAGGACTCATCTACAGCCCAGAAGGCAAGAGGCAGGAGCTTCACTAGAAAGTGAGAGAAAAAGTTAACGTGGTTGTTTTTCCTCGTTCTTAAGTAGTACAGGGACAGCCCTACCTTACTTTTCTCCTTAAGCAACTCTTGGTGGAGAGGACCCAGAACCTACCTCCCTCACAGCAGCCCTCCCAGTGACCCGAGCACTCTGACCACCGACCCTACAAGCTAGGGAGAGACGTGAGGAAGAAACCGCTAGGACAAACCTGCAGGTTCGGGACACAGTGACTTCCATCAAAACCACACCGGAGCTTAAGGCTAGCATCAGTTGTAAAGGGCATTGATTCATACAGCAAAGACCCTCCTTATGGAAGCGCAAGATTCGGTTAGACATAGGACATAAAAATGACAACCACCTGTCCTTGGCCTGTGAATTTTGAAGATAAGAATACCTCTACACGATTCTGCTGACTTAAGAACCCTAACACTAGCTACCCATGGACAACTGGGAACACCCAGTTAGCCTGATTTAAAATGGACTCATTTGTATTTAACTGGCATTGATACCTCAGAAATAGTATTGCCCTACGTTGCTTATTGCTGTGATAAAATTCCATGACCAAAGCAACACATGATAAATTATATTAGATTTTAAAATGACAGTTCTCTCCTGATATGTTACTATGACATTAAATATGCTTAGAGAATAGGGAGTTTCCCCTTGTTGGTGAACCCCACCCCCACCCCATATCTACACATTCCTCCTACCAGGAAGTCACCTGATTTAAAACTGAACTCTGGGATAATAGCTAGAAATTGGGCCTTAACTGTTTGTGTCCGCTCCCTCTAATGTTCATATTGACACTTCATTCTGGCTGAGTGGTTAAGAGTTCTTCCTTCGCCCCCCAGAGCTCCCAGGGACTAAACCACCGACCAAGGAGTGAGTACATGTGAAGGGACTCATGGCTCCAGCCTCGTATGAGGCAGAGGATGATAGCCTTGTCGGACATCAATGGAAGGAGAGGAGGCCCTTGGTCCTGTGAAGGCTGAATGCCCTCGTGTAGGGGAATGTCAGGGCGAGTAGGCGGAAGTGGGTGGGTTGGGGAACACCCTCATAGATGGAGGAGGAGGGGAATGGGATAGGGGGCTTTGGGGGCAGGGGTGACAATATTTGAAATGCAAATAAAGAAAATATCCAATAAAAAGAGTCCTTCCTTCTATTCCACAAGTTGGAGTTCAGTTCCAAAGCTGTCTTTGCTGGTTAAGTCATTTCTTCCCTCTCTTCTCTGCTATCTCCACTCCTAACTCCAGACCTATGGCCAACAGCCAGCTTTGCCTGATAAATCTCTCCTCCTCTGTCCCACAAGTCTCGCCATATCCACACCCACAGGGCTAGTGCAGAACAAGGCTCCAATACCACCTTTGCCCGTTCTAGTCCAATTAAAGAATTCATGCGCCAGCTAAGTCACCCAGCCACTGCACTGGCCCAGTCTAAGACAGGACAACTTCTTACCTCAAACACACAACCAAAGAAAGAAGGTCACCCTCACAAGTCACATTACAAGCACAATATAAACAGCCAAAATGCTATGTGTCCCATCGAACACAGTAGTCCTATAGAAATGTTTTCTACTAAGAATTACTTCGATGAACCTCAGAACACAACATTTAAAAGAACAATCATAAACTTTATCAAAGAATTCAAGAAAATTAAAGAAGACACAGGCACCACATTTGAACTTTAATATAACAATAAATGCCTGAGTGACATTCAAGAAAATACCAATATATGCCTGAAAGAAATGACAAAGACAATTTAGGGTTTGAAATCAGGATTAAATAAGGAGATAGCAATATTGAAGAGAATTCCTGTTAAAGTGGTAACACAATGGAAAAAACTCAATAACCTGACCAAAGAACTCAAGAGACAGCCTTACAAACAGAATAGAGTGAAGATTAGACAAAGCAATCAAAGATGGTGGAAAAAACTTTCAAGTACAGAAAATGAGTATGCAGAAAGTGTGTATAACACTAACACCATGGAAAGAGTAATTCCTTGAATTTTCATGTATAGATTAGAAAGATCATAGAAGAAAACTTTCCCATATAGAAACACCCATACAGATTCAAGAAGCACACAGAACATTAAATTGAAAAGACTACAAAAGAAACCCCCACATCACATTATAACTAAAACGCTAAATATGTAGCACAAAGAAAAAGATTATTGAAAACTACAAGAGAGAAAGAAAAAAACACAAGTCACATGTAAAGAGAAAGTCACCAGAAAAGCAGCTTAATTCTCACTGGGAACTTTAAAATCCAGAAGACTGGATCAATGAACTCCCAATTCTAAGAATCCTTGACTGCCAACATAGACTACTATACCCAGCAAAACTATTTGCTATTATGGAAGAAGGGGGGGGGAACTGTCTTTGATACAAACAGCTTTTTAAAAATTCATGTCCACAAAAACAATCCTACAGAGAATACTAGAAGCAATGCTTAAGACTGAAGAGAGGAATTAGCATAACCAAGAAACCACACAAAGAGAACAAAAGAAGCTATAATTAAACAGTACAAAGGAGGAGTAAACATACACACACACACACACACACACACACACACACACAATCACTACAATCTACATATACCTTTCCCTGGGGTATTTTGGGGGTATTGGGGGGAGGGGGGTTGTTTTGTTGTTGTTATCTGAGATAGGATCTCACTATACAACTTTGACTGGCCTGGTCTGGCTATATAGACACAGCTGGCCTCTAACTCGTAGAGATCAACTTGCCTCTGCCTCATGAGTGCTGGGATTAAAAGCACATGCCTCCACATTCAGCTACAAGTCTTTTAGTAATCGTTACCAATGGCCTCAACTCTTTAAACAGCATACACAGGTAGCTCAATGGACTAAGAATCAAAGCGGCAAAACTCTACCAGACCCTCAAAGATCTAAAATCAATACTTCTTTAATTATTCAAAAGAACAGACAGAAAGAGAGGAAGGAAGGAAGGAAGGAAGGAAGGAAGGAAGGAAGGAAGGAAGGAAGGAAGGAAAGAAAGAAAGAAAGAAACAAAAGACCATACCCCAACCTTTTCTACAAGGGAATACTCAAATACCAAAACCAGGTAAAGACAGAACAGCAGTAACAGAACCCTACAGGCCAATATTTCTGATGAGTATAGATGCAAAACTCCTCAATAAACACGAGCAAGCAGAATACAGGCACTTATCAAGGATGTCATCCAACGCCAAGTCAGTCCTGTCCCAGAAGAGACACAGGGATGGCTCAACATACATGGATTTAAAGAGCCAAGTGTGAGCTCTCATAACTACAGCCATCTGATATTTGACCAAAAAATGCCAAAAATACACACTGGAAGAAAGACAGAATATTCAGCAAGTAGTATGCAAAAATCCGCATACAGAAAAATGAAATTATTCCTGGATCTGTATCACACTGCATTAAAATTAACTCCAAAGACCTCAGTTTGAAACCTAAGGTGCATCACTAAAACTGCTAGAAGAAAACATAAGAAACGCCCTACAAGACAGATGTAGGTGTAAGAGTGGACTGTCTGAATATCAGAACGCCATTTACCTAGGACTGAAGGCCAGCAATTGGTAAGTGAGAGCCCAGGAAACCGAACTGCTTGTGTACAGCTAAAGTCACAATCGACTGAATGAAGAAAGCCACAGAACAGAACAGAATCTTCACCAGTTGCACAAAATTGGAAGAAGGGATTCTGTGCACTCATTGAATCACTACACAGAGATCCAGGATTACTGTTAAGTTGATTTTTCCATTTAAACTCAGAATCGGGATCTGACGTAATTCACACATTTAAAATGTGAAGTTAGAGTTCAACTTTCAGCCTTATATTAGGATGCCTGTGTGATGAGTTAAAATGTGTGTTCGAGTTCTATCAGCAGAAAATTTCACGGTAATAAGTGAAAACACAACAAAATATTTGCTGGAGAGAGATTTGTTGGGTCTATTTAAAATGAAACGTAGGACTTTTCTTAACTTCCTATGACCTTTCTTCAGTGTGTTGAATGTTAAAATTTCAGCAGTTAAACTTGGAAGGTGTTTTGTTTGTTTGTTTGCTTGCTTGACTGTTTGTTTTGTGTTCTTTGACATTTTTACCATATTTACTAAGACAACCTTCCCATGTAGAGGCACTGAGAACCCGGAAGGGTGCACTTTTCTATTGACAGTACTGGAAAAGATATTTCAAGTTGTTATACAAGCATCCTAATATCAACCAAACATTTAAATACAGCCTTCTATTTCAAACGTGTGAGTTTAGGTCGGATGCTGATTCCCAGCTTAACTCTAACAACGTGGGTCAGAATGATCCCGTGAGTGTACAGTATTATCTTTTTCCAAGTCAAATATGGAAATTTCCTACAAATGTCTCTTCCAGCAGCCAAGAACTTAACCTGATGTACCAAAGCTAATCCACGTGGGAAGACCATCTACAGATGATGGTAACCAGCTGTTCTTCATAACAACAGCAGTCATATGTAGAGGAAATAAAATCATATTAATGCAGGGTGATTTAGGGCAGATATCAGACACATTTTCTTGACAAACAGCTGGAACACGGATGGACTGACAATGAAAACCAACTGTGGAATATTTCCCTAGGGATTTTAATGGACAGTGTAGGCAACCATCTGTTGACGATGCTTTGAAGTCTTGTCTAAGACACAGATCAACCCAAGAAACCGATGGAGGGCTGAGTTTTCCCTTTTGCCTGCACATGAAGACTATGCTAAACAGAGTAATCATCCTTTTTCTTAATAAAAATACTAGCTACTCAAAAAATACCTAATAGGACACAGTCATAATCAGAAAAAGTCCATCCCTCTTTCTATTACAGGGATTCTATTCTCTAAAGAAAATGCCCTATGTGAACCAGAATGATAAAACATAAAATAATTAATTAGAATGAAATAGTAAAGAGTGGGTCAATTCAATCTCAATTCTATCAAGGTGTGGCACATTTGACTAAAAGCCAATTTAAAAGTGGGTCATTTAAAATAGACTCTTGAAGTAGTTCTTCTCAACCTTCTTAATGCTGCAAGCCGTTAATACAGTTCCTCATGTTGTGGTGACTCCTGAACCATAAAATTGTTTTTATTGCTACTTCATAATTGTAAGTTTACCACAGTTATAAGTCATAATGTAAATATTTGTGTTTCCCAATGGTCTAATGTGAAACTGTCCATTGTCCCCAAAGAGTTCATGACCCACAGTTTGAGAAACTCTACTTCAGGGGCTGGGGAGATGTCACAACAGTTAAGAGTACTTGTTTTTTATAGAGGACCTGGGTTTGATTCCCAGCACCCATAAGGCAGCCCACAACCATATGTAACTCCAATTCCAAGTGATCCAATGCCCTCTTCTGGCCTCCATGAACACCACATATATGTGAAAGCAAAACATACATATATCATAAAGTAAATAATGACAAAGAAAAATAAATTCTAAAACCTAATGGTATAAAGATGTACCATCTTCAAGAGCACATCTATAGAAGTAGAAGCTCTCTGATTTTGAATTTGTAGTCCAAAGAATCACTCACATTTGCTTTGAATACAGGAAACACAGAGGAGTGGGTGCCCAAAGTCACATTTTTAGAATTCATACACAGGATTATGAAGCCTGCTGCCTCCCACATAGGTAATGAAAAATCTGGTTTTATTATCAAACCAGAGACAGAAAAAAACTAAACATTACTATTAGAGACGTTTCTATAAATTGATTCTTTTCTTTAAAACAACCTTTTAAAATTTAGTGAAAATCAGGGCTGAAGAGATGGCTCAGTGGTTAAGAGCACTGGCTGCTCTTCTAGAGGACCCAAGTACAACTCCCAGGACCCAGTATAGGGCAGTTCACAACTGTCTGCAACTCCAGTTCCAGGAAATTGGACACCCTCACACATGCAGCCAAAACACCAAAGCACATAAGATAAAATTTTTTAAAATTAGTGAAAATCGATATAAGCTGGACCTTAAACTTAGGACTGTTATGATTTGTATGAAAATGTTCACTCTACTTTTGATAAACATGAAAAATACCTTATATTTAAATAAACAAAAATGCCTTATTTTTAAATAAACAAAAATACATGTTTATGTGTGGATTGGGACTAAGTCAAAGCTCATTCTTTTTTATAATTTTCAGTTATATTTACAGAAAAAAATGGTCAGCATTAAATGGTAGCACTTCTAAGAATAATCAACATTTTTTTATAATTTTCAGTTATATTTACAAAAAATAGTTGGCATTAAATGGTAGCACTTCTAAGAATAGTCAACAGTTTGACAAGAAAAAGAAGCTATATCCACAAAACAGACTCAATCCCTTGAAGTTCATTGGTTCCCATTCTTTGCTGACTATGGAGTCACCAAAATGCATGAATTCACTCTCCGTATAAGCTCCCCGGGCACCATGGTAAGGCGCAAGTGATTGTTTTCACACCGTGGCTAAAAGTCACTTGTGAAGCTGAAAAGGTTCCAGGAATGTTTCAAAACTGAAATTTTAGCAGTACAAATCATTTTTTCTCTAAAGTGATTACTTCACAGGTCATACATAGTCAGCAGTTTGTGTTGCTAAGGACATTTTAGCCCCCGTTAATAACAGCTGATTTAAGTACCCAACTGTATCCAATAAGCAGGTCATATGTACAAAGAAAAATGAATAGAGAAACATCAGAGTTAAATGACATCATGCATGCATCAAATGGACTTAGCAGCTACAGAACATTCCACCCAAACACAAAAGAATGCACATTATACTCCAAGGCACACAGAAGTCTCTAAAACAAAACACATACTCAGACACAGCACAAACCTTTACACATTCAAAGAGGTTGAAATAACTCCATGTATCCCATCCAACCACAGTGTAATGAGACTTAAAACTGACCACAAACCAATCTCTAGTAAAAACACAGACTCGTGGAGATTAAACAACTTATTACAGAATGATGAGTAGGTCAGTGAAGAAACGGAGAAAGAAAATAAGAAATTTCCCAGAACTAAATGAAAACAAAACCACAGCCCAGCAAAAACCTCTGACCACATCAAAAGCAGTCCCACGAGAGAAATTTACAGTTATGAGTCCCTACATTAAGAAGCTACACCCGCGAAGTCTCACCAACATAAGCTGAACAAGGTTGACCCCATTAACATGCCAAACAAACAGAGCAAAGACCACAGGCCTCAACCCTGCATGAAGAACTACAGGCAACTGGGGAAATCTGGGTGCTAGAGAGATGACACTCTCCAGGGGAGAGAAGAGCACACAAATCGATTGTCTATTGCCAAATGGTTAGCCCTGAAATGATATATACAGGTAGCATTATATGTAGTGAATAGCTTATATTTAGGAACATTCATATATATATACATATATACATGGATATTTATTAAAAATATATAGCAATTAGTTTTGTAAAATGAGCCTATGAATATGAAGAAGAGCAGGGAGGAGTATATGGGAGGGTTTTGAGGGAGGAAAGGGAAGGAATAAATGTAAGTAAATTATAATATCAAAAATAAAAATGAAAAGAGCAAAAATAAGAACTCAATGATACACCTTAAAAAATCAGAAAAACAAGAGCAAACCAAATCTGAACCCAGTTGACAGCAAGAAAAATTTAAAAACCAGAGCAGAAATTAATGAAATATGAGCAGAGAAAAGCATAAAACGAATCAGAAACCTAAGAACCAATTCTGTGGGAAGATAAACAAGATTGCTAGACCATTGGCCCAAATGAAGAAAGAAAGATCCCAAATTAACAGAATCAGAAATGAAAAGGGAAGCATTACAACTGGATGCCCACATGAAAGGAATGAAACTAGACCCTCATCTATCACCTTGCACAAAATCTAACTCCAAGGGACAAAGACCTGAATGTGAAGCCTAAAACTCTGAGGCTTCGAGAAAAAAAAAAAAAAAACACCTACAATATGTAGATGTAGGGAAAGACTCCCTGAATAGGACATCATTCACCCAAGAATTAAGGCCAACAGTTGATGCTTGGAACCTCAGAAAACTAAAAAAAAAAAAAAAAAAACACAGAGAAAGGAGTCAGCACACAGAGAAAGGAGTCAGCAAGCAAAGAGGAAGGCCACAGAATGGCGGAGAACCTTTGCCAGCTCTACGTTTGACAGAGGACCAATATCTAGAATGTATAAAGAACTAAATGTAATATATGCCTAAGAAATATATCAAAAGAAGCTCTGCATCCCTATCGGTTGGGACAATGCAAATCAAAACAACTTTGAATTTGAACTTTCATCTCACCCCTGTCAGAATGATGGCAAAGACCAGCAAAACAACCAGCAACAAATGTTGGGCGGGGGGGGGGGGGGCATAGAAAGGGGAGCACTCATTCACTATTGGTGGGATTGCAAACTGGTCCGACCACTCTTGAATTCAGTGTGGAGAATTCTCTAAGACTAAACCTCACAGTAGGGTCCAACCGTACCACTCCTGGACACATCCCACTCCCCAAACACTCACTCAGCCTTGCTCCTTGCTGCTCTATTCAATGGTGGGAAATGGAGGCAACCTAAATGCCTTTCAATGACAAATAAATAATGAAAATATGGTACAGAAACACTATAAAATACTATTTAGGTGTAAAAAAAAAGATAAGTCATAAACTTTGTGGGTAAATGGATAGAACTGGAAAAGATCACACTGAGTGAGGTAAGGCAGACTCAGAAAGACAAACACAGGTTACTCTTGGCAGTCATTAACGGCTCTCTAGCTGGTAGACCTAGTCAACAGGACGGAAATCATGCTTTGTGATGGAAACCTAGCGAACTGAAAGCTGGTGAAGTCGTGGATCTTGGAGTTCTACAGCCAGCACTTTCCTAAACCTGCATAATCTCTCACTACATTCTAAATATTTCTCCTTGTACCCACAAATGAGTGTGGATTCCATTATAGAAAATGGCAACCAATCAAAATGCAGAGTTGTGGGGGTCAGTGGAAACCAAGACATCTACAATACAGCTCCTGCACCTAAGGTTTGGGGATCATTGTTGAAGAAGAGTAGAAAGATTTTAAGAGCCAGAGGGCCAAGTTTGCTGTGAGATTGTGCCTCCTTGGAATGTCAGAAGCTACAGCCATAAAATGTCACTAGCATGACTGCCTAAGCATGACATGAACAACACAACCAAAACTAGACATGCTAAAGTGGATCAAGGAAAGGCCAGAGGCCTCAACCCTACACAAAGAACTGCAGGCAACTAAGGAATTCTGAGAATGGAGGAAAAATCTCCATATGGTGGAAAACCACAACAACTGGTTATCCAAGGTCAAATGGTTAGTGCTGAATGCATATACATACAAGTAGCATTATATAGACTGAGAAGGTTGTACTTAGATATTTAGGGATATATGTGTATATATGTATATTCACATGTATGTATATTTATACACATACACACCTATAAAAGCATATGCAACAATAATTTTTAAAGAGGCCATGAATTTTTAAGTAGATCAAAGAGGGCTACTTGGGAGAGTTTGGGGGGAGAGGAAGAAAGGGGGAAAATTATGTAATTATATTATAATCTTGGAAATAACAGAAATAACTTTTAAAAACATTTGGCTAACATCATTGGGTTGCATTCAGAATCTGCATGCATCTTGAAACTCTCCAACAGTGACAAGAATTTGGTTTATTCACTTTATAGTGAAAGTATTTATTGTTTTCTCTGTTTAAAATACTAAAAGTCATCTCATCTATAACCTTATGGGAAGTGGGAGGGTTGTATTTGTGTATGGAGAAAAAAATGTTTACAAAGTTACTAGACTTGTCCCTAAAGTTGAAAATTGTCATTATCTTTCCATTATCTAGCTGTGTCACTATAGACCATGCACTTACTGCTCAGTGACTCATCTTTATAGAAACCACAAAGCCCACATAGGATAGGATCACTCTCTTAGTCAGCGTCACTATTGGCTGTGAAAAACACCATGACCTAAACAAGTTGAGGAGGAAAGGGTTCATTTGGCTTACTCTTCCACGTGACAGTTCATAATCAGAGGAAATCAAAACAAGAGCTCAAGCAGGGCAGGACCTGGAGGTGGGAACTGATGCAGAGACCATAGAAGGGTGCTTCTTACTGGCTGGCTCAGCCTGCTTTCTTATAGAACCCAGGACCACCAGCCTAAGAAAGGCACCAC
The DNA here is from genome assembly GCF_978045245.1 of Mus caroli. Lineage (NCBI taxonomy): Eukaryota > Metazoa > Chordata > Mammalia > Rodentia > Muridae > Mus > Mus caroli. Next base: position 37,422,122 of record NW_028227258.1, read on the forward strand.
CCACATGTGTTGGGCCTTGCTCTTAAATCAATCACTAGTTTAGGAATCTTCCACAGTCAGATCTGATGGAGGTGTTTTCACAATTGAGGTTCCGTCATTTCCGGGTTAACTGTAGCTTGTGTCAAGTTGACATAAAACTAGCAACACAACCGTTGAATGATATGGTAATGTGAAGTGGTGCCCCACCCTACAAAACTCCTCCTCCACCTACTCATATCTATCCCGTGATGCAAAGATCTCTCCTAATCCAAGGCTTGTCGTCAGCTCTCTGGCATGATTAACTTTTATTTGTGATTCTACCTTTTCCAACCATCCATGGAGTCCTGAACATTGATCTTATCTGTCATTTCTTTAACATTCATTCCCTGTTTCTCTTCCCACACCTGATACCTGACTTCAGTCTATGAAATAGTGCACTACAAGAGTGAACTTCTGAACTGAAACTCTGCTAGAGTCACTTTCCTCTAAAAGTATTAGAGCAACTCCTTATCATCCTCTGAATATAGGACCTGTTTCTCGGTAGAGCCCACCTAGCCACGGAGGATCGGATCCTGATTGCTTATTAGAGACATATCAGCATCAGTGTTCTTGAAGTATAGCATGCTGTCTCTTACCCAGAATTTGCATGTGTCTTGTTTGCCCATACTCTGGCTCTGAGCTGCCATATAAGAAGTCCCACTATCTGAAGAATGTCCCCTGCAGGGAGCTGTAAGAAGTAGCTAAAGTCAGGTTGCCTGGAAAGACAATGATGTTAGCTGCCTGCCCATCTCCAAGCTGGTCCAGTAAATGGAGACACCTAATTGCATGGCATCCCAACCACAGGTGAGAGCAGAAGTATGGCTCAAGCTATCTGATCTCATCAAGCTATCCTTCTGCCTGATAGTTCACGCCAACCCAATTTGGGTTACCTGCATTGTAAAACAGACACCATTCATTCCTGTTGTGTTCTATTAGAATTTCTGACCCCCAGCCGGAGGACAGAGACCTGCCCTGCAGAGAGCGCCATCTTGGCTCCGGGACTCCGCCGAACTTAGTCTATAGGTTAGAGTGAGGACCACAGAGGCAGACAGCTTCTGGGACAGGCGGGAGCCACAGAGCCGCTGAGGCAGCACCCTTTTGGGGCCGCAGACATCCGGCACCCTCCCAGTCGGAGGACAGTGACCTGCCCTGCAGGGAGCGCCATCTTGGCTCCAGGACTCCGCCGAACTTAGTCTGTACAGGTAAGAGTGAGGACCACAGAGGCAGACAGCTTCTGGGACAGGCGGGAGCCACAGAGCCGCTAAGGCAGCACCCTTTTGGGGCCGCAGACATCCGACACCCTCCCAGCCGGAGGACAGTGACCTGCCCTGCAGGGAGCGCCATCTTGGCTCTGGGACTCCGCCGAACTTAGTCTGTACAGGTAAGACTGAGGACCACAGAGGCAGACAGCTTCTGGGACAGGCGGGAGCCACAGAGCCGCTGAGCCAGCACCCTTTTGGGGTCACAGACATCCGGCACCCTCCTAGCTGGAAGACAGTGGTCTGCCCTGCACAGGAGCCCTCTGCCTCAGGAGCAGGGAGCACATCTTGGATCCAGGACTCCACTGAACTTAGGAACTTAGTCTGCACAGCCGAGAGTGTGTACCACAGAAGCCTACAGCTTCTGTGACCTGCCAAAGCAACACAGCATCTGGGAAAGGTCCTGTTTTCCGCCTTCTTCTTCGGCCAGGAGGAGGTCCAAACCCCAGATATCTGTACACCTTCCCTTTAAGAGGAAAGCTTGTCAGCAGGGAGTGCTCTAACCACTGAAACTCAGAGGAGAGAGCCTGTCTCCCAGGTCTGCTGACAGAGGATACTCAGAATCCCCAGAAGAACAACCTCTGAACAGAGACAACTATAACAACTCCAGAGATTACCAGATGGCGAGAGGTAAAGGTAAGAATCTTACTAACAGAAACCAAGACCACTCACCATCATCAGGACCCAGCACTCCCACTTCGCCCAGTCCAGGGCACCCCAACACACCTGAAAAACTAGACCTGGATTTAAAAGCATATCTCATGATGATGGTAGAGGACATCAAGAAGGACTTTAAAGAACTACAGGAGAACATGGCTAAAGAGTTACAAGTCCTTAAAGAAAAACAGGAAAACACAACCAAACTGGTAGAAGTCCTTAAAGAGAAACAGGAAAACACATCCAATCAGATGATGGAAATGAACAAAACCATACTAGACCTAAAAAGGGAAGTAGACACAATAAAGAAAACCCAAAATGAGGCAACACTGGAGATAGAAACCCTAGGAAAGAAATCTGGAACCATAGATGCAAGCATCAGCAACAGAATACAAGAGATGGAAGAGAGAATCTCAGGTGCAGAAGATTCCATAGAGAACATGGGCACAACAATCAAGGAAAATGGAAAATGCAAAAAGATCCTAACTCAAAACATCCAGGAAATACAGGACACAATGAGAAGACCAAACCTACGGATAATAGGAGTGGATGAGAATGAAGATTTTCAACTCAAAGGACCAGCAAACATCTTCAACAAAATTATAGAAGAAAACTTCCCAAATCTAAAGAAAGAGATGCCCATGAACATACAAGAAGCCTACAGAACTCCAAATAGGCTGGACCAGAAAAGAAATACCTCCCGACACATAATAATCAGAACAACAAATGCACTAAATAAAGATAGAATACTAAAAGCAGTAAGAGAAAAAGGCCAAGTAACATATAAAGGCAAGCCTATCAGAATTACACCAGATTTTTCACCAGAGACTATGAAAGCCAGAAGATCCTGGACAGAGGTTATACAGACACTAAAAGAACACAAATTCCAGCCCAGGCTACTATACCCAGCCAAACTCTCAATTAACATAGATGGAGAAACCAAAGTATTCCACGACAAAACCAAATTCACACATTATCTCTCCACGAATCCAGCCCTTCAAAGGATAATAACAGAAAAAAACCAATACAAGGACAGGAACCACGCCCTAGAAACAACAAGAAGGTAATCCCTCAACAAACCTAAAAGAAGACAGCCACAAGAACAGAATGCCAACTTTAACAACAAAAATAACAGGAAACAACAATTACTTTTCCTTAATATCTCTTAATATCAATGGACTCAACTCCCCGATAAAAAGACATAGACTAACAAACTGGCTACACAAACAAGACCCAACATTTTGCTGCTTACAAGAAACTCATCTCAGAGAAAAAGATAGACACTACCTCAGAATGAAAGGCTGGAAAACAATTTTCCAAGCAAATGGTCTGAAGAAACAAGCTGGAGTAGCCATTCTAATATCAGATAAGATTGACTTCCAACCCAAAGTCATCAAAAAAGACAGGGAGGGGCACTTCATACTCATCAAAGGTAAAATCCTCCAAGAGGAACTATCAATCCTGAATATCTATGCTCCAAATACAAAGGCAGCCTCATTCATTAAAGAAACTTTAGTAAATCTCAAAGCACACATTGCACCTCATACAATAATAGTGGGAGACTTCAACACACCACTTTCACCAATGGACAGATCATGGAAACAGAAACTAAACAGGGACACAGTGAAACTAACAGAAGTTATGGATCAAATGGATCTGGCAGATATCTACAGAACATTTTACCCTAAAACAAAAGGATACACCTTCTTCTCAGCACCTCATGGTACCTTCTCCAAAATTGACCACGTAATTGGGCACAAAACAGGACTCAACAGATACAAAAACATTGAAATTGTCCCATGCATCCTATCAGATCACCATGGACTAAAGCTGATCTTCAATAACAAAATAAATAATAGAAAGCCAACCTTCACGTGGAAACTGAACAACACTCTTCTCAATGATACCTTGGTCAAGGAAGGAATAAAGAAAGAAATTAAGGACTTTTTAGAGTTCAATGAAAATGAAGCCACAACATACCCAAACTTATGGGACGCCATGAAAGCATTTCTAAGAGGAAAACTCATAGCTCTGAGTGCCTCCAAAAGGAAACTAGAGAGAGCACACATTAGCAGCTTGACAACACACCTAAAAGCACTAGAACAAAAGGAAGCAATTTCACCCAAGAGGAGTAGACGGCAGGAAATAATCAAACTCAGGGGTGAAATCAACCAAGTGGAAACAAGAAAAACTATTCAAAGAATCAACCAATCAAGGAGCTGGTTCTTTGAGAAAATCAACAAGATAGATAAACCCTTAGCCAGACTCACTAGAGGGCACAGGGAAAGCATCCTAATTAACAAAATCAGAAATGAAAAAGGAGACATAACAACAGATCCTGAAGACATCCAAAACACCATCAGATCCTTCTACCAAAGGCTATACTCAACAAAACTGGAGAACCTGGATGAAATGGACAAGTTCCTAGACAGATACCAGGTACCAAAGTTGAATCAAGATCAGGTTAATGATCTAAACAGCCCTATATCCCCCAAAGAAATAGAAGCAGTCATTAATAGTCTCCCAACCAAAAAAAGCCCAGGACCAGATGGGTTTAGTGCAGAGTTCTATCAGACCTTCAAAGAAGATCTAATCCCAGTTCTTCACAAACTATTCCACAAAATAGAAACAGAAGGTACTCTACCCAACTCATTCTATGAAGCCACAATTACTCTGATACCTAAACCACAAAAAGACCCAACAAAGATAGAAAACTTCAGACCAATATCCCTTATGAATATTGATGCAAAAATCCTCAATAAAATTCTTGCTAACCGAATCCAAGAACACATCAAAACAATCATCCATCCTGACCAAGTAGGATTCATCCCAGGGATGCAGGGATGGTTCAATATACGGAAATCCATCAACGTAATCCAGTATATAAACAAACTCAAAGACAAAAACCACATGGTCATCTCCTTAGATGCGGAAAAAGCATTTGACAAGATCCAACACCCATTCATGATAAAAGTCTTGGAAAGATCAGGAATTCAAGGCCCATACCTAAACATGATAAAAGCAATCTACAGCAAACCAGTAGCCAACATCAAAGTAAATGGTCAGAAGCTTGAAGCAATCCCTCTAAAATCAGGGACTAGACAAGGCTGTCCACTTTCTCCATACCTATTCAACATTGTACTTGAAGTCCTAGCCAGAGCAATTCGACAACAAAAGGAGATCAAAGGGATACAAATTGGAAAAGATGAAGTCAAAATATCACTCTTTGCAGATGATATGATAGTATATATAAGTGACCCTAAAAATTCCACCAGAGAACTCCTAAGCCTGATAAACAGCTTCGGTGAAGTAGCTGGATATAAAATTAACTCAAACAAATCAATGGCCTTTCTCTACACAAAGAATAAACAGGCTGAGAAAGAAATTAGGGAAACAACACCCTTCTCAATAGTCACAAATAATATAAAATATCTTGGCGTGACTCTAACTAAGGAAGTGAAAGATCTGTATGATAAAAACTTCAAGTCTCTGAAGAAAGAAATTACAGAAGATCTCAGAAGATGGAAAGATCTCCCATGCTCATGGATTGGCAGGATCAACATTGTAAAAATGGCTATCTTGCCAAAAGCAATCTACAGATTCAATGCAATCCCCATCAAAATTCCAAATGAATTCTTCAACGAATTAGAAAGTGCAATCTGCAAATTCATCTGGAATAACAAAAAACCTAGGATAGCAAAAACTCTTCTCAAGGATAAAAGAACCTCTGGTGGAATCACCATGCCGGACCTAAAGCTCTACTACAGAGCAATTGTGATAAAAACTGCATGGTACTGGTATAGTGACAGACAAATAGACCAATGGAATAGAATTGAAGACCCAGAAATGAACCCACACACCTACGGTCACTTGATCTTCGACAAGGGAGCTAAAAACATCCTTTGGAAGAAAGACAGCATTTTCAACAAATGGTGCTGGCACAACTGGTTGTTAACATGTAGAAGAATGCGAATCGATCCATTCCTATCTCCTTGTACTAAGGTCAAGTCTAAGTGGATCAAGGAACTTCACATAAAACCAGAGACACTGAAACTTATAGAGGAGAAAGTGGGGAAAAGCCTTGAAGATATGGGCACAGGGGAAAAATTCCTGAATAGAACAGTAATGGCTTGTGCTGTAAGATCGAGAATTGACAAGTGGGACCTCATGAAACTACAAAGCTTCTGCAAGGCTAAAGACACCATCAATAAGACAAAAAAACCACCAACAGATTGGGAAAGGATCTTCACCTATCCTAAATCAGATAAGGGACTAATATCCAATATATATAAAGAACTCAAGAAGGTGGACTCCAGAAAGTCAAATAACCCCATTAAAAAATGGGGCTCAGAACTGAACAAAGAATTCTCACCGGAGGAATACCGAATGGCAGAGAAACACCTGAAAAAATGTTCAACATCCTTAATCATCAGGGAAATGCAAATCAAAACAACCCTGAGATTCCACCTCACACCAGTCAGAATGGCTAAGATCAAAAATTCAGGTGACAGCAGTTGCTGGCGAGGATGTGGAGAAAGAGGAACACTCCTCCATTGTTGGTGGGATTGCAAGCTTGTACAACCACTCTGGAAATCAGTCTGGCGGTTCCTCAGAAAATTGGACATAGTACTACCGGAGGATCCAGCAATACCTCTCCTGGGCATATATCCAGAAGATGTCCCAACCAGTAAAAAGGACACATGTTCCACTATGTTCATAGCAGCCCTATTTATAATAGCCAGAAGCTGGAAAGAACCCAGATGTCCCTCAACAGAGGAATGGATACAGAAATTATGGTACATTTACACAATGGAGTACTACTCAGCTATTAAAAAGAATGAATTTATGAAATTCCTAGACAAATGGATGGACCTGGAGGGCATCATCTTGAGTGAAGTAACACAATCACAAAAGAACTCACACAATATGTATTCACTGATAAGTGGATATTAGCCCAAAACTTAGGATACCCAAGATTTAAGATACAATTTGATAAACGCATGAAACTCAAGAAGAATGAAGACCAAAGTGTGGACACTGTGCACCTTCTTAGAATTGGGAACAAAACACCCAGGGAAGGAGTTACAGAGACAAAGTTCGTAGCTGTGATGAAAGGATGGACCATTTAGAGACTGCCGTATCCAGGGATCCATCCCATAATCAACTTCTAAACGCTGACACCATTGCATACACTAGCAAGATTTTGCTGAAAGGACCCAAATATAGCTGTCTCTTGTGAGACGATGCTGGGGCCTAGCAAACACAGGAGTGGATGTTCACAGTCATCTATTGGATGTATCACAGGGCTCCCAATGGAGAAGCTAGAGAAAGTACCCAAGGAGCTAAAGGGATCTGCAACCCTATTGTTGGAACAACATGATGTACTAACCAGAACCCCGGAGCTCTTGTCTCTAGCTGCATATGTATCGAAAGATGGCCTAGTCAGCCATCAATGGAAAGAGAGGCCCATTGGACTTGCAAACTTTATATGCCCCAATATAGGGGAATGCCAGGGCCAAAAGAATGGGAATGGGTGGGTAGGGAAGTGGGGGGCGCTATGGGGGACTTTTGGGATAGCATTGGAAACGTAATTGAGGAAAATATGTAATAAAAATATTTTAAAAAAATAAAATAAAAAAAAAATAAAAAAATAAAAAAAATAAAAAAAAAAAAGAATTTCTGACCCATGGAATCATAAATGTAGCGCATAAACACCATTTTACATTATTAAGTTTGGAGATATTTCTTACTTGCCAACCATTAGTTAAATTCTTGCCAAGCTTTAGTCAAGGTCACCTTTGGTTGGTTGTGTACCTCTGCCAAAGTGTCACTAAGAAGTCCCTCTCAAAATAACTTCCTGTTTTCTCAGCTTTGGAAGGGAATGGCTTCTTGCTATCAGTAGCTCTGTTACCATCTGTTATTGGCTTTTAATTTCACTCAGCCTTGTAAAATAGTCTCTGCTTTGGTTTGGATATAGTTTGTCTCTCAATAGTTCACGTGCCAGAAGCTTGTTTCTTAATATGGAAGTGTCAAAGGTGTAGAAGTTCCCCGGACTACTCATACTGAATGTAGCATTTCTCAAGGTATAGTGGGAAGTGAGGAGAAAGCTGCATTCTGTGGGAGCATTTCAAAATTTACACTTGCAAAAGCCACATAAGAGGGGGCTGGTGAGATGGCTCAGTGGGTAAGAGCACCCGACTCCTCTTCCGAAGGTCCGAAGTTCAAATCCCAGCAACCACATGGTGGCTCACAACCACCCATAATGAGATCTGATGCCCTCTTCTGGTGTGTCTGAAGACAGCTACAGTGTACTTACATATAATAAATAAATAAATAAATAAATAAATAAATAAATCTTTTAAAAAAAAAGCCACATAAGAAATTATCCTAGGTTTTGGCTTCTTTATAAAAAAAAAAAAATCAAGTGTCCATAGGTGTGTGGGTTTATTTCTAGGTCTTTGATTTGAGTCCATTGGTCAACGTGTCTGTTTCTGTGCCAATACCATGCAGTTTTTAATCACTATTGCTCTGTAGGACAGCTTGAGGTCAAGGATGGTGATTCCTCCCAAAGATCTTTTATTGTTCAGGATAGTTTTGGTTATCCTGGTTTTTTTGTATTTCCATATCAAGTTGAGAATTGGCTCTACCCAGCAGCTGATTCAGACAGATGCAGACACATCAGCCAAGCAGTGGATGGAGCTTGAGGACTCTTATGAAAAAATAGGAGGAAGGATTGTGGGCCCCAGAGTGTTGAATCGCCTTGGTCTATGTAAGATTGGGTTTCAATCAGTGCGGGTATAGAGTTTCTAGAATAAATCTAGAATATTTCCATAGATGTCAAAGTAAACTTGGACCCCCTTGGCAAACACTGTCTCTCGCTTTATTGAGGCTAATTAAGTCTTTTTCTGTCTTTTTCAACTTGCCTATTTGTACATATTTAAAGAAAGTGGAATTATTCAGTATGTAACCTTTTGTGGCTGCTTTCTTTTTAAAATGTATTCGTCACAGGGTGGTGGTGGCGCACGCCTTTAATCCCAGCACTCGGGAGGCAGAGGCAGGCAGATTTCTGAGTTCGAGGCCAGCACAGAGTGAGTTCCAGGACAGTCAGGGCTATACAGAGAAACCCTGTCTTGAAAAACCAATAAATAAATAAATAAATAAATAAATAAATAAATAAATAAATAAATGTATTCGTCTGTGTGCATATGTGTGTACATACGCATGTATGTACATGCATGTGGAGGCCTGAACACAACCTCGGGTGTCATCTCCAGGAGCATCCACCACCTCCTTTGAGATAGGATCCCACTGAACCTGTTTGTTGAGTAGGCTAACTGCCTTTGTTTTCCCAGGTACTTTGATTGTAAGCACGTAACACGATGCCTGACATTTCTATATGGATTATGGGAGTTCAGAGTTTCATGCTTGAGAAGCAAGTGTCTGTTCTCTTTCTCCGTATAGTAGCATGTATCATTTCTTTTTATGGGTAAATAATATTCAGTTATAAGGACATAGCATATTTTGTTTGCCCAGTCCAGTTGACATGTACACAGTAGGGTTTTCTCACCTTCTGGCCATTATTAACAACGTTCTTTATGAACACCGACACGTTTTGTGAGGACATGTGTCCTCAGTTTCCCTAGGTAAATATTTAGAAATGGAACTACTAGGTCATGTGACAACTATTTAACTTTTGAAGAACTGCCAACTCATGTGCCATACCAGCTGCATTGTTCCCCAGTCCCTTGAGTAATGCGGGAGGGTTCCAGTTCCTTCAGGACTTGCTGCTGTCTGCTTTTCTTACTGTCGTCTTAGTTTATGACAGATCTGATATCTGCCTCCCATAAAAGTGTTCCACGCAAGAAGTTCCATTTTACCTAAAGTCAGTAAACAAATTTATCATCTTATATTGAGTTGAAATAGAAGAAAGTTATGCATTTCCAGGGGGGGAAAAACTTTCTTTTGAAAAATAAGGCTCCAATTGCAAACTTGTTAGGGAAAATTTTTCTTCCAGCTATTACATATATAAAGTATGAGTCTCGTGGGTATGTCTACAAGTGGAAAGTGTTCCCCAGAGACCCTTTGGGGATACATCATTTGTTTCCATTTGCATGTGTAATCAATCGTATACTCCTAGCCTGAACACGTGAGCAGTGTAGCCCCGAGCTTAGACAGGACGGGGCTATGGTTCCAGGTGCTCTCTAAGCTTGCCAAGCTGTTTTGTGCTAAATGATCTACTGAATATCCTAGATTTAGGAAACTGTTTCTTCCAGAACAGTTGAGTTTAATTTTTCTATAAAGAAAAAAAGTCATACTCTGACCCCAAATTTAAAAGCCCATTGAATTTACCTGTACTGTTAAGTATCATACACGGTCATATTACTCTTAGAAACTTTAAAAATCAGGAATTTAAAACAACATCTCCCTATTTTGTTGACTTCGTTGTTCTGTAGTTTCTGTCCTTTTGATAGTATAACAATAGTTTTTATAATTGGGGCGACTTAGAATTCTCATTTGGAAGCAGTGCTTTCTAGGAGCTCTCAGATGGTGCCTGCCTATGATCTGGTGAAGTGGGAAGTCATGTATAGCCATTTTCACATGCATAAAATGAATAATAATGAAACAAAAGGCTCATTATGTGAGCTGGTTTGATATCAGATGAAATAAAATTTTAGGATGAATACACTGTAGAGTAGCATAAAAATTACCATAGCATGTTATAAGTAATTTGAAAGTTTGTTAGTGTTTTACTGCCATAAACAGACACCACGGCTAAGGCAACTCTTAAATGGACAACGTTTAATTGGGGCTGGCTTTTCAGTCCATTATCATCAAGGTGGGAGCATGGCAGCATCCAGGCAGGCATGATGCAGGAGGAGCTGAGAGTTCTACATCTTCATCTGAAGGCTGCCAGGAGAAACTGTCTCCCACTTCGTTAGGAGGAGGGTCTCATTGCCAGCCCCCACAGTGCAACACTTCCTCCAACAAGGTCACAACTACTCCAACAAGGTCACACCCACTCCAACAAGTCCCGTATCTCCTAATAGTGCCACTCCTTGGGCCAAGCATATTCAAACCACTGCAAAGTTCTTTTTTTTTTTTTTTTTTTTTTTTTTTTTTGGTTTTTTGACACAGGGTTTCTCTGTATAGCCCTGGCTATCCTGGAACTCACTTTGTAGACCAGGCTGGCCTCGAACCCGAGTGCTGGGATTAAAGGCGTGCACCACCACGCCCGGCTGCAAAGTTCATTCTTAAATTCAAGCTAAGCTTTGGGAAAATGAGCTCATCCTAAGACATCGATATTCTATCTTTAAAAGTTCCTTATTTCTTAGCATAAATAATGAATTTGGTATTAACTTGGCATAATTTTCTTGAAACAGATAATAGGAAGGAATGACAACTTTCTCTTGAGACTTTGTTTTAAAAGCAGGAGAATAATCTTTTGATATTTAAGTCACTTTTTTAAATAATATATTTTGTCAGTAGTTTCCCAATTTTCTTCTCTTCAGTTATTAACTAGTATGAACTACTAATGACTAGTAGATATTAAGCATCACTGCCTTTGCCTATGATCTCAACAGTGTTCCAATATATTTTTCCAATCACCTTCATGAAACCTTCACATTCACCAAGTTCTACAGTGGCGTTATACTCTTAAGATGTAGAAGCAGAAAGATCACAAGCTTAAGGCTAGCCTGTGATATACAGTGAGCTGATGATCATTTGGGGCTACGCAGGGAGGCCTCATCTCAAAATAAATAAGTAATAGCTAAGTTAATAAATAACCACTATCCCCTGCTTTGGTTCTCGAACTGAGATGAAGCCAAACAAGCCAATGTAAGATTGATGTATGGTGAATCCTTAAATTCAATTAAAAACTTTAAAAAGTATTTATTTTTGAGATTATAGTGTAATTACATAATTTCACCCTTTCCTTTCCTTGCTCTGAACTCTCCCACATGCCCTCCTTTGCTCTCCTTCAAATTCATGACCTATTTTTTCCTTAATTGTTGATATTCTAAATATATAAGTGCAGCCTTCTCAGTCTGTATAATGTTACTTGTATGTATGTTTTCAGTAGACCATTTGGTATTGGATAACCAATTGATGTGCTCTTGCCTGTGGAAACTACTTCTTCCACGCTCAGCATCCTTGGTTGCCTGCAATTCTTTATGTGGGTTGGAAGCCTTCTGGGCTTTCCTGTCCATGTTAGTGTGTTTATTGGTATTATCCTTGTTTAGGTCATGTTTAGGGTTTCTTTCATAAGCTGCCTTGGTCATAGTGTTCTGTCATAGCAGTAGAACAGTAACTAAAATAGCTCTGTTCTTTCTTCCTTACAAACTTTTTATAATAAAAATAGCAGTTCAGAGTAAGTCAATTTGGAAGGTGGTATATCCACTCAATATATTGTGCTGAACCATCTAGAAATTCACCAACTTTTAGGCTCCAAGAATTACAGTGACCACAATTTGAATTATTCTATTCACCAAAGTTTTCTTGAACAAACAACTGGCCAAACATACCACCTAGAAGTCCAACTGCCCTATTACTATTAATGTAGATTATGTCCTCAAAGGGGGGAAATAAAAGGTCAGATGAAATTTAGGGTCCTTATCGTTGAATCTTTGAGTTGTATGCTTAGCTCAGAGAATCCATGAAAGCCAAGAAACTCTAAAGGGACCACTGTGGCAAAGAGAAAGATCTTAAGGCAAGAGTAAAGGGAACTGCTGGAGAAGGATGTTTAAATGGAGAGGAGACTGGGAGCATAGGACTGAGGGTATTTGAAAAAGCTATGTGATTCACATTCATACACACAGAGAGAGAGAGAGAGAGAGAGAGAGAGAGAGAGAGAGTTTAACTGGAGTCACCCTATATAAAGGATTATGCTCACCCCAGAAGCATAGGTTGCCAAATAAAAAGGTCCATGCCAGGTGTAGTATGACTTTGCTAAATGACCTTAGCATCAAACTGTCTTCTGAGTATGTATCTCTACAACTATAGATTAGGACATATCTCAGACAGGTCTTGTCAGAAAAGAGTCTGTGTAATGGATAGATGTTAACCCAAAAATTCAAAGCCAGACAGAGTACACAGGATAAGTTTCCATGGTTATCAGCAAGATAAAGAAGACACCACTCAAGGGGGGGGGGGTGTTGATGAATTGTAAATACTAAAACCTCTGTTGATAAAAAGTAAACTTAAGAATGTAACAAGGAAAGGCATAAGACAAGCAATGACATTCGTGGTACACGCATGTGTTAGTTACATATAACAACTTATGAGAAAAACAGTTTCTTTTGGCTTACGGTTCCAGATGCACACACATCCCTCATGGAGGACAGGCATGGTTGCAGGACCAAGAAGCTGAGATCCCTCATCCCACATCCTGAACCATAAGCACAAAGCAGAAAGAGTAAAACTTAAACTAGCAATGGCTTGATTTTTAACTCAAAGTTCACCCCAGGGAACACACCCCATCCAACAAGCCTGCATCCCAAGCCATAGCACTAACTGGGCTCCAAGTGTCCAGGTACCAGAGACAATGGGAAGGGGGCATTTCTCATTCAGACCTCTGCAGTGCACCAAGACAAGACTCACCATCAGAACATCAAAGAGAGAGAAGAAAAACAGAATATTTACTAACAATTCAATTCTTGAAAAAGAAAAGACAGTGAGCATAGAACACAGAGCAGTGTTGGGAGTCTTTACGCACATTCCACAAAGAAGCTTTGCCACGTGGCCAATAATCATAAAATCTTCTCTCTTGTAGACATGCTCCTCATGTTGCTCAGCCTGGGCTTGAACTCACTATGTTGCTGAAGCTGGCTTTTGACTCCTCCCCCTCCTGATTCCTCATAAGTGCTGGGATTACAAGTGTGCACCACCATGCTCAGCTCTCTAACTTGTCTTTCACTAGGGAAGTACTAGTTGAAACCACGATAAGATACCACCTAATGCTCCCAAGAATGGCTAAACTTGAATAGACTGACCATCCCAAGCCCCGGGAAAGTGTGGAGCACTTGGAACATGGTTCAGTCCCAGTGTAAATGATGAGAGCAACTCTGGAAAGTGCTTCCAAAATAAATATTACAGCCAAAGCCTCAGCAATTTCATTTCTAGGAATGACTGCAATGGATATATGGGAAGGGCAAAAGTCGTGTGCCTAAGTATGTATCACTCTTAAATCTTAATAAAAGTTAAAACTGACAGTAGAGTAAATGTCCACGAACACAGAAAGGAAGAATTAGCTGTGTTTTACTCAGCAGAGAACAGAAACAGCTTCTACATGCTCCAACATGAATGGATCTCATACCACTATGTCCAGCAGTTGTCAGACACCAAGAGCACATACTTACTGCATGATTCTGCTTGCCATGAAGGTCAACCTCAGGTAAGGCACACCAAGTATGGGAAGTCTAAGAGTCGTGGCTGCCAGCAGGACGAAGACTCTGGAGCACACAAAATGCTGTTTCTTGATTGGATAGTGATTACCTAGGTGTATGCACTTAGAGTGTGTCATGCGGTATGTGTGCTATGTGAGTGGTGTGTGAGTGATTGTGTGTGTGTGTGTGTGTGTGTGTGTGCGCGTTGCAGTGTGTGTATGTGTGTGGTGTGTGAGGTGTGGTGTGTGAGGTGTGATGTGTGTGTGGTTTATGTATGTGTGTCATGTTTTTGGGTGTGGTATATGTGTGTGTGTAGTATGTGAGTGGTGTAGTGTGTATGTGTGTATGGTGGTGTGTTTGGTGTGTTGTCTGTGTGTGTTATGTGTGTGTGTGTGTGGTGTGTATGTGTGTAGTGTGGTATGTGTGGTGGAGTGTATGTGTTGTATGTGTGTGGTGTGGTTGTGAGGTGTGATATGTGTGTAGTGTGGTGAGTATGTGATGTGGTGTGTATGTGATGTATATGGTGTGTTGTATGTGTATGTTATATGTGTGTGGTGTGGTATGTGTGCTGTGTTGTCTCTGTGTGCTATATGTGTGCTGTTGTATGTATGTGGTGTGGTGTGGTATGTGTATGATGGTGTGTGTGTGTGTGTAGTGAGTATGTTGTGTATGTATGTGGTGTGTGTGTTTATACACTTTCCTGTATGTACATTATTTGCCAATAAAAATCAAACCCATGAAGGAGTTTAAGTTGCATAAACATCATTTTCATGTCACTTTACAGGTTTTCTCTCCTTTTATACCAAAAAAGGTGAGACTTTGGATCTTGTTCTTTGCCTTGCAGAGCTGAGATGTGTTTTGAGACACATTTCTACAGCATTCGTCCAGTGTGTTTTCATTGCTGTCTTCTTGGCCCCAGGCTGTGCCCGTTCCATATTCTTTTTAGAGTTATGAGCTGCTGCTGCTGCTGCTGCTGCTACTTTCCCATTTGACCCTAGGACAAACGCATTACCAAACATTAAAGAAAGACCAGTCACCCTGGGGCTGAAGTGAGACCTCAGCTCATCCTATATCTAATGGAACAGGGTTACTGTCGGTGTGTGTATATCTTTTTATATATGCTGTTGTAAAGGGGCCTTTATAATGAGAACATAAGAGCTTATTGTGTCAGAAGAAAACGTCTTGTTACCTCTGTGATGACTATTCTCCAAAAATTCACCAAAACATAGTTCGAGACAGTATGCAGGCAATAACCCGGAAAGACTTAGCTGGGTTTTAGCGTCTGCAGACAGAGTCAAACTCCAATCTACTAACAGTTAATGCTTGACAAGGATTCTCTCTCTCTTTGAACTTCAAGTGACTTTCCTGTTAAGACAGTTATGTCACAAAACCATTATAAGGATTTAGATGATATATTACGTAAACATCCTTGCCATAATATTTAACACATCTGGATGTTCAAGATGGGAACTCTCCACCCTTTTCATTCTTTTCCTTTTTAGGCAAAAACTAAGCCATTTCAATAGTTTTCAGTCCCGATGCATGTCATAGCATCTGACTTTAGAGACAGCAGGCCACAGGATATTGATTTTGTGAGTCCATGCAGAGCCGAGCTGCTTTCTGTGACCTCTCCCTCGTTTCCACATGAAACTTGCTTGCATTCCAGGTGGGATTAACAACATGAAAGTATTTGTAAATTTCCCTTGGTGGGAAAGAAAATACAGTATTTACTAACTCAAAAGTGTGAGAATTTATCTTGTACCTACATGTTTACTGTTCTCTTTATTTTTATTCTATGTGTGTGGGTGTCTTTCCTGCGGGTACGTCCATGTGCGTACACAGCAGAGCCTGCAGAGGCTGGAAGAGGGAGACGGGTCCCTTGGGCCTGGAGCTTCAGATGGTTGTGAGCCGCCATGTTTGCTCTCAAAATCCAAGCCAGATCTTGGAGAAGAGCAATCAGGGTTCTTAACTGCTAAGCCATTTCTCCAGTCTCTTGCATCTCTTATTATTTGTGAAGTTTCATAGCTTTGGATAAACTTCTGTCAATAACATTATAACCTAATAATGTTTTCTTTTATGAATTGACATTTGGCTACATTTCATTATAATCATTTGAAGCTGTTTTTTCTTTAAAAAAAATGCATTCCCTTGAAAATGAAAAAGGTTCTGTAGTGATCAGTATCTTCATTTTATAAGTAAAAATAAAGAAATAGAGCAACTGCCTAAGGTAACCATCGAAAGTTAAGAAAGAATGAGTCTTTTTTTGCCCTGAAAGTTGATACAAATGGTGGTGGTGGTGGTGGGGGGACAAAGTCAACAAACAGAGACAGTGAAGTCAACATTATCAAAGGTTTGGGCTCACAGTTACGGTGTCCATGCTTGCTGGTTGAGATTTTTTAAAAACATTGATTGATTAATTGATGGATTGATTGATTGTCTTAGTTCAGGTTTTACTGCTGTGAACAGACACCATGACCAAGGCAACTCTTATAAGGGCAACATTTCATTGGACCTGGCTTACAGGTTCAGAGGTTCAGTCCATCATCATTAAGGTGTGAACATGGCAGCATCCAGGCAGGCTTGGTGCAAGAGGAACTGAGAATTCTACATCTTCATCTGGAGGCTGCTAGCAGAACACTAGCTTCCAGGCAGCTAGGACTAGGGTACTAAAGCCTACACCCATAGTGACACACCTACTCCAACAAGGTCACACCTACTCCAACAAGGCCATACCTCCAAATAGTGCCACTCCCTGGGCCAAGCGTATACAAACCATCACATTTATTTATTTATTTATTTATTTATTTATTTATTTATAGCCCCTTCTTCCTTTCCTCCTAGTCCCTTCCTCTCCTCCTCCCCTCATTCTTCCCTCCCTTTCTCCTCAAAGAAAGGGATGGCTATCAACCCATCTTGGGATATCAAGTTGCAATAGGACTAGGTGTATCTTCTGTTGAGCAGGGCAGCCCAGTTAGGGTAAAGGGGTACAAAGGCAAACAACAGAGTCAGAGACAACCCATGCTCTAGTTGTTAGGGGTCCCACATGACAATCCAGCTACATATCTGTTACATATGTGTAGCAGGGCTAGGTCTGCTCCATGAATGCTCTTTGGTTGGTGGTTCAGTCTCTGGGAGCCCCTAGGGGTCCAAGATAGTTTATTCTGTAGGTTTTCTTGTGGTGTCCTTGACCTCTCTTGTTCCTTCAATCCTTCCTCCTTCTCTTCCACAGGATTCCTCAAGCTCAGCCTATCTGGCTCTGGGTCTCTGCATCAGTTTCCATCAGCTGCTAGGCGAAGCCTCTCAGAGGACACTTATGCTAGGTTGCTGTCTGCAAGTATAGGATAATATTATTAATAATGTCAGAGGTGGTCATAAAGCCAGGCTTTGGTGCCTTCTGTAGCAATCAAGGCTCTGTGCGCTGCCTCCGTATCCATCTGCCCTGTTGGCACCACAGAACTGTTCAGGACGACCTGGCACGCTGAAGCCTGGAAGAGTGCAATTAATAAAGATGTGGACACCTTTCTTCATACTGCCCCTTCCAGGTCACATGGGGAGCAGGCCAGTATCAGCAGATGCTTTTAAAGACTTGCAGCAGTTCAGATAAAATACTAGTTACTCAGTAATCTGACTACAGCATTTCTATAGCCTACTGCCATTGACTTTGTTTCCATCAGGGAAATTGCTAACTTAGTTTCTGCCTGTCTTAGTGACTCTTCTATTGCTCTGAATAGACACCATGACCAATGCAACCTGTATAGGTAGACATTTAATTGGGAGCTTGCTTACAGTCAGAGGGTTAGTCCATGAGCATCATGGCAGGGAACACAGCAGCAAGCCAGCAGGAGTGGCGGTGGAGCAGTAACTGAGAGCTTGCATCTGATCCATAAGGAACAGGTAGAGAGAGATCCTGGGCCTAGTGTGGGCTTTTGAAACCTCACAACCCAAACCCAGTGACGTATTTCCTCCAATAAGAACACAACTACTCCAGCAAGGCCACACCTCCTAATCCTTCTCAAATAGTTCCAGTGACTGGGGACCAAGCATTCAAATGAGCCTGGGGGCCATTCTTATTCAAACCACCACAGAGCTTGGGTTATCAATGTTTAGGATTCTTTTATCAGGATTCAATTATTCAATGCAATACTTTACAAATAAAAGTCCATGGAAGGTTCCTCGGTATGTTGCCACTCTTACTGAACTTGTATGGCCCCTAGAATATGAGTCGGTCCCTGCTGCAATTGTGGTATCATTGATTAGCAGGTGATGGCAGTGAAGGACCTATAGATGGTTTGCTCTCATTCGTTCGTGGCTTATTTTGTCACTATGGCACTGACTCCATTTCAGTCTTTTTTTTTTTTTTTTATATTCCAAAGACTTAAAAGAGGTTGAGAAGAACATAATCCTTGAAGTACATTCTAGCTTATAAATGGAAAACAAAGACCCCTCCCTCTATTTTAGTGGTTCTTATCCAGAGTGTGAGAAAAAAAATCTCATGTATAAGCCTTTTAGAAAATCTAGTGCATGGTATCTGAATGCAGTTCCACAGGACACTTTTTACTGCCCCTCTCTAGACAATGCTACTGAGACTTTGGGGTGAAGAGTCAGAGAGCAATGTGTATAGCTGTCTTGTTCAGGCCAATGTTTGTTACGTAGCAGCCAGCTGGCTTTGAGTCCCTGCTGCTGTTTCCCAGGAGTGTGATTCTGTGCAAGATGCTTAACCAGTCGCTCATCGTTTTTCTCTTGTGAAAGAGACACATGGTGATAGTAATAGGGCATACGTTAGAGGATCGCTGGTAGGAAGACCCAGACAGATGTAGCTGAAACAACCTCTCACATTGTGTATACCATACGCAATGGTACAAACACTTGCCAGTCACTTCTACCTTATACTAAAGTGAAAAATTCTCCCTAAAACCAAGGAGAGCCTCCTTGTAATTTATGCATCCTCTTAAACTGGTGAATATATTGCTGCTCCTAAACATTGGATTAAAATTGTCTGCTGTCGCCTGTGCGTCGTCCCCATAATCACATACTACACAGTGGGGAACAACCGACAACTAACTATACTACTTCACTAAGGTGTGGATTATTTATAGCTTTATTTTATTACAAAAGGATTAGGGGCAGTAACTTATAAAATATATGATGCAATAAGTTAAAAGTTAATAAACTCAGACTAAAATAGAAACAAGAGTAAGAAGACAGATTAGTTCTCTACATTTGGCTCCCAAACTACCCAGTAGGCATTGGAATCTTGGCCCTGAACTCATTCAGGCCTAAACGCATACACAGCATGTACAATAATATTATCAACACAGAGAAAGAAGGGTGAGTTTTAGTGTTGCTCTTTTAATAAGCAGAGAAATTTAGATTTTTAGAAAGCTAAGTACATTTCTGCAATTCATTCAGTGTGTTATTGACCTGTGAAATGCCAATTTTCAAATGTTATTTGTTTTACCTAAAATGACATAAATTGTGTCATCTCCATTGGATAAAATATAAAGTCTTTATAAGTGTTTGCTAGTCGTTGCTACTCCCACAGAAGACAACTGTTTGGAGTCAGTGTCCAAAGAAATGAGCCTACCATGTGTGCCAGCTACAGTGCTTCCACCCTATGATTCATTTTTATCAAACCTCCAACCAGCATGGGGTTAGCTCTACAGGCTTTAAAAGGAGACAAATGAGAACTTGAGAAGCTTGGCCTACGATGACCCCACAATCTTCTCTGGACATCCTTCCTTTGTCTTGTCAAACAACTGCCATTGGTATAAGCCTACAGCTGGATATACAAAGCTCCCACCCTGGACAGCTTCCTGGCAGGCAGATAGCTTGGCTTTGTATTCTCTGAGCAGCCAGAGACCGCGCAGTGTTCTTGTGGGCAAATCCACTATCTAAGACAAGAGAAAGACAGAATAGCTCTCAAGTAATGAGGTTTTTAGAAAGCCATTCTGTGCTCCAACACTGTTAGCTCTGGGCTTGACTGTAGAAACATTTTACTCTCTGTTTCAGATGAGAAAAGTTTGTAATGTCATACTTTAGTGATGAGTGAAGCTAACTTTTTTTTTGGATTGTCTTTTTAGTACATTTATTCTGAGACTAAAAGTTTCTGAGGACCTTCAGAGTTTTGAGGCTCTTCTACACATTCTGAACAGATTTGTATGTATAATATATATGTAAAAGTCTCCTTCCCACATAGCTAACACTTCTTTTGATCTTGTGGAAAGTGATATGTTGGCAAGAAAGGTAGGATATAAGATATCTTAACCCATTTTCTCCTGATGCAGCAGAATACCATAGATTGAGTAATTTGCAAAGATAGACGCTAATGTCTTCACAGTTCTGGAAGCTGGAAAGGTTGACAGCATGCTCTGGTATCTCATGAGGTCTTTGTTCTGTTACACAGCATGGGGAAAAGGTAGTGAGCCTGTGTGTGATCCAGAGAAGCAGACCAGGGCTAGAGACCTGGCTCAGTGGCTCACTGTGTATCCACAAAGCCCAGAGTTTAGATCCCAGTTTCCAAGTAACAAGTTGTGTATCTCACAAATGCCTGCAACTCTAGCTTTGAGGGATCCAACACGCTCTTCTGGCCTCCATGCACACACACACACACACACACACACACACACACACATGCACAGGTAGAGAGGGATGATTAAAACCTAAAACAAAATTAGGCCAAACTAATTTTTTTTATCTCTAGCCCAATCCTGTAATAACAATGTTAATTAATTCATAGGACTAGAGCCATAAAAAAAAAACAGAGCAATAATTTAAGACCAGAGTCCTTAACAGTAGTACAGTAGTAATTACATGTTAGTGTATATTCTGGAGAAAATAGTCAACCTCCTGGCCAGTGTCATTTTCATATGGGTCCTAAGTTTGAGAAAGTCTATGTTTCTGTCCACCGCACTGTCAGCTCCCATATTCTAATTACTAATTCTCACCTGCTCTGGAAACTTCTCTTCCTCAAGACCTTCACTGAACTGGTTTCTTGAAAAACTCCCACAGGCCTCCAGGGCAAGGAACCCAACATTATGAACAGATATCTCCTCCTCTGGAAACAGGGTCTCTGGCCAAAGCAACTCTTTGGTGGGGTCTGAAACCCCAAGACTCTATTTTTCCTTCCTTCCTTCCTTCCTTCCTTCCTTCCTTCCTTCCTTCCTTCCTTTCTTTCTTTCTTTCTTTCTTTCTTTCTTTCTTTCTTTCTCTCTCTCTTTCTCTCTCTCTTTCTTTCTTCCTTCCTTTCTACCTTTCTTCCTTTCTTCCTTTCTTCCTTTCTTCCTTTCTTCCTTTCTTCCTTTCTTCTCCTCAGCCCCGAGTACATACTAAGCAGCAGTGGATGCAGGATGGATTGGTTCACTTTATAGAAGATATGAATCTAATTTTCCTTCCCTTCTCTGGTTGTCCTTTATGAGGCCTAACTTCAGTCTCTGCACTCATCTGAGGACTTTTCTATGATATCTCACTTGTGGGTCTGTCTGAAATTGTTCCAGCACCCTCAGTTTAACTGTTGGCTCCAGCACCAGTCGGTTCCTATGGAAGGAGGGCTACCATCAGAAGTTCCTTTCAGGAAACACAACAGGCTTTTTGAACTTTGTTTCTTGAGTCTCTTGAGAACATTATGAACCCCTTTACCCTGGAGTGATGTCCTTCCAGGACCTGGAGTCACTGATTCGCTGTCTCAACATGGGACAACACCCTTCTGGCTGTTCATACTCACCACTGGGATGTATTCTAAGGAAATGAAGTAAATTTGATTCTCAGATCCTGGGAAGGAAATGCCTTGTGCTATTAAAATACCACCAGATCTTTCCCCATAAAATAAATGGACCTAGTTCTAGTTTCTGTCTCATCATTTCCTAACACCAATTATCTTACGTCACTAACCTACGTCAACATAACAAACTTTACCTTTGTCATTCTGCCTTCACTGCTCACTCTCAATATTTAGGCTAAGCTCTATGTGAAATTTTCTACGTTGTTTTTACTGATGTTATACTCTGATTAAATATGATTATGTAAATCATATTTAATAACATATGTCTTTTGAGTTTGTTTATTAGAGTACTCATAATTATTGATTTGATATAATTTCTTACAAGTATCCTGCCAATTGTCCCACTGCTAGTCTATGCCTATAATTTGAGGGTTTTATTCTTCACAAAATTATCAAGAAAATGCAACCTAAGAAGTTTTGATTCAAATTGGTTTATATGTAAGAAAATGTATATATGTGTAATCCAACTTCCTTCAAATGCATACAAATGGAGAAACCTAACAAATTAGTCATTTAATATTTGTAGATAGAATAATAATAGAAATGATTGTAAGACTGTTAGTACATTCTTCTTAAGATATTATTAATATTTTCTATGTTTTCAATACAATATCCTGGGTACTTAAGTAACATTTACAAAAACTGGTTTAAAATCCTAATATTGTACTCACTCGTGGGCCAGCAAGTGGATCAGTTTTAAGCTGCTTACTGAACAAACCTGGCAACCTGCACTCAGTTCCCAGAACCCATGTCAAGGCAGACGGAGAAAATTAACTCCACAAGACCATCCTCTGACCTGCTCATTTGTGTGTGTCAAATAATAAATAAAAATAATAAATAAAATAATATTTAGGCAAATAATAAATAAAAATCTTTAGAAAGATAATTACTTATGCTTCCTGCTAAGTTTGTCAGGATTAAAACTACTTAGTATAACCACATTAAATTTGGTCTGACAGTCTGATTGCTTTTGTCATGCTCAATCTAGATGTTAAATAGCTAAATTTTAAACTCCTATTCCTTCTTTAAGATTGGTTTAATAGACATCATGGATATCCAACAGCCACATTGGAGGCTAAACTCAGTTCAGTGAGAACTAAGGGCCTATGAGAATAGGTTCTGTTTTCACCTTTACTCTAGGGAGCCAGGAAACGAGGTTGAAAGCCTTTGCAAAAGTTCTATAGTTCCAGTAAGCCATTTGTCCTCTTGATTAGAGAGATCATTGAGACTCCAGAGGATGGATTCCCAATAATGTCTTTACAGAGGGTAATGTCCTTAACATTTCCCAGTAAAACTCCACGGTCAGTGAGTCAGTTTTATGTCAATTTGATACAAGCTAGAATCCCTTGGGAAGAGAGCCTCACATGAGAAAGTAACTCCAGCAGACTGGCTTGTAAGCCAGCCTGAGGAGCATTTTCTTGATTAGTGACTGGTGTGGAAGGGCCACACACACTGTGGACAGTGCCATCCCTGGTCAGAGGGTCCTGAGACATAAGAATGCCTCGAGGAGCAAGCCAGTCAGTAAGCAGCCTTTGTAGCTTCTTCTTCAGTTCCCTGAGGGATGAAACTTTTCACCTGAGAGGTGTAAACTAAAACTAATTATTCCCTCCTCATGTTTCTTTTGACCTTGGTGTTTTAAAACAGCAATAAAAAACCCTAAGACAGTCAGTGAGAAGCTGATCCATCCCAACAGGTGACACAGCTGGTAAAGGGTAACTGCAGAATACACCGAGCTCCTCCTAAAACCCCACAAGGAACGCTGTGGAGCCTCCCAACATAACCAGTGTGTTAATCCTGGCCACCTACAGGACCTTAAGCACCCAAGTGGACAGTATGGGAACAGTATGGACAATAAGAGTAAGATAATTAATATTACTAAAAATTAATTTCTGTCCAATCTCAGGATTCTCATCTTAATCCAGATCAGCTAACAGACCAGGTGTAGCTGCTTGTATTCTCATGCTAATTACGTACCACAAACTGTTCACACACGTGTCCACATGCAAGACACTGATGACCCCTGCCCCCAGTAGGTTCTGATTGGTAAATAAAGATGCCAATAGCCAATGGTTAGACAGGGCAGGCAGAGGCAGGACTTTTAGGATTCTCAGGCTAGGGAAAGAGAGGAAGGGGAAGGAGATCCACGATGCCAGAGAAGAGTGGAAGACTTTGCTGTCAAGTGAAGTAGCCGGGAGAGTATGGCCAGCTGGATAGCCCTCTGGGTCCAGAGCACCCAAGATAGAATGTAGGATTTAGTAAGTAATAACTCGGGATTATCAGAGGGGGTGGAGGGGTGGGGGTGAATTAGCTGCATGGAGGTTAGGAAGTGGCCCAGCCATTGCACTGATTAAGGTATATCAAAATATAAAGGCTGAGTCTTTCATTCAGGAACCCAGAGCATTGGGG
Organism: Mus caroli; assembly: GCF_978045245.1. Taxonomy (NCBI): domain Eukaryota; kingdom Metazoa; phylum Chordata; class Mammalia; order Rodentia; family Muridae; genus Mus; species Mus caroli. The sequence continues at coordinate 37,446,622 of NW_028227258.1, forward strand.
TGGATATTGAGGAACACATTTACGGGATTTATTTAATTATTCTAATTCTACAACCTGGTGAACCTAAAGACCTGCAGAGGCAGTTAGTTATTCCGTTAAGCAACTTAGCCAAGATAGAAGGGATCCCTAGACCATCACTGGGCAACTGATACACACTGATTGTCACATATGAAAACGTGTTTATTTTCTTCTGTTTAATGGTGTCTTCTCCATACTCCAAATTTCTTGTCCCCAGGCACAACGTGCCTTCACACCATCGTACCAAACAGGCAGCCTTTGCTCTTAATGCTGAGCTTCTTCCTCTACCTTTTTCTTCCTGTTGCTCCGTCTTTAGCACTCACAGACCAAGCACGTGCTAGCCCAAAACTTCAGATGACACTGGAACAGTTGAATTCATCTCAGCAGTTACAGTTTCCAGGACAGTCAGCTCTACATTTGCTGACTGATGCTAAGGGTAGAATATGCATTACGGTCAAAGAAGAATGCTGTGTTCACACAAGCAGACATGACAATAAAGCATCGCAACAAAGTCACCAAGATATCATCAAACACGCCAGTGACCTTGGGGAGACAGAACAAAAGGAAGATTTGACTGGTGGGATTTTAAAATATCTATCTGGTCCTGGGTCTAGACCACCAGCCAAGGAGTATGCCTGGAGGGATCCATGGCTCTAGATATATATGTAGCAGAGGATAGCCTTGCCTGAAAGCTATGGGAAGGGAGCTATGGAGAGGTTTGATGCCCCAGCGTAGGGGATGCTGGAGTGGTTGGTGGGCAGGAGAGTGTGGGTGGGTTGGGGAGCATCCTCATAGAGGCAAAGGGGAGGGGGAAGGGCAGATGTGGGATTGGAGGGGGGTGATGGAAGGGGTAACCTGGAAGTGGGATATCATTTGAAATGTAAAGAATGTAATGATTTTTAAAATTATACATACAAAATTATATATATATATATATATATATATATATATATATATATATATTCTCCTAGATGTCCTGGTTGCTTCCCTTCCTGGGGCCACCCTCTAGGGTTCAGCAGCTCCATCTTCAGGTGATTCTTCAGCCAGGCTTTTGATCCTTGCCATAAGATGCACTACTTAAAACCCCTGTACCACACAACCCAGACCATTGAGCAAAACTGCCCTTGAATATGTTTCATTTTTGTGGCACCTCATGGAACAACTACAAGAGAAATAAATGATAGGTAGAGACAGTGTTCAGTGTGTCAGCTCAGTTTGGAAAAGCTCCTGAAGAAGAGACCTCTAATGTCACAAGATTGGGTTTCTTGCTCTGTCAGAATGGAATGTACTGGAAGTCCATGATTGAAAGACCAGAAAAGGAACAAGATGTGGAAAGACCCAGTGTGAGCTGGGTTCAAAACAGATGCCCCAAAGGAAACCTGTGACTTCATTCTACTCAAACAGTGAAACCGGAGTAGAAGATTGATGTGTTCCAACAAATTTAGCCTATACCACAGGTCACTGTCATTTGCATGCCAAGAATTATATGCCTAGAAACTACATACAAATGTGACTCACCCTGACAAAATGTGCACCCCTCCAAAATGGAGTCCCTACAACCTGTTTCTATACACAGAGGTTCTACTGTTATGGTTATCTCTAGTCCTCTTTGCAGTATGCTAAATAAAATACTTCTTTCTACTGTGGTTTAAAGGGTGAATTCCTTCACCCTAAATCCCCCACGTCTATACCTATAGATCACGACCTCTGTGGCAAACCTCTGTCTCCAAAATTATTTACATTACAATTCATAACAGTAGCAAAATTACAGTTATAATGTAGCAATGAAAATAATTTTATGGTTGGGGTCACCACAACATAAGGACCTGTGTTAAAAGGTGGTCCAATGGGGAAGGTTGAGAACCACTAGTCTAGAGATTTTGATAGAGCTGGTTCTCTATTGTCTTCATGGCTGTGGTGTCATAAGTTTTAAAGTCAGTAAGTGGGTTACGTCTTTGTTTTCCTTTAAGAATGTCTGCTATTTTATATAAGAATCTTGAAGCTCCATACAAGTCTGTATCTTAAGACAGGTCTGTCAGTTTCTATGAAAAGATAAATCAGTATGAACTTTAATAGTCATCGTGTTGAATCTGTAGAATGCTTCAGGGAAGAACTGCCATCTTGATAACTTTAAGTCTTTCAGACCCCGGACAAAAGGTATCTCCCCATCGCTTAGATCTTTATTTAGGTGATGATCATATATATTTCAATGTACTCTCGTTATGCATCTTTTGTTAGGTTAAGTCTAAATATTCTGTTCTTTTTGATACTGTTACTAATGATGCTATTTTCTCACATTCATTTCTCTTTAAGCCATTGCTATTGGGTAGTAATATAACCTTTTTTTTTTCCATGCATAGGCCTTGAGTTCTGTGATCATTATGTAACGATATGGTCATTTCCTCCAGGCATAATATGACCGTTGCCATCATGAGGCATAGCTGTAGCCATGGTAACAAAATAAGCAAAACAATACAGTTGTTTTGTTTAGCTCTAAAGTCAGGGCCATGGAGCTGTAGACATTCCAGAGTATAAGGACACAGAGAGGATCACCAGCCCCTCGACAGCAATCCCAACCACCATTCCTTGGCACTTTCCTTTCCCGAATCATATCATCTTGAGAGGTATTGTTGGAAAACCAGGGCTTTTGAGTCACTTATGCTGTTGTAAATAACCCCTCACCCGTGTTCCTGCAAATAGCTTCAATGTGCCCGCTGTTTCACCGAACTGGACTTAGATGGAATAATGTCTTTAGTCTGTCAGTGTCCTATCTGGGGTGCATGGCTATTTGTTTACTGTTCCCTAGGTGTCTTACTCACTGTTCTATTTCTGTGAAGAGACACCATGACCAAGGCAATTCTATGAAGAAAATGTTTATTAGGGGTTACTTATAGTTTCAAGGGGTCAGTCCATTATTATCATGGCCAGGAGCATGGCAGCATACATGGTGCTGGGATGGTAACTACGTCCTGAATCACAGGTCAAGAGAAAGTGTATGAGAGAGGGAGGAAGGAAAAGAGAGAGGGAGGGAGGGGAGGAGGGAAGGGGTGGGCAGAGAGAGAGAGAGAGAGAGAGAGAGAGAGAGAAGGAGAAGAGGGAGAGAGAGAGAGAGAGAGAGAGAGAGGAGAGAAGGAGAGAAGGAGAGAAGGGATGGGGAGACATACACACATACAGAGAGAGAGAGAGGCAGAGATAAAGACAGAGACAGGGAGACAGAGACAGAGTGAGAACTTGACCTAGTCTGACCTTTTGAAACCTCAAAGCCTACTCCAAATAACAGACTTTCTCCAATAAGGCCACACCTCCTAATCTTTGTAATTTCTTTAAATAGCACCACTCTCTGGTGACTAAGCACTCTGTGGGGGCATTTTTATTTCCATGGTGGTTCCAAGATAAAGCATAGGACAAATGGTGAACTTTATATATTATTTGTGATGGGTAAAGATGTATGTGTACGTGCATGTGTATGTTCAAATGTTCTAGGGTTTTCTAAGGTTTTTCTCAGTATGATACAAGAATAATAAACACTACAATAAAGATAGTTTTATTTTTCTATTTAAAACTTCTTTTTTCACCTAATCACTTGGCTAGAACCTTCACTCTGTTGTTGCATAAAAGAAAGTAGATATTCCTTTCTACTACTGAACATAAAAGACATACTGAACATTCAGACACTTACCATTGAGTATAGTTATATTATATATGGTATAATTACATGTATATAATTATATACAAGTACACTACTAGGCGCATAACAATCATTGCTTTTCACATTTGCACCAGCCAACTATGCATCCCAAGGCTAAACCCAATTTAATGTTAAATGACTTCCATTGGCCTAGAGCCGTGATCACCAAATGTAACCTTCAGATCAGTGATTCCACAGGATGCGAATAGTTTGTGGTGGCTAGTTTTATGTCAGCTTGACAAATACCAGAGTCATTTGGGTAGAGGGACCCTCAACTGAGAAAATGAATGTCCCCATTGACCTGTGGGCAAGCCTGCAGTACATTTTCTTGACTGAAAATTAGTGTGGGAGGGCCCAGCTCACTGTGGGTGGAGCTATTTTTGTGCTGTTGGTCCTGAGTGATATAAGAAAGCAGGTTGACACCTTCAGCTAGTTCAAGCAACTTTACTATGTTGTTTTATCCCATTTTAAAAAGAATAAATCATGTTCATAGGTGCAAGAAATCTATGGCATTGTCCTGGCTAATGTATGTCCCAGTCCTGGCTCAGTAGCTGTGTCCTTAATATAATTACTTACAAAATCAGCCAGGGCAATGATGGGGAGTGGATGGGTTGGGGAGCAGGGGGAAAGGGAAGGGGACAGGGGATTTTTGGAGAGAAAACATTGAAAATGTAAATAAAGAAGAATATCTAATAAAAAAGAGAAAAATCAGCTCTGAATATGTTGTGAGATTGGGAGGGAGGGAGGGAGAGAGACAGAGAGAGAAACAGAGAGAGAGAGAGAGAGAGAGAAAGACAGAGAAAGAGAGAAAGAGAGAGAAAAAAATCCTTTACTGTGAAAACACATAAATTTGAGTTTGTAGCATCGTAAATCACCAATTACTTCTGAAAAAAAGATACTCATTAAGAAAAAAAAATCCCTCTGCCCCTTTCTGTGCCTTCCTTTACGTTCAGGATTCTGTCTTCATGATGCCCAGAAAACTCTTGGGGATAGAGTAGAGTTCAGTAAACACTTCATTCAAATGCAACTGCAATATCACAGCCCTTGGGAGGCTTTTTATTTTTATTTTTTCAAATTTAAACGAGATCTGTTCTTCTGAATTTTCATGCCCAGAATGTGTGAGTGCTAACATAATTGAAAAGTTTGCTAGAAGGACTGAACGTGTGTGCTCTAGCAGACTAGTCTGTCATAAAGGACTTACATATTTATATGCAAATAAATTACAAGCATCTACTTCATATAACATGTTTTATTTTGCATGTCATGCCTACCACTAACTTTCCTTATGCTAATAAAAGGTCATTAAATGCTTTATTTTGTCAAGAAAAAAAAAAAGAAAGAAAGCAGGTTGAAGAGGATGGCTTAGTCGGCCATCAGTGGGAGGAGAGGCTCTTGGTCTTGAGTAGATCATATGCCCCAGTACAGGGGAACGCCAGGGCCAGGAAGCAGGAGTGGGTGGGTTGAGGAGCAGGGCACGGGGAGGATATAGGGGGCTTTGGGGGATAGCATTTGAAATGTAAATGAAGAAAATATCTAATAAAAAATAAATTGGAAAAATAAAAAATAAAAATAAAAAGCTAAAAAGAAAGAAAGAAAAGAAAAGAAAAGAAAAGAAAAGAAAAGAAAGAAAAGAAAAGAAAAGAAGAGAAAAGAAAAGAAAAAGAAAAGAAAGCAGCTGAACCAGCCAAAGGAGAGGACACCAGTAAGCAGCACTCCTCTATGGCCTCTGCACCAACCCCTGCCTTCAGGTTCCTGTTCTGTTTGAGTTCCTGCCCTGACTTACTTCAGCAATGGACTGTTACCTTGAAGTGTAAGCTGAAATAATCCCTTTCCTAAATTGCTTCGGGTCACAGTGTTTTATCACAATAGAAACCCTAACTAAGATATAGCTGCCCTATGAAAAAGAAAGAAAACTACGTTTTGGAAATGCTGGCTTATACTTAGATTTCTCACAGCAGAATATATAAGAGAAGATAATATGACTGTGACCTTCTAAGAGTGAAGTATTGTGCTTATCCATCCAGACTATCTTTTTTTTTTTTTTTTTTTTTTTTTTGGCACTTTAAACCATGGATGGTTTAGTCTGGATGCCTTTTTTTTTTTTTTTGATTTTTAATATTTTTATTGCATATTTTCCTCAATTACATTTCCAATGCTATCCCTAAAGTCCCCCATAGCGCCCCCCACTTCCCTACCCACCCATTCCCATTCTTTTGGCCCTGGCATTCCCCTATATTGGGGCATATAAAGTTTGCAAGTCCAATGGGCCTCTCTTTCCAGTGATGGCCGACTAGGCCATCTTTCGATACATATGCAGCTAGAGACAAGAGCTCCGGGGTTCTGGTTAGTACATCATGTTGTTCCAACAATAGGGTTGCAGATCCCTTTAGCTCCTTGGGTACTTTCTCTAGCTTCTCCATTGGGAGCCCTGTGATACATCCAATAGCTGACTGTGAACATCCACTCCTGTGTTTGCTAGGCCCCGGCATCGTCTCACAAGAGACAGCTATATTTGGGTCCTTTCAGCAAAATCTTGCTAGTGTATTGAATGGTGTCAGCGTTTAGAAGCTGATTATGGGACGGATCCCTGGATACAGCAGTCTCTAAATGGTCCATCCTTTCATCACAGCTACGAACTTTGTCTCTGTAACTCCTTCCCTGGGTGTTTTGTTCCCAATTCTAAGAAGGTGCACAGTGTCCACACTTTGGAAAAGCCTTGAAGATATGGGCACAGGGGAAAAATTCCTGAATAGAACAGTAATGGCTTGTGCTGTAAGATCGAGAATTGACAAGTGGGACCTCATGAAACTACAAAGCTTCTGCAAGGCTAAAGACACCATCAATAAGACAAAAAAACCACCAACAGATTGGGAAAGGATCTTCACCTATCCTAAATCAGATAAGGGACTAATATCCAATATATATAAAGAACTCAAGAAGGTGGACTCCAGAAAGTCAAATAACCCCATTAAAAAATGGGGCTCAGAACTGAACAAAGAATTCTCACCTGAGGAATACCGAATGGCAGAGAAACACCTGAAAAAATGTTCAACATCCTTAATCATCAGGGAAATGCAAATCAAAACAACCCTGAGATTCCACCTCACACCAGTCAGAATGGCTAAGATCAAAAATTCAGGTGACAGCAGATGCTGGCGAGGATGTGGAGAAAGAGGAACACTCCTCCATTGTTGGTGGGATTGCAAGCTTGTACAACCACTCTGGAAATCAGTCTGGCGGTTCCTCAGAAAATTGGACATAGTACTACCGGAGGATCCAGCAATACCTCTCCTGGGCATATATCCAGAAGATGTCCCAACCGGTAAAAAGGACACATGCTCCACTATGTTCATAGCAGCCTTATTTATAATAGCCAGAAGCTGGAAAGAACCCAGATGTCCCTCAACAGAGGAATGGATACAGAAATTATGGTACATTTACACAATGGAGTACTACTCAGCTATTAAAAAGAATGAATTTATGAAATTCCTAGCCAAATGGATGGACCTGGAGGGCATCATCTTGAGTGAAGTAACACAATCACAAAAGAACTCATACAATATGTATTCATTGATAAGTGGATATTAGCCCAAAACTTAGGATACCCAAGATATAAGATACAATTTGATAAACGCATGAAACTCAAGAAGAATGAACATCCAGACTATCTTGTCATGCTGATTTTCTATTATACTTTAAGTCAGTGGCTCTCAACCCTCCTAATGTTGCAATCCTTTAACACAGCTCCTCATGTTGTGGTGACCTGAACCATAAAATTATTTTCATGGCTACTTCGTAACTGTAATTGTGCTACTGTTATGAATCGTAATGCAAATATTTACAGAGACAGAGGTTTTGCTAAAGGGGCTGGGAACCACTGCTCTAAGATTTTTCTTTCCCCAAGAATTTTCATGAACCATCTCTGGCAGGTTATAGTGATTCTAAAAGGCCAAAACCCGAGGGAGCATCAAGCTGGTTGTAACCAGAAGCGAAGAGATCTGCTTGCTGGAAGAGGCCATTTTTGCATATGGTGTGAGCTTTCGGGGGAGACATGGGTTTTGTTTTCCCTGGGAGAGGGTGGGATGGGAAAATGGTTGCATAGGAGTTCCAAGAAAGACAGTTTACAGCTTTGGCCTTTTTTCTTTGTCCCCAAACTTGTACATCGCATTCTATAAAGTTGATATATATATTTATCAATTTTAAATCTGTTGCTATAAAATTGATTTATATTTATTAATGCTTGTAGAGTATCTCTCTTGTACCAGGTTGCCCCTCCCTTCCTCTCCTTCTCCCTCTCTTCCTCTCTCTTGCTTTCTCTCTCTCCCTACCTTTTTCTGTGTGTCTGTGTGTTTACATGTGTATGACTGCATGTGTTCATGTGTGTGTGTTAGGCATCATGCTATATATTCAGTAATCTAGGTGATAGAGTGTGTGAATTTGTAGCAGCAGTGAAGACGGACAGAAATGTTCATATTCTGTTTGTCTGTTCAATTTAAATGTGGTCACAGGAATTCTTGGAAACTTGGATAAGAGATGTGGGAGAAGGAAGAAGCTAAAATGACTACAACGTTTTAGTGCTGTTTATCAGTAAGAAGAAAAAGGATGTGGGCAGACTAGAGGGGAAGGTGACGTTCAGTTTTGGAGCATGCTGTGTTTTCATTTGCTAGATATTTCATCACTTAATGTGGGGACTGTATCTGCTCTTCATTTTATAATAGATCATCCAACTAACATCATCCGAGGTACCAGCTTACCAATGTGCTGCTCAGGGAATATCTGAAAAGAGAAAAAGTAGAGTTGATGCATGCTATTTATACTATCCTTACTTTTTGGTTTTTGTTTGTTGGTTGCTGGTTAACTGGTTAGTTGGTTGGTTGGTTTTGGGGTTTGGTTGGTTGGTTGGTTGGTTTGGTTTTTTTAAACAGGGTTTCACTCTGTAACCCTGGCTGTCTTGGAACTCATTCTATAAACCAGACTGACCCTAACCTCAGAGGTCTGCCTGCTCTACCTCCCAAATGCTGGGATTAAAGAAGTATGCCACCAAACCCTGTGATATCTAGTCCTCAGTTGGCACTCCATCCATTTTATTGAACTATAATTTATTGTTTGTTTGTTCACTGAGACAAGGTTTTACTGTGTATCCCAAGGTGGCCTTCAATCTGTGATCCTCCACAGCCTATTAGACTCTGGGATTATAGTTCTGTGGCACCACAGCAGGCCTGACAGCTTTTAACAACTTTTACCCACGCATTAAAATAATTTTTGATCCTGTCCTATAGAGAATAGTGTCAACAACAACAACAAAATAATAAAAAGCTAAAGCTCTGTTTGTCTTCTGAAATGAAGAATCACGCTGCAGGCCTTGGCATTTAAAATGGGTATTCAAGGTTGATATATAATGACTCAATAAATGACAAGTAAGTGACTCAGTAAAAAAAGATGTCTTCTGCTGGCCCAGGAGGTGAGAGAGGCATCTGAATGGTCACCCAGTCCTTGAGTGAGGAGGGGGAGGGATGTCCCTCTGTAGGACATCAAGAAGGGTGTGGCACTTTGCTTTTCTTGCTGGTCTGATCTCGGGCTTCCCTTGCAGAGAGGCGGGGCCTTATGACTGATGCTCTGAAGAAGAATGCAAATGGGGGTGACGTTTCCAGGTCTGCTTCATGACCTCCCCACTCCAAGTCTCTGCTCGGCACAGTCTCAGATGTGTGTATTTTACCTTACAGTGTATGGAATAATAATAGTAGCAGTGATAAATGCTAATAAAAGTCTCGTTACACACTAACCACGTGCCAAGGAGTATGTAAGGCACTTTGAATACTTAAATTTATTTCTCATAAGAATCCTTCTGCTCCCGCTTTCCCACGAGTGGGATTACAGGTGTGAGTCACCATGCCAACTGGAGACAGACATGTTGTCGTGCTGTGTTGTCTACTAGCTGCAGGAAGCCATTTGAATTGAGATTAAGAACTGTTAAAAATAAAATAGCATTGAAAGCTGAGTAGGCTGCATGGCGGCCACCACACTGAGCTGCCCCAGTGCAGAATGTTCTGCCGTCTCCGAGTATGTCACAGAAAGCCCCATCGAAAGTGCTGCTCTAAAATGGAGGGTTTATGGTCAGAATTAATTATGTCAAAAATAATTCACAGATCTAACTTATTAGCGATTTTTTTCCTTTCTACACCATTTTTCGGAGGGTTTCATTAACAATGAACCTGAGCATTGAGAGTAAGTCCTGTTGCCCCGTTGCCTCCCTCTGGGGAAGACACCAACCATGGGTCAAGCAAGCTGGAGGAAGCCTAAAGGAAGCCAGGAAGAGAGTAAAAGTAATGCCCAGCTCATCCCTCCAGCTTGTGGGCCACTAAGGGGCATGCTATTCAGTGCCCATGAGAAACTGAGCCTTTACAGCTTCCTTAATGAGGAATGGTGGCACTGTGGAGCATTGTGTGACTCAGTTGGGCCTTTAGCCTAAGACCCAAACCTACACAATTAAAAAGCACAACTGTCTTCTGAGAGTCCCCACACAACAGCTGATGGAAACAGATGCAAAGACCCACAGTCAAACATCAGGTGGAGCTCAGGGGGTCTCGTGGAAGAGAAAGCAGAAGGATCTAGGGAGTCAGAGGGGTCAAGGACACCCTAAGAAGACCTACAGAGCCAAGGAACCTGGGACCATGGGGGCTCACAGAGATTGAACCCCTAATCAGAAAGCAGTCAAGGACTGGACCTAGGTCCCCTGCACATATTAGCAGATGTGCAGCCTGGTCTACATGTGGGTCTCCCAACAGTTGGAGCAGGGGCTGTCTCCGAGTTACTCAGTTGCCTGCCTTTGTGTGGGGAGCGGGTGTGGCAGCAGTCCCAAGAAGGCGCTAGGGACTGCAGCTAAGTCGTATGACTTGCACCTGACTTCCTCATATAAGCCACAAACATCGTGAGAGCTGTGCAGGTATACCAGGTTACTGGCGAAGCCATTTTGGTGGAGATATGCCCCTGCTGCCCTGACTAGCTGAAGCTGCATACCTGGTGAGGTGATGTGGCCTGCTGTGAGTGGATGGGAACTGATAGTATCTAAGAGTGAGAGGCCCAGGGCTCGGGGTCTATCGCCTACACAGTCAATGCTCTCCCAATAAACGTGTGCAGAAGGATCCTATTGTGGTGTCTTTCTTGCTGGCGAGTCAGGCGTCCCACACCTTTGGATCCCTTTCCCTTAGCTGGCCTGCCTTGTCTGGCCTCAGTGGAAAAGAGTGCCTTAGGTCTGATGAGAGTTGATGTACCAGGGCAGGTTGGCATGGGGGTAGTGGTGTTCCCCTCTCTAAAAGGAAGTGGGGAGGGTGGGACTGGGAGGAAAAGAGAAAGGGGAGCTACGATGAGGATGTAAAATTAATAAGTAAATTAATGGAAAACAAGCTATTTAAAGACAATTTCTACACCATTAAATAACACTGTCAATCAATTATTCCATGGGTACTGCCTGTGCCCTGGGCTACTTGCTGCCTCACCTCCTGGGCCAGCAGAAGACATCTTTTTTTACTGAGTCACTTATTTGTCATTTATTGAGTCATTATATATCAACCTTGATACACATTCTAAATGCCAAGGCCTGCAGGGTGATTCCTCACTTCAGAAGATGAATGGAGCTTCAGCTTTTATTATTTTGTTGTTGTTGTTGTTGACACTATTCTCTATAGGACAGGATCAAAAATTATTTTAATGTGTGGGAAAAAGTTGTTAAAAGCTGTCAGGCCTGGTGTGGTGCCACAGAACTATAATCCCAGAGTCTAATAGGCTGTGGAGGGTCACAGATTGAAGGCCACCTTAGGTTACACAGTAAAACCTTGTCACAGTGAACAAACAATAAATTGTACTTCAATAAAATGGATGGAGTGCCAACTGAGGACTAGATATCACAGGGTTTGGTGGCATACTTCTTTAATCCCAGCATTTGGGAGGTAAAGCAGACAGACCTCTGAGGTTAGGGTCAATCTGGTTTATAGAATGAGTTCCAAGACAGCCAGGGCTGAATGCTGCTTCGAGCTCCATTAATATCCTCCACCCACGCCCCATTGGTCCCAGGAAAGCATCTCTTCCAAACAGCAGTTCCCGATTGGCTGGCATTGTCTGCCATCAGCAATCCTTGGTGACTCAGGCAGTCTTCAATTAGGTCCTCCTGTAGGAAATGACTTTACGGCTGCACAGCTTTTAGGTAAAAGCAACTGTGCTATTTCTCCTATATTTCCACCCTTTTGTTTTTAGGTTTTGACAGCCTAGTGAGAGGCCGGGTGCCATTGCCTCTACATTGTTGACCCCATCTTGGAGGATTTCCAGGATAGCACATAGGATTAATTTTTCCTTCCCCTTGATGCTTCTACGGACAAGACTGAGATTTCTGGCACTTCCTTCTAAGTTTCCAAAGACAATCACTAGCTCTGCCTTAGACGCTGACTACCTACTGTGAACTTCTCCAATAGGACTCTTTTTTTTTCTCCTCAAACTTATTATTAAAAGGAACTGATTAAAAGATAATAGAATGGCATCCGTGAGGTATTCCCCCAATTTCCCGTTATAAATGTGTTCATCCTTACCTTTTAGCTGACCCAATTCTAGTCTGTCTCTCGGTTACCACTATCTTTCTCCAGCTAGACTCTACTGTCTCCTTTTCAAAGACAATGCAGTAAATATTAGTCCCAAAGACTGTCAAGGGGAAGCAAAAGAAATATATACTACTGCAGAAGGAATTCTCTGCTGTGTTTACATTTGGTCATTGCAGGTTTGATGCTGGAGTCTTTAATGCATTTGGAGTGGATTCTTGTACAGGGTGATGGATGAGCCAAACCTTCATCCTGCAAGTGCACATCTGCTTGGGGGAGCACTCAAGGAAGCATTATTTCTTATACGTTTCTGTTTGAAATATTTAGGTTCAAATAGCCATTTAGCCCCAAACCTTTTCCTTTCCAGCAGCAACAAGCCCTGGGTTTTGTCTATATGTGTGTGCACTGCTGTGCGTGAGAGTGCATGTGCATGCTACGGGACTTGTGTGGAGGTCAGAGGACAATCTTAGGTGTCAAGCTTCATCTTGCACTGAGTTTAGGACAGGCCAGTGTGTTTGCTGCTCTGTGTACCAGGGTAGTCAGCTTGAGAGAAAGCTTCTACAGATTCTGCTGTCTCTAAGTCCCGCTTGACAGAGGAGCACAGAGACCATTCTGCTTTATAGAGGAGCACGGAGTCTGGAGATGTGCTCTACCATGCCTGGTTTTTATGTGGGTCTAAGGATTTGAACCCAGGTCACCATGTTTTTTGTGGCCAGCTTTCTCAGCCACTGAGCTATCTCTCTAGTTCCTAAAGTTTTATAATTTATTCATACACTGCAATAATATCATTCAATTTATTCAATAGTAGAATTAGTAGATAAGTGTGATAAAAGTGTTATTTGAGGTTTTGTGTTGTTTTGGTGTATTCATTTGGGCTTGAGAAGAAATGCTGGGACCGCTGATTTGTGGTGTGCTTTCTTGGACTACCACCATGCCCTCCTACCTATAGGTCATCACTAGGTGTGAGACTTGTGCAAGCCACCAAGGCCACACATACAATCTGGAAAGTTTCCTGGAATTCCTTAATTTCATGGGAAAGAACTATAAAAAAACCAAATGTTTTAGTATTATATAGAGATGAGGGACGCTTCAAATGTTAAGCTTGGGAACTTGATAACACTATTTAGAAAGTCAAGAAATTACCAACTTCCCAGATATATTAAAAGAATTCGGCATTTTCTGCTGAAGTCGGACAGACACGGAATGTCTGCTGCATATGCCTACAGGCTAGATGTAGTCTATTTACATGAAGAGTTTAGGAATCTCCTTGGAGACTCATTATCTTAAAATAAAGAGACTAATGTGCAACAGATTAATCCCGATGACAAAATCTTCATTGATGGAATGGGCATTCAAATTTGATTACTGTGAGGATGAGAGAGATGTTCTGTGTCTTCAGTCTGCCAATCTTTATTTTAGTAATAAACTCTTTGGTAGATAGTTTAGAGCTAGAGGCAGGTTCTGCCCTGTTCTACAAGCTGGGGTCACTGGGTCAATTTTGTGCAGTCAACGGAGCAGACAGACTGATACTTATAAATAAGCAAATTTCCAGTTCCTCCCCTTTGATTTTATATATCTTTCAGTAAACTCAGAAAACATCAGACGCTCACAGTCTGTCTGTGACAAGGTTTAGGGATCTGAGGAGCTTGACCAGCCATCTTTTCTCTGATCAGCTATAGTCTCATGGGGGATGCTAAGTGCAAACATACGTAGCACCACACTAGTAATAAAATCCCAAGACTGCTTGTGAGAGCCTATAACAGGGAGAAATGTAACCTAATATTAAAAAGTGTCTCTTAAAGTGAGATTTAAATTGATAGGTGAAAAATATGAAGTTGATCATGTATGTGACATACAAAGAAAGCATTACTGGAATGAAGGTCATGTGTCAAGATCTGGTATAAAACTATATTTCATAAGTTCAGAGATGGCCAGGCGGTGGTGGCGCACGCCTTTAATCCCAGCACTTGGGAGGCAGAGGCAGGCAGATTTCTGAGTTCAAGGCCAGTCTGGTCTACAGAGTGAGTTCCAGGACAGCCAGGGCTACTCAGAGAAACCCTGTCTCAAAAAACAAAACAAAAAAAAGTTCAGAGAAAGAAAGGAGATTAGTCTGAACTGATGTGGAAGTAATGAATTGTAATTAGTCATTAAACTCTCTTTAGTATTTTATTCTTTGAAAATATTACACAAATATACAATAAGACATGGTATATACAAAGAATATCATCCCATTTTCTCCTTTGACTCCTCCTGATATTCCCTCTGGCAGGTCCCTCCCCACCTCTTCTCCTCCTCCTCCTCTTCCTGCTCTTCCTTCTTCTCTTCTTCCTCCTCCTCCTTCTCTTGTTTCTCCTCTTCCTTTTCCTCCTTCTCCTCCTCCTATCTTGCTGGAAGCCAGTAATTCAAATTAATGTTGCACATGCATAAGTTTAGAGCCATCTACTGGAGTATCTTAACATATTCTCAATGAAAAGTTTCAAGTTATTACTAAAGATATTCTTCTTCTTTTTAATGTTATTCTCCCCCCGCCTTCCCTTCTCCCTCTTGCTCCAGACTGCTTGCTCTGGGCCCCGCTCACTCTGCCCATAGGTTTGTTTGCTTGTTTGTTTCTTTGTTTGTTTGTTTGTTATTACAGATGGTTGTGAGCCACCATGTGGTTGCTGGGATTTGAACTCATGACCTCCAGAAGAGCAGTCAGTGTTCTTAACTACTGATCCATCTTACCAGCCCCTAAAGATATTCTTGATGAAGCAGAAACATTTATTAGTTTTAATAAATCTTATCCCTGAGAAAACAATTACCCCTTTATTGAAGATAATTTTTTTCAATCCATATATTCTGATCATAGTTTCTCCTTCCTTGTCCCCTCCCAGACCCTCCACTCCTCACCACTCATCTAACTCCACACCTTCTTTCTCTTTCTCTTTAGAAAGCAAAAATAAAAAACAAACAATAATAAAAAAGAAAAAACACAAGAAACACATACACACAGAAACATACACACACAAAAAACATAAAAACACAAAATCAGAAACCATGCTTTACAAGTAAAAGATTAGTATAGTTTTTAAAATGCCCAAACAAAACAATATGAAACAAAACAAACTAAAATTTAAAAACACACACACACACAAAACCTCCAAAAGTGCCATTTGGTTCATTTTGTGTTGTCCATTTACTGCTGGGCCTGGGGCTGCCCTTAAGTACGATTTGTATGCCCAGTGAGACTCCACTGGAGAAAACTAATTTGTCCTTTGCAAGTGAATGTCACTTGGAAGTAGCTTCTTTGCTAGGAATGGGGTGAGCATGTACAATTTTACAACTGTGAAACAGTTGACATAGATTGAAGTAAGTGCTTATCTCCCAAGGCATAGCCAGAGGTCAGCTGCTTCATGTAGCACAGGAGAAGGAAGAGAGGGTAAGGGGAGGAAGGAGGGAGGGAGCGATAAAAGGATAGAGACACAGACAGAACAGAAACAGTGACAGACAGACAGACAGACAGACAGACAGACAGGCAGGCAGGCAGACAGAATATTAATGTGAGCAGGTGCTCTAAATTCCAATAGGAAAAGGGGAGAGCATAAAGGGCCATACATCAATGCATCTACACTGATCTACAGTCATCTACACTGATCTACAGTCATTGTCCAGACCCGCACAGGTCTCCCAGTTCTTCTGTCTATGCAGTTATAAGTGTGTACCTGCGGTATCTGGGAAGTGGTAACGTGCTGTTTGATGGTGGTCACTACAGTAATTTGCTGACATGGCCTCCTATCTATGGGTCAGAATGGACCACTTCCCTACTCCACATTCAGAGATGTCTAACTGGTAGAACTGACAGATTGATGTATGATGGAGCATTCACAGTGACTCCGCCGTGATAACTGGCCATTTGAATTTCTATTAAAAACTAATTATGGAGACCCAGTTGTTCAACATTTACCAGCAGAACCCTGATCTCTGCCAAGTTCTTTCTTCCTTCAAACTTTCTCCCTCTCACGTCCTCAAGGCAGAGGATTGGCGCTCGCCAACAGTCCTCATTTATTCAATAGTATTTGAATGTGAGATAATAGTTTCCATACTTAAAATATAAAATTCTAGCATATAACATATGATCAGTAAATGTTGAATATTAATTAAATAATATTTTGGTCAAAAGAAGGCTAAGACTGTATGTTTTAATTCTTATTGAAATACTTTGTCTTCTACCACACTTTGAATTGTGGTACTTACATCACATTTGAGGGGTTTATGTTTAAATGCTTAAACCCAGCCATTAGACAAACATTAAAATTACTAAATTCCTTTATTTCTTACTCCCCTAAAAGTATATTTAAAGAAAAACTGAAAATAAATCTTACTATCTCCCCAATGTACATTACTTTAAATAGTTCCAATACTGTGTGTGCACTTAGGGCTAAAGAAAATGCTGGGGTGGGGGATGGTTGCTGCTGAGCAAGCCTTCATTCCATTGCATCTCACAATGCCTTTTATTCTGTTTTAGCGAGTAGTTAGTCGTGGAAAAGCTGTGCCCACTAGTGATGAATTGCTAGGTATTTAGGGATTGATGGCAGAGCTTGTGGAGTGACATCACCTCGTCTTTGCTTGTCTTTGTTCTCACTGTGGCCTCTAGTCACATCCTGTTATTAATTAGAACCCGCACTGTGACATGACCAAGATCACAGGCTTTTTTCTCTTCCTATTTCTTAGTTGTACAAAAAAAAAAATGGTGTTGTAGCAGGGGATTTCTGAAGGGGAGACCTGGAAGGAGGAAAACATTTGAAATGTAAATAAAGAAAATATCCAAGAAAAAAAAGAATTTGTTAACATTTATAGGTTTTGAGTATCCATTTACCATAAGGATCATTCTGCTAAACTTTATATATTACAAAGTCGTAAAATATACTACTTCAACAAAGATTTAAAATCTTTGTGTTTAAAATCTCTAAGCATCTTACGTTTTGTCCACCTCTAGGAAGGATTAAAACACCCTCAAAATTAGACATAATCCTTCTATCAAAAAGCCCTCACAGTATTAAAGCATATTTCCATAGCGAGCACTTTGTCATGGTGAATGAATTTGAGTGTGTTCCTTGGAAGATAAACAGTGGAAGATAAACAAAATGTTGGGCTTCAGTTACAGCCAAGCCTTCCAAAAGAAATAAAGTGAGTCGTTAATCTTCATAGTACTGGAATCTGCTCACCGTTAGCCAAAAGACTATTTAGGGACTGCCTATGCGTCTATGCATGCAGGAACTCAAACCTGGACTGCACTGAGGAAAGAGCAGAAACAAGACAAAAGTGGGGCCACTGACCAGGCTAACAACGGTAGAGACACAGTGTTCATGTGTGCATGTATGTGTGTTGGGAGACTGGTATGAGGCAAAGGGGCAGGCAGTATCACTGCCAGTATCGCTATTCTTGTTGGCAAATAGAGCTAAGCAACGTCTCCCAGAGACAAAATTGACACAAGGCTTCCATAATGGAAACCTTTGAGAACCTCGGTCCCAGATGAGTTTTAGGCAGTTTGAGAAGTCAACTAATCTTTACTCCACATCATTTGTTCTTTGTGCCTTTTCATTCAGCGTGTTTGAGTACATGGATACATATTTTTGGCAAATTTTCAAGAAACAAACAAATAAATAATGACCTTGTCATACACACACAAACGCGTGACATCTCATTTGCACTAACTTCATTCTTCAGTGCAGAAAGTACAGAAAATACTGGCTTGGGTGTGGAAGTAAAACATAGCTCCTCACATGAGGGTCTCTCTTCTCCCCAGGATCATCAAGACCAAGAGGACAAAGGGGGCAGAGTTGGTGAACAGGGTTTCAGATGGCCCGAGAGTACGAACCAAAATGACGACATATTTCGGGATCAGCTTTGGGGAGACAGATCAACTTTAATCTGGGTCAATCAAGGGTTATATAGTTTTGGGGAAGGAGGTAGCAATATCTAGAGTGGGCAAAGGTCATTGGCTGACGGCTGAGGTAATGAGATGCGTCATTAACATGGAGAGGCGGTCCAGGAATCTGAGTCTGCCATTTTGCACTGAGCACAGAGCTTTCGGGCAATGCTTTCGACCTCTGTTAGCAGGGCAACCTGCTAAGAAATTATCAGACATTGGTTGAAATGTCTCCGTATTTCTAGAGCAGCCACATTGCTAGCTTCACTGACACAAGAAAATCTCCCTTCTCCTTTGACTGGTTTGCAGTGTGTAACAGAACAGGAGAACAGAGAGGAGCGGAAAGAAGAGCAAGACATGAGCTGAGATCACCGATGGTCCTAGGAAACTTCTGACTAGGTCAGTATTGGGAGGAGATGCCATGCCCTACGCTCCCTGGGGTTCCCATGAGCGCCCACTCCATCCACTTGAACTTGCTCATCTTTTGGATTTGCCTCACAAGGCCAGCACGCTCTGCATGCTTAAGTCCACTGGAGCTTGACGCTCTATTATTTTGTGTTTTGACACTTTTTTGTCCAATTCCTAACCTGGTTTTAACATTTCAGGCTCTTATTCACAAGTTGTACGAACATCTACCCCATTCAGACTCCATTTAAAAGGGTGAAACTGATTGAGGTGAATAGTATTGGTAGTACATTAATTTTATTCTGAAATGAAAAACACTTTTTAAAACTTTTTATTGATTCCTTGTGAGTTTCACATCATGCACCCCAATCCCACACATCTCCCCATCCCCCCATATCTGCCCTCTGTCCTTGCAACCTCCCCCTCAAAAATAAAACAAACATCTCACTGTGACAGCTGCAGGGAAGCTTGTGGCTTGATCATTAAGATGATGTTTATTAAAGAATTTTAATATAGAATTATTTTACATGAGTGCGGGTTATATTATTTTGCAGGAAAGCTGAGCATCCTGAGATAAGCTTATCGGTCTTAATTTATTAATAAATCTTAATTTACTAGCTAAAATTTCTGAAAGAAGTATTTTTCATTTCCAGAAATTTTATGTTTGTGTCTCAATTAGGAGATAATTTTGCGAGTTAACTACTAAAATACTGTCAAGATAATTGTGTGAATGGATGCTACCTTCAAATATGCTAACTTTGCTTTCATGTTTTGCTAATGTTCTAAAAATACCAGGCAAAAATACTCAATGAAGACTGAGTGGAGACTTTTTAAATTTTAGAATTCTCTTTATGTTTTATTAAAACAAGCTTTTTTCAGCTAGTCTCTTAGTGAGAACATAAAATTAGATAAATGTCTAAAATCATTACAAGTCAGATATCTCAAAGAGTCACATTATGTCACATAGGAAACAGAGCTTTGTTTCCTACTGTGTAAAGGACAGAAATGTTGGACAACATGATTGTGTGAATTTGGGTGTGATTCATGTTATCACACAAAACCGGCTTACATATCCAAAACATGGGCCTGTTGAGTTCACTAGAACAACTCAGAATATCATAGAACTTTCTGAAATGATAATGATATAGGGATCATGTCTTCAAGATTTAATTTCTAATCTGTGTAGCATTTTAGTCAATAAGTGAAGTTTTAATTTTCAGTGGTAGACTTTATAAATGAAAGGGCCGTCACTGGAAAATATGATCCATAACTATGTATTTTTCTAAACACAAGTGGACAAACACACTGAAATCAAACTCTCATCAGAAGAGTTGACCCAGTGATGTGCTGGCAGGGAGTTTGTGTATCCTTGGGACTTGAGGAACTCTAGCTCTGGCTGAAGGTTTTGCAAATAAATCATGTGCAGCATCGTGGGCTGGAGATTAGAAACTATTTAGAACGAATAAGCAAAACAGCGCTTATATTAGACATCCTACATTACTAAGGCTTCCCCGCAAGGTTTTAAGAACTGGAATTCATAATAAAGCCAAATATATCCTTGAACATCTAATGGGAAGATAAACAATGATCATCAACCATATGACAGTTTAAACAAGCATATTAAGACCCTGCAGTGTGATGTGGGATACACGCCACCCCCCCCCAAGGAGATGCTTTCATTTTAATTTCTAACTTTGTAATATTATTGAAGTTTGTCACAGGAAGAAGATAACGACTATGTGCCCAGCAGAGTATAGGGGTATTTATTATTCTCCTTCTCCTTCTTCCTCCTCCTCCCTCCCCCTTACTTCTCCTCCTCCTCCTTCATTTTCTCCTCCTCCTCCTCCTCTTCTTCTTTTACATCCAACAAATTCAGCATCATTATCCTCAGTTTACAGATGAACTCTGAAATTCAAACTTCAGGAGCTAACTAACGTGGTGGAGAGTTCCCAAATATCACCCATTCCTTCTATTGTTTATTTTTGTCTTTAAAATGCCAGTAAACTTATGCTTCATATATTACGAGAGGTGCTTATCTATTGCAGATCAAAGAGGAAGTGGTGTTCCCATGTCTGTGAAAACTCCAGGGGTAATTGTTGGGTGGGTTATTTGACCAATGGCTCCCTTTCAGTGGGATGATGCAGCAGTATCTTGGAGTTTAGGGAGAAGGGACAAAGAAAGCCTAGAATGTAGACATTTGCATTTGGAAGAAAATGTTGTTTATATATGTGAATATATATGGCAATCTTTATTTTAAATTTTCCAGTTTCTGACTGTTATATTTAGAGCAGCAATAAACATAGATGAATATATATGTCTTCATTAAGATGTAGAGTTCACTGGGTGTATGTCCAAGAGTGGGATATCTTGTCACACAGTATATCCCATTTAACCAAACAGCTTTATTTGTGAATGTTCATTGCAGTGAGTCATTGGTCTGGTTCAAGACCTCTGGCTTCTGCTATGCTATCAATACTTGATCTTCACTGGGACTCCTCTTGGTTATCCTGTTGCTGCTTTGTGTCGTGGAGAACCTGAGGCTTTGGTTCTGGGGGACCAGCCCTTTCATGTGCTCCAGCAGTTCATAAGTAGGGTAGATGTTGTGTTGAGCCAACTCAGAGCCCTGGATCTGGACCTAGGTGAAGGCTAAGTTGGTCAGTCTACCAGCTCTCTGGCACCCATGCCATCAAGGTCAGTTCAACTGTGCTGCCCAGGTAAGGAGTGAGGCCAGTTCTCTTGTACTCATTCATAAGAGCCATGTCTCCCATACCCACACCACTACTGCCAGCAGTCCCATGCTGCCAAGGCAAGAGAGGCAGGGCCATGTTCCTAAATGTGTTGAGGGAGGGCCAGCTCAGCACAGTGCTTGGACATCAACATGGCCCCTGGCAGCAGCCCAAACCAGGTACATCCATATGGCTTTTGGTGGTAACATGAGCCATAGATATCAACACAGATCCAAGCTGCAATAGAACCGTTGACCCAGACATGCCCTTGGCAGCAGCCTAAGTCAGACATCACCATGGCCTCCGTTGTTGTACAAGCTTCTCATATCGGCCTGTGTCTGACTGCCATAGCTTCTCCAGTTCCACCTTTCTCCACAGAGAGTGAACCAATTGGCTTCACTTTCTCTCTCATCTCTCCACAGCTATACTCTCTTTCCCATCTCTCCATCACTCAGTCACTCAGCATAATGACTGACACCTACCAGGGACCCTGGGTGACCACTTGGATGTCTATCTTCAGGTCACTCCCAGGTCTTATAATGTTGTTGTTGTTATTGTGTCTTTGTGTTGTTTTGGTATCAGGGTAGTAGTGGCGTCATTAAATATATAGAGAGAAATATGTAAGATCCTTCAATAAGTTTCTCTTTTAAATTTTGGTAGAATTCTATACTACATTCATCAGACTCTAGGATTTTTTTTCAGTTGGGAGATTTCAAATTAGAGCTTCTATTTCACTTAGCTTATGGGTTTGTTTAAATTATTTATTTCAACTTGATTTACCTTTGTTAGAGCATGTATATCAAGATTTCCTTTAGGTTTTCCAACGTGGTGGACTACAGATGGTTATGTTCTGTGCTTATGGGTCTCTAAATGTCCTCAGTATCTGTTGTTGGCTCTCCCTTTCTTCCTTAATTTTGCTATTCTGAATCCTCTCTCTTTCTTTGTGTTATCTTGGCTAAAGATCTGTCAATCTTATTGATTTTTTCAAAGAATTAACTTCATTCTATTAATCTTTTTATTTTCTTCTATTATGCTATTTCTGTTTCATCAACTGTAGCAATAAATTTAATAATTTTTTTCTTGTCTACTTTTTTGGGGTGTTGTTTCTTCAAAACTTTCAGTGTGTCCTTAAGTTATTAACATGATAACTTTCCAATGTGTGTGGGGGGGGGCAGATTTGTGCCCTGAGCTCTTAGAACTGCCTTCATTGTTTCTTAGACATTTTTGATGTGTTATCTTCTTATTTACACTCAATTTTTAAGTTTTAAGTTTCCTTCTTGATTTCTGCCTTGACCCTCTTTTTATGTTTAGCTTCCATGACTTTGTGTATTCTTTGATACCTCACTTTCTGTCAATACATTTTACAAGCATATGGAGATTAGACTAAAGTTTTTTACTTGGGTTTCTTCTCCATTTTTGGCTACAATTTGTTGGTTTGATCTTTTCATGGTGTCCCAGATTTCCTGGATGTTTTGTTCCTAAATATTTTTAGATTTAATATTTTCTTTGACTGATTGATCTATTTCTTTTAACTTGTCTTCAGTACTTGAAACTCTTACATGTTTTTCTTCTGGATTTTTTTTTTGTTTGACTTCCTAAATTTTTCACTTTGAGTTTTGTTTCAATTTGGCTGTTCTTTAGCAATTCTATCTTTTTGTCAAATTCCATAGTCAGACCTTGAATTCATTTCATTATTTCATTCCACTGTTTGGGTTATCACAATTTTCATAGAGGTCTTTATTCACATCCTCTTTGTGGCCCTTGAACATATTCATAATTGCTGTTTTGAAGTCTTTATCTTATACTTCAGATAAATTGCTTTTTACAGAAAATATTACAATAAGAATGCTAGTTTCTTGAGGAGGCATATTGTTTTGGTTGCTGATGTTTGTATTTTGTGATAAGATCTAGGCATCTGGAGTTAGAATGTTTGAAACGTTTCTCAGTGTGGATATATAGTATTGCTTCTATTAGGTAGGAATTTGGGGCTTTGTTTGATATTGCCTCAGTTTTTCAGGTTGCAGACTAGCTCAATGGTGCTTGGTTTTCAGTTTTGGCACCACTCTCGGTTTCAGGGTTCATACTCAAACTGGCTGAAGATCCGCTTGATAGTTAGAGTAGCTAAGAGTATTGTTGGAGCTCTAGGTTCAGTCTCCAAGCAGTCCAACAGAGGTACTGTGGAAGGGGTGGGTGCTATGTGAGCAGAGGTGGGGGGAGCAGAGAAGGTCAACTTTGAAGGTCTCTTAAGTAGAATTTGTGGTCTGGCTTCACATGACATCTGTACCAGGGCCAGTGGCTAGTGGGTAGGTGGGGGTGGTGAGTGGGGGAAGTGAATACGTGTCTGGAAAACCTACCTGAAGTTCTTCTTCAAACTCTAGATTTAGACTCCAAGCAGTCCCAGGTTGGTGCCATAAAAGGTATGAAAGGAAGCTGAGCATGTTGGGCAGGGTATAAAAAAAATTGCAGGGTACATAGGTACATATAAAAAATTCAGTTGCTCCTTCTTATGTTAGTCTCAGGAAGACATGATGTCAGCCTGTATTGTAGTCAATGAAGACAGAAGGAAGCTGATAAAATCAGATTTAGAGTTGTAGAGTTGATAATGCTTGCTAGGAGATTTGTTGTAGGATATTAGGAAAAGGAGAAAAGAACAAAATTTGGTACACAGTTTGGGGCTGGCCACTTGTAAAAATGAAAAACACTGGCAAGTAGTATGGCACTGGTATAAGGGAGGGAGACCCAAGAGGATGCCAGGAGCAAGAAGGTCACTTACTACCTACTGATTGTTCAAATAGGTCTTTGATTGGCAAGCTAAGAATGAATGCATACTCTGCTTAACTGCCTTTTCAACTTCTTTTCTTTCTCTTAAATGTGTAGACAATCAGAATGGAACTTAGGCCTCCGAGCTGGAAATGCAAACATTAATATATTTTCTGAATATCTACAGGGGTCAACACTTACCAACTTCTTTAATCTAAGACCTTTCGATCTCCTTGGCCTAGCTAGATTCTAGATGACTTAAGGGAAAGGGTATTGGTCTTACAAGACTCACTATAAGGATCTTTCCCTAATCTAAACTGAGATCCAGAATTTCACTGTGTACTTGATAAAAGGATGCAGCTAAAAGCTCTAAGAGACCATGTTGATGAAGTAAGTATGTAGCAGAAAAGTGATTAGGGCAACAGTTCTCAACCTGTGTGTCACACCCTCTTTGGGGGTCAATGACCCTTTTACAGGAGTCACCTGAGACCATTGGGAAACAGATATTTATATTACAATTCATAACAGTAGCAAAATTACAACTATGAAGTATCATTAAGAATAATTTTAGATGGTCCATCCTTTCGTCACAGCTCCAAACTTTGTCTCTGTAACTCCTTCCATGGCTGTTTTGTTCTCAATTCTAAGAAGGGGCAAAGTGTCTACACTTTGGTCTTCGTTCTTCTTGAGTTTCATGCGTTTAGCAAATTGTATCTTATATCTTGGGTATCCTAAGTTTCTGGGCTAATATCCACTTATCAGTGAGTACATATTGTGTGAGTTCCTTTGTGATTGGGTTACCTCACTCAGGATGATGCCCTCCAGGTCCATCCATTTGCCTAGGAATTTCATAAATTCATTCTTTCTGCCATCATAAATTCATTTTCTGCCCGGATTCTGCCATATCCGGGGATCCATCCCATAATCAGCTTCCAAACGCTGACACCATTACACACACTAGCAAGATTTTGCTGAAAGGACCCAGATATAGCTCTCTCTTGTGAGACTATGCCGGGGCCTAGCAAACACAGAAATGGATGCTCACAGTCAGCTATTGGATGGATCACAGGGCCCCCAATGGAGGCACTAGAGAAAGTACCCAAGGAGCTAAAGGGATCTGCAACCCTATAGGTGGAACAACATTATGAACTAACCAGTACCCCGGAGCTCTTGACTCTAACTGCATATGTATCAAAAGATGGCCTAGTCGGCCATCACTGGAAAGAGAGGCCCATTGGACTTGCAAACTTTATATGCCCCAGTACAGGGGAATGGCAGGGCCAAAAAAGTGGGAGTGGGTGGGTAGGGGAGTGGGAGGAAGGGTATGGGGGACTTTTGGGATAGCATTAGAAATGTAAATGAGGAAAATACCTAATAAAAATTAAAAAAAAATTTTAAAAAAGAAGAATTTTAGGGTTGAGGATTACCACAACATAAGGAACTGTACCAAAGATTCAAAGCATGGGGGAGGTTGAAAAACCACTAGCCTAGGGCCAAAGGCAGACAGGAAAACAAGTACCTAGTCTAATCTTGGTAGAAAATGACTACAAGAAGAACCAGGTGCTTGCAGTTTTGGAACACTGGGATAGGATTTATCACTCGGGCCCGGAAGCCAGACTCAAGTATTTCTCTCAGGCATCTTCACTAGCCAGGGTCTCAGCTACATGACTGGTAGGAAGATCTAGGAAGGGAGCTTGCCAGCTTTGTTCAACGTATCTTGAGCCTACAGAAATCAGTGTATGAAGTTACCCAAGGATGGCCACAAATCGGAGCATTTGGGTAGTGAGTAGGGATTGCAATACAAACATGGTTCTTATGCTAAAGCGTGCTTCAGAAAAACTGGTGGCCACGCCCATGCCCCACATACAAAGATTCTGGTCTAGAAAGCATAGTGTGGCATACTGGGAGTGGGTAAGCGGATGACAGTCCTGGAGGAGTCACTGCCTGAGGCACATCCGTCTTGAATTAGATGAGGATGGGTATTTGGGATCCTTCTCCTTTTTGATGCTACTGCTTTCCATGCTCTTTCTCCTCCCACCCCCAACCCTACCCCCGGCTTCCCACATTCTCGCTGAAACCACTTCCGTTCAATCCCAGTGGTATTCTTGATTCTACACGGAAGGTTTCTGTGACAGAGATGCAGCTAACCTTTAACTCTTGGAGTCTTCAGCCTTGGATTGAGATGAGAGGAAAAGTTAAGAATGTAAACATCCTTCTACTCTTCCGTAGAGAAAGCGGTTCACAATTTTGTTTGATCAGGTTCATGCTAAATAATACTGTGAATATATTTTGAGATATATTCCCTCTTCCTCTACTATTTTTACAGCTTGTTCTATTGTGGATTGTTTGTTTGTTTGTTTGTTTGTGGGGGTTGTTTTGGTTTGGTTTTGCTTAAAAGATATCCATGGAATCTGGGCATGTATCAAAGTAATTTAGTTACACTTTTCTAGACCTTAAAGAACAGTAAGATGCAAAAATGATACTTGACCACACATAGTATTTAAAATAACTTGTGTTAATGAGACCCACCTAGTTCAATGACTCATTCTTCAACACTATTTGCCAATTTTTCATTTGATGGAACTTTTGTCTTCTGGGAATAAAGCAAAAAATGTAATAAATACAGCTTCCCCCTCCCCCTTCCCCCAGTGTAAGAATTTCAGTCATTTGTTTTGTCAAGAACATAGACCTCAAACAAACATCCTGTATTACAAAGATCAAGCAACAGACTAGAGCAGGTTCTAGTTTGAAAGCGTCTAGTTTGAAAGCATCGGCAAGGCAGTCTTCTTATAGGCCTCTGTTTGAGGAGGAGGCAGGAGGTTCCGGAGGGAGGTGGAATTCTTCTTAGTACTAAGAGAAAAGGAAGTTTGGTATTGGGAATGCACTGATGTGCTGATCAGCTGAGAGGCCCTGGGAGAGCTGGCCTGGTCAGGCAGCTGGGAAGATTGGCATAACTGTCGTGTTGGAAACAGAGAAACATCCTGGTCAGTTTAATCCAAACACTCGAGGAGCTTTGATTGCATGAGAACGGAAGTACTGCTCCTTTCATCTGCGGGGTGTAGAATGTTGCACCAATCATAAAGAAAAGGAAAAAAAAAAAAAAGACGGGAGACCAATCTTCTCTCTTTCCTGCTCTTGGGAGAAAATTTAACAATTGATTTTGCAAACCAGGAGTACAAAATAATGTGGCTATTTAACCGTGATAGAGTTCATTTGTTTGGCTGGGTTTTTTGTTTTTTTTTTTTTTTTACAATGATGTTTAAAATATACAGAGACACATGCATACACACAATTCAAAATTAAATCTTTTTTTTTTAATGTGGCATTTAGGGCATGATATATGAGAACAAAATGTAGTTCTTTTTTTAATGCCTCTTCCTTCCTCTTCTCTTCTCCTTCATTTTTTTCCTCCTTGGTTTGTAAGATAGGGCCTAGCAATGTCACCCAGGCTGCCCTGAAACTCCTTCTCCTGCAAGTTTAACCTCCCTGTGATGGTATCACAAGTGTGTGCCAATACACCTAGCTTTTAAGTTCCTGTCATTCTTTAACTTTCTCAATTAGTTTGTATTTCTTATTCATAAAGTGAAAAAATTATTTCCCTAACTTTTGTTCTTTACTGAAAGACTTTGGATAACTGGTTCACTGTCCCCAAACTTCAATGTATTAATTTGAAATTTTAAAAATTATTATTATTAGAAAGTGGATTTTGACACTTAAGAAAAATATCTAAGAACTAGGGGCTGGAGAGATGGTTCAGCAATTAGGAGCACTTGGGGCTACTCCAGGAACTACAGTTCAGTTGCCAACACCCACATTTGGTGGCTCATAACCCTCTGTAACTCCACAGGGGGGCTGATACATCTGAGGGCACCTGCACTCACATGCACATATCCATATATCAACATGCATACACACACACAAACACACAGGCACACACCTACATAAAATTTAAACTAATACCAATAAATATTTTTAGAAACCTAAGAACTTTCTCAAACATAGTCATCATGAAAACTAAGAATATGTCTTCTTAAATTAATATTTTCCTTTCCATAAATTCACTTGATGGCAGATACAGGATGCAATTTGAAACTTTTCATGAGACAATGCTACAACTCAGCATATATTTCCTATCCTGAAATCTCATTATCTTTGCACACGCAGTGGGCCAATTGAATATGAGGACCAATAAAATAAAAAAAAAATTGAAAATAAATGCCTTCTATTTTCCATCACTTATTAACCAAAAGCACCTAAAAAAAAATAGTTCAACACCCTTAGTCATCAGGGAAATGCAAATCAAAACAACCCTGAGATTCCACCTCACACCAGTCAGAATGGCTAAGATCAAAAACTCAGGTGACAGAAGATGCTGGAGAGGATGTGGAGAAAGAGGAATACTCCTCCATTGCTGGTGGGATTGCAAGCTGGTACAACCACTCTGGAAATCAGTTTGGTGGTTCCTCAGAAAATTAGACATAGTATACTGGAAGATCCAGCAATACCACTCCTGGGCATATACCCAGAAGATGCTCCAACTTGTAATAAGGACACATGCTCCACTGTGTTCATAGCAGCCTTATTTATAATAGTCAGAAGCTGGAAAGAACCCAGATGTCCCTCAACAGAGGAATAGATAAAGAAAATGTGGTACATTTACACAATGGAGTACTGTGCAGCTATTAAAAACAATGAATTTATGAAATTCTTAAACAAATGGATGGATCTGGAGGATATCATCTTAAGTGATATCACCCAATCACAAAAGAAAACACATAATATGCACTCACAGAAGTTCAGAGTACCCAAGATACAATTTACAAAACACATGAAACTCAAGAAGAAGGAAGACCAAAGTGTGGATACTTCTATCCTTCTTAGAAGAGGGAATAAAATACCCATGGAAGGAGTTACAGAGACAAAGTTTGGAGCAGAGACTGAAGGAATGACCATACAGAGACTGCCCCACCTGGGGACCCATCCCATAAACAAAACCAGACACTATTGTGGGCACCAACAAAAGCTTGCTGACAGGAGCCTGATGTAGCTGTCTCCTGAGAGGCTCTGCCAGTGCCTGACAAATACAGAAGTGGATGTTCACAGCCATCCATTGGATGAAGCATAGGGTCCCCAGTGAAGGAACTAGAGAAAGTACCCAAGGAGCTTAAGGGGTTTGCAGCCCTATAGGAGGAACAACAATATGAACTAACCAGTACCCCCAGAGCTCCCTGGGACTAAACCACAAATCAAAGAAAAACACATGGTAGGACACATGGCTCTAGCTGCATATGGAGCAGAGGATGGCCTAGTCACTCATCAATGGGAGGAAAGGCCCTTGGTCCTGTGAAGGTTATATACCCCAGTGTAGGGGAATGGCAGGGCCAGGAAATGGGAGTGGGTGGGTTGGGGAGCAGGGGGAGAGAGGAGGGGATAGGGGATTTTCAGAGGGGAAACTAGGAAAGGGGATAACATTTGAAATGTAAATAAAGAAAATATCTAATTAAAAAATAAACTCTCTTTATAAACATCAAAAAAGAAAAGAAATGACTTCTATTTTCCATCACTTATTAACCAAAAGTTCAAACGTTATTCCCAAGCATCAGTCGAGAGATTGTGTTACTTGACACTGAACAGCAATGATCGGTGATGTAACATCAGAAAAAGCATGGAGGGACCACCTGCCATATCTGTCCTTCCTCCACCGCCTCTACAAGATGTAATAATGGCGTTTCCATCATTACCATAGTCTCAGTTGTTTGAAAATCATATCGTGAAATACTTCTGATCTATACTTGTAACGTAGGGTTAGCTTACCTAACTCTCTGTTCTCACACTCCTGCAGACTCACCCCAGAAGTTCTCTGTGTTATTTTTGAGGCATGCATCTATTTGAAGCTCTTTATCCTGAAAATAAATGGAAAAACTAAGACTACTAGCATTCCATTCTGTAAAGATTTACACAAACTCCTTACTGAAGAGAGGAGATGAAGATAATTTCTTGGTACATTTAAAGCCTCAGATGAAACAGCCTGTAACAAATGCTCCCTGGACGGTTGGGATGAAGTATTATTATTAAAAGGAAACATTTTTGTAACATTTTATATGTGTGCTTTACAGGAAAAATATGCTGAAAATAGGAAGAAATGATGAGAAGTACGGATTGAAAAGACTTCTTATTGTTGAACTGGCTTTTGCTTCAGCTTTCACCACCTAAGCCTGACTATTGAAGCCCCAACACACATAGGAACTGGAGGGAAATCAGAGCACACTGGAGAAATATTCATTACAGTTTTAAAAACGTATGTTTGTTTTATTTTTTGAGGAATCCGAAATGTTGTGTTTTCTGGACATTCAAATGAAGGAAACAATTCATCAGATGTCTGTGGTGTGAGTTATGAGTAAAATGAAGTCAGAATTGAAGTAGAAAGGACATTTTGAGGCATCTCTTTGGGATATAGCTTTAGTCACTCTTTCATCAGAAACCCTAAGAAGCCATGATGTGTAAAACACTGTGTTTGAGGATGGGTTGTTAGATACGGCTTGGGCTTACATGGATATTATAATATGGTGATTATAGGGACAGACTGGAGAGAGTAGACACCACATATTTGAAGAATCAATAAGACAGGAGTTGTGAGGAAATGCCAGAGGCAAACTGAGTGCAGAGCACTGGCATCTCGTAGCTCTGACAAACAGTGTTTTATAGACCAGTATCTCTCAGTGCCCATCCTGGCAGAATCAGCGCTGTTACCCTATCTAGGTATGTGCACATGCACATGCATGTGAAAGTATGTGCAAGCACATGGAGATCTGTAAACAAACCCCACCTGAATCTGGAATCTGATAACGCTTATTCTATGTCACTAGCTTTTTTAAGGCTTATTTTTAAAATGATTTGTATGTGTAAATTTCTGTGGAGGCATGTTCATGTGAATGCAGAACCTGTCAAGGGCTGAGGTATCAGAGCCCACTGGAACTGGAGGTACAGGTGGTTGTTAGCTGCCCAACACAGGTGCTGGGACTAGAACACAGGTCTTCTGCAAGAGTAGTCAGCACTATTAATCATGGAGCCATTCTCCCGTCCATGATGTTCTTTTTTTTTTTTTTTTTTAAGATTTATTTATTTATTATATGTAAGTACACTGTAGCTGTCTTCAGACACTCCAGAAGAGGGCGCCAGATCTCGTTGCGGATGGTTGTGAGCCACCATGTGGTTGCTGGGATTTGAACTCTGGACCTTCGGAAGAGCAGTCGGGTGCTCTTACCCACTGAGCCATCTCACCAGCCCCATGATGTTCTTACATCTATAACCTCAGCCATTCTTAAATGTTGGAACAATAACTATCCTTTAAAAAATGTGAGTAAACTGATTACTTCCAGACAGGGGTGTGTATGTAGTAATATTTCAGAAATGTCTTACTGAAGTCCTTTGACAAAATCATTCACTTCTCCTTGGTTCAACTTTGAAATGACCATAAAATACTACAAACAGTTTGAAAAATTAACAAGTAATTATATAAAATGCACAGAGTTCAGAGTAAATGTGCAATACCCAGCAACTCTCTCTCTCTCTCTCTTTCTCTCTCTCTCTCTCTCTCTCTCTCTCTCTCTCTCTCTCTCTCTCTCTCTCTCATTTCTCCCTTTCCTTCTGTCTTTCTTCAGTTTTACTATGAGACTGCCCTAGTTAGGGTTTCTGTTGCTATGATAAAACATCATGAGAAAAAGAAAAAGGGAAGGAAAGGGTTTATTCCACCTTTCATCTTCTAGTCCATCATCCAGGGAAGGAACCTGCAGGCAGGGATGAATGCACAGACCGTGAAGGAATGCTGCTTATGGGCTTGCTCACATGGCTTCTTAGCCTGTCTTCCTATAGCATCTAGTGGTCCAGAAGTGCCACTGCCCACACCTGCCCACACTGCACACATTGCCCACACTGCAAACACTGCACACACTGCAAACACTGCACACACTGCACACACTGTCCACACTACACACATTGCCCACTGAACACACTGAACACACTGTCTACACTACACACATTGCCCACTGAACACATTGTACAGACTGTCCTCACTACACACACTACACACACTACACACACTGTACACATTGCACACACTGTCCACACTACACACATTGCCCACTGCACACACTGCACACTGCATACAGCACACCCACTACCCACTGCACACACTGCACACATTGACTACCCTGCACACACTGCCCACATTGCCCACACTGCCCACCACCACCCTGACAAATCAGTTGTTAACCAAGAAAATGCATCAAGGCATGCCCACAGACCAATATGGTAGGGGCATTTTCTCGGGAAACCTAAGGTTTCCTCTTCCAAAATGACTCTAGCCTGTGTCAAATTGGCACAAAACTACCCAGCACAAAGACTTTTTTCTTTCCTTTCTTTTTTTGCCAAGGAAGATGGAAGAAACAAACGGATAAGATAGTTTCACACTCAGGCATGAAATAAGAGAGACCATAGACATCCAAGACCTTCAGCAACTTGTTCATGGGAATGTCTAGGAGAAAACTACAAAACACTGTGAATATCTTTTATGTGAAAATAAATATTTCATATATTTCATATAATAATTGTAATAGTATTAATTGCAGTGTTAGTGGCACTTTCAAACCCTGGGATGCTTGTTATATTGATAGGTGATGTACTTAGTCTAGCTTATATAATCACTTTTTTGAATCCTTTTAAAAATATAAAATTATGTGGTCCATAATATATCATCTGAAATTCTAAAATAAAAATTATAAAAATGAGCATTTTGCAACAGTTGTTCTAATGGTCTGATGGTCTAATGGTCTAAAACCTGATCTGATCTGATGTAGAGTTAATTTGGGTCTCTACCTCACTTGGGTGACTATTCATGCATTTTGAAGTACAAATCTATAACATTTTAAAGTTAAGTTTGTTTTATAACATGTTCATACATGTACACATTCATGTTTAATTGATGATTAGTTCATTAGTTAATTCATTAATAATGATTAATCTTGATCACCACCCTCTCTTGGCACCTTCCAACCCTCTCAACTCCTCCTCTGCCCTATAGGTATCTTCTTTTTATTTGTTGGTTTGTTATTTCGTTTTGAGACTCAATGAGTTTAGTAAAGATCATCAATATGACCATGAGCTTGGAAATCACCCACGGCACTTGATAGGCTACCAGTGGCTACTTTACAGAAGGCAGTGACTTCCCAATTCCCAGAATCTATTAGTGAAAAATAATGGCCTCTCAGTGGTCCAACCATGGGGCTATCCATGGTTGGCTTTTGACAGGCCCATTGTTGTGCAGGCAAAGTTGCATTGAATTAACCATTGGAATGGCTTTATCATACCCAGAAAATAGCTAGCTTTCCAGAGTCCTTTTCTTTTTTTCCTGTATCTCAGCCCTTTCAGTCTTTTGCTTCCTCTTCTTTGGTTTTCTCTGGGCCTTAGAGGGTTTAAGTCTTGTTTATGTCTTCTTAACCCTTGGCACCTTGAGGGCTCCGGCACATGACTGCAAAGAGAAGCTTCACTGGTTAACTCAAGAGTAGCATTTGTCTGTGGATATAAACAATTAGAAGGTAGTTTGATGCTATGTCAGTTTTGCTAAATATTAATAAATTCCTTCCTACAGTCTATTACTTCCCCAGGCATGGAGTTGTTTGCTTGTTTGTTTGTTTGTTACTGCAATTTACAGCTCCAGAAACAGATTGCCTCCTATGGAGCAGGCCTCAAGTCTAATCAGAAAGTTGTTGGTTACTTCCATGGCAATCATGCCACTATTCTTTAATTGGGCACTTCTTGCCTGCCAGGTTGGCATTCTAGGAGAAAGTTTCCATTTCAGCTCCAGCTTGGTTTTTCTGTATCCTATAATCAAGGTATATAGTCTCTTCAGCAACAAGGTCTTATCATCTAGTTGTGGTAGGCAACCAACAGAAGTGGCAAAAGCCTATGTTTCTTTTGGTGGTCCCCAGCCAACAACACAAATGACGGTATCTAATATCTGGTCGTGGGATTTTTTTTTGTTTCTAAGAACAGTCTTATAAAAATCTTCAAATTATTAGCCATTGGAAAAAATGCAAATTAAAAAAGCTTAGAAATTCTATCTTACTCCAATAAGAATGGCTATAAAGAATATATACATATATATGCATGCACATACATGTGCATGTATTACCAAGTTATATTCTTAAAATTGAGCTGAATAACACTAGGTTTCTATGTGATTTTTTATATATATATCCTTTAACTTGGTTCACCCTACTACCCCTTTTCCATCCTTTCTTCCCTCACAATCTTCCTGCTTCAACCTTCCCAAACTCTTGATATTTACCCTTTCCATTTGCATATTTCTATTTCTCATTTCACATGTGAGGCAGGGCATGTGCCATTTTTCTCTCTAGCTTCTACTTTGTTAGGTATACTTTTTCTAACTCCATGAATTTAACTGGAAATTTTACAATATCTGGTTTTTTTTAACCACTGAATAAAATTCCTTCAATATGCATCAAGTTTTCATAGTCAAATTCATCAGTTGATTAGTCACCAAGACTGATTCCATTTCCTAGCTATTATGCATAGAATGACAATGAACATGGATGAAAAAATGTCTCGATAGCACAGTGTAAGGTTTTTGGTTTTGGGGGTTTTTTTGATTTTTGTTTTGTTTTGTTTTGTTTTTAGTATATGGCCAGGAACAGTTGGGTGGTGTGGTGGTTCTACTGCTATCTTTTTGAGAAACCTACATATTGATTTCCATAATAGCTGTACCAGTTTGCACTTCCACCAATAGGGATGAGGATTCTTCTTTGACTACTTGATAGCCATTCTTACTGCAGTGAGAGAGAATTTCAATGTGTTTTTAATTTGCATTTCACCAGTGGCAAATAGTGTTGAACAATCTTTCCAAATGTTTGTTAGATATTTTAAAACTTTTTTTTGAGTACTCTGTTCAGCTCTGTAGCTTGCTTTGGGGTAGGAGTTGTGTGCTTTCTTGATGCTTTGCTTTTGAGTCTTTGTATGTTCTAGATATTAATCCTCTCAGAGATGTATAGTAGACAAAGATATTCTCCCATTTTGCAGGCTGTCTCTTCACTCTACTGACTTTATACTTTTGGTAAGTCCTATTCAGAAAGTCTTTGTGCCTAGATGCTTCAGTGTGCAGTCTGCTTTTTTTTTTTTTTTTGATAGCAGTTCTAGAGTTTCAAGTTTTAAACAAGACTTTAAATCTATTAGAGTTGACTTTTGTGCAGAAATAAGAGCTAAGTTGTGTTTCATTTTTCTACATATGAACTCTCAGGTTTGAGAAGTATTTTATTGAGAATTTCTTTTGCTTGCTTGCTTTCTTTCTTTCTTTCTTCTTCTTCTTCTTCTTCTTCTTCTTCTTCTTCTTCTTCTTCTTCTTCTTCTTCTTCTTCTTCTTCTTCGTCTCCTCCTCCTTCACCTCCTCTTCTTCCTCCTCCTTCTTCCTCTTCCTCCTCCTTCACCTCCTCTTCTTCCTCCTCCTTCTTCCTCTTCCTCCTCCTCCTCTTCTCCTTCTCCTTCTCCTTCTTCTTCTTCTGTGCCCATAATTCAAGGATTAGGTCATTCCATGATGTACCAAATTCCTCTACTGTGTCTTCCAATCCTGACTGTCCATTTTTGACATGATCTATTCTGTTAGTGAGGTTCACACTGAGGTTTTTAATTGCCTTCTTGAGTTTTCCCTTTCCAGCATCATTACAATTTGCACTTTCTTAAAACATTCAAACCCCATTTTCATGCCTAGGATTGACTTTCCCTCATCTCTTTGTATTCTTTGAGTTGTTTAACCATAATTATAATTATTCTTCTGAGTTATTAGTCTGTTGAGTTCTTCCATGTAATTTTCGGGGTTGTTGGTCATTACTACAGTATTTGTAATTTTAGAAGTGATGTGTTATTTTGATTTCTCTTATTGTTTTTATTCTGCATGGTGATTTGTGTACCTGGAGTTAGTTTGTTGGTTGAGTTTTTCTTTCTTGGTTGTTCAAGTCACCTTTCTTTTTCCAGCAGAGGTATTTAAAACGTTTGGGATAAGACTAGGTCAAAACAAGGTTGGGATCTTGATTTTTCTCTGTCTGGTGTTTGGGGTTAAATCCTCCACCACAACTCTGATGTTTTTCTCTGGTGTCTTCAGTGATTTGGTCAAAAAGATCTGAACAAATTTTATTGATAATATGGACTACTCCTAGGTCTCAAGCCTAAATATGGGCAACTGCAGTAATTCTGTCAGGTAGCAGGCAGGGATATGGGTCACTGTGTTGCCCATAATGACTGGAGAATCCATGGTTCTATGTGGTGGGAATATTAGCTAGAAGGTCCTTAGTATCAGGGGGCTTGGATCAGGCAAATCTAATAGGGAAAGAGACAGGCCAAAAAGAAGTGACAGTCCTTGTCAAACAGCTGTAAGATTTTTTTTTTTTTTTTACCCAATTGGAAAGGAACTGAAATAGGAAGAGGCAAGAGCTTCCTGAGACTCCTTACCATGTGTTGTCTGGAGATATTTTGTACATGGAATATCTCCCCTACCCCCAAGTCTTCCACTCTGTACTAAAGGAAAATAATTATTCATTTTATTTAACATTAGTTTACTGAAGTTGACATTTTTTTCTTATTGTCCTATATAGGATGAAGAGATATTTAATCTCTCTCCTCAGGAAGAATATTTCAAAAGAACTCCCTGTTTATTGTGGCACTATTAGGGAAAAAAGTCAGAAAAGGTAAAACCAACCTAAGAGGCTATCAACTGATGAAAGAATAAAGAAAATAGATTGTGTGTATGTGTGTGTGTGTGTGTAATAAAATATTATCATAAAATAATGAAATCCTATCACTTGTAAAAACATGTATGAATCTAGATGACATTACATTAAGTGAAATAAGCCAGGCACAGAAAGAGAAGTCTTAAGGCTTGGTTCCTATGTGGAATCAAACAGGTACGTCTTGTAGAAGTTGTAAGTGGTTAGGTCTGTGGAGAGTACGGGGGAGGGAGAGAGAAAACTGACCACTGAGTAATGAGTTATAACTACAGGAGTAAAACATCAGAACACACAGCGAGGATACAGTAAAAACACACTCCTGAAAGAGGAAGTTGAAAACTGATCCTGTAAAAGACAAAGGAAGAAAGAGAGAGAGAAAGAAGGAAGGAAGGAAGGAGGAAGGAAGGAAGGAAGGAAGGAAGGAAGGAAGGAAGGAAGGAAGGAAGGAAGGAAGGAAGGAAAGAAAGAAAGAAAGAAAGAAAGAAAGAAAGAAAGAAAGAAAGAAAGAAAGAAAGAAAGAAAGAAAGAAAGAAAGAAAGAAAGAAAGAAAGAAAGGCAAGAGGGAGAAAGGGAAGGAAGGAAGGAAGGGAGGGAGGAAGGGAGGGAGGGAGGGAGGGAGGAAGGAAGGAAGGAAGGAAGGAAGGAAGGAAGGAAGGAAGGAAGGAAGGAAGGAAGGAAGAAGAAAAGTTGACTGTACACTTGCACTGGAGGTAACTTAAGGTGAGATGGAACTCTGGCTTCTTTTTTTTCCCCCTCTGACTTCTCATCTCAGTCTTTTTTTTTTTATTTCTTTCTTTCTGTAGTTTGGCTGGGATCACAGAGGTAAGTTATCCCCTGAGATTCCTTGAATTCCAAAAGGAGCAAAACCTCTCAAGAATTGATCTCCTCCAAGATGAGAACAACTTTTCATTAAGGTGAGGATGTCCCTAGAGTAGAAGTAATCATATTATAGAAAACTGGGCTCCTGGTTGATTACAATGATGAACAGATTTACTACTTAAAAGATGACTTTAATAATCACTTTGAAAGCTGGGATAGAGACAATGATGATTCAGTGTTGGATGGAACCAAACTTTGACCACGACTGCCAAATTACGCACACCTCTTTGAATATAAACCTCATGTCAGTACCCTGGATGTAGATTAAAGGTCACTGGACCACTTTATTTGTTTGTCTTTCTAATGTGGCCACACTGAAAAACATCTCTGTTTTTCTACTTTTTGCCACTGCTTATCTCTTTAATTGACTTATCAGGATGGGAGGCCAAGGAGACGAATCTGCTGGAACCACTGGAGTCTAGGCTATATGCTAAAATCCTTGATGACACTGTGTGTTTGAGGAGATAAAAATGTTAATATTGATTTGAATATTAGTGTACATGTATACATCACCTCATCCTCTAGAAATACGTAAAGTATTAATTTAAAGGAACAAAATAAAACATAAAAGCTTTTCAAAAAAATTTTGTTGTATTTCCTTTAGGCAGAGATACATGATGGTGTTTACTGCTAATAATTCTTTTCATTCTATTTAGAAACCATCAGTATCTATACTACCATTGTAATGTACTTAATTAGTTAAGTTCCTTTGTGTTCCTATTTATTTATGTTTAATTGCAACATATCCAGATTGCAATTTTTCACAGATTCTCACACATGTATTGTAGGCTTAGATTTTTTTTAAAGCCTACTTTCATTTAGAGTTCTTTAACACTTTCAACCTCCATTCTAGCCCACCCGCTGAAGGCACAGAAGAAAGATAGTTAATAGGACAGAGAGGATTGTGGACCTGTTTAGAAGTAGTTCTCTGAGGTGATTTCAATCTTTGTTGTCAGGATATCAGCAGTCCAAACCAATAGCAAACACCAAACACGAATCAGTAGCAGTGTCTTGATCCAGCAGAAATCAAGTGGCTCCATGGAATCAACATGAGTCAATAGAAGCAGCAAGAAGCAGCCGGAATCCCTCGAGAAGGTCTTTGGTGATTTTTGAAGGCCAGCAGCAATGCAAAAGCATCCTTTCACTCTGTGTGGTTCTACTTATACTCTCTCTAAACATCGCACGCTCTATCAAGCAAAACATCAGATACCATCTCACGTGTCTGCTTCGGCAAAACATACTCCCATGTGTCTGTTTTAGCAAAACATCCTTTCACAAGGCAGCTTCCAGAAAAACATCATGTGACTCAACTAATTAAAAAAAAAAACAGAAAATTCCACTTTAATGTATATTGGGGCATTCATTCTTAAGTACTTTGTCCTTTCCTGTTCAAATAACAGTTTTTTGAAACATTCTGCCATCTGTAAGCAGATTCTCAGAAGTTGAAATGTTTAAATCTGTCCTTAGAACATAAGAAAACATCAACAAATAGCTCTGCTGTAATTTTAGCATCAAAATACTTCAAACTATTTGTTGTGAAATTCCACAAAGAGCCCATCCATCCTAAATTACTCACTCTAAAAGCATAAGCTAACAGAAAGGCCAGACAAACCATCTCTGAAACACACCCAGTCCCAATATGTATTAGCAAGTATCAGTTTCTACTCTAGACTCTTAAACCACACCAGAGAAATGTACTTGGGAGGCTTTCTGTTACACTTAGAAAATTCAGAATAGCTTTCCAGAGTTATAGTTGGAGTACATTTTGTTTTATTACTTTGGGGAATAATTGAGAAAAGGAAATAGGAATTTTCTGACCTTTTCTACTATCAGCCAGCTCCCAAGAACATTGGGTTTTCTTGTCAAGTTTTCTGTTCTTTCTTTCACTGGTACACACTGAAGGTGGACTAGAGTGTAGAAGGGTCAAAATAGACAAACGGCTCTTGTTACTTTGATAACCAATGATTTTCTCCTTCCTCAAACTTTCCCCCTGTCTGCAAGCTGATACAAAGCTATGACACACAGGACCAGTGATCATTACAAATTGTTTCTTCATATCTTGGACCCTTAGAATATTAACTTTGTTCAATTTTAGATTCTTACCCTTAAAATAAACTGTATTAGCTCTTGTAGTCTTCAAATCAAAGTGTATGTCTTGGAGTTTTCATAAAGTTTCATGCATTTTTTCAAATCAATTCCCAGTAGTTTTGGATACCGTTGTGAGCATAAGTCTCCAGGTTTGTCTTGAGAAATTGGAAATTTTCACTCAGCCCACATTGCCACAGCCATTAATCAGTTTCAAAGAGAATCAGCCAGTCCTATTGGTAGAATATATGCTGTCCATGTTGTTACAGTGTCTTCTATTCCTTAACTCCTCCAAGTGCAAAGACATGTGGGTTGCCAGTGACAAGGGTAAAAAGTGAAAATTCATCGACTATAGATGTGTGAACAAAGAGAGTCAAAGACATAGCAAACATGAGAGGAATGCAAAGCCAGTAAGGTCTTTAAAAGGCATATTGTAGACTAAGCTGACCAAAGAACAACACAGGGTTAGGAATGCAGATTTTACTTGCCAGCAATTATATTACTTGGAACTGGTCTTTTGTGAGAGAGATGGCTGCATTCTGGATGAAGGCTTCAGATTCCATCAGCCTGAATCACATAATGAATACTTCTCTCCTAACAGGTACCGGGACTGAATTCCCCAACTTCTTCAAGCCTGTCTCCAACTGCGACCTGTTCCTTAAGCTCTCGATCATGTTCCTGCTGTTTCATACCCACAGACTGTCTTATCACAGACTCTCCCAGGGAAATGTAATTTCAGAAATTAATTGTATACTGAACCCCCTGGGAAACGATGAGGCACCTTTTAGGTCACTTGTTAAATGCCAATCCCTGTTGTTGTACCCAGTTTGCATGACTGTTGGATAAAAATCCACCACGTCTCCCTTCTCCTGACTTTCCAACAGAACATCAGTTTTTGCTTGGATGATTTAACCTCTTCCAGAGGGCCATGTGTTTTCTTAATAAAATCATGGTAATCTCATTCTTCCTGCCAACAGTATGTGTAATGTATTTCTGATTAAGGAGTCATGGAAGGGAATCTACTGGGACCCTTGGGGAGGGGTTTTCATAATTATAGACACAGAAAAAGAGGTGACTTTATACTGTGTTAGTTCAATTGTGATATAGGACAAACACCTACCCTGAAGAATGCATTGTTGAAAAGTAAAATGTCTGTCATTCTCCCATGATGCTGCTAAAAGAACTGAACTAAAAAGCACACAACACACACGCAAACACACACACACTCATACCCACATGCTTGCAAACATATGGCTAATGTAGATACAGAACCATCTAGGATTCACAAATGAAAGCATATGTCTTTCCAAATCTGGCTTATTTCACTTAATATGATGGTCTCCAGTTGCACTCATTTTCCAGCAAATGGCATAATTTAATTCCTTATGGCTGAATAAAGCTCCATTGTGCATATATATTGCATTTTCTTCATTTATATTTTAGTAGACATCTAGATTTTTGCATACTTTCAATAGGACTTCAATAAACATGGATATGTTTCTTTATAATTCTTTGGATATCTATCCAAAAATAGCATATCTGTATCTCATGGCAGTTCTATTTCTAGTTTCTGGAATGATTTTCATAGTGGCTGGAGAAATTTACAGGCTCATCATGAGAACTCAAATTCTATTCCCCCCCATATAATTGTCAGCATTTGTTGTTTCTTTTCTTATAAGAGCCATTCTGATTTGAATGAGTTGGAATTTGAATGTAGGTTTAGTCTGCATTTCTCTGCTGGCTAAGGATGTTAAAATTTTTTCATCTGTTTATTCACTATCTGCACTTCATATCCTGAGAAGTGTCTGTTCATTTCATCATCCCATTTATTGCTTCAGTTGCTAGGCTTCTTGGTATTTAGTTGTGTGGGTTCTTTATATAGTAGATATCAATCCTTTTTCTGATACACAGCTATGAAAATTTTCCTCCCATCTGCATATTGTCTTTTGATCTAATTATTATGTCATTTGTTGCATAGAAACTCAGGAATGGAAGCAAGTAATAACTCCAGCCAGCTTTGACAGCTAGGAATTACAACAATGACCAGCATGGCACAGTAGTCCTAAGGGTACAATGGTGGTAGCCAGCTGCTGTCTGATTGGATGTAAGGTCAGCCCACTGAACAGAAGAGAGACCCAGCAAGCCAGGTGGCCTGGTGAAGTCTTGCGACTTAGAGAAAAGCTACCCTCACTTTCCTCAGCCAGCTTAATTCCCAACCACAATCTAAATATTTACCTTATGACCACAGGTAAGTGCAGCTCTCGCCCTTTGTGAAGGAAGCCTCTCTTTGCAGCAGTCAGTGACCATTACAGAAAACCACAAGTGGTCAGCATGCGGAGAACAAGTGGCCGTGCTAACCGTAACACAAACATGTTATCCAACTGTGAGTAAGGGCTTCCCAAGGAAAAGTGCCTTCTATTAATGGAAATTTTTAACACAGCATAAAATCTTTTCTCTTTACTTTAAGTAGGCAATAATAAATTTTCCTATGCTGTAGATTTGTCCAAATAAAAAAAGAGATAAGAGCAAGAGATTGCTCTCAGAATTTACCTATAGCTCTGATATACCCTCTAAAATTTAGGGGAAAAAAATCTTAGTTTAATTTTTTAAACTAAGTTAAACTCAAAATTTAATTTAATTTAATTAAATTTTAATTTTAGTATCTCCTTTAGACTCACAAATAGTTTTCAGAGCTATTTGTTTTTGTAAATTACTAATTTTATCATTTTTCTTTTTTAAGATTATTTTATTTTTCCATTACAGCAGGCTACACAATTTTGACTTAATAAAAAAAAAATTATTGCTGAAGGCTTTTTAGTTAATAAGCCACTTTGGAGATCGTCGTGTTCCCTGTTGAGGGAAGAAATGCCAAGTTAACTTCAGCTGGATTTTCACTTTTGCTTTTCAGCTTGTATTGAAACATAACAAACATTAACAAACTAAAGAAACAAACAAAAATACCCAAATACCTTTTCCCCAAACCTTCTGCTTGGATAACATAGGGAGGGATGTCCTTGACATGAGGGGAGGAGGGAGAGCAGAGGCAAACTTAAGGAACCAAAATGC
This sequence comes from Mus caroli, assembly GCF_978045245.1. NCBI lineage: Eukaryota > Metazoa > Chordata > Mammalia > Rodentia > Muridae > Mus > Mus caroli. The sequence goes on from NW_028227258.1 coordinate 37,489,533, forward strand.
CTTCAGGGGTCTCTAAGCAAACAAAACCAAACAGAATACTAGAAAATAGAATATTTCCATAGCCAACAAACAAAATAGATACCTAAAACAAAAAGGAACAAAAAGAAACAAAAGAACATGTACCAAAGAAAATCCATAAACAGACAGCTCCGAATAAACCAGTGGACCCTTAGCTTGCCAAATCCTCCTGAGGAGATGACATCAGGTGGCTAGCCAACTCCTGTGGATCCACGCTGGCCTCTTGTTTCTATCCAGGTTATTACTATGGTGAAAGGGGATCTTTCTCAGTGCTGCACTTTGGGCTCTTCATTGTTGACACAAAAGACACAATTCTCATCTCAAAGGGGATAAGAGGTCATTTATTCTGAGTGGCCATGGCACAAGAACACAGATTTAGCTTTTGCCCAGATTCATGTTCCAAAGTGGAAGAAGTTTCATGAAACTTTTATGATAACAGAACAAAGAAAATCATAAATCAAGACACTTTTCAAATATACTGGCAGAAACATTATGTAGACAGGTTAAAGCAAAGTGGCTCTGCTATAGGCCTCAGACTCTGTGTGATGACACCCTTAGCCCATTGATTGGTGGGGTCAAGTGTCTGCACTCCAAAAGATTTACCTTGGTGGTCACAAAGATGTCCATACACAGAGGAAGGAAATAAATGGCTCTTAAGAGGGCTAAAGATACCCCAAGATGGCTGGGTTCTGGACTTGGAACTGTCCACAGTCATGGAAGTCCTAATTAGTCAGCCAAACTTTCAGGAGTTCAAAGGAAAGTGCAGCTGCTTCCCAAGAACTTTCATCCACAGAAAAAACTGGGAATCAGTCACAACTAGGAGGCAGTTGCTTATTACATTTTCTCAAACTATAGTAACATAGAGTATGAATTATTAATTGTCACATAGAGTCTGTATGGGAAAATTGTTTCTTTTGGACTTGTGGACGTCAACTATTTCCTATAATCACATATCTTCCAGTTGATAGCAATGCTTTACTGCTAATCACCTCCTGACCTATGTCTTTTGCTACATGCTTCAGTAATAATTTGTGGTGTCAGATATAAAAATGAGGCCATTTGATTAAAGTATGTTTAATATATATAATGCTAAGGTTCATCAGAGATGAGTTGACATGTGTTTTGGTTTCTTTATCTACTAACATCAAAGTATCTTGTGCTCATTTCATCTTCTTGTTAGGTTAGATTAGAGGCTCACACATTTTTTTTAAGTCATGGTGTTATAAAAAGGATAGAAATTATCCTTCCCCTCCCCTTTCCTTTTTCTTTTTTTCCTCTCCTCTCCTCCCCTCCCCTCCCCTCCCCTCCCCTCCCCTAAGGAAAATATACAAACAATAAAAATTAGTTCACTTTTTCTGGTTTTCCTTGTGTATAAAAAGGAAGCCTAATTGGATCTTAGAAACCATAGGGCAAGAATCCATGACCCCCTCTCATTCTTATGTCTTTTATGCCTCCCAAGACAGCACTACAGGAATGACACTACCACCATTGATTTCTAGCTAAAGATAGACCCTCTCCCCCACTGGCCAGATTATCTACAGATTTTGTGAGATGAAGCAACTTATGCCTTCTCCTTTCACTAGCTGGAAACTTATCAGGGTTGGGTCTCGTCCTGAGGGGACACTTCCCACTGTTCCAGTACTCAGAAGAAGGCTCCTCCTTAATGGTGGTAATCCCTTTAACAGCCTCTCTTTCAGCATCCTTTCCTGTAACTTTAGGCTTCCTAAGACTTGTTTTCTCTACAAACTATATACTTTGTGATTCTTTCTGCCCCACACAGTCTTTTAGTTGTAGACATAAATAAAAGCTATCAAATAAGGACTGTAATATTAGAGTGTAAGCCAAACTAACCCTTTCCTACTTGAGTTTAAAGTGTTCTGTAACAGCATTAGATTAAAACTTCCCCCTTTTTAAAAAAAATCTATTTATTTATTATATGTAAGTACACTGTAGCTGTCTGTCTTCAGACACCCCATAAGAGGGCCTTAGATCTCATTATGGATGGTTGTGAGTCACCATGTGGCTGTGGGATTTGAACTCGGGACCTTCAGAAGAGCAGTCAGTGTTCTTACCCACTGAGCCATCTCACTAGCCTGCTGTAACAGCAATAGAAAATAAACTAAGACAGATTGGTATCATGAGTGGGGATTTGCTGTGACATAGCTCAGTTGCAGTGGAGACCATTACCAAGGACAGTATAGAGTGGAACCAGCCTGAGCCTACAAGATTCTGTGCCTGTCTCTGGGTTCCTGCTTGGGTTCCTACCCTGACTTCCCTTAATGATAGGCTATGATGTGAAAGTGTAAGTCAACTAAACCCTTTCTTCCCCAAGTTGCTTTTGTCAAGTGTTCTATCACAGCCACAGGCAGTGGCCTAAGACATTTTACTTCCTTTATGGCCTTGTGCATTACTCTCCTGACTGTCTTCCAGGATCCCATTAAAATGGCCTGTTGATCTCAGCTTAGAGCATTCAATTGCCCCTCTAGTCCAAAATTCCAAAGTCTTCTACATTACTCTAAAAAATAACACAAACAAGTTCTTCACATGGGCTCAGTGCCAACTTTTGTGTTAGATGGTTTTTGTTGTTGTGATAAATTATCATGACCAGAAACAACTTATAAAATAAAAGTACCAACAACCAGGGACCAAGTGTTCAAATACATGAGACTATAGGGGGACACTTTTTATTCTAACTACTAACAGTATCCCTGGGGTACGTTCACTTAGTGCTCCTTAGGTATATGCCTACAAGCAGTGCATTTGGTCATATCATAGTTATAATTTTAGTTTGTTGAGCAACTACCACACTGATTTCCAAAGGAGCTTCACCAGTTCACAGTCCCTGTAACAGTGTAAAGATTCCTACTTCCTTACATCCTTGCCAGCATTTGTTGTGGTGGTGTTGTTGCTGCTGTTATGGTTTTATGAGAGCTATTCTGGCTGGGGTGAGATATCAGAATCTCTGAGTAGTTTTCATTAGAATGATTAAAGATGTTAGAAAAATTCTTTTCATGTTTTTTCACCATTTTCTCATCCACTTTTGAGAATTTTCTATTCATTTCACTAATGATTTGCCTGACTGTTTTCTTGCTTTCTTTGCATTTATGCTTTTATCTCTTTATACATTCTAAATATTAATTTTTGTGTGATGCACAGTCAACAAATATTTCCCCTCATCCTGTAGACTGTAGAGATAACCCCTTGTGTACTGTTTGGAAACATCACATATCATAGGCTGATGGTCTATGAGCTGAGGCTGGAATCGGAAGGTGGGAGTTCTGATAGGGAGGGAGGAATTCTGGGATAGAGTCAGGCGCAGGAAGACATTCACCCTGAACTCTGAGGAGATTGGCCTATGAGCGCCACACTTGTGCTGTGGCAAGTGCACACCTGCACTCATACATGTGAATGAGCACAGACATGCATACAAGCACATGTGTGTGCGCACACACACTTTTTAGTAAAAGCCCTGATGAATTTCATAGGAAATAAAGCTATTAAAAACAGGATGTGCCATGTTTACAAACAGGCTGACATACACAAAGGACTTTGTATCAAAGTTAAAGATATTTGTAGGATGTTAAAGTCATAGTCAGCACCATGCTTCTCTGTTTTAATTTTAAAGAAAGAAAAGGTAGTAATTTAGAATAAGAGCCAATTAGCTGGTGGCTGGAGAAGATTCAATGTCCACACGGACTTCTGATAGAGCTGGATATTGGGAGGAAAGCTGGAGGTATTTGGGGTCCATTCTTGACAGTTTAAAATGAAGAAAGATAAATTCTGATTAAGGTTAACAGTATCTTTCTATAAGTTCAATGAAAAGGTATGCAGAGACCAGGCTGCGCAGGAGAGCCTGCAAACTACAGAAGCAACATAGCTTCTGGGACAGGCCCCGTTTCAGGCCTTCATCTTCAGCCAGGAAGCAGATCTAAGCTCCAGACATCTGAACTCCTTCCCTGTCAGAGGAGAGGTGGCCTGCAGAGAGTACTCTGACCACTGAGACTCAGGAGAGAGTTGGACTCCCAGGAGCGCTGACAGAGGCTAACAGAAACACAGGAGAAACAAACTCCAGCCAGAGACAGCTAGAACAACTAATACCAGAGATTACCAGATGACGAAAGGCAAACGTAAGAATCTTACTAACAGAAACCAAGACCACTCAGCATATCAGAACCCAGTACACCCACCACAGTGAGAACTAAATGCCACAACCCACCAGAAAAGCAAGAATTGGATTTAAAATCATATCTCATGATGCTGGTAGAGGACTTTAAGAAGGGCATTAATAACTCACTTAAAGAAATACAAGAGAACACTGATAAACAGGTAGAGGTCCTTAAAGAATTACAGGGAACACAGGGCCCCCAGTGGAGGAGCTAGAGAAAGTACCCAAGGAGCTAAAGGGGTCTGCAACCCTATAAGTGGAACAACAATATGGACTAATATGAACCAGTACCTCCTGAGCTCGTGTCTCTAGCTACATATGTAGCAGAAGATGGCCTAGTAGGCCATCATTGGGAAGAGAGGCCCCTTGGTCTTGCAAACTTTATATGCCCCAGTACAGGGGAACGCCAGGGCCAAGAAGTGGGATTGGGTGGGTAGGGGAGCAGGGTTGGGGGAGGGTATAGGGGACTTTCAGGATAGCATTTGAAATGTAAATGAAGAAAATACCTAATAAAAAATTGGGGGGAAAAAAGAATTATAGGAAAACACTGCTAAACAGGTAGAAGTCCTTAAAGAGGAAACACAAAGATCCCTTAAAGAATTATAGGAAAACACAACCAAAATGGTGATGGAATTGAACAAAACCATACAAGATCTAAAAAGGGAAGTAGAAACAATAAAGAAAACCCAAAGTGAGGCAACTCTGGAGATAGAAACCCTAGGAAAGAAATCAGGAACCATAGATGCGAGCATCAGCAACAGAATACAAGAGATGGAAGAGAGAATCTCAGGTGCAGAAGATTCCATAGAGAACATCAGCACAACAATCAAAGAAAATGCAAAATGCAAAAAATATCCTAACTCAAAACATCCAGGAAATCCAGGACACAATGAGAAGACCAAACCTACAGATAATAGGAGTAGATGAGAATGAAGAATTTCAAATTAAAGAGTCAGCAAATATCTTCAACAAAATTATAGAAGAAAACTTCCCTAACTTAAACAAGAACATGCCCATGAACATAAAAGAAGACTACAGAACTCCAAATAGACTGGACCAGAAAAGAAATTCCTCCTGACACATAATAATCAGAACAACAAATGCACTAAATAAAGATAGAATATTAAAAGCAGTAAGGGAAAAAGGTCATGTAATATATAAAGGCAGGCCTATTAGAATTACACCAGACTTCTCACCAGAGACCATGAAAGCCAGAAGATCCTGGACAGATGTTATACAGAACATAAGAGAACACAAATGCCAGCTCAGGCTACTAAACCCAGCCAAACTTTAAATTACCATAGATGGAGAAACCAAAGTGTTCCATGACAAAACCAAATTCACACAATATCTTTCCATGAATCCAGCCCTTCAAAGGATAATAAAGGGAAAACACCAACACAAGGATGGAAACTACACCCTAGAAAAAGCAAGAAAGTAATCCTTCAACAAACCTAAAAGAAGACAGCCACAAGAACAGAATCCCAATTTTAACAACAAAAATAACAGGAAGCAACAATTACTTTTCTTTAATATCTCTTAATATCAATGGACTCAATTCCCCAATAAAAAGACATAGACTAACAGACTGGCTACACAAACAGGACACAATATTTTGCTGCTTACAGGAAACCCACCTCAGGGAAAAAGACAGACACTACCTCAGAGTGAAAGGCTGGAAAACAAATTTCCAAGCAAATGGTCCTAAGAAACAAGCTGAAGTAGCCAGTCTAATATAAATAAATATAATAAAATTGACTTTCAACCCAAAGTTATCAAAAAAGACAGGGAGGGACACTTCATACTCATCAAAGGTAAAATCTTCCAAGGTGAACTCTCAATTCTGAATATCTATGCTCCAAATGCAAGGGCAGCCACATTCATTAAAGAAACTTTAGTAAAGCTCAAAGCACACATTGCACCTTACAGAATAATATTGGGAGACTTCAACACACCACTTTCATCAATGGACAGATCCTGGAAACAGAAACTAAACAGAGACACATGGAAACTAACAGAAGTTAAGAAGTAAATGGATTTAACAGATATCTACAGAACATTCTATCCTAAAACAAAAGGATATACTTTCTTCTCAGCACCTCATGGTACCTCCTCCAAAATTGACCATATAATCTGTCACAAAACAGGCCTCAACAGATACAAAAATATTGAAATTGTCCCATGCATCCTATCAGATCACCATGGACTAAAGCTGATCTTCAATAACAGCATAAATAATAGAAAGCCAACATTCACATGAAAACTGAACAACACTCTACTCAATGATAACTTGGTCAAGGAAGAAATAAAGAAAGAAATTAAAGACTTTTTAGAGTTTAATGAAAATGAAGCCACAACATACCCAAACTTATGGGACACAATAAAGGCAGTTCTAAGAGGAAAACTTATAGCCCTGAGAGCCTCCAAAAAGGAACTAGAGAGAATATGCACTAGCAGCCTGACAGCACACCTAGAAGCTCTAGAACTAAAGGAAGCAAATTCACCCAAGAGGAGTAGACAGCAAGAAATAATCAAACTCAGGGCTGAAATCAACCAAGTGGAAACAAAAAGAACTATTCAAAAGAATCAACAAAACCAGGAACTGGTTCTTTGAGAAAATCAACAAGATAGATAAACCCTTAGCCAGACTAACTAGAGGGCACAGGGACAGTATCCTAATTAACAAAATCAGAAATGAAAAAGGAGACATAGGGCTGGTGAGATGGCTCAGTGGGTAAGAGCACCCGACTGCTCTTCTGAAGGTCCAGAGTTCAAATCCCAGCAACCACATGGTGGCTCACAACCATCCGTAACGAGATCTGGCACCCTCTTCTGGAGTTTCTGAAGACAGCTACAGTGTACTTGCATATAATAAATAAATAAATCTTTAAAAAAAAGAAAAAGAAAAAGGAGACATAACAACAGTACCTGAGGAAATCCAAAACACCATCAGATCCTACTACAATAGCCTATACTCAACAAAATTGGAAAACCTGAATGAAATGGACAAATTTCTAGACAGATACCAGGTACCAAAGTTAAATCAGGATCAGATTAATGATCTAAACAGTCCCATTTCCCCTAAAGAAATAGAAGCAGTCATTAATAGTCTCCCAAACAAACAAGCAAAAACAAACAAACAAAAACCCAGGACCAGATGGGTTTAATGCAGATTTCTATCAGACCTTCAAAGAAGATCTAATTCGCTCTTCTGGTCAGAAAAGCACCGGGGTAGCTAGGGCGCAGGGTCGGCTGACACTCGCCAGCTACCCACAACACCCGCCACAGGATCTTAAGACTTCTGGTGAGTGGAACACAGCTTCTGCTCCAAACCAATTGCGCGCTGGACCTGAGACTGCATTAGTTAGGGAAGCAGAAACCGGCCTGAGTAGGGCCACAGGCCTCATCCGGCCGGACCAGCACTGGGGTAGCTAGAGCGCAGGGTCGACTGACACCCGCCAGCTACCCACGACCCCGCCACAGGATTTTGAGACTGCTGGTAGGTGGAACACAGCTTCTGCTCCAGTCCAATCACGCAGGACCTGAGACTGCTTTGGTTGGGGAGGCAGAAATCCGGCCTACATAGGGCCACAAGCCTCTTCCGGTCAGAAAAGCACCGGGATAGCTAGGGCGCAGGGTCGGCTGACACTCGCCAGCTACCCACAACACCCGCCACAGGATCTTAAGACTTCTGGAGAGTGGAACACAGCTTCTGCTCCAATACAATTGTGCACGGGACCTGAGACTGCATTAGTTAGGGAAGCAGAAAACCGGCCTGAGTAGGACCACAGGCCTCTTGCGGGTACCGCCAGCTACCCACGACCCCTGTCACAGGATTTTGAGACTGCTGGTGAGTGGAACACAGCTTCTGCTCCAATCTTTAAACAGTGACAACGAAAACAACTAACCCCAGAGATTACCAGATGGCTAAAGGTAAACGTAATAATCTTACTAACAGAAACCAAGACCACTCACCATCATCAGAACCCAGCACTCCCACTTCGCCCAGTCCAGGGCACCACAACACACCGGAAAAGCTAGACACAGATCTAAAAGCATATCTCATGATGATGGTAGAGGACTTCAAGAAGGACTTTAATAACACACTTAAAGAAATACAAAGGAACACTGGTAAACAGGTAGAAGACAGTAAAGAGGAAGCACAAAAATCCCTTAAAGAATTGCAGGAGAACACTGCTAAAAAGTTACAAATCCTTAAAGAAAAACAGGATAACATAATCAAACAGGTAGAAGTCCTTACAGAAAAACAGGAAAACACATCCAAACAGATGATGGAAATGAACAAAACCATACTAGACCTAAAAAGGGAAGTAGACACAATAAAGAAAACCCAAAATGAGGCAACACTGGAGATAGAAACCCTAGGAAAGAAATCTGGAACCATAGATACCAGCATCAGCAACAGAATACAAGAGATGGAAGAAAGAATCTCAGGTGCAGAAGATTCCATAGAGAACATCGGCACAACAATCAAGGAAAATGTAAAATGCAAAAAGATCCTAACTCAAAACATCCAAGAAATACAGGACACAATGAGAAGACCAAACCTACGGATAATAGGAGTAGATGAGAATGAAGATATTCAACTCAAAGGACCAGCAAACATCTTCAACAAAATTATAGAAGAAAACTTCCCAAATCTAAAGAAAGAGATGCCCATGAACATACAAGAAGCCTACAGAACTCCAAATAGACTGGACCAGAAAAGAAATACCTCCCGACACATAATAATCAGAACAACAAATGCTCTAAATAAAGATAGAATACTAAAAGCAGTAAGAAAAAAAGGCCAAGTAACATATAAAGGCAAGCCTATCAGAATTACACCAGATTTTTCACCAGAGACTATGAAAGCCAGAAGATCCTGGACGGATGTTATACAGACACTAAAAGAACACAAATTCCAGCCCAGGCTACTATACCCAGCCAAACTCTCAATTAACATAGATGGAGAAACCAAAGTAGTCCACGACAAAACCAAATTCACACATTATCTCTCCACGAATCCAGCCCTTCAAAGGATAATAACAGAAAAAAACCAATACAAGGACAGGAACCACGCCCTAGAAACAACAAGAAGGTAATCCCTCAACAAACCTAAAAGAAGACAGCCACAAGAACAGAATGCCAACTTTAACAACAAAAATAACAGGAAACAACAATTACTTTTCCTTAATATCTCTTAATATCAATGGACTCAACTCCCCGATAAAAAAGACATAGACTAACAAACTGGCTACACAAACAAGACCCAACATTTTGCTGCTTACAGGAAACTCATCTCAGAGAAAAAGATAGACACTACCTCAGAATGAAAGGCTGGAAAACAATTTTCCAAGCAAATGGTATGAAGAAACAAGCTGGAGTAGCCATTCTAATATCTGATAAGATTGACTTCCAACCCAAAGTCATTAAAAAAGACAGGGAGGGACACTTCATACTCATCAAAGGTAAAATCCTCCAAGAGGAACTATCAATCCTGAATATCTATGCTCCAAATACAAAGGCAGCCACATTCATTAAAGAAACTTTAGTAAATCTCAAAGCACACATTGCACCTCATACAATAATAGTGGGAGACTTCAACACACCACTTTCACCAATGGACAGATCATGGAAACAGAAACTAAACAGGGACACAGTGAAACTAACAGAAGTTATGAATCAAATGGATCTGGCAGATATCTACAGAACATTCTATCCTAAAACAAAAGGATATACCTTCTTCTCAGCACCTCATGGTACCTTCTCCAAAATTGACCACATAATTGGTCACAAAACAGGCCTCAACAGATACAAAAATATTGAAATTGTCCCATGCATCCTATCAGATCACCATGGACTAAGGCTGATCTTCAATAACAGCATAAATAATAGAAAGCCAACCTTCACGTGGAAACTGAACAACACTCTTCTCAATGATACCTTGGTCAAGGAAGGAATAAAGAAAGAAATTAAGGACTTTTTAGAGTTCAATGAAAATGAAGCCACAACATACCCAAACTTATGGGGCGCAATGAAAGCATTTCTAAGAGGAAAACTCATAGCTCTGAGTGCCTCCAAAAGGAAACTAGAGAGAGCACACATTAGCAGCTTGACAACATACCTAAAAGCACTAGAACAAAAGGAAGCAAATTCACCCAAGAGGAGTAGATGGCAGGAAATAATCAAACTCAGGGGCGAAATCAACCAAGTGGAAACAAGAAGAACTATTCAAAGAATCAACCAATCAAGGAGCTGGTTCTTTGAGAAAATCAACAAGATAGATAAACCCTTAGCCAGACTCACTAGAGGGCACAGGGAAAGCATCCTAATTAACAAAATCAGAAATGAAAAAGGAGACATAACAACAGATCCTGAAGACATCCAAAACACCATCAGATCCTTCTACCAAAGGCTATACTCAACAAAACTGGAGAACCTGGATGAAATGGAGAAGTTCCTAGACAGATACCAGGTACCAAAGTTGAATCAAGATCAGGTTAATGATCTAAACAGCCCTATATCCCCCAAAGAAATAGAAGCAGTCATTAATAGTCTCCCAACTAAAAAAAGCCCAGGACCAGATGGGTTTAGTGAAGAGTTCTATCAGACCTTCAAAGAAGATCTAATCCCAGTTCTTCACAAACTATTCCACAAAATAGAAACAGAAGGTACTCTACCCAACTCATTCTATGAAGCCACAATTATTCTGATACCTAAACCACAAAAAGACCCAACAAAGATAGAAAACTTCAGACCAATATCCCTTATGAATATAGATGCAAAAATCCTCAATAAAGTTCTTGCTAACCGAATCCAAGAACACATCAAAACAATCATCCATCCTGACCAAGTAGGTTTCATCCCAGGGATGCAGGGATGGTTCAATATATGGAAATCCATCAACGTAATCCAGTATATAAACAAACTCAAAGACAAAAACCACATGGTCATCTCGTTAGATGCGGAAAAAGCATTTGACAAGATCCAACACCCATTCATGATAAAAGTCTTGGAAAGATCAGGAATTCAAGGCCCATACCTAAACATGATAAAAGCAATCTACAGCAAACCAGTAGCCAACATCAAAGTAAATGGTGAGAAGCTTGAAGCAATCCCTCTAAAATCAGGGACTAGACAAGGCTGTCCACTTTCTCCATACCTATTCAAAATTGTACTTGAAGTCCTAGCCAGAGCAATTCGACAACAAAAGGAGATCAAAGGGATACAAATTGGAAAAGATGAAGTCAAATTATCACTTTTTGCAGATGATATGATAGTATATCTAAGTGACCCTAAAAATTCCACCAGAGAACTCCTAAGCCTGATAAACAGCTTCGGTGAAGTAGCTGGATATAAAATTAACTCAAACAAATCAATGGCCTTTCTCTACACAAAGAATAAACAGGCTGAGAAAGAAATTAGGGAAACAACACCCTTCTCAATAGTCACAAATAATATAAAATATCTTGGCGTGACTCTAACTAAGGAAGTGAAAGATCTGTATAATAAAAACTTCAAGTCTCTGAAGAAAGAAATTATAGAAGATCTCAGAAGATGGAAAGATCTCCCATGCTCATGGATTGGCAGGATCAACATTGTAAAAATGGCTATCTTGCCAAAAGCAATCTACAGATTCAATGCAATCCCCATCAAAATTCCAAATCAATTCTTCAACGAATTAGAAAGTGCAATCTGCAAATTCATCTGGAATAACAAAAAACCTAGGATAGCAAAAACTCTTCTCAAGGATAAAAGAACCTCTGGTGGAATCACCATGCCGGACCTAAAGCTCTACTACAGAGCAATTGTGATAAAAACTGCATGGTACTGGTATAGTGACAGACAAATAGACCAATGGAATAGAATTGAAGACCCAGAAATGAACCCACACACCTACGGTCACTTGATCTTCGACAGGGAGCTAAAAACATCCAGTGGAAGAAAGACAGCATTTTCAACAAATGGTGCTGGCACAACTGGTTGTTAACATGTAGAAGAATGCGAATCGATCCATTCCTATCTCCTTGTACTAAGGTCAAGTCTAAGTGGATCAAGGAACTTCACATAAAACCAGAGACACTGAAACTTATAGAGGAGAAAGTGGGGAAAAGCCTTGAAGATATGGGCACAGGGGAAAAATTCCTGAATAGAACAGTAATGGCTTGTGCTGTAAGATCGAGAATTGACAAGTGGGACCTCATGAAACTGTAAAGCTTCTGCAAGTCTAAAGACACCATCAATAAGACAAAAAAAACACCAACAGATTGGGAAAGGATCTTCACCTATCCTAAATCAGATAAGGGACTAATATCCAATATATATAAAGAACTCAAGAAGGTGGACTCCAGAAAGACAAATAACCCCATTAAAAATGGGGCTCAGAACTGAACAAAGAATTCTCACCTGAGGAATACCGAATGGCAGAGAAGCACCTGAAAAAATGTTCAACATCCTTAATCATCAGGGAAATGCAAATCAAAACAACCCTGAGATTCCACCTCACACCAGTCAGAATGGCTAAGATCAAAAATTCAGGTGACAGCAGATGCTGGCGAGGATGTGGAGAAAGAGGAACACTCCTCCATTGTTGATGGGATTGCAAGCTTGTACAACCACTCTGGAAATCAGTCTGGCGGTTCCTCAGAAAATTGGACATAGTACTACCGGAGGGTCCAGCAATACCTCTCCTGGGCATATATCCAGAAGATGTCCCAACCGGTAAAAAGGACACATGCTCCACTATGTTCATAGCAGCCCTATTTATAATAGCCAGAAGCTGGAAAGAACCCAGATGTCCCTCAACAGAGGAATGGATACAGAAATTATGGTACATTTACACAATGGAGTACTACTCAGCTATTAAAAAGAATGAATTTATGAAATTCCTAGACAAATGGATGGACCTGGAGGGCATCATCTTGAGTGAAGTAACACAATCACAAAAGAACTCACACAATATGTATTCACTGATAAGTGGATATTAGCCCAAAACTTAGGATACCCAAGATATAAGATACAATTTGCTAAACGCATGAAACTCAAGAAGAATGAAGACCAAAGTGTGGACACTGTGCCCCTTCTTAGAATTGGGAACAAAACACCCAGGGAAGGAGTTACAGAGACAAAGTTCGGAGCTGTGATGAAAGGATGGACCATTTAGAGACTGCCGTATCCAGGGATCCGTCCCATAATCAGCTTCTAAACGCTGACACCATTGCATACACTAGCAAGATTTTGCTGAAAGGACCCAAATATAGCTGTCTCTTGTGAGACGATGCCGGGGCCTAGCAAACACAGGAGTGGATGTTCACAGTCAGCTATTGGATGTATCACAGGGCTCCCAATGGAGAAGCTAGAAAAAGTACCCAAGGAGCTAAAGGGATCTGCAACCCTATTGTTGGAACAACATGATGTACTAACCAGAACCCCGGAGCTCTTGTCTCTAGCTGCATATGTATCGAAAGATGGCCTAGTCGGCCATCAATGGAAAGAGAGGCCCATTGGACTTGCAAACTTTATATGCCCCAATATAGGGGAATGCCAGGGCCAAAAGAATGGGAATGGGTGGGTAGGGAAGTGGGGGGCGCTATGGGGGACTTTTGGGATAGCATTGGAAATGTAATTGAGGAAAATATGTAATAAAAATATTAAAAATTTAAAAAAAAGATCTAATTCTAATTCTCCTTAAACTATTCCACAAAATAGAAACAGAAGGTACTCTACCTAATTCATTCTATGAAGCCACAATTATCCTGATACCTAAAACACACAAAGATCCAACAAAGAAAGAAAACTTCAGACCAATTTCCCTTATGAATATTGATGCAAAAATACTCAATAAAATTCTCGCTAACCTAATCCGAGAACACATCAAAAACAATCATCCATCATGACCAAGTAGACTTCATCCCAGAGATGCAAGGATGGTTTAATATACGGAAATTCATCAACATACTCCACTATATAAACAAACTCAAAGACAAAAACCACATGATCATCTCGTCAGATGCTGAGAAAGCATTTGACAAAATACAACACCCCTTCATGATAAAAGTCATGGAAAGATCAGGAATTCAAGGCCCTTAAACATAATAAAAGCAATATACAGCAAACCAGTAGCCAACATCAAACTAAATGGAGAGAAGCTGGAAACAATCCCACTAAAATCAGGGACTAGACAAGGCTGCCCACTTTCTACCTACCTATTCAATATAGTATTTGAAGTCCTAGTCAGAGCAATTAGACAACAAATGGAGATCAAGGGGATACAAATTAGAAAGGACGAAGTCAAAATATCACTATTTGCAGATGATATGATAGTATATATAAGTGACCCTAAAAATTCCACCAGAGAACTCCTAAACCTGATAAACAGGTTCAGTGCAGTAGCTGGATATAAAATTAACTCAAATAAATCAGTGGCCTTTCTCTACACAAAGGGTAAACAGGATGAGAAAGAAATTAGGGATTTCACAATAGTCACAAATACTATAAAATATCTTGGTGGAACCCTAACTAAGGAATTCAAAGATCTCTAAAGAAAGAAATTGAAGAAGATCTTGGAAGATGGAAAGATCTCCCATGCTCATGGATTGGCAGGATTAACATAGTCAAAATGGCTATCCTGCAGAAAGCCATCTACAGATTCAATGCAACCCCATCAAAATTCCAACTCAATTATTCACTGAGTTAGAAAGGACAATTTGCAAATTCATCTGGAATAACAAAAAACCTAGGATAGCAAAAACTATTCTTAACAATAAAAGAACCTCTGGTGGAATCACCATGCCTGACCTAAAGCAGTACTACAGAGCAATTATGATGCAAACTGCATGGTACTGGTACAGCAACAGACAGGTAGATCAATGGAATAGAATTGAAGACCCAGAAATGAACCCATACACATATGTTCACTTGATCTTTGACAAGGGAGCTAAAACCATCCAGTGAAAAAATGACAGCATTTTCAACAAATGGTGCTGGCACAATTGGCAGTTATCATGTAGAAGAATGCGAATTGATCCATTCTTATCTCCTTGTGCAAAGCTCAAGTCTAGGTGGATCAAAGAACTCCAAATAAAACCAGAGACACTGAAATTTATAGAGGAGAAAGTGGGGGAAAGTCTCGAAGATATGGGCACATTGGGAAAATTTCTGAACAGAACATCAATGGCTTGTTCTGTAAGATTAAGAATCGACAAATGGGACCTCATAAAATTGCAAAGCTTCTGTAAGGCAAAAGACACTGTCAATAAGACAAAAGGGCCACCAACAGACTGGGAAAGTATTTTTACCAATCCTAAATCAGATAGGGGACTAATATCCAATATATGTAAAGAACTCAAGAAGCTGGACTCCAGAAAACCAAAAACCCCATTTAAAAATGGGGTACAGAGCCGGGTGTGGGGGTGCACGCCTTTAATCCCAGCACTTGGGAGGCAGAGGCAGCTGGATTTCTGAGTTCGAGGCCAGCCTGGTCTACAGCGTGAGTTCCAGGACAGCCAGGGCTATACAGAGAAACCCTGTCTCGAAAAAAAAAAACAAAAAACAAAAAACAAAAAAAAATGGGGTACAGAGCTAAACAAAGAATGCTCAACTGAGGAATACCGAAGGGCTGAGAAGCACCTGAAAAAAATGTTCAACATCCTTAATCATCAGGGAAATGCAAATCAAAACAACCCTGAGATTCTACCTCATACCAGTCAGAATGGCTAAGATCAAAAATTCAGGTGACAGCAGATGCTGGCGAGGATATGGAGAAAGAGGAACACTCCTCCATTGTTGGTGGGATTGCAAGCTTGTACAACCACTCTGGAAATCAGTCTGGCAGTTCCTCAGAAAATTGGACATAGTACTTCCGGAAGATCCAGCAATACCTCTCCTGGACATATAGCCAGAATATGTTCCAACCGGAAAGAAGGACACATGCTCAACTATGTTCATAGCAGCCTTATTTATAATAGCCAGAAGCTGGAAAGAACCCAGATGTCCCTCAACAGAGGAATGGATACAGAAAATGTGGTACATTTACACAATGGAGTACTACTCAGCTATTAAAAACAATGAATTTATGAAATTCTTAGGCAAGTGGATGTATCTGGAGGATATCATCCCAAGTGAAGCAACCCAAATCACAAAAGAACTCACTTGATATGTACTTACTGATAAGTGGATATTAGCCCAGATACTTAGAATACCCAAGTTACAATTTGCAAAACAGAAGAAAATGAAGAAGGAAGACCAACACATGGATACTTCATCCCTCCTCAGAATAGGAAACAAAATACCCATGGGAAGGAGTTACAGAAACAAAGTTTGGAGCTGAGACGAAAGGATGGACCATCCAGACTGCCCCCCTCGGGGATCCATCCCATAATCAGCCACCAAACTCGAACACTATGGCATAGGCCAGCATGATTTTGCTGAAAGAACCCTGATATAGCTGTCTCTTGTGAGGCTATGCCAGTGCCTGGCAAATACAGAAGTAGATGCTCACAGTCATCTATTGGGTGGAACACAGGGCCCCCAATGGAGGAGCTAGAGAAAGTACCCAAGGAGCTGAAGGGTCTGCAACTCTATAGGTGGAACAACAATGTGAACTAACCAGTACCCCCAGAGCTCATGTCTCTAGCTGAATATGTAGCAGAGGATGGCTTAGTCAACCATCATTGGGAAGAGAGGCCCCTTGGTCTTGCAAACTTTATATGCCTCAGTACAGGGGAACACCAGGGCCATGAAGTGGGAGTGGGTGGATAGGCAAGCAGGGCGGTGGAAGGTTATAGGGGACTTTCAGGATAGCATTTGAAATGTAAATGAAGAAAATATCTAATAAAAATTGAAAAAGAAAGAAAGAAAGAAAGAAAGAAAGAAAGAAAGAAAGAAAGAGTATGAAAACGCCCCAAAAATCACACTTAAGTTTGCCTGAGGACAGAGTGATGGCTCAGTGGTTAAGAATTCTTCCAAAGGACCTGAGTTTAGATCCCAGCACACACATGGCTCATAATCACCTGTAACTTTAGGGGATCCAACGCCTTCCTCTGGCCTTTAAGGGTACTACCCGTGTGGCATACACTCACATAGACATATTTTTGACTCTTTAGAAGATTAGTACCTGGATACTTGACTTCAACAAGTAACCTTTAAACTGTATTGAGTGTCTTCTCATTCATTTCACCGTGATATTCCTCAGGTATACTTTGTTTGTCAACAAACTTTTCTTAAGAGTCTGCTTTGCACTGTCGTTACCAAGTGATGGGATGAAATTCAAAGATAAATATGCCTTTGTCCCCAGAAAAGACAGGAAAAGAAACACACGTAATTAAAAATACTTTATAATTCTGAGCTATTCTTCTGCAATTACTTTGATCTCAACACTCATTTACACTTAAAATTAATTGAGGGTCTCAAAAATGTTTGTTAGTGTAGCATATAGCTATCTGTATGCATTGTATGCAGAATCAAAACAGTAAGCTCACAGACAGCCGTACAGGAACTGTGCATCCCTTTAATGAGATGAGAGTTATATCCTGATGTAGCTTCTATACACTTTGGAGAAAATGAGAATGGAAAAGACAAAGTCTATGAATTTTAGAGAAAATATGCTTGACTTTGTAAAGTCTCTGAAGTACTGTTGCAGAGTCTCATATTTGTCAATCAATAAACAGGGTTTTTTGAAACTATGGTACATGTGCATTCAAAAGCCCATGGGGAATATAGACAGTGATTGTTTAAATTTCCTAATGCTAATATTGTCTATTGTTCTATGTGACTAATACTGATCTCTAATTGGGTCTAATTTATTAAAAAAAAAAAAAAAAAAAAAAAGCACGTGAAATAACGCTATCACGTTTGCTGAGTAGCCCATTTCACAAAATGAAACACTCCTTTGCCACCTGGTGGCAATGTATTGTAATTAAGGAATGCGCAGCTGGAGAGTTGCAGCTAGGCTTAGCGTATCTGACTGCCAAGTCTACCTCCAAGCCCTGAGAATACACTAAGACCTTCTGGTGTGTGCCAAGCTGATGCTAAATAGTCACACACACACACCCCAAAAGAGGGTGGGGATTATATTGCTATCTTGTTTTAAATAAATTAATAATTTTTAGGTTTCATATGTTTGAATTTAATCAAAACCCAGTATTTTTCAGGCAGCAAAAAAGAAGAGCCTACATTGTTTGTTTCCCTCTAAAATATCTTCTTTCCCTGTAGCAAAGCTGACATCAAGAGCTTCCAACTTCTGCTGCACTTGGATTTTGTCAGTGCTACATAAGGGTGCTGAGAACCTGCCCTACAAGACACTGGTTCACTCTGGTGCTGGCAGACTCCTAAGGAAGCACGCGTAGTCACTGCAGGCAAAGCCTGTCCCTGCACGGACTTCCGGAGGGAGAAAGCTGGGGCATATTAGAGAACCGGAAGGAGTTTTGGTCCTAAGATACTGTGGTGCGAGGATACAGTTTCCAGAGGACCGGAAAGAGCTTTGGTCCTCAGATACACGGTGCGAGGCTACAGAGTTTCCTAATGTATTCCGCCTTCTCAGCTTCAAACGTCACTCCATTGTCATGATTTCCCACAGGACAGCAAAGTCTTTAATCATTGATTGTGGCAGTTTGTGCTTTTGTTAATGAATAAAGTAGTAACCAGTGTGCTGCGTTCAGCATTCTTCATAATGAGTGGTGCAATTCAGCAGAGCAGTGCATTGTAGTAATATTTAATCTCAGCCACGGAGTTCTCCCCTGCCTTTGATCATTCAGTTCCCAGATAAAAGACACAAAACTTGTATATTTATAATAAGCCGTAGACAGCACTAGAGCTGGGCAGACATCCCATAGCTATCCCATATCTAAGACCCTCTAAGCTATTAGAATCTACTTTCCTATCAATAACCCCGAGTTATTACTTGCTATGTTCCATCCGGGCTGCTCTTAACTCCAACTGACCAGGCCTCGTGACTCATCTACCTCATAGTGTCTTCTCCTCTCTCCACCTTGTCTCTTCCTCATGATCCTGCCTCAGACCCCAAGCCTGGGAACCGAAACTGCCTACCTCTCTTCTGCCCAGCTATAGGCTGTAGACATTTTATTTATCAGTCAGGGATAACTTGGGGGGGGGGGCAAGGTTATATAACATCACTTTGGTCCCCGTGAGAATCTCCTCATCCCTGGGGCAACCAGGACCAGTATTTAGCATTCAATGCATAGCAACAGCCCAAACCTCAACACAGTGTTTCTCAAAGTAAAGACTTCCGAATATACATATAGTTTTGGGTTTTTTTGGTTTTTTTTTTTTTTTTTTTTTTTTGGTTTTTCGAGACAGGGTTTCTCTTTATAGCCCTGGCTGTCCTGGAACTCACTCTGTAGACCAGGCTGGCCTCGAACTCAGAAATCCGCCTGCCTCTGCCTCCCGAGTGCTGGGACTAAAGGCGTGCGCCGCCACGCCCGGCTATACATATAGTTTTAAAGCAACCAGCTTTCTTGACCCTTCGTTTTCCAAGCGTTCATTTCCCAGCATATTAACCTTGCAGAATAAAACCATGTTTAAAAGTCCAAGCGCAGCTAGAGAAAGTACCCAAGGAGCTAAAGGGATCTGCAACCCTATTGTTGGAACAACATGATGTACTAACCAGAACCCCGGAGCTCTTGTCTCTAGCTGCATATGTATCGAAAGATGGCCTAGTCGGCCATCAATGGAAAGAGAGGCCCATTGGACTTGCAAACTTTATATGCCCCAATATAGGGGAATGCCAGGGCCAAAAGAATGGGAATGGGTGGGTAGGGAAGTGGGGGGCGCTATGGGGGACTTTTGGGATAGCATTGGAAATGTAATTGAGGAAAATATGTAATAAAAATATTAAAAAAAAAAAAAGTCCAAGCGCTTTTTGTCAAACACATGCAAGTTCTTCTTGCACCTTTGATACACCAAGATACATTTCCCAAAGGGTTGCTATAGCTGTGTGCCTGACGAGAAAAATGAGTAAACACGGCATCCCCAGACTGTCTGTCTGTCTTCAGCTCCTGTCCCTTAAGCTTTATACAATGTTGAGCTTACACCCTATGGAGAGGAAACAGACATTTTTACCCCATGCCTCCTACTGGTGTCTATGGCTATTGTGGGAAATGTTATTGCCTGTTACACAATATACATTCACATACATACACCACACACAGACACACACACACACATCACAGAAAGAGAGAGAGAAACAGAGAGAAACAGAGAGAAACAGACAGACACACAGAGAGAGAAACAGACAGACAGAAATAGACAGACACACACACACACACACACACCACACATACACATCAGAAAGAGAGACAGAGACAGAGACAGACAGACAGACATACACACACACCACACATACACATCAGAGAGAGAGAGAGAGAAACAGACAGACAGACACACACACACAGACACACACACACCATACCACAGGTAATTCTTTTTACTGAAAATATATTTTTTCATGCAATATATTCTAGTTATTGTTTCCCCTCCCTCAACTCCTCCTAGATTCTCCCCCACCCTCCCAAATCCACACCCTTTCTTGCTCTCTCTCTTTAGAAAATTAATGGGCATCTAAAAATAAATAAATAAATAAAATCATACTAAAATAAGACAAAACAAACAAATAACCAAAATATAGCCAAATAAAGCACAAGACACACACACATTGTTACACCCAGAAATCCCATAAACACACAAAACCAGAAACCACATTCTATAAGCAGAAGACCAATAGGACTTTTTAAAATGCCCAGTCAAAGCATTTCCTTCATTATTCTTTATTATTCAACAGAAAACCTCTGAAATGCCATTGAGTTCATTTTGGGTTCACCATCCACTGCTGGCTGTGAGGTCTGCCCTTAGTGTGATTTGTATCTGGTTTTCCTAAAGGCCTATGACCTACTTGGCCTCAGATCCCTGTTCCCCTGTGCAGTATCAGGCCTGAGATCCATCTGGTGGAGTGGGCCTTAAATCTGATTAGAGAGTTGTTGGTTAAGCCCAGACCCTTTGTGCAAGTTTTGAACCAGCATATCTTGCAGGCAGGCCACCATTGTAGATTTCAGGATGTGTAACTGGGTTGGGGTTTACCTTTCTCCTTCAATAGCATGCAGAGTATCTTCCAGTACCATGAATACTAACCTGTACGGGTGAAGGCTCAGGTACGCACCACCTCAACTTCTCCGTGTTCAATGAGTTCTGTGAGTGTTCTCTTCAACAGCGGGGCCTTGCTATCAGCTCCTGGTTTTGTTGAGTCTTTGTATAATTTTTTTTGTTGTTGTTCCCATTTGGTTGGTTTCAGCCCTGAGTTTGATTATTTCCTGCCATCTACTCCTCCTGGCTGTATTTGCTTCTTTTGTTCTAGAGCTTTCAGATGTTCTATCAAGCTGCTAGTGTAAGCTCTCTCCTGTTTCTTTTTGAAGGCACTTAGAGCTATGAGTTTTTCTCTCACCACTGCTTTCATTGTGTCCCATAAGTTTTGGTATGATATGTCTTCGTTTTCTAAAAAGTCTTTAATTTCTTTCTTTATTTCTTCCTTGACCAAGTTATCACTAAGTAGAGCATTGTTCAGCTTCCATGTAGATGTGTGCTTTCTGTTGTTTTTGTATTGAAGACCAGCCTTAATCCGTGGTGATCTGATAGGATGCATGGGATTATTTCAATCTTCTTGTATCTGTTGAGGCCTGTTTTGTGGCCTATTACATGGTCATATTTGGAGAGGGTACCATGAGGTGCTGAAAAGAAGGTATATCCTTTTGCTTTATGATGAAATGTTCTATAAATATAAATGTTAGAACCATTTGATTCATAACTTCTGTTAGTTTCACTGTGTCTCTGTTTAGTTCCTGTTTCCATTATCTGTCCATTAATGAGAGTGGAGTGTTGAAGTCTCCCACTATTATTGTGTGGGGTACCATGTGTGCTTTGAGCTTTAGTAAAGTTGCTTTTATGAATGTGGCTGCCATTGCATTTGGAGCATAGATGTTCAGAATTGAGAGTTCATCTTGGAAGATTTTTGCTTTGACCAGTATGAAGTGTCCTTCCTTATCTTTTTTGACAACTTTTGGTTGAAAGTTATTTTATTTGATATTAGAATGGCTATTCCAGTTTGTTTCTTGGGACCGTTTGCTTGGAAAATTGTTTTCCAACCTTTTACTCTGAGGTGGTGTCAGTCTTTGTCACTGAGATGCATTTCCTGTATGCAGAAAAATGCTGTGTCCTGTTTACATATCCAGTCTGTTAGTCTGTGTCTATTAGGGAATTAAGTCCATTGATGTTAAGAGATACTAAGGAATAGTGATTGTTACGTCCAGTTATTTTGTTGTTAGCAGTGGAATTATGTTTGTGTGGCTATCTTCTTTTGGGTTTGTTGCAAAATTACTTTCCTGCTTTTTCTAGAGTGTAGTTCCCTCCTTGTGTTGGTGTTTTCCATCTATTATGCTTTGTAGGGCTGGATTAGTGTTCTCTTAGGGTCTGTATGACATCTGCCCAGGATTTTCTAGGTCGCATAGTCTCTGGTGAGAAGTCTGGTGTAATTCTGCCTCCATATGTTACTTGACCTTTTTCCCTTACTGCTTTTAATATCCTTCCTTTGTTTAGTGCATTTGGTGTTTTGATAATTATGTAACGGGAGTAATTTCTTTTCTAGTCCAGTCTATTTGGAGTTCTGTATGTTTCTTGTATGTTCATGGGCATCTCTTCCTTTAGGTTAGGGGAGTTTTCTTCTATAATTTTGTTGAAGATGTTTACTGGCCCTTTAAGTTGGGAATATTTGCTCTCTTCTATGCCTATTATCCTTAGATTTCACCTTCTCATTGTGTTCTGGGTTTCCTGGATGTTTTAGGTTAGGAGTTTTTTGCATTTTGCATTTTCTTTGACTGTTGTGTCAATGTTTTCTATGGTATCTTCTGCCCCTGAGATTCTCTCTTCTATCTCTTGTATTCTGTTGGTGATGCTTGCATCTATGAGTCCTGATCTCTTTCCTAGGTTTTCTAACTACAGGGTTGTCTCCCTTTGTGATTTCTTTATTGTTTCTGTTTCCATTTTTAGATCCTGGATGGTTTTGTTTATTTCCTTTGCCTGTTTGCTAGTGTTTTCCTGTAATTCTTTAAGGGATTTTTGTGTTTCCTCTTTAAGGGCTTCTACCTGTTTGCCTGTATTCTCCTGTATTTCTTTAAGGGAGTTATATATGTCCTTCTTAAAGTCCTCTATCATCATCAGGAGATGTGATTTTAAATCAGAGTCTTGCTTTTCTGGTGTGATTGTGTATCCAGGACTTGCTATGGTGGAAGAACTGGGTTTTGATGATGCCAAATAACCCTGGTTTCTGTTGTTTATGTTCTTATGCTTGCTTCCCACCATCTGATTAACTCTAGTGCTACCTGCCCTTGCTGTATCTATCTGGAGCCTGTTCTTCTAGTGATCCTGGTTGTGTCAGAACTCCTCAGAGTTCAGACATCTCGATGACCCTGTGATCCTGTGATCCTGGGTATGTCAGAGCTCCTGGGAGTCAAGCTGCCTCTGTGACCCTGAGTTCCTGGTGTGACCAAGATCCTATGACTCTGTGATCCTGGGCATGTCAGAGCACCTGGGAGTGGAGCTTCATCTGGGTATTGTGGGACTGGCTGTGGAGTTTGTGTCCAAGACCTGCTCAGGGCACTGGCCCAGACCAGGAGCCTAACTTCTGTCTTTGTCACTGTTCTACTGCTGTGACACTGTGACAAGACACCATAACCATAGCAACTTGTATAAACATAAGCATTTAATTGGGGCTTGCTTTCAGTCCATTCTCATCATGGCAGGGAGCATGGCAGCATGCCTGCAGACATGGGAGGTGAGAGTTCTACATCTGGATATAAAGGCAGCAGGAAAAGCAAGACCAGGCCTTGCTTGAATTTTTGAAAACCCAAAGCACAACCCCAGTGACACACTTCCTCCAACAAGGCCACACCTCCTAATCCCTCTCAAGTAGTGCCACTCTCTAATGACCAAGCATTCAAGTATATGAGGCTATGGGGAGCCATCCCTATTCAAATCACCACAAAGTCTTTCACTTGCTTAATTAGAGCTACCTCAAGATATGTTTGAGGCTATTGTGAAAGGTGTTATTTCCCTGATTTCCCCCTCCATCTGTCATCTCTATGGAGGAGATATATATTATCTCTATAGAGAAGACATATGTATTAGTTCAGTGACCTGTTACTTTGTTGAAAGTCTTCACCAGTTTTATAAGTTTCCTGGTGCAGTTTTTAGGATCTTTGCTGTATATGCTCATATCATCTGCACATAAAGATACTTTGACTTCCTCGTTTCCTATTTGTATCCCTTTGATGCCTTTCAGTTGTCTTATTGCTCTAGCTAAGACTTCAAGTATCATACTGAATAGGTATGAAGACAGCACTGTCTTGTTCCTGACTTTGGTGAAATTGATTTCAGTGGACTCTCCACTTAGATTGAAGTAGGCTGTGAGCTTGCTAGACATCAGCTTTATTATGCTGAGGTCTGTGTCTCATTTCCCTAATCTCACTGAGACTTTTATGATGAAGAAGTGTTAGATTTTGTCAAAAGCCTTTTTTGCACCTAATAAGATAATCATATGGGTTTTGCCTTTTAGTCTGTTTATGCGGTAGATCATATTTTCAGTTTATGCATATTGAATAATATCCCCATATCTCTGGGATAAAGCCTACTTGGTCGCTCTGGATGATCTTTTTGATGTGTTCTTGTATATTGTTTGCAAATATTTTATTGAAAATCCTTGCTTATATGCTCATAAGGGAAATTGCTCTTTAATTCTCCTTCTTTGTTGGGTCTTTGTGTGGTGGTTTGGGTATCAGGGAAACTGTAGTTCTGTAAAAAGAACTAGGCAATGTTTCTATTTTGTGAAATAATTTGAGGGGTGTCTAATGTAAATTCTCTTTTGAAAATCTGATAGAATTCTGTGCTGAATCCTTGGCCATCACTTGGTGGCCCTACAACACAGTAGGTTAATGAACAAGCCTGTCCAAGCTGCAAGTGGAAGCACTGGGATCCAGCAGGCAGGTGACACGCATGCCCAGGCCACCACATTGTATGGAAACCCGGCAGGCATAAGAACAGGTATGGCCAGACCTCTACATAGCAGTGTTGGAACTGGCAGATGCAGGACCAGGCACATCCATGCTGCCACCATGCAGCCTTGAGACACAGCATGCATGCAAACATGTGAGCCCAGACTTCCATGTGCCAGCACTGGGACATGGCAGGTGTGGAAACAGGTGTGCCCAGGCAATAACTAACTCATGCCACTGGGACTAGGAGGCAAGTTAATAGGTGTTTCTAGGCCACCATGTGGATGGACTGGGATGCAGTAAGAATGGTGTGTGCCCAGGCCTCCACATGGTAGTGTTGGCACAGGATAGGCATGAGGACAGGTTAGCCCATCAACCACATGACAGAACTTGGAAATGACAGGTTTGTGAGCAAGTGAGCCAGACCACTGTGCAATCACTCTGGAATACCAACTGCATTTGAACAAGAGCCTGCGCTGCCACATAGGAGTGCTGGGACATGGAACATGGGTGAGCAGAGGAGTTCATATGAATGGTTCTGTGCCACAACATGCATGTAAATAGGCATGCCTTCACCACCAAGTGGTAGTGCTAAAACACCACAGGTGTGAAAACAGTCATGAGTGTACAGCCATAGAGGCACCGGGACCCTGCAGGCATGCATACATGTGTTTCTATGCTGCCGTGTGGTGCTGCTGGGATATCATGTGGGTGTGCATGACAGGGGTGCACCACACGTGTCTCAGGCAACCCCATAGTGGTCCTACGACTTGGCCGGCTTAAAATCAGGAACTCCGAGGGCCAGCAGTGGAACAAAGCAGGGGTGTGAACAGGGATGCCCAGTCCAGTACTTTGTGGCACTGGGACACAGCTCTTGGGTGAGAAGGCAAGCCTGTGTCACCATGGGACAGCCCTGGATTACAGCACATTTGTGAACCAGAATGGTAGTTTGAATAGGCGTGGCCCAACTCTTGTATTTGAAAGCTTGGCCCATGCTGAGTGATACTATTAGGAGGTGTGGTCTTGTTGGAATGGGTGTGGCCTTGGAGTAGGTGTGACCATGTTGATGGAAGAGTGTCACTGTGGGGGCGGACTTTGAGGTTTCCTAGACTCAAGCTCCACCCAGTGTGAAACAGTCTCCTTCTGCTGCCTAAGAATCAAGGTGTTGACCTCCTGGCTCCTTCTGCACCGTGCCTGCCTGGACACAGCCATGCTCCTGCCATGATGATAATAGACTGAACCTCTGAATTTGTAAGCCAGCCCCAATTAAATTTTATCATGTATAAGATTTGCCTTGAGCACTTGGGAGGCAGAGGCAGGCGGATCTCTGTGGTCTACAGAGTGAGTTCCAGGACAGTCAGGGCTAAAAGAGAAACCCTGTCTCGAAAAAACAAAACAAAAAACAAACAAAAAAAGAGTTGCCTTGGTCGTAGTGTCTGTTCACAACAATGAAACTCAAACTATGACAACAAATGAGCACAGGCTATATAACATGTTGGTCCAGGCTAAGAACATATGTATGAACAAGCATGCACAGGCAAAAATGTAGTGGTACTGGGACATGGCATGTTTGCTACAGTCACTTGGCAGCCCCAGGGCATAGCAAATGAACAGGGCTTCCCAGGCTGTGACCTGGCACCACTGAAACGTGGCAAACATGCAGCAGGTATGCCTGGGCTGCCACATGGCAGCACGGTGTCATGGCAGGCATTTGACAGGTTTGCCCAGACCACTGCATGGTAGCAATGAAACACAACAGGCATGCAAACAGGCATAGCTAGGCCATCACAGGGCAGTGAAGGGACAGGGCAGGAATACACACAGCAAGTTTAGCCACCACATGGAGCTAAGCGGGGACAAAGCTTGCCTCCTAAAAGGTGGAGCCCTTCTCCCATACTGTGGCCCTGGAAAAATGGCTGTCACATGAGAACTGGTGCTGCAACAGGGCAGAGCTAGGACTCCGATTGCATATGACACGGTGAGAAAGACCTCCACAGCACAGTGCTGTGGCACATGGGACATGGAGAGACAAGAACCAGTGTGCCTTTGACAACATGGATTGCCGCTTGAAAACAGCCTGTGTGCCCATATACAGCCACCAAACCCGGACACTATTGTGGATGCCAGGAAGTGCTTGCTGATGGAAACCAGATATGGCTGTCTCCTGAGAGACAGAGCCTGGCCAACTGGGGCTGGACTCCTGATGGTGGAGTTGGAGAAGGGACTAAGGGAGCTGAGGGGTTTTGCAGCCCCATGGAGGGAGCAACAATGTCAAGAGGCCAGACCCCCTGGAGCTCCTGGGGACTGGCCCACCGATCAAAGAATACACATGGAGGGACTCTTGGCATTGGCCGAATATGTGGTTTGTTGAACATCAGTGGGAGAAGAGACCCTCGGGCTGAGGGTGTTCAATGTCCCAGTGTAGGAGAATGCCAAAGCTGGAAGACTTGAAGAGTGAGTGGGTAGGTGGGGGAGCACCCTCATAGAGGCAGGGGAGGATGGAATAGGAGGTTTCCGAAGGGGAGACCTGGAAAGGGGAAAACATTTGAAACGTAAATAAAGAAAAATCCAATTTAAAAAAAAGAAAGAAAGAAAACAGCCTGTGTGTCAGCAGGTGAGTCCAGGCCACCAAGGGATGTCCTGAGACATCGCAGGTCTGTAAAAGGCCTACTCCATTATAAAATGATGGCATTGGGACATGGCAGCCATGTGACAGTCAGCCTGTAGGAACACATGGTAGCACATGGGACATGGCAGGCCAGCAAGCAGGCGTGTCAAGACCACTGCATGGGAGCACTGATGTGGTCACAGATTGGGGAGCACTAGAACACAGCTGGAGTATAACAGGTGAGCATATCCCCCCATGTGACAACACTAAAACATGGCCGCACATGAACATGAGATCCAGTGCCACCGCGGGGCAGCACTGAGATCTGGCTCCCGTGAGAACAGGTGAGTTCAGAACACCGCACGACACTACTGGGATGTGGTACACATTTGAACTCCAGTGGCTATTCTGCCACGGGGTGGTGCTGGGACTTGGCAGATGTGTACATAAGGAATTCTTCAACATGGTGGCACAGGGAAACAGCATGCATCCCAACAGGCATTATACTAAGACATGGCATGTGTGACTACAGACATGCCTAGACCACCCCTTAGTGGCCCTAGGACACAGCAGGCAGGCAAGTAGGCTACCCAGGTCACCATGTGGTTGGTAGCAATGGGACACAGCAGTCATGCAACATGCTTGCCCAGGGCATCACACTGGTGGCCTAGTAACACAGCAGACATGCAAACACAGCAGGCCACGAAGTGGCAGTGCTGGGACATAGCGGGCTTGCAGCCAGGCATTCCCACACCACCAAGTTGTGGCACAAGGATATAGTAGGCCTTAGTACAGATATACCAAAGCCCCCACGTGTTGGCCCTGGGACTCAGCATGCATACAAACGAGTGGCAGCATAAGAACACAGAGCGCATGTGAACAGGTGTGCCCAGACAGCCTAGTGGAACACAACACTAGAACACAGCAGGCATTCAAACCTCCATGCCTGGGTTACCACTTGGTGGTTTTGAGACATAGCCAAGTATGTAAACGAATATGTACAGACCACCAGGTGGCAGCACTGAGACACACAGACATGTGAACAGGTAAACACAGGCCACCAGGTGGCAGCACTGGAACACAACAAACAAGTGACCAGGAATGCCCAGGCCATCACTTGGAGATTCTGGGTCCGTGGAAAGTGTGTCAATAGATGAGCTTGCTACCACGTAGAGGTGCTAGGACACAACTTGCAGGTGAACCTGATCCCCTACTTTGCAGTCTTGGAACAGAACATGGTTGTCAAATGCACTGCAACACAGCAGAACTGATACGTGAGATTCACGTATGTTTGGGCTTGCCCAGACTTTCACAGGGCTGAGACAGGCCTGTGCCAACACATAATGTTGCTGGAACACTGCAAACTCCGGAACAAGTATACTCATGACGATCCATGGTGGCACTGGGAAATGGTATGTGTCCCAACAGGTGAGCCTAGGTTGACAATTGGAAGTTTGGGGACACAGCGTGATTAAGAACCGGAGTAACTACAGAGACAAAGTTTGGAGCTGTGATGAAAGGATGGACCATCTAGAGACTGCCATATCCAGGGATCCATCCCATAATCAACTTCCAAACGCTGACACCATTGCATACACTAGCAAGATTTTGCTGAAAGGACCCAAATATAGCTGTCTCTTGTGAGACTATGCCGGGGCCTAGCAAACACAGAAGTGGATGCTCACAGTCAGCTATTGGATGGATCACAGGGCTCCCAATGGAGAAGCTAGAGAAAGTACCCAAGGAGTTAAAGGGATCTGCAACCCTATAGGGGGAACAACATGATGAACTAACCAGTACCCCAGAGCTCTTGTCTCTAGCTGCATATGTATCGAAAGTTGGCCTAGTCGGCCATCACTGGAAAGAGAGGCCCATTGGACTTGCAAACTTTATATGCCCCAATACAGGGGAATGCCAGGGCCAAAAGAATGGGAATGGGTGGGTAGGGAAGTGGGGGGGGAGTATGAGGGACTTTTGGGATAGCATTGGAAATGTAATTGAGGAAAATACATAATTTAAAAAAAAAGACAAAAAAAAAACAAGAACCGGAGTGACGACCCCTATTACTTGGTGACTCCTGGACACGGCAGGTGTGTGAAAGTCTATTCTTGCGGTGTCCTGTGGCTGTTCCAGGGCATGGCATGTGTGCAGACAGGCCAGTCTAAACCACTCTTGTGTCAGTGCTAGAACCTGACCAGTGTGTGAACAGCATGTACAACCCACTAAATGGCAGCACTGGGACACGAAGCATGTGCAAGCAGATATGGTTAGGCCATCAGATGGTGGCATGCAGGGAACATGGCAAACATGCAAACAGGCATGCACACAGTACTCCTGGAACATGGAAGGTGTAAAATCAGGTATACCTGGGTCACCAAATTGCAGCACAGGGACATGGCAGGCATGAGAACAAGGGAGCCCAAGCCACCACAATGCTAGAACACAGTTGTTGTGCAAACAGGAGAAGCTGCGTAGTGAGAGCTGAAGCGTCGAACTCTGATCCCGTCTGGTTATCACAAAGAATAACTTCACCTCTAAGCTAAGATGTATGGAACTGTCTGGAAAGTCTAAAATTCTTTTTATTTTCCTTAGAGAAATTTAAAGAAATTATTTTGTTTGAAGTGTTTGTAGATTATGCAGCCTTAGACATTACACTGCAGGGCTAATTACTGTCCTCAAAGATGGGATTAATATGCCTTTGTGACTGACCTGGCTCAAGTCCTTGAAGATGTTATCATCTAGATTGGGAAATTCCAGTGTACTGACGTATTCAAAACTAGACACAGATTTGGAAGGCCATAGGACAAAACCATCCATGAGAAAACATAGCCAAGACTCTCCAGAAACAGGAAACACATTAGCCTACATTGAAGGAAATTAAGTTATAAAGTTCAGAAATCATTTTAGGGTATGACACCTCTTGTTTTAAAGTCAGATAATTTGGCTTTTAATTTTAGTATTTATTGTGATGGGTGCGTACCATGGCACACCTGTGGAAGCCCAAAGACAAACTTGTGGGAGCCGGTTCTCTCCTTCCACCTGCTGGCACCAGAGAGTGAACTTAAGTTCACAGCTTGGCAGCAAGCACCTTTAATTCCCTGAGCCATGTCACCTGCCCACAGCTAGGCATTTGCAACTACAAATACCGAGCCAGCAAAAGATGACTCAGCAGCTAAAGATGCCTGCTACCATGCCTGATAGCCTAACTCCAACTCCTAACTCCAACAGTTGTCCTTGGAATTGCATGTTGTGACATGCATATGCTACACAACACACACAATGAATTAATTAATAAACACTCTAATTAATTAATAGAAATGTAAACTGTGGATCTTACTATTAAATGTGTGGAAACAGGACTCATGTTTGGCTGACGACCATCGTGTGGAAACAGGACTCATGTTTGGCTGACGACCATCCTTTCCCACCGTGAGGAGAGGGGAGTAGCCCATATAGGGTGCCCAGACATATGTACATGCAAAATACTCATACACACAAATTAATTAATTTTAAAAAGTAACATGGAGAGTGATAGGGAAGACACCTGATGTCAACCTCTGGACCCAACATCAGCATATAGGTGTTCACATAGCCTCATATGTGTATGCATGTGTATTCCTGACAGCCACTCAGCAGCTCACAACTCAGAGCTAGCTATAACTCCAGTTCCAGGGGATCTGACACCCTCTTCTGGCCTTGACAGACACATACATGGTGAAGAAACAGACATGTAGGCAAAACATCTGTATACATAAATTATATATATATATATATATATATATACACACACACACACATATATGGTATATATATACTATATATACATATACATGCACATATATATAGCTTGTCTGATGTGATAGAGCACACCTTAATCTACACATTCAGGAGGCTGAGGTGGGAAAATTCTGAGTTCTGAGCCAGCCTGAACCATCTAACTAAACTCTCTCTAAACCACAGACATATCTAAAGCAAATCCGAGCAGGTCAAACAACACCCCCAAAGCCATCTTAAGAATTCTCTAGTTAGACTCGAATTCAGGATGACTGAGGGAGACTTAGAGCACTATCTCCCAAAGAATACACGAAACACTTAACAATGGCCTCTAGAGATTGCCCAGTTTAAAGACTGAAGAGCCCCAGAATTGCTGTCAAAAGAAACTCACCACATCTCTAGGGCATGGGCTTCTCGTAGTGCCCAAGTTGGCTTTGTGAATATAATCAAATGCACTGTATCGTGTGATCTGTGCCATTTCTTCCCTCTGGATGCATCAGGCAATGCCAGAACACTAAGAAAAGGTAATAAACAGATTTCTCTTTAACAATCTATGTGCACAATTTTTAAATTTTATTTACAATCTGTATGCATAAACATTTTATTAATTTATTTATTCTTAATTATATGTATGCGTGTCTGTGACTGTGTGGGTTTCTGCATGTGAGGACCTATGGAGGTTAGAGAGACTGGAGAGAGAGGGAGTTACAGGTCGTTTGTGAGCTGCCTGGTGTGAGTATGAGAATCAAACTCAGGACCTCTATAGGAACAGTAAGTGCTCTTAGCCATTGAGCCTCATCTTCAGTCCACATAAACAGGTTCTTTGTTTTGTTTTGTTTCCTCGGATTGCATGTTTGCCTACAAAGAACCGCTTGGCTGCCAGTTTTGCTGAGATGGAGAAAGGTACCAGTAAAGAGACACCCTTTCTGCAGTGAACTCCAGAACAATGATCCCGGTCAGGGCTGTTCAAGCCACGCTAGCTGGCGACGCACTTTCCCGTCAAGAAATCTTAGAAAGCCAAATGGCATGTGCGAGTTAATAAGCAGCAGTGCGATCAGTTATGAGCAGGTGGCGTGTCACCTTGAAGCAGGCTGGGCAGATTCTTAGGACGCCAGAACACGGGAAGTCTCCAGGAGTGGCAGGACATCCGGCTGTTGTTATTCTTGGCCCTGCCCAGTGCAAGCAGAGAAAAAGCAGCTCGCTTATTAGGGGTATAAATAAAGGCTCAATTACCTCTTGCCGTGCTCTGGTGGCCAAGAACATTAATTAAGAGTCTGCTGTTCTGAGCCTGCAATTGCAACTGAACCCCCTAGGAACTTCCGGTCTTGCCCACTGCTGACCACTGAGTGCTTTGACTGTTTAAGTTCCAAACAGAGCGTCCCTGCCCCAGCCTGAAAAGAGTCAGTTTACTTTTTGACTCTTTCCTGGGAGACTCAAGGGATAGTGTGTATTGAGTGAACGTTGTATGCATTTGTGTTTGTTTGTTTGTTTGAGTAAATGCCCCTGGGAACTGTGAGTGCTCTTAACGTTTAAACACAACACAGTAAAGAATTAGAAATGCTGACACCCTGGGCCCCTGGGGGAGGCCTGGATACTGCGAGGGTTCATTACTGTTGTCTTGCAAACTCTTTTAAGTAAACAAAACGTGTACCTTGTGAGAAAATCAGCTAGCACAAAAGAGTAACAGTGGGCAGGAAGATCGTCTCAATCTTGTCATCCCTCCGTCCCTGTTTTATGTGCATCCCTTCCAAAAGCATTCTGTTCTGTGGTCTTAAAGGGCCTATTTTTTCTTTTTTCTTTCCTTTTCTCTCCTCTCCTCTCCTCTTCCCTTCCCTTTTCCCTCCTCCCTTCCTTTCTTTCTTTCATTCTTTCTTGTTTTTTTGTTTGTTTGGTTGGTTGGTTTGGTTTGGGGGTTTTTTGGAGTTTTGAAGCAGGGTCTTTCACTCTTGTAGTTCAGGCTAGGTTCGAACTCACTCTGCACCGGGGCTGTCTCTGACCTGAGAATAGTAAGGCTACTACTTCACTCTCTAGGTGCTGGATTACAGATATTCGAGGCCACACACCCAAGCTCCTCTTTCAGACAAAAGTGAAAGCATCCTCACTTACTGTTCTGAACCTTGTCAGATTTTTTTAAATTCATTAAAGTTCTCCAAGAGATTTCTAAATCTTTATTAGGAATCAGTAATAAAGGCCTCCCCTCTGTTCCCCAGGAAAAGCACAACAGACACATCTATTAAAAATATTTTATAAGCCAGGCTTGTTGGTGCATGTCTGTAATTCTGGGACTTAGGAGGTTGGAGCAGGATAATCAGGAGTTTAAAATCGTCGTTCCCTATGGAGTGGGTGTGAGGCCGCCTGAGTTACAAGGAACCCTGTCTCAAACAACGAACAAAGGAGCGATCGCCATTTACAAACTACTTCAAGCATTCATTAACTCTCCAAAATCTCTGGTGTAGATAAATCTACTCCAAAGCCCTCAACCTTGGGGTTTAATGCATAAAGTATTTGTTATTTCCAGATAAAAATCAGGATTCTTTATTAAATTTGAATTTCAGGTAACAACTGATATTTTAGTCTAGTCCTAGGGCACATGCCAGTGTCGTGGGGAACCACAGGTTGTGTTTATGATGGCGGTGTATAAGATTTCAGCTATGGGATAGATGCACTTTGATGCAATAAGACATTTCTCAGGGTGTGTCTCCATCATTAGTTGGTACATAATTGTTTAAATCCATTCTGTGCAACACTTTCAATTTCTGAGCTTTGAATTCAACTGGTAGTTCTGTGGTTTTTAGCTGCTAAATTTGAGAGCCTTGCACAGGTATTTATTTCAACCAACATTCCCTAGAATGCCTTGTACTAGAGACAACCTAGGTGACATAAAATAAATGATAAGACCAACTCCCTCAGAAATATCTGAGATCTGAGTTACAGTGGTTTTGAAATGGGAATTAGAATCTCAGCTGAAGTGGCTGGGAACACAACCCAGTGGCAAGAGTGCTCCCTGCTGTGTTCAAGGTCCTAAGCTGGTGCCCCAGCCAAAAACCCTAATTAAGTTTGAAAATTGTGGATGAGGAGTGATACCCCCCTGCCACTCCCCACCCCACCTCCACCCCCATTCCCACCCCCACCCCCAAGAACATTCTCTTTTATCCAACCAGGGCAGTTATATGGGACCTTGTGCTCCCTAAAGAGAAGAATGCATGGCTTTGCAGATGCCACTGCTTGCTGCAGCCATGGTCTACCCCACCGTGTGTTTGTTCTTCTACATCGCGGCCCATGACGAGCCCTCGGGCCACATCTCCTTCGAGCTGTTTGCAGACAAAGTTGCAAAGACAGCAGAAAACTTCCACGCTCTGAGCCCTGGAGAGAAAGGATTTGGCTATAAGGCTTCCTCCCTTCACAGAATTATTCCAGGATTCATGTGCCAGTGTGGTGACATCACACACCATAATGGCACTGGCGGCAGGTCCGTCTACGGGGAGAAATTTGAGGATGAGAACTTCATCCTGAAGCACACAGGTCCTGGCATCTTGTCCGTGGTAAATGCTGGACCAAACACAAACGGTTCCCAGTATTTTATCTGCACTGCCAAGACCGAATAGCTGGATGGCAAGCACGTGGTCTCTGGGAAGGTGAAAGAAGTCATGAACCTTACGGAGCGCTCTGGGTCCAGGAATGGCAAGACCAGCAAGAAGATCACCATTTCCGACTGTGGACAACTCTAACTTCTTTTGACTTGTGGGCATTTTACCCATCAAACCATTCCTTCTGTAGCTCAGGAGAGCGGCCCTACCCCATCTGCTCTCAATGTCCTGTAATCTCTGCTCTCACTGAAGTTCTTGGGTTCCATATTTTCCTCATTCCCCTTCAAGTCTAGCTAGATTGCAAAGTTAAGTTTATGATTATGAATAAAAACTAAATAAGAAGAAAAAGAGAAGAATTCATGCCAAGTCACAGGTAGAACAAACAAACATTCAAAGTGTATTGGAATAGATGAGAAAGCAGGCATGAAAATTAAATCCGCTCTCCAGAGTGGAGGGAGGACTGGTTTGAGTATCAGGTTCTGGTCTGCCATCCCTCCTCCCCTGCCTGCCATCCCTCCTCCCCTGCCTACCATCCCTCCTCCCCTGCCTACCATCCCTCCTCCCCTGCCTGCCATCCCTCCTCCCCTGCCTGCCATCCCTCCTCCCCTGCCTGTTATCCCTCCTCCCCTGCCTGCCATCCCTCCTCTCCTGCCTGCCATCCCTCCTCCCCTGCCTGTCATCCCTCCTCCCCTGTCTGCCATCCCTCCTCCCCTGCCTGCCATCCCTCCTCCCCTGCCTGCCATCCCTCCTCCCCTGCCTGCCATCCCTCCTCCCCTGCCTGCCATCCCTCCTCCCCTTCCCCATTCTCAAGGATGTTTGGGATGGTGTCCTTTGTGAAACAGGCAGATGGTTTCTTAGAAGCTATCCTTACCCACAATTGCAAGAATCTCAATGAGTGATTCACTGCCCATGAGGTTGGGACTTTACTAGGGGAAAGAGCAGTGATTGCTTTGCCCTTGCTGGGGACGGGATTGAACAGAACTGGGGTTTCAAGACCAGAATTCTGTCCTTCCTCCTATCTGGTCTTGGCTATATACCTAGCTGAAGTCTCATTACCTTCTTTCGGCAGTATCCCCGACTGTTCCGTTTTAACCCTAACTTTCATTTTAACCCTAATGCTTGTTTTCAGTCTACCACATTGTTATTGCCGCTAAGGAAATTATCAAGTTTTTACTTAAGTGTATAAGACTCTGCCATGAAGGATGCACACTTGCGATGTATAGTATTTTGGGTTTATTTTAGTTTATGTGTATGAGTGTTTTACTACAATGTATGCAGTGCCCAGAGAAGCCAGAGGACGTCAGAGTCCCTGGGGCTGGAGTTACAGGCACTAGAGAGCAGTCACACAGGTGACGGGAAGAACAGAAGCAGGATCTTAACTACAGAGCCGTCTCTCTAGCTCCTGGATGTATGACCTTAAGTAAACTGATAATATGTGATGGGAATACCAAATGACAATTAATCACAAATGTTAGAACCCGAGTAAGAAGCAAAGATTGACCTGGGCCTGGTGGTCCATACCGTAATCACAGTACAGCTTGAACCTGGAGTTCAAGGCCAGCCTAGGTAACTTGAGATTCTGCCTCTCTCTCTCTCTCTCTCTCTCTCTCTCTCTCTCTCTCTCTCTCTCTCTCTCTCTCTCTCTTCTCTCTCTCTGACACACACACACACACAGAGAGAGAGAGAGAGAGAGAGAAATTATGAAATTATGAAAGAGAAGCATGGGTTATCATATTGTATGGGAAGATTCTGTTACTTTGGAGTTGAACAAAGATTGTAGTCTCTCAGTAGCTGCTATAGTCTGAATGCATCTCGTTAAGTGTTTGTGTTGGAAACAGGATCCTCAATGCAATAAGTGGGAGGCGTTAGTCTTCACGACTCTGCCCTTACAAGTGAGTTAATATCACTAACACAGGAACGGGTAGTTAACAAGAGGATGGGTTGTTATTTAAATGAGTGGCCTCCTCCTGATCTCTTGCCTTCTACCACCATGTCATCATGCCATGGATGGCATAGCAGGAAGTCCTTTCCTCCAGAACTGCGAAACAAAAGAAATCGAATCTCACTGCTATTCTCTGATAGCACCACCAAAACCCAAGAGAGAAAACTGGCAGAAAGTGTGGCTATGTGTATATCAAGTACTGGAAAAGGAAGAAGTGGACTAGGAATGCATAGATGCTGGATAGATTGGAGGCTTAAGTCAGAAAAGTCCAGACAGTCATGGACGGAAAGATAAGGACGATTCTCTCGAAGGCTCAGAAGTCAACTGTAGGGAAAGCCTGGGACTTAAAGAGACCATGTAGGTGGTCATGGAAATATGAGCAGTAATGGCTACCCTAGTGGGGCTTTAGATTGAATTGAGGAGAAGGTGCTGGAAACTGGAGCTTGGGGGCTGGAGTGACAGCTCATCCTTTAAGAGCACTGACTGCTTTTTCCCCCCCAGAGGAGCCATAGGGTGGCTCACAACCCTTTGTAACTCCAGCTTTGGGGACCCAACCTTCTTGTCTGGCCTCTGGGGCACGACACACATGTAGTAGTGGCAGTCATACCTGCAGGCAAAACACCCATCTTCACAAAAATAAAATTAATAATAATAACAAAACACTCCGTAGAATTCAAGACCATCCTCATTACACAGTAAAGAACACAAAAGAAATCTACTTATGAGCGGAGCGTGGTGGCGCACACCTTTAATCCCAGCACTCGGGAGACCTCAGAGGCAGGCGGATTTCTGAGTTTGAGGCCAGCCTGGTCTACAAAGTGAGTTCCAGGACAGCCAGAGCTATACAGAGAAACTCTGTCTCGAAAAAAAAAAAAAAAAACCAAAAAACCAAACAAAACAAAAAAAGAAGTCCATTTATTTCCTGGACTCTAGGAAAGCAGCACTCAAGAGCACAAAGCTGGAACATCTCACATAAGAAATCGCTAAGCAACCCGGTATTGAAGAGGCTGCGTGGCTGCGTTTCACCACCCACAGTAGAATGAGAGTGAAAAAGAAATGATTTAAAGATGAGATTTATATAGCCAGGCATGGTGGCACATAATCCCAGCGTTGGCGAGGAGGAGAATGAGGACGGGGCAGGAGGCGCTTGAGTTCAAAGCCAGTCTGAGACAGTGAGATACTATTTCTAAAAAGTCGGGGGGAGGGGCGCTATGGATAAAGTTAAGTGGCCAGGTGGCCTTTGCCTGGCCTGTGCAAGGTGGGGTTGGATGCTCCACCCAAAAGAAGGCATTTGTAATCGAAAGGAAAACAGGGCAGAGAGGTTTGGGCAGCGCTTAACCTGGTCACTTGTCTTACTTTGTTTTCTGTGGCTGGAACTGAATACCTCAGATTAAGTCACAAAGCTTGTTGGTCTTTCCGCTCTGGTAGCCGGGAAGTTGGAGATGGAGCAGCCACATCTAATGAGGC
Organism: Mus caroli; assembly: GCF_978045245.1. Lineage (NCBI taxonomy): Eukaryota > Metazoa > Chordata > Mammalia > Rodentia > Muridae > Mus > Mus caroli. The sequence continues at coordinate 37,528,147 of NW_028227258.1, forward strand.
CCTTCCTGCTGGTGTTGACGCTGCAGAGTCCAAGGCCATTCAGGGCATGGCATGGTAAGCCAGAGAAAGTTTACTTGGAGTCTCCTCTTTTTATTTTCCCCTCTCCCCCTCCTCCTCCTTCCTCTCTTCTTCCCCCTTCCTCTTCCTCGTTCTCCTTTTCCTTCCTTTTTTAAAAACCATATCTATTTATGTGTATGTGCATGTGTAAGTGGGTGCAAGGCCTGAGAGTGGAGGTCAAAGGGCAACTTGCAGGAGTTGGTTTTGTTGTTGTTTTTTCGTTTTTGGTTTTTTTTTTTTTTTTTCCTGTTTCTAAGATGTGAGTTCTTGGAATTGAACGGTCATCGAACTTAACCCACTGTGCCATCAGACCAGTTTGCTCTTCTTAAAAAGTCACTAATGCAATCGTGGGAATTGTGTGTGTGTGTGTGTGTAATCTCATTGAGTCCTAATTACCTCCAAAGATGCCACCTTCAAATACAATTGACTTAAGTTTTCATACTTTGAGTACAATGGGGATTACACTGAATTATGATGACTCATTCAAACCATAACACCATGTAAAGAATTAAAAAAAAAAACTGTTGCTTAGTAGAGAACATGAAATATGTGGTCAATCTCATAGCAATCTCATTCACTGGAGAGTACTATGGGTAGAAAGAAAGCCAGGTTCTATTCAATGCAGTGAGAGACTGACTCTAAGCATTTTTCAAGGTCTTTTGACCTATTCCTCCTATTACAGGCCCAGAGCATCAGTCGGGGAGGATAGTTTGTGGAGCTGGGGTGAGCTAGGACCGATCTTTGGACTCTCTTCCATGCATTCCAGTGCAGTGCTCCTCAGCTTCCCCACCTATGGCTCAAGCAGGCCCTGGTGTAGCTCTTGACACTGTTCTACAAGACACAGAAGCAAGCTTGGGCAGAGTCTGTGAGGCGCGAACTCTGCATACCTGCATGCTGCAAGAGTTGTGGAGCTGTGATGTCATCCGCTTAGATTTCAAAGAATGTCACAGCTAGCCTGGAGTCCCAGGTAGAGGACGGTCACAGGAGTAGAGCCCCTGCTGAAAACCCTTAGCGTGGCAATATCCCGTGGAGATGGGAGCCAATCACCGATTTGCACAATTCTCTCCGCGAGTATACCAGCCGTCTTTGTCATCAGAACAGCTGTGTGCACCCACTTCGGCAGGCAAGGAAAAAATGCAACACGGCCTCGATGCTACTGGAACCCCGGGAACCCAGGGAGGACTCCTTATATACACCCAAGCACTGGGGAGGGCTATGTGTCCTCCTGGGATGATTGGTCAGTCTGCCTGCACCTTAATTTGCATTCACCCACTTGGGAGGGGTTGGCCCCAGATTTGGGCTAGCACCTGCGCAGTGGTGTTGGCGGAGACCTGCGCCATCTTTTAGGCGCCGGCTGCCTACAATTCTGTCCTTATTACATGTGGCCTAGGGGGTCAGGAGGGGTCGGAGCATACAGACGAAGGATTGGGAGTGGGAGCCAGGGACAGAGACACGGATGGGAGATCTCTGGTTAAGATGTTTAGGGCCACTGCTTCAGGGTAGCCCCAGGTAGCCCGTCCTGTACGCAGTAACTCCTTACCCAAGCCCTGTAAGGGTTCACCAAGTTGGGCTTTGATGGAACTAGATGCTGGTTTGTCTTGTCATCGGGGTTTTATAAGGAGGAGTAGGTGTTTGTTTACATTTCCCCAGGGGAAAAAATGCTGGCAACAGGCCACTGATGTCAAACGCCAGCCTGGGAACCAACCCTACAGGTAGAGAACACTAACCCATGAGAGTTGTTGAACAGGCAAGGCTCAACTAGGCCTTAGGGACAAAGTCCTTGGCAGCCATCCTGCATGCTCAGCGTGTGGAACATGGAATTAGAAGGATATTTTTTTCTCCTGTCTTTGAGACTTATTGAAGGGCCAGTGAGATGGCTCAGTGGGTACAGGCACTTTCTGCAGAAGCCTGACAACCTGAGTTTGATCCCTGAGACTCACATAAAGGTATAAGGGGAGATCTGACCCCATAGAGTTGTCTGATGACTTCTGCATGCAGGCAATGACATGTTTACCCACACACATCAAACACTCGTAAACACACATTAATAATAAGGAAGAGAAAAAATGTAAAGGAGACGATTGGCGTCTCCATGTGGAGCTTTAGGGTGGGCTAGAATCTGCTGCTCCTTTTCCCGCCCATTTCTCCCTTTCTGAAAGAGGCTGTCTGTCTTGTACTTATCTCAGCATATGACTTTGGTCTCGTGTCTCCTGTTTTGATTTCGTATGATCACAGTCGGAGGAGAATCTGCCTTGGAATAAATCACATGGCCTGAACTTGGTGACTCACTGAAGCACACAGTGAGGCTACGTCACACCTGCTATCCCAGAGTTTAGAAAGATGAGGCGGGAAGATGGTGAACTCAAGACTAGTGTGAGCGATACCATGAATTCTCAGCTAGAACAAACCCAACAGCTCGGCGGTTAAGATCACACACTGCTCCTGTGGAGAACCCAAGTTCTAGTCCCAGTACCCACAATGGGTGGCTTACACATACCTGTAACTCCAGCTCCTCGGGACCAGTGCACGGACACTTCCTTGTCCGTGTGTATAATTAGAACTTAATAAAATAAAATAAACAACCAAGAGCTGAGATACAGCTCAATGGTAGAATCTTTGTCTAGTAGGCATAAGGCAGTGTTCTCAACCTGTGGATTATGACCTTCTTTGGGTGGGTGGGGTCTAATGACCCTTTCACAGGGACCAGCTAAGGCCATTGGAAAACACAGATACTTACGTTACAATTCATAACAGTAGCAAAATTACAGCTATGAAGTAGCAAAAAAATAATTTTATGGTTAGGGGTCACCACAACCTGAGGAACCATATTAGAGGGGCACAGAACTGGGAAGGCTGGGGGCTGAGAACCACTGGCATGAGGCCTTGAATTTGATGTCTAACAGCTGCGGGGGGCGAGGGAAGGGGGATCAAACCTTGAGTCTCACTAATATCTGATTTAGATGATATTAATTAAGGACTGTGGAGCTGATGTGTGAATGAGTTCAGATTTTGGGGCTTATTGGGGTGGGATGGTTGTATTTTCTATGTAAGAAGGACAGGATTTGGGCGACCAGAATGCTATTGTTGTTTAGTGTTCCTCAAAGTTCCTTTTAGAAAGTTAGACATCTAATTCCAAGACAGGTGTCACTGTCAGTGCCTGCAATCCCAGCACTCAGAAGGCTCATGCATATGAGGCATACCAAGAGTCTGGAGCCATCTTGGTTTACGTAGTTAGTTCCAGGCCACCATGGACTACAGCGTGAGACCTTGTATCACAACAAAATGAAAGAAGAAAGAAAGAAAATAAATGCCTATAGAGAGAATCTCTTATGGACTGTGTGGAATCATTACCTGTCAATAAAAAGCTGATGGTCTGTTAGCTGAGGTGAAATAGGCTTAGGAAATAGAAGGTGAGGCATTCTAGATGACTCAATCCCAGGATTTTGGGAAAGAGTAAAGATTGGGAGATTTGTCCCTGGGCTCTGGGAAAGGTGGACAAATGAAACCGAGGATATGTAACCAGCCATGTAGCAGACGTAGGTTAGAATAAATGGGCTATATAAGTTATGAGCTAGTGAGAAGCCAGCCAAAGCTTATGGCCTAGGCAGGCATTCATTCATAAATAAAGTCTCAGAGTTAATATTATGGGAAGAGGCAGGGTAGAAAAGCTTGAGGCTACAAATTCCTAGTATACTAGTGTTATATTGAGACAGGGTCTCGTGTAGCCCAGGCTGGTTTCCAGCTACATGGCCAATCATGACCTTGAACACCTGATCCTCTTGTCTCCGCCTCTCAAGTGCTGAGATTGCAGGTATATATGATGATGTCCAGTCCTGACTGGATTTCCTAAAAGGAACACTGAGAACTACTTGTTGTTTTTGTGAATTGATATTCATATCTTAAAATTTGCTAATACAGATCAATATCAAACAAACCAACAAGTAGGAGAAATCATTGGAGTGGTTTAGTTGGGGAACTGGTGGAGGGGCTGAAGAGATGGCTCAATGGTTACAAGTACTAACTGCTCTTGTAGAGGTCCCACGTTCTGTACTCAGCACCCACACAGAGGCACACAACTGCCGATAACTCCAGTTTTAGGAGACTGGATTGCTCTCTTATGACCTCCAAAGTGCTGCACACAGTGCGTATACATACATACATACATACATACATACATACATACATACAAGCAAACATACATGCTAGTTAAAATAATTTTTAAAAAAAACCATTTAGCTTGTAAAAATTTTAAACTACTTTAAGAAACTATACTAAATATCCAAAAAATGGTAATATTTATTCAGAAGAGAATTAACATAAATATTTGACTTTTAAATTTTCTAAAGATTATTTACTTTGTCTTATGTGTATTTATGTTTTGCTTGCATGTAAGTCTGTGCATGCCTGGTGCCCAGAGGCCAGAAGCTATCTGGTCCTTTGGAACTAGACTTATAGATGTTGTAAACTGTCATGTGGGTGCTGGGAACTGAACTGAGCCCAGTTTACCTTCAAGAACAGCTGGTGCTTTTAGCCACCAAGCCCCGTGTTGTACTGTTTTTAAGACGGCACATCCTGTCATTGTGTAGTCGAAAATGAGAGACAGTTCCCATAGATGTGCAGAAGCAGGTCGCTTCTTTAGACAGACCTATTCCATTTGACTTATATAGGTCTGTTCTTTCTTTTGTTTGCTTGGTTTTTTTTTTTTTTTCATTCGTTGGTTCATTCATTTGTTTGAGACAAGGTCTCCATGTATCTCCCTGACTAGCCTGGAACTTGCACTGTAGAGCAGGCTGGTTGTGAACTTTCCATGATCTGATGGATGATTCTCTTGCCTCTGCCTCCTGAGTGCTGGGACTGGGTGTGTGCTCAGCAGGTACTTTTTATTTATTTATTTTCTTCTTCCTTATTTTTGCTAAGTTTCATCAGGATCATTACAGGAGATACTTTCACTGCATTTAATAATGGAAAGTAGAATTCCCCAGAAAGAAAAAATAGCCTGTCTAGGCACCTTGTTCTCCTTCTTCCTGGTTTTCCCTTTTCTCTAGGGAGCCACCTTAAACCATGCCCTTGAAGTCTGGATGTCTTCCAGTTCTAGCAGTACAGAAAGTAGTGACGACTATTAACTAGCTACCGCCTTTCTTCCCTCCGCTGGCACGGAATCAGGGAGCTAGTAAGATTCTTCTTGTGTGGTGCTCCATTGGCGACTTAAAACAGCTTTTGACATTTTTCCTAATAAGGTTTTAGCTTGATTTTCTGGCTTACTGACAGACAGTAATTTAATTTGTGGACACTGCCTCAGTAGGGTTTTGTTCATTTATTGAAACAGGGTCTCTTGTAGCCCAGACTGGCTTCAGACTCTTATGTAACTGAGAAGGACCTTGAACCTCCAATGCTGCTTCTTCTGCAGTGGGGGAATGACAGGTGTATTCCACCCTGCACTTTAAAAAAAAATAGTTTTCAGTTCTAAAAGACAGCCTTGGTATTTGTAATGAGAGAATGTTAGTGGCTACGTGCTCTGTTTATACTTTGGGGAGTGGAGATGGTGTCTGATATTCATTCAGGGCTGGGACACTGACACATCCACGCTAACGGGAGCTCCAGATATTCCAGGTACTAAGTTGACTGAGGTTTTGTTTCTTCCTTGCAACCAAGGGTTTGGAGATTGGGATGTTTGCACTCGTGAATTATTACATATTCACGATGCAGCACTGAACACCGGACTTTTTAAAAAGTCACAATGTATTCAATGAAACTAGAAAGAGGAAAAGGCCTGGGGTAAATGTTTGTGACGCAATGGGATCATAGAGGAGAATTACTTTGTATTAATTGAAAATAAAAACCTCAGAAGCCCACTCAGTAGAAAAAGGAATTCTAAAAAGGGGTTTATTTTGGAATAAATACGTGATAAAAGAAAAACCCCACAACAGTTCGATGGTTGGTTATGGACTGGGGTTCAAACAAGCCTGAAGGAAAGTGAACAGTTGTCAAAGTGTTCTCTGCATTAGGAAGGAAACAGTCTGTCAAGTTGTTGGCATCTCAGCCCTTTAGAGGCAGGAAAACCAGAGGTTTGCATCTTCATTAAAAGAGTTTTTCCATGATGGGAAAGAAACAGTGTGTCAAGCTGAAGTGGCCCATCAGCCCTTGCAAAATAGAAGTAAGAGTATCAGGAGTTCAAGACTGCCGGGTTTACTTTAGCTATGTAGCTATAGCTATTGGATGTCATCATGACCTACATAAGGGAGAGAGAGAAAGACTGACTTGTCTTACAAGACTAACATTGTAACAGTGCTTCTGTGGTGATGTAGGATTTTACAGTTTGCTCAGTGGAGTAAATAGGTGTAGAAGAGTCATTCCCTTGGTTCTTTCGTAGTGTTGCTTCCCTTCAAAACTTCTGCAGTCTGAAACAGAAACCACGATTTGATTCACTGCCAATAGGTTAAGTAGCCAAAAGGTGCCATCGACAGAACAGTTTTGTAAAGTTTAGGCCTCCAGGTAGACTAGGGAGAGCATCCAGAGCATCCACAGTGGACGATACCCTCACTACAATAAAAATATTCACAATCATGAGTTGGAAGTTTAAAGATGGAAATGATGTTAACTTAAACTACTCAAAAATGACTATGAAAACGTACAAATAGCTTGACCGGTGTGATGGCTATTCCTGGTTGTCAACCTGACTATATCTGGAATGAACTCTCATCCAGAAATGGAGGGCTCACCTGGGATCCAGATCTTGAGGCTGGAAGACACAAGTTTCTGACCTGGATCTTGGCCTAGAGATCTTGAGGCATAGAGGCCTTGAAAAGCTTAGACTCAGGCAAGGTAGTACACGCCTTTACTCTCAGGAGGTAAGGAGATCTCTGAGTTCAAGGTCAGCCTGGGACAAAGCAAATCCCAGATCCATGCGTGGTAGTAAATCCAATCTTTAATCTGGGTCTTCTGTTGGAGGCCTCCATAAGGACATTGGAAGAAGGAAGATTCACTCTTCTTCGCCTGCTTCTTGCACTTACTTGCCAGCACATCTGTTGGAGCCTACTTCTACAGAAGAGCAGCTGAAACACCCAGCCTTGTGGGACTGAGCAACTACTAGATCCTTGGACTTCCCATCCACAGCTGCCCATTGTTGGGTTAGATGGACTACAGACTGTAAGTCATCACAATAAATTCCTTAATATACAGAGACATCCCATAAGTTCTGTGACTCAAGAGAACCCTGACTAATACAACCTGCTTGGCTGGGCTGGTGCGATTGTTCAGCAGGCAAAGGTGACTGCAGTGTAAGCCTGGAGGTGCACCACTGATGGATAGGACGCATGCAGAGGTGAAAGAGCTGACTCCACAGCAGTCCTCTCACCTCTACGTGGACATTGGAGCATGCACCACCATCATGCACGCAGCGATGGTTTGAATATGCTTGGCCCAGAGAGTGGCAATAATAGGAGGTGTGGCCTTGTTAGAGTAGGTGTGGCCTTGTTGGAGGAAGTGTGTCATTGTGGGTGTGGGCTATAAGAATTTTGTCCTAACTGCCTGGAAGCCAGTCTTCTAACAGATAGAGATGAAGAGCTCTCAGCTCTGCCTGCACCATACTTGCCTGGGCAATGGTATGTTCACACCTTGATAAAGGACTGAGCCTCTGAACCTGTAAGCCAGCCCCAATTAAATGTTGTCATTATAAGAGTTGCCTTGGTCATGATGTCTGTTCACAGCAGTAAAACTCTAACTAAGACACTTACTACACACAATGAAAATAAACCCCAAAATTCCCCCACAAAACCTCTGTGATATAGCATTTGGCTGCGTGACTGTGTGTGTATGTGTGTGTGTAAAACATCTCTGCCTAGCTAAATATCAACTATTTTAGGAACGAGGACTTAGATAGTATATGTTTTTAATTTTGATTAATATTAGTTTTTAAAACAAAATATAACAATAGACACTTTTATTCCTGTATTGTAAGAACTTGATTTTATTTTTGTGGTGCCCACGATGTTGAACATGGCAGACAAGGCTGCAGTAGTTAAAACTGATGATGTAATTTTTAAAAATTACACTGTGTAGCACAGGTGTAGCCAGCTGCTTGGGTTTTAGTTAATTCAAATCTAGGGTTCTGTGGTTTTTGCTGTTGTTGCTTTTTTCCAGACCTGAAAATTGAACTCTAAGCAAGGTCTCATCCACGCTAAGCAAGTGCTTTACCCATAACCTCAGCTCAAAATCTACTTTTACTTTTAAGACAGTGAGTTGTTTAAACTGTGAAGTCCTATTCAGAAGTTTTAGGGAAAGAAAAATGGCTCAGCTTGAAGACAAAACGTTTTGCTTTATTGGGGAATTATGTCGATAGTATAGTCTTAATATGACTAATAGCTTATTTTACTTTTGTTTGAGACACGGTCTATGTAGCCCTGGCTATCCTGGAACTCCACATGTAGACCAGGTTGTCTTTGAACTCAGAGATTCACCTGCTTTCTGCTTCTTAGAGGTGTAATTTTGGTTTGAATTATGGTCCTTAGGTCTTTCTTAATTTCCACGGCAGAGCTTAGGTAAGTTACATCTTAGCACTGGAATAGCTCTAAAGGAGACAACCATTTATTAAGTACATTCCACTAGCCGGGCGTGGTGGCGCACGCCTTTAGTCCCAGCACTCGGGAGGCAGAGGCAGGCGGATTTCTGAGTTCGAGGCCAGCCTGGTCTACAAAGTGAGCTCCAGGACAGCCAGAGCTATAAAGAGAAACCCTGTCTCGAAAAACCAAAAAAAAAAAAAAAAAAAAAAAAAAAAAAAAAAAAAAAGTACATTCCACTACTAAAGAGTTTAACCTGTGATTGCTACATTAACTTCATACTATCTAGAGAGTGAGAGTGAGACTGGAGAGGTGATTAGCACTGTTAGGAGACATACTTTGAAAGAGACAGGCCTTTTTGAAATAGAGAAATATAGAAAAATGGTGGAAAGAAGTTATTGCTTAGGAAGATATTCTCTCTTGCCAACACCCCACCCCCACCCCCCAACCACTGCACACTCTGTAACCCAGGCTAGCCTCTGACTCCTGTAGTTCCACCTTAGCCTCTCCCCTCCGGAGCACTAAAATTACAGGTGTGCGTCATCACACTTGGCTTCAGCGACTTTCAAAGAACATTAAAAAAAAAATAAAAAACCGGCCTTAACCTAATTAGAAGAGAGTATTCGTTTGCTCAGCCTACCTCAGAAAAGGATAGCAAAGAATTTGGTGAGTGGTGGTTAGACTGCCTGGAGAGCTCTGGCTATTTGCCTGGACTTCAATGGGGAGCAGAACTAGGTAAACAGGAAGGCTGGGGCGGAAGAAGCTGGAACACCTGTGCCGGTCCGGGTCCCGTAGGGAGGAGTTTCAAGGCTGATAAGACGTCTGTTGGTGGGGGGACCTTGAAGCATTCAGTTGTCATGACTCACTGAAGAGTACTCTACTGGTTATAGAGTGAAAATGTGTGTTTTAAGCGACAAGCAATTAATACTAAAGCATATGTTGGGGAGTTAGTGAGCATACTGTACGCGGTATCTAGTAGCACCAGCCAAACTTGCTGACTGCCAGTGGAGGCAGGCTGGGAAATAACTCAGCACAGCTAAAAGCAAGTGGTGGTCTGCAGCCAAGATTCCTATCGGAGGCAAGAGACGCCTCAGGCTCTGAACAGGTTGTTTTAAGGGCTGTGAGGAGGGAGAGACCGGCCCCTGGAGTTAGCCACGAGCCTAGAATTCGGGCAAGCTTAGCAGCGTCTCACCTCCTGCAGGTGTCAGTCGGGTTCGCTTTCCACCAAGTCTATCTTTTACCATGGCAACGTCCCCAAAAGATTACGGGATCGCTTGCCTCTTAAAAAAAAAAAAAAAAGGTTTCCCGAAAGAACTTACAATAAAAATCAAAATGCTTTATTTAAAAAAAAAACCAAACCAGACACGTCGTGTGACACGTTGCATTCACATTGGACGTTTGACCTCTACAGGTCTGTGGTTCCCGGGGATCCCGGGCTGAAGCGCCAAGCCTGGACGGAGAAGTTACCTTACGAAGGCAGATTTTTTTAACTAAACACACGCACACACCCCTCTGCTCCAGTGTCTGGACGTGGTTTCTTTGTCAGGGCTCGGCAGGGAACGCTGACGTGTGGGGTCGCTTCCTTTGAGCGGGGGGTGGTCTCCGAGCAAGGCAGGGGCCGTGGGCGTCCTCCCTGGCTCTCCATTTTGGAGCGGGAGTCTGAGCGCGGCTTTCGCTGAGCCCGGCGGCCGGAGCGGACGCCGCCGAGGGTCCGAGGATCCCCCACGGGCGAGCTGCTCCGAGGAGACCCCCGCCGGCCCCGGCGCGCGCGAGTGCGGGCCCGCCCCGATCCCAGGGTGCACCGCGGCCCGCCCCCTCCCCGCCGTCCCGCCTCCCCTCGGCCCCGGCCCCCTCCCTCCCTCCCCGCTGCCGGGAGGCGGGGACGCGGCGGCGGCTCGCTTCAGTCGTGTCTCTCTCACTCACTGGGGAACCCGGTGGTGGTGGTGGCGGCAGCTTTCGAGGCAGACGCTGAGGTGGGGAAAGTCGGGACGAGAGAGGACAGCGGGAGCAGCCGGCCGGCGCCAGTCGCCTCAGGTTCCGCCATGAGCTGGGGCACCGAGCTGTGGGTGAGTGTGGGGAGCAGAGCGGCTCGCGCCGTCGGCGGCGGCGGGAGCCCCGGGCTTGGCGCGCCGCGGACTCCGGCGCCTCTTTGTGCCGCGAGAGCCCGCTCGGCTGCGGGCGGGGAGGCGACGGGGCGGCTGCCTGGGGTTCCCTCCGAGGGGCCCGGGCCGCAACCCTGGACGGCCGCTGCCGTCCCCTCTCCAGCCTCCGCCTGACTTTGCGGACGGGTCCCGGGCCGGGCGCCGCGCCTTTGTACCGCGCGCCCGACGGCGGGGGAGGGAGCCATTGTCCCGAAGGGGCGCCGCTTGGATCCCCGCGCCGCGCGCCTGGGCGACGCCCCAGCTCCAGGTAGGGGGAGCCGGGCGGCTTTGTTCCCAGCCCGGCCTGGGGCCAGCCAGGCCCAACCCACACGCCCATTTCCCTCTCTTGCTGCCTCCTTGCTCGGGACCTAGGGCGCCCGCGACTCCGCGCCGGCCAGCTCCGGTTGCAGCCTCTCTGGGCTGGCGGGTCTGCTTTTGTGACCCGAATTAGGTAGAGGGATCGAGGAAGGGACGCTCGTTTTGGCAAAAGGAGCGCGCGGCTTGCCGATCGCTTGATTTCCCTCTCGTTCTTTATTCTCATCTCTCTCTCTCTCTCTCTCTCTCTCTCTCTCTCTCTCTCTCTCTCTCTCGTGTGTGTGTGTGTGTGTGTGTGTGTGTGTGTGTGTGTGTGTCGGTCTGTTTCTCTCTCTCTCTCTCTCTCGCTCTCTTTCTTCCGTGCTTTTCCTGGGCGCTGGAGGCTGCAGACAATACCCAATGTCCGACCAAGGTGCAAGGCGGAGGGTTATAGGTCGGGGAATTCGCTCGGGACGCCGCCACCTGAGGGTGGAGGTGTGCAGGGCAGTGATTTCTCAGGTGCGGCCGGGAAGATTGGCGACGTGGGGGGCGCTGTCTCGAGCGAGCGCCGCCTGGCCTCTGCCACTCCCCTTTTTATCCCACCTGTGCATATTTTCCGTGCCTTTGTTTGCGAAAATCTCCGGGAATCTCTGTAGCGGGAGAGGAGGGACAAGTTTCGAGTATGTACACTCACTGGGATTCGAAACAGATCGTTTAGTCGCGAGGCCGAATGTTTTCTCATTTTCCACGTGCTGTAGATTGGGAATTTTAGAAGTGACACTTAAAAGCTCATCTAGTCACCCACTTAACCCTGCCCCAGGAATCTGTCCTGTAACACTCTGCACAAGTGTTTGCCCAGTCTGCAAACATAACCACCAAGACAAAACACCTCTGGAGCCCCTCCACTTGATTGTTCTGATAATGGTGAGCGTCATTTGTAAACGAATCATGTAACATCAGTTAGAATTTCAGGCATTATTGGTCCTTTCCCATTTACTTTTATGTTTGTTTGTTTGAGACAGTCTCACTATAAACATGGCTGGCCTGGAACTCGTCATATAGACCAGGCTGGCCTTAAACTCAGAGATCCACCTGACTCCCTCCAATTGCTGGGATTAAGGGTTTTCCCTTTTAAACGTACACTCTGTGATGGTTACAGTGTCATCAGTGAATGGAGATGGGTATAGTTTTATTTTCCATTTACAACATTTATTATTTATCTCTTTGGTGCCTGGCGATTGAACCCAGAACCTCGCACATACCAGACAGCAAGCCGTATCTCTAGCCCCTTATTTTTAATTTTAAATTCATGTATTTATTTGTGGCTGACTGTGGGTATATCTGGCAAAGAAGCCAGAAGAGGGCATCAGATCTCCTGGAGCTGTAGCTCAGACAATTATGAGGCTCATCCCAAATGCTGGGAACCAAACTCAGGTGCTCTGCAAAAGCAGCAAGTGCTCTTAGCCATTGGATTAATCTGCATGCATGTGCATGCATGTGCTTGCATGTGCATGCATGTGTATGGGTGCCTAAGGAGGCCAGAAGAGGACATGATTCTGAAGCTGGAGTTACAGGTGCTTGTGAGTTGTTGTCAATGTGGGTGGTGGGATTTGAACTTAGGTTCTCTGCAAAAGCAGTACAGGTTCTTATCTGTTGAGCCGTGCCTCTAGTCTTTGTTTTACAGCTTTGAACGAGGATTGTGTTTTCCACTAGGTTGCAATATAATACAAGCACCTATACTGTCTGTTATTGGGAATTTGATGTCTGGAAAAATCGCATCAAAATATAAATATAGAAAACAGTTGTCACATTTTATTTTATCTTTAAGGTCACATTACTATCCTAAGGGTTTAATGATTGAAAATTCATTGTTACACAGAAATTTGGTGATATATAATTCCATGCTCAAACCTAAGTCATTTGCTGTAACTGGTGGTTTTTGCTGTTTTATCTTTTATGTGTGTGTTTGCATGTGTGGGTATTCGTGCATGTGGAGGACAGAGGTCAGTCTTGGGTGTTTTGAGGGGTCATCCACCTTGTTTTTTTTTTGTAACCCGATCTCTCCTTCATTTTGAGCTTGTTGATTAGGTGAGCCTCCTGGCCAGGGAGCTCCAGGAGCCTACTCATTGCTGGCTCCTCAGTGGTCAGGTTATTCTGGGAATTTATTTACTTACTCCATTGTGGATTCAGGTCTTCATACTTGCCACTTGATCAACTGCACTATCGAACTATCATTTCAGCCCTGCCCTCCCACCCCCTGGCCATTTTAATCTTTCTTCTTTGGCAGGGTTTCACAGTACAGCCCAGGCCGGTCTTGAATTCCTGGGGATACAGTTGTACACTAACAAGTAAACAAGCTTACTTGTTTTAATGCTTCTTAAAGACTTGTGTTAAAATTTGGAAATAAAGGTATTCCATAGAACTTCTATATTTGTGGCCCTGGGTTTCAGAATTAACAGTAATTTGCTAAATGGATTAGGTCAGGCTTTTGTTGTATAGCTTTAAGGCTTTATGGATTAACTGCTAATGTATCTGAGCTGTGCTTTAAGGGACTTCTAGTTTTAAATGAGCATTTAAGTGAGGTAGTGACTAGAGTCAACAGTTTGTTTGTTTTTTTTCCAGAATGCATGATATCTTGTCCATTGATTATTATGTTGACTTCATTATCATAAAGAATAGAGGATCATGGCTAAATATGAATCAGTAATTTCACAAAGTATAGATTTTAAAAAGTTTTTCATTTTTATGTAAATGAGTGTTTTGCCTGCATGTATGTATATTTACCCTGTGTGTGCTGGGTGCCCTTGATCTAACTGGGTTCCAGATGGTAGTGAGCTGGCTTTATGGGTGCTGGGAACTGAACATGGATCCTCTGTAACTGCTGAGCCGTCTCTCTAGCCCCGAAGTACAGCTTTTGTAATTAACAGCCCCCTTTTATAGCTAAGGGAGTCAGAGAACTCCCTCACTTAGTAAGTTTTACTTGTCAGGAGGTATCATTTTAGTTTTCTGAGAGGTCAATTAAAGTTCAACAGAAGAAATATTTGTACTGATAAGCATGTATGTATATACGTGTGTGTATATATACATATATATGTATGAATGACAGATAATATAGGTCAGATGCATCTCATTTTTATGGCCTATTAAAATTTTGCTACCTGGGTCAGGGAACATTGCTTAGTGGATAAAGCAACTTGTTTGTTCAAGTGTGAGAACTGGAGCCCTGATCCTGAAGAACCCATGCGAAAGTCAGACAGGTATGGCAGCTGTTTGACATCCTAGTACTCAGGAGGCAGTCATAAGTTTCCTGAGGAAGATAGCTAGCTAGACTAGGCAGAGTTGGCTAGCCCCTAGAGACCCTACCTCAGTAAGTAAAACTGAGAGCTGCCTGTATTTCAGTTGAAGCCATGTGTAGTAAGTAGCATTCTAAAAGATGTGGAAAGACTGATGTTGGGCTATCCCACGATCTTTTGTGTTCATATGGTTTAAACTGTAACCTAGGCTTTGTGGATATATAGAACAAAAGAATCAGTTGTACAGAAATAAGAATCTCTAGTAGCTCATGTGATGAAGACTATTGCTTTTTTCTTTTCTGTATATAGTTTGTACATATGTCTATACACCAGGATGTGTGAAGAGGGATTCCTTAGAACTGAGTTATAGATGATTATAAACCACCACGTGGGTACTGGGAATTGAACCTGGGTCCTCTGGAAGAGCAGCCCATAATCTTAACCACTGAACTCTCTCTCCAGCTGTGACTTAAGACTTTAGAACTAACACTAAAATGAATAGAAAGTGACAACTGAAGGTTAAAACTATTTTTTAAAAGGTTTCTTTTTCTTCTGTTCATTGTAGGGAAAGCTTTAGATAGGTTGCATCAATTTTGCTAGGTTTTAGAACGGGAAGGGTTGTGCATGTGGGAATTCTCAGGTTCCTAGAGGGCAGCGATCATGTCTTACTCATCGTTCTTTCATTGTCAGTCAGCTTCATTACTGTTTCATAAGCAAGTTACCAACATGCTTCTTGACATAGAGCCTGGCACTGATGGGACCGTTGAATAAGTGCTTTCTGGGCCAGCCTGATCATAGTGGTTAGATTTGACTTGCATTAAGTGTAAGGAGCTTGAAAGCAGTGAGTCGGAGATAGGGACTAAGCGCAGAGGCTGGTCTGGCTGACTGCTTGGCTTGATTCAGGAATATGGTATCTTTGTGTCTGTGCACATGTAGCTATGCATTAGCATAAAATCAACCTAGTTTTTGAACCATTAAAAAAAAACACAGAAGGGGGCTGGAGAGGTGGCTCAGGGGTCAAGAGCACTCACTGACTGCTCTTCCAGAGGTCCTGAGTTCAATTCCCAGCAACCACATGGTGGCTCACAACCATCTGTAATGCCCTCTTCTGGTGTGTCTGAGGACAGCTACAGTGTACTCATATACATAAAATAAATAAATAAATCTTTAAAAAAAACAAACCACCGAAGGAAATCATAATTTGCTTTAGTAGAAGGGATCATTTCTTCCCCAATTCTTTGGTGAAAGTAAGAGGCATTCCTTTATATCTTATCTATTTATTTAAAATTTCTATTTTTATTTTATGTATGTGAATGTTTTGCTTGCATGTATATGTCCAGAAGTGGGTACTGGGTTTTCTGAAACTGGAGTTAAAGGAGTGACAAATGGTTGTGAGCTGCGATGTGGGTGCTGGGCATTGACCATTGGTCCTCTGAAATAACAGCCAGTCCTCTTGACTCAGACCATGTCCTTAAGTTGTGGAAGATAATTCCATGTGTTTCATCACTCATGCAAAAATATTTGTTTTTTTTGTTTTTTGTTTTTCGAGACAGGGTTTCTCTGTGTAGCCCTGGCTGTCCTGGAACTCACTTTGTAGACCAGGCTGGCCTCGAACTCAGAAATCCGCCTGCCTCTGCCTCCCGAGTGCTGGGATTAAAGGCGTGCGCCACCACGCCCGGCCTGCAAAAATATTTGAAGTGTTGGTTTCTTTAGTACAGTAGTCTTACTGGTTCTGAAACTGACTGTATCTTTAATATGAATTATTACCACAATGTGTTAATACTTCCTCTCTCCTCATCTGCCGTTTAGTATTCTTCTGTATCGCTTTAGTTAGCAGAGCTGTTTCTGGAAGTGAGAGACTCCTCAATGGGAAAAGGTAGTCGGCTTGATTGTGGTGCTTTACTCTATTTTGAGTTTTGTGAGATGATTTATGGACTAAGAATTTTTTTTCTTGTGTGAAATAGACTTGTTTTTAAGTGTGATACCACTTTCTAATTAATGATAGAATGATAAATCTTTTAATTTGAAAATTGTGCTTTGAAAATAGGGACCACAGATCATTTTAATATTGTCATTCCTGCCTCTCAGCATTTTCTTTTGTTTCTGAAATAACATTGTCATAAAATTTGTGATTGCTTTTGCATAATTTCCTCAGACTAGTTCTTTGAAACCTCTTTTGCAGCATGAAGGAATGCTATCAGGCATTCTAAGATGGTATCTGATTGCTTTGTTAATATGGGATTCAGCACTTAGGATTCATCTGGAGCTGTTGAGAAAGGCATAGTGAAAAGGGTTGGTCTAAAATATCCCCACTGAATCCAAATTTAATATTTAGGCCTTAGAGACAGTTTTTCCTTGTGTTCTTTTTTTTGTTTGTTTGTTTCGTTTTGTTTTGGTTGGGATATATGATCTTATGCCCAAGCTGACCTCAGAGCTTCTATGGATCTGAGGCTGATTTTGAATTCTAAATTCTCCATCCTCCAGTTCCCAGGCTCTGGGATTGCAGGTGTGCACTGCTCTCTTGGCTTCTCTTTAATTTCTTGATAGGACACTAGTCAGAGTCATTAAAGTGTCCAGTGAGGGAGGGGGCTAGAGAGGTAGCTCCATGGTCAAGTATTTATTTGCCTAGTATCTTGGGTTCAATTTCTAGCACTGGGTGTGAAATCTTTTATATGCTTATTACTATTTGAGAAGCAGATATCCCCATTTTTGTCACATTAGCATTTTATTTTTAGGATGTGAACATACCTGTTTTGTTTCTGCTTTTCTAGACAAGCAGCTGACTGTAGTAAGCACTCAGACACTTCTTGATTTGGTGGAGTAATTCAATGGATTGCTGTAACTTTGTAATTAAATTATGCTTTAGATCTTAAGGCACTTTTATTTCCTGGGTTTATAATTAATTGGCCTTCTCTGGGTTCTGTACCAGTGTAGTCAGCCATATGTGGTTTGAAAATATTTCAAAAAGATTGTATCTGTATGGAACACTAAAAAACACTATCTTTACTCCCAGTTTATCATTCCCTAAGCGATGTAGTAAAACAGCTTTTTACATAGCATTTATATTGTGTTAAGTATTATTAGTAATGTAGAGATGTTTTAAAGTATGTGGAAACCTTTTCAGGGTGTGCCTGCGTTATACCACATACAGTGCCATCATGTAGAAGGGACTTAAGCATTCATAGTTTTTCTTTTTGTGAACACGCCTGGATTCATTCCCTCATGGATTCTGAGGGTTAGCTTTATCTGTTGTATCTCTTTTAGCCTGAGGAATCTTTTTCATAACTTGGTATTGAAACCAGTTGTGTCTCTTTATATGAAACTGTTCCCAGCTTATTTAGCTCTGGGAGTCTTGTTTTCTGAGTATTTGAGTACAGCTGATTATCTTTTTTTTTTTTTTTTTTATTTTGGTTTTTCGAGACAGGGTTTCTCTGTGTAGCCCTGGCTGTCCTGGAACTCACTTTGTAGACCAGGCTGGCCTCAAACTCAGAAATCCGCCTGCCTCTGCCTCCCGAGTGCTGGGATTAAAGGGGTGCGCCACCACGCCCGGCTACAGCTGATTATCTTAAGTAGCATATTTTTCTTTCGGGCCCTTCAGATTCTAAAAAGGAGACGTGTGAGCACCCAGGTTTTTGTTAGTGCGCCTATGGCTGATGGGTGTTACCTGTAGGGAAGGCCGATATGAATTAATGACTTAATGAACTGGGCAACAAAGGATTGACTTTCATATAAGTGCTGCCATACAGTATGTCCTCCTGAGTGTGTTCTTTTCCATTTTGACCAGAGATCTATGAGAATTATTATCTGCCTATGGTCAGTGCATACGTTGGAATTTTCTTTTGCTATGTGTTTAAGGTCACTACCAATCTGAAACTACCTTGAACCAAGTTTAAGGTTTTGGAATTTACTGTGGTTGTTGGATTTGCTTTCTCTTCCTGTGTTGTGTCTCTTGCTGTTTTACTAAAACAGATGTAAATTTTCAGAATTGACAGACTTCCTAGAAGAGGTAGCCTTTTTTTTTTTTTTTTTTTTTTTTACATCATACATTTTTGGATGCTCGTTTTTATTTTACTTGTGACCTTGTAATTTCATACTGTTGTAGTCAATTTTTTGGATGCTCTGACAAAGTATCTGACAGAATCAACTTAAGGGAGAAAAGATTTGTTTTGGCTTCTGGTTCATAAAGCATAATCCATAGGAGGGAGGGTGTGGCGGCTGGGGCAGCTCTTGTCATTGGTGCTGGGAGCTTGTGGTTTGTATGGTTTGTTTTACATCGCTGGCTCAGTAAGCAGTCCAGCTAGAACTGGCGCAGGCTGTAGCCCTCAAGACCTAACTTCGAGTGACTGACTTTCTCCAGCTAGACACTCCTAATAGTCTCTACTCTTTTGCCAAACAGTACCATGAGCTGGAGGCCAAGTTTTCAAATATATGAACCTGCATAGGACATTTCACACTTAGAACACCTTGAGTTGTCTTTTGTTGCTTTAGTTTATTTAAGATATATTTTATCTTTTAAATCTAGACCATTCTGTAGAATAGTGATATTGATCTAAATAACCTTGTTTGTCATTATCGTGAATCCAGGATTTTCGTATATTGAGATTTTAATATTTGTTACTATGTTCTTAATAGGTAAAAGCTGTGTGTGTGTTTATTTTGTGTGTGTTTCTGAATGTGCTTTTCTTTCTTTCTTTCTTTCTTTCTTTCTTTCTTTCTATTTTTTTTTTTTAACAAGATATCAGGTTGCTTAGGCCTCCCTCAAACTTGCTCCATAGCAAAGCCCTTGAGCAGCTGATCTTCTCCCTCTATTTCATGATGATGAGATGACTGGCATCCTCCACCTCTCTGACTCTTGGTTTGTGCAGTGCTGAGTGTTGAAGCCGGGACTATATGCACTCCAGCCAAGGACTCTACCAACAGATCTATATCACCAATAGTATTGTCAGTTCGAATCTTGGAGGACATTTTCAAACTTCATTGTCTAGATCATTGGTTCTCAACCTTCCTACTGCTTCAGCCCTTTAAGACAGTTCCTCATGGTGTGGTAGCACCTCCCAACCATAAAATGATTTTTGTGGCTATTTTATAACTAATTTTGCTACTGTTATGAATCACAAGGTAAATATTTGTGTTTTATGATGTTAAGTGACACTGTAAAAGGGTCATTTGACTCCCAAAGGGGTTTTGACCTACATATTGAGAAACACTGGTCTAGATCAAAGATAGGTTGTTTTTGTCTATTTGTTTGAGAAAACCTCACTAGATCCTTACCAAACCCCACCAAAAAAACCCCAACAACACTAAAAACAACAATAAAACCAAATAGAGTAAAGACCTAAATGGAAGACCTGGAACTATTAAAATACTAGAAGAAAACAGAGACAGCTCCATAACATTGGTCTTGATAAAGATTGTTTTGAATATGATCCCAAAAGTGTTGGTAGCAAAACCAAAAATAGACACACCAAAGTAAAGTGTCTGGAATGGGAGACTATCTTTTGGAAACTTATCTGCTAAAGGATATAGAACCAAGATACTATATAACCTGATCTTAGAAATAGATGTACAGGGCAGTGGAAATAGATGGCTGGGGGAGTAACATGCTTCTGTGCACTGAGGACTTGAGTCCTATGATGTGAAGTAGGTATCTGAAGCTCAGTGCTCTTACGGGGAGATGGGAGGTGGAGATAGAATCTGTGAACATGCACAAGGCAGATAATGTGGTCTATGCAGTAGTGAACAGCAAAGAGACCTCGCCTCAAAGTAGAAGCAAGGACTGACACCTGAGATTGTCTTCTGACCTCCATCTGTATGCTGTGGCACATGTGTGCCCACACATGCACATCATTGCATACATGGGCTGGCATACTTGCACATATACACACTGGGCAATTGACCTGAATAAACATCACTCAAAAGTCCAACAAGTATACAGAAAAATGTTCAAATGTCACTATTCATCAGGAAAATTCAGATTGAAAACACAGTGTATGTCATTAAAAATGGCTTTTGGCAAAATGATGCAAAAGTAAGTGCTGGTGGACATGCAAGTGCGCCACTTTTGGTGGAAATGTAAGTTTAGTATAGCGTTGAAAACAGTATGGACGTTCCTAAAATATTTAGAACTAGAACTTCATATGATCCCAAAATCTCACTCGGGTGTATATGTAAAGCACATGACAAGAGATGCTAAAGAGATAACTCTTCTGTGTTATTACAGAATTATTCATAGTAGCCAAAATATAGTTGGTTGGTATTTGTTAAAACTAATCTCCCAATATAACAATATTGCAGGTGTGCACTTTAGGAGATGACTAGGCCATGAAGACATTGCCTTCAAGAACAGGGCTAGAGCCCTTATGAAGGACTTGAAGGACAAGAGTGTCCCCTGATTGCGCCTCCATTTTCCCCTTTTGACAGTCCAGCATGGAAAGGCCATCTTGGAAGCAGAGAGCAGTTTCAGCAGGCACCAGAACTGGGAGAAATCAGTTCTGGTTTTGGGTTTTTTCTTTTTTTTAGAGATAATATTTTATTATTTCATGTGTATGAGTGTTTTGCTTAGATGTACATGTGTTCCTGGTGCTTTGGAGGTTAGAAGAGAGTGTCAGATTCCCTGGGACTGGACTTACAGGTGGTTATGAGACACCATTTGGTGGTGGGAATTGAACCTGGGTTGTGCGCAAAGCAACAAGTGCTCCTAACCACTGAGCCATCTCCATCTCTTAATTCTCTTCTTACTGTAAATCACCTATTTCCACCTGTAACCTCCACACTTGGACACGAATGTGTGTGTGTGTGCATGAACTCACTGACCGACTCCCTCCTTCCTTCCTATTTTCCCGTCTGTCTATCCCTCTCTCTTACTCCCTCCCACATTCCGTGAGCTTTTATCTGCTCATTGCCTTCCCTGTCAGTGCTTATTTCATATGCTTTTTTTTTTTTTGTCGTGCCAGAAGAAAAGATGGTATTCATTAAAAGTCAATTCTGGGGAAAAAAAAAAGTCAATTCTGTGTTTTCTTCTCTTCACCTACCTCCAGCCTTAGGAAACCATTCAGCTTTCTTTGCTGATTTATCTATTATGAACATTCTATATAAATAGAGTCATAAAATATGTGGTCACTGCTGATGGGCATTTAGCATAATGATTTCAAAGGTCATCCACATTGTAGCATTTATCAGTGAGTGTTTCATTCTTTTTATCAAATAATATTAATTGCGTGTGTATGCACATTTTATTAATCTGTTCATTGGACATTTGGGTTGTTTCTTTGTTTTTCTATTATGAATAACACTGCTGTGAAGATTTATGGCTACGTTTTTGAGTGGATGTATGGTTCTCTGTTTTTCAGACTGGGTTTTTCTGTTTCTCTTGAGAGTAGTTGCAGAATTACTGAGTAACTGTTACCTGCTTCAAGAATTTCCTGCTTATTTTGCATTTTACAATTTCACCAGCAACGGTGTGAAGGTGTAAATTTCTGCACTTTATTGTCAGTACTTAGCATGAGGGTTGGAATACAGAAGTAAGTTGGTTCTCTCCTTCCACCATGTGGGTTCTGGCAATTGAACTCAGATCTTCAGGCTTAGTGACAAGTGCCTTTATCTGCTAAGCCATGCCACTGGCCTTCATCTGCATTTTTAAAAAAAAGATAATGGATTTAGTTTAAGATTTTGTTTTCATTTTTAATTATGTGTATCTGTATATAGGAGTGTAGGTGCCCACAGAGACCAAAAGAGGATGTCAGAACTGGAACTGCAGGTGGTTTTGAGCCATCCAGTGTGGATGCTATGAACTGAACTAGAGTCCTGAAAGAGCAATGTGCATTCTTAACTTCTCTAAGTCATCTCCCTAGCCCTTCATTATAGCCATGCTATCACAGTCAGTATACCTGCATGGATGTATATGTACCATGTGCATGCAGTGCCCATAGAGGCCATCAGATCTCCTGGAAGTGGAGTTATAGATGGTTGTGAGCCACTGTGTAGATGCTAAGAGTTGAACTTGGGTTCTCTGGAAAAGCAGCCAGGTCTCTTAATCATTAGACCATCTCTCCAATAGTGCCTGAGTATCTATACCTGTTTCCTGTTTGTGTACCCCCAGCCCCCACCCAGTGCTATGACTGGAACCCAGGGTCTTAGTAACACTTAACAAGCCACTAGTCTATACCCTCAGCCCTTGTATAGCTTTTTGTTTGTTTGTTTGTTTGTTTTTGTTTGTTTTTTTCTTTATGTAGCCCTCGCTGTCCAGGAACTCACTCTGTAGACCAGGCTGGCCTCAAACTCAGAAATCTGCCTGCCTCTGCCTCCCAAGTGCTGGGATTAAAGGTGTGCACCGCCACCACCAACTGGCTTTTTCTTTTTTCTTTTTTTTCTTTTTTTCTTT
This sequence comes from Mus caroli, assembly GCF_978045245.1. NCBI lineage: Eukaryota > Metazoa > Chordata > Mammalia > Rodentia > Muridae > Mus > Mus caroli. The sequence goes on from NW_028227258.1 coordinate 37,550,867, forward strand.
TTTCCATTTGTATAACTTGGAAACATTATCTGCTCACCTCAGTTAACTTTTAAATATGTGAAAGTTTATCTTAAACTCTTGTGGTAGTATCTATCAGGAAAATAACTGGTTTTGATAGAAAAGTAAATGTGGACGAAGCTAGAAGTTTGAAGGCCTTTGGAGAACCTTGACAGCATACTAAAGTCAAGGAAGAGGATACATTTGGTTTTGGTAGCATAGCAGACTGTTAGTCTTCTATAAAGAAAATTCTGATAATACTGTCCACACTATATTAGTGTTCCCTAAGAGACCCATGGGCAACATTTTCATTAAAAAAAGATTTACTTATTTTTATGTGTATGACTCTTTGCCTGTATGTGTATGTGCACACTACATGTAGGAAGAGGACATTGAAACCTCTGGAACTGTAGGTATAGATGGCTGTGAGCTGTCCAGTGTAAGTGCCAGGAACCAAACTTGGGTACTCTGGGAGAGCAGACAGCACTCTTAACTGCTGAGCTATCTCTCCAATCCTAGAAAGTCCTGCACTGAGTTTAGCATATCTTTGAACACACATTTCTGTTTTGCGTTAGTCATGGATCTGGTAGGAAATAGCACACTTTAAGGGCTAATGAAAGAACATTTAATGAAGAGACATTCTAGGTTTGTTGAGATGGTCTCATGTTACCTACTCTGGCCTTGAACTTGCCGTTTAATCTGTTAAATTCCTGATTTTGCTTTCACTTCAGAAATACTGACCTTGCAGGAGTACACCACCATGCCTAACAATAAAGAAACAGTACCAACAATACAGTTGTCTTGGTAACAGTGTGACACTATTATTATTTACATTTTTTTCTGTTGTTTGTTCCTTTTTTGTTTGTCTTGTCTTTTTGTTTTTTGAGACAGGGTTTCTTTGTGTAACTTTGGCTGTCCTACAACTAGATCTGTAGACCAAGATGGCCCGAGACTCCCAGAGATCTGCCTGCTTCTGCCATCTGGGTGGTGAGAATTAAAGGCATGTGCCACCACTGCCTGACACTAGTTAGGTCTTAAAGGCAAGGAGAGGAAGCAGTTGCCAGACCCCTACATAATTTTGACTGAGGGGTACCTGATTCGATTTGACTTTCTTTTTTTTTTTTTTTTTTTTTGGTTTTTCGGGACAGGGTTTCTCTGTGTAGCCCTGGCTGTCCTGGCACTCACTTTGTAGACCAGGCTGGCCTCGAACTCAGAAATCCGCCTGCCTCTGCCTCCCGAGTGCTGGGATTAAAGGCGTGCGCCACCACGCCCGGCTCGATTTGACTTTCAGTAGAGGAACATAGGAAGCTTGCAGATTCCTGATAGGCAGATTGCCAGAGGCCCAAGGAAGAGGTAGAAAACAAGAGAATCCACTGATGCAGTCTATTGGGGTTCAGAGAAGCACAGATGGAGAGGGGTTCTAGAGAGGCAGGTAGTACAGAGCAGAGAGGAAGCTTTGGAGAATGTTCTATCTAGGAGAGGAGATTGTGTGTGTGTGTGTGTGTGTGTGTGTGTGTGTGAGTGTGTGAGTGTGTGTGTGTGTGAGAGAGAGTGTGAGTGTGTGTGTGTGTGTGTGTGTGAGAGAGAGAGAGAGTGTGAGTGTGTGTGTGTGTGTGAGAGAGAGAGAGAGAGAGAGAGAGAGAGCGCGAGCGCTGACAGTGGGCGTGTCTTCCCTAGTGCACTCTGTGGCTTCTCTACTTCTGTTTACTTAGACAGGCAGGCAGGCTGCCATACTTGCCCAGGCCTTTTTTTTTTTTTCCAAATATTATATATTGATGTCCAGTATGTACACTTAATACTTTAGGCTTTATCCCTAAGCCAGTAATCAATGATCTTAACTGCTATAATGCCTTACATGATCACTTTTGAATTTTGAAATGATTGATCTAGAAAAATGTGAACTTTGAGTTGAAGGATAACTAGAACAGATATTAAGAAATAAGATCATACTGCAGTATCTCCAGTAGTGGTTGGATCTAGAGTAAATGGTGGCATGGGGGTGCAGAGAATTAGATGGCTTATTGTTATACAAAGTGGGAGCATCCTGGGAGTAGGTGGAAGGTGAACTCACAACTTGCATGTACTGTGTGCTGCCTCAGTATTTGCAATGTATAAGGAGCAACTGCTGAATTGATTATCTGTTAGAATAAAAACAGCATGGTGTTTTATATACATGGTGAAAGATGTTGGTCTATGCACTAATAGGCTCTTTATGTTCATCCTCCAAACTTCTTGGTACTTCTGATACTTTAAGTACGTCTAGTATCCATTAAGCCTTTAAATATAAAAAGCAAGTTAAGTATAAAGCAGGTACAGCTTCTAGATATGAGAGTAAAGGAAGAGTGCTCTAAATGTGAGTATAAAAGACACCATTTACTCTAAAACTCAAGATTTTACTCTTAGTAATAAAGGTAGATATGCAAAGAAGACGTTTTTTGTTTTGATATGAAAAATCATACTTCTGTTTTATATATCCTATTATAACCATATCCTGGTTTAATACATTTTATGGTTAAAACATTTTATCTTGGAAAGTTAAGTTGTAAATGTTAATAATAGTTTTAATATTCTACCTTATCTGCTTCATCAATTTTAGTCCTTTCTTTAATTCTAAATACCATTGTTAGTAGAGACCATCTAATTATTTCATTGTCAGAAATAAATTTCCCTTTTTCTGGTACTGAGAATTGAACCCAGGCTCTTGTAAATGCTAGATAAGCACTATACCACTGAGGTACACCCCCGGCTTCTTTTTACCTAGAGGGGTGGGGGATTGATTGATTTAGGGTTTTTTACTTAGTTGCCTAGGTAGGACTTGAACTCGTGACCCTCTTGCCTAAGCCTCTGGAGTAGCTGAGATAGCCTGTGGCACCAGGCGGTTACAAACATACATATATATTGTCTGTGTAAGTGCATTTTTACTTATGAAAATTTCTAGGACATATGCTAATTCACTTTGGTTTAGAATTAGCAAGTGGTTTGAATTAAGGATATTTTCAGTTAGGGATAAGTGAGAGGATGAGGAACAGAATCCAGAGTGAGTTGCAGGAACGTTCCCGTTGTATTTCACCTTCTGAGTAGTTGAGGTGAGGTTGTACACAGTCAGTTTTCTCAGAGTTAGAAGAGGGTGATATCCTAGATCAGGGTTTGAGAATGAGTTTTGAGGACATCAGGAATGGGGAGTGGTAAGCCAGGACCCAAACAGAGAATAGGACAGTTTCTGTAGGACACTGTCAATCAGACCACCAAGTCAATGAGTGTGGCTAAGTGAGAGAGTCTAAGCTATAATCACTGCAGTATATCGGAGTCCACATAGAGTAAGGAAGGCATCCGTACACAGGGCAGTCAGCTTCAAGGCAGTGGGACCAGCTGATGAGAGAGGAACATGAACATAGATGTGTGGGGGAAGACACTGCCATCAGACTGATGGAGAAGGCCAAAGTAGGAGCACCATGTGACCCAGTACTGGAAAAAGGTATCTGAGGGGAAGTGTCAGCAGTGGCCTGCGAGATTGCTTATACACTGGGAGTGTCAAGTGAGTGTATTAGGGATAAAAAGAGCCAGAGTTCTTTTCACTTTCAGAGAATGGGATTACCAATATTCAAAGTATCGTTAGATTGGAATTGGAGATTTTGCTGTAAACACCTTTTATATACATACACACAGGTGCAGCATTAAAGAAGTAAATAAATGTGGTGTGTGTGTGTGTGTGTGTGTGTGTGTGTGTGTGTGTGTGGTGTCTTTACTTGTACTCTGATTACTGAGAAGCCTTGTAAGTGAGATATTCCAAATAGCAGTGAACATACCTAGCATTAAAATCTTGGCTTCTGAATATCTTCACTCACTAAAAGGAAAAAGGATTTTTTGTTTTGTTTGTTTTTAGATATAATTAATGCCAGGTTACAGCAGAAAAAAAAAAAAGCAAGATGAACCTAAAATGAAGGGTTTACTTCAGAAAGTAAGAAAGTACTTTAAAGAACGATGGAGATTTGTGGAGTTTGTTTGTGTTTAAAGGCATCTTAAGATGACTCCCTAATCAAGTGATCAGTTGGCATTATGAATAATAGGATGATTGAAATCGTATGCCACCTCACTGGGTGCAGTGCAAAGACACAGGGTGTTTGTGGTCCAAGTGCCATAATCAGGGTTAAATGGAAGCAGCAGACAACCTAAAGTTGACGGCCATTTTACTGAAATGTAACTTGTAAACTTAAACAATGTGCAGACTTAGGAAAAACAAGAACAATTTCAAATTAAAGAAGACTTGAGCAAGACAGTAATTGTGACATAGTGTAGATCTGATTTTTTTTTTTTATCCTGTGAAGGGTATTACTAGTCCAGTTGCCAAAATCTGAATGGATTTAAAAATTAAGTGATAGGATTATATCAGCACTAATGTCTTTATCTTGATTACATATTTGTTATACAGGAGGTCTTTTTGTATAAGTGACACTATATTAGTTACTCTTCTATTGCTGTAATAAAACCCCACGACCAAGAGAGCTTATAAACGAAAGTGCTTAATTGGCTCCACAGTTCCAAAGGGTTAAGTCCATGATGGCTCAGCTCTTCTTGCCACCGTGCCTTAGCTCACATCTCAGATCACACACAAGAGGTAGAGAGAACACACTGGGCCTGATGCCAGTCTTTTGAACACTCATGCCTGCCTCTAGTGACACATCTCCTACAAGGCCACACCTCCCAAGGCTTCACAAACAGTTTCTATCTAGTAGTGAAATGTATGGTCCTATGGGGGACATTCTCATTTAGAGCACTAGATAGGCATGAGAACAACGAGGGAGAAGAACAGAGTAAATGCAAGGTAGAAAAAGAGAGTACAGAAAGAAAATTTATTAGAAAGAGAGTTGCTAATAAAGGAGGCAGAAAAATGGGACTAGAGGGGAAAGGAGTTTACTGGTTTTAGCATGGAAGATATTACAGGTTTGTTTATGAATGAGAAGGATGTAGAGAAAAGGGAGGATGATAATACAGGAAGGGAATAATCTCTGATGCAGTGTACCAGAGACAAAAAGGGGGCAAGAGATCCATGCACAAATGAAAATGAATTAGGAGTGGGATTGTGTTCGTGTGTGTGCTGGTGCATGCTTTGGTGGGGCATAGAAGCAAAGGCAAGTACCCCCCTCTACCCTGGAGCTTATCCTTTTGGGTTGGCTGGTTGGCAGTGAGCCCCAAGTATTATCTGCTTCTTCCCTAGCCCTGGCCTCAGAGTCTCACACTGAATGCCTGGCTTTACATGGCTGGTGGGAATCTCAACTCAGGTCCTCATGCTTGCAAACTATGTACTCTACCCACCCAGCCATATACAAGCCTTGAAAGAACTGATCTTAAGAGCCCAGTAAAATTATGCAGAGTTGATAGCTTACTGATTGTAAGTGACAAGTGCCTGAGATAAATCAAAGGGAGAGTGAGCTTTAGAGGTTTCAGCACAGAGTTGTTGGCCTCCAGCCAGGTAGTGAGTGAGTGCGTGCGGCAGGGGAGAGAATGCTGGTGCAACAAAGCTGCTCACCTCAGGTGGTCAAGAAGCAAAGAGAAACCAAGCAAAAAGGAAGAAACTAGAGTCCCAGTATTTCCTTCAAGGGCACTTGCCCCCAACTTTCTATGAGTTTCCACCTTATATAGGTTCTACTGCTTCCTGGTGAGTGTCAGATGCCGGCTACTAAGCCTTCAGCGTGGAAAGTCTAAACCACAACAGTATGATTATCAATAGATTGATTCAGTTTCCCTAGTGAAAATAGAATCTGACTGACCCAGATAAAAGTGGGCAAAGCAGAGGTTTAGTGAAAACTTTCTTTTTTTTAATACAGGTCTCTCTATGTAGCCCAGGCTGGTCTCAAACTCAGAGATCTGTCGGCTTCTTCCTCTCAAGTGTGATTAAAGGTATACACCACCATGCTTGACAATATACCCCATTTTTTGATAGAAAATAACCTGGGCTTTTGTGAGATGTAAGATGCTTCCACTTGTTCAGGCCCTTCTAGAGTTCCTTGTCCCTAAAGTCATTCTTTTGATTGGCATAGAGTTGAAGCTTGTTGCATCTTTTCTTTATTGGTCAGCTTTGAGCTTGAACTTTTACATGACTGTTAAGCACACTCATTTTTCAAGCCGAGAGAACAGAAAAAAAGGATGATAGTTTTACAGCAAGAAGCTCCCATTGGCACTTCTGTTAGAATACTGTCAGGGTGGAATCAGTGTGCTTAGTTTTACAGCAAAAAGCTCCCATTGGCACTTGTGTTAGAATACTGTCAGGGTGGAGTCAGTGTGCTTAGTTTGTTACTGAGCAAGAAGATTCATTGATTTGATCGTGTCTCTTTCACTTGATGTCTACAACCATTATTGTAATCAAATTAGGTCCTATAAGAAAGGAAAATAGGGCTGGAGAGAAGGCTTGAATGGTAAGAGCATATGGCTGCTCTTTTAGAGGATTCCCAGCACGTTATGACAGCCTACTAACTCTAAATCTAGGAAACCTGACACTTTCATTGGGTTCCCTAGGCACTGCATGCATGCAGACAAACCACCTATGCACATGAAATTAATAAGAAGGGAAAGTATGGCTAAAACATGCATATATTTCTGTTTGGAAATATCCCTAGGTCATGAAAATGTCCCTAGGGAACACAGGATCATGAGTGTGGATTCTTAGTCTGATGGATTTTTAAAAAATTAAAAATGGACCCAGAAGGATGCTTGAGAACAGTTTATTGATTTCAGAAGAAACAAAACAAAACAAAAAAACCTGATGGGACAGGCAAACTGGAGATCTGTTCAAGTCCCCAAAGGAACTAGATGGATGTTGCTTTTAGAATAGAGGTTGAAAAAGCAGTTAGGTTTGGCATGCAGGTCCACAAGCAACTGCATGGCCAGGGATACAGAGGGAAGGGAGAGGGCAAGAGAATGAGAAGAGAGAATGTTCAGCATTTCAGAGCAAGCAGCTTCTGATTCTGCTAAGTGACATGTTCAGTATCTGTTAGAAAGGGGATCAAAGGAGGCACTACTGTAGTTGCAGTGTTATTATGTAGTCTTCTCAGTATGTCTTCAGGTATGTTTTGTTTCTTCAAGCTTCTGAAATAGACTGTTTTTCCAAGGGCAGGTTTCTCTTCAGGTGATTGCTCATTTGAATCGACTTTTAAAAAAGGGGACAGTAGTGTATTTTTGTAATCTGGGAATAATCTTTTGGACATTTTAGAATATTATGTATTTATTATGTATTTACTCAAGGCCAGAGGTAGAACTCAAGTCCCATTCTTTATGAAAGATGATGTAACAGAGTGAGTAGGTTAAAGAAAAATTTTTAAAAATTACAAAATAGATGTGCATTGTTAATCTTGTCAACTTGGGGTATTTAGAATTACCATGGAAACACCTCAGCATTTGACTACAAGGGTATTTCCCCAAAGGCTTAACTGACCTGTCCTGATGTGGGCAGTGCCATTCTGTGGTTTGGGTTCCCAACAGAATGGGAAGGAGAAAGTGGGTGGAGCACCAGTTTTCATCTCTGTTTCCTGACAGTGGCCAGCTGCCTCCTCTTCTTGCACTCTGCCTTCCTGGCCATAATGTACTATACCCTCAAACTTGGAGCCCAAACTTGCCTTAAATTGCTCTTGTCCGGTGTTTTACAGAAATGACATAAGTAACCCAGATAGTGGCCGTTTTTACCCAGAAGGAAAGAGCCTTCTCCAAATGAACTTCAAAAAGCTCATTGGACATCTTGGGGGTGAGGTGGAATGGGGTGTGGATAGGAAGGGCAGTCCAATTTTTGATAACTTTTAAGCCTGTTAATTCTGACCAGCTACCTAACAGACTCGTCTTGCATATATAATATAATTTGTTAATGATATTTCTTAATTGTAAATGTTAAGACCTTCTAATAATACTAATGGAAATAAGGCATAAAGTATTGTCTGGGTCTACTCTGCTTCTTATAAAATATAGCAGCATATATGGATGGAACTAAATTATCTCAGCATTTAACCATAATTATATGGTAAGAGTAGCATGAGGTCACTCCTTGGAACTATTCCCAAGAATATACTAACAGCTAAGTATCACTTCAGATTAGATTAGCAATAGGAAGCCTATTTGATTTCTAAATAATAAATGTAGCTTAAAAGTATTTATTTAACTAAATGAACTGAGTTGAAGCAAGAAAACAGGAAATTAAGATTTCGGTTGTATTAGCTCTGTTACCTTGGGCAAATAGTTTCTGTCCTTAAGTTTTTTTATCTACAACAGTCTGATATTTAAAGTCCTTTCTAGCTATTAAGGGCCTTTGATTAGATTTTACACTTACTTTTCACTTACCAAGGAGATTAAGAAACTCCATTGGAAAGGGAAAAGGAGAGGCAGGCCAGAGTGAAAAAGAAAACGAACCTAACAGAGAATGTCAAGAATTGAAAGAGGAATCTGGAGAAGGAAGCTAGCACTGTCCTGAAGAGTTTGCATGGTGAAACTACAAAGTATACACATAAAGGACAGCTCTGCTCTTGGCTTCTCTGCTGATTATGTTCGCTAGTCAGAACCAAATGTCAGCTCCAGGGAGATGAGTCAGTAGTCTCTTACTGTTTGTGGTTTTATTTTCTGTAATTTTAGTTATTCAAGGTCAGCTGTGGGCTGAAATATTAAGTGGGCAAACTCCAGAAATACACTCTGTAAATTCTGAGTAGTGTGCTGACCCGCAGGGTAGCAGTTGGAGATATCCCTTTGTTTAGTAGAATATCTATTCTATATATGCTGCCCTCCCACTAAACTACCTGCCTCTTAATAACGTCATACTGTCTTTGTGTTGCAGTGTTTATGTTCAGGAAAACAAAAAGGATAGTGATGCTGGCAAGTCATACATACCAAAGAGAATCTAGAAAGTGTTTTCTTTAGGGGAGAAGGTGAAAGTTTTCAATAATGAAGTAGGAGAAAATGTGTGCTGCAGTTGCCAAGATTTAGCACAGCAAGATTTTCTTTTTGAGACAGAGATTATATTCAAACATTTTGTATGTGGGTGCACATGTATGTGCATGTGTTGGTCAGAGGACAATCTCAGGTGTCATTCCTCAACTTTTCCACCTTTTGTGGGAAAACAGCGTCTCTTTCATTAGCCTAGAACTTTGCCATGCCACATGCCCAGCTTTGTCTTGTGTGTAGGTTCTGGAGATGGGGCTCAGGTCCCCCTTAAGGCTTATGGAATGAACCATCTCCTAACTCCATCTCCAGTTTTGGAATCAGTCTCACTCTGTAGTTCAGGCTGGCTCTGAATTTATAATCCTCCTGCCTCAGCCTCCCAAGTGCTGGGATTATAGCCATTACAGGCTGGCTGTGTAATTTTTATACTATGTTATAATACTATAGTTTACATTATGTAAAAACACAATTGAGTTTGCTAGAAGATATAAGACCCAAATTTTGTCTGAGCTTGAAATATATAATCTGACCTCTAAATGTTGTTAGTTAGCTATTAGTATTTCACACATCCTAGAAATATTAGGTAGTAAAATTAAATTTACAATTATTTGATTAATAGCGCTCCTTTCACAGTGCTTTTGCTTACATCTTCTGTCTAATGCCAAGCTCAGCATTATTTTCCTTTGATTGTTTAAATGAACTAAAAATCAATACCAGTGCCAAGTTCTGTGTTAAATACTTTCCCCGTTAAAGCCATGTAATTGGTATAGTTTTGTAGATGTAGAATCTGAAGTTCAGAAATCAAGAATAGGTAAATGGGGCTGGTGAGATGGCTCAGCAGGTAAGAGCACCCGACTGCTCTTCCGAAGGTCCTGAGTTCAAATCCCAGCAACCACATGGTGGCTCACAACCATCTGTAACGAGATCTGACTCCCTCTTCTGGTGTGTCTGAAGACAGCTACAGTGTACTTACATATAATCAATAAATAAATCTTTAAAAAAAAAAAAAAAGAAGTGAGAGGAGCATCTCCTGCTGCTGGGCTGCTGGACAGGCTGCAGCGAGTCTCACTTTAAAAAAAAAAAAAAGACAAAGAGGGAACACAGAATTAGCAATAATAGATCCTGTGAACTTGGTGTGGTAGCATTTGGCTGGGAGCAGCCCATAGCTGAAGTGTTCAAATGTACAGTTTGCAATAGAGCAAACTATAAAGAGGTTGTACCAAGGGAATGTTTTTGCCACATTTCCTCTTTTATTCCAGACATAGATGTTCACCCACCTTTTCAACAGTTCATGTGAAAATTTCTTAAAAACAGCACAACGTTTTAAAGCCAGGATTCCCCCTACTCAGTCTTCCATTTTAGTAAACAGCAAGTTCATTCTTCTAGTTGATGGGGCATGAAAATTGATGCCTTTAACAACACCCAGACAAAACGTCACAAAGCCTGATTTACACAGTCCTCAGGGTATTGACAGAGTTGGAGGTGGTGTGAGCTCATATGGTAAAGTGCTTGCCTTGTAAGCACGAAGACCCGAGTTTGGTTCCCAGAACCCATGTAAAATACCAGGCATGTGCTTATAATTTTAGTGCTGGAATGGAGGAGCAAGAGGATCCCTGGAGCTCATAAGCTGGCCAGATGGAAGATGCCCAAGGAATGACAACTGAGACTGTCCACCACCCTCCACATGTATGTCTGCACACGTGGGTGCACGAGCACATGTGAGCACACATGCATGCACGAATATATAAACTCTTACCACTTCTCACTGCTCTGCTTCTCCCTTTAACCCCCTCAAATCAACTTCACCCCAAAGAACTGCTATCTTAATTAACAGAAATCAGAATGACTGACTTAAAAGCCTATATTATGGCACATCAGGCTTCGGCTCAGGATTTTCTTATGTATTTTCTAGTCACTCAGTGAAAGCTAAGGTTTCGGGGGTAGAAGATACAGACAGATGATTGGTATTCTGACATTGTATGCTTCCATTTCAACATCAGGTAAGTTTCTTTCCTCACATGTTAGTTGTAGCTTGTTTCCCTGGAATACGCCAAGAGTATACAATCCTAGGGACTTAAATGTTTTAACAGCTGACCTGGAGACTGCACTAGTTTCCAGGTAAGCAGAAGATAGGGAGCTGATCCAGAGGTAGACAGAAAGCTCGCAGGTGTTTGTTTTGTGTTGGTGCTAAGTAGTGTTAGAATGCCAGTAAGATGAAGCAGGAACGTGATGCAGCTCATGTTCCTTTCAGAGACCTCCGCTCAGATGAAGCTAGGGTCCTTGCCTTTGATGCCAAAAAAAGAATTTTGGGTCAAGCCAGTTTGAAGAGAGTTGAGTTTATTAGGAAGAGAGATTCACAAATGTTTCAACAGGGGGGAGTATTATAAAGAGAAGCATTCAGAGAAAGGATAAGACACTCCCAAATGTAGGCATGCGATTCTCATGAGATCGTGAATCTCAAGTGTCCTAGCATAGCTGGTTTGGTGGCTTTCAAGTTACATTTCAAAAGGCTGTAAGACCTCTACCTTTGATAAGAGAAATTATAGGACTGCTCTGGAGGTACTTAGATAGGATTTGTGGGTCAAAAAAGACTGCTGAAGGGTTAAGACACTTTTTCTTTTTTACTGTAACTGCAGTTGTTTGTGAAATTCATATATGTAAATGTGCATGCTTATGTACTTAGCCCTTCAGTATGATTCACTGCTAAACATCTGCATGTAAAAAGAAACCTGAATCTCCATGTTGGGTTGGTAGTCTTCAAAGCGCATGTTAATTTTGCTAACTTCCTATCTTTCTATCCTACTTCAGAATAGAAATCTTCAATTGTTCACTTTTTTTGTAAAGTAGGAAGTAAAGTTGTTGGCTGTGAACCGAGTGGGTAGGAGGTGGTTTACATTTAACACAAGAGAATAAGGCTATGAGATAATTGGCTAGGATAAAGTAATAGTGAATGAATGGACTCCAGCTAAGAAGCATTAAGGAGCCCTTAGTTTAGCAGACAGAAATGTCAAGGTTTGACCAGTCAGCAAGATTCGGTCTTTACCTTTCTACAGGATCATGAAGAAGGGTTGATTTCAAACAAACTCCCAACTGACTATAATAAGGTCATTGTTAAGATTTGACAGTGGCAAGGACAATGAGCAGTATTTGCAAAGCACAAATAATGATGGCTTATGGGATCCAGCATGTGTAAAGATGGGAATGAAGACGGGATAGTAGTAGTATGTTAGTATTAGTGTCTAGAGGCTCAAACAGTTGCTGGACTAGAATTTTGAGGGGAGACAGAAAAAAGACAAGCCATCTAAATTAGATTCTTGAATTCCCTTGTAGGTGTGGGAGGAGGGTCATGCAGTGGTAATGTTAATGACAGCGGAAATAACCATGAGACTGAGTAGCTGAGGCAGGTTAAGGTCTATATAGTAAGAGCTAGGAAGAGAAGTGACAAAGGAGATTGTAGTACAGAGAGTTTGTGTTGATATTGAAGTCACTGTGAGTGTAATATAAAATTGAGTTGAAAATTGTAAGTTAAAAATGCCTGAGTTGTTCAAATACACAACTTTTTTCTTTTTTTTTTAAAGATTTATTTATTATTATATGTAAGTACACTGTAGCTGTCTTCAGACACACCAGAAAAGGGTGTCAGCTCTCATTACTGATGGTTGTGAGCCACCATGTGGTTGCTGGGATTTGAATTCAGGACCTCCGGAAGAGCAGTCAGTGATCTTAACCGCTGAGCCATCTCTCCAGCCCACAATTTTTAATTCTACTTTAAACATGAAAATAATTTATGATACAAACACACATTATTGTTTGAGGCTTTTGTTTTTTGTTTTTATGGGTAGATGTTATTGACTGAACTTGAATCATAATTGCTTTCTTAGTTTCATGAGACAAGAAAAAGAAAATCTTTCTGTAGTCCATAGGAGCTAAAGAGGAGAAAAGTCAGTTGTGTTAGGTCTTTTAAAATGTCTTTAGTAGTAGTTTGGTATTCAGAAGTGCTGGAGAAACTCTGGCAGGCAAATAGAGCCATAAAGTACATCTAAACTAGGACAGCAGAGTGATTATTCAGCTTTCAGTTAAAACAGTCTTCTTTAAACCGTGATGCCCCTTGGTACTTTGCCAGAGTACTTTATTAGGACTTTATTTGGATGCAAGGCTGTATCAAAGTCATTATAAAAACAAGAATTGCATATTTAAAAGTGACTTCTGAAAAAAAATATAACATTTTGTAATAGGTGTTTTATACTGAATTGTATTTAAGGTATCTAGATGAATGAGATTAAATAGATATATTTATGAGCTAGCACATTTTATAGTCCATTATCGGAGTACCAAACAATTGGAGTGACAATGCATGCAGAGTGTAGGACATTTAAGTTGATGCTGATTTTCCTCTTATTCTGAGGTAAATTCACTTGGGATATTTTAGAAAATTAAAAAGAAGTACCAAAAAGAAGTAGAAGAGCTTTCTTGCATTTAATATGAGATAAGATGAATTTAGGGCACGAACTAACAGGGGATTCCTTTCACAGACGCTGTGGTATGGACAGATGTGTTTGAAATGAAGAGACAATGACTGAAATGGGGAGCAAAGAAGTTAGATGCAGCTAGTAATGTGGAATGAGAGATGTGCTAAAGACAGCAAGAGCAGGGAAGTGGTGATAAACTGCCCACTGTGATGATGCAATAGTCTTAATTTTTAAAACATTATTTACATATGTGTGTGTGTTTATGGTGGACATGAGAGTGCCACAGTTTTCCTGTGGAAGTCAGAGAACAACTTTGAGAAGTGAGTTCTTTACTTCCATCGCTTGGGTTCTGGGGAGCAAATTCAGGTTGTCAGGTTGGTCTTGAACTCTTGATCTTCCTTTAGTCTTCAGGTCTAACTCTACAGTACTAACTCTACAGTAGTGTACTGGCTATTTTTGTGTCAACTTGACACAGCTGGAGTTATCACAGAGAAAGGAGCTTCAGTTGAGGAAATGCCTCCATGAGATCCAACTGTAAGGCATTTTCTCAATTAGTGATCAAGGGGGAAGGCCCCTTGTGGGTGGGATCATCCCTGGGCTGGTAGTCTTGGGTTCTATAAGAGAGCAGGCTGAGCAAGCCAGGGGAGGCAAGCCAGTAAAGAACATCCCTCCATGGCCTCTGCATCGGCTCCTGCTTTCTGACCTGCTTGAGTTCCAGTCCTGACTTCCTTTGGTGATGAACAGCAGTATGGAAGTGTAAGCCGAATAAACCCTTTCCTCCCCAACTTGCTTCTTGGTCATGATGTTTGTGCAGGAATAGAAACCCTGACTAAGACAAATTGGTACCAGCAGAGTGAGGTATTCCTGTGACAACCTGACCATGTTTTGGGGAGGACTGTGGAAGGACTTTGGAACTTTGGGCTTGAAGATCCATTCGTTGTTAAGAGCTCTGTCAGATGTTGTGTAGGAGCTTGGAAGATAATGCTGAGAACAGTGCAGAAGATGGAGGCCTGGTTTGTGAAATTTCAGGGGGAAAATTAAAGACTCTCTTCAGGGCCATTGCTGTTTTTATTGTGAAGATTTTGTAGTTCTGGTTAGCTGGGGCTGAAGAATCAGCTGTGATTAACAAGATACCAGAACTACTAAAGCAAAAACTTTGCATTACTGGGACTATTGATGCTGGTTAGCTGGAGCTAAGAAATTAGCGGTGATTAAGAAGAGACCAGCATGTTAAGGTGACATCTTCTGGGAAGTGTTTTCTGAAAGCACAAAGAGGCTGTGTTCCAGAGATAGGCAAGGTTGTACTCCTTCTGCAGCGGGACTTGGTAATGTGTAAGGGTCACCCAGGTGGTACTGGTTTTGAAGGCATGAAGGGGTCATGCAGAGCAGCTGAGGCTCGGCACTGTGAGAGGCCATGGAAGGCCATTGGTGAAGGTGCAGTCTCAGTTGCAATTGAAGGCCCAGGACTGAAGGGGTCATGCAGTGTTTTGGAGATGCCAGTACCATGAGATGACCACCAAGAGCAGCAGCAGCAGTGGAGTATAGGCATCTGGAGCCCAGAGGACGACGTGTGTGCTACAAAGGGCATGGCTGGAGAAGTGACCCAAGCCCTTGGAGGAGCCCAGAAGATCGTGAGTTGGATCCCAGACATTGGACGGTTGGAGATTGATTTTTGCTTTGACTGTGACTGTGCCCTGATATTTTCCCTCTTGAAGGAAGAAACTGTTTTAGTGGAGCCCACAGTTAAGAGACTTTTAATTGTAAAAAGACTTTGGATTTTAAAAGAGATGGATATTTTAAAGAGATTGAAAATTTAAGAATATGTAAAGACTGTGGGACTTTTAAAGTTATTTAGATCTTGGGGATGAATAAGAATGTAAGAGTTGAGGCTTACTAGTGATGTGTTTGTATCAAGTTGACAAGGGGTCAATTGTACTGGCTATTTTTGTGTCAACTTGACACAGCTGGAGTTATCACAGAGAAAGGAGCTTCAGTTGAGGAAATGCCTCCATGAGATCCAACTGTAAGGCATTTTCTCAATTAGTGATCAAGGGGGAAAGGCCCCTTGTGGGTGGGATCATCCCTGGGCTGGTAGTCTTGGGTTCTATAAGAGAGCAGGCTGAGCAAGCCAGGGGAGGCAAGCCAGTAAAGAACATCCCTCCATGGCCTCTGCATCGGCTCCTGCTTTCTGACCTGCTTGAGTTCCAGTCCTGACTTCCTTTGGTGATGAACAGCAGCATGGAAGTGTAAGCCGAATAAACCCTTTCCTCCCCAACTTGCTTCTTGGTCATGATGTTTGTGCAGGAATAGAAACCCTGACTAAGACAAGTAGTAAGTATTTACATTAATACTGGAAAGTTGTATGGTTAGGAATCTAACTCAGGTGGTAGGTGCTTGCTTAGCATGTATGAAGCCTTGGATGCACTCTGGAGGTTGGAATAGGAGGATTAGAAATTCAAAACCACCCTCAACTATATAGGACATTTGAGTCTTACTTGATTTATATCTAACTTTTTCTAAAAAAACAAACTAATTAAAATTGTATACATATAAAATTTTTGTAAAAACTATTAAATGTGGGCTAGAGAGATGTCTTAATGGTTAAGAGTATGTTTTGTCTACATATGTGTGGAGGCTCACAACCGTCTTCCAGTTCTAGGGGGATTCGATGCTTTTGGCCTCTCACGGCACCTGTACTCACATGCACACACACCCTTAATTAAAATAGTAAGTCTTACAAACTGGAAAGCCTTATAAAAGAAAATTATATTTTAGATTTTATGGCTTGTAAATTTAACTGTTAATTAATAGTGAAATTTGACTATGGTTTTTCAATAGTCTGATTAGTTTTAAAACTTTTATTTTTTAATTATTTTTAAATGATAAACAACTCAAAATACCTCTGAGAAAGCTGATACTTCTGAGATTTGGTGTGGATCAGGTAGATCTTGGGTTAGCACTGCTGAGGGGAAAGCCCACTGCTCCAGCTAGTGAAACTAGAGTGTGGATGTCTTTGACTATTCAAGTACATAAGACTAACATACACTTTTAAAGCAGTTTTGTTTGTTGAGACATGGTCTCCCTATATGTACTCAGACTAGATTTAAATTCACTTCGTTAGCCTAGGCTGGCCTCAGTCTGGGTTGATCCTTCTGTGTCTCCTGAATGCTGGAGAAACCCAGTGATATTTCAGTAAAGGAATAATGACTGACCACAGCAAACAAGCAGAGCATATTATTTAAACAGGAATCTTAAGAAAAGAGCATACAAAATGATCCACTAGAATTCTTTGTATTGTCTAAAACTCTACTAGGATGTAAAGCATGAATTGACACCAGTGTCTTGGATTTAAAGAGATACTGGGTTAAATTTAATACATAGAGCATAGATAGGCAGACAAAAGAAATGGCCAATATAATGCTTGTCATCTTACTATATTTGGAGAAAAAGGTTTTGTTTTTAATAAAGAAAAGACCTCTTAATTTTAAGGGCTTCCCACTATAGGACTGACCCCACTTTCCTATCCTGGACCTCTAATACTTCAGAAGGCTTGACGAAATCAGGTGTCATAATTCACTCTGATGTCTCACAGAACTCAGAACACCTTACTATTGCTTGATGATGCATGCAGGTAAACAATCATATGAAGAAGACCTAAGATGAGGTCTGGAAAGGCTCAGAGTACAGGGGAGACCTTTGGTCCCTGTGGCACATGGCTGTGTTCATCAACCAAGAAACTCTCTAAACACATTGTTTAGGTTTTTTATGGAAGTTTCATGACTTAGGCAATATTGATTAAATCCTTGGTTATTGGTTATTGTAATCAATCCTTAGCCCCTCTTATAAAGGGGCTGAAAAGTTTCAATCCTATACTAACAGGTTCCTTAGGTAAATGACCAAATCCAATCCAGGTCACCTCATTAGCATAAAATCAAGTATGGTTCAAGGGGGACTGGGAGTTTAAAGACCAGGAAGCATGTGTCTTGTCACTCAGGAGTTCTAAAGGTTTTAAAAGTTGTGCTAAGAACTGAGGGCAGAGACCCAATAAGCATTTATTTCCTGCTTGCTCTTGTATTACAGATACAGATATCTCTAACATCACATATCAGCAGTGTGGCAACAAGCTAAATACTGTAGAAGCTGCTTAGAAAACACCTCGAAAGAATTCCTGGGCCCAAGTCGTTCTTCTGCCTTGGCCTCCAAAGTAGCTGCTGAGAGGACTCTTTCATTTTTATTTTTTATTTTCAGCAACAATAACAAAATGTACAACAGTGTTGTCATATAGTTGACTGTATAAAGTACAGATATTTCTAGTATTTCTCAGATTATAATGTGTTAGGTTCTGTTTCAATATGCAAGTATATTTAGAACCATCTTTTTGTGTGTGAGCCATTAAGGAAAAGATGTGTTGAACATTTATTCTCAGTAATAAAGGACTTCAACAAAAACAATATTCTATGGAAAAACTATGTTGGCTACCAGTAAAGCAGTGTTTTGACTAGAATTTTTCCTTTCTGCTACTACTAGCCCCGTGCTTTGACTGGAAGTTTAAAAAGGAAGTTGAAATAAAGTTGAAATTTATTCACTTTGTTGTTTATAGGTAAGGAGAAAATGAATAAGAGAAGACCATAGAGCAGTTAGGTATATTGTTGTTGTAGTTAACCTCACAAAAATAATATTTTCATAGTATATGGAAGACAAACTGTTTTCAGTGCTTCTAGTAGGAATTGGGAGGGACCCTTGAAAATCTGTTACTCATAAATTCAGTTTATCTCTTGGATGTTTTAAAGTTGTTACCTTTTAAAATAAATGGTTGTCAGTTATATGCTCATAATATGTAATTTTGAGAAGTGTCTCTTCAAAAGATAAAGGGAACTTTTAATGGCTAGTGGTAAGTTGCCTTTTTAAAGAAATGTGAATTATGGAGAAAATATTCTGATAATGAATGTTTGGAAATGTATCTATCACTTACCTATGTCACCTACAAATACTAATATCTATTTATTGCAAGTAAATATGTCAAAAGACTAAAAAGTTAAAGATTATAATTGACCTGATTTACAGGTCTGTATTGGGCAACACTTCATTGTATAAAATACAAGGAGTATGCTGGTCCTACAGACAGAGAAGGGCTGAGGCTGGCAGAATAGAGCAGAAGGCAGTTTGAATGTTTCAATGTTATTTTCCTTGTGGAAGTTGCTAACGCACTGCTTGTACAGCTTAGAACTGGCCTGCGTAGGGCCTTGGTTATTACTAGCTGCCTGTCTCCTCTGCAGCTTGGTTTGGGCATGGTCGGCAGGGAGGTTCAGCATGAGCAAATGCATTTTGGTTTGATCTGTTGAGACCTAGTAGAGGGAGCTGAAGCCAGAACAATGACTGTTAAGTTTTGTTTTTGTTTTTTTAAATTTTATGTGCTTGGGTGACTTGACTACATGTATGTGTGAAGGTTTAAGATCCTCTAGAACAGGAGTTACAGTCAGTTGTGAGCTGCCGTGAGGATGCTGAGAATTGAACTTAGGTCCTCTGAAAGAGCAGTCAGTGATTTTAACTGCAGAGTCCCAAGTTCTGTTTGTTTTAAAATAAGTAGAGTTTTTTTTTCTCAGTGTTCTTCAGAGAAACAGAATCAGCAAGATACATACATACATACATACATATGTATGTACGTACAAAGAAAGATTTTGTTTTAGTTTTTTTCTTTTTATTTGCTTTATTAACTTTACCTTTTCCTATGAAAATGGATAAAGCTCTTTTTTTTTTTTTTTTGGTTTTTCGAGATAGGGTTTCTCTGTGTAGCCCTGGCTGTCCTGGCACTCACTCTGTAGACCAGGCTGGCCTCGAACTCAGAAATCCGCCTGCCTCTGCCTCCCGAGTGCTGGGATTAAAGGCGTGCACCCCCACTGCCCGGCGGATAAAGCTCTTCTATCAATAGAATTTGGACTGTGAGCAAAGGTCATGGGCACCTAGGAACTGGGAGCACAGGACTCACTTGACAGTGACAGTAAGATAGTTCCATAGTACGTGGATCGGGAGAGTCCAGGGAAAAGGAAAAGGGTAGATACTACCTTTCCTGAGCTCATAGAAAGTGAGAACAGCCAAGGCATGAACCATTGTGCTGGTGTTTGGTCAGCTCCCATGTAAGGGTGCTAGGCAAGTTCCTCAGCACACCACCATGAATACATTCTCTTACCATTCATCTGCTTGTGTGGCCCATATAAGTCAGGAGCAATTGGTGAGTGAGCTTGTTTGTTGTTTCCTGTAGCCTGATGACTTTCTCCTCCCAAAAGACAACCTCCCTTTCCATTCTTTGCCTGCTCCATTTCTTTGGTTTCCTGAGTTTGCCTTTACAGTTGTTTCCTTTGCCTCTTCCTTCCAGTTCTTGAAACAGGGTGTGCGGGCCATTCTACAGCTTTGGAGATCTGCTGCTTCTCTGTTCGAGTCTGGCACTAGCCCTCAGTGCACAGGGTGTGGGGAGTGATAACCACTCTAAATAGATTCTTACAAATAATTGGCTTATGTGATTGTAGAGACTTGACAAGAACAAAATCTGGAAAGGATTGCCCAGGGAAGAGCTGCAGTTGCACACCAGTGGCAGTCCTCCACACTTGTCCTGGTTTAGGGGAATGTGGGAGGGACCAGGGCTTCCCTTTATACTTTACACTTAATTACTTCTGTACAAATATCAGAAACTGCTTAAAATATTTGTGGCAACAATTTGAAGCTTGTTGAGCCTGTTCTTGCTTTCATTTTCTAGGATCAGTTCGACAGCTTAGATAAGCATACCCAATGGGGAATTGACTTCTTGGAAAGATACGCCAAGTTTGTTAAAGAGAGAATTGAAATTGAGCAGAACTATGCGAAACAATTGAGGTAAGTCGATTTACTTCTCACTTCTTAGCAATGAAGTTACACATTTAAACAGCTCAATGTTAAAAGCAAATAGTATTGTACGGGTTAAACCATGAGCTCTAGCCATAGTGGTTGAGTTAGAGGACTGATGGTTAAGTTAGATAACCATTGCCTCGTGCTGTGGGGAGTATTGACTACCTAGATCATAAGTCGGTTTGATTGTAGAAAGACACTTAAAATCCTTAAATCTCAGAGCAAAGGGGAACCCGCCTAAGCAGCCAGAGCCTGCTGACTTTCGCCCCTTTTCTACCTTCTACCTGCAAGCCTTTAAATAAAGGGGTTTGATGATTAAACAAACATGACATGAGGTATAATTCAGTATTTTATACTTTTACTACTATTGATATTTGTTTTAGAATTCTTCCTAATGTACTAACCTGAGAATTTCCAAGTCTTCAAAATAGAGTTTGTGTTGAGCTTAACTTCTTCCTATATACGTTAAAATATTTGAAGGGGAGTTTTTAAATCTTAAATTTGATGGAACTTATCTTAAGCTTTTGTTGAAATAGAAACATTATCATTGAAATTAATGACAGTTTATCAAGGAACTTAATAAAAATAATGCTTGAAGTTTGAAGAGCATCCTGTGAAGTTTTAGCTAGGAGTCCGGGTACTTCAGATTGCAGAGGACAAAGTCCCAACATGAATTAGGCATGCGTGGTTGAAAAGTCTGGACACATTTCCGTTCGGGATGAAATGAACTGCTCCTTGTTTCTTTGTGTGTGGGTTCTTTCAGCACCCTCCTTTCTACCCCGTCACCTCTAGACTTCATCTTCCCACTCTGAATCCCAGACTGACTCTCTTCTCTGTTGTACCTTTGAGAGAGGAGAGAAGGAAGAGGGGGGAGTGGAAGGATGGAGGAAGGAGGAGAAAGGGGAGATGTCTCTCCGCCACCTTTAGTTTATTTTAGTTTTTTTCAAGACACAATCTCAGTTTGTAGCTCTGCCTGGCCTTGAACGCACAGAAATCTGCCTGCCTCTGCCTTGCGAGTGCTGGGATTAAATGCTTTCGCCACCACACTTCCACTGTTTTTGTAGATATTCTAATAAGATTTCCTTTTGTGATTCTGACTCAGGTTAGGTTGTATGTTTATTTTGTGTAATGTATTTTTGAAATGATGATGTTGGATTGACTTCTAGGTAATGGTAGAGGAAAGCTGGCTAACGGCAGTAGACTCAGGAAGAAGAGGAGATAGTGAAAAGTCAATTAATGTCCTTGTAGCCAACTCACTGTGTGCAGGATGACAAAGGACTAGTATAATGAGTGGATGATATGTAAAACTTTTTTTAAACTATTGTGATATTTATGGAAACTGATACTATATTAGTTTCCTGATTGTTCTCTTCTGGTTTTTCTTAAGGTACTTTTCATATAAGAATACGAATAGGGAGCTTGTCAATATTTTATTAATAACATTAATGACAATTTATCTGTTCAAAAATTATTATATGGGAATCTTAAACATGCAGGGCCACTGGGAGGTTAACATGAAGAGTTTACTCATGCAAATTAAAAGGTCTGCTTTATTAAAAATGCATCAAAAATTATTATATGGGAATCTTAAACATGCAGGGCCACTGGGAGGTTAACATGAAGAGTTTACTCATGCAAATTAAAATGTCTGCTTTATTAAAAATGCATTTATTTTATTATGCTTATGAGTGTTTTGCCTACATTTATATCTCTGTACCATGTGTATGCCCAGTGCCCAGGGAAGCCAGAAAAGGGCATTAGATCTCCTGGAATTGGATACAGACAGTTGTCAACTGGCATGTTGGATCTGGGAGTTAAACCCAGTCCTTTGAAGAGCAGCCGGTGCTCTTAACCACTGAGCAGTCTCTCCAGCTCTCTTATCTGATTTTGAATGTGTTCTCAATTCTAATAAAAGAAATTTATAGCTTTGAGTTTCCAGTACAAGTGAATTGAAGACATACATAAATGACAAATGATAAACGATTAAAAATACAAAGAAACTAGGTCAGTTTAGGAAGAAACAGAGCTACCTACCTCTGGAGCCTCCAGAGTATCCCCAACAACAAAATGAAAACCTAAGAATGCTGGGTCCTCAGGGAAAGTTAGTCACCTTTTCTCTTTCTTTCAAGAAGACGGCATTGGACAGGGTGCCTCAAAATACAATTCAGCGTTTTAATTTCTGAACTGTTTTGTAGGAAACACATAAATATGTATGCACAAAATTATCATTGCTGAAAAAGTAGGATTCCCTTCTAGAAATACCTACCAACATATGAATGATGAAAAATATTATTGTATGTATCCAGTTTAAACAACCAGATATACCAGCTTATTTAAACTTAGAAGATTGTTCATATTCAGTCCATCCGTATGAAAAACATGTTGCAGGATGTAGCTCTTACTGCTTGCTTGAATTTGTATGTATAATTAGGTAAAGTTTTGAAATTTCATGTATCCTGAGAGCTGTACAATTCCAAGTGTTTCCAGTTGTTGCTCTTGTGGACTGGGAGCAGGAAGGTGGAAAGGGAACGAGACTATTTTTACTTTAGACATTTTTGTGGTATAATTTTCAGTGACTGTATAACTTGGGTAATTTAAAACTAAGCAAAGTGGTGGTATACTTGGAAAGAGTGCTATTACAAATTGCAAAACAAAAAATTGGCAATTTATAAGATAAAACTTAGACAACCTAGTATATCTTAATTACCCAGGGTAACACCCAGATCTCAGAGGTTATGATAGATTCAGTTTTGCTAGAGTAACAGGACTGAATCACCTAATTAAGTTGCAGGCTTCTTTGCTGGTGTTGTAAGACTGGTAACTATTGCTTCACTTACTTGCAAGGGAGGAAGGCTATTGTACTGTATTGAAACAGGGTGGCTAGAACTCCTAATTATTTGTGGAAAAATCTAATTTTATAGGGCAGAATGGGACTTGTCATGTCCATTCTGTGTGAGGATTTGCCTCTTTAAAGGAATCTGGCACATTTCCATCCTAACAGACTCTGGGTAGCAGGGCTGTGGGTTAATGTTCAGGTGTTTGGGAGGAGACTTGGGAGGAGGCATGCTTAATTTGAAGCCATCTACTCCTTCCCTCTTCCTCCATGGAGATTTGCTGCTTTGGATGAATGACTGGTAAATGATTGAATTGTCAGGTGCTGTTTATAGTGTGGTGGTGGTGGTGGTGGTGGTGGTGTTCAAAGGGAAGAGGCTTGCCTTGTTTCTTTCCTCTTTTAGCTGGCTCCTCCTACTTTTGTTCCAGAGGTTGATTTCATGTATAGGAAGAGAATAACGCTGCTTGGTGAGGTACTACTCTGTCCCTTTATAATTACTGTATTCAGGTTATTAAATATTTCTCCTACTTTTCCCCAGAGGGAGACTGGGCACAGTGTCTTGATACTTAGCCAATTTGGCTTCTCACTCACCACCCTTCTTCCTGTCTTAGCCTCCCAAGACGATACAGTCATGTATTGTCATGCCCTGCTCCAGTTTAAATACATTGTAAGACTAAATGATTTAAAACATCTCTGATACCAAGGCATCCTGTGTCTACCTCCCATTATCTCCCCCCCCTACCCCCTTTTAAAATTCTTTCCTATGTTCTTTTTTTACATTTTTTTTTTTTTTGAGACAGATCTCACTGTAGCTCTGGCTGGCCTGGAACTCACTATGTAACCAGGCTGGCTTCTGATTCACAGAGAATCTGCTCACCTTTGGTTCTGGAGTGCTGGAGTTAAAGGGGCATGGCACCTCTCCCAGATGTTCATGTGTTTTGATAGTTTAGGTTTAACTGTATTTTGGTGTTGGATATTGATTGGTATGAGGGATCAGTGTAAATATAAGTATAGAAAATAAAGTGTCTGATCAAAGAAAGTTGATATCCGTTTTGAGTCATGCTAAATAATGGTTAGAGAGTATTTGATTTACTGATTTTTGTATTGGGTGGTTTTGTGTGTGAACTTGACACAAGCTAGAGTCATCAGAGAGGAAGGAGCTTCAGTTGAGGAAATGCCTCCATGAGATCCAGCTGTAAGGCATTTTCAATTAATGATCAATGCAGGAAGACCCTTCCCGTACCCCCTTGTTGGTGGTGCCATCCACTGGCTGGTATTCTTGGGTTCTTTAAGAAGGCAGGCTGAACAAGCCAGGGGAAGCAAGCCAGTAAGCAGCATCCCTCCATGGCCTCTGTCTGCATCAGCTTCTGCCTCCAGGGTCCAGCACTGCTTGAGTTCCTGTCCTAACTTCCTCCAGTGAAGTGCTGTTTATAGATCTGGAAGTGTAAGACAAATATACACTTGCCTCCCCAATTTGCTTTTTGATCATGGTGCTTTGTTATATCAATAGAAACCTTGACTAAGACAAGAGACAGACAACCAACTGAAGTCAGTCAATGTGTGTATGTATGTGTATGCAGGGTTCAAACACGATACCTATGCATGCTGTGCAAACTCTGCCAGTAAGTTTATCTTCAGTCCACTGATTTTAATAAATCTGTATTATATATATGGCAGGAATTAATTAAAATCTCTTAAGTGTGTATGCACAATAAGAATATACTGTTTTCTCTTTTAGTAAAAATAATTGAAGTATTATGTTCTATCATAGAAGTATAGCTTTGTAATCTTGTATAGCTTTGTAATCTTATATGCCCCAGCCTCCATATTAGAACATGCAAGTATGATGGTGTGGGATACTGGAAGCAACTGTACTGGAAGGCAAGGAGCCTATAAACTAGTCTCCTAGAAATCTCTTTGAGTTTCCCTTTGATCTGATATTGTATATGTGCATTTGTATTTACATGCCAAGTCAGATAGCCTAGCTGAGGAAGTATACATTGAATGAATGAGTGATTATTTCTGTCTAACTTAGAATCTTATGACCTTTGATGATGCACTGATCTCTACCTATACTGGAGTTTGGTATTATATGCATCACTGCTATAAGGTTATTAGTTTACATAGGTAAAGCTTTGAGGGTAAGCGTATACACTTTACATTCTTTTATCAGAATTTGCCATTAGCATGTCATCCTGTTTAAACTCAGAAGAACTCAGGGAGCCCATTTTTATACTGACTTTCTGAAAGTAGAAATTAATTTTTTGGTTTGCTGTTTGTATGACTGTCTTATTGCCTTGTAGGCTACCACCCCCTCCTTGTTAGACAAGGTTTTGATGTGTAGCCCTGTGAGATGACAAGTATGTGTCACCATGCCCAGCTATATGTATATTACCTGTATAGAATTGATTCTAAAAAAACTCAGTAGTTACTGTCAGTCAGTCTCTAGTCAGCCAGTGTGCCTCAATACATATCTCTACCTGAGTTGAACCACTGAATGATTTTATTAAATAATTCCTGCTTCTTAATTGAAGGATATAACCCCTATAGTAAAATATAAAATCCATAATGGGAAGGGTTTGTTTGTTCTGAACAAGCCATTTTTATTTTTAATATTTACTCAATCCTTACTATAGCACTTAATTTCTCAGTAATATCTGCCATGCTTTTGTGGTAGGGGCAGGGGAATTAGGGACAGGACCTCTCTGTGTAGCCCTGGCTGACCTGGAACTCACTCTATAGACCAGGCTAGCCTCAAACTTACAGAGATCCACTTGTCTCTGCCTCTGCCTACTGAGTACTGGGATTCCAGGTGTACGTCACTATCTGCCGAGCTTTCATGATTCTTATTAACACACTTCCCTTTAAGAAATTGAGATTTCAGTAGTAGTTTATAGATTTGGAAATGGAAGCTACTTGCATGTTATTTGTTGCTGCTGAATGTGGGCCCCTGGGTATTGCATTATATTGCATCTCACCATTACAAGATTCACTAGTTCTGTTGATTTCTTCACTACTACCACCACATAGCCAGTGCACACTACATCTTTATAAAGACTTTGCGTCATAATATAATAAGTTATCCCAAAACAGAGTAACACACTTTTTCCAACTAACAGATCCTTATAAATATAGCATAGTAATAATTGTAGAAATTTCATGAAAATATAAACTAGACTATTAAGCATGGTGTGGTACATCCCTTTAATCCAAGCTCCTGAGATACAGAGACAGGAGCATCATTGAGTTTCAGGCCAGGCAGGGCTTCATAGTGAGACCCCGTCTCAAAGGGAAGAAGAAAATACAATTTCTTTTTCTTTTCTTTTTTTTAATTAGGTATTTTCTTCATTTACATTTCCAATGCTATCCCAAAAGTCCCCCACATCCTCCCCCCTACTCTCCCCCCCGCCCTCCCCCCCCCCCCCCATTCTTGGCCCTGGTATTCCCCTGTAGTTAGGCATATACAGTTTGCATGACCAATGGGCCTCTCTTTCCACTGATGGCTGTCTAGGCCATCTTCTGATACATATGCAGCTAGAGACACGAGCTCCGGCGGGTACTGGTTAGTTCATATTGTTGATCCACCTATAGGGTTGCAGATCCCTTTAGCTCCTTGGGTACTTTCTCTAGCTCCTTCATTGGGGGCTCTGTGTTCCATCCAATAGCTAACTGTGAGCATCCACTTCTGTGTTTGCTAGGCCCCAGCATAGCCTCACAAGAGACAGCTATATCAGGGTCCTTTCAACAAAATCTTGCTATTGTATGCAATGGTGTAAGCGTTTGGAGGCTGATTATGGGATGGATCCCCAGATATGACAGTCTCTAGATGGTCCATCCTTTCGTCTCATCTCCAAACTTTGTCTTTAACTCCTTCCATGGGTGTCCACACCTTGGTCTTCATTCTTCTTGAGTTTCATGGGTTTAGCAAATTGTATCTTATATCTTGGGTATCCTAAGTTTCTGGGCTAATATCCACTTATCAGTGAGTATATATCATGTGAGTTCTTTTGTGATTGTGTTACCTTACTCAGGATGATGCCCTCCAGGTCCATCCATTTGCCTAGGAATTTCATGAATTCATTCTTTTTAATAGCTGAGTAGTACTCCATTTTGTAAATGTACCACATTTTCTGTATCCATTCCTCTGTTGAGGGGCATCTGGGTTCTTTCCAGCTTCTGGCTATTATAAATAAGGCTGCTGTGAACATAGTGGAGCATGTGTCCTTATTGGATGGAACATCTTCTGGATATATGCCCAGGAGAGGTATTTCGGGATCCTCCTGTAGTACTACTATGTCCAATTTTCTGAGGAACTGCCAGACTGATTTCCAGAGTGGTTGTACAAGCTTGCAATCCCAAAAGGAATGGAGGAGCATTCCTCTTTCCCCACATCCTCACCAGCATCTGCTGTCACCTGAATTTTTAATCTTTGCCATTCTGACTGATGTGAGGTGGAATCTCAGGGTTGTTTTGATTTGCATTTCCCTGATGATTAAGGATGCTGAACATTTTTTCAGGTGCTTCTCAGCCATTCGGTATTCCTCAGGTGAGAATTCTTTGTTTAGCTCTGAGCCCCATTTTTAATGGGGTTATTTGACTTTCTGGAGTCCACCTTCTTGAGTTCTTTATATATATTGGATATTAGTCCCCTCTCTGATTTAGGATAGGTAAAGATCCTTTCCCAATCTGTTGGTGGTCTTTTTGTCTTATTGACGGTGTCTTTAGCCTTACAGAAGCTTTGCAGAAAATACAATTTCTACATTTAGGTTTCGGCTGTTTATTTTTCTATAAAGTTGAGGTTAAAAAAAAGAAAAAGAAAAAAAGAAAGCACTAACTGTACAGTTTAGAAGTCCTTCCTTTTAAGAAAATGTTTTTCTCATTAATGAAGTTTCATTAAAAACAAGTGGCATTTCAAGAAGCCTGATTATCTGAGGGTTTTAAACCTCATTTAGAAAGTGCTCTCTCTCTCTATTTGAGTAAATACTCTTTCCTTTGGATTCTGTAATCTGTTATAAACTACAGATGGCATATTACTTTAGTTTCCTCTGATTTTTCCCCTTCAAGTTTCTCTTCAATTCTGTTAATTTTCTCTTGATGCCTTATCAGAAGAAGGGTTTTCTTCGGTGTCTTGTAACTGCATCTTGATATGTGTAGTTGGGTCTCATGTGGCTATCACCATGGCTGTTTGTTGTTTTGATCATTACCTTCTGTTCCTGTTCTTATGTTTTTGTGTGCCTTGGAGCTCCCTTTAATCCTTTGTACTGTTGTACGTAAGATGGCTGCCTTTTAGTTTAATTATCAGCCAATTGCTAAGCTAGTTGGATTGTAACAACTGAACTGTGTTATTTTCAGTGAGATTAAATTGCTGTCTCATTTAATCTTCACAAGAGTTTGATTTCTGTAACTGTTGAGGTTTTAGCACATACAGAGTACATGTATACTAGCCTTCCACCATGTATTTTTGTGGAATGATTCAATAAACACTTGTCATTTTTCTAATAAGGTCAGGCCCATCTACTTTAGTAAGAACTGCAGGTCATATTCCTGTTATATAAAGTGTTTACTTAGACTAAATGATCTAAACAGAACTTAGTTATGTACAGCATATAGCCTTTTAAGAACAAAATAAACTCAAACCTGTTGGGTTGAATGTCTTCCTGGTGAAATTCTCACTATTTAAGGACCTCATTGTTTAAACAGTAAACTGAAAAAAAAAATAGTTTGGTTTTTCGTAGTGTCAGTCGTGTGTCCTTTACTTAGTCCTTTACCCTCTTCTGGGAGTCACCCCAGGACCTGTAACTCAAGTACTGAGCTTGATGGCTCCCATTTGGTCTCCAAATCTAAGTTCACAATGAAAACAAATGATCAAATTTCTTAGCAGAGTTTATCTGGAAAACATAATACTTAAGTCTGTGGTATCAGTTTGTTTCTCAGTCTAAATTGAACAGATAAAAAAATTTTTTTGTCTATTTTTAACTTACTTGAAAATAAATATCCTTCTAAAAGATCTACTGTTTCCTAAAAAGCCTCATTGTTAACACTTATCATACAACAGTAATGACACATTGCTAACATTCTTTGAGTATAGACTGTGGGGTTGGTATACCTACATGTATAGCTCACATTCATCCATATTTTATGTGTACTATATTCTTGAAATGCTGAAGATAAAACTAGGGGCTGCTGGGCGGCGGTGGCACATGCCTTTAATCCCAGCACTTGGGAGGCAGAAGCAGGCGGATTTCTGAGTTTGAGGCCAGCCTGGTCTATAGAGTGAGTTCCAGGATAGCCAGGGCTACACAGAGAAACCCTGTCTGGAAAAACAAAAACAAAACACAAAGAACAAAAACCAGCAAAACAAAACAAAACCCTAGGGGCTGGGGTATAAAAAGTATGAAAGACCATTTGTGTACCTTCATATCTTGGAGCTCCTTTGATTATTTTTTTCTTTCCTCGAGTTCTTCAGGCATCAATATTTAAAGCTTCTATTTTTTTCATTATCTGTCTACTTAGCATCTGTCACTAGCATAGGTATAATCATTGAGACTGAAGCATGTCTTTTTAAAACAGTATGTATATTCACACTTTGTTCTAGTATTACATAGTAATGAGTGAAGTAATAGCCTATTTTTTAGTATTAAAAACTGAAATAAAATAATCTATTAAAATTGGCCATGTTAACCATTTAAAAGGTATAATGTGTTGACATTAGGTACATTCACATGGCTGTGTAACTATCTCCATCATCCATCTCCATAACTCTTATTCAGAAGAGAAGTATTGTATCCATTAAATAATAGCTTCTCAATCAATAACTTCCTTTAACCCCTGACAACTACCTTTCTATTTATCTTTCTATGAATTTGAATACTCTTGGTACTTTACAGACATTTGTTATTTTGCTCATTGTTTATTTTATTTATGATAATGTTCTTAATGATACATTTATGCTATCATGTTGGCATAAATCATGATATTATATTAGCACTATTCATGCTGTAATGCTTTCTTTTTAAAAATATATATCTCCAACATTAATTTTTTTTAATAGATGGGGAAAACAGGTACAGAAGTATGGAATAGAAAAGAGATAGAGGGCTGGAGAGATGGCTCAGCGGTTAAGAGCACTGACTATTCTTCCAAAGGTCCTGAGTTCAAATTCCAGCAACCATATGATGGCTCACAACACTCTGTAATGAGATCTGCCTCCCTCTTATGTCTGAAAGCAGCTATAGTGTACTTACATATAATAAATAAATAAATCTTTAAAAAAAAAAAAGAAAAGAGATAGAAACATAAGCTGGTTTATTAGTTCTTAACCACCAACTAGTAATAGAGGATGAAGATTCAGAATGGACTGTTGTTTAGCAAGTTTGGTCTCTAGTATTTAGAATTAGGCTGCAGTTCTTATCTTTGAATGATCGCTGAGTGCACAGTCCTGTCTTGTAATTAAATCTGAACAGAATTGTGGCCAGATGAAATGTTAGGTTTGTGTCACATAACAAAGATCACCTCCACGATGCGGTGCCAAGTGAGTTGTACTTGTGTACCCCTCCTTGATGGGTGCTGCACTGCCATCTTTCTATAGAACATTTCTTCAGTGCCCGACAAGCACACCCTACCAAGTTCTGTTGCATTTCTCCATCATGTTGGCACAGTTTATCCCTAGATCCTGCTCTTAGGTGGCTACTAAGGAACAGGGGCTTGCTGACTTGCCATTGGCTCCTGGAGGAGGTGTGGACATTTGTCAGACCAGAAAAGAGATGGTGTTGCTACCTAAGCTATGGTACACCCCTATTTTCTTCCTTTTAAAGGATAAACTCTATTTCGTTATTTGTACATTCACATTTTGTTTATTTGCTCATTTGTTGGGAATTGGATTGTTTTCATCTTTAATTATTGTGAAAAGTATTACTATGGATGTAGGTGTACAAATATCTCTTTTTGGCTTTCACATTGTTTTTGAATATCCAGAAGCAAAATAGTGAGACCATGTAGTATTTCTGTGTATAGCTTTTTTTAACTTCAAAACAATTAGTTCTTTTAGAGTTTCATGCAGTGATGATCGTATTCACCTCTCCCACAACTCTTCCCAGATCTTACTCCCTAATTCTCTATCCACACAGATTTGTGCCTTTTTTCCCCTCTTAAAACTTTAAGACAAGACCATTTTTGCTGCCCAAATACTTATAGATGTGTAATATTCTGCTGAGTGTTGACTTACTGGGACTACACTTTCAGAAAACTTGTCTTTCCCTCTCTCAAAAGCCAACAGTTACTGATAGCTCCACAGCTAACAGTCCAATTTTATGCCAACTTCCCTCTCTGTGCTAGGATTTGGTCTGGCTTGGGGCAGCACAGGTTTTGTACATTCTTTCTCAAGCACTGTGAGTTCATATGTGCACCTGCCCTGCCATGTCCAGAAAACACGATTTCCTTATTGTCATCAACTGCAGTCTTTCTGACTTGTCTCCACAATGATCTCTTAGCGGTAGATGATGCATGTATATGCATGTTACGTGTAGTCTTAAAGGCTGAGCATTCTTCAGTCTATTCTCTACCCCTTGGCAAGTTGTGGGTCTTTATGTTAACTGCTATCCACTGCAAATAGAAACTTCTTAGATGAGAGTTGAGAGATGCATTGATCTATAAGTATTGCAATAAATCATTAGGAGTTTGTTTAGTACTGTATCCTTTTAGCAACATAACAGTAGATTTCCCCCTAGGCCCATGAACTGTCTAGCAATTATCTAAGCAATAATGCCATGTTTAAGTTTCATCTTATGGAGTGGTGCTTAAATCCAGTCAGAAATTGGTAGGTCATTCCCATGATGCTTATGCCACTATTGAACCTGTGGGCATCTCTTGCTAAGAAAGTCATTATTGTAGCCTGCAGGGTTTATGGCTGTGATAGTTACTTTTCTTTCTTTTCCAGTAGCTTTCATAGCACCTTGCTGCACTATGAAAGCTGGCTAGTAGGAATGAAGCTTCCAGGTGCATGCCAGCTTCATTTGGCCATGTTTTATGACAATTATGTAGTATTTCCAGCAGTAAGATCTTAATTATCAAGCTCCAGCGGGCAACCAAGAACATCTAGGGCAATAGTCTATAATAGTCTATAATATTTGCAGGTTTACGGGACTTCACTGCCAACAACTCCAAAAGAAAAGAACCCATTCTTGACAATGAGCCTTTTATTATTTAGTCTCTAGTCGGGTATTGTTGCTCTATAGGAAGCTTCTACAGTAGTGGGTTTCCATATGACTTTTTCAAAAAGGTCTTTGGTGTTAATTATCTCACCCCATATTCCCTCTTCTGTCCTACTCCGCCCCAGTCCTAGTCTTCCTGTTCTTTATGCCTGTATGTCCTATCTCCTTCCTTGAAAGTCCTTTACCATGACCCCTAGGTAATTCCTGGCCTCTATAGGTATTCCAAATCAAATACATATCTGAAGATTCAAAGCTAGCATGCAGAGATGAGAGAAACATACAGTGTTTGTTTCTAGCTCTGGGTTACCTCACTCAAACAATTGTTTTCAGCTATATTCGTTCAACTACACATGTTACAGGTTTTTCCCTTAATAATTGAATAATATTTTATTGTGTTAATGTGCCACATTCTCAGTGTCTATTCATCAGTTGACAGCCTCTAGCTCTTTGCATTCTCTGGCTTTTGTGAATATCTCTCGAGTAGCATACAGAGTTTTGGGGGTATATATCTAAGAGTGTTATAGCTGGATTATATGGTAGTTCTATTTTTTGCTTTTTGAGGAACCTTAACAGTAATTTCCATAGTGGAAACACCAGTTTGCATTTCTACCATTAGTGAGTAAGTTCCCCTTTTCCACATCCATGCCAGCATTAGTCAGTGTGCGTGTGCGTGTGCGTGTGCGTGTGTGTGTGTGTGTGTGTGTTATCTTCTCCATTCTGAATGGGGTGAATATTTCATTTGCATTTTCTTGATGGCTAAGTATATTGAACATTTAAACATGTTTGTCAGCCATTTGCATTTCATCTTTTGAGAACTCTGTATAGTTCTGTGCTTCACTTTTTAATTGGGTTTGATTTCTGTTTAATTTTTGGAGTTCTTTGTATATATTAGACTTTAACTGTCAGATGTAGGTGGTAAGAGATTTTTTTCCCCGTTCTGTAGGCTGCTCCTTTATCTAAGTGATAGGGCCTTTTGCTGTATATTAACTTTTTAGTTTCATGAGGTCCCATTTATTAACTATTAATCCTAATGACTATGCTCCCTTGTTCAGAAAGTCAGTCCTTTCTCATACCAGCAAGTTCAAGTGTATTCCCTCCATTCTCTTCTACAGAGTTAGGGTTTCAGGTTTCTGTTGAGGTTATTGATCCATTTGGAGCTGCAAAGGGTCAGAGATGAGGATCAAGTTTCCTTTTATATGGAGACCAATACTGTTTGCTAAAAGTGCTGTCTTTCCTCTAGTGTTTATTATTGGCTTCTTTCAAGTTCAGGTGGCTACGGAGGTGTGGATTTAAATATGGGTCCTCAGGTCTTTCCTGATCAGTGAGCCACTTGCTATGCCAGTACCCTGCTGTTTTCGTTGCTAGAACTCTTGTAGTGGAATAACATCTGGATGGTGATACTGCCTCCACTTTTTTTGTTGGTCAGGATTTTGGCTATCCTGTTGGTTTTTGTTTTTGTTTTCCCCTATGAAATTTAATGTTTTTTCAACTTCTGTGAAGAATTGGGTTCAAATTTTGATGGGGCTGTGTTGAATTTTTAAAATTGTAGTAGACTAGACATTTTACAATATTAAACCTGCCAACCCATAAAAATAGGAGGGCCTTCTTCCATCTTTATGTTTTCATTGTCTTTGTATTCATTTTTATAAGTCTTTCATGTCTTTGGTTAGATTTCTTCTAAAACACACACAACACACACACTCTTAGAATATACACACAGAGATGTAATTGTAAATGACATTATTTTCTTGAATTCTTTCTCATTAGGTTTGTCATTTGTATATACGTAGACCACGGAATTTTTGTGTTAATTTTATATCCTGCTACTTTGCTGAATGTAGTTGTTAGCTGTAGGAATTTTCTGTTATAGTCTTTATGATCTTTTTCATATAGAATTGTACTATCTGCAAATAAAAATACTTTTGCTTCCTTCTTTCCTACTTCTATCCTGTTGTCTCCTTCACTTGTCTTACTCTTCCAGCCCAGTATTGTGTTAAACAGGAGTGGGGAGAGTGGACATCGTTGTCTTAGTCCTGATTTTTATTGGAAATGCTTTGAGTTTTTCTCCATTTAGGATGATGTTGGCTGTATGCTCTTTGTACATTGCCTTTATTATGTCGAGATATCCCCTGTATCCCTATCCTCTCTAGGACTCTTATCATAAAAGGATGTTGAATTTTGTCAAAGGCCTTTTCTACAACTAATGAGATGATCATGTGGCTTTAATCTTATTTATATGGTGGATTATTTTTGTTGATTTCTATGTGTTGAATCATCTATCATCTATGTAGCTCATCTACCATCTATGTAACTCTGAGATGAAGCTGACTTGATTGTGATAGATAATCTTTTTAATGTGTTCTTAAAGTCTGCTTTCAAG
This sequence comes from Mus caroli, assembly GCF_978045245.1. NCBI lineage: Eukaryota > Metazoa > Chordata > Mammalia > Rodentia > Muridae > Mus > Mus caroli. The sequence goes on from NW_028227258.1 coordinate 37,585,547, forward strand.
TATTTTGAGGATTTTTGTGTCTATGGTCATTAAAAATAATTGGCCTGCAATTTTCTTTTATTTATTTGGTTATGGTTATCAGAGTAATACTGGCTTTGTAAAAGGAATTTGTAAGTCTTCCTTCCTTTTCTATTTTGTGGAATAGCTTGAGAGGTATTTAGTGTTAGTTCTACATTGAAGATCTAGTAGAATTCTTCACTAAGTCCACATGACCTCTGCCACTTGCCTAAGAAACACGTCTGGTCTGCCTTTATGTTCCCCATCCTGTACACCCTCTTCAGGTAAGGAGTCCTAACTAAAGCTGGTAACCCCTTTACTTCTGCCCAAGCATGCTTGCCCCATCCCTAGCAAGAAAGCTAGACTCCCCATTCAGTTTGAATGAGAATGATTCCCATGATCTTTTATGTTTAAGTACTTGGCCCATAGTTGGTGGATCTGTTTGGGAAGGATAAGGAGGTGTGGCTCTGATGGAAGAGGTTTGTCCCTGGGGCTTGTCTTTGAGGTTTCAAAGGACCCATGCCATTCCTAGTCTTTTCTTCCTTGTTTCCTATTTGTGGATCAAGATGTAAGCTCTCAGCTCTCCACCCTAAGCCCTGAATTAAATGTTTTATTTTATAAGTTGCCTTGATTATGGTGCTTTATATCACAGAATTGGCAGAGTAACAAAGATACCACCCATTCCTGCTGTGCAGATAACCACACTTCCTCTGCCAACTTCACTGATCCTCTGCAAGGATTCCCCCTCCCCTGCTGCCCTTTTCAGGAAGGGTGACTAATCCCATCCCAGTAAGTACTCCACTCCTGCAGTCTGCCTGAGGTGATGTGGTGTGCCCTCCTTCTAGTGCCCCTTTTCAAAAACCAAAATCCCCTTAGGGATTTCAGACTCATATAGTATCAATCCTGTCATCAGAGCCACACCTCCTTATCCTTCCCAAGAATTATAATAAAATAAAAGTTTAAGGATTGACTTTCATTGACCTGGATTAGTAAGGCCTGGATCATATTGATAAATGCTCTTTAACTTTACTGTGTGGCCATCTTCATAGCTATATGAATGAGATATGTTTTAAAACAAACTAGCTTGTACTAGAATAACAACTTCCAAATCCCAGAAACTACATAACTAACTGAAAGTTTATTTTGTACTTATGTAGTTTGCTTTAAGTCCATGAGACTGTAGGGTAATTCAGGAATCCAGACTGTTTCCATATTGGTCTCATCCCAAGGCTTGTACAGTTGCTTCAGCAGGCATCAAGAACAAGCTTCAGATGGGAAATAGATCAGCACTCATGGCCCATTTTATAGAATTGGCCATGTCATCCTGATGAACTGCAAAACAAAAAAAGAGAGAAGAGTAGGAGGAATATTGAAAAAATGTAGAGAGTGATAACCAAATTTTGCCTTCCTGGTTCAGATCCTAGGTGGATGGTTGTTTTATTGATGTGAGAAAAGAACAAGGTTTGAAAAGAAGATAAATTCTAGTTACTGAATTTCAGGTACCCATTGCAGGTGGGCATCTACTCAAATAGTCATTTCTTTCTTTCTTTCTTTTTTTTTTAAACAACTGTTATAACTAAGTAGGCTATTAAATATAGCCCATACGATAGAATTTATATGTTAAAAATATACAATTTAGTGCTTTTTTTGTATAATTTTAGAACCATTTGTGTCTGTCTCTCTCCGATGTAAGTCATTCTAATAAATCATCCTCCCTCGACCTCTCCCTCTGTGTGTGTGTGTGTGTGTGTGTGTGCGTGTGCGTGTGCGTGTGCGCGCACACGCAGCGTCTCACTATGTATCTTTGACTCCCCTGGAACTCACTGTGTATGACAGGCTGGCTCTGCCTGAGTCCTAAAGGGCTTCCCATCTTATTTTTTAAGACATCTCTGACAAAATCTTGCAGTAAGCTTGCTGATTTGACTAAACAGACTGCTGGCTACCAGCAGCTTCAGATGTTTACTTTGCCTCCATAGCACTAGGATTGCAGGTGTGCCTTGCTCCGCATGCCACTGTTTACTTAAGTGCTTGAGATGAAATTCTGGTCTCCATGCTTCACAGCAAACACTTCAGGATTCAGCCATCTCCAGAGCCCTATAATTTTAGAACATTTTTATCATCACAAAAATAAACTTTGTACCCATCCCCAGTAATTTCCTCTTTTTCCTGGTTTGGGCAGCTACTTATCTATTTTTGTTTCTCTGGATTTGCTTATATAATTAACTCCTAGATTTGTCATCTCTTCCTCATATCTTCCCCTTTTGGGTTCCCTTTCAGAATGACTGTAGGTTTTGCATAACTACTAGTTTGATAGTTAGGACTCTTCTAACACCTGAAATAATGATGAGCACTTAGCATCTTTGCTGGGACTTAGGTGAATTGTGAAATTAATCTAGGTGCTACAGTGAGTTTTGGTTATGTTTCTGGAACTTAATTGTGTTCATTAATATGACTAGGGTTTTTTGTTTTTTTGTTTTTTGTTTTTTTCTGTGTTCCCTTTTATCCTTTCTACCTTAGTGCCAAACATTGTCTGGTTCATTTTTGGTGTGCCATCTACATAGAGCCCACTTAGAGTTCTTCATGAATTTCCTTCTTGCTTCTTACTCTTTGCTCATTGTACTTAGAATTCCCCTCAGGGCTTTCCAGTTTCCTAATTTTTATTTAGCTCTTTACACAAATAGTCAGAGAAATGGGAATTTTAGCCTTTTTTCTTTACAAAAAGCTGTTTTGAGAGCTATGTAGTCTGTTCATGTAATACTGTTCAGAAAGATCTATATTTCACCAGTCTAGATCAGTAGTATTTAATAAAATGTTGTGCATGAACCTGTACAGTTGCTTAAAAATTATGTGTGTGTAGGGAGAAAATGGTGATGTTTAATTTCAATTGTCAGCTTGGCACAATCTGGAATTCCCTGAGACGTGAGTCTCAGTGAGAGGCTGTTGCCATCTGGTTGGTCTGTGGGGTTGTCTGTGAGAGGTTGTCTTTCTTACATTAGTTGAGGCAAGAAGGCCTGGCCATGGTGGGTGGCATCGTTTCCTGAGCTTGGGTCTTAGACTATGTACTAGTAGAGCTGAGATGGTGCCTGTGCCCCATGCTCCCTTTGCTCTTGATTAGGACTCTGTCTAGCTGCTGCAAGTTCCTGACTTGGCAGGACCTGCAGTTGTAACCTGAATAAACCCTTTCTCTCCTAAGTAATTTTTCAGTGTGTTTTCTCCTAGCAACAGAAATAAGACTAAAATGAGTAGCATGTCATCATTTCTTAAATACTCATCTTTTGATTAAAATCACACGTAAGTCCTAGGACTTTGTAATGCTGATTGTGGTGAACTTTTCCCCAGTTCTCCACTTGATTGGTGGTAGCTTTTCTTTTTTGTCACAGCACCTTCTCTGTACTTCATCCTAACCCTTGCCATGCCACACTTCATAATTACTGTTCTGCAGCTGTCTTATTTCAAGAAAGTATCTCTTGAGCAGAGATGTCTCTTTCATTTTAGGCCCTCTTAGTACATAGCACATAATTATTTGTGGACTCAATAAGCTAAATTATAAGAGGAATTAATTTGTTCTGAAAATAATTTAATGATTATGTTAAATCATGATGATAGGCTAGTTTCTTCTTGTTTCCATTCCATTGTATTCTTAGACTTTTGGAAAATATCTCATGAGATTTTTAAAAAAAAAATACGTGTCTCATCTTTTTAATTTTTGATTTAGTAGACACAAAATTACTCCTCAAAAAGCCTGTCAGGTTGGAGAGGTGGTTCAATGGGTGAAGTGCTTGTTATTCAAGCTTGAGAGCCTGAGTTTGAATTCAGTGTATCTGGACATGGCATCTCCTGGATGTCATTAAGCACTGTGGGTCAAGATGGGCGATGGAAGCAGAAGAGTCTCCAGGAGAAGTGTGGAGGCCCACTAGCCTCAGCCACGGTGGAGGGCAGGGAGCAGCCTGCTTGTCCTCCACAGGCGTGCACATGCACTCACGCATTTTCAAAACTCTGCACCTTTAGTGGTCCATATATTGTAAAGCAAACCTATTATATGTAAAGCACTGTGGTCAATGTTTTATCTCAGTAACTTCTCAGAAATCTGTAGGGTAGGCGCTGTTGACACCATATGGGAATCTGAGGAACAGAGAAATTAGTGTAAATTGCTGTGGGTTATATAAACATTATTTAGCCAGGATTCAGGCCCATATATCCCAGTGTAGCCAGCTCCAAAGTCTCTGTACTATCATATCACTTATTTCATATGTATGAAATAAGGTGGCATTCTAGTATAAGAATGTTATGGATAGAGGGGGATTTAGGCACACGTAGTCACAAGTTAGAATGTGATTATTTGATTACAGAAAGGCAAGCTAGAGGACAGGGGTGTGGTTGCTGGTCGAGCACCTTTTAGTATAAAAGAGGCCCCACATCTTAAAATGGGGAGGGATTTCCATAGAGGAGGAGCACGGTAGAGGATGGTGGCCAGTTGCTCTTTTATCCCCTTAGCATCTGTTTATATATTTTGCCTCAGTTACTATTAAAAATATCTGATTTGTCAAACAAAAGTGATGATCTTTGAAATGTGTCTTTGTTCCATCACTCAGTTTCATATACTGAATATTGTTTTCCTATAATTCCTTTTAGTTTATACGTAATCTAACTGCACTTACAATACCATAAACAGAAATAGTGTTAATATTTTAAGAACAAAATATAGTGATCATGTGTTATTATGTTAATGTTTGAAGATGATCATGTTGTTGCCCTAAGTGTTTTATATACAATAGTCTTCTCTTAAATCCTTAATGAATTGGCAATTTTTAGGGTTAAAAACTTTTATTTCAAAAGTATTGTTTATAAAATCAAAACTTTTTTCTTCTAGAAATCTGGTTAAGAAGTACTGTCCCAAACGTTCCTCCAAAGATGAAGAGCCAAGGTAAAGCTAACCTGTTAGCTATTGCACATTAAAAGTATTCAGGACATCATATATAAACTTTTACTTTGTAAAATATACTAAAATAATCTCATTAAGTTTTTCTTTAAAGTTGTTTTAATAAAAACATCACAATATTTATTAAAAAAAAAAGAAGCTACTATTTATCTTGAGGGTAGATAATTTAATGAACTTAATCAATAGTTAGGGTTTTTCTTTTTTAAAAAATAAATGAAAGTGGGATTTTTTAAGTAAAATTTAGACCAGGATTTGGCTTGCCTTGTTTATTCTCCAGCAGAAAGGTGTTTTCCCACACTTCATTTCAGGATAATGAAAAGTGGTGAAATTAGGGGAATAATTTTTGAATCCTGAGTAAAAGAAGAGATTTGGGAAGGGGGCTTTTTGGAGATCTTAATATGCAGGTGGTTGTAAACTGTAGAAATTAAATGAGGTTAAATTCAACAGCTTTTTGTATATGTTATTGCTTCTTAGCATTCTTAAGGGAGCCAGCCCTGTCTGAGCCCTCAGTTTAAGAGTGTTCCTTGGTGTGTTCCAAGTAGATGTATACATTTTAACACAGTAATTTTCTTTGTCTCTCTCCTTCCCTTCACACACATTTTTACCCTTATTTTTTGCCCCCTTTATCCCTCTTTGGTGCCAACCATAATGGTACATTTCCATTCAGGATGTGGGCAGGCATACAGGCAGCTGTATCCAGAGCTGATAGCAAAGTTCTGTAGATCAGCTATCAAGATGCATTTGAGTGGTATGATTGGCAGGTTCTGTCCTCGAGAACAAGCGCACCATCTCTGCAACAGGCTCAGCGGCCAAGCCTAGGAATCCACCCAGTGATTCCCAAGCTCAGGCCAGTCATTTGGCAACCTAAAGATTCCACTATGTCAAAAGAGCCTGCAGGTAGTATTCTTACTATATTTTGACCCCAAATATCCCTTTATTTATAAATTAAAGGCTATGTAAAGATATTTAAATATGTCCAACTTGAGCTTAATGCAGGTTTTCTTTGCATAAGTAGTTAATATAGAACCAGTAGCTGGGATTAGGTTGAGTATATTAAGCTTATCAACATCCAGACACCAAAAATACCTCACCAAAAAAATGGTAATGGAAGCAAAAATAAATCTCATTATTTTTTATGTTTTGCCAGGTTTACTTCATGTATCGCCTTTTTTAACATCCTTAATGAGTTAAACGACTATGCAGGACAGCGAGAGGTAGTAGCAGAAGAAATGGCGCACAGAGTATATGGTGAATTAATGAGATATGCCCATGATCTGAAAACGGAAAGAAAAATGGTAATATTTATAATTTTCATCTAATTACAACAGTCTTATGAAATAGTTTCAGAAAATAATTATTTTTCTTTTTAGAACTAAATGTTCAGTTTCAAACTGGTTATCCATATTACTAAATTTCCTTGATTAAAAATCGTGAAATGAGAATATGCTGCGAAAAAATTTTCAGTAAAGAAAAACTGTGAGATATGGTTACCAGTTTATAATCTGAATTTAAGATCAGGATTTGGCAACATTGTAGCCCACAGACCAAATACAGCCTATCACTTACTTTTGTTTCCTAGGTCCCATAAATTAAGAATACTTCATATATTTAGGTGGTTGAAAAAGAATTAACAAGTAAAGATTCTATGGCATGTAAAATTTTATAAAATACGAATTTGAGTGTCCATAAAGTCGGATTTAATTTGCATTCATTGCTAAGGCTACACAATTGTCGACAGTGCTGTTTGCCTTGCAAGCCTAAAATATGTGATGCTTGTTACCTGACTTTTTATAGAAGAGTGAGTTCTGTGAAGATGATCATTATTTTCTTTAACATTATGCCTGTTTTAAAGGTTACTTTAAAAGCATTAAAGTAACCTATAAGATGTATTTTAAATAAGTTTTTTTACTTTCTTTGTAACTCTAAAGATGCATAACTATATATACATGTATATATTTTATCACCTTAAAAAAAGTTAAGAGCCTTTTGAGGATGTTGGAATTCCCTTTGTATATAAATGTAATTATTTTTGTTCTGTTTGTTTGCTGATGGTTATAATCTTCAGCATCTCCAAGAAGGACGAAAAGCTCAACAATACCTTGACATGTGTTGGAAACAGATGGATAATGTGAGTAACAGTGTTTTCATGTTTAATGAAAAACGCACAGACAGACTTACCCCTAAGCCCCATGAAGCTTCACATCTGGGTCCCTTGATTCTCAGTGCATTAGGTTTAGCAGCAAGTACCATTGCCCACCAAGCCATTTCCCCCCTGTATCCCCGACACCTGCTCCTGGAGGCTGTGTCCAGGTCTCAATCTGTGGGCTGTGTAGTAGGTGAGCTATTATTCATAATCTGCCAAAATTTTTTTTGCTGTATAATAACTAAGAAATATAAAGGATTGAGCTCATTTCATTTTCCTTTTTCCCTATGTAAATAGTGGGACAAATTCTTTAGTCTTCATATCCTGATAAATACTAGAGATACTTATCCAGTAAGTGGGGTTTGGAGAATAAGGAAACAGTTATCTTGGGAAACTATTTGCTTGAGAGGAGAGAACTAAGATTGTGGTTTTTGAATGTTTTAATGGACTAGATTTCTCTGGCCCTCCTTTTTTTAACATATGAATACAGAAGAGCTTTCTTCTAGCTCAGTAGTCCAGTAATTCTGTACGCTTCTAACTGCAGAAGAAAAAAAAAAAACCTTATAGAACAGACTTAGAAAACATACTGCATACTGTTTACTTAAAATTCCCTAAGGTCCTTTATAGTGGATTTTTAAAAAGGTTCTGTTATACATAAACAAGGTGTCCACATAGACACTATAGTCTTATTACTTGATATGCTTGATTGAAAGACTTTTTAGTATAAGATGAACTTTTTAAATGTTCAGGTTTCCAAGTGATTGGCTCTTTGCTAGCATTTTTTTACAATAGATAACTGTAGTCTTTAAGAATTGTGCTGAAGAAAGTTGTGTGTGTGTGTGTGTGTGTGTATTTAATATGTCTAGTTGTGATTGTCAGAGGGGCTTGAAGACTGAAAATCTACAAGTTCATGCAAGGTACTCCGGTGTCTCTTCATACTATGCAAATCTTTGGCATTTTGAAGGCTCATGCATATATTTGCTATGTTTTTATGTTTTCCTATTAAAATGAATATTTAAAACTTAGATTCTATTTTTATTTAAGTGTCAATGATTTTTAATCACCAATGCTGATTTAGACTTCTCAGGTATATTAATACTCTGTTTTCATTTTCTTTGTAATTGGTTACACCAGGACTTTAAGGGAGGATTTTTAGTTATTAAAATTTAAATTAGTCAGTGGCATCTTTAGTATCTAGCATCTAATAAGTATGCGAGAGAGTGTCTATTTTCATTTGCACAGAATAACATACTCCTATACTCAGGAGGTGCTGGTTCCTCTAGACATGGGTGTTGACATAAATCTGTTTACAATACGTGCTGACTCGCCTTTAGAACAATTGGCAGTTATTAAGAAAAGTTACAAAGGTTACAAAGTAAGACAGAACCATTACAAAAGTTAGGTATTTCAAATAATGTATTTTTTTTCAGTCATTAACAATATTATGAAAAAGTAAATTCAACCCTAGTCAGCCCTTTACTTGTCCTGGTCCCTCTATGTTCATAAATAGATAGGACACGGCTTTTGTTTTGTGGAGCCTGGAGTCCAGTGAAAGAGACCAGCATTATTTATATTTAATATGTAGAAGCAAACATAGCAGCCTATTTCCTAATTCTTTTTCTTTTTAGTCACAACGAAATTATAGAAACCTAATGTGTCCGGAATAGTTAAAGGGAGCTCTAACAAACGGGAAATGAGGAACGTGAAACAATTGAAGGAAGAAGTTAGAAGTCACTGCTCCCGGGATGAACAGTGACATTTAAAAGGAGGGCAGAAGAGAGTGGCCCATGAGGTAGATGTTGACAGAGTGGTCAGAACTTAAGGAGATTAATGTTAGAAGCACCATGTTGCAGTCAGAAGGCACCAGATGACAACTTACAGTTTCCTAAGTGCAGAGCTCAGAAACAGCAGCTCCCTAGTCAGCCGTGGAGTGGCTTCACTAGTGCCCCATGTCCTCTGTGCTTGCTTCATCGAAGTGTGCTCTTTCCTATTCTTCAGCGTGGCTGCACCCAGGGGCAAGGAAAGAGGAACATTTCTTTCTCACTGTTCTTTTTTAATCAAGGACATAAAACTGGCAGAAGACCCCAGCAGACTTCCTCCTAGGTGCCTTTGATGAGCCTGTGGGGAGACTGGGACAGCAAACCACAGCAATTAACAGCCTCTGTATTGAAAGCAGGTTCTGCTGTGGAAGAATAGGGAATAGATGCCATTTTCTATATTGTATAATTATACATGGGGGAAGGAATATTTTTAATTCATTTGTACTTGTGATTGCTTCGATGTTCCAAGAAAAGTGTATGTTTTTCTACAAATAAGATACATAATGTAAAACACCTGTTTGTTACTGTTCTCAATTTGTGTCAGCCCATAGCCACTGGACCACAGTGGGATTGTGTCAGTACAAAATACTCAAGTCTTCTGCTTCCTTTTTCTGAGTAATTCTCAGAACACAGATCATAAAGCGTTTTCCAGGCACAGACTTAATAGAGGCTTTCTCTGGGGATTCTTACAAACTCACAGAGTCACAGAGTCGGGGAATTACACAGGGTTTTTCCAAGGAAACTACCTGGCTGCTTCACTCCAGAGGGAAAGACCAGGGTTAGCCAGCCCCACCTAGAATAGATTTAATGGAAGTTTAAAGGAAGAACACACAAACAAGGATTCCTAGACAGTGAAAGAAAATATCAGTTCAGAGACCACAATAATATATAGAAGAAAAAAAACAACTTAGAAGAAACAGCAACTATGAAAGGATAAAGAGGTTAAAAAAAAAGAATATCTAAAAATGGTATTAATTTTCTCTGTGGAATAGAGGAAATGCTATATCCATGGAAATAAAGGTAGCTACTATTAAAATTGAGGGTGTAAATAAGAAAAGAACTTCATATAGGGAGAAATAAGAAGTCCATGAGAAAAAGACAAAATTGAAGACATCTTTCAGAAAGTAAAAGTAACAGACAGAGGTTAGAAATACAAAACAACATAATAAAATTAGAAATTTTCAAATTTTCAAAATAACCATGCTAGATTAAAAAAAAAGATGGATAAAAGTAAGTCAAGGAAAACAATGCCTTCAAATGTAAAGTCATGAATTTCTGGAGGAAAGAATTTGCCAGCTTCCAGTGCTGTAAGCTATCAACACTTATCCTCATCTCTGACCCCATAGCCGGCGGTGGAAGGAGATGGCTGGCTCCTGCACATGCACCTCTGACCTCTGTGAGGACACACCCCTCAATGAATATGTAAACAAATGCTGTAACCTCTCTTAAAGAGCTGTGTACATGACATCTCTAAACTCTTAGGAGAGGTTCCAGATACCTAAGAGAGAAACAGATTTAGTCACAGCAACAAAACAAGACAGCAACAAAATAAACATGTCGTTTACAATGAATCAGGAATTAGAACAGGATTGGGCGTATCTCAGCCTACTTATATACAAACCAGAAAATCATAGAGTAGTACTTTTAAATCTCTGAAGGAAACTGTTTCCAACTTTATACTCAGCCACTTAAAAGTGGTGGTAAAGGGCTGTCCCAGAGTTCAGAAAGCATAGACATGGTGGCCGGGGATGGGATGGGATGGGTGGTAACAATAAAAACATTTCTCACCTTAAAAATGATATTGTACAAACCTTCCTGAAAGCTACTGTTGAATGTGGTCCTGCAGGATGATAGTGAGCCTAGTGTGTCCACATAGCAGAGATGCAAAGATTATAGGAAAGGGAAGCCCCAAGAAAACAACTATAGACTGGGATAGCTGGTATGAGTTCAAACTTATACATGTCAGAAACCATTAGGAGAAAATGAAACCAGAGAACAAAATTGATAGATTTAAATAATGTGGGTTGAAATAGCAGTAAGTGTTTATTGAAAAATTAAACTTGTGTGCATGTGTATATATTATATCTCAGTTGTAAATAGCTTTTAAATTTTTTATTTTTATGAATGAAAAATTTTTTTGCATGTTTTTATGTGCACATTTGTGTGCCTCGTGCACTTAGAGGACAGGAGGGGTGTCAGAACAGGAGTTACTGAACCACAAGTCAATCTTGTGGATACAGGGACCCAACCCAGGTCTTCTACAAGAGCTGCAAGTACTCTTAACTGCTGAGCAATCATAAATAGCTTTTTTAAAGTAATAGTAATTTGAATTAGATAAAACTCGGATGTGGTGACACATGTACCCTAGCACTCTGAGGCTGAGGAAGGAAGGTTAAATGTTCAAGGATAGGTTGAACTACACAAGTGAATTCCAGCCCAGTTTGGACCACAGAGTACAACCCAGTTTTTGTTGGTTTAAGGAAAAACTCAACACAAAAACAAGTAGTCTTGTGTCTCTGCTGATCATATTCCTGAGATATCTGATAGAAACAACATCAAATCACTTTGAAAGTATATTTCCACATCTTAACTGTATTGTGCTTCTTTGATTAAAAACCATGGAAGCAAACACCAATACCAACCAAAGAAGACTCATTTATAATAAAATTTTTCTTGTTATGGACAGAGAATTAGATATGTTTTGAGTTGAGTATTATGTTCATGTTATTTTTCTTTATTGTCAATAACCAATAACTGATATTTACGACATAAATATTAGAATCAATATAAGTTGGTTATAATACATTTAGTTTTCCAAATTAGAAAGAACAAAGTTTACTTTCATTGTTTAGTTCATTTGTACATAATACACACTAGGAACATTTAAGCTACTTTACAAATAAGTTTTTAAAATTTTCTTTACAGAGTAAAAAGAAATTTGAAAGAGAATGCAGAGAAGCGGAGAAAGCACAGCAGAGTTATGAAAGGTTGGATAATGATACTAATGCCACCAAGGCAGATGTTGAAAAGGTGAGGATTATTCTAAACTTGCTATAAAACAGTATTATTACTGGAGTGTAGTCATTGCGTACAGTCAACAATCCTACTTTGATAACCAAATATTACATGCATGGAAAGAAGGCACACCTTTGCGTCATTATTATATCTAAAGCTAAAATATGCAAATGTTGTTTACTTGGTCTGAGAAGGAAAAATGATAACATAATGCCTTAGTTGCATTCATAATGCTCAGGATAAACTGGCTGCTAGGAGTTTTTTCTTCCTTATTCCTAAATTGAATAAAAAGACTGAGATACAGCCCAAGTATGCTAATTGGGTGTGACTCAGTAGTCCTCTTCAGCAGCTCTACAGAATGTAAGCATTGAGCTATCACCATGGTACCTGGTTACTCAATGAAATTCATGTCACTGATTCTGAGCTGGCTATTCTGTAGCGTAATTTGCTGATAGATTGATTGGTCTTGTAACTGCTGTTTCTTAGTTTCTCCTTTGTTAGTTGATAGAGTTCAGTTAGCTCCCACCCCACCCCCATCTTTATTATTTCCTTATATAGGCTGTACTCATCTCTGTTTCACATTTTGAGTTACATAGACAAATGTCAAATACATTTTTAAATAATAGTTTTGAATAATAATTCTAAAACTGACTGTAATACTGTGTGTCTGATCAGTTCTGATTTTGATTACCTCCCTTATCTGAGCACTGAGTTCTTGCTAATATGACGTGAGTGTTTAGGATCTAGGCAACCATGTTTGAACTGACTCCCATGATTGAGTTCATGATTATCTTGTCTTTACATGTGTATTGGTATGAGAATGTGCCTCTTATAACTTACATACTGTATTTAAAATTTGTATGGACATCTTTATCCATTATGAGCTTTGATCCTGCTATTTAAGTTTTTATATCCTAATTTTAATTATATGATTTCCTTTCCAGCATTATACCATATTCATAATTGAATAATGTGTTACTCGATAGTATTGTGAGTATTTTGTATAGTATAGTATTTTGAGCATGGGACATGTATCAAAGTTGACATTCACCTTTAAACACTTCTTTGAGTCATTATCAAATAATGGTTATTCAAATTTGTGTCACAGGCAATTTAAAGTTACTTGTTTAGTGGAGTCACATTTAACCCTTGAATTTGTCTACAAGGATTAGCTTTACATAGTCACTAAGCATGGGGAAACCGAGATACAAGACGGCTGCTAGTTAGTTTATCCTAACTTTCAGGAGTTCAGTGTTCATGGCTTAATGTTCAGTTATTTGAAATCTCTTTATTATTAGAAAATTAGACTAGGCTTCAATTGTTTGAGCTTGTAGCTTTATTCTTTTTTATACGCTGCCGAAACCTCCATCCTAGCTGGGACCTTGAGGAGTGTCCCCTGGCAGGTCAGGAGGACTTGAGGCTAGGACTTGGAATCTTTGTCCCACTTTATAGTTTATGGTAGAAGGAGAAAAAGAATGTGTGTGAAGAAACGTTCTAGGCTGGAACCTCAGGTTTTGTCTCATTTCATTTTTTTTCTCTGTAGAAATACTTTGTACTTTGATTTATAGTATTTAGTTTCCATAGTATTTACTTGCAGGAACTTGTGATGTGCCGTGGATTAAATAAGGTTTTGTGGACTTATCTATGATCTTGGCTACCCTGCTTTCATAGTCAGTTTATTTCTGAATTAACAAGATATAGTTATAAACTAGTGTTAGAAGCTAAGTAACTGCATCTGTAAAAGCTAGCATCCTAAGAGTGAGGGATAGATAGATAGATAGATAGATAGATAGATAGAACTGGGAATGAGGATCAAACCAGAGTGCTTGTCAGCAAGGATAAAGCCCTTACATTCAATCCTTAGCAAAAGAAAGGAAAAAAAAAAAATAGTGTGCTCTGTAACTCATAGCCCTGATGTATACACAGCACACACAGCACTCGCACTTCTTCCCACCCTCCCTCTCTTCCTTTACTTTTGCCATGTTGTGCTCAGGTTGCACTGCCACTCTGTTGCCTCTCTGGCCTCAGCCTTTGTATGTACATGAGACTGCTGGTGTGCAGTGTGGAATCTGTGGAGACCAATTCTTACTTCCTAATTTAGATCAGAGTCTAATCAGTGTCTTACTGTTGTGAACAGATACTATGACCAAGACAATGCTTAGAAGGACATTTAATTGGGGCTGGCATATAGGTTTGGAGGTTCAACCCATTATCATCAAGGCATGAGCTTGACAGCTTCCAGGCAGATGTGGGGCTGAAGGAGCTGAGAGTTCTACATTTTCATCCAAAGGCGGACAGGAGAAGACTGGCTTCCAGGGAGCTAGGATGAGGGTCTTAAAGCCCATGTCCATATTGATAGACTTCCTCTAATAAGGCCACACCTTCTCTAATAGTGCCACTCCCTGGGCCAAGCATATTCAAACCAACCCAATCAGTTAGGAAATTTGTTTAGCTTTTAATACTCACTGTGTTAGAACTAACAGTTTTACTTACATTCTTGTCAGAGAAGATAATACTCCTTTGACTTTGTGCAAGAAATTAAAGGCAGAACTATTTTAAATAAGTGCCTCTGGTTTTCTAGAGATGGAAACACTTTGAGTATTACAGTACTCAACATTTTAATCATTATTTACATCTATTATGATTTTAGTTTCATTTATTATTTTCTGTGAATTTTATAAGTAGACTATTTATAGTATTGAATAGAGGAGAGCTCATTCATAGGGACAGAGGGATTGTCATAAGGAGACTCTGTAAGATCTGGAAGCATTTTCATTACCTGTTGGGTTATCTATAACACAATTTAGGTTTGCTGTAATTTTCAGAAAAATGAATCACTTTATTTTTGGCAATCATTTGGACCATTTTTGCCTGTAGGCCAAACAGCAGTTGAACCTTCGTACACATATGGCTGATGAGAATAAAAATGAATATGCTGCACAGCTGCAAAATTTTAATGGAGAACAGCACAAACATTTTTATGTGGTAATTCCTCAGATTTACAAGGTAAGTTTAGTCTAGTTGAGTTCAGAGAATTTTTTTTGAGACAAGGTTTCACTGTTTATCTTCCCTGGTTGGCCTGAGCTCACAGAAACCCACCTGCTCCTGTTTTCCCAGGGCTGGGATTAAAGGCATGCACCACCATGCCTAGCTAAAGAGTTAATTTTAAGTTGGAATTTTTTTTTTTCAGTTTGGAAATAAAACCTAGCGTTTTACATGATATTACACCTCCAGTTCCAAAACTCAAGTATTATACCTTAGAAATCAGAATATTTCTGAATTCACTAGGTATAAAATTCACTGTTGATAAATTTTGTTCTAATTATATTATGTGAAAAGTAGATGTTATTATTTTAAAACCACAGACTTTTCTGTATGTTTATTATTAGTGTTATTGTCTTAGTTTGGGCTTTTATTGCTGTGAAGAGATACCATGACCAAGGCAACTCTTATAAAAGCAAATATTTAATTGGGGTTGGCTTACAGGTTCAGAGATCCAGTCCAATATCATGGTAGGAAGTATGGTATCATGCAGGCAGATTTGGTACTGGAGGAGCTAGGAGTTCTACATCTAGATCCGAAAGCAGTCAGGAGACTAATTGCCACACTGGATGGAGCTTATATATATATGCTCATGCCTTCAGAGCCTGTGACGGCTTTCTCCAACAAGGCCACACCTAATAGTGCAGTTCCCTATGGTACTATTATGGCACAAAAATTCAACTTATAAGTAAATTACCTATTGTGTTTGGGGGCCACTTTGGAACTTGCTTAGAGCAGTCTCGTTTTGTGATCAAACAAAGAAATAAAAAGGAAAGGTCTCAAAATAAGTCCCCAGACTTTAGAAAGTAACAACAAAAAGTGATCTGAAGTAGAGTTTGAGAAGCTGAGGAGAAAGGCCAGTACTGGCTAAGAGCAAGGGTGCAAACATGACTTTTAACGTGCTGAATGTACCTGTCTTAGCATATTTCCCATAGTGAGTTTGGGAGAGGGGGTATTTGGTGATGTGACTTACTGTTTGCCTTTCATGCCCTCAACTCTGAGCTGCAGTCTGTAGTAAGGTCTGGGTCCCTGTTTGTAGGCCATCAATTGTGATCCTTCATCCAGCTAGCTCTTAACTCCAGTACTCTGAACCAGTTTAAGGAGCGCATCTTAGACTTGTGTCTTATGGATAATTGCTTTAAAAGAGGGGGCAGGGATTAATGCTAGAGTTTGGTGTTTAAATGGAACATTTCCTGAAAGCATAAAACTACCCAAATTCAAGAGAAAAGGGTAGGGGAGGTGTGGAGCAGAGACCTGGTTGCCAGTTGTTAATGTTTTAGATTATTATTATTAATATGAGTATTAAAGGCCTTGTATTTTCCTCCTTTTATTATTTATTTAACAGGCTTTAGATTGTAAGAATTATTAAGTCTATATGGCACCATTGAAAGGTCTAAAATAAAAGTGTAATACGGAAGAAATATTTTTGGGGAGGTCACTAATGGTTCTACAGAATAGAAAATTCAATTTCCCTCCTTGTTTGAATTCTGGATTATTAGCAACTACAAGAAATGGATGAACGAAGGACAATTAAACTCAGTGAATGTTACAGAGGGTTTGCAGACTCAGAACGCAAAGTTATTCCTATCATCTCAAAATGTTTAGAAGGAATGATTCTTGCAGCAAAATCAGTTGATGAAAGGAGAGTAAGTACTGTGTAACTGTCTCTGAGTTGGTGCGTGTGGTGGGGCTGTGCATGTGAGTTAATGAGATGGTTTGGGAAAGAAGTAAAGTGACCTAAGGGATACTTGCTTCTTAATTATACTTTGTGTGAGAAAGCCTCGCGTAAGTTAGACTCCTACAATAAGGTCAACTCTTATTCTTTAAAAGAAACTTGCAGCCCTCTCCTTTCCAATATTTTTTTCTAATCCAAGATTATAACCTTTGAACTATGTGTTTAAATTATATTATGCTCTTATTCTAATGAAAGTTTAGAGAAGGATGTGGTTAGATCGATCTAGTGTTGTCAGATCGATCTTGTGTAGTCCATCTTGAATGCAAGAATTAGTGCTTGAGCTGATCAAGAAACAGTGTAAAATAGTGATGAGGAGGAGGAAGAAGAAGAGGGCATCAGGAGTCAAGGTCATAGCGCAGTCTTGTTCTTGAGAACATAGAGCCAGAAGCATCACAGCTTAGGCAAAGGGCAGCATAGTCTTCGATCTCGTTAGTTCGCAGTAAATGCTGAGTTCCTGAGAAGCATGGACAGGTAGATTCTGCCATCCTGAGGGGAAACAGTGTCAGAGATGTGCCATGTACTCAAGTCTTCAGAGCAAGCCCTTCAGTGAAAGCTCGCAACTAGCCTGTCTGTAACTGAGTCCCTGCATTTAATAATAATAAAAGGAGGGCCTTTTAGTTTCTTTAGTTGAGAGTTTCAAAGTATGTGTGTGTTATATTTTTTCACTTGGGATTGATATATTGAATGCTTTTTCTAACATTCAGGGAGAAATTATTTTCTTTAAGCCTTTGGTGATTACTATAGAACTATTTTTTAAAATTTATTTAAAAATTTTTTTGAAAGCGAATGTACTGTTAACAAAATTACTTTTAAAAAATTGTTTCTTATGTATAGGATTCTCAAATGGTTGTAGACTCCTTCAAGTCTGGCTTTGAACCTCCAGGAGACTTTCCATTTGAAGATTACAGTCAGCACATTTACAGAACCATTTCTGACGGGACCATCAGCGCAGCCAAACAGGAGAGCGGCAAGATGGATTCCAAGTCCACAGTGGGGAAGGCCAAGGGCAAGCTGTGGCTCTTTGGAAAGAAGCCAAAGGTAAAAAACATAAAATCCCCATATGCTAATCAAACTCTTACTTAGTAAGTTGAAAAAGACGTTGAATGGATAATAATTTATGACTTATAGAGGAGTAATTTCATTCAGCTTGAATGATTCAATTAATCTTTCACTAATTAGAAAACAGTCTTATACCTTGAGCACTTAATAATGTGGAAGAATATTAACTGAGTTTTAATATCTAGTTAAAGTACATGTTTTTACATTTTATTTATATAGAGTGCCAGAATTCTAAGGCAATGTCGTATTGTTACTGCTTACTACAGCGGGGATTCTTAGTCGGGATAAATGATAACAGCGTCAAATTAACTGTTAGAGCTCATGCTACTATAACCTTTTATTATCCATATGCAATTTTCATGAGAAGGGCTTAGTGTTTTTGATTTAACTTCAGCTTTTAGGAACCTCTAGTTTACTAAGAGAATCTTGCTCTTCTTGTCAAGCCCCAGATCTTGATGTCCTACTAATTTTTAGAAGCTAAACAAACATAGCTCAACACAAGAGCAAAGGGGATAAACCAGCACTTTGTCTTTCTTGTCGATTTAGTGGTTGTGTTGGACCAGTAAGGAGAGATGTATTCCTTCTGTCTGATACACTGTAATTTTTTAAAGTGTGCTTAAGTAATTTAATTTAGTCTTAGATCTTGGCATATGAAAGTATATAAAATTTAACTCAAATTATCTAACTGCTACTGTCTTTAAAAAACACATTTATTGGTAACTCGGGCTTTACTATGCTTTTAATAATACCGTCCAGTGAAGAGGCTGGGTGGTGAGCCCTCTCTTGGTCACAGCACAGGAGCCGGAGCTTACAAAGATGAGACACCAGTGCTTGTTTAAGAGAGGAGATGACCTGAGAGGAAAGCCAGGGATGGTGGGAAGATTTGCCTGTTATAGTAATCAGATACAGTTTTAGAAGTATTTTGTGTGATAACTTTAACTATAGTTGATGCCTTTATCTCTTGACAAGTACAAGTTAAATATAACCTATATAGAATCCATTATGATGCTAACATGCTGAAATCCAGAAAAAAATTATTTTAGTCTAGGTTATATTGTTCTAATATAATTTGTATACTCTTTATTTTAATCTATCAGTTTGTAAAAAAAAAAAAAAAAGTGAAATGGTATTGTTTAAAAGTAACTGGCTTTTAAAAGATAATAGCTTTAGCAAAACTTTGTTTATTCTCTATTTTCATAGAAAACTTTAAAGTGTATTTTGTGAAAATATGTTGCCAGAAATAGAATTTTCATTTAGGACAACAAACTATGCACATTTGGCTTATTGATTCCTTTCTTTATTTCCATATTAGCCACAGTCCCCACCCTTAACCCCTACTAGTTTATTCACATCCAGTACTCCTAATGGGTCCCAGTTTCTCACACTCTCCATTGAGCCCGTGCATTATTGTATGAATGAAATAAAAACAGGGAAGCCCAGAATTCCTTCTTTCAGAAGCCTCAAAAGAGGGGTAAGTTTAATAATGGGTTGAAATGCATGATGGCCTAATTGTGTGTGTAGTGTGGCTTTTCAATACTCTCCACCCTCATTATAAGGCTCTCCTATAAAGACATAGTTTAAAATCACCACAGAATTAAGTATAGCTGCCCTCAAGTAAAAACAACTCCTCTTTATAACATTTGAAATGTTCAACCATAAGAAATGGTATTATAAAGAGGGTGCTGGGTACAGTCATATTTTAGCTTTTTTTTGTTTATGTGAAATCATATGTCCACCATTGTCTTGTAATGTATTTACATTTTTAAGACTTTCAGTAATTTGTCACTGGAGTTGCTTTGTAATGATTTGTCACTAATGCTGACTTCAACAACTTTATAAAATCTTGTTTTGTTGACAGTAAAATGTCAAGCTTGTTTTTATGCCCTCTTACTTTCAGATGCATAAAATATAATTTCTAATACCTTAATAAAAAACTAAAAAGCCGATGTGAATGAAACACAGCTTTATAATTCCAGTACCTGGAAGGCTGAGGCAGGAGAATAGAATTTGAAGCTAATCTGGGTTACATATGAAGTTTAAAAGCAGTCTTGGTTATACAGAGAAATGATATCTCCAAAAGCAAAAAAAATTTTAAAAAGATTAAGTATATTAAATACAGAATCTTAGATATCAAATTAATATCCTAAATGGTATTATTAAATTATAAGGCCTATAAAATACTTAGTTATTATTGAGTAATATTCATATGGAATTCATTTTCTTAAACTAAATATAAACCTTTTTACTATAGTTTTCCTTTTGCTTTTTATTAATTGACCAGCCTTAGACATCTAGTTTTTTAATAGTACTCTGCAAATGAAAATGTATAGACTAGAAAAATTCAAGTGCGTTGTCCCTTAGCAATGACTGTTACACTACTAATAAATTAATGGTACTTCATTATGCTAATAGGACTAATTTTTGTTTTTCTTGGTTTTTGAAGATTGAATCTAGGTCCTTGTGTATATGAAATACTTACTCTAAACTACTTATCACTAAATTACTTGCCTAACCCGCTACATTTTCACTTTTTTATGTTTGAATTTTAGGTAATGCTCTTAATTATACAGCTACAATTTAGATTAATTTATAGGAGTTTTTGGCTATTTGAAAGACAGGTGTGCTAACCATACATAGCATCAGATCATTAGCAGTAATTAATATACAAATATTAACAGTAATATATGAATATTAACAGTAATATATGAATATTAACAGTAATACACGAATAGTGTGTTCTTTCTCTCTTCTTTTTGTAGCTTTTCCCAAAATTAAAGTGCATTTTAGACACCTGATGCCAGGAATAACAGACCAGCCCAGTGTATTAGCATCTCCTCCAACTTTTTTACCATTCAGCTTCATTAGCTGAGTGTGGATAATGGAGACAAGTTGTGACCCTTAGAAAGGCTCCTCACAGAGAAGTTTATTCTTGTGTGAGAGGTTTATTTGGAATCTCTTGCCTTAGTTATGAGGTAGAATTTTTAAGTTGCTTCTCATAGAGAGACATAGTAAATTTAATTATATGGAAAAATTAATGCAGTTTAGAACTATAAGGCCTGGAGAGAGAATCTTAAATGTGCAGCATTCTTATTGAACAATTTGCAGTTAGAATTTTACAACAGCAACACTTAAAAATGGTTAGCTTACCCATTATTAGGTTTATTTTCATATGTTGCTTTAAATTGTCACACATTGTTTTTATAATTCTGGAAAACTTAAATTTCCATGTCTTAGTTGCCATAGTAACTAACGAGAGGATTAGAGGACAGAACAGGGAGGAAAGTGTTTATCTTTGGGATTGACATTTTTATATTTTGATTGATATTTCAGAGTTTACTGGATAATATTTGAAAATTAATGCTAGAGATAGAAATGTTTTCTTGCCATTCAAGAATTCCACAAAGAAAGTAGGCCTTAATAAACTTTTTTTTTAACGTGTATTTACATGGATTTTCATTCCACTAAGCTTACAGTGTAGGTCTTTGGACAGCTTCTAGCTGCTGAGTTGTACCTTCAGTTCAGATGCTATTTTCTGTCTTGTTGGATATTATGTTTCCTAAGTAGCTTCTCTAAAACACATACATACAATAAACATATACATATGTTTACTTTTAAAGAAAAACTGGTATATGCAGTCTCATAATTACGGATTTGAAAAGTGTTCCATCAGAAGGATGAGTTTGAGTTTGACAGCTGTGCCCCTAGACCTGTTCCAAGGGGAAGGTTCTACACTTGCCCTCTGAGCTCAACTTCTAAGTGGGGGTGTGGGAAGAACACCCAAACTTGACTGCTTAATACACAAATTAGCATTTTTTAAATCTCTATAACTACTTTCTTTTGTTTTCATAGCAATTCCTTTTTAAAGTAATAGAATTACCTAGCTTATAATAGGAGTCCATATTTGTGTCTTAATTATATATACATAATCCTACAGATTTCAGAATACAGCTCCCGGGGTTTTGGCCTGTGTTAAGATGACACACACCTGAGTGTTTTCATTCCTTTACTTAATGTTAATTCTCCTGTATTTTGTACGACCTTAAAATGTAGTGGTTATATGAAGTTTTCTAATTTGTAAACTATTTCTATATGAAATGATATTTTTACATTGAACATGTATTAAAACCAAATTTATGTTGTTCTTATAGAGAACTTTTTCAGTGAATTTAAATTTATTTTCTACTTAGTAAAAGTAGATAAGCTAAAATAGAAACATTTGCTATTTCAGCTATAATTACCCTATTTTCTCTAAAAGATTAAAATATAAATTAGAAAAGTAATTATATCACTCAGTAGTGAAAATTAGTGTAAAAGATGAGGCAACTCAGTTAACTGTTTTATTCCTTGTCATACACAGTTTTGTTAGTGTTTAAGAATACTATTGATATCTTTTCTTAATTACCTGGCTTTCTCACTATGAATTTTGTGATAGCAAAATAAAATGATTTTTTCTTCTTTAAAGTACTGACAGTCTAAAGAATGTTAAGCGTAGTTTAGAAAGACAATGGATAGCAAATGTCATCTTTTTGTCATGATCATTAATAAACATGGCCAACTCATCAGAGATAAGGGGTAGATATTTTTGCTAGATATTTATTAATGTCTTTAAATTTTTTACGTGAAAATTTTATCTGACATATACTATCTTTCCTTAAATAAATTATGATTTAGAAACCAGGGACTGTGTTTTATTTTTCATGAGGGATACTGAGGATTGAACCCATGGCCTTGCACGTGTGAGGCAAATGTCCACCCCTGACGTGTGTCTCCAGGGCTCTGCATGAAGGCATTTTAAGACTAGCTAAATGTGCTGAGTGTGAAAATTTGTAAAGTTTGATGAATATTCTCGGCCACTGTGTGTATGTGCACTTGTGTGTGTGTGGTCCTGTGTGATACATTCTGGGCCATTTGCAGAATCCTGGTGTCAGAATGGTGTGTGATATGTTGATTCATAAGAGCACCCATAGTTGATCTCTTCAGACTCTGCTCATGCCGTGTCTTCTGAAAGGGTAACTCTGGATTCTGGTTGCCAAAGGGTGAAATGATAAATTTAGGGCTATTTTTCAGGCACATTGATTTCAGAATAAAACCTAAAAAATAGAAAACTCAAAGCAAAACTCAATCGTTGAGCCTAATAATATAGAGAGAATTTGATACTGAGTACCTCATTTGTTATTTTTATTTTTTAAAAAACAACACCATAAGAATGTTACCCTTACCAAACTTTGATATATTTAAATCCAAAATAGTGTTTGGGCAATGAAACTTCAGGAAGTCATGCTTTCTGTGAAGCATTGAGAAGGACATTTTAGATTATAAAGATTTCATAAATTTCCTTTTAAATGGCTAACGTTCGATCTTTTTCAGTCAGCACATTTCAAATTTCAGTGCTTCTGAAAATGGACAATCTGAGTAAACAAACACCTTCACACCATTCTCCTTCAAAGAGAGCACAGGACGGCAGGAGGATGGACTTGGTTTTGAGCTTTAGTAAATTTAGAAAATATCTGCCCATTATCAGTGTGTGCTTTCCTTTCTTCTTCTTCTTCCTTTTTTTTTTTTTTCTTTTTTTTTTTCTTTTGCGTGTGCGTGCAAGCAATTTGCTTTCCCAAATGTGCTTACATTTTTTTTTTTCTGGCATAATTGTTTGGATTGTAAAGTGTACATAATTTATTTTAATACTGTAAAAAATATGGGTTATTGCATCTTCTGTATTATGATTTCATGTGAATAATTTACCATTTCTTTCTGTTTTCCATTGAACTATTCAGTGGTCGATGAAGATGGTAAGCCCTGTGTGCTGATCTATATACTATACCAACATTTAATATTCCAAAGACATTGTTTGATTTAATTCAGAGCACGTGTTAAAGTACATTCCACATTTCAACTTGTATGATTTTTTTCAAATAATTTAATCCATAGTCCAACATATGCCAATACCTTTGGATGTCATAGATTAGATAATAATGTGCTTAACTATCATCAACCCATCAAATTCTTAAATGTTATTAGATAGAGACCATGTAATGTTAAAGAGAATTAATTTTTTAATTAAAAATTTAAATGTACATGGTAGAGCAAAAGTTGATGTTTTACAGAAGTAAAATTTAGAAATACACTTTTAAAAAATTTACTTTCTTTAAAAGGTCATACAAATTTAATGTTTATCATAAGTTTTACTAGGTTTTTCCAGAAAAGAAAAAAGTTTTGCTAATTTTATAATGGGTTTTGTTCTTTGTTGGGAAGCAGAGGTATTGTGTGTTGTGTGAGAGTGTGTGTGAGTATTTGTTTCCCATCCCTCTGTGTTTGAGGTGTCCTGTCTGCCTTTATTGCATACAAATGATGGATTTACATTATGAAGAACAACTGGGTGCTTGCATAGCAAGCTATGTTCACAGATGTAGAAAGCAGATTCCTGTTGTAGACATTTCTAGTTGAGACATTTATAAGACAGGTTGTTAAGTGCCTTGCATGGCTTTTTGAAGTTCTTAGTAAATATAATGGAATTGCTTCATGTTCTTATGTAAGAATGTGTTACAGTGTTGAAATGAGATGTTAGGGGTGCACGTGTCTTGATTCCTATTGTTAAAATATTAGGTGTCAGTTAATAGGTAATAAATGCATTAGCATTACACAGATATTTGGAGATTTACCCATTGATAATTGATAATGATAACTCCCCCCCAAAGCCTGTTAAACTGAAATATATGTTTTCATTTCCTTAAACTATTTTCAGAATTATTTTTCAAAATATAAAGTAGATTATCTTTGTACTGTTACACGATAGTGTAATCCCTGGCCCCAAATTAGAATGAATCTGGTAAATTACATTGGTCATTATCTAGTAAGTTTAAAGGAATTTTATATAGGAAATTTTGCTGTTCCATCATTTAGTTTAGGTTTGGTCGATTGACAGTACCTGATATAAAATAAAAAAAAGCCACTTAAACAGTGGCCCCACTTTTAGTCATTATGGTTGTTGAGTGCCCATAGTCTATGGGCCACTGTGGAAAGAGTCTTGGAGGGACTTGTTATTAATTAATGGTAACATTTGATCATGGTTTTTCCTGTAAATGGGTTTCCTTTTGTTTAAAAGTAAATGACACAGGTGTGAAGAGGTGGCAGATGGCTTGGTCATTAAGACCTCTAGCTGCTCTTACAGAGGACCCAGGATCAATTGCCAGCACTCACATGGTAGCTCACAACTGTCTGGAACTTAAGTTCTAGTAAAAGCCTATGCTTAGATGGAGGTGGGAAATCACACATTACTCAAA
This sequence comes from Mus caroli, assembly GCF_978045245.1. Classification (NCBI taxonomy): domain Eukaryota; kingdom Metazoa; phylum Chordata; class Mammalia; order Rodentia; family Muridae; genus Mus; species Mus caroli. The sequence continues at coordinate 37,610,574 of NW_028227258.1, forward strand.
TACAATAATTTAAAAGTGAACAGAGTGACCTTGTAACTGGTAAAATCAAGCTATTAAGCATCTGTGAAAGATGTAAGTAGTCCAGAAAGAAAGAATGCATTTTATTTTGTAGGCTTGTCTCAGTAGCACTTAAAAAATTGAGAATAATATTCATATTCAACCATTTTGAGAAAAATAAAGAATAAGTATTATTTTTGGAATGTAATATATTAATACAGGTTATATTAAATGGATTCAGTAGTTAATAATGGTTCTACTATAATCTCTATAGAATGTAGCTGAATTAACAATGACTAAAATGACATTTAAGAAGAAATGGGACTGAGTGTGGTGACAGTGACACACTCCTTTAACCCCAACACCTGGAAACTAAGACCAGAGCTGGGAGTTCAGGGCTAGGCTACACAGTGAGGCATAGTCTTCAGGAGAAAGACATGATAGTAGAAGAATCTGCACCTTTATACTAACATTTAATTCACCGAGATTCAGGAGCATTAAAACCTTTCTGATGAGGAATGTTCCCTAAAGGACTGCATGGAGCCTGGGCATGGTGTCACACACTTGTAAGGGCAGTGCTGGGGAGACGGAGGCGGAGCATCTGGGTGTGAGTTACACACTGTAGTTAGAGCCTGCTGTTTCACCTGGAGAGGAGGGAGACAGAGAAAACAGGGGTCATCTCTTTCAGAAACACCTGAGGTCTGTCATTTGGTTTTACATAAGACCGGAAGTGTATTCCATGTATGTAATTTCTGATCCGTAGACTACACCTTTAATTTTTTTAATAATCAGATTTTAATTTGTTTCCAAAGAATGGTCTAGAAAATATAATCATTCAAAAACTAACTGCAGTATTGAAGTATACATTAATTAGTTGTCTTCATGCGGTAAGTTGCTTATGTTGCTCAGCTATGAATCTCATATTTTTATTTAACATATTCATGGCATTCTAAATGTCATGACTGGATTTTTTTTCCTTAAGAATTCTATGTAAGAGTATATACAAAGTAGTTCAATAATATAAATGAGAAATGTTGTGTGTTCCCATTTTGTTGTTGCTGTAAGAAGATTTGTGTGTATTCATTTTAACTGTCAAGACTTGAAATAATATGATACAGTTAATAATTACCTGTATTTGGTAAGATTTCTTTTTTTTTCCTGCCTATTTTCATGTTTTTATAAATATGAAATTTAAGCTTTGAATTTTACTAGTACATCTGTATAGATTTTTTTTAAGTTGAAGCTAAATAAAAATTGAAGTTAGTTGCTTCATTTATAAAAAAGGTAAAGTTAAAAAACAAAATATCTGAAAATGTCTTAATAATGATTTAGACTCTCTTTTCAGGGCCCAGCACTAGAAGATTTCAGTCATTTGCCACCAGAGCAGAGGCGGAAGAAGTTACAGCAGCGCATTGACGAGCTTAACCGAGGGCTGCAGAAGGAAGCAGATCAAAAGTAGTGTTTCCTTGAGCCCTCCCTCATTGCTCTCCCTTCTGGAACTAATGAGTGATGTGTACACTGACACAGAGTGCTCCCAAATCGTTGGTTCTGGGATGGGGATAAGTCAGTGGGAAAAGTGCTGGCCTAGCATTCATGAGGACCCAAGTTCAATCCTATCATTCCCCCAAATCATATATCCCAATTGAAACACTTTTTGAAATGTTTGAAATATTTTATTTATATTTCTTTATGTATGAGTGTTTGATCTGCATGTATATCTATGTATCACCTGCATGCCTGGTGCCTGTGGAGGCCAGCAGACTCCTGGAACTGGAGTTAGAAATGGTTGTGAAGCCGGGCATGGTGGCGCACGCCTTTAATCCCAGCACTCGGGAGGCAGAGGCAGGCGGATTTCTGAGTTCGAGGCCAGCCTGGTCTACAGAGTGAGTTCCAGGACAGCCAGGGCTATACAGAGAAACCCTGTCTCGAAAAACCAAAAAAAAAAAAAAAAAGAAATGGTTGTGAGCGTCCATGTGGATGCTGGAAATAGAACCTGGGTCCTCTGAAAGATCAGTCAGTGATTTTAACGTCTGAGTCAGCTCTCCAGCCCGTGACACACCTTTGTTTGTTTTAGGGAAGAGTAAAACGACCTAAACTAGAAAACATTATGGCTTACATATTAGATAAGTAAAAATCAAATGTCAGGGGTTGGTTGGTTGACTTTTGGTTTTTGTTTTAATTATAGCATTTTGTTAGTCCCTGTTAGAGTTCCACAAATTTGTTAAAAAAAAAAAAAAAACAACCCAGAAACCCAAATCATGGCAATTGGTTGTCAAAAGTAGTTTTGCCAGCACCAACCGCCTCGTCTGTTGTATACACTTTTTAATGTATAAATTGAGTTCAGTATTGGTTGAGGGATCATCATAAGTACACATCAGGCATTTTACATGAAACATCATTAAATTCTTCAGAATAGCCATCGGAGGTTGCTCTCGCTGTATAAATGGAGAGATGGAACTTGGTTAGAAATTGTGTAAGTGAAGTAATAGGATAAGGGAAAAAGAATGAGTTAGGAAAAGTCTTAACGACGTGTACCAGTCTGCTGGTAGTGGGGTTAGGGGCCTTAGCAATTTCAACTGGATGATAGCACATTAGCAACTGTTCTAAAGGTCACCGAGCCTTGTATCTGAGTAGATCAGAGATCAGGAGAGGAGGCAGGGAAGTTGTTGTGGAACTAACTTGTAGATACTGAGAGAGCTATAAAATTAATTGAAAAAGAAAAAGAAGCTTGGGTGAAAGTAAAGATTTTGCTTATGTTTTGTGAAAAATCTATCTAGAAAGTGTCTAGGTGAGTGTGGAGCTATACATCTAGAACTTAAAAACCTGGATGGAGACAGACACTGCAGAATCATCTGAAGATCAAAACATTCTAAAGAGGAGTGTAGGATGAGATGAGAAAACCCTTGTCATTTATATAACAGACATTTAAAAGTGGAACAAAGAAGAAGCCAGTGAATGATTGCTGAGAAAGCAGAGGCGAGGAGGAGAAAAGGAAATTGAAGCCTTAGGTTAGGCAGGAACAGACTATTAAGGAGTACTAGTCAACAGTGTCGGGTGCTAGCATCAGAGAGAACTGATTGGGCATAATCTCTGAGAATGTGACTAGAGAAGAGGAGGCAGGCTATCAGGAACTGGCAAATAGCTGAAGGGGGTGCACGGTTAAAGATGGGGTTACTATTTCCAGCATAGATGAGTAGGAGGACAGTGATGCTGTGGGGATGAGATAAGGGATGCTGGCAGAATGCTAATAAAGTAATGTTTCCTCTAGAGCCAGGAATGATGGCACAGGTTAGGAAGAGCAAGAGTTAAAGGCCAGCCTCGACTATCTAGTGAGACCGTCTCAAAACAAAGCAAAGTAATGAATTTGGTTTAAGAAACAATGAATGTAAGAACACTGTGGACTATTCTACCAGCTGTTTACTAAGCTCATGTATGTATAAGTAATATAGCAAGACAGAACAAATGTTTCTTTCTATTAGAAGTCTTTTAAATGTAAACACTCAAGCAATACACATTTTAAAAGTCTTTCCTTAAATTACTGACTGTATATACGTAGTCACACACACACAGCCCTGCACAAATTGTCTTTAAATTAGGATATATTTGTCCAAACTTAGAAGTGTGACTTTTTAAGGTTCAGATAAACTTGACTCTCTAAAGATAAATGGAACTCTGAAAGTACATGAAGTGGATGCTTAATTTTGTGGTTTCCTTTTGTTTCTCAGAGAAGCACTCAACAAAATGAAGGATGTGTATGAGAAAAATCCACAAATGGGGGATCCAGGAAGTCTGCAGCCTAAATTAGCAGAGACCATGAATAACATTGACCGCTTACGAATGGAAATCCACAAGAATGAGGTACATTTGTTAACTCAGCATTCTGAGATGAAAGTGCATTTTTAAATATTTTATAAACTTTATTGTAATAGATTGGATTTTGCCAGACTTATATACCAATATAAGTTTAAATTTTATGAACTGAAAGTATTATTATAATATATAATTATCAAACTAACAGCCTACTCATTTTGTTATTTGAACTTTCATATGAAACTAAACATACTATTTTTAAAATTCAACTATAAAAGGCCAGACAGTGGTGGCACACACCTTTAATTCCAGATTGAGGCAGGTGGAGCTCTGTGAGTTTGAGGCCAGTCTGGACTACTACAGAGCAAGTTCCAGGACAGACAAGAGTACACAGAGAAACTCTGTCAACAAACAAGCAAAACCAAAACAAAAGAAACAAACAAAAAAAGTCAACTATAAACCTAATCACTGTATACATTGGAATAAAATTTCTCTAAGAATCATAAAGTCTCAAAGTGCATTTTAATTCAGGGTTCCTTAGGAACTTTCAAACTTACTGACCTGTCTGCTGTTTTGGTCTTTTTCTGAAGGCATGGCTCTCTGAAGTTGAAGGCAAAACAGGTCTAAGAGGTGACAGAAGACACAGCAGTGACATAAATCATCTTGTGACACAGGGGCGAGAAAGGTCAGGTTTGTTTTGTTTAATTTTTATTTTTAACTTCAGTAATCATTTAATGTTCATCTTTTTTCTCAATTTTCTCTCCATTACTAACTTTATCAAATAACTCCAGTCTTTTGGAACTATTCTGTATATTAGGTAATAGTTGTAGGTAAAATAGGAAATTTCGTGTTCAATTCTAGTCTATCACATCCATGAGTACCTAAGAATAAAAACAACAACAATATCACAAAACAGAACAAGAAAAATACCAAAAAACAAAGAAACCCTAGCAGGCTTAGGAAGCCCAGGGATGGGAGAGAGTCCACTAAGGTGTATGTGGAGATGGATAACTTAGGACCAAAAAAAAAAAAAAAAGTGCTGTCAAATTGCTTCGAGTTTGATGAAGAAGAAAAGAGTTACATCTTACTAGTTTGCAGTTCTCAGCTTAGCTTTCTGCAAGGTCTGCTGTTACATTTCCTCCTTAGTATGCTGGATTTGGTTTTGGTTTTTCCTGTCATAAGATAATCAGTAAACTGTGCTTCAGCTTTAAGAAAATTTGACTGGCTTAATATCAGATATTGGTCTAATCATTGCAGCATAATTTCAGCAGGCTCATTTTTTTATATTTCTTATCTCAATTTTCTAAAAACACAAAATCGAAGTTAGAATGCCCATTGTATCTGGTTGTCAATGCTGAAGGAAATGGTGTAAGATGTTTAGAGGTAAAACCCCTTGATTGTGTGCCTCCTAGCCAGCTGCTCTGATTCCAGGAAAGAAAAGAGCTCCAGGTCACTGGGCTTTGTTACTAGGTTAAAAATTAGTAACCCTTGGATTTTCTAACATACTAATTTCCTTTAATCAATTGGAATTCATTTTATTAGAATTTGGAGTCTTGGTTTTAAGCAAAATGAATTCTTACACTGTCTTTGAATAAAAATTTGCTTCATTAAATAATTTAAGAGGTAGCCTAGATATTATTCATAGAACTCAATTTTTTTCTACCTCTTGGCTGTTCTTCCTCCTGTGCTAGATTTAAAGTTACATCTGATTTTTTTTTTTTTTTAAGCTTACAGTTTTCCTCCAGGTTAAAGGAGAAAAGGAAGTGAGCTTCTCTTAGGGCAGTCGTCCTGGGCAGAGGCCTTCATCTGCTCTGCAGGACCAGAAGCTGCTCACCTCCATGCACATGCTGTGCTCATGGCTTCTCAGGAGCTGGGGCACAAACAACCTCCCTGTGGTGCCGTAGGCCTGGGTGATTCTGCTCAGGAATGTCTCTGACATGAGAAATTAGTGTCTACTACATTGTTCCATGTCCTCTTTAGGTCCTGGAATAGTGAGGTGTGTTTACTGATCATTGCTCTAAACATTGTCATCTTTGAAGTGTTTACTTCAGGAAAGTGAGTGAAGAATCATTTTGAATTACCACATTCAATCTGCAGAGTTAATGTTTGAAAATCGCACTCAATATAGAAGGATGGCACTGACACTTAATTTCTCCTGAGGTCAGCTTCTAAATAAGACACAAAGCGTTCTCGTGTTGGCGATATCTGATCAGAGATACTTTAATGGTTTTTAGCCCTGAGGGAAGTTACACTGATGATGCAAACCAAGAAGTTCGTGGGCCACCCCAGCAACATGGTCACCACAGTGAGTTTGATGATGAGTTCGAAGATGATGATCCCCTGCCTGCCATTGGACACTGCAAAGCTATCTACCCTTTTGATGGTATGATGATGATGATGATGATGGTGATGATGTTTATTTGTCTAACATCCTGATGGCTTCCTCTCCAGCCTGTCTTCCCTTTCTCTCACCTTACCTCACTTCCCACCCCTCCCCCTTCCTCCTCAGAAAAGGAGAGGCTTCCCATGGCTATTAACCAGCCTTGACATATCAAGATGTAGAAAAATTAGGCATCTGTTCTCTTGTTGAGCTTAGACAAAGCAGCACAGTTAGGGGAAGGGATCCAAAGGCAGGCAAAAGTCAGAGACAGCCCAGGCTCCCTCCCGTTGCTAGAACTCCCACAGCTGTACCAAGCTGTACATGTGGTACATATGTGCAGAGGGCTTAGGTTCATCCCATGCATGCTGTCTGGCTAGCAGTTCAGTCTCTTTGGGCCCAAGTTAGTTGATTCTGTAGATTTTCTTGTGGCATCCTTGACCTCTCTGGCGCCTTCAACCCTTCCTTCCCCTCTTCTAGAGGATTCTCCAAGCTCTGCCTAATGTCTGACTGTGGGTCTCTGCATCTGTCTCTACCAGTTGCTGGGTGAAGCCTCTCTGATGACAGTTATGCAGTTATGCTAGGCTCCTGTGTGTAAGCATAGCAGAGTATCATTAAAAGTATCAGGGGTAGACTCCCTCTCATGGCATGGGTCTCAGGCTGTAGTCTCTCCCTCTGTCCGCCCCTCTCCCTCCAACTTGATCCCTCCTCTTCCCATCCTCACCCTCTCCCCTGCACATTCCCCTCCCTGGTGTGATGTTCATAATATGTAATATTTGGTAAAATTGATTCTTCAAAGTCAAAGATAAGTGATACTTTAGCATCCTTAGCTAAGTGGCTAAGAGATACATTGTCAGAAAATTACATTCCTGGTTCAGTAATTGTATAGTTTTGTTTTAACTATGTTATAAATATATCGCCTAACACACATTTGCACACACAACTGAATTGAAATGCTGCCAGATCCTAACACAGACGATGACCTACAGCTCTATGTCCTAGATCTTACACTCACATGTGCATAACAGAGCTGTGGCAGCTTGAGCATGTGGCCCAAGCCAGGAGCAAACAGCTTGTAGATGTCATTTGATGCTCTCTGTTGCTGTTAATGGTAGAGAGAGGCAGGCATAAGGCACAGCTGGGTGCTATCTATTGTATGCTGATTCTGCGGGCTTCCCGTTCAAATGAGAGCAGAGTAGTGGTCAGCTCAGCGGCTGCTACTGACTATAGTGCCTTCTCCTGTAATGTGGTGGCTGGAGAATGGGCTGGAGACTGGGAAGAGGTGGTGTGGCTCTCTCTGCAGTCGTTTAGTTTTTTCCTTTTCTAGGACTCTTAAAAAACAAAGTCCTCTTCAGCTAACAGAAGAGTAACACCTCCATCAACAGTTATAGAAAGCTCTGTAATTCATCACCTTTCTCCATGTGTTAGTGTTACAATTGAGTGAAATCTTTAATTACTCTTCATTTTTAGAGAATATATTTAAAGGGATAGGGAGATCTCTTAGTGAGTAAAGACCCTTGCTGCCTTTACTGAGGACCTAAGTTTGTTCCTGGGAATCCACATGAAAAGAGAAGAGATACCTGAAGGTGTCCTGACTGCCACACTTATGCCCTGTCACATGCTCGCTCTCTCTCTCTCTCTCTCACACACACATACATACACACACACACACACACACACACACACTATGGTTTCTGTTTTCATGTGTATGTGTGGTATACATATGTGCAAGTTTGCACATACATGTACATGGGTGCTTGTTCAAATGGAGGCCTGAAACTGATGTCAGGCTTGACTCATCCTCAATTGCTCTTTGACCTTATTCAAGAGTCTTTGAATAGAACACAGAGCTTCCTAATACAGCAGATCTGGCTAGCCAGCTTGCTCCAAGGATCTCTTCTGTATATGCTCTGTCTTTCACCCTCTCTCATCGGTACTATTTTCTGATTCATACTTCATTAAGGTTTTAGATACACAAATTTGGGGAAAGAATTAGAATTGTGAAACAGTGATTAGACTACCCTGTCAAATTACATAGTGCTCTGCCTGGTTGCTGAGTCTGTTATGCAGCCCCGCCTCACAGGCTTATTATGTAGTTCAGATGAGAATGTGTGTGTTGAATCGAGTAAACTAGAAAATCACAGATAGGGTGCCACTGTGGCAATCCATGGGCTCTTGCATCTGGGTATGATGAAATGTAGTAGTTCATGTTTGGTAGTATGTTGTATCTATAACTTTTATTAACATTGCAGTGCTTTAATGCTGCATATGCTTTGAAAACTTTTCACCTAGGGCATAATGAAGGTACTCTGGCAATGAAAGAAGGTGAAGTTCTGTACATTATTGAGGAGGACAAAGGTGATGGATGGACAAGAGCTCGGAGACAGAACGGTGAAGAAGGCTACGTTCCCACAACATACATAGATGTTACTCTAGAGAAAAACAGTAAAGGTGCAGTAACTTATATCTAACTAACCAGGCAGTTTGTGCCATGTACACGTAAAACGACAACACATTCAACAGGTCAGAAACCCAAGCGTTAAGGCATCCTGATGCATTGTTCACTATGTGAGCTGAGTGCAGGCTTGATCAGAGTGTGAATACTGCCACCAGAAACTCTTTGACGCCTTACTGTTCAAGTGATGCTGGTGTGGAAGCTTAATCGATGCCTTCTGCTTTCTGTCCTGCCTAAGTGTGTGTAAAGGATGTGTGCTTTTCTGCCTTATAAATAATAGATTTGATTATTAGGCGAGAATCATAGGTAGAATGTTTCCTGCCCCCTGCACCTCAGAAACAACAGTGACTGATGAATTAAAATAAGCAAACCTGTTCTGAACTGCAGAAAGCTGACTCTCAGGAGCTTGGACTTACAGCTTCAGGTTCTAGGGCGAGAAGTAATAGTTGGATAATTAGGTAAAATAACAGTCATTTTCCTTGCTATTCCTAACTTGGTTTCCTAAAGAAAGAAAGTGAATACCTGGTATATAATCTATTTAATATGAGCTCATCTAGGGATTGCAGGATAAGTCACCTGGTAGAGCTTGTATGCGAATAAAACAGCATTGAGACCTGAAACTATTTTCAGGTTTACTGGTAATTTTCAATGTTGTACAAAGTTCATTCCAAGCTAATCTTCCACTTGTACTTTTCACTTGAAAGTGTCTTTTAGAAATACTTCATTAGTGTTCATTTAGTTTCTGGCAGTTACTCATAGGAGAAGTTGAGTCTAACTCAGTGGAGGTAAAGGACAGTCTGGAATGGAGGAAGAAAGTGTGGCAGGCGTGTTCTTAGAGGAGAAACAGGAGACAGGTTTTTTACTGAGATAAAGGAAGAGCTCTACCACTGTTGAGGGCTTCGTTTTAGTTGGATCGTCGACTGTCAGAGTAGGTACCTCTCTAATGTATTGCCAAAAGCATCTGTTGGAATTTGTCCAGTCAGCTGTACACTGTAGTTGTCATGTGACCACATCCTTGTTAGTTGAGTGAGGAGATAAAGGGAGGAGGCAGTAACATTGGCCTTTGATCGTCTTGTGTTTCAGAGTTCTCTGGTGTGTTTAGTAGTTGACTATAAAATGATTTTAGGTACATTTGGGACAGACACTTTAAACTGAATGCTCCTTTTGGTCTTACCAAAGGTCTTCAGTAATTGTTTTTTTCTTTTTCCTCCTGGACTGCAGGTTCCTGAAGAGGGTTTCTGAGGAAATGGGCAAGATGTTGAAGGAGGTTACATGCAGCTGCTTTGGGGGAGGGTATTAGAGTTGTCAGGCTGAAAGAGAGAGTGAGAGAAGCAAGTTGCATGAATGCATGCAGATTTTTTTTACTAACTTCATTAGCATTTCCATACATTAAAAAGTCATTCTAGTACCAGTCCTTAAATTCCTAGTCCACAGTTGTTCACATAGAAGAAGGAAAAGAAAAGCCAGCAATGGCTGACCTCTTTTTTCATTTACTGATACCAAATCAGAAAGAATACAGAGCTGTCTTAAAGTTTGTCTTATTTTGGGCTGTCCATTAGGACTGTCGTCATCAGCTCTGTTTAATTGGCTTCTAGACTCGTCGTCTGTTAGAGCCCTTACCATTTGTCACTGTCTGCCTGCACCACCTCTGTGCTTGCTTAACATCCTGTTGCATGTCTCGCGTGACCTGGGCTTAGAGTTTTCAGGCATGTCTCTGTAATCCCCTGTTCTTGTCAAAGCTTTGTTTCATTTTGCATTTGTAGTGCAGATCACTTTGTCAGCCACCTCAGCACTAATGTTTCCATCTTAGTATCTGTGTATGCTGCTAAAACTTCCCCACTGCAAACAGTCCAGTTTTGACATGAAGACATAGTCTGTGAACCTGAAGTATTTATGATAAGAAAAAGAAAACATCTCTGCTCTAGCCTACAGCCCAGTTAAAGACTCTGAAATGTGACACATCTTCAGCACCTCAGTCTGGGAGAATCTGGTCAGCACTGAAGTCCTGGCATAATAACACCGAAGGGACTATTGTCAAAAGTCAGCTGCTTCCATTCAAATGCTGCCTTAAAATCGAGTGCCTAAATCTGTTTATTGCCAACACTACCACTACAGTATCCCACAAAGGGCTTTATGTGCCAGCTCAGTGCTCCACCTCTAACTGTGGCACCTCCGCAGCTGTGATGTAGCCTCGGTAGGTGGCTTCTAGAGCTCTACCATGTGCAGTGGTGCATCTTCAAATTCATGCATCAAACTAAAGACCTGTGTGAGTCCATTTTACTTTCATCGGTGTATTTATGAGACGTTTGATGGACCTTCCCCCTTCACCTTTTAACGGGGTGGTGACGATCTCCCTTGATTATTTTAATGATAGTCTGTTTCCAAGTGATGCTTTTGTTTGAACCAGATAAAATTGCGTGAGACTTTGTAATGATCTCTGTGCACTTTTACTTGTAAAATGGGAATTTCTGTATGTTTATACTTGTAAATACGGTTGTCGTTAGTGCCCTCATTGCTCATGTGTCCTGCCGCGAATTTGTGATTCTGTTACTGACTTGTATGGGAACTAATTTCTTAGTGGTCTTGTAACGGGGCGGGGGGTGGGGGGTGGAAGGGAGGTTGTTTGTACCACTGAAGCTCCATTCGTTTGGTTCTTACTGTTGTGAGGGGAGAAAGAAAATGTGAAACGTTCTGTGTATTATTGGATTTCAAGCAATATTTTAGAAACCGTGTGACTGCTTTAATGATATTTTCCAATGCTATTTGAATCATACTACCAGTTACGCTAAAGCTGAATGACAATTGTGTGAACATTAATGCCTTCATAAGATCAAGTACACCACTGTTATGCAGCTGACATATAGTATATTACATTTGAGGCTAGTAACTATACAGTTTTAGATATTAAATCTCGTTACAGGGTTATTTATATAATGTGACATTATTCTATACTGACAGACTACATGAAGTAGTTTTAAAAAGTAGTGCTATTTTTATTTCAAAAGTTAGCAATGAGAAGGAAATGTGACCTGGCTGTGTTTGTCTTCTGTACAGAGACTGAAGTGCTTATGTTTGTCTGACTAACAATCACAGAGGGCAAAGTTCAAAGCTTTCTTGTACAGACTGTTCTTTTCAAGCTACTGGGTTTTTTTCTAAAGCTGGTGTTTGCTTCCATAGTAGGCAAGTTCCTTCATGTGGAGTAGTGCAACCTGTGTATGGGTTATAACATTTGAAGACACTTGGACTTGCACAGTTTTTAAGTCATTCTTAAACCATTCTTAAACTTTGAACATGTGAGCTGTCTAAAAGAAATCTCTTAATTTCATAGTAATTTCCACTTTGTGCACATATTGATTTCTTAATGGTAAAAAGCCTTGTTTATGATAGTGTTCTCTGTTGAGAATATTTTCATGGAATAAAGCAATCTTTTCATGGTCAGTTAAGATGTGTACTTATCTTTTACTGCTGCTGGAACCAAAGAGACTTGGAACGCCTTAAATGTGATAGAGTCCAGGTAATGAAAGGAGATGCTAAGCTTATAAAGTACAGTAGTCTTTGGGATAAACTAATTTAGGTACTTTATTCTGGTTTTTAGTTTCTTCCAAACTTTGCCAAAGGAAAAAATAGATGCTTAATCAGGGTGAAAGTAAATCAGCTGTAATCATTTGCATTTATTTTTACTCAGCAGTAGCTATGTGGCACAGACATCCCTTGGCCTTGTCGTCTTCCTGCATCCATCTGTAAGAGCTGTCCCTGGACCAGCAGTCCGACCGGCCACTGTATGTTGGCTAACGTTTCTTCCTGACCACTTGCAGAGCGTCCATGCTTCCTGGGAAAGGAGAATGCATGGGAAGAGAACGTTTACTGTGACTAGGGGCAAATTAGCTGTAAGTTTCAGGAAGTCTGATTTCAGAAGAGTCACTCATAAAAGGCAGTTGTCCAACCATGACTGCAGGTTTTCAGAAGCCCAAAGGGAATCAAACTTCAGGAGAGATTCGGGGCGGTGAGAGGCTGGGGTTTTAAGGTGATGAAAATCAGCACCAAGTTTGGAAGTAGACACATGCAGATCAATGAAAATAGCATCAAAATGGCATCGGGGTTTGCAGCTTATAAAGGAATAGAAGTTTTAAAGGAGGGGTCAGGGGAAATGTCCAAAACAGTGAGTAAGGTGTTTAGCTGAGTGAGCTCAAGGAAGTCAAATCCCACTCTAGAGAAAGAAAGCAGCTTTATAACAACATTAACAAAAGAAGGAATCCAGCCCTGTGGAGAAGACGTCGCTGCATTAGTCGTCGCTGTATTAGTCGGTTTCTCTAGAGAATCAGAACCCATGGAGTATACCTATGCGTATGCTTTAAAGGGGCTTTATTAGAGTGGCTTTAGAGGATGTGGTCTCGCTGGTCCCAACACTGGGTGTCTCTCAGTGGAGAGGCCAGAAATCCAAGAGTTGTTCAGTGGATGTCTCAGCATGTCTTAGGTCTCTGCTGGAATCCTGAAGTAGTAGGTTCTAATACCAGCAAAGGAAGTAAGAAACTACCAGTCAGAGTAAGGGCAAACAGGCAAAAAGCTTCTTTCTTTGTCCTTTTATGTGGGGTGCCACCAGGTGTGACCCAGATTTTGCTTGCCAACCTCAGATGATCCAATCAAGAAAATTGTTCACAGTGTCAAGCTGTCTGGATTTAAGTAGACTTCAGATGTAGTCAAGTTGACAAGCAAGATCAGCCGCCATCAGTTTCTGTTGGCAGTTATAGAGATCATAGAAAATTGAAAGACACCAAGAGGTTAGGAAATGGGCAGACATAAGCTTTGGAGAGTAATTTCAGAAATGTTTGACAACCACCCTTAAAGGCAGTCTGTAATGGCAACATTTAAGTGCCATTTCATAGGCTTAGGTTCCTAAGAAGTCAAACCCTCGTCTGGTACAGATGACGGCTAAGATGAGTACTTACCATCCTCATTTCAGCACCATTTCACTGGACAAGATACCTCATTTTTGTGAGATGATAGAAGAATGGGAACTCTTGTAACAAGCTTATTTGGTAACCCAGCATGTCGACCCTCAGGAGAATTTCTAAGGAAAATATGTGTGTGTAAATTTTGAATCACATTGAAGAAGCATCTATCGGACAACTTAATAAGTAGAAAAGTAGGTTTGTCACCTCTTCTATGAAGAAGTGTTAAGAACTATTAAGAACCATTATCTTGCATTTGAATTTTGTTTTTGTTTATTGGGGGGGGGGGAAGGGGAGTCCCAAAAGGTTCCTTGCTTTTTGTACCCTGGATAGATGATTCTGTAGAGATGTTCCATGTGTTTAGCCTTCATGCACAGGCATATGCTAAATGTTGAAACACTCCTTACTGCTTAGTAACTCAGAAAAATCATAAAATGAAGCACGGAAGTCCCAGCTCATGTGGTCCAGCCCAAAAAGTGTGCACGCACCCATTTCACTCAGTATTTCAGGTGTGGACGCTGGACACAAAGCAGAAGTTCACTATGGTTTACCGTTACTGTCTTCACAGATGGAGCTACTCACTCTGGTGTCGTAGATCCTTGGGTGGGAGGGCTCTACTCTGTCCACCCCACAACGAAATCTCTTTTCCCACTCAAGGGTCCAAAAGGCTGGATCTCAGCTTGCATTGCAACTGGAGAGAGGAAAGCAGCACAGGCCCCGTCCACACTGCAGTGATGCCCTTAAAAGGGTCCTCTCAACTTTTTGCCTTATTTGGTAACAGTGTGTACACTGGAGAGCAGGCCCACCATGCGCATTTGTGTTTCCTTAGAGCTCTTCAGATGACACAGCACAACTGTCATGGTCTTCTCCTCTACTTGGTCTCCAGAGTATCATGTCTGTCTCCTTCTGCAAGTCTGCCTCTGCTGACCTGCTGAGAGGACCAAGTTGGCATGGTTCACAACCAGAGGAAACCCCTTTGCCTGGTGTGTTTTCTTTCAGACTGTTTGCTGTCCGGCATCCCAGCAGCTATTTGACAGCTCAGTGGCTTCCTGATTGGCCAGTGTAAAAGTGCGGTCTGGGTGTGAAATGGCAGGACTCAAGCAGATTAGTCTCCCCCATCTCACTGCCGCCTCTCCCCCAACTCTGCTTGTTCTGGCCACTGCTCTATCCATACATATAGTCAGCACCCAGATGGTACTATGCTGTCTGGGGCCATCACTGCATGGCTCTTCTCTGCAGGTGCCAGACAGCATGTTAGGAAATTCATGACTGAATTCAGAAGAGGAACCATTTTTCCAGAAGAGGAAGCACACACAGAACCATTTTTCACTGGAAAAATGGTTCCCTGTATGGACGGTCAGGAATACCATGCCTTGTGCTGACCATTGCTAACAGGAGTCTACTATCCACTGAGGAAACGAAGGATCTGAAGATGACTGGCAGTTTGGGGTACTTTTATCATAGTTTATTGGAAAAGTAAAAGAACTTATTTGTTTATATACTTATTTGTATATTATGGATATAATGGATATATTAACAGCTCACTTGTTATATACTTTGAATATTCCTATGTCTTAAGATTGATTTTTTTTTTCACCCAAGGTTCATCGTGAGATTATCCATGCATGGTTCATTGTATATAGTCTGCTATAATCCTGAACTTTGTCCAATCTAAACAAGGTTGCTTGCAAATATTTATGTGTTTATGGACACAGTACTTTCTCTGAAATCTATACCTAGAAGTGGAAGTCCTAATTTATGTTCGTAGGGGCTTCAATGAGAATGGTCTCCATAGGCTCACATTATTTGAATGTTTGTTCCATAGTTGGTGGGCTTTTTAAGGAAGAATTAGGCGTGGAACTAGGGATGGGCTCTGAGGTTTCAGAAGCCCATAGCAGGCCCAGTGTTTCTCTGCCTGCAGCAGGTCAGATGCGACCCCTCAGGTTCTGCTCCAAGCATTACTCTTGCATGCCTACTTTTGGCTGTGATGTGATGTTGCAACCTTCTGAACTGTAAGCAAGCCCTTAGTGAAATGCTTGCTTTGGTAAGTTGCCTCTGCGATGGTGTCTCTTCACTGCAACAGAACACTAAGACAGGGTTACATTTTCAGTTTTAAGGTAAGGCCACTTTTAACCTCCAAAGTTACTGTGTTTATATATTCTAGTAATTTTGGTGTAAGGGTTACTACCTGTTCCATATCCTGACCCACTCTTGAGAGTCAGGCATTCCGATCTTTCAGTTCAAAGGATATCAAAGTTCATTGTAGTGTAGGTTCCTCTGCTTAGTCATATTGGGCATCTTAAAGGAGCACTATATTCCCGCTTCTGTGACGAGCCCATTTTTAATGCTTGATCTTTCTTTCCCTATGGTTAGTTGTCTTTCATGTGAATTCTTCATATGTCGAGGGTGCTGATCCTATCATTCGTTTGTACTAGGAAGCACACACAGATATGAAACAGAGACGCTTGGTTTTGACTCAGGTATTCTCATGGGTTGCATTGAAAGGCTTGCCTGGGGCTGAAATACCCACTGCAAAATAATTTCTTAGATTGTCAATAGGGTCCACTTCCTTGATGGACTCTGATCAAAGGCTTCAGTTCCTTACCAAATGCACCCCTCCCCTGTGACACTGTCACTGTAACATCTTACAGTGAGTGGTCCAAGAGAACAAAGAGATTGTACTGGAATCTCAAGTATGATATAACACCAAATCTTTACTATGCTCGGATCACAATGACCAACCCTAGCATTGTGGGAGTGGAACAGTACATAGTTGTTAGTAGCAGAAGGCAGGGAACCTGGATGCAGAAGATGCCTGTCATAGCAAACTTGTCAATTTCATGTGTTGGTAATGTCTGTTTTTAATATTTATGTATTTTATGTATGTGAGTGTTATATATACATGTATGACTGCATGACAGAAGAGGATATCAGGCAGAATAGGGCATTAGATCCATTATAGATGATTGTGAGCCACCATGTAATTGCTGGGAATTGAACTCAGGACCTCTGAAAGAGCAGCCAGTGTTCTTAATTGCTAAGCCATCTCTCCAGTCTGCCCCCCACCCCACCCCACCCTACCCGGTTATTCTTTTGATGGTTTGTTTTAATTCATATCAACTATGTGTCCATAACTACTACTTTTCTTTTTAAAATCTACTTTTAGTAAACTCTTGATTGGGCTGGAGAGATAGCTTAGCAGTTACCATCAGGAGCTGCTCTTCCAGAGGACTTACATTGATTTCTCAGCACCCACGTCAGGCAGCTCACAGCTGCCTGTTACTTTAACTCCGAGGGAGTGAGCGCTTTCTTCTGGCCTCTGTGGGCATACACTCAGGTGTGCCCCCCCCCACTCCCCCACACATACAAAAAATATATAATCTTAGAATCCTTAGCTATCTAAGGTAAAAAGGATTTTTTTTTTAATTTTGTTCAGAGCTTTTTTCTGTTTTTTTTTTTTTTCTTTTTTCGTTTTATTTATTTTGGGTACAAGTACACTATTGCTCTCTTCACACACACACCAGAAGAGAGCATCAGACCCCATTATCGTTAGTTATAACTCACTATGTGGTTGCTGGGAATTGAACTCAGGACCTCTGGAAGAGCAGTCAGTGTTTTTAATCTCTGAGCCATCTCTCCAGCACAGGATTTGCTGTATTCAGAAAATGCTCTCAATTTTGCCTTTTACATGCTGGCTCATTTATCTCGATTGTGATTGTATTACACAAAACCACTTTTATTTTTTTATTAGATATTTTCTTTATTTACATTTCAAATGTTATCCCCTTTCCTGGTTTCCACTCCAAAAATCCCCTATCCCCTTCCCCCTCCCCCTGTTCCCCAACCCACCCACTCCTACTTCCTTTACCTGGCATTCCTTTATACTGGGACATAGAACCTTCACAGGACCAAGGGCCTCTCCTCCCATTGATGACCAACTAGGCCATCCTCTGCTACATATGCAGCTAGAGACACAAGTCCCACCATGTGTTTTCTTTGATTGGTGGTTTAGTCCCAGGGAGCTCTGGGGGTAACTAGTTAGTTCATATTGTTGTTCCTCCTATGGGACTGCAGACCCCTTTGGCTCCTTGGGTACTTTCTCTACCTCCTTCATTGGGAACCCTGTGTTCTGTCCAATGGATAACTGTGAGCATCCACTTCTGTATTTGCCAGGCACTGGCAGAGCCTTGAAGGAGATAGCTGTATCAGGCTCCTGTCAGCAAAATCTTGCTAGCATCTGCCATAGTATCTGGGTTTGGTGGTTGTTTATGGGATGGATCCCAGGTAGGGCAGTCTCTGCGTGGTCATTCCTTCAGTCTATGCTCCGAACTTTGTAACTCCTTCCATGGGCATTTTGTTCCCCCTTCTAAGAAGGATTGAAATATCCACATTTTGGTCTTCCTTCTTCTTGAGTTACATGTGTTTTGCAAATTGTATCTTGGGTATTCTGAGCTTCTGGGCTAATACCCACTTATCAGTGAGTGCATATCATGTGTGTGCTTTTGTGATTGGGTTACCTCACTCAGGATATCCTCCAGATCCATCGATTTGTCTAAGAATTTCACGAATTCTTTGTTTTTAATAGCTGAGTAGTACTCCATTGTGTAAATGTTCCACATTTTCTGTGTTCATTCCTCTGTTGAGGGACATCTGGGTTCTTTCCAGCTTCTGACTATTATAAATAAGGCTGCTATGAACATAGTGGAACATTTGCCCATATTACAAGTTGGAACATTTTCTGAGTATATACCCAGGAGAGGTATTGCTGGATCTTTTGGTAGTACTATGTCCAATTTTCTGAGGAACTGCCAGACTGATTTCCAGAGTGGTTGTACCAGCTTGTAATCCCACCAGCAATGGAGGAGTGTTCCTCTTTCTCCACATCCTTGCCAGCATCTGCTGTTACCTGAGTTTTTGATCTTAGCCATTCTGACTGGTATGAGGTGGAATCTCAGGGTTGTTTTGATTTGCATTTCCCTGATGATTAAGAATGTTGAACATTTTTTTCAGGTACTTCTCAGCCATTTGGTATTCCCAGTTGAAAATTCTTTGTTTAGCTCTGTACCCCATTTTTAAAATAGGGTTATTTGGTTTTCTAGAATCCAACTTCTCGAGTTCTTTATATATATTGGATATTAGCTACCTATCGGATTTAGGATTGATAAAGATCTTTTCCCAGTCAGTTGGTTGCCTTTTTGTCTTATTGACAGTGTCCTTTGCCTTACAGAAGCTTTACAATTTTATGAGGTCCCATTTGTCCATTCTTGATCTTACAGCACAAGCCATTGGTGTACAGAACCCACTTCTGTTCTGTTTGTTTCCGTAGCTAGTTGTTTAAGAGTTTGGAGAAGTCATCCCTGCCCTGACTGAGTAGCAGTGTGGCCTTCAGGTACTAAAGTCCTAACAGTAGTTTATGTTGAACTGTAGCTTCATATTGAGCTTTTCTATCTAGCAAGACAAATGTGAATCTATCTACCAGGCTGTATCAACAGGGGATCACAATAAATCAGTATCTTGATTTTGATGGGTAGTTTTCAAGTTTTACTGTAAGACCTGCCTAGTGAGAACAGTGACAGCGAAGCCTCACTGCAGGTTACAGTTTTTCTTCTTGGAGTGAATACAGGCATATTCTGCGGTGTGGTGGTTAGGGTTAGGTGTCTATTTGCCTAGGTTAAGGGATACCTAGAACACTGGAGGGAAAGTATTAGTGGGAATGTTGGCTGTTCTAGAGGCTGGCATGTGGGGAAATGGCTACCTCTTTAGATGGACACTCACTGGGCAGGGAGCTTAGGCAGGACATGAACCCAGAGCAGCAGTGGATTCTCCTCTGGAGCAGGGATGTTCCTCCTGCTCTTGAGCTTTATAACCCCTTTGGACTCAAGTACTGCTAGCAGAGACTCCCAGCGTCTTGGGCCTTTGCACTGGACTGAAAGTTACACTGTCGGTTTTGCTGATTCTGAGGCCTTTGGAGTTGGATTGAGCAAGCCTGCAGCATCTTGGGGTCTCCAGTGTGCAGATGGCTGGCAATAGGATTTCCTAGTCTCCATAAGCACGTAAGTCAGTTCTACTAAACCCTCCTCAGTCTTAACAGAATTACATTTTGGTTCTGTCTCTGGGGAGCCAGAATTTATCTAGGAGTTATTATCCCCCCCCCCCACCAGTAGATGCTGTCCCTCCCCCAGCCCCCGCCACAACCCTAGTTAGTAAGTAGGATCCCCATATGGGGGCATTTCAAGCTTACCCCCTCCATTCTTCCATTCATTGGGGTGAATTTAATGTTTTCTTTCAGGGTTACTTATAGGTCATTTGGCTTTTCGGGTTGAGGAGAGGCAGTGTTCAAGAGTTTTCTATCATTAAGCTCAACACTGCATTAAAGACAGAGTGACAATTAGTGTTCTTTTGTGAAAGAGCTTTCTAAAGATATCTGAACCTTTCTTTATATTGCCCTAGGAAGATGGATTTTCTCCCAGCATGATTAACAAATGTAGATTGGATGGGCTAGCACATGGCATTTGGGAGGTGGAAGCAGGAGAGTTTAAAGCTCAAGGTCATTCTTGGCTATATGGAGTCCAGCCTCAGCTGCCTGAGACCCTTTCTTAAAAACAAGCAAGTTAAACCATAAATGCTGAGGAGGTGTACGGAATTCCTGATGGATAAACATGGGGACCTGAGTAGTTCCTCATTACCCACATAAAGCCAGGCTTGGAGACTAACCTCAAGTGTAGGCATGGATTCAGGCAGATCCAGGAAGCCCATTGGTTGTCTGCTATAGCCAAATCAGCCCCAGGTACAGTGGAAGACGATCCTTAGCACACCTTTAATCCCAGCACTGGGGAGGCAGAGGCAGGCAGATCTCTTGTAAACCCAAGGCTACCCTAGTCTACATAGTGAGTTCTAGGACAGCCAGGACTGCATAGTGAGACCCTGTCTCAAACAAACAAAAATGATGGGAAGACAAATAGCTAAGTCTTTGATAGTTGGTGGCAGGATATTTTTAAATCTTGTATTCTAAACTTTTTACACTGCAAAAATAGAGTGTTTAAACACTAAACAGTATTATTTTGGGGAAGCCAGAAACCTGGAAAATGAGTCTGCGGGATTTGTGTATTTACCAGCTAGAGGGAACAGTTTCTTCACGTGCTTTTTCTATATATTAGTTGATTCAAAGTATAGCAAACACTATATACTCTAAAAGTGTTGGGGTTTGCCTCCTCACAGAGATTGGTGTGGTGGAAATGTCCCCTAAAAGCTCATGTGTTTGGACACTGCATCCCAAGTTGGTGGTGCTGTTTGGCAAGGTCACAGGTCCTTGAACATTTAGGAGGTGGAGTCTTGCTGAGATCTGTCACTGGGATTGGGCTGTTTTTATGGTCTGACTCTACTTCCTGTTCTTACTCTGGTCCCCGTGTGTAGATGAAACATACTTTGACTGACTCCACCTTCCATGCTGTGATGTTCTCTGTTCCTCTGGGACGGTAAGCCAAAATCAACCGTTTTTCCCCCAAGTTGATTTTGCAGAAAGTAACCAACAAATGGGTTAAGAGATGCCAGAAGAACCCTGACTAGGAAAGCATTGGTCCAAGTGTACGTGGAAGGGCTTTCCAGGAGAGCCAACTCGTAGACCGGTTGTGTCACGTAGACCGTTGTGTCATGAAATAAAATGGCAGTTGACAGCTTGGGGTTCAGTATGGTTTTTAGCAAGAACTTGCCCTCGGGTTTGAACCTAGGTCTTTTGAAGCAGTAGTTGTTCTGTCTCTTGCAGAAGAAACCCTATGTTTGCAAACCATTTTTGTTACTTGGTTTAATATGGAGATAGGGGAGAAAGCTCCTTAGAACCCAGGAATTAGAATTGTCATGCTAAGTTGAGTCAATAATAAAGAGACAGGATACAATTATTTCACAAAAAGATATATTTCCATTCATAACTATTTACAGTTTCATATTCAAAGAATATCATATAACTGATACCTTCTTCCATGTTTCATGCTTTTCTTTTAAATGCCTCTATTTACATTTATCTGACAAGGAATTAAAACTAAGATGGTCAAATGCCATGATATTAAACAACCAGCAACATAGCTACATCTTAAGTTTGCTGATCAACATTAGCAATAGTTATCTTAATAATAAATTACCATTCATTTAAAAATCAGTAGTAATTTTAAACAATTCATAAATAAGTGTGCTCTGTGCAGTTTACACATTTACTATCCTGTGGATGTTAGCGGCTTGTATCCCATTGGATCTGCACATTATTATCAGACGACGAGCATGCCCAGTGCGACTGGAGAAGCTCCAGGGAGTGCCCCAAGGCCCTCCAGCTGGTTCTCACAGCTCGGCCTGCTTTCCTGAGGGAGGTTCCAGTTTCCGTGAGAGGGCCGTTAGGATCTGGTTGAACTTGTCATATCTCTCATTCTGGTTGACTTCGGCGCCCTTGCTGCCCCATAACAATCTCATCTGGAACTCAGTCCTTAAGATCTCAGTCATTTCTTCATCTGGTTGGAAATCTAACCAAGACAAAATGGGCAAGTTCAGTCCTTTCTGCCCCAAATTCAAAGGTAAACATGAATGTTTTAAAGAAGAGTTGAGATGGGCTCTGTCCTCTCTCTAAAAACACCACTTAAAGGAAGATGTAGGGCATTTTCCAGCTTCAAAGAACCCACAGTCAGCTCACTAAGCCCGTGTCCCTGTGGGCTTGTGGTGCTGTGAGGAGTCATGGTGACTGCGCCTCGTCTGCAGCTGTTTGTAACAGTGTGACTGATGCAGAATTTACCTGTCACATCATTCACCTACATACCACGTGACTCAACTATCTTAGCTGAAAAGTCTGACTTATGGTAGTAAATTTCTGTGGTCCTAGGCTACTTTCCTCATACTTCCAGGCAGCCAGGCTTACTGTCTGAGTAGAATTCCCAAGTCAGCCCAGCTTTGCTTTCTGCCAAATGACTTTTTAAGAATCAACAATGGGGACTATGGACATAACTCACGTAGCAGAATGTCTGCCTAGCACGCATGAAGCGCTGGGTTCACTCTCCAGCATAAATCAGGCTGGTGACATATACCTGTGATCCTGGCACTCAGGAGGTGGAGCAGGAGGATCAAGAAGTTCAAGGTCACCCCTTGGCTATACATCAAATTGAAGATCAGCTTTGAATCTATGAGACCCTGCCTCACAATCAGTATCACAGTTACTAAAAACAGTAGAGTTTTGTTTGGAAGTCATCCTCACAGGCTGCCTCTCTGAGCAAATCAGTTACTTTTCCTGAGTG
Organism: Mus caroli; assembly: GCF_978045245.1. Classification (NCBI taxonomy): domain Eukaryota; kingdom Metazoa; phylum Chordata; class Mammalia; order Rodentia; family Muridae; genus Mus; species Mus caroli. The sequence continues at coordinate 37,633,431 of NW_028227258.1, forward strand.
GTCCATCACACACTACACTTACGCACTGTGTGCTGAGATGCCTCTCTCTAAGCACCTTGGGAATCCCCACTTACTTAATGCAGCACAGCACAGCACAGCACAGCACACCCTGGGGCGAATGTATCACTCTGAAGAAGCTGCTTGCTTTTACTACAAAGCTTAAAGTTCCCTTTACACAGCACTTTCTAGTACGTGTGGACACTTGGAGCAAGAACACAATGATGAAAACGCCTTCCCAGGTACTAATGGTGGACAGTCTTCTTGATTCTGCCTTTTATTTATTCTGTCCCAGAGTAGAGCACAGGAGATACAGGACCCGGAGGTCATCTGGAATTTCAGGACACAGTCTGGGGATGAATTGGAGTAGTGAGAATGACCTAGACATATGAGAATTCCAGGTTGGAGAAGACAGCTCAGTCAGTGTTTGCTTTGTGAGCACAGAGGCCTGACTTCAATCTCCAGAGTACACATTAAAGGACTGCACGTACACAGTTGACAACAAGCTGCTGACAGAGGATTAATACCTAGAAGAACTCAAAAAACAGCGAAGACAAATAGCCCAACTTTAAAAATGTGCTATTGAGTTCTCAAAAGAGAGAAAAGTAGCTAAGAAACACCTTTAAAGGTATTCACCAGCCTTAGCAGTTAGGAAAATGCAAATTAAAACTACTTTAAGATTTCATCTTACCTCATTACCTTAGTCAGAGTGGCTAAGATCAAGAAAACTACAGATGCCGGCAAGGATGTGAGGAAAGGGGAACCACTTCACTGTTGGTGGAATTGTAAGCTGGAGCAGCCACTTTGAGATTAGTGTGATTAATGCTCACGCAGCATATGATCCACCTATGCCACTCCTTGGCATATACCCCAAGGACATGACACGCTACTACACAGATACATGTGTGCTCTGCACAGTAGCTAGGAAGTGGGAATAGACCTAAGTGTCCTTGGGCTGATGGATGCATAAGGAAAATGGTATATCTACACCATGGAATACTATTCAGCTGTGAAGAAAGTGAGATAATGAATTTTGTAGGAAACTGGATAGAACTAGAAGATACTTTTCTGAGGAGGGTAAACCAGATCCAGAAAGAATGCCTCCTGACAAGGGACCATGGTGGGTCATGTGGGGAGCTCTAGAGAGGAACAATAGGACACAGGGGCTATGAAGGGGGATGCTTTGCCCCCTCTCCCTCCACTGCTACCAGCTTTAAAACAAAAACAACCCCCCCACACACACACCAAGGATGACTGAAAAAAACTATAAACATATTTTGTATTTACTTAGAGTGTGTGTGCACACGCACGTGTGAGTGTGTATATGTATATGTGTGTATATATGCACACATATATTTAATTTAAATCAAGTTGTGCCACTTAGGGTGATAATATTCCCTCCCAAATGCCATAGTCATAATCAATCTAAGAGAAACTTCAATGCCAGGCAGAGGAACCCTCTCTTGCAATCTTGGTCAAAGGGGTTCAAGAGACTCCCAGAACTTGAAGGTAAGACCCTATTGCTGGATGAATGGAGCTGGAAGTGACCTACAAGCCTCCTCTATGAGGACTAGCTCTCCTAGCATCTGTAGATGCTCTACAGGATACCAAGTCCTGCTCAGCTTTAAAGCCTGTGAGCCACAACTATGACTATCATAGCAAGGTATTTCTCAGGGTGCCAGAGTGGCACTTATATCTTGGGGGTAACCAACAGCCATCTACTTGGATCAAAGGCACACTCATAGGAGGGAATTTGTGCCTAGTACTGTAAACCTAGTCAAATACCTGTGGTTGATGAGGTCACGGGAGAGCCTTCTACACCACTCGTCTACACCAGTGTAATTCCCGACTGCACTCTAAGGATCTACCCATACATCCACAGAGAGCTACAGCTCTCGCCACTTATCAAAGCAGCAGATAATGACCATCAATGAAAATCCGCAACGGTCAGAATGCAGAGAACAGTTTACTGTGGGCTGCCTGTCTCCCACCAGCTGGTACATCTACAATCCAGTCTCTACACCTAAGGCTCAGGGAACATCAAGGAAGAAAGTGGGTGTGGAAAGACTAAGGGCCAGAGGACCACGATACATGCTATGAGGTACTGCATATGATAGAAAGTTGAACCCATGAAATCTCAGAAATATGGTCACCTAAACAAGACCTGTACAGTGGCAACACCAGCTGACATTCCAGAGAGGATGGAGCAAGTTTTATAAGGCGCCACCCCTAGATGAAGTGCTATAGAAATTAATGGCTGCTAAGAGAAGAGTCTGTCTCCTCTAGGGACCCAATCCTGGTTGGTCATCCCTTGACATACACACATATGAACAACACGAAATTGACTCAGTAGGTCATATTTGCAGATACATGTTTGTGTGTATATATATATGTAACAATAATTAAAGTGATCTACATAGGGAGACACAGGAGGTGAAAGTGTGTATGGTAGAAATTACATAAATACAGTACACATGTACAACATTCTCAATAACTGATTTTTTAAGCTGGTCTTGGTTGCCTGAGAGGTGGCTCGCAGTTAAGAATGAGTACTGCTGTCGTAGGACCTGAGTTTGGCTGCTAGGACCTATGTCAGGTGGCTACAGCTGCCTACAGCTCGCTCAACAGTGTGATCCCTCTGGCCTCCCTGTGCACCTTCTCTCATGTTGTATACATGCCTACATAGAAACACACACACACATATAAAATGTATATATGTATATATTTAAAATTTCTATTTCTCAAGACAAGAGTTTCTCTGTGTAGACTTGGCTGCCTTGAAATTCACTCTGTAGACTAGGCTGGCCTCAAACTCACAGAGATCCAACTGCTTCTGCCTCTCAAGTACTGAGATTAAAGGTGTGTGCCATCACTGCTTAGCTTGAAAAATATAGTATTTTTAAAGTGAGGCATAGATGATATGTACCTCTAATCCCCACACTGGATGGAGAGACAGGTAGAAGGGTCCCTGGGACTTGTTGGCCAGCCAGCCTAGCCTCCAAGGTAAGTTCCAGTGAGAGATGCTGACTCAAAGAGATGTATGGTGCCTGAAGAAAGACATCTGAAGTTGACCTCGAGCTGCACACACTTATGCACACACGCCACAGTGAAACCCATTTCTTTGTATGCTCTTACACATTATCAAATGAGCAATGGCGTAGGAAATGTAGTGTCTACACCTTAATCCTTTCTGGTGGCCATTTTTCTGACCGAGGGCATCCATCCCCTTTCTTTTCTTCTTCCTAATCCCTGTGCAGAGAAGATTGCAGGAGCAAGTCCCTACCTGCCAGGATCCGCTCAGCATTCATCCTGTAGCTTTCAGAAGCCTCAGCCATGAACCTAGCTGTTGCCAAGTGATTCAGCAGAATTTCACAGCTCTCGTCATTGTTTTCCCACATGTCGGTCCCTTCAAAAGTGACAGCCTGGCGTTCCATTAAGGTCACCAGTGGCATCAGCAGAGGGACTGACACATTGCTTGCTGGGACATATGTAGACTCTGAGGAATGAGGAAGAAAGTTCCAGATCATGTTTTATTGGCAGTCAGTCACAGACCCTCTAAGTGGTCATCTGGGTTCCCTGACACACTGCAGAGCTATATGAGCAGGGCCACTGTGTGAGCCATCAACAGCCTTGCAGGTGACAGAGGCTTAGCATGTGCCCCATTAAAGCTCCGACACACAGAACAGGAACCGCTAACCCAGGAGAGACGTAAGGAGCCCGACATTCACCCTGCCCTCCTGTGCTCACCTCTGCCTTCATGCAGGATTTTGCTAAAGGGCTTCAACTGCTTTTCATAGAGGATGGCTGTCTGCGTGTAGTGGTGCCTCAGAGCAGTCCATGTTTTCTCTAACCTTGTGATCTGCAAGAAGGAAAGGTTATTGTTTCAGAAAGGCTCTTTTTTTTAAAAAGAAAACAACAACAACAACAAAAAAACCTCTCTGCTTAAGTTTGGAACAGGTGACAGATGAGCAAGAAGCTGTCAGAGCAGCTGTGAGGGAGAGGAGGCACAGCCCTACCCTAGTCTACACTGTGAGGGAGAGGAGGCGCAGCCCTAGTCTACACTGTGAGGGAGAGGAGGCGCAGCCCTACCCTAGTCTACACTGTGAGGGAGAGGAGGCGCAGCCCTACCCTAGTCTACACTGTGAGGGAGAAGAGGCGCAGCCTCTACCTTAGTCTACACTGTGAGGGAAAAGAGGCGCAGCCTCTACCTTAGTCTACACTGCCCTGATGACCCATCCCACAATGCTTCGTGTGTGTTTCTATACATACTTAAAAAAAAAAATAAATGCCTAAAAGTAACTATCTCATTGTAGTTATTTCATGTGTAGGTCAGGCTAGTGACATCACACGGTTCTCCAAGAAATTTCTGGTAAGGGCCCTTAATCTGTTCAGCATCTTGCATTTAAGGTGGTCATTCTTTGTTGTGTGTTGTTTGTTTTTAATGAAGAAAAGTATGTGCCACGTATGCTCTGACTTCCAGGACGTATGACTGCAGCTGTATCCCTCTGTGGGAAGGGTGGCTATTTATGAGCACCTGGCAGGATTTCGGAGCTAATCTGTGTGTAGGTAACAGCCAAGATAAAAGACCCAGCAGTGTAGATGCTGCTGGCCGAACCTGGCTTGACTGACTGACTCTACCACTCAAAGTTCTTTAAGCACCTACATGAGGGAAAGCGGACCTGAGCAGTAGAGACAGCGGACCTCACTTCCTTCACAGTGGAGGCCCATTGTGTTTGACAGTCTTCTGAAAGCGTGCAGCATCCGCCAGTGCACACAAAGGCAGAGACCCTGCCTGAGATATTCTAGCCGAGGAGCTACAGCATCAGTGAGACGGCGAGACAACTTCCTAAATGAAGTACCTTGGGGAAGATGCTTTGAGACAAATTGAGTCTAGCACAGAGGTTCTCAACCTTCCTCATGCTACAATGCCCTGTAATACAGTTCCTCCTGTCACAGTGACCCCCCAAACCATAAAATGTCACTTCATAACTATTACTTTGCTATTGTTACAGATTGTAATGTACATGTCTGATATGTAACATGTCTGGCATGTGACCCCTTTGACACCCAAAGAAGTCAGGACCCACAGATTGAGGACCGCTGGTCTAGGGAATCTCTGATACAAGTTCCTTAAATGCCTCGGTTTCCCGACTTATTACCCCAACTAGCCACATCCCTGCTGACCCAAGTGGATGCAGCCTCTGTCATACCACAGACTCCAGCATGGTGTCTTGCCCTGACTGGTTCTTCAGGAATACTGCTTGTTAGCAGTGAAGCTAACTCTTGTTATTTTGCATCAAAGATGAGAGATTGAACTATGATCAATTACCAGTGTTTTTAGAAACAGAATCAAAGCGCTAAGGACAGTGCTCTCGGTTGCCTGTCCCCGGCGTGGCTTTCACTAACATTTAGTTTATCTTTAGAAGTTGGCCAGAGCAGTCAGATGTGCATGGTGGAGACATATAGAACTCTTTGACGAGTGTTGAATGCATGCTTGTGTGGGAGGCTGCACAAAGCCAGCATCTCACCTGAGGCATCTCCAGGGCTTTCATGATGGCTGAGAAAGCATAGAGGTCTCCCATGGCGTCCTTCAGTTCCACCGCCACCTGGATGATCTTATTGAGGGTACCCGCTCGGTTCTCCAGTGTGCCTGTGCAGCCCAGAATGTCCACAGCAATGCCAATGGCCATGGTGTTGTGCCTAAGTAGGAGAAGACCAAAGGGTCAGGCTCGGATCGACAAGATGAGGAGAAAATGGCTTTAATCATCCAGAAGGGCTATTTGTGTGCCACTGGCTGGGAGCCAGTTTGGAAAGCTGATCTCAATAAAGTCCATCTAACACCAGGTAAAGAATGCACCACGAACAGAACCAGGCTCAACCATGGACATGGGAGCATGAGGTGGACCAGCAGGGCAGGAGGACCTCAGAGGTACGTGTTCTCTCTCTTACCATGAGAGGCACGAGGAGATACCAGGTTTCCCAACATACAGGGGATGCTACCTCTGAGGAAGACTGGAGCTCCACTTAGTGGGAATAGAAAAGGAGAGACAGGGGTGAGTGGGAGAGAGCGACATAGACTGGGAGGGGGGATAGGGAGAATATGAACTTGATTCAAGATGTCACCGGTATCGGAACAAGAGAAGAGAGGAGGCAAGAAGAGTGTTCTGCAGCCCCAACACAGGCGCCCGAGAGACTGAAGAGGTAAACAAAGACTGACAGACAGGCAGGAATTTGCTGTAAGGTCAGACCCCAATAAAACAGAGGATCTACTCCCCCACCCCCAATTCTCCTTTTTTCCTCACCCAAAATTGCAAGGGTCACACTCAAGAGCCTTAAGGCAGGAAACATGGTGACTTTTCTGCACATAACAATGGGACCCTATGTGCAGGGTCTGTCTTGGCAGGAAGCTCAGACAGTGACCAGTTCCTTCCCCATCTGAACCCAGGAATTTACTGCACTGGGCTAAAATTGTCTTAGTCTTCCAGGCTACTATGCAAGAACTGGAAGTAAAATTGTAGCTATGATTCCTAATTGTAGCTATCACGCCTTGCCTTTGAAGCTCCAGGGTCATACTCTCTGAAAGCTCATCGCTGGGGCTGTTGTTCCCCACTGTGTTCTCACCCTTATTCAGCAGAGGTGGTAGTGACTCAGAGCTCGCCTAGTCTTCCCAATTCTCCTAATACCTGTTAACTGAGTTATGGGCTCTGGTGTCTTTAAATGTCGTGTGTGTGTGTGTGTGTGTGTGTGTGTGTGTGTGTGTGTGGAGTACTCACTTGCAAAGCAGGGACAAGGTTTGTAAAATACAGACTGTGGACACAAAAATAACTTATCACCTCTATCTATATTTGTAAGCCCCAACCCCCACCTCCTTCCCTCTCTTTCTTTCTCTCATCCCCCTCTCCAAGGCACTGGGGACTGAACCCAGGGCCTTGTACATCCAAAGCAAGCCCTCTACACCTGACTTCTGTCCCTAGCCCATCTTAATCTTTAACTTTGAGTCAAGGTCTCATCAATTTGCCTCCTCAGTTACTGAACTTGTGGTCCTCCTGCCTCAGTCTCCTGAATAAGCTATAAGTGACAGGCTTGTCCCCATGAGACCTGGCCACCTTAACTCACTTTGTCTGTCCCATTTCTTTCCTTCTCTCCCAACTATGTCCCATTCCTGATTTCTTGTCTTTCTAACCAATGGATCCAACCAGATTCCCAGATAAACTTGGAATATTTGTTGGAAGAGTTCTCTCTCTTAGTAAAAGTATTAACAATGTTAATTCAGCCCTACACCCCAGGTGTTTCAACTAACAAGGAACCGATTCCCCCTGCTTTGTTCTTGTGGTGTGCCATCAGTGGCTAACTGGCTAATGACAATCACTTGCTCAGCATCTGCTGGGGACTTTCTGGTGCTGTGTGGGGCTGACTCAGTCTGTGGCTTACGTGTCAGTGGCCACAGCTAGCCATATCCACCTCTTATCAGATGAATGCTTCCAGCTTAGCCTGCTTTGGAATGAGGTAGTAAATTAGACATCAGGGGTAGTCAGTGTTTGATTCCAGAACAAGGAAATGAAGTCACTGTTCAATTCAGGGCACCTAAGACCTTGGCCTTTACTTAGTTAACACACTGTAACTAGTCAAACTATCCTCCAGGCTCTGTGAGTAGATCCCACAGTCAGAGAGAGATAGAAACAAATGAGGGTGCAAGAGTCTAGGCAAGCAGCAAAAAGGGAGGGATCGTGACCGAGCTGAAGTCAGAAGACGAGCAAGAGCGAGGCTGGCCAGGGCTTCGGCCCAGAGCTCAGGCCCCAGCGCACCTCTAGGTGCCAGGAAGAAAGGGTGTCTGGAGAGTCCAGACTGCACTGCGTCTACTCGGAACGCGGAAGTGAGGGCGACCACTCCACCCAGACAACCGCAGGGGAGGAGGCTCAAGTGAGAAGTCTTGCCAGGAAGATCAGGTGGCTCAGAAGTCAGACATGAAATTCCCCAAAGCTTGCCTGAACAAAGTTAGGGGTTCATTTTCTAACACATCTGTCCTCCCCCCTGGCCACCCCCCAGCCTCCGCCTCACTCCCTCAAAGCCATTTGTTTTGTGTTGTTTTTATTTGTTATGACCATGTCTCCATATGTAGCCTAGGCTAGACTCCCTGCATATATGACATAGACTCCCTGCACATGACATAGACTCCCTGTATATATGACATAGACTCCCTGTATATATGACATAGACTCCCTGCATATATGACAGACTCCCTGCATATATGACATAGACTCCCTGCATATATGACATAGACTCCCTGCATATATGACATAGACTCCCTGTATATATGACATAGACTCCCTGTATATATGACATAGACTCCCTGTATATGACAGACTGGCCTGGAAATTGTGATCCTCCTTCCCGCGGCTTTACCAGTGCTGGAGTTACAGACAATGCCACCCCACACTCAGATTTGTAAAGTTGTGTGGAATGCAGCCTTTATTCCCAGAGGCCAACAGCTGCTTGCACAAGTGGGTATTAACACTTAAATTTAAAAATTTTTCTCTCTCCGTTCCCGTTGCCACCCATGTACAGTAGCCACAACAGTCAGTGGTTTGAGCACATTCCTGCACCATAGAAAACTCAACTGGCCAGGGCTGTACCCAAGAATATCATGGAAGCTAAAACAGTCAGGGTGACCGGGAGATAATTTGCACACTAGTGAGAATGAGAGGGAGAGGGAAAGGGAAAGAGAGAGGGATAGAGGGAGGGAGGGAGGGAGGGAGGGAGGGGAAAAGAGGTCAGCTTTTGTTTTAATATGAAAATCAAGTCTTGTGTTTCTTGTATTAAAAGTGTGTCTCATCTCTAAAGATCCATGTTCAAGGGCATGCTTTGGCTTTGTTTCATGGTTTATTTATTGTTTGCGAAAAGGCTTTATTTATAGCCTGGGCTGGACTTAATCATCCTGCTCCAGCCCCCAAGTCCTGAGGTGACAGATACCCGTGTGTTTTAATGAACACCTAGTGTGGCGGTGAGAGAATCTAGAATCAGCCGGTAGATGGGCCCCTGGGGACTTTATTAGCTGAGGTAGGAAGACAGGGCCCTGTAGGCAGCAGCACTCCCCAGCTGGGACCCTGCTAAGTGCACGGAGCAAAAGCTTGCATTCCTGACTGAGGACACAGTGTGACCACATCCTTCACGTTCCTGCTGTCTTGGCTTCCCCACCATGAGGGGCTGTGAACTGAGATAAACCCTTTCTTGGGATGCTTTTGCCAGGGTGACTTAGTGCAGCGACAAGGAAAGACACTAAGTACCCAGGGGCTGCAGCGTTTCTGGAAAATGGCAGTGTGGTTTCAGAACCCGGGGAACCCCAGTCCTCTGGTCCATCCCTTAAAGAAAGAGGTCAGAATCTGTTCTCCTCTGTCTTTCCAGATCCTAATTCATCAGGAGGTCTTAAGCTCAGAGACACTGTGAGATGCTCCTGAGGGGAGGAAGGCAGCAGGAGGTGCAGCGTTCTGGCTGCAGCCACGCCAGCCACGGCTTCAAACAAGGCCACCCTCCAGCCACTGTTTGGGAATGGGGCAAGGGAGGTGTGATGTCCCAGACATAGCTCAGGCTTGAGGAGAGTCACAGTCGGATGCTGCTCCTCTCTCTCCTCCCCCCTATCCTGCTGCACGGATACCTGCAAGGAGCCGTCACTGTGGGGAACGTAGAGACAGCATGCTCACCTCTCGATGATGTCCAGGCGCAGCTGGCGTCCATGAGGTAAGGTAATGAGCTCCAGTCCAGAGCTCACGCCCATGCTCCTCTTCCTGTCTTCAGAGACTTCAAGTATCCTAGCGACCTGTCCAGAGCCGAGGAGAGAGGAAGGTGCTAGATCAGGAAGTGTGTTGGCCCGTGTTCATTTAGTGCGAGGAAAGAAAGAACTACAGTACCTGCGAACTGCGGCTGAGGATGCAATGTGTCTGGATTTCTTTGAGTGACAGCATGCGAAATGTTTCTTATATATGATATTTGAAGATCTTAATATACATCATAAACTATAAAACTGGGTGAGGGGCTGGGGAAAATAGTTTGGTCTATGCATTGCTGGCTGTGTGAGCATGAGAACTGGAATTTGATTCCTAATGCCCAGGTAAAAAGACAGGCATGGTTGTGTGGGCTCCTAATTATCAGTGCTGAGGAGCAGAGATAGGTGGATCCCCGGGGCTCTCGAGCCAGCCCTAGTGACAAGCTCCAGGTCCTCAGGACACCTGAGGGGTTGTCCTCTCACCTCCACATGAGGTGTACTATCTCATACATGAACAAGAACACACACACACACACACGTTTAGTGGGCAAAGGACTGACGGAACTCCTAAACGGCCTGCACAGCCTACAGACTTGGTACGCATTCAAGCCCAGCCAGGGAACTTATCATTTAGTCAGCTCTGGCCTGACACAGGCTGGATTCTGGCAAGACGTTTTGCTGCCAACAAGAAGGCTGTGTGTGTGTGTGTGTGTGTGTGTGTGTGTGTGTAGCCCACCAGGCTCTTCAGTGGAAAAGCAGAGTGTCGTCCAAGCTCCCCTCAGCTGTGTGTGTGTGTGAGAGTGTGTGGAGGCTGTGTGTGTGTGTGTGAAGCCCACCAGGCTCTTCAGTGGAAAAGCAGAGTGTCGTCCAAGCTCCCCTCTGCTCTGAGCCTTACCATTCATGCTCTCACTTAACAGCCACGGCTGGCTGCTATTGCCCTTAATTACGTCTCTCCTGGGTGCAGTAAGTGTACCTTACGGCTGGAAGCCATTAAAAACATATGTGGTGATTGGAAACCACTCCCACGGCTTCTCCACAGAGGTTTCCCTGAAAGAAAATCTTCCTTCCTTCAAGTCAGCTCTCACTGCAATCCAATTCTTTGTTTTTCTCTTCATTGATTAAATTCGTTCTTCCGGTTTCTTACAGTGTGATTTTTTTTTTCTTTTTTACCATCTCATTTCTAACGTGCATAACCACATTTGAATGGAACTGGCTGTCAGACCTGACTGCTTCTTAGTCTACAGCACACTGAAAGGTTACAGCGGAGTCAGCTGCATCTCTAAACTGAGGCCATGCTAGCTCACTGACATACTGCAGTGTGACCCTGGGAGTCAGGGGTCTAACCAAGTCTGGACACGTGGCAGGCACCAGATGCTCTGTGCTTCCTGTGGTGGGCTGTCTTCTACCCTAACTATGCCAGGCAGTGCAGAGATCTTCATAATATGTCACACACAAAAAGATCAGGAAGTTCAGCAGTTATTAAACCTGACCTGAAACTTCCATAGCTGAGCAAGACAACCCCTGTCAGCCCTGGGGGATGAGCTGAGGACATGGCTGTCCAGTGGTGGCGCCCAGGACAGGATGCGGGATTCATTCTAGGCTCACCACTACAGGTACGACTCACCTTTCTCAAGAGCTTTGCTAAGGATTCAAATGACTGTTTGAGAGTACAAGCTGTGAGTCATTGGCCATGTGGAGGGGGCAATTCTGGCCAGATGTCAGGAAAGAGGTCCACCTTGACCATGGCAAGGCATTCCATACATCTCACATGTTTAGTCCATCATCCTGCCAGAGATTCTAAGCCCTGTTCCTCTTTGACACGCACTGCAGCCCACACCCTCTGCGTAGTAAGCCTCAAAGGCTCACCACTGACACACTTTTCTTCTGGAAGCACTAATAGGCATTCTGAGAGCAAGAAGCCCCTGGTCAGAATTAAGTGTCAATCACCCATCATCAGGTCCCTTTCCTGAGCTACACATACTTTCCAGGGCTGGGCTGGAAGACTACGGGATGTTGAGCCAACCCTGGGGTCAAAGCTAAGTCCGCTGGGGATTCTAGGAGGAGGGTGTGCTCACTGTGGCAGAACAGGGTGGCAGGAATGCCCTAAGGCAAGACACTCTAAGTCCCACTTGCCACCACTCTGTGGACCCATTCTTCTATGTTCAAGACCCCTGTGGTGTCCTGAGGACCCCTGAGGCCTGGCCCTCCTCTCAGCTACCTAGAGTCCTAAAATGCAATCAGACTGCCAGGTCCAATCACTAGGTGTTCTGGCTCTGCTGTCCCCAGCACAGAGGACTCAGACCTGAGCCCACAGGCACATGAGTTTGTTGCCCTAGCTTAATAGTAAAGTGCTATAACAGCAAGATCCTGTGTGAGCCCAGATGCAGAAACTTGCAACACTGAGGACAACACTCAGGTCCATCCCAGCCCACCCCAAGTTCCTCTTCTTTGTTCCAGAAATGAATCCCATTTAGACCAACCCCTGTCCCCATAGCTTGTAATAGCACATGTGCCTCCAAGCCTGCAAGACACGTTCTGCAATCACCTTGCCAACTGCTCAGCCTTCCAAAGTCATCTCGGGTTGGCCATGATCTCTAGCTTCAAGCCCTTGCTCAAGCCTAGGGAGTCCAGCCACTCCTGCTAGAGCATTTCCTGGCCATGCTGTGGACCAAGTTCCTGTATCACATCTCCTCTCATCCCATTCCCTCCAAACAGTAGGTCCGTCCAGGATAGACATGCCAGTGAGCCGGGCACGCAGCTGGTGCTCAATCAAGGTTGAACACGTAACACTCATCAACACTTCATGCTTTACTCTGCACCAGGCCAAGTGCCAGGCTTCAGATATATTATCTCAGTCTTTACTGACCATCTGGGTAGGGAGTGTTCCATTCCACAAATGGAGAGAGAACGTGGGCCATGCAGCTGTTAATGGACGATGGTGGGATTTGGACTCATCCCTAAAGGCCACGTGGGAGACTTCACTTCCACATTCAAAGACAGTAGGTGGCAGAGTGGCTGTGCTCCACCAGGACAAGTGAGGCACAAGCAGTGTCCACCTGTGGGTGGCACGGGCCCTGAGCTGGGGTGCTGGACACTGATGGGCTGCAGCTTCCGGTGTGCTCAGAACCACCCACTGTCCTGATGCCCTGAATAAGCAGCTGTTCCTGAACCATGTGCTATGGGCACAGGGCCCCAGATGCTGCTCTGTGCCTGCTTCTGCCTCCTACTTGGCTCCATTTCATTGATTTACAGTGGGAAAGAGTTTTCCTGTTGGAGACACTGGCACAGCCTGGTAGCAGTTCTGGGAGAAGATCAAGGCACGGGTGGTAGAGGGAAGACTGCAGACAGCTGAACAGAGCCTTGCCCGTGAGGCTAGGCTGCACAGAGTCGAGGCTACCTTCTCCCTGCTTGCTCGGGACTCCCAAGCAACCTGTCTTTCAATGGAACCTGAAGACAGATCCAGGGAGGAGGCCCAGGCGAAGGACAAAATGCTCAGGGCAGGAAATGCAGGAGGAGGGCTGCATACTTGTCAAATGACATCAGACTCGGGCTCTCTTCTAAAGGATGTCAACGGCAGTGGGAAGCTTCCAGACCTGTAAGGAGTGGGCAGGCAGCTTCCCTTTCTCTCCTAAACTCTCAAGCCCTCATAGACAGCCAAGGGGCCACTGCCCCCCAGAAAAGGAGCTCTTCTGCAACTGCAGACCCCTGTGTGTACAAAGAGTTCCCTCCTGAGGCTTGTGGGTGGGCGGGCTCACACTCGGTGTGAATCTCACTCACCTCAGGCCTACTGGCATGGTGCTGAATGCTCAGACCCAGGGCCCAGCCTGACTGGCTTGCTGGGACAGGAACTCTCAGTCCTCTCTTGACAATAGGTACGGATTTAACATGGCAAATTCTCTGCCTGCCTGTGTGTTCTGCACAAGGCTGTCCAGCCAGCAGAGTAACAAGTCCTGTTCTTTCCCTTGGAGCCTGCTTAGCAGGGACATGCCCTCCTTCTTCTACAAGCAGGGGTGACACCCTCGGCCACAGGCTCTGACCTACACTGGTCATCTAGTTAGCCTTCCAGTCCTGGAGTCAGGAAAAGAGCTCTTTCTACTGAGGTTATTCGGTGACCCTCCAGTTCATCCTGGAAGTCTTTTTTCAGTCCCCAACCCCCCTGGGGTATGGCTAGGAGATTAGATTTACAGCCAGGATTCCTGACACAGGAAGGAAAATGCAGCTTTTGAATAAATCTAACCTTTAAAACTCGTGGCCTTCTCTGAGCTGAATGAAACAGGGCTTTAGATTTCACTGAGGTTTTATCTATCACTCAAATGCCCACGTATCAACTGCTATATACCAGGAAGGTGGGCTAAGCCCAAGATGCCCGTTGTCTAAGGGATACCAAGAGCTTATATACACAGATCACCTGCTCCTGAAGCAAATGCCCCTATTAAAAATGAGAATGGGGTTGGAGAGATGGCTCAGCAGTTAAGAGCACTGGCTGCTATTCCAGAGGTCCTGAGTTCAATTCCCAGCAACCACATGGTGGCTCACAACCATCTGGAGTAGAATCTGATGCCCTCTTCTGCTGTGCATGAAAACAACACTCATATACATAAAATAAATAAATAAATCTTTAAGGAAAAAAAACCCAAAATGATAAGAATGTACATAGATATGGAATGAGAGTCAGGCTTGGAATTGTATCTATGTATAACAAACAGTTTTGTTCTCAAATGCTAATAAGCCTGATATTCCACATCCCAAGCATTGTCAGCGGTGAGCATTAGGGAAGCGGGAGTTTCTAAAATTAGCTTTTACTCTTCTATTTTATTTTATGTGTATGTGTGTTTTGCCTGCATGTATGTCTATGAAATGCATGTGTGGGTGGTGCCAAAGACACCAGAAAGGGGTATTAGATGCCCTGGACCTGGAGTTATAGATGGTTGAAAGCTGCCATGTAGGTACTGAGAATCAAGCTGGGGTCCTGTGAAAGAGCAGCCAGTGCTCTTAACCACTGAGCCATTCCTCTAGCCTGAGTTTTGAGATATTTTAAATTCATTGTATGTGTGTGTATGTGTGTGTATGTGTATGTGTGTATATATGTATATATGTCACAATGTGTGTACAGTCAGAGGATAACTTGCAGAGGCTGGGCCCTCTTTCAACCATATGGGTTCTGGGGAATGGATTCAGGTTTTGGCTTGTCAGCCAGCTGTATATACTCGATAAGCCATCTCACTGACCCCAGAAACTTTATTTTGTCAGATTTTATCTTTTCTTCTAATCTGCATCTTACAATTTTTTTAACTTGAACAATTTAAAAAAAAAATCAAGTTGAAGATGATTATCATAAAGATCATATCAGAAACTAAATAAATATACCATGTGTATGAGTATAATGTATAATAGAATAAAATAGCAAGGGCCCTGCCACTCCAGCAGCCAGGCTTTCTGTGATCCTCCTTCGCCCCCAACTGTTCCAGTTCTGACAGGGCTGAGGGGAGTTCTTAACTAAGGAGGTAGGAGGAGGAGTCACAGAGGTGCTTATCTTTAGCAGGTTGGGTTCAGGGGCAGGTCTTCCCTCCCTCTGTCCTAGGTGAAGTTTACCAGTTTCCTGCTGGGCAAAGGTTGCTCTGACTGGTGGTTCCCACCCTGCAAATAAATCCCACACCTGCGTTACTGTCTGGCTTTTTCCCCTATGACGAAGTATCGACCCAGCAAGGTGCGGTGTGGCCAGGCAGACGTCCTTAAAAGTAATGGAAGCGGACAGCCACAGAACACTAACCTTGCAGTCCACGCTCAGCATGTGCTGCGCAATGACCCTGGCATCGTGGTTGGTGAACAGTTCTTTCGCGTGCTTCAGCATGGCCGTTTCCAGGGGCTTGTTCTCTGGAGGAAGAAGCTTGGACTCAAAGTCATTGGGTCTGAATGACGACACGGTCTCCATGAGAGGTGGCACAAACTTGGTCTTGTCCTCCTGACCCTCATCCGTCTGCGCTGCCAGTGGATCCCAATGTCTCGCTTGGTCATCCCCGTCAAGGATCATGTAGTTGATGCCAGAGTTCCGGGGACCCGATGGCCCATTCTGTTTGGCTGTCAGCAGCATCTCGTGGCTGTCGTGGGCTTGTGTGGGAAGCTTGGCTCCCCTGTCACAGCCCACAGCAAAAGCAGGGTTCAGTTCACAGTAGTTGGCCTCTGAGTTGAGCCAGGGAGATGGAGAGGGGGGAGCCTTGAGGAAGGGCACCTTGCAGGGCTTTGGGGGTGGCTTGGGGCACAGCTGGCTGTCTGATCCCCGAAGCGCCTCCCCTGTCCTAGCATCTGAAGAGAACCTTCGTACCAGTGCAGGACTCAGAGTGGGCTCGCTGCCAGTCCTGAACACGGGAGAGTTGGGGCAAGGGCTTGTGTCCATACTCGGAGACTGGGGGGGCAGCTTGCAGCCTGTGGAGGAGAAAAGAAGGTCAGAGAAAGCTCAGTTGTCTGGAGGACAGAAAACAAAATGGGAGTAACCGCTCCCAGCTCTCACCCTATGCCCTTGGGTTCTCCTCTTTGCCACAAAAGAAAACACTGTGACTTTCTCACATCAGGTCTGGTTTGTGGCAGTCGAGAACACTGTGAAGGCGTCCCTGGCTCCACCTCACTCTAGAGGTGACTCTAAATCCCAGGGGCGGGCTCTAACACCATTTTATGGTCATAGCAGGTTGGGACAGTCAGAACAGGGAAACACGTCTTGGGCAGTGAACAGCACAATCCCGCCAGAAGAAACAGAAACCTTCAGCCACATAGCATGAAGGGCTCTGAGTCACAAAGTCAGGGTGGATCTCAGGCAGCACTAAAGAGAGAGCAAGAGATGCAAGGAAGATAGACAGACACACGGAGATAAGCCAAACAAACATTTTACAAAGGAGCACTGGGGAAAGTCACTTTGTGGCCCTGTGGAAGGTTATTTATTAAAAGAAATGAAAAATCCTCCCACTGGCACTAAATGCTTACAGAGTTCCCAAGTTCCATGCCCCACCACTCTTCTGGCCATGGACAGAACACAGAGAAACAGCAAGGTGTCTGTGGACAGCCGCTCCGTTAGCAGCCCCCAGACTATCTGAGCCACTGGTGGGGCAGGGGGCAGCTAAGGAGTGAGTTCTGCTATCACAATGACCACCACATATCAACAGGGCTTGCAATGTAAAATCCTGGGTACAAAGGCTAGGTGACCCTCTTACTCAGTACTTTAACTCCTCAGTTTCCACAGCTGCAAAATGGGAATAACTGTGCCCACTTTGAAGGCTGCTTATGAGACTTAAATGTTTGGATGCATAAAGTATTAAGCTTAGTGTACCATAACCAAACAGTTCCGCCAACCTCCCTGCCAGGCTGAGGATATGGGATCTTCACACCCCGTGGCTTGTTTGAGGCAGAAAAAGTTTGAGGACCCCCCAGGGTCACACCACCACCTTCTTGCCTGACACTCCCCGACACCTACCTATCGGCAGGTGACTCTCCGACTGGTGAGCTTTGAGGGTTAAGGCCTTCCTGTCTTGCACGTGATCCAGGCAGGCAGGCTGGCTGCCACTCTTCTCTTTATTCCTGAAGCCAGAGAGACCAGGCAGAATCGTGTTATTAAGTAGTAAAACCCTCCTTCAGGCTACGTCACTCACTCACGGAAAGTTAAGAAAAGAAAACTCCCGGAATGAACGCAGCAGCAGCAGCAGCAGCGCATACGCTCACAGTAAAGGAAAGGCCGCAGAGGAGGAGCAACTGAACTGACTGGGTGTGCCAGAGTCCCCAGGGCCAGAGCAGCTGAGTCCTAGGCTGTTTCCTCAGCCCTTCCATCCTGTTGAAAAGACCGTGCTGAATGGGTCACCATCCTCTGGGGAGTAGTGGGAAGGCATCTGATGAACTGGAATGTGTATACTTCTTAAAAAAAAAAAAAAAAAAAAACTTTAAATGATTCTCACTCCCTGGGGGAATGGCTTATTTAACTAACACGACTTTTCCACAATGGATCAATGTCAACTGGGAGGAAGCTGGGGGTCACTTTCTATCTCTATGTACAGATTAGCGCTGCACAGGTCAGAGGTGGCGGTCATCCCTATCTTCCTGGCTGGGCTTGGGGCACACCCACAGGTGATCTCTAACTGCTGAGTTAGAAGCAAAAGTGGCCGGTAGGGTCAACTGGAAGGCACAGCGCACAACCAGCCAGGGAAAGGTAGAGGGTGACTTGGAGGCACTTTCTCCCACACTCCCTCTGTCCATTCTGATTAACTGGGGGTCGTTCTAACTACAGGCGGCGGTAGACTGTATTCTGTTGACAGAGGAAGAGATACACTCTACCAGCCAGGCTGTGATACACAGGTCCTCTGGAAACATAACCCAGTGTCACACAAACCGGAAGATCTTCCCTACGTTTGGAAACAAGCAAACAAAACCTTCCAGCAACCACTCAAAGATAAGCAGCAAATTACTAAAGGAAATGACTTTGGAGAACTGATGTTTGAGGCGTGTCCGCCATGATCAACAATCAACCCATCAGATTAGTCCAGGGGCCCAGGGGCGGCTAGATAGGTGGGAAGCAGAGTGCCTGAAAATGCACACCTTTGCCCAGGGCCCCAGGCTGCCAGGCAGGCAGCAGATGGCAGTGGGCCAAAGCTGACGTGGGAAAGTCACTGAAGGGCAGCAGGGTAGGGTGACTAGCCCATTAAGGCCACACTGGTCATGGTGAGGTCGCCCTTCCCCCACCTGAAGTGTGTTGGCCGCTTCCTGTGGGAAGCTGTCCCAGAGCCTCTACATTCCAAAGGCCAATCAGAAGAGCACCTCCCAGACCCTTCCTTGCCTCCCTGCCTGCCCCTAAGTCTGACTTTTGCCTCCCCTGCAGAGAAAAACAGCTCCCAGGAATACCAGCTCTTGCTGTGAGAGTAAACAAGGTCCACTTCCTGCACCCTCACTCACTCTGGAAGTGGCTATGCAGGGCCCTAGGCTTCTATGCTTCCAGACCAAGGAAGGGAGCCCCAGAGAGGTTGACGGTGTCTGCCCAGGGTTGCACAGCTAGCCACATGGGAACCAGCGTGGAGCCACAGGTTCTGAGTCAGTGGCTGACTAATACATACCAGGCAACAGCTACAGTTTATGTTACTTACATAGTCCTGTATTTCATAAGGCGTTTGCAGTAAAGAAATTATAGTTTATATTTTCTCTTGGCCCAGACAGGAAAGCAGAGAGGTGAATAGACACGCTTATTTATATGTGGGAGCTGAGACGCCAGGAGCGTGCGTGTGGGGGGTGGGGGTGGGGGTTGGCGGGCAGGGCAATAAAGGGGTCCAGGCTACATCTCAGCTTTCCTCCCCAGCAATTGGCCCTGAAAAGGCGTCTCATCTCTGGAAGCTAAGTCCTATGCAAATACAGAGCTCGCTTCTCAGCCTTGCCTGCCTATTCTCTGAACACTTCTCTTCAGCCCAAGGGGCACGGGAGTCCAGTTTCCTCCTTCTACGCTTCCAGTCCTTCAAACCCCATCTGTTTCCCTCCAGGCCAATCATTTTCCACAAGGCCAGTCCCTAGCCTCAGCACTGACCCCTGCTGGACGCTGACACACAGCATGTCCACAGTCCCTGCCCTCCCCATAGTATACCGCCTAGGTGGGTTTTTTCCTCTAACCCTGAAAACCTCAGAAGTCGACCCCATCTCCCCTGTCCAGCCTGGGCCCTTGCTGAAGCATGTGCTGGCTCCCCTGCTTCCGTTTCTCCCCCCACTCTGTGCCTAATGCTGCCCAGTTCTGCTTCAAGATCTGCTGTTCACTGTGCCAAACTTTTATAGCCAGGCACAAAGCCTCCACCACCAGCAGCGGTGGGGTGCGGTTGGATTCCTCCTAACCCCATCCCTCCCTTACACAGACCCTCTACTTTAGCCTGGCCAATCAACCCTCCAGGCTCCTCTGGCCCTTGAACGTCTCACATTAAGTCCCTGGAACCCCCTCTTCTTTGCAGTGTCCCCCAAATATCCCCTGCTCAGACCCTGTTGTTGTTTTTGTTTTAGAGATGGGGATCTCATTTTGTAGTCAAGGATGGCCTTGAACTTGGGGCACTCGCCCCATTTCAGCCTCAAAGCACTGAGATTACCCACACGCATCTCGCATCTAGCTCCACCACTTGCTTTTGATGCTCTTTAAGCATCTAGCTCCACCACTTGCTTTTGATGCTCTTTAAGCGGGGACTAATCATGCACACTTGTGACCACTGTCCACTGACGGTGAGTGTTCTAAAACCCTCTCCTCCCCTTAGCCTGAGCGAGGCCCCAGCACTCCACAGACCTACCTGAGGAGGTTTCCTCGGGGCAGGCTGTGTTCCCGAGCCTGGATGCTGCTGCCTGTGGTGAGGCTCAGCCTCTTCACCACATCTGGCCTTCCCTCAGCCAGGCTGCCCTCCCGGCCTCGGCCCGGGGAGGTGCCATAACGCTCCTCCAGACACCAGAGGGGCACTGTCCTATTGATGGGCTGGAAGATGATGGCACCACTCTGTTGGGAGATGGGTCGCCGGTTGCCCACGTAGCAGCGGACCAGCCCCGGGATGGAGTCAAAGCTCTCCATCTCGAATTGGTACTGCACACGGCTGTAGGCCTCGCTGAGCCGCAGGACAGTCCGGTTGATCTTAAAGTGCTGAGCGAGGTTCTTCCACTGACAGGTCAGGACATAATTTCCGGGGCTCGACAGGGAGTCGCGAACCAGGAAGTCGCCATCCCGCTGCACAAGGTTTTCAGACACCTGTAGTCAAAATGGTGAATGAGGAGCAGGAAAGGCAAACATACTCAAGAACTTCCAGAAGACAGAGCTGTTATGTCTGATCCGTGTGCGCATGCGTGCAGAGACCAAAGGCATCTTTCCTTAGGCACAATCGATCTCCCACAACCCAGGGATCTGCCTCTCCACTGCATGTGTTACCACGCCTGGCTCTCCTGATTTTTGTTTTTGTTTTGTTTTTAATGTGGGTTCTGGGGATCGAACCCTGATCCTTGTGCTTGCAAGATGACTATTTTACCAACCGAGCCATCTCCTAGCACTCCCTTTTTTTTAGTCATGTCTTTAGTTTGTTAAATGACACACTCAAGGACTGTATCCTAGCTGGGTATGGCTCTGCACACGGGTGATCAATGCGCTCAGGAAACTAAGACAGGAGGACTGTAAGTCTGAAGCCAGCCTGGAATACATAATTCATTTGAAGTCATCCCCCTCTCAAATGCAAAACAAAACACCCAAACTATTTATGGACCTTCTTCTACATGCCCAGCACTACTGCAGACTCAGGAGACACAGCAATGACTAAGTGTGCTCCCTCGGGGGCTTTGTGGTGTGTGTGTGTGTGTGTGTGTTTGGTGTAGCACTCTCGGGACAGACAGCTGCAAGTATGGTGAGTCTGAATATTGTGAAGCTACGGAAAGAAAAACTTTGGAAGGGAGATGGGCTACTTGGAAGGGTTATTGTTCAAATGAGGGTGACCAGGAAGATGTCCCAAGAAGAGGACATTTACACAGACTTAGAGAATGTAAAGCAACGGGACGAAATGAGGTTGTATGCTCATTGGGTCTGATTTTTTTTTTCAAAGGGAAGAGGAAGAGGCTATCTGGGTCTGGGTCCCCTAATTATGCTCCTAAGATTTCTGTTTACAGAGCAGGATGAACCCAGGGATGGCACAGTGGATTCTGGACAACCTAGGAGGCTAGGGAAAAAAAAAGACACTTGAGGTTTCCTCACCCCACAAAGTTATTGTAAAGATAATCCGTTTGCATATGAGAACTAGGCAAAGCACGAGGAGTACAATGCCTGTAATGCGGTGGACAGCCCCACAGGTAGCCACTATGGTGCTGATGTTGCCAGCCATCCAGTACATCATGCTGGAGCCTGACCACCTAGGTTTGCAATCTGCCCTAGCTGTGTGACTAGACAAATTACATAAGCGCCTTGTGGTTCGGTTACATCATCTATAAGATGTAGATAATGCTGTTGCTTATAGAGTGGCTGAAACCTTCAAAGGGACAGTGTTGGCACCCGGCTTCCATTGCCATCGGGTTCCAGTTAGCGTCCAGAATGATGTTCTGAGAGCTCGCCCTTCTGGCGGGCGCGCTAACAAGGACAGCAGTGATGACATTGTTCCCCTAGGATATTCTAACATCCAAGTGACGCTATACTTCTGCGAGCTCAGAATAGTGTGCTGCCATGGTTACTTTAAAACTGCCTCTTTGCCTTAAAAATACATTTTCATGCAGAAATTCCATTTCCTGGAATTGAGCCAGTAGAAAGAATTATAGGTCTGAACGTGGTAGTTATCATACAGGATGTTGCTCAGGCTGCTAGAAACGCTCTAAGTACCCCATAAATTGTGATGTGTGTGTATGTGATAGCCATATACACAGTGTGTGCTGGGGCAGCCGAAGAGTTTACAGCCGGAGCCAATTCCCAGGGCACACCATTAAGTGAGGCGAGTGGGCCACAGAAAGCAGGAAGATCTCTGTTTTGATTGAAGAGGTCTGGAGGGATA
Organism: Mus caroli; assembly: GCF_978045245.1. Lineage (NCBI taxonomy): Eukaryota > Metazoa > Chordata > Mammalia > Rodentia > Muridae > Mus > Mus caroli. Next base: position 37,655,691 of record NW_028227258.1, read on the forward strand.
TATACGAGAATGCTTATAACAACCACCTCCAGGGGAGACAATTAGGGATAGGAGTTGGATTTTCTCTCTTCTTATCTGGATCTTCTACCATCAGTTTTAAGGTTACAAAAAAAATATCTCAAGATCAGAATAAAAATGATTTCTTTGATAAGTGTTAAAAAAAAATAGGGCTGGTAAGATGGCTTAGCAGGTAAAGGCGGTTGTTGCCAAGCCTTAATGGCTTGAGTTCAGATCCCTTTGTCTTTTGATATCCACCTGTGTGCTGTGGCACACTCCACACACGCGCAATAAATAAATAAACAAAATAATAATTTTTTTTTCTTTTTTGGTTTTTTGAGACAGGGTTTCTCTGTGTAGTCTTGGCTGTCCTGGAACTCACTCTGTAGATCAGGCTGGCCTTGAACTCAGAAATCCACCTGCCTCTGCCTCCCAAGGGCTGGTGTGCACCACCACCACCCAGCACGAAATAATAATTTTAAAAAGTGAAATTCGTTACCCTAAAGACAGTATTTACAACATGCCGCCACCTGCCTTAGACCTAGGTATGCATTTCCTGTTATGCTGACCTTGATTAATGACTGGCCAGTTATGCTTATAATAAAATCCCATAGGTAACTTTACACTTCAATTCTGCAAACTCAGCCTATTTTTAATTCTTACAGTATCAAACAACAACATGACTTATCACAACTACGTGAAATCTCCTGAGCCATTAAGGATGAGCCTGGGCCCTGGGCTAATCCCCCTTCCTCCCCATCTTTTGGGTCACAGGACTCAGTGAAGGACAGAAGACAGTGGACACTCGCTTGCCCCATTGAAGCAGGGGTGGCCTTGTCAGTCTGTGTCTCCTGCCCTGTGGCATAGGAACTTCTCTGAGATAAGTCACTGCCTTCAGAAAAGGGTCCAAGTAGTAGGAGGCTCTGACCACTGGCCAAGAGCTTAATTATCTGAACTCCAGGCATCTAGGTACTTCTGGCAGCTGGTTCTGCGCCATGTATATGGACCCCAGGAGCACTGTCCTTTCCCTCATGGCTGGAAATATATTTGGAGTCCAACCTTTGGTTCTTCCAAAGGACTCTTTAGAGACGGTTCTAAGTTAAGTCACTTTCTAGCACTAGCGTTCTGTGGTCTTTGAGCAGGACTCAACAGACCATCAGTGTGCGAGTCCCTGAGCGGAACAGAGCAGAGCGCATACCTGTCGGGGGATCCGGCCGTGGTACCAGGCGTGGCTGCGTAGGTCCTCACTGCTCAGCAGCAGCTCCTCCTCCAGTTCCTTTTTCAGCCTCTCAGGGGTCCTGTCCATGATGTGCCTCTCCTTGGAGAACTGCAACACAGAGCCCTCAGTGACCTCACCTTCCCCGGGCCAGGCCAGGCCATGCCAGCCGCAGATGACCACCGTTTCGCTGGTCCTCTGCTTCACTGAGCAGATGAGTGCGCGCAGGCCCAAAGCTGCGTTCAGAAAGGGAACTGGAGACTACAATTAGCCGTGACCTCTTGCTTCTCCAGCTGCAGGTAGAGCTCATAAGAGCTCTCGCAGGGAAATTGCTCCCGAAGCAGAGACAGAGGAACAAGGCCAGGAGGCTCTCTTCCTGTGGGAGCTTCCTTGTTCTCTTTTATAATTGCCCTAATGTGGAGCTGGGAAGGACAGCAGTTCCCCAGTGGCCTTTGACCCTGGGCCTCAGGGGCAGTATAGCCCAAAACACAGTCCTCGAGGCTGGTAGCAAAGCCTCTGAATTTCTTTCCTAGTTTTTTTTTTTTTTTTTGGTTTCCTGTAGACAAACTCCAGGCAGGAATTAAGTTAGCTTATAAAAGATTTCTAAGCAGATGGAGCAATTTCATGCCCCCTAAATCTAAAATAGATGCCTGAGTTAGACATACTCTTTGAAATAATGTTTAAAATATTTGTTTTTTTTAAGCTTCTGTTTGTTGTCATTGTATTCCTATGGGTATGTTGCCTGCATGTTTGTCTATCATGTGTATACAATACCTGTAGAGGCGAGAAGAGGGCGTCAAATCCTCTGGGCTTGGAGTTACAGGTGGTTATGAGCCACCCCGTGTGTGCTGGGAACCAGAAACGGGTCCTCTGTAAGAGCAACAGTGCTCTTAACAGCGGAGTCATCTGTGCAGCCCTTGAGTTATAGATAATTTCTGTGTATGTGTGTGAATGTTCAAGCTTACATGTGGATGGATGCACACATGGGTGTCTGGAGGGGCCTCAGGTTGATATTGGGTAAAATCCTTGATTTCCATTATATATTCCCTACCGTATATATTGGTAGGGTCTCTGACTAACTCTGGAACTTACTGTTTTGACTAGTCTGACTAGCAGCTGGCTCCAGGAATCCCCAGTCTCTGCCTCTCATACAGGTTACCATACCAACCTGCTTTTGTGGAGTTCTGGGAATCCAAACTTTGGTTCGCCTCATGCCTGCGTGGCAAGAACTGTATCTACTAATCTTACCCCAGTCTGATTTATTGTTTGCTTCGTTTTGTCTGAGACATGGGCCTTGCTGTCTGCATAACCTTGGCTACGTTTGAATTAATAATCCTCCTGCCTCAGCCTCTCAAGTGCTGGGATTATAGACATATATTATTACTTATGCCCAGTGTGCTGGCTAGTTTTTATATCAACTTGACACAAGCTATAGTCATCTGAGAGAAGGGAACTGCAATTAAAAATAAAGACTGGGGGCTGGAGAGATGGCTCAGTGGTTAAGAGCGCCGACTGCTCTTCCAGAGGACCTGAGTTCAAATCCCAGCAACCACATGGTAGCTCATTATTATCTGTAATGGGATCTGATACCCTCTTCTGGTGTGTCTGAAGACAGCAATGGTATACTCATATACATAAAATAAATAAATCAAGAAAGAAAGAAAGAAAGAAAGAAAGAAAGAAAGAAAGACTGAGCTACAAGCAAGATGGTAGGGCATTTTCTTAATTGGTGGTTGATGTAAGAAGGCGCAGTCCATTGTGGGCGGTGCCATCCCTGGGCTGGTGGTCCTGGGTTCTATAAGAAAGCAGGCTGAGCAAGACTCGAGGAGCAAGGCAGTAAGCAGCATCCCTCCATGGCCTCTGCATCAGCTCAGCTCCTGCCTTCAGGTTCCTGCACTGCTTGAGTCCCTGCCCTGACTTCCTTTGATGATGAACTGTGATATGGAAGAGTCAGCAAAATAAACCCTTTCCTTCCCAAGTCATTTTTGGTCGAGTGTTTCATTGCAGCAACAGAAGCCCTAACTAAGACATCCAGATTGAATAACACCTTTTCTTTTTGGTTTAATTTTTCTAATGCACTACTTCATTTTTAAGGCAGACTGGGAACCAAACTTAAAGGGGAAAACTGGTCCTTCACCCCAAACAGCTTGAGAACGTGGCATGGCAACAGCTGCAGGCCTTCTAGGCAGGTGACACTGGCTCCAGGTTGGATTTAGCATCACTCAGCCTTGTACAAACACACTGAACACCACCCCTCCTGGGTTCCTAGAGAAACCAGGTTTGGGTACCACTCACTGAAGGTTATGTGAGAAGGGGAAGGCCAGGTGTCTGTGCTTCCCTAAGTTCCCCAGTGTGTCCTCCAGATGCCTCGAAAAGCCCCAGAATTACTCCTCACACACTGCTTAGCAAGGAGAGAAAGATCCCCAAGTCTCCCCCGACCCCCGCCCCAAACAAAGGATTCAGACTGAGGATTAACTATGCACGCCTCTCTTCACAGTGCTGGCTGATGTGGTATAGGTGGATTTCAGGGTGGACCTTCACTTCTTCCTCTCCTCTCCCTACCCTCCTCCTCTGCTCTCAGGACAGACAGACAAAGGCAATGGTTTCAATCATTCAGTTTGCTCAGTGAGACAGGGTCTCACACTATAACCCAGGCTAGCCTAGAATTCACTACATGATCCAGGCTGGCCTTTCCACCACAGCAATGCTTTTGCTTCTGCCTCCAGAGTACTGGGATTAAAGGTGTGGGCCACTATGCCTAGGGAGGGACATCTGATAGTGGAATTTATATCAAAAGTGTGCAAAGGCTGACTGCCATGACTCTTGTGGGCCTCACACGGTAAGTGTTTGACGCTAGCAGCTCTGGGCATTGAATTATGCAAAGTTACATCTGAAGACTCATGTATGAATGGCAAGCTGACAGCTGATGGCTGCCTATTATCTGTCTCGCTTCCTGCTAGACTCTTAAGTTTCATGGGAAAAGAACCTTTTCCCCTTTTCCCTACAGCAGCACCTCAGGCAGGGCCTGAACACCTCAAGAACTCAGCCACACTGCAGGAACAAACGTCCCAGAGGGAGATGTCTGCAGCTCTTCTCCCAGATAGTCTGCAGTTCGATTTTACAAGTGCGTCACCACCCTTCAGCTCAAAGACGGCCTTCCCGGCGGTTTGTGTTTTATAAAATGCTGCACTGAGATCTACCCTTAGAAGACTGAGTTGGAAGGACTTCTGGGGTGGCATGTGACAACCAGCAGCTCGATGATATCCTGGACCATGAGGGGGAAGCCATAACGAGAAACAACAGCCGAGAAGGCAGGAACCAGGCTGGGGCTCTGATACCCATGGGGCCCACACACCAGCAGGAGAACAACTGGTTCCCAGTTTCTTTTTTTTTTTTTGGAGACAGGGTTTCTCTGTAGACCAGGCTGGCCTCAAACTCAGAAATCCGCCTGCCTCTGCCTCCCAAGTCCTGGGATTAAAGCCGTGTGCCACCACCACCCAGCTTGGTCCCCATTTTCTATGTCACTGTCAAGCTTCATGAAGCCTATAATTCGGGGGCTTTCTCTCAAGGTAGCTGTACTGAATCCTAACCTCTATTGTGAATGTCGTTCCTCGTAAGTCACCCAGACTAGCGGACTCATTCACACCTCTTTCGCCATACCCTAGGCTCTCTGCTAGGTCCGGGCAGGGACAATGTAGGAGATCTGAACATGTACAGCCAGCTCTACTATACTCCTCAGAAATTTTATTTGCTCACACCCAGAAAGCTATTCCCCTATGTGCTGCTGTGTTCTCCTCACTCAAGTCCCAATATCCAGACCCCTGCTCCCCACACACACCCTTCTCAGTGTTGGCTACAATGTACGTTTTCCTTTAAAGCATCACACACTCTTACTTGCTATCCTAACTACAAACTCAGCTGGCTCTTCCGTGACTTTTGTCCCAACTCCTTAGAGGAAAATCCATAGTTACTGCTATTTCCTTCTGTGTTTACAAACAGGCTGTAATTGGGTGCTACAGGAGATAGAGGTGACAGGATGACAACCCAGAGAGGAGAGGAAAGGAGAGTGTTGACCTGTGCCCTCCCTAGTAGCTTGAGATGGAGACCAGACTTTAAAAAACACAGACCATACACTGTTGTGGGGAATCTATGCAATGACTCTCAGGTTCCAAAGGGGATGTCGCAAGATCACCCTGAGGGCCACCTCATGAGTAGCTGGTGTCTGTTTTTGGGAGGGAGTGGGTACCCTCTAAAACTCTTACTGTTTAATCACATAATGAATTAATGAAGCTTGCTGTTAGAGACAGGTCTTATGTAGCCCAGGCTAGCCTCAAACTGACTCTGTAGCCAAGGATGACCTTGGATTCCTGATCCTCCTGCTGCTTCTGCCTCTCAAGGGCTGGGATTATAGGCACGAGCCACCGTATCCAGCTTGCATTTGATGCATCTCAAAGAGGGCTGGACCTACGTCATCCTCATCCCTTCTATCAGCATGGGACAGCAGGCTTTGCTTTCGACAGCAGTACACCCGGCCTGCTGGCTCGCTTAGTTCACTGGGCGTGCATAAAGTGCGCACCAGCCCTTTGAGGTGCAGGCTCCTCTGCTGCCAGAAGGAAAGTGACAGCAAGAAAATTCTTAAAGAAAAGTGACTCTCCCTCAGCAGCCATCAGCCGTCAATGGCTCTTCAGCTAGGGGTGGGGCCTCGGGAACCCTCCCTCCTCTGTGCTAGTCTTTTGCAATTAATTAATTAATTAATTAGATATAGTTTTTTTCTGTATGGGCCCTTGATGTAGCCCTGAGCTTGCTAGATCTGCCTAGCCTCAAACTCAAAGCTCTGCCTGTCAATTGCTCGGATTAAAGGTATGTACCACCACTCCTGGCCCTCCATACTGGACTTTTTAACCAGCCTAATTTTGTGCAGGTCTTCCGTAGGTGACCATTGCTGCTGGGTTCATGTGTCCAGCAGTCATGCCATGTCCAAAGGACAGCTTCTCACAGCATGCCTCTCCATCTTGTCTGGAGGAGAAGGAGATAGAGGCCTGGTATAGAGCCCAGCTATCGATCATGCCAACCACAACTAAGTTGGGCTCAACCTCCTAACAAAAGGACGTTACTCGGTTCTGGACTAAGTCCTGTAGCTTCATTCCAGGAGCCAAAACCATCCACAATCCTATAGGACGAAGGCAGGGGCAGGCGGGACCCATACCATCTACCCCATGGTTTTCCTAACTTTAAACAGAGTTAGTAACTCCTAGAGCAAAGTCACCCTCTAGCCCAAATCCATGTGCAACTTAGCATCCGAGTCCTATCGTCAACATAGAGTCTGAGATGAGATGCAAAGAGCTGATGTCTGAGCATCTGGAGAAGGTAGGTGAGACCCACAGTTGTCCACCTAAACTGGAGGCTGGCTATAAAATTCATAAATCACTATAAAGTGATGCTTTTGGGGGAATCTGAGTCTAGTTTCTTTCTCATCATCTTTCTCATCATTAGCATTTTGTTGTTGCTGTTTGAGATGAGATTAATGCTGCCCAGGCTGATGTGGAATCATGTAGCTAAGGGTGGATTTGTCTACCTGGACTTCCTGCCTCTGCCTCCCAAGTGCTGGGGTTACAGGCATATGCCACCACGTGTGGCTTTGTCACTATGTCTCGATATTAAGAGCTGTTACAGCAGTGTTTCACAGCTTGGGCCAGTTGACCACCTCCATGCAGAGGCCCACAGTAATTCTGAACAGCTGTGCGGTCTTGGGCAAGTGACGTTAATTCTTTGTGGAACCTTGGGTTCCTTGTCTGCTAAGCGGGGATAATATGGCACATGATGTTAATAAGGACCAAATGAGTGGGTATCTGTAAGGACTTGGAACGCACTCTAGCAGGGGAATCGGCGCTAATGTTAGCTGTCATTATAATTACATCCAGACGCTATTAATCTAGGCCTGTAAAATAAGAGCAGACTCAGTACCGAGGGTCTGGTGCAGGAGGCAGAGAGAGGCTGGGGTTTGGGAAGAAAGCAGATAGGGAAAGGAACTTCTCTCTCCTAGGCTTCTTCAGTCCTCTTGAGAGAACTCAATAACAGTTTCCTCAGCCAGAACTGATACCAGCTGTCTGGGCATGGCTCTGAAAACCACGGCCATCCCTCTAACTATAGAAAGAGTGTTTCTGTAACTTGTCTTACAAGTCTGGTCTGAACAAGCTGTAGTAGCCAGAGCCCAGGAAATGTTGGAAAAGGGATTCTGGAGGCTCAGGGCCAGCTCCTAGAATGTGATGGGGACCCCCATTACTGTGGAAACCCATATTTCAACAGCTCTCCAAGGAAGAAAAAAAAAGCTAATCTAACTCGGGAGGAGTGGGACCCTGGGTTTCCTGTGTGAGCACCTGAGCCTACAGTTCACATTAAGTACAAGAATGGGCCTGGACGTGCAGACAGCGGGAATTCCTAGGCCAGCAGCGGAGGGACAGTAGGGGGCATCTATTAGAGTCCCCCAGAGGATGCACCAGACTCTCATTTGCATGAAGGAGACAGGAGACTCTGAGAAAGATGGCATCGGCATTACCATTAATATTTGCTTAAGTCTACCCCAGGCTGCAAGGAGAGCTTCCCACTCCTGAAGGGTGTGACACTGTACAGATCACTAAGAACTAACATTCATGCCGAAGGGAACATGGAACAGCAAGCAGGGATGGCGGCTCCAGAGGGGCACATTCTTTGGGAAGACCACACACACACACACACAGTTCAACGCCACCAAGCTCTGGGGATAGACACACTGCCTAGCCATCCAACCCCGCCTTTTCCCGATCTGCAGCCTGGGTGAGTTACTTTGCCTCTTTGTCTTCGAGTTTTCTCCTCTGTCAAAATGAGAAACACTGTGGCCCAGGGCTGTTCTCAGACAGTTTCACTGGGGTTTGGGCGGGGTGAGGGAAGGGCTGGAGCAGCAGAACTGAATCACGAAGAGTAAGGCATCATAGCTAGGGGAAATAATGAGTCGCTGGGAACAATGGCCTGGAGGTTTGGGTCGGGAGACACAGGACAGAAACCTGCAAAGGTGTAAGTGTGGGTGTGATACACACCTGTGTCTCCAGCACCTCACCCCTACCGCCAGTCCCCTCCTCCCACCCTTGCTTCCATCTTCACTACAGGCATATGGTAGGAAACGTCTTCCTGGCCACCACTGGCCTGGGAGAGGGCCCCTCACCCATCCTGGAAGAAGATACTCTAACCCATTCTGGTAAAAATATCATGAGACTTGTAGCCTGGTGGTTACTTCACCCCACCATGTTTTCTCTCTTATTTGTTGGTAGGGTGGGGGTGTTTTTCCAGAAGGACCAATGTGGCTTAGACGATGAAACCAGCACTCAAAAGGAAGAGGAACAAGGGATGGCTGAGGCCTCTGTAACACGCAAGTCTCTAAGCACAAATCCTGTGACTTAGCTGGTATGAGCTGGGTCTCATGGCTGTTCTAATTGAGGAAGCCCAGAAACAGACACAAGGGACCTGGCACAGGAAGCTGAGGGTCAGATCTTCCTTCTGAGGATAATGTCACTGAAAATGACACGCAAAGCTGCTTTTGAGGTATGAGTGGACTGCAGTGGGCAGAACTCCGGGTGGAGCAGTGCTCCGAGCCACAAGGCCAGTGCAGTCATTTGAAATGTGCTGAAGGTTCAAGACTCCATTTCCACTCCTTACAGGGAGTAGCTGACTCAGAAAGAATCACTCATTCCTGACCCCTGGCATCTCCTCTGACCTCATTCCCCAAATGGCCCTCAGAACCACCTTTTGTTGACGGAAAACAATTCCCAATGCTGTCTCCTACAACGCCCCCACGTGCTCCCCATTTGAACTTAACTCTCCTTCTAAGACCTCTGCAGTAGCCACTTTCTATGATTTTCTACCTCCTGGCTTCACCTCTACAACTGGCCACCCACAATGCCACAGGACTCTATATCACTCTTCTGCCAAGAGATTTTAGTCACAGTTGCACCCAGCTAAGGCGAGATCCAGAATGTTTTTCTGCTTACGCCCTAATTAATGGGCTTCTAACACAAAGAATTCTCTGGCTCCTGCCCATGAGGACCAGGGGCCCACACCCCACCCTGCCCCAACCCATTCTTCTAACAGCTCCACAAACTGAAGCCATACACTGACCCTGCTAACCTTCTGACCTTGTCGGGAGACCCAGACCACAAAAGGACCATGAATACTGAGGATAGAGGACTTAAGGGCGGGGAAGAAGGTTATGAGTGACAATTGGGGTCTCAGAGCCCACAAGTTTGTATAAAATCCTCAGGCTCTCATTAGTCTATGAGTTGTCAAGGCCTGGGAAATACTGGACTTGTTCCCAAGGGCTCACGGCCACCTACAGAGAAAGCCAAGCTTTTTCCACCACAAAGACCCAAACTAACTTGCTATAAAGTCCTCATGCATGGACCCTGTTCTATGGCTCTGAATATGTTGTCCTGTGTCCTCCTCTGTGTCTCGGTAGTGTGGATGGAAAGACAGACAGACCTGGAGAGGTGCTGACTCTGTAGCCTGGCTGGGGACTGGAAAGCAGCCAGAGGGGAGCCAGACAAGGTATAGGATGGGTCTGAAGCTTAAGCTAACGATCTGAGAGGAGTCTACTCAAAGACTGCAGGCAGCTGTATGAAAGGCCTCAGGATATTTGGTCTTTAGGGAATATGGTCATCAGGCCTTCTTCGCCGCTGAGTCCCAGAGCCTTGCCCAGTGCCTCACACACAGCTGTGCCTTTCTGCCAGACACTTTCTGCCAGAGACAGAATCACGCCCATCAGCTCACCTGCCACGTGGTAGCTTTTTCCTTCCTTCCTTCCTTCCTTCCTTCCTTCCTTCCTTCCTCTCTCTCTCTCTCTCTCTCTCTCTCTCTCTCTCTCTCTCTCTCTCTCTCTTTCTTTCTTTCTTTCTTTCTTTCTTTCTTTCTTTCTCTCACTACTGAGTGTAGAGAAGAGAGTTTGCAGGCTGGTCAAAGACGAATAACCTTAGGCACATTCTGACTTTTTCTCTGGCACTCAGGGATGAGAGTTCACCTCTCACAGAACAACCTAATACTCACGAAGAACTCAGTTCCATAAGTGGCATGGGTAGGCACTTGCTCAAACCAAGGTGATCCTTGGCACTGAATGTGAAAAGTTTCTTTTTACCATAAAACGTAGAACATAAAACTATGAATAAAATCTACCAGGAAGTTTTAGAGATCTGGCCCTTAAGAGATTATTAAAATGTTTTTTTTTTTTAATTACGTGAATTCTGTAGGAGTCAGAGGACAACTTGGTCCCTCCGTTCACTGTGTGGGTTTCTGGAGACCAAACTCAAGTTGTCAGGCTTGGCAGCAAGCACCTTCACCCAGTGAGCCATCTCTCTGGCCTCCGAGAAAATTAGTTCTAATGGAATTAAAGAATAAAAACCAGCTGTTGCACAACATAACCTCTACTTATGCACAACTTTATTTAGTCTATTTGTTCAAGTTCAAAGCCAGCAATTCCTGGGGCTTGGTCGGGGGCGAGGGTCAGTAACCATTCTCTCTATTCGGATGAAGCTGGCCACTCGTGGAAGGCATGCTCGGAGATGAGCACCCTGACTCTCAGGTTTCAACCTTAATGTGTGCGTACAGTTGGCCCCAGGTGTCTGGTAAGGGCGCAGATACACGGGTGGCAGAGCCTCACAACTGAGAGCGCCTTTACTAGATTGTGCCTTCTCCTGACCTTGAACATTTAGTTGGTCAAAAGAAGAGGAAAGAAGAGAAAAGAGAAAAATCTTACTGAATTTTCACAAACAAGATAGATTTTTGGCCATTCAATTTATGATCAAGGCTGAAAGCTAAGTTACTAGAAACAAAGGAGAAGGGATTATGTGCATGCAGGGAAAGTTGGGGGTGGGGGGCGAGAAAGAGGGGAGGGAAGAGGGGCAGGAAGAGAGGTGAAGACCAGGAAAAGCACAAGCAGGCAGGCGGCTGGACTCTTCTCTTTTCAGTGTCTGGCCACAACACCCAGAATGCCATCAAAGATCTCACACAAAAGCTTCCTTTCTTCTGCCTTGGAACAGTTTATTAGATTAAGGGAGCCATCAACAACAGGAGAGGCCTCTTATCAAGTTGTACCAAACAACTCCATAGGCCATTTTTTGTTGTTGTTGTTTTTTGTTTGTTTTTTTTTTTAAAGAAATCATACACAGAAATTATGCTCACAAATTTATAAGTCTGACTGGAGTTCTGGCTCATCATGTAAAACTGGTCTAATTTCAAAGTGAAATCTGTCTTCCTGGAGCTCAGAGAGGAATCCTCGGGCCTGGTGGATGCTGGACTGGGCCACATAAACTGGGGCAAGGCAGAGATTCAAGATGACAGACTCATCTCAGATCCTCTGAACTCTGACAAGACCCAATGTGACATGGAACAAAAATGTCACTATCCCTGATAAATGTCTCAAACAAATGGAAAAAAGCTCGAACTTCCATGAAAGTGTGACTTGACTAGCCAGCCCACAAATCGCTCTGAAATATGCTGATTTTTGAAATCATCTTAGGAGAACTCCACCAAAACATGATGTTCCTTGTAGAATTCAGAAACCCAGCTCTCTAGAACCCCTTTCCTTTGTTGAATTTCAAACTGGCCAAGTTTAAAGCCAAATTCCAAAGCGTACACGTAAATGACTCAGTCGTGAGCTTAGCGTCTAACAGCTGAGCTGTCTCTCCAGCCCCATAAATGACTTAAAGACCCAGATGGTATTTTACAATCAAAACCGTGCCTGAATGGGTCATAAACTCCCCTAAACAAATACATCTCAACTACTTCCACAACTCTTAAAAAGATCTAGATCTACAGATTCCAGGACTGGTCGTTTTCAGTTCAAGCCTTTGGATGTGTCCATCTGCAATAGAACGGAGAGCCATCTGTGGACCCCGGCTGCCTCTGAGGTTTATCTAAATGTGCTTTATTGTAATTCAGCAGGGCTCAGAGGGGATAGGTCATCACTGATGACTTGAGTTCCAACGTGGTAGGAGAGAACTGACCTCTCCCCAAGTTGCCCTCTGATCTCCACTCATGTGCCATGGTATGTACACGCCTACTGCCCGCCCTCCAAGGAAATAAAGATCCAAAGATAAACCATGAAAGTGGTAAGTCAACCACGCCTACTTTTGAACCAGGTGCACAGATACAGCCTCTAGGCCCAGAGAAGTTCCCTATGTTCATAATGGTGGGCAATGCCAAAGCTCTTACTTAAATCAACAGTTAACTCTGAAAAGAAAAACTCAAAGAGAAAAAAGAGCTCATTCAAATTCTACTTCTCTGTTTAGGACAGAAAGCCCCTAAGCATCCCACCTCCTTTAGCCCGGTGGGCACATAAGCTTGGCTTATGGTTCAAAATGCGGACAGTACAGTGCCAGTGTGTTGAAGCAGGTACTGGTCCTACAGCCAGGGCAGATTTGTCTATTAACAGCAACTGTTGCCTGGAAGATAGCTTTGGAGGGCCTTAAGGAAAGGGTGCCTATTATAGCTTACCCAGGACACTCTATGAGCATGTCCCGGTGGCCCTGTCACACTCCAAGTGCTGGTCACCCCCGCCTTACTTAGGTCCCCTACTTTTGCGCCTCTCCTTCGGATGCTCCCTTTATAGCTCTGTAATTCAGCCTCCATAAGCAGCTTCATGCACGCCACCCTGCAGGCTACAACTGTACAGAAGCAAACAGGTCACTTTAAAACAGTTTGGTAGTCTTCAGCCCTCTGCCTTCATCCAAACCCAGGCCCCAGAGTGTGCCTGCTAGTCCTGCTGTCTTCCTACCTAGATTTGAGAGAGACGCATGCCTGGAAGTGGTCACTGCCTCTTTGAGGAGACGAGGCATTTGAAAAATGGTCAACGGTACTGCAGACGCCCCCCGGAGTCTCTGTTTTATGAGATTGGTTTCTGGTCTCTCTGAGAAAGGGATCAGTATGGAAAAGACTCGTTTTAGCAACTCACTTTCGTTAATGTGCTGCTAACATTGAAGCACCTTGGCATCACTCTCTCTCTTCTGAATCCCCAAAAATCTCATCTTGGACAAATCCTGCAGAGACAGGCTCTTCCCATTCCCCGTGTGGTAATTCAGACGATGCAATCCATCATCCCACAGAGCAGATTCCCACTCCAGTGCCATTAAAAACTGATTTGCAGTTTTCAGCTAAATTAAGATGCTTCGCTTTCCTCCTGTACTCGACTTTCCCTTTCTCAGACGCACGGTGATTACGAGGGCCATCAGATGTTCTCGCAGACAGGAAAACCATCAAAACCCCAGAGAGCCCCAAGTCCAAGAGATTTCATTTTATTCATTACCCAAACTTATCAAACTCTTATCAAAAGAGGCTCAGACGCCATGAATAGGAATTAGGAAAGAGACGCTCTCCGGAGCTCTTCTCTGCTTGTCAGAGCTTCTGAGAATCACCCATTAAAATTCCGCTCCCGTGTGTGGACGAAAGGGACTAATTTAATTGCAATTTTTTCGGATTGGCATTTTGAAGTAGAGCACCCTGCAAGCAGGAACTTAATCCTACATCCAAACTAATTACATTAGAGTCCCTCTGATCGGAGCCCACGGCTCCCTTTGATGCCAGACTGCCTCTGCCTTTCATTCACATCCATCCTCTGGGCAAGGTCTCCTCTCTGCGTTCCCACCCTGCCGGATCAGGAAGCTATTGCTCTAGCTGCTCATTTTATTTTGATGAAACACCAAGGGACTGAAAAGCTCTTCCTTGCCCCCCTTTTTCTTTTCAAACTGAAGGAGACTGATTTCAGACTGAAGACTGGGGCAGCTAAGCTTTAGAAAATGCACTAAACCCAAAAGAGACAAGCACGGCTTATTTCTTCCATGCACTGGGAAAAACTGAATTCATCGGCTCTAAGATCTCCTTCCACTTTGGTCCCTAAAGGTGGACCAATTGTGTGGCTTACTTTTGACGAAGTATTATGGGCTACGGAGAGCTAGGGTCCGAGGTGGTGGTGTCTCACCTTTCTCTATTAACCAATAAATAACTAGATTTTTCAATAGGCTGAAACATAGTGCCCTGCTCCAGTCAGCAGGGTGGACCTTCTACATACATTAAATTTAGATGGTGATTCCAGGAGCAGCCTGAAGTGGAGTGGACACCCGAATCTCCCTGTGAGGCAGCCCTGCATTCTGACTCCCACTGAGAGATCCAGCGTCACATTTATGGTCAGAGGTCACTTAATCATATGACGGACCGATGACAAAATGGGCTTGAGATAAAAACTGAGTACCAGTTCGGCCTACAAACCAACTCTAAATCATTTTGGCCTCTTTCACCATGCCCTCTAGAGACTTCCATAATAACCTCTCCCTCATACAGGGTTGGTGCATATGATGAAAGAGACAGTAAAAGTGAGACATCAATCACTAATCAGAGAGATTTGCATTAGAAATAGCAGTTCCCAGTAAAGATCTACAGAGGAACAAAAAAGTGCTGGGTTGGGGTGGACAGCGTGACACAAGGATCCAGGTGACCAGAACCCGGAGCAGAAGATCTAAGCCAGAACTTTTGATCAGTGGTAATTCAACCTCATTGATTCAACATCTTAATGTAAATTATAAATGATTTGGAACATAGGCTTTTAACCAAAATAGATGTCCTATTTGTCCTTCAATAAGGAATGTCAGAAAATCAAAATCAATTTAATTCTAACACCATCCTTTTCTTGATTCACCTTGAATGGAGTGTTTGATGAATCAGTGAAAAGTATCACCATTGTGATAGAGGTGATTAGATGTAATTAGAAGCAAAACTGAGCCAACGCAGAAAGAGGAAGGGGGGGGGGTTCCGATGGTCTTCTATTATCGGATATGGAATGAATGACTCCGATGGTCTTCTATTATCGGATATGGAATGAATGACTTTCAAACTCTTTCTCCAAAATAGCACTATGATGAACCCTGCTCTGGGATAGGACACACTATGTCCGTGCTGAGCACATAGTAGGCTTTCAGGAAAACCAAATTATTACTCACAAGATGGGTCTAGGCCCAATGGCAACTCCACTACTTTCACTGATCACTTAAAGGTGTGTGTCTCCCAGGGGAGCTCCGGCCACTTGACACCCACAACCCTTGTTTAATGAAGCATTTTAAAGACATAAACACTGCACTAGATGTTGTGAAAAGAAACAGAGAAATGGGATTTGTGCTGTTCGAGTGGACAAGACAGGTAATATAATGCAGCTAAGATCACATGGAGCCCCACAACATGCCGGGGCGCTAAGTGCTCATGAGAGTAGTTGTGTATCACGAGAGGAAGCATGCTTGTGTTCCATGCTTTGCTCAGACGTAATTAGTGAAGGTTGTCTGACATCTAGAATGAAAGTCATCCAAAGTAGCTATAAAGACTACAACTGGAAATGCTTAGCCTATCCAAAACACTTAGGGAACCGTGAGAGCAGCTGGAAGCTCCTGAGAGTTCCTGGGGCTGGTACATCACAAGATGACAGGTCAAATATTCTTGACTTAACTCCCCAGAAACCCTTCCAGATTTTCTCTTCCCCTTGTTTCTAGGTGTCCATTTACATCAGCTCCTGCATCCTCAGAATAGACCTGCTCACAATCTGGAGGGGGGACTGTGTATTGGGCAGTCAGAATTCCCACCTCACCAAAACCAGGAATATGTTGAAGCTGCAGAGATTTTTTTTTTTTTTTTGAGCCAAACAAGATGGGACCCTGTAGAATCTAGCACTTAGATTTATCCCAATGTGGGAATGCACCACCTCCTCTAGAAATGTCAACGTTCTGTGAAGGCTTAGGAGACCAGTTGGAAAGCCACTGAGGGAGTCTGGCAGGAGATAACGAGGCCTGAATTAACACAGTGGCAGCGGAAACAGAAGGGAAGAAACCAACAAGAGCTATGTTTAGGTGGTGAAACCTTAGTGGGTGATTGCATGTAGAAAGTGAATAAGGAAAGAGGTATAAGTATCCTGAAAGGATGCGTGAGTCACCCAGGGTTGAAACACAAGAGTGAGGCTAACAGGTTTGTGGAAGAAGGCAGAGAGGCTGGGGTTCTGCTGTGACATCTAAATAGGGTTCTTCACTGGGCCATGGGGCACTGTGGAGATGGGCTGACTAGATAATAATACAACATGGGGAGCCTCCATGTATTATAAGAGCCCATCTCAGCTCCCACCTCAGAAATGGAAGACAGCATGAGAAGAGAGCTGGGGACGCTGGTTTTTAAGAGGCAAACCAGAAAGAAACCCAAGTGGACATTGTGAGACTGGCTAAGAAGGGCCCAGATCAAGGAGGGCTCCGGCTCCTGGAGGTTGGCAGAGAAGAGCTGCGGGAAGAAATAACTGTCACTGTCAAGTGCTGCAGGGAGTTCCAATCAGATCAGTTAGAGAGAAACCCCTGGATTTGATCACATACAGGCCATTGGTAAAAGAGGGCCGGGTGGCTTCTGTGTGGAGGTAATGATAGTTTTTAGAATAGAGAAGATCAGAGCTTATTTCTAAGCTAGGAGACAGTAGAGGAGGCAGTATGATCTCCTAGGGAGAGGAGGAAACACGGGATAGGAGCATAGGTGACAGGGCAGCCCTGCGTCAGGAACAGGGGACTTCATCCTCACAAGCGGCAGGAATGAAGTGAGGCGTGGGAAGAGCTGGAATTTGAGGGGACAGTGTGATGGAAGGGAGGCAGGCAACATCTTGCAGGGTGGTTGACGGCTACTTCCACGAAAGAAACCATATTTTGATGTGGGTAGCATCAGTGTGAACTGAGCCAAGGACACAGAACTGATGGAAGGCAGGAGGGGCCCCACGCACTGTGACCACCTTCAAACCTTCATCCGACTCCTCATCCCAGCTGCTCAGGGGTATGTGTGTCCTTCAGCTTCCCAGCATACAAGCCTGCGTGCTCCACCATCCCCCCAACTTTTCTCCACCCTCCCCGATCTGATCTCCTCCTTTTCACTCAATGTTTTAGACTGACATTTTTCTGCCTCTCGTGTGTGCTCCTACAATTATCTCTTCTGGGAAGGTCTCTGGCTGGGGCTAGCATTAAAGGCCTCTAGGATGTCACAATAAGCTGTGTTGGGGTATCCTCCTTCTCTCTTCCTTTCTTCACATCTACCATAGGTACAGAGAGAAATGGCGGTGTAGCCATGTCCCAGTGTCCATAGAGATGCTCCTTCTAGGTGAGACTCCTACCCTCCTTGTCCCCAGTGCACTCTAGGTCTCGATGCAATGGGTATGTGGGGCTGGAAGGGACCCATGAGCTCAGGGTAGGAGCTTGCAGATGGCTCCTCCAGTCCCTTAAAGAGAAGCCAGGATCCGGAATAGTCATTCCTTTACGTGTAACCATCATTATAAAATACACGTAACTGTAGTAGAAACCAGAAAAGAAATTCTTAGTCACAAAAATTAACATACTGATTAAAGGTTTCATGAGCTAGACAGTAAGTCGGCACATTCTTGTGACCAGAGCCAGAGAGGAACAATAGCTCCTGGGGCTATGACAGTTGATGACTGAGATGCCACTGTGGCATCCAACCCTATGACACATTTCTTTCCTTTTAGCTAAAAGGTACTGGGTCATCCTCAGCCATGTCTTTAACCCTAGTGGCAGGGCCCAAGGCTCTGCCATGCCTGTCCTGGTGACCTCTAACCCACCCAAGCCATGGCAGAGAAGCCTGTCCACTGTTCTAACCTGAGTCTTAGTTCTTAGAACTTCTGCTAAAAGTTCTAGGCTGACGTTCTTTCCCTGAATGCATACACGCATACACACACACACACACACACACACACACACCAACTTTGCAATCCAGCAAGTGCTGAATCTACAGGCAGTTTCTGAGAGTCCCAACCCTGCCCCTGATCCCCTTTTGGTTTCTCCAACAAAAGAAGTCTTTGGCTGGACTCTAAGCTGTGAAGTTGGTCAGGGAGCTCAGGGATACAGTCTCTGTCAGCCACGTCCTGATATTGAAGCCAGATCCCCACAGCTCTCAGATGCCAATGGAATGCACTTAAAGGGCTCTTTTCACAAAGAAGCTATGCTGGGCTTTTTAGTTTAGGGCCTGGAGGCAATGAATGAGCAACTAACCCCCACCAGGAGGAGGGGCTGAGTCTCTTGGAAAGATTCTTCCATATGGCTTTTCCCACCTTTTGCTGACAGTGTGTCTGCACCCATACAAAGGCAACTGGGCCACTGCCATTGCCAGGATTTGTCACTTATAACATAGGCCAAAGGAGCAGGTACAGGGAACATGGGTGGGACCTTCCCTCCACCACACTCTTCACAGGAGAAAGGCAGTTTCTAATGAAACCAAGTGCCAAAGACCTGACACAGGGTGGATTCAACAAGCTCTAAATCTCCTCCCCCACCCCCCCTTGGGGGTTGGGGCGGAGACAAAAGAATGTCAATCCAAATAAAACACCCTAACACAGTTCAAGATCTTTTTGCTATATGGTAGCCCTTAATGACTGCAGAGACAGCTCAATCCTAGCATGGAAGAATCTACTTGTGAGTCTTCCTAAGTGTGGCAGCTCATGGGAGGGACTGAATCAAGCCTTTCTGCTCCATTTATCCACATACTTTCTGTATCCCACCTTTTTGTTTGTGCCGTTTGGGTCAGGCAGCATTTCAATACATGTATGGAAGTTTCTCTCTCTCAGATTTCTCCAATACAATCACACCGCCCTTCCCTAGGGATGAGATGCTTGTCTGATGAGGAATTTCAGCTCTTTCTTCCCCCTCCTCCATCCTTTCCCCTCCCCCTTCCTCTCCCTCCCTTTCATACACACACACAGAGACAGACACACAGACACAGACACACACATATCAATAATCAGAGACAGAAGGACCAGAAGTAATGGGAACCCACTACCAGCCTCCAAAATCAGGTCATTCATGGGGTTTTTTGTTTGTTTGTTTTTTGGTTTTTTGTTTGTTTGTTTGTTTTTGTTTTTTTTAGAAATGGTTTTTCTTTTTTTTCTCTTTTGGATTTTCATGACAGGGTTTCTCTGTATAGCCCTGGCTGTCCTGGAACTCACTTTGTAGACCAGGCTGGCCTCGAACTCAGAAATCCGCCTGCCTCTGCCTCCCGAGTGCTGGGATCAAAAGCGTGCGCCACCACGCCCGGCTTCCGCTTCGTTCATCCTCTCTTAACCAAAGTCCTTCTGCAGCTTCCTAAGGGACGTAGTGTGCTATTTGCTGCTGCCTGGCTCCCTGCCCATACCTGGCTGTCATGTCTAGGTTTTTGTGGCTACCCCTTCCTCTACCCAGAATGTCATTTCCTCTCAGGATACCCTCTACTAACTCTTCTAAGCTAAGCCTGTCTCCCGAGGAAGTGCTCCACTGCTCAGACTATACCAGGCCTGCTCCTTCGCGGAGAGCCAAGGCATCTTTTACCAAATCACTGGCAAAAGAGGCTTCCTTTCAGCTGGTCAAGATACACCTGACCAGCACTGCAGCACAGCAGTCCAAACGGATTGAAACCTTCCTCCGAGTAAGGACTGGGTCCTAACTACCAGGGCCGGAGCAGCTGGCAAAGGCAAGACACACAAAGGTACCACGATCAATTACTGCTTAGCTGAACTAAGGACGCAAGCAGGATAAAAAGCCAGTGCGGAGATGTGCGAGCACTGAACTCCTAGCAGAGCAGCTCAGAGCTGGAGCTGCTCATGCTCATGGCCGTTTCCTGCCCTGTTATGAACTGAGCCTCTCTCTGTGTGAGCATTCTGCTCTGACTAAGCCTGGCTTCTGCTAACATCTTTTATACTTTGAGCTAGGAAGGAAGTCTACTCTCCCAGACTGGAACGCCTTCCCCATCCCATCCTCTTCTTCATCCACCTAAATCCTGAGTCACTAAAAATATCTTTTTTTAAAAAAAAAAGAATTATCTCCTCTAAACACACACACACATCCCATGCACCCAACACCACCCCCTTGAAATCTTTCCCAACTACAATGTAAAATGAAGTATTAATGTACATGAAAGAATCCTGGTTCAGACTCCAAGTCTCCTAATATGGCTTTGTAGAAAGAATATTAGGTACATGCTTAGAACATCTGGCTTCCCTTCCTGGTGGCCGACAGATTGATTGCAGTTGAGGTTGCTTCTGAGGCTCAGCCTCTACTCTATGGAAAACGTAAACTATCACACTCTGCCCCGTTTGTAGAACTTACTCTGAGGAAGCAACCCATGAATCATTAAGACGTTGGAAAGACCATTGCAGATGTAACCAAATGACATTATCATCTAGCATTCTTGTGGCGAATCTTTTGAACTTGGGAATTACACCTCAATTGAATGGGCATGGGTGGGGCTCCAAAATTCAAGGACTTTTAAATTTGGAGTGTGCCTTTTTGATCTCAATGATCTGGAATCTCTTTGGTACCAGATTTCCTCCACTGGATCCTTTTGCTTCAGCAAAAGGCTTTTTTAAAATGCAGGCTGAAGAGTCCCTGTCTCTTCTGAAATGGGCACCTACTATGAACTGCTTTGGGATGTTAGAGTTGTGATACTGAGTGTGGCTGGAACATCTCTTAATGGGGACCAGCAATGTATGTTCAACGCTGATCATTCTCTCTGCTTTGACCTCCCATATCATTCCTTCCCAGAGTCTCCGTATACAAATCCATGAGGCTCCTAACTACATGCTAAATTCAGTGAGACCTCTGCAAGTAAGATATTCCCAGAGTGCAATTGTGTGATTGGTCTCCTATGCAACCAAGGAACCTTCATATTTTTAGTTTTCTTCCCATACAACCAACACTATTAATAACCCTCTGCTTTCTCCTGAGATGATATGGATTAGACCAAATGGAAAGTTACCATGGCTACCGCAGTGTTATTTTGGGTATGAGAAATTCACACCAAGGGAAACAGCATACATGGTCAAACTGGAACAGCATTTCCGCCTTGTTATCAAAGCAATCAATCCCAATTTAATTTTGAAATTCTAATTGCAACAGAAGCTAATTATGAGCAGCATGACTTGAACCCCCTAATTAAAGTGAAGGTCAATAAAAGGAGTCTGTGTTATCGTTGGGGTAACACTGGTACCACAAAGAAGGACGTACAAGCAGATTTCCTCCCTAGGTAACCAGCTAAGCAAAACAAAACAGGAAAACTCATCTGGAGGGTCCATCTGGGAGCCATAGGAAGGGACTGGAAAGTGTGTGAACAGGTCAGAGCCTTTCTTCCTGTTATAAAGAGCTTCAGCATAACTGGGTGGGGTGGGAAACCTGGACAGAAGGGACGCCATTTCTACTAAGAAGTGTCCACTGATTGCCTATGGTGGGGAGGTAGGACAGATGGACCAACTTAGCCCACTCTGTGGTCCCTTCTGGGTACACTTTGGGAACATCCAAACAGCTCACTGGGACCCAGACATCCATGCGTTGATTTCTTTTATACCAAATGCTAAGTTCATCCTGAATTAACAGCAATTGGCTCACGGATGGATTTCTATTTGAGGGAGAACTTACTGCCAATCCCCGAAGTGTATGAAGTCCTTTGGGACCTTCCCAGTCTATCTTTGTCAACTCAAAAATACTGTTAATGGCATGACATCATCTACCCCATTCCAGAACAGTCCATATTTAGGTCGAAAACCACAGCACCCGCTGGGCTCTGGGGTAACACAGAGCTCCGCAGTAAGTCAAGGAGGACCATGTTCAACCCGCACCTCGGTGCTCTCCTCAAAAGCTCTGGGCAGAGCGGCACGGAAATCAATTTGCAGGGTAGCTGAGAGGTAACTCCGAACACTGAAACCAGGCAGCAGAGCCAGAGGAAATCTACTCACATCTCATCCACTGTGTGTGTTTCTACGGTTGGGTCTTTCTCCCTGTAATAGGTCACTTTCCCAAGGTTTAGCTTTTGTGTAGCAAGAAGGAAACAGAGTGTCATAGCCCCACTGTGGCTTCTCAGTCCCCTGGGAAGAGGCATCTCGGCTTCAGGGTGGGATTCCTGAAGAGCTTTGACTCTCCAATTTCCCTGGAATAACTGAGGTCTGCAGTTATTCCGGAGCTGGTGGGGGTCTTCCCAAGGCTGACAGATCTCCAGATTGGTGAAAGCCTGTGTTCATACTAATTGTTAGTACATCGTGGGCAGGCGGCACAGAATGCAGAGCTTGGTTTAAACAAGTCAGGTCACCCACATAGTCTATTGACATTGTTATGCAAAAGCCATTGGCACTGATGTCTTGTCCCAAAGGTTAAAGTGCAAGCGGTAGAGAGAAACACATTTCTGATCCCTGAAATGTTTTGGAAGCTTGCTGCAATTCTAAAGAAGAGATTTTGTGGTTTCTGTCCATTATATATAATGGCTAGCATATAATGGACTCTGAGGTTAAACAGAGCCAGGGGACTCAGCCACCTCGAACTCACTCTGAACATGGGGAAAGAGACAGAGAGACAAAGAGAAAGAAGGAAAAACGGCTTTGTCATATTTGGTGACTTCAGCATGCAATATCATCTCAGGGAGCCTGAAAGTGTCACAAACAACAGAGTTTTGTCCCAAACAGAAAAGGAGCCCTCTTCTCTGCAGCCGGCCTGATTCCACTGGAAGAGCCCTCAGACCAAATGGGATTTATAAAATGCAAACTTCCTCTAGTGCCCCCTAGAAAGCCAGTGTCTTTGGGAGCCCCAAAAGGCTTAGAGATGCGCACATCCCATCTCCAAGCCACACCTACCTTGACTCCAAAGAAAGACTTGCGCTGATAGAAACAGCACAGGGCTGCAGAGAGGGCGTGGAAGGCACTGCATTCCTTAGGCATCCTGTCTTCAGTCCCAGACACCACACACCTTCATCAAAGTTAAAAGGAAGGGGGCACTGGATGGTGGAGTCCCAGTCCCAGGCTCTGCTGCTCCTGTGTACAGCCAGCAGCCAAGGGAGTGAGTCGCCAGCTCCTTCTCTCAGGCCGGTCTGTGACTTTTCCCCTCCTCTGAAGCCAATACGATCCACTCGCTCAATTCTGGCCGGCTTGTGTCCAGCCTGCCATCACACGGTGCCAGAAATTCTCATGTGACCAGACTTGATGAAATTCTAACCCCTCTTAGAAGAGGGCTTGTGCTTTAGCTTTTAGCTGTCCCCTAATTCAGAGGCCAGGCAGAAATCGTTATACCCACCCCCAGCCCCCACTCTGGGCAGCCTTCCCTCTTCAGGGCTGGAAGAGAGCACTGGCAATCAGCTCCCAGTGGCTTTGTTTGCTTCTCACCCCGGCACTCAGGGCTTTTTTAGAAGCAGGGCGAGCTGTGCGCATCACACCATCTTCGTGTGAGACAGTGGTTCCTTTGAGGAAAGGTGGCCCACAAGTGATCAGGCTGTGGCTTTCCCTGAGAGTCATCTTAGAAGTTCTAAGCAATCAGGCGGGATCTGGAGCTCCATGCCCACCTCCAGAGCTGTTTACTTTTAATTACTGCTCCTGGCAGTACGTTTGCAGCTGATAACACTGGCACAGTCCCTCATTATTAGCAAAGCACTATTGCCTTTTGGTGTGTAATTAGCAAGTCTGTAGGCAAACACCCAGAAGGGCCTATGTCCTCCCCACCTGGCCGTGCAGCCGGAGGGAGGGGAGGGATGGATTGCTCCCTCCTGACCCAGCTATTTGTCGTCCTCCCTCTAAGTCCTTCACTTCATTGCCTAGCCCCCCTTCAACACACAAACCCTGCATTCACCACCACCACCACCACCACCACCACCACCACCACCACCACCACCACCACCACCACCACCACCAAAGGAAGGTCTTTCTAGAAGACTCTAGAGAAAGAGGCCTACTCGGACCCTCAGAACATCGTGAGGGGGAGGGACACCTGTAATTTCCCTCATTCTTGGCAGTTAGAGTGGACACTCAACTATTCTGCCATTTTTTTTTATTATTTTGGTTTTGTTTTGTTTTGTTTTGTAGTTGGTTGGTTGGTTGGTTGGTTGGTTTGGTTTGAAAATCAAACCCAGGTTTTGGCCACCTAACTCTCCCTTCTCCTGCCATTCCACGGCAGAGCTTGCTCTCGGCGGCTCCAGCCCCTTTCAAAAGCAGGACGTGTCCTGAAGTTTCCTAAAGCCTCACCCAGGCAGAGAAACTTGTAACAAGGCAGGGAGAAACAGAACCTATTCATTCCAGCAAGGAACGACACCGGATGAGGCATGAGAGAGGTATGAGAAATATCCAGCGGGATTAGTGGCAAAGCCTCCGAGGCCATGGCCTTCCGTCTAGGTCAGAACCGCCTATAAAAATGGGGAATTGTTTGTCTAGTGCCCAGTGAGCAGCTTCTATATTTGATCAGCCACAGGCCTCCCACGCTCCAGAAGAGGCAGGGGGTCTATCTAGGACGCGTCCAGCATGGGCTCAGAGATCTGATGAAGGCTCTCCAGGCTTGGGAAGCAGGGCCAGGGAAGCTGGTTTCATTTCTCCTTGCATGAGCTATCCTCCCTCCCTCCCATGTGCTGCATTGGAGAGGGGCTTGGCTGTCCCCGAGATCTCCTAAGCCCTATAAAGTCTACCTGAGCCATCAAATGGTTAGGGGAGTCTCAAACTGGCACCTGAGATGGCTGAGCCCAGCGTTTGCGCAGTCGGCAGGTCAATATTGTCCTTTAGGGTCCATATCTTGCACCCAGAAAGGAAGCATTTTCTATTTGCTATCGTTTCTGTCAGATGGGTTCAAAGGGTAAGTCCCCAGGGTACCTTTGCTGCAGTGACTCATCAGCCAGGCCAAGAGTCACTACCGAAGGGGCCCAAGGGGCCGAGTTCGCCGACATGATTCCCTTGGCAGGAAATGACAAGCTCCCTTTGGCTAAAAACCTCTCCAATGGCTGGAAAAATACTTCCTGGGCCCAGGAAAAGGAGCTTCCTCACTCCTGCCCAGAGACTCAGTAAGACCAGTTGGCAAAGCGCATCTGAACTCCAGCAAAAAGAGAGTGTATTCTTCAAAAATATATAGTACTGTGTGTCTCTGATGTCGGCAGTGGAGCATGCTGTGTCACAGTGCGTGCACACAGCTTGGAGGAAACGCCGTGAGATTTGCTCTCTTCTTCCAGCTTTAAGTAGGTTCTTCGGATCACACCCAGGGCACCAAGCTTAGATGGTAAGCTCCTTCACGAAACCCTCTTGCCAGCCCTAGAAATATATTCTTGAAAGCAAATCTGTAAATACTGTATACATAAATTACACAGAATTATATATGTGCTTCATATATAGCCAATGCTCAGAGTCAAATAAGAACAGAATAATGCCATTCAGGTCACTACAGAGTCACTGCTGTCACCTAAGGATTTTCCTAGCTAAGAACGGTCTACCAAAATGGCCAAAGATGTTTTATCTGTATTCAAGAACAGGTGGTAACTGTTTCCTGAACACTTAATGCTTTTGTTCCACACGCAAAAGAAAATAATTTCTGAAGCAGCACTTTAAAAAAGAAATCTTTATTTTCTTCTAAAATGGCCAAGGAGAGACTAAAATAATGTATTCTCGCCACTAAAGATGCTAATTGCATGAGATTCCAAAGTGCCCTTCAGTGTCTGGTTATGGGTTTAAATGTCTCCTATCCACAGTGATCAATCACCCTATTCTCTTCACAATGAGTCTTCTATTCTAGTTGCAAAGAAACAGAGGACCAGAATGGACTGTCATTCTGCAGAGAACAAAGGACCAGAGACTCCAGCTTTGGACTGCAGAACCCACTTAGCTGATCACATGGAGGCCAAAAGAAAAGATTTTATAGAGCTGCGTAATTAAACCTGTCATTTGTGTAACCACACGAAAATGTTGACACCTGGAGAAGTGGTTCTCACAGATGCTTTGGTACGTGAAATTTAAAATCAGTTCAGACTCAGGGTTTTCTAAGCACCACGCCTTTCTGCAAAGTGGGAATGGAATCCTATAGCTCCCAATAGAACCCTAGAAGGAAGGAGCCAGTGGGCAGAACCGTAGGAAGGGTGGCTTTGGGGTGCTCCAAAGCACTCCCTTCAGGCCGCCCAAGAGGCTTGCATCTTTATACCAAGGGAAATCGCTGGTAGGTGGTAAGGCTAAGCCAGGCAGCCATGTGGACTCTTGCAGGAATTCCCCATTCCTGAAGTCAAACACTGTCCAACCCCATTCAAAATAAAGGCTACAGCTGGCAAAGGGACATCCCCCAGACCCCACCAAACACACCAAATTTCTGTCCTCAAAGCCAGGCTTCCCTTAAGTAGCCCTACTAACTAACCCATCCTACACAGTAACCATGGAAACTGGAGCCTCCTGCCAGCCATGTTCAACAGAGGCATACTTCCTGTTGGCATTGGCTCCTTTCCACCCCAAGTAGAAGCAGGGCCCCCAGTAATGACTGACACTCTCGCTGGTGGGGCATGGTGGGGGGAAGCAGCTGTCTTTCACTGTTCAGGACATCAGGGGAAATACTACCTGTAGCCTCCAACCCTTCACCACCTCACCATCAAGTCACGGAGCTGCTCTGAGTCAAGCCGTCCTGTGGTTCACTGTTGGCCATCAGTGAACTGGAAGACACTGTCTAGGGCTGCAAGGTCCAGCTAATAATCCCTGTCCTGAGTATCAACTGGGATGAACATCAGTCACTGTGATCAAAAGAGCTGAGCTTCTCACAGGGATGATGAGATTCCTGTCTGTGTGCCTCTCTTTACAACACACACACAGACACATACACACACACAGACATACAGACACACACACACACACACACAGACACACACACAGACACACACACATACATACACACAGACACACACAGACACACATACACAGACACACATACAGACACACACAGACACACACACAGACACACAGACACACACACAGACATACAGACACACACAGACACACATGGATACACACATAAGACACACAGACACACATGGATACACACATAAGATACACAGACACACACACAGACACACATAGACACACAGACAGACACACACACACATACACAGACACACACACAGATACATACAGACACACACACAGACACACACAGACACACAAACAGACACACAGACACACACACAGACACATACATACACAGACACACACACAGAAACACACACACATACACACACACAGACACACATACAGACACACACACAGACACACACAGACACAGATGCACACAGACATATGGATACATACAGACACAGAGAGAGAGACACCCACCCACACACATACATACACACAGACATACACACAGAGACACACACACACAGATACACACAGACACACACAGAAAGACACACACAGACACAGACACAGACACACACACACACACCACTGAAGGTCTCTCCTCCTGCACATACCAATTCTTTCTGGCTTGTGGTTTGTTTTTGTTTTCCACCAAATCCTAGTGACCTGGATTTTGGTGAACGAAGGCATCTTTAATGAGCTACGGAATAAAACCAAAGAAGCCAGCTCTCTGCCTTTGGTGTCCCTACAAAAAGGGAAAGGTAACTTGGCTTTGCAGTGTGACACTGTGCAGAGTTTCATTCCCTGAGGGTCTATCTGTGAGGCACATGCCTGGGAAATGGAGGCAGGTCTGCTTCCCAAGATGTCTGCTCTGCACCTGCCTGCTTCTGAACAGACACAGGAGTCTCCCACTTCCAAATGTCCCAGAGTGAGCACAGACAGCATCCACTCTGCATTTCACTTGCAAAAGATCTGTCAGTTAATTGCTTGAGACATTGGACACGTTCTTATAAAACAGTCTGTGTCAAGGATTTCTCCGTGCTGTAGGCTAACTGCTCTGAATATCCAGGGCAGGCTGGACTAAGCTGGGATGCCTGGAAGGACAGGTATGTTATTAAGTTCCTCTTCGTGTTAGAATTGTTTCAATTTCTGGTCAGCTCCGTCACCCTGTTCAGAGTTGAGGAGCATCTGCAGGGCAGAAGAAGCTGATGTGATTGCCACATACACCTCCACACAAAGAGCCACAGGGCCTGATGGAACAGAGCTGGCCTCAGATACCACCGAGAAAGGATAAGGCTGGAGAAGAAGCTAGGCAGAGCAGCTAAGATTGTTGAAGATAGTCCAACACATTACCCACTGGGCAAATCAGATTCAGTTCTTGCTTCAAAAAGGGATGTAAGCCAGACTAGGTGGGCAGAGAGTAGGATGTGCTGTTGAGATCTTTGCTGCTCTGGGTTCACAAGCACCTGCTGTGCCCTGGCGGATGCAGAGTCTCTAGAAGCAGGCTCTCCAGTGTGACAGACAGTCAGGCATCTGCATCTCAGGTTGACAGTTTCCCCAGATTTCTCAAGGGGGATGAGGGATGATGGCTGTTAAATGGTCTCTTTCAGGAAACAGTATCGATCTGCCCAACACAAAGACTAAGTACAGTCTTCACAAATAGATTCCTTTCTATTGGACATCAGGTCCCTGCACCTCCCCCCCAACAATTTTATGATTCTCCAAACAGCTATTAAAATTGCATAGCTGAATAACGTGAAGCAATAGGCAGCCTTGAGTTTTCTTTCATACTGTTATGTTTTATAATTCTACCCTAGATATCACTCTATCACAAACACCTAGCATCTCCCAGTATCCCCTTGGAAATGCTGTATTTCACATGCTTCTGTTTCTATACCATGGCATTACAGTAAAAATTAAAAGAATATGCACACAGGCTGGGGCTGTAACTCAGTTGGCAACGTACTTGCATAGCACAAATGAAGACCTGGCTTTCATACCCCAGCACTGCATACACTGGCTGTGTAGTATTCTCCTATACTCCCAACACCTAAGAGGATACAAGTGCAAGGTCATCGGTCTAGGATCTCATGTATCCCAGTTCCTGTCTCAAAAGGAGGAGAAGGAGGAGGAGGAGGAAGAAGAGGAAGAGGAAGAAGAAGAGTATAAGATGTAGGGATTTCAACTTCTCAAACAGTCTCAGACTACCTGGCAGGCTTGGGCATCTTTTAGTAGAAAGCCATGGGCCATCTTCCCAGGTCAAAAGGCAGAATCATGATCCTTGATATAACATTTCAGGGGACTCCTATAGATCCCCTGTAAGTCCCTGGGAGTCTAATCCATCCAGGGTGGTTCAGCGCCTCCTTTGCCAGGCTGCCTTCCATTCCACAGTAACCATGCAGACATCACATGCAGAGCAAAGCTCGTTTCCGTCATCTCTCCTTCTGGGTTTTCTCTGCTGTACACACTGCCTTTTCTTTCCCTCCTACTTTTAGTGAGAACAACATAAAGAGCTGACAGGCAACGACTACAGAAGTGGCACAGCGGTCCCTCTGTGCAGAGGAGCCTTCGGGGAGCGCCCCACCCCCATCAGGACCAACTGAGCTCTTTCCCATCTTACAGGCACTTCTGCAAATTGGCACCTTCCAAAACTGAGCTGGGAGACAGACATCCACGTGGCTCTAAAGAGACTCCGAACATGTTCCAGAGGGCAATGCTGCGCCAGTAGTTAGCTGAAGTGACCTTGGGAAATAATTTGACTTCTCCAAACCTCAAGCGGCTCCCCAAACATACCAGGTGATTACAGGCAACGAATGATAACATTATAAAGCCTGATCCCCAATACATGCAAGGCACCGTCTGCAAATGTGAGTTTCCATTCCTCTTTGAAGAAAGGCACTAGAAACCATCCTCTGCCGCAGCCAACTCTCAGATGCTGGGCGACCCAGACCTCTGTCCTCAGAGAAGGTGGACAATGACTGAGTCACTGCCTGACTGCAGCTGGTGCTGAGGACCCTTCTGAGTTTTTAAAACTAGAACTAAAGAGGAGAGAGATGGTCAAGAATATTTAGCATTAAAAGTATATTTTAATCCTCAACTTCAAAACTTGATAATCAGAAGACATATGAAGGGTCTTTAATCACACTTGCTCAGATGTCTCAGAGGGTCCCCTGCATCATTGTTATCTGATGAGCTGTTGATGGAAACAGGCAGGACACAAAGCCACAGTATCTGTCTCCATGCTCACCCCAAAGCCCGTCTACTATTGGACACCCCTGCTCCAGCTAACCTGACTGAGTACCTATGGGTAATCCGTGAGATCTGGGTGATACCCACCCCTATCCCCCTGTCATTGTCCCTGTCTCTGGCTGCAAAATTAGACTTTAGTCTATGTTCTGACCTGCTGTCCTGCCAATCTCACTCCTCCAACACCTCCATGCTGGGTGGCTGTTGCCATGACAACAGATCTTTGGCTTCAGCTTAGAGTGCCCTGAGAACCATCTCCCAGGTGCCTAATTTCTTCATACTGCTCTGGTCCATATTTCTGGACTGTCTGATTTTAACTTATTTCTAGAGTCACGTTGTGTCTAGCCTCATGAAGATTGTGCCATGTCCTCCCCCCACCATCCATGCTGTTCTAATTTATACTGCCTGTCTGTATTCCCCTGAGAAACTATTCTCTGCCTCCCCTTAAGCCTGCAACAGCAGGAATCCGCCAGTCGCCATGAGGATTGCTTAGGCACAGGGCAGGCAGGCACAGAGGGAGACCACACTCATTCCAACCGTGACAGAAAACAGTGGAATTAATCCCTTCGCAATAAAGTTTAGCCACCTGAATGAAAAACACTTCAGTAGAAAAATGGTCTTTTGTCATGTCAGAAACAACCTGGCTATTATCATCTGAATAATGCAGTGATTAATCCTGCATTCTGCCAAAATAGCACTGAAAATCAGTCTGTATTAGGAGCTCTTAACTGGGAGGTGAAGTTTGGCTTCTATGATCCATACAAACCACTGGGTGATAATGTGCTCACTGGAGAAATAGGTTAGAGCTTATACTCAATTCCCAAACACTTAGGGGACCTAGAAGTCCCCACTGATTGGTTATCCACTTTTAAAAAAGTAACTTAATTAATAGATAAAGTGTCTGTGTGTATGCATGCACGCATGTCCAAGCTTCCATGTGGGAATCTATTGTCTCCTTCACCCTGTGGGTTCTGAAGAATCAAACTCAGGTCAGCAGGCTTCATGGCAGGTACCTTTACCTGCTGAGTCAGGTCACCAGTCTAAGATTCAGAAAGGCTTTCAATAGCCAGTAGAAAGGAAGTGAGCAAAATAGCCTAGTGATCATGACTGGACCGGTAAAACACTGGTCTGGTTGCCATGGACACCGGTTGGCTTAGCAGGGCTGTGCCTGGTAAGAGGAGGAGGCAGGCAAGCAGTGTTGAGACCCCTTACGGCTGTGAAGTAGCTTTCCCCTGTGAGAGGGGACAAGCCCTGGCCCTCCTCTGGTGGGAGGGCCTTGTGTGTCACAGTAAATGTGGAATATATACAAGTCTGATCTCAGCAGCCCCTTGGCAGCCACACATCTGGGGAGTGCATCTAGAAAGGCCACGGCGGTCATCCACATCTCTCAACCTCATTTCCTAGTGTGCGATGTTCCCAAGGGCCAGAATTTCTGCTGAGAATTCTACCAGTGTCTCGTTTAGCACACTAGGAGGCGGGCATCATTATCACCATGGTCTGGGCAGCAAGCAGTAGTTCTTAGAGTGAGTAATGAGAGCAAGCCAGAACCTGCTTTATCTGATGTGCTAATAGAAGCATCACACCTGACTGCCAGGACCAGAACACTCTAATCTAAAGCAAACCCAGGAGGCAGACCTCCCCTCATCCAGCCACAGATAGTCCAGCAGCACAGGTTGAGGGTTCATCCGCAATGTCAGGGATACTGGACAACATATGACTGGCAGGGAAGTGTAGCTCATAGACTGGGGATGCTGAGAACAGAATCTCTGGATCAGGAGGCAGCAAGCCTCAGGTGTTGAGCGCAAGCCAGGAACACCTCTCTGTGTATAGACCTCCTGTGCCCTTGGTGGGGAAAGGCCGGATCCGAAGGCTCTCTGTGAGAGACTGCATTGATCGGCAGCCAATGTCTTCACTTCCTTGATGGCTGCCAAGTACACCGATGTCTTCAGAAGTGACATCTAAAAGGTCAATATTTTCTTTACTTGGTGCCTAGGGTGAGGACAATGGGTTGTTTTTGCCAGTGTTCAAAGGCTAGTAGAATGCCACCAACCCCCACCCTGTCCCTATGCACCTTACAGCGCTCCTTCCCAAGTAGGTGGGAGGGCTGGGCGGGGGAAGGGGGAGGTACCAGGGTGAGCAGCAGGAATGGGTCTGGAGAGTCTGGATCATTATCTGGAACACTGTGTCTTAGGGCTGGGTCACTTGCGAGAACAGATGTAGAAATCTTTCCAAGGCCACACAGGTGATAATCAGGTGATACACAGCTCTCCCAAGGGCCCACTTCTACCTCCTCTGTCACAGCGGCCACCACGAAACTATCCAGCCCATAAATAAACCAAAGAGAGTGAAACTGCAGAGAGCTGTGTACAGGTTTTAAGAAGATGGAAAAGGGTATGGGGAGGCATATCTGCAGAGTTTAGCAGTCATGTGTCAACACAGTATGTGTGTATCCCAAGAAGACAGAGATAATTAGAAAAATAGCCTACTATGATCCTAAACATTTATGGGGAAATGTGTAAATACCAGATGGTGGTGTTGGAAATATGATCATAACAAATTCAAGAGACTAGTGAGAATGAAGCCGTTTTTTAATATATAATGCTGCAGACAGGGAGACACAGCAGAGAAAGGGCAGAGACGACTGGTGCGTTGATTTGGATTAAAAGGGCATCTTTAGAAGTTCCCTGACTAGAACTTCCTGTCCTTTTCTCCCATTGGCTGAACTGATGAATAAACCTGCCCCCTTTCTGATGTGGGCTCAGTCACTTAGCAGACTTCCTGTAACCTTATAACTCTCAGAGCTGGCAGCCCTAGAGAGTGGGGGTGGGGGTGTGTCTCCTGCCTCCTGCTTATCAGTGACTGCTTATTGAGAGCAGACCTAACAATCTAATTCAGTGCTTCTCAATAGCTCAGCGCTACTGGATAGCAGGTGTCTTCACCCTTGCGAGATGGATGTGTATGTAATCCAGTCAGAGTACTGGACAGTGAGCTGTCTAAGGGTGAACATATGGTCAACCTGAGATGAACCTGAGAGCTTCCCTGGGATTTTTCAAACTGGAATTGAGGAGGAAGCTCTCCTTTCCTTTTGAATGGGAAGACTGGAAGGTTAGGCTTCCCGTGTGTGCTCTGTGCACAAAGCTGACCTGAGAAAACACAGCTTCTGCACAGAGAGGCAGACACAAGAGACCAGCAGCCTTGGGTGTTCTACTTCCCAGAAGGAGCAGCGGCAAAGACAACTGCTCCACCCGGCCCTTCCCAGAAGGAAGTTCACTACTTTGTATCAACAGGTTAAGTTTACAGGATCGCTTATCCTGAGATTCAAATTTGAGATTAACCCAATCACCGGTCCCTTTATCAAGCTTGGGAGTAAAGGAGATGGAATGGTGTCTCCTTAAAACTTGTTTTCCAGCCGGGCGTGGTGGCGCACGCCTTTAATCCCAGCACTCGGGAGGCAGAGGCAGGCGGATTTCCGAGTTCGAGGCCAGCCTGGTCTACAAAGTGAGTTCCAGGACAGCCAGGGCTACACAGAGAAACCCTGTCTCGAAAAACCAAAAAAAAAAAAAAAAAAAAAAAAAACTTGTTTTCCTAAAATATTTTCTTAAAATGTCAATGACAATGAAGTCGAGCTTAAGTTCAAGGTGTTCGCTAGCACACTGTGTTGGGTACACCGCTGCAGGCTTGTGTGCCATCTCTGCGTCTGAGAGACGCTAAAAAGGAGCCGACACGGGCTGACGCTGCATGAAGCCACGTATATGATTTTCCCGGTTAATAACAGGGCTCTTCGCTGTTATTCGAGTCAGCAGCAGGTGGAAATGAGCGGTCTTCCTCAGTCTGCTCCAGGGACTTACACGTGGAAGAACTGAGTTGTCCTGAGTTTTCTGGGATAGAGAAGACATGGTTTGCCTTTAGGGGGTAGGAGAAGGAGATTGGAACTAGGATGTTCTGTGTCACTGAGTATGAGTGTGACCTTTGAGCCATGCACAGCACCCTCCCAGCCTAGGGGCAACTGTGAACCAACATCTTACAACTTCCCCTTAGCAGGCCCTGGCATGATCTACTATCTTAAAAATTCTTGAGGACATTTCTTAAAGGCCGTTTGGCTATTGGACCAGATTCAGAGATCTTGCAAAGCCACCCACTTCCAGAAGCCAGGAGCCCCTCTGGTGGTCAAACCTAAGAGGAAAACTTGAAGGCATGAAATTGACACCATCTCCACACACATTCAGATACCCCTTAGATGTGTTCTGCAGCCGGGGTTACAGGGCTTGGAAGCCCCGGTTTTCAGTCGTCATGGCCGTTGGGGAGTTCCTTCTCCCTCCACGGCTTTCCTTATGCCCAGCTCCGAGCTCCAGCTTCCACCCTGCCTCCCAGGCACAGCTGTTAGAATGACTGATACGCTTTGAAACCATCTCTTCTTCACAGTCCCTACAACATTCAGCGCGGCGTCTAAATATAATAGGGGCCCAGGAAACGCTGAGTGCTGTGTAGAGATTCTCAAACTGAAGTTCATGGACACCTTGGCAGACGGATGTATAAGAATCGTGCACATGTATTTCTGGAGATGTGGTTTTTACTCATCTTAGATGTAGAAAAGTAGGGAACCTATCCTCTGCTCCCCAAATTGTCACCCACACAGGCATGAAAAATGGCGCAATACCCACCCCCAACACACACACACACACACACACACACACACACACAAAATGAGCCAGCTTTGCCATCCTCTGTTTGGATTAGAACTTGTGACAGAGTTGTTAACTTGATACATTCTAAAATCACCTGGGATGAAAGTCAGGATTAATGAGGTTTGGCTACATTGGGTTGCTCGGAGGCATGTATGTCTCTGGGAGTCTCTCTTCCATTTTTAGAGTTTTATTATTTATTTTTATTTCATGGGTGTGGGCGTTCTGTCTGGATGTATGTTATGTATATGTGCCGCATGCATATAGTGATCACAGCAGGCCAAAGACGATGCAAGATCCCCTGGATCTGGAGTGAAGGCTGTTGAGAGCCGCTGTGTGAGTGGTGGGAACTGAACCTGAGTCTCTGCCAAGGGCAGCAATCACTCCTCACCGCTGAGCCATCTCTCCATCCCTGGAGGGGACTGTCTTCATTAAATTAATTGAGGTAGGAGGCCTAGCCCACTGTGGACAGGACCACTCCTTGGATTTGGGTCCTGTATTGTATAAGAGTAGAGAGAAAGTGGGCATGTGTGCATTTTTTTATTTTTTATCAGTTCTTGGACATGTTGTGACCAGCTGCCTCTAAATTCTTGCCTTGATTTCCTGGAAATAGCGGACTATAAACTGGCATTGTAAGTCAAATGAAACCTTTCTCTCCTAAGCCGATTTCAGCCAGAGTGTTTTATCTCAACAGCAGACAGGAAACCAAGGCAGACTTTTCTCATTTTAATCCAAATAATCATCTTGGTCTCTTAGTCCGCAAGCAACCTGGGATTCCAAACTGGGAGGAAGCGAGGCAAAATGAGGTGATTCTCAGCTCGCACCGCCTTGGCTCTGCTCAGGTCCAGGCGGCTTCTGTAAAGACCAGGAGGACACAGAGATGAGAGCCCACGCAGGATGGATTCAACTGAGCACACAGACCCGTTTCTAACACAGCCACCTGGGCCTGGGAAAGACCAGAGCCCAGCTGGAGCCTTGGGGCACAGGAAGTGGTCCATCAGCTTCGCAGCTTCTTCTGCACAGAAAGCTCTTTGGAGAGGGTGAATGGAGGCTTTATGTAGTAAGTTCTCATCCACAAGCTAATAAATATGTGGAATGGCCTCTCGGACCAGGTTCCTGCCGCCTGGACACTGAGGTCATTCAAGAAACAATTAGATGCCATCTGGAGAGAACTGGGAAATTGCCTCAGAGGACCAAACAGTATGTTCTCATTCCCAGGGTCTGAAACATCCTTATCTCATTCCCAGAGAGGAAGGCATGGAGGCTGGCCAGCTCATCCACATACGGAGTGAGAAAGCATGCACTTGGGCAGCTGATAAAAAAACGGATGGGTCAGGAGAGTGTGCCTTTCCAGCCCGCCCCACGTAAATCCATCCCCCTAAATGAATTTATCCCTTGCCTGCACTTTCACTCCAAGCATAGAATCTTTGTAAATCGGGCCTTGGCCTCATCTAAAGTTGGGTTTGCACAGCTTTAATATAAAGTAATTACAGATTAGCAACGGCTTCTGGCCCAGCCCTTTGCAGTCTATAGTGATTAATGATTTAGCTATGTTCAGCTGTTAGGAGCTATACAGGGTTCACAGCTCACCCTGTGGTAAGGAACAGGCCCCTGTCTGAGAGCTATTATTTCCATAATATATTCTCATTTTTAAATAAAAATTTAGTATCTCTCTATGTTAATAATCAGTTTTTTTTTTTTTTTTTTTTTTTTGGTTTTTCGAGACAGGGTTTCTCTGTGTAGCCCTGGCTGTCCTGGAACTCACTTTGTAGACCAGGCTGGCCTCGAACTCAGAAATCCGCCTGCCTCTGCCTCCCGAGTGCTGGGATTAAAGGCGTGCGCCACCACGCCCGGCAATAATCAGTTTTTAAATATAAACGCAATTGTTAGTTAAGGCTGAGATGGGGTGTGGGGCAACTTAGATAAATAGCAAAGAGCTATTTGTGTTTTAGTATTTCTATAGTTCTTAAGTGCCGCCCAAGGTCCAGGAGACTGAAGCTTCTTTTCATAATACTGAGACTTTCGTCGCCTGTTACGCTGTGTCAACAAGTCACGCGGATGGGGGAAACCTATGCTGGGTGAAACAGGTTCCTTAAGAGGATGCAAGGCAGAGGGACCAGCTATACTGATCCTGTCTCCTTCCACTCCTGACCATCCCGAGCACACAGTATGTAAGAAAAGATGTAAACAACACTGTGAGGAGTACTTACTCTCTTTACTGAGTCAAGGCTCACCGAATACGGGCACGGCGACTGCCTGGAACCAATGGTCTGCATCACCCACTGAAGAGCCGCGCTCTCTCGTGGAACGGCATTCTTTAGTTAACAAAGACATCTAACAACCTGTGGTTATTCCCACTTGAGGACTTAATTGGCAGACATTTTGGGGGATGGGGTAGGGATGAACAGAGTGGTCTGTTTCTTCAAAGAAAACAACCAATAGTGTTTGTTACCGAAGCAAAGATTTGAGCTGTCGCTCGAACACTAGGATTTTTGAAGGACTTGTATTCACCACCAAGAAGTTCATAGCTTATCTACACGTTCATGACTTTTCTGGGAAGGTTAGTGATGCCTATCGGCTAACACATTTTGATTGGATGCAGAGACATGTGAACATTTGAGAGATCCACCTAACTCCTTGAACCAACATTCTTCAAATATCCTACACACGACAGCACTACTCAAACTGCAAGACAGACAGATGGGCCTTAAAGACCGGAGACGAAGAGATGCCAGGTGAGGTTTCAGAGTCTAACCTCTCAGGCGAGGCACCCTCCAAGGTCTAGATTAGCATCGCAGGATAGCAGTAATTATCTTACACAGTTGCTTACTAAAGTCTGCCCTTTTAAACCACATACCAGTGGAGGCTGGGTCTCTTAGGCATCTAACCAAAACGACCCAGTAAACTGACCGCCAAAAGCACACACAGGAGAAGTTGTGCTCTCTTCGGCCAGACAGTAAAGAGACTTGCAAAACGGTAAAGCAATGCGTCCTTACCCCTGGATGGGTTTGTCTTGGAAAAATGACCACCTTTTCATAAACATATGCACTTCATATTTATGCACTGTTCATTTTAAATGAACACACTAAGGAAACATAAAATGTCATAAAATAGAATAAAGAACATGTTTAAAATCCTCCCATTGTTGGCTGAGGGTTACCACAGAGGTCAACCCCAGAACCCATGTAAAAGCTGGCTGTACAGGGCAGCCTGCCTATAATCCAAGAGGCTGGGGGTCCCTGGGGTAAATTGGCCAGCCAGACTAGCCAAACCAGTTCACCAAGAGATCCTGCCTCCATATGTAACGTGAGGGGAAATCTAGGAAGACATTCAATATGTACCTTGAGCCTCTACAAGTGCATATACATATAACACATACACACATACAAATACATACACATATACACACATACATACATACACACACATACACACATACATACACACCACATATCACCAGACACATATGAACCCCACATATGTGGACATGCATGTACCACACACACACAAACACATAGAACACATATC
Organism: Mus caroli; assembly: GCF_978045245.1. NCBI lineage: Eukaryota > Metazoa > Chordata > Mammalia > Rodentia > Muridae > Mus > Mus caroli. The sequence continues at coordinate 37,694,035 of NW_028227258.1, forward strand.
ACCAGAGACATATGAACCACATACATGTGGACATGCATGTACCACACACACACAAACACATAGAACACATATCACCAGAGACATATGAACCACATACATGTGGACATGCATGTACCACACACACACACACACACACACACATGCAAGTAATTTCTTCATTTTAATCTCCAACACAACGATTATTAATAGTTATAGCTCATATAACTAAAGGATTTTTTAAAAGGATTCTCAATTTTTAACAATGTAAAAAGGTCTTGACACAGAAGTTTAGGAATTTTTCTCTAATATATTTATAGTTTGTTTGAGATAATTTGGATCAACCCACAAATTTTTAGTGTATCCATGAACTATGGTATAAAAAAGGAAGTGTTTTAGCGTGGTGGTGGCAGTAATATACATGCCTTTAACCCCAGCAGTCAGGAGGCAGAGGCAGGCAGGTCTCTAAATTCAAGGCCAGCCTGGTCAACAGTGATTCCAGGACAGCCAGGACTACACAGAGAAACCTTGACACTAAAAACCAAAGGAGGGTTGGGGAGGAGTGTTTTATTTTTTTATATACGAGTATTATATGTATATTAGAGAAAAATGTGTAAACTGAGAGAAATGTGAAAAGCAAAAAGCAAAACAAAACAGAAACATCCCTTTAATTGCCAGGAGAATTTATTTTGACTTAAATGTTATTCACACTTAGCTATTCTGCCACTGGATGGCAGTGTTCATGGGGGGTCAAAAGAGGGCATCAGAGTCCCTGGAACTGGATTTATAGGCAGGTGTGAGCTGTCTGGTGTGAGTGCTGGGAAGAGAACCCAGGTCCCCTGAGAGAATAACAACTGTTCTTAACCACTGGTCCACACCTCCAGTCCCCAGGGGTTTATCTTACCTGAAATTCACGGAAGAATATACTACCCCCCCCTTCTTCTCAACTGTGACCTCACTGCTCTTCCAGTGCTCTGACCCCTCTCCCCTCCACCCTCACAGCCAGTCCACCAGGTAATCTAGCTCTAGCTTCGAGTTACTCATCCAATTCCCCGTCTTCCCCCTGCTACCTGGCAGGTCCAAACCCCCAGCCCCTATCACCTGAACACTCGTGTGCATTGTGTGCACACACCCCCTCCTCCCTTCTGCCCTCTTTTCCTTTCTGTCCCCTAGCAACAAGGAATCCAAAGTGAACCCCAGGCAACTGTAGAGATTCCAGTCCTTCCCCTGAGATGCAGGCCCTGTGCAACCTGCCCAATCACCTTCTTCCAGCTCTCTGTCAGTGGCTGGACCCCATGGCAGCTTACTTTGCTGCTCTCAGCAGGCCTGGCGGCCTCCCTACTGTTCTCCCAGAGCAGAGGTGTACTCTGACCTCCGAGCTAGCCCCCATTGCTTCATTTGACCTCTGCTGCCAGGCCCTTCCACACTAAAGTCCCATTCTCTGCCCAGCTCCTTTATGCTAACATCTCCCAGCTCCCTCCCTGCTGAGCCTTTCTGCCTTTGCATGAATCACGATTTGGTTGTCCTTCCTCAGGCCAGGTCATCCCATCTGCCACCTCCAGAATAGAAGGTCCAGGAATTTGTTCAGTGTTGTATCCGAACCCTTAGAGAGTTGACAAGTGGTAGATAACACAGGCTATGAAATGACTATGCGCTGTTTTAAACAAGAGGGGACTGGGAAAGCCCAAATGTCATAAGGACATTTTCTTATAAAGAAATTCAGGTTGGGTATCTGATATCTGAAATACTCGAATGTTTTAGATTTCAGATTTTTAAAAAACCTGCACACACACCACACACACACACACACACACACACACACACACAAATACAGAGAGAGGGAAAAAGAAGAGTTAGAAATCTTAGGAGTGCGAAGTTTAAACATGAAATTAATTTATGCCCCAAGTAATAGTCTATATGCACGGACCGAAGATAATTTATGCAATATTTTAATAACTTTGCTTATGAAACAAAGTTGCATGGTATGGACGCTCCTATTGCGGCTCAAAGTTGATGATTGGAAAGTTTACAGGTTAGGAAGTATGCGCTGGATCTCAGATCTCGCATTCTGGACACTTAGCCTGCACCAAAGGAAGATCCGACTCATGAGTTCAACACAGAGTAATGCACAGCCAACAAGACAAGTCACAAAGAAGTATTTGATGATATATTATTTTGATAATAGATAAATAAAATTCCTTCTGTGTGAGCGTCTTCTCAGAATTTCCCAACAACATGGATTCCCCAGCTCCCCAGCTCAAGAAATCTCTGCGTAACGTGGCTTCCAGTTACTCTCTCCTGCTCCTGCCAGGCTGAGTGCACCCATTGTCCACAGGGGTGGAAAATTCTCTATCAGTCTTCAAAGTACTGATAGCTATTTTCTGCCTTGCTAAATCAAGCACCCTTCCTGACAAAGCGTCAGTCTTATCAACTGTCAGATCACAATGTAAATGCAAGTCTTTCCAAGGAAAGTTTAATGTGCGTAAAACTTCAGGCCAACCCTAATCGGTTCCACCCAAACAACGCAGACAATACGCTAGTGACAAAAGGCTCCATGACTTCACACACCTTGAATGGAGCCAACACAGGCCCTCTTTCTGAAGTTGAACTATAATGTGCTATGTTATTACATTTCATCTTAAAAGCTCCCATAGTGTTCAGAAACAGCTATAGCCAAATGCTGCATTGCTGTGACATGGAGTGACCACTAGAGGGTAGAGTTTAATAGCAAACAACTCCAGGGCTGAAATCCTGGCCTCTTTGGATGCTAAGTGCTAGGGTATGGAGAAAGCAAGATCTCCTAAGTAGATAGATCTAAGTCACAGAGGATGCCAGAACTGCATCTCTAAAAAGTTACAGATTTACATCTCTAAAAATTTAGGACACCTCTTACTAAATATGTGAGTATTTAGGACAACAAAAAGTGACACCAGTTTTCATCTTGAACAGTAGGTTAGCAAGAGAAGGCGGCAGACCAAGGCTGCATTTAGGAACTGCTTAACCATCTCAAAACTGATACTCTCAGGAAATTCTGGGACATTCTTCACTTGATCTTAGCCAAAAGGCCGAGAAGCGATATTCTGGGACATTCTTACAGACATAAGTCTTATTTGCTTTGGGGAACATAACGATTTTTGGAATGAGCCAGGCATGGTGGTGCACACCTTTAATCCCAGCACTTGAGAGGCAGAGGCAGGAGAATTTCTGAGTTCTAGGCCAGCCTGGTCTACAGAGTGGTTCCAGGACAGCCAGGGCTACACAGAGAAACCATGACTCGAAAAACCAAAAAAAAAAAAAAAAAAAAAAAAAGATTTTTGGAATGTATGGCTTAGGGGCAGGCACACACATGTAATTCCAACATGTGAGAAAGCTAAGTCAGGAGGATAATGATTCAGGTAGCCTGGGCTCCACGGACCCTCATTTAGATGTACCTTGAATCCAGTCGCATATCATTCAGGCACCAAATATTATTATTAATATTATTAAGAGAACAAGAAGAGTCCCCTAGCTTCAGAGTCGAGCTGTTTAAAACGCACAGCCATGAGCAGAGTGTTCACAGAGTGACCCAAGAGTGACCCTCAAGGTTGTCTACAGGATCTGGGGAAGGTCCAAGGCAGGGAGTCTGAGGCAAGGTGAGCCCAGTGCACAGACAGGGAGCTAGAACGGCAGCTGCTACCTCTTATTTACAGGGTACCAATCACATCCTAGGTTCTAAACTAAGAACTTTACATATATTAACTCATTTAACCCCAGATTCCTCCACTTACTGGGAATTTCAGTCAATGCCTAAAAATATGGCTAGCAAGAACCAATCTGGCATGCGTGCTTACTTACCAGTATGACTGTGACAATAAGCACATACTCTGTGGCTTTCAAATAAAACCGGGTGTGGTGGTGCATTCTTATAAGACCAACACTTGGGAGCTGAAGGGGGACAAGCCCTGAAGTTTAAGGCCAGCCTTGGCTACATATTGAATTCAAAGCCAGCCTTGGGTACACAGCAAAACCCTGCTTAAAAAAAAAAAAAAGAAGTATTCTTTCATAGTTTCCAGATATCCTCAATGCCACACTCTCCCTAAAGCGCCCAGGGAACACCAAGAGCAGGTGCTTGAATGAGGGACAGTGCAGACTCGCAGACTCTCCACTGAAATCAGCCTCTCCACATTCTTCGTATGCCCAGGGAAGAACACAAATGCAGTCCCTCTCTATCACAAAGTGTAAGGTCCTGCATTCGGAGTGGTCACGGGGGGTCAGCAAACCCCAAGTATAATGTTGGAGCCTCGCCCTAGGAAAACCATCTCTTTGGTCACTGGCTACCCCCTGCTGGGTAAGTACTCTGCCATAGTTTTAAGACGGGGTCTCTCACTGAACCTAGAGCTCGCTGATTAGGTCACCCTGGCTGGCCAGTGACCCCTTAGGGGTCAGCCTGTCTGCCTCCCCAATGCTGAGATTACAGGCACGTGCTGATATACCCCTTTTAAAAGGCTGCTAGGGGTCCAGACTTGGGTCTTCAAGCTTCTCGACCGAGCCATCTCTCTACCCGTACAGCATCATCTCAATTTGGTCAACTGATCTGCAAAAAGAGACAACCTCCAAATACGGTTTCATTCGCAAATACTGAGATTGGTTATTATTTCCTGGAGGAAATAATTAGCTATTATTTCCTGGAGGAGCTTCTCCTGACTTGATTATGCCTATAAAACCTTCTGTATAAATAAGGTCACATGCCCAGGGTGTAGTGTACTAGACGTTACATTTTCAATGTAGTTTTATCAGTGAACACAGTTTAACCCAAATTGAAATCATTGTACCAGCTTCAAGCCACTCAACGGTTCTATCTCAAAACCGTATAGGACAAGGGGAAGGTGCAGGCCTGGGGACAGCAGGAGGGGCAGGATGGTGGAGTTTAAAGAGAACAAGGGGAAGGTGCAGGCCTGGGGACAGCAGGAGGGACGATGGTGGAATTTAAAGAGTAAGGAAGAGGACAGGACGACATGAGGTTAGAAGCAGACTGACCCCAGGGGGTTTTAGGCCCAACCATGGAGCAGACTCTAAAAGAAGCCACAGGCCTGATTCTTGCCTCTCTGTCCGTTTCCTAGTGACTTCTCCACCTTATGGAATCTAAGTCAGTGGACCTCAACCTGTGGGTTGAAACGCCTGTGACCTTTTCACAGGGGTCACATATCAGATATTCACATTACAATTCATAACATTAGCAAAATAACATTTATGTAGTAGCAAAGAAAATAATTTTATGGTTGGGGGGGGGGAGAGTCACCACATGAGAAACTGCATTAAAGGGTCACAGCATTAGGAAGGTTGAGAACCACTGATCTAGGTAGTTTCAGAAAAGCCACCGTAAGCCAGAGAGGGCTACCTGCACTTCAGCTTCACGGCTGAAGCTTGCGAGGACTGTAAACTCCCAAGGAATTCATCTTTGTTTTATTCCATTCACTGGTCAGACCAGACCCTCGGGCTGTCCTGGCAGAGGAGTGTCTGACCTGTGAAATCATCTAGATAAGATCCAGTCAGAGCAGTCAGGCCTCAAACACCAGGATGTCCACGCACATCTCTTTATCCAGACAGAGCCGGCGGGATCAGCAAAGCTATGCTGCTCGAAGCCAGCCTGTCTACAGGATGCTGCTGATGTGGCAATGCATTGCATCTGTGAGATTGCAGGCCTGGCACAGGGACTCACAGCTTGGTCATGAGGCAAGATACGGGTGATCCAGGTGAGGTGACATTGCACAATGGTGATGTCAGCATGAGCTGACAGAATTTTCTCTTGGAAGCCCGCAACACATCATCAGAGATGCAGGCAGGGAGGGTGGAATCCGCAGGCTAAAGTAGGACTCAGCAAGCCTCCCTGTGAAGGGTTCCGCTAGGCTATGCCGCCGCACCAGGAGAACACAAAAGCAGCCACAGGCAATACATAGTACAGGTCTATGGATCCCAATAAAACGTTAATACATCAAAATATGAATTCTGTATAATTTTGCCACTTTTTTGATTAAGGGAAAGAAACCCTTTAAACTAAAAAGGCCACTTTTAGCCAATGAAAACTTGGGGGGGGGGTGTAAGAGTAGGGGGTGAGCCAGACTTGGCTTTGAGTGGGAGTTTCCTTACCCTTGCTCTAAACATAGCTTCAAACGCTCGCTGGGTGGTTGATTTACAATGGTGGTAACAAGGTTTCTACTTGGGGCTCTCCTTCCTTCTCACAAGCTCACCAGCTTCTGGCAAGATCCCAGGCCCTCATGTGAACTTGAACTGCCCCCAGCTTCCCTTCCGTCACCTGCTCCATTCAAGTCCTGCCAGGATCTGCTGGCCTGCTTGAATAAAACGGCTTCTAATTCTCCCTCCAAATGGCCTCCGGTGACACCTGGCCTCGCTGTGGCCACTGCCACTCCCTGAGGTAAACACTCCATGTCAGTTTCCCCTCATCCGCCCCCGCCCCTCCAACAACACGGTGAGTGCACAAGAGAGACTTGGAAAACATCTGCGGCATGAGTGAACCTCCACGGAGTCTCTAAGAGCACTGTCTCCATCTGCTGGGAGGTCTGTCCTCACGGAGCAGCCCATCTCAAACCGGAAACTTGCCCTATTGAGGTGGCAGTCCCCAAAGGCCAAAAGAGGAGATTTTCGTTTCCATTTAAAGGCCAGGCTAATTTGCATTCAGTACATGTCTCCCTTTTCAGTACAATCCTGTGAGCTTTGACAAATGATCAGTTGAGTAATTATTTCTACAATCAAAGACATTCCCCTGTCATACTCTCAAAGTCCCCTTTTAGAGGTACCCTCACTTACCCCTTTCAACCATGGACTCATTTCTGTCACCAGAGATGTGATTAGAGCTGGTAGGCTTTGAAAGATTTAAAAAAAAATGTTGTGTGTTTTTTTTTTTTTTAATTATGTGCATGCACGTGTCTGTGTGGGGTTTGTGATGTGGGTACAGGTGACCATGGCAGGCCAACCGTGTCAGATCCCCGGAAGCTGGAGTTACAGGGTGATTAGGAACCATCCAACATAGGTGCTGGGACTCTAGGGCCCCTATAAGAACTATGCATGGCCTTAACTGCAGAGCCATCTCTCCAGCCCTGCTGGCAGCCGTCTGAGACTATCTTTTCAGGAAGTGTACTGTGCTTTCAATGCACCAGTGGTTTTGCGCGTCCGCTTCTTTCTGTAGCTGAACGGTATGCCACCATGTGGATCTCCATGGTTTGTTCATGGCTGAAGCAGACATTCGGGCTGTTTCTAATTCATCAATGGTGAATGATGTTAAATAATGTCATATATAAGCGTATACACAGAGACTTTCATATGAGCATATATTTTGTGATAAGTTTTTTTTTTAAGTGTCCATATTTCTGTAAGCTCAAAGGATAAGATTCTGCTGGGTGAGGGGCTGTTTTCTAACCTATTTGTCTGTCTGTCTTCCTACCCAGTGGCTGCAGTGTTCTAAACTGTAGTAACACAAAACTTCCTAAGAATAGCGACAGGGCACATTGTGGGCAGAGTGGGCGAAACTGAACATGGGCCCAGAGTTAGCCTGCATTCTCGGCTGGCACCCGTTTGATCTGGTCCCACAGGGGACAGCGCGGGCTCTCTGCGGATGTGCACACTCAGGCAAAAACCTGCAGAGCCAGCCAATTGGGCCATTATCTGGTTCATATAACTTGTTAGAATCTCACGGAATGTACAGCGTGCCATTGTCTCTGTGAGTCCCTTTCATGACTTTGTGAGCTGGCTAATTCAGAGCAGACTCGCCTGTTTTCCTGCTGGAAGAAAGCACTTCCCTCAAAGACAGCTATTTAGCCGTGACCATGGCTGCAGCCATGTAGAGTACAAAAGGGAGCTGAGGCCCGGCTGCCCCCTCTTCTGCCCAAGCCTCCCACAGCCAGGCTGCTTATTTTCGGTGCTGGAGTTTGCATTATTATTTTTCTCTTTTCATCTGCTGGGTGACCTGAGGTATCCCAATCCTACTACGGGAAATGGCCTCGCTGAGATCTGAGCCTTGGGCAGGCTAACGTCTATAGGCTTAGAAGACCCTCTGGGAACAGGCATTAACCCCACAAAGGATGGCTTTCTGAGCCTCTCTGGACGCCCCCTGGGCTCCAGAGGCCTTCATTCAGCACAATAGCTCCAGTGTCATGACATTTCTTCTAACCTGCAAAGCAGGCTTGGCGATGGCAAGTTTTATTAAGGTTCACAAGTGAGCAACAAGAATCCGCCAAGGCTGACAGCTAGGAACCCAGCCAGGAACAAAGGCTGCATCCTGTCCTGACACTTCCTTAGGTGGTCCCTGAAGAGCAGGCTTTTGTCTTCTGGCCACATTGTGCTGTCCACAGCCTGGGCACTGGAGGACACTTGCCTCTTCATTGCTAACTTGGAAATGCAGGCAGCCCACGCTTTCTGCTGCACCAAGCTTTCTAATTTACCTTCCTTAAAAAGTAATCTTTTAAGGGGATGGAAAGGTTGCTAAGAGCCAGAGGACCAGGAAGTCTGCTGTGAGATCCTCTCTCTTAGAAATGACAGGAATACTCACCCAAGATAATTCCACAATGTAGCAGCCTAAACAAGACCCGAGCAATGGTGATATCAACAGGCACAGTGCTGAGGAAGGGGGAAAGCTCAGGAGACCCATGTCTACCATGTCTAGACAGAGAACTAACTACAGGCAGGGATTGACGGCTAATGGGGGGTTGGGGGGGGGAGAGAATTAGCCATTAGCCTCCCAGGGAATGAGCGCCCTAATTGGCTAGCTAATACACTGTGGTCGGCCCTAAAACCATATACACACAAACCATGCTGAACAAACCCAGCAGGCTATACTTATATATTTATGCATATGTGGATGTGTGTTTTCCGATAATACTCAAAAGGAGGCCATCAGTTTGAGAGGGATTTGGGGCAGGGATGGGAGGGGTTGGGAAGAGGAGAAGAAAGGAAGCAATGTAATTATATACTATTTAAAAATTTTAATCACAAAAGGAAGATACACTAAAAAGAAAGAGAGAGGGGCAGAGAGAGAAAGGAAGGGGGAAGGAAGGAAGGAAGGAAGGAAGGAAGGAAGGAAGAGGGAGGGAGGGAAAGTAATATAAGCCTATGGAATTTAGTGCAAGAAGATGGGCTGACTATTGAAGTACACAAGAGTAGGTATAAAATTAAGTTTATAAAGGGGTTACAAAAATGACCCAGGACTGAGATGGCTCAGCAGCAAAGGTGATTGCTGCCAACCCTGACAGCCTGAGTTTTAATCCCTGGGACCCATGAAACGTGGAAGGTGAGGACTGACTTCTGCAAGTTATCCTGATTTCCACACATATGCACGCACACACAAAAATAAATAAATAAATAGAATATAGATCATCTAGGAACAGCAGGAATGTTTTTTATAAGTGCAACATAATGGATCATAAAGTAAATAGTGTGAATCTCCAGTCTTCGGAAGGGACAGAAGCAGTAGCTGATCATTGTCCATTACACCCTTGGTCCTGGTATCAGAGATACAACTTGGAATGCTTCCCGAGGTCCAAATAATATGGCAATTTTATGATCAAGAGGGCGAGCATAGGCGGTAGGAGGTGGCACACATCTATAATACGGGCTCTCAGGAGGCTGAGGCAAAAGGATTACAAATGTCCAGCTTGCCAGCCTGGGCTACATAGTGAGTTTGTGGCTAGCCTTGGTGACATAATCTTTCTCAAACAACAACAAACCACAGAGACAACATAAGAATTCCTACCACTTCCTAAAAAAGATGTCTTTCTCTCCGGTCTCTCATAGACACAGAGATCCCTAAAATGTTAAAATTAGAACAACAAGACCTTTCCCAGCATTCTCATTTATGGGGAAGAAGGACTCCATAGAGAAAGTATAAGTTCAGGGTTACACTATTAATTAAAACCCAAGTGTGGACCAAACTCCCCTCTGTGGGGGAGACCGGGGGAGACCGACGTTACATATCACCCAGTTCCCGTTGGAAGGACATCACACTCAACTATTACTAATGGCTTTAGCATCATTAGCAAACTTGATCAAACATTCTAAGCAACCATCTCACATGTCAAGAGACCGGACACAGAGTGACTATGTCTTGACAGGGCTATGCATATGACAAGACCAGGCAGGAAAGAGGTGGGCACGAAACTCTACAGCCAAGCCCAGGGCTACTTACTACCTCTCAGAGCTATTTACTTCTATTTTTTTTTTTAAAGGTTGGTTTTTATCTAGCATCAGGTATGCCAGATATGGAGAGGAAAATTCCAGAGCTGTTCAGCCCTCACCGAGTCAGCGACCACACGGTAGGCAGCAGGAAAGGTGGGGCCGCTAAGATGTGTACATTCCGATCTCAGTGAGGTGTAGTGAGACGTGGCTATATTTGACTACAGAAAAGGCTCTGTGATTATATAAGACAGCTATGGGTCCAACTGTCAAGATGACAGCCTTCTGAGCTATTACAGGAGGGGAAAATGTGAGGGGGAATATTCATGAAGCAAGGAGAGTAGAAAAGAGAAAAAAAAAAAAAAAAACACTCTCCAAGGGCAGAGCAAACCCAAAATCGGTGAGGAAGGAGCCGCCAACTCCGCCCCCAGGGGTAGGAGGATACTTCAGATCATCCATTTATTTTCCTGACCCATCCACTTATCAAATGCAGCCTCTAGAGTATAGGTGGGAGGCCCAGCTGCAACCCCACCAACCACCCCGAGGCTTCTCAGCCAGGTGGATTTCCTTCCATTTCATATGCAAAGAACTTAGGCATCCCAAGGCATCTGTGATCCTGTCCTCTTTTGTGCCATGTTAATGTGCCATAGATACAAACCCTCAGGTGTGAGCAGGACACAGAACTGGGCAGAGCAGAAGTTTAGATCCTCTCTCCCTTTAGCCCTGTCTGTCTTGACACTGCAGACCAGCCACCAGCTATGGGGTCAGACTCAGGCTGGGGAGGCAGAGGGCAGCTTCAGAGGGAAGACAGGGAGATGCTCTGCCTTGCCACAAGGTGGATGCTTCTGTTCAGATGAGGCTTGGCCACTGATTAAGCCCCTCAACAAGGACTCTGGCCTCCTTGCCTCTTGCTCTCTAGGCCAATGGGGGACCCATCAGAAGGGCCCTTCAAGGCACAACATGCTTAATGTAGAATTTCTTTTTTCTAGATGCCCCAAAGACACTGAATGCTCCCAGAGATTGTAGAGAGGGAGCAGCTCAAAGCTGGAGCCAGACCACGCCTCCCTTTGTCCATGCTTCTCTCTCCTCTGCCTCCACCTCTCTTCAGCCACTATCCAATCACAGGGGCAGTTCCGTGAGTCAGGTCTTTTTGACACTGTTGGCCTGGCTCTGAGGGACAGTCCTATCAGAGAGGTGCTGTGATGGGCAGAGCTGACTCAGGAAGATTGACAGGTGGCATCCTTGGGACCTTGTGCTCAGAGAGACCCTCCCTCAATGTTATGTTGGGGCTTTCTGGGCCATTGAGACCATGACGTATTCTATAATGGCTCAACCTTCTTCTTTGGTCTCTTTAGACCAAGGGAAAGTAAGAAAATGATAAAAGCTGAGCACTGGAGAGATGCTCAGTGGTTAGGAGCACTTGTTGCTCTTCCAGAGGACTGGGTGTGGATCAATACATCTGTACCCACAGCTCCAGGAGATCTGATGTTCTCTTCTGGTCTCCTCAGGACACACACACACACACACACACACACACACACACACACGGCAGGGACAAAAAAGAAAAGAAAAGCTTTGTTCAGCAATCAAGGCTGCGATCACAGTTTAAAGCTTGACAGGATTCAGATCAGGGAAGGGAGAAAGCTCACCATACATTCCTGAACACCAGGCCTCCCTCCCCCTAAACAAAACAAAATTCTATTGGAAAAAGACTCTTCAAGACTCCAAAGGGCAGTTCCATCCATCTTGCCAGGAGAAGGCAGGGGAAGCAAGGATAAACAGAAGATGCTGAAATCCACTATACAGCCTCTTAAGCTAAACAGCTCAACGCACAGTGTTTGGCATTGGTGAACGAGTTGCAATAACTCAAGATAATAAAATAGTCCTTCCCTTATCCTCAGGGATATATTCCAAGACGCTCAGTGGATGACTGAAATCACAGATAACAACATAGTCTATAGATACCATACTAGGCTTTATCCTAGGTGCCCTGCAGGGTTACCATGGAAACAGAGCCAATCCAGCTTTTCTTGTGTAACACCCAGTGCTGTCTTCATATCACTCTTCTATGCTCTGGAACCCATCAAGAAAGTAAGGACCATTTAACACAAGCACTGCAGTACTGTGACAATTACTTAACACCAGCACTGCAGTACTGTGACAATCATCTGCTACTGTGTGACTAATGGAACGGCAGCGTATACAGTGCGGATACACCAAAAGATGAGCAGCACACAGCAAGATTTCAAGATGCTCCACAGAACCACATATAACTTAAGAAGTGGCAAACTGCTTATTTCTGAAACTTTTCATTTAGTATCTTTAGGTAAAATCACAGAGACACGAGGGCTACTGTACTAAAACAGACCATCCTAAAACGGCCCATCTTTAGCAACATTCATCATGGGATTCTTGTCTAAGGGGTTTAGCATTTTACAAAATGGGGGAGATGTGTCACTGGAGCAAGGATCAGGGTTATACTTGGTGAACAGAGGGACTGAGGCTCTGGTAGGAGATAACCAACCTCTGCACCATGGAATTGAGTAATGTTTAAGGAAGGAATTGCATCATCCTAGCACGCTGTTATTTCTTGCTACAGTCCAATCAGACCACAGCCTGTATGCGTATCATGAATGCTTAGCAGTGCACAACGTGTATGAAAATAGATATGCTGCATACAGGAGTGGGGCAGACACACAGTTTATAAACCTCTGACCAGATGTGGTATGGTGGCCCTGCTGGATTAGGCTCACTCGCTTGCCACAGTTCCAATAGTTCAGACATTATTCAGGAATAGGAAAGGGGGAGTAATATTCGCACCTTCATCAACACACACTCCGTTACAATGTTCCATAGGACCAGGCTATTGACTAGAAATTTCTCCTCTCCCATCTACCCTCTGGTCTAAAGGGGAGAGGGGGGATGCTGGAACCATAGAAGCAGCAGGCATATATGCTTTGAATATGGAAGGTAGGCCATGTGTCCTCAAGAAGCGATCATACAACCGACCCTAACTCGGTGCCATGATTCCTCCTAAAACACAGCAAGAGCCATTGTCACAAAGCCAAGTGTGGCAGGCCATGCCTCTCTTCTGGTGGGAGGGACCTTATTTAATTATAGCTGAAAAGTAAAATACAATAAAGCCAATATCCACACCCCAAAGTGGGAAGAGGACAGAAGGAAGAAATAAAGGACAGACAGTTTAGAAGGGCAGGGCAGCTGAACAGCACTGACCGTGAGCCCCACCGAGCAGCAGGGTTTCTGTTTGGCCCCAAGTTAGCTACTGAGGGGAAGGGGGCCACGAGAAAGGAAAGGACAGCTTCTGAAAGGCCCAGCGCCTTCATCCTTCTACCCAAGATGAAGCTCTGCCCACCATTCCTACTTGAAATTCCTGCCCAAATCCCCACCCCGTCCCCCCAAATCTGAAAACTGAGAGATCAAAAAAAAAAAAAGAATTCACCCAGCAACAGAAAAGAATGACCTCAGTTAGCAGCAAAACCAAAATGTGACTTGGATGCATAAAGCCCTCTGTTATCTGTTTACCCGGTGTGAATATTCGATGTCAGCGCCACGGTAATGAGTCTGATTATATGGTGCAGACTCCAGACCTCTTTGGAGGTATTGCAGTGCGTAAGCCAGAACTTACCAAACAAAAACAAAAACAAACCCATGACTCCAAACTTTAAAACACATTTGGTCCGCACGGGGCAAAGACCATAGACTTTAACAGGATCATTCGAGACCTTTACCATGCTTACCAAGGGCCCATGCAAGCCAAATTTCTACCTGCCATTTCAGGTGCTGCAGCCAGTTCTCTCCACGAGGCAGCCTGCAGGCAGTGTCTGGGAAGTCAGTTACCCAGACTCATAACTCCGTGCTCCACCATGTTTTCTTACCTTCACATATTCCAGAGTTGGGTCCAGAAGATATGGATCCCTGAAGAGAGAAAAGAGGGATAAACACGAGTCGGTTAGGGACAATGAACTCTGACACAGAGTGAAATGCAGTCACATTGTTTCCCTCTGTTCATTCAACTTCTGAGCTGTCCCCCACCCCCAAATTCCCAGACAGTATACCCAAAGACAGGTAAGGGGGCCAGAACGAAGCCAGATTCTTCTCATGATGAGAGAGCGCTATCAGGAGCTCGGTCCAGACGTGTCACACTTTCCAGCCAAAACTCAGGCCTCGGGAGGTTACAGTATTTTATATGTAGTGAATCTAAGTGTGCACAAACATTTTAAAAAACTAGCCTCAAGTTTGAAAGCAGGACTCTGAAGGAGCAAGATGAGAGAGGAGCAACGTGGAATGCTCAACACATGCAGCTCTCTCCAGCACTAACACTCAGACAACCGCAGCAGGCTGTGCTGTGGCCCACTTTGACACTAAGAAAACAGAATCCCTGGCAGCGCCCCAAGTCCTCGTGCACAGCTGCTTCTCGAGCACATCTTTTTCTTCTTATCGCTAATGCTTCTCCCTCCCACATGTGTAAACCTGAGGGGCTCAGGTGAACATCTTTTAGTGCCCTAGTATATCTCTCCATCTATTGCACACTCTGTGTCTACCAACATCCTCCAAGGGTTGCCCAGATGCTCAGGAGTAGACAGTAGGGGAGGCATTGTGGAGGGTGACTTACTACAGAGGGAAAGAGCAAAAGGAAGGGGAGACATCAGACCTAGTGGTTCTAAGCTCATACAGTCTGAGCATGACACAGTGTGAAAAGGACACCTGTGTCACAGACTTAAACTTCAAAAGAGCAACATGGTCCGACAGATAGATCACTTACAGAGAACAGAAAGGCTCTGGAGCCAGCAAGGCCAGTCTCTGAAGAGTAGGCAGGGTTCCAACACAGAGACGGACAGATAGGAAACCCACTGACAGCTGCCGTCTGAGGAGGGTGAGCTCATCCCAAGGCCTAGGCCATGAGTAACTTTAGCTCGGCCACTGTGTGGGATACAAAGTGTTCCATCCCACAGATCAAGGACATGATGACCCTGTTGTGAAGATGGCTCCTACTCATAAGCGATCCTCACACTGCTGTGATGACTGTCCCCGACTTAGGGCTGCTCGGAGCACACGGGCACAGAGGGCAGCACTTAGAGTTGTTGGGAGCAGATGAAGACTGGCATTCTAGGTGCTGCAAAGGCAGGCAAATAGGATCAGACATGAGACATTTGTAGGGGTTCAAAGAGTCCAAGCGGGGCCTAAGCTTACAGTGATACAGTATGCTCCCATTGAAAAGGGTACGACCTCAAACCTCTCAAAGCCTGCAGCAGAGGAACACATTCTGCCTATGTCCAGAGGGGTAGGGTGGTGGGGTAGGGGGTGCTCTCTTGCAGGCGTCTCGACTCTACCCGCTGTGACATCAGTATATCCTCCTGCAGGTCTCTGTAAGGTCAGAGCTAGGCCCACTCAGGAAAGTGTCATGCTCTGGAGTGTGCCCATGTCATCAAGCCTTAGTTCCATGAAAATACCCAGCAGAGACCAAAACTGTCAGCAACATTTGGCTTGCGATCCCCCATTTAAGATCTTAAAACTTTGGTTTCATTCATTTGGCGCTTCCAAGCCCAGTGTCTCAACCCTGGGAGTCAGAACCACTGCAGTGCTGAGTGAAATTCTCTCCACTTCTATTTTATGTACATTTTAAATTTTATTTCACACACACACACACCCTAAAGCATGCATTAGACAAAGAAACAAACAAACAACATACTGGTGTGTATTGTCGAAATTGATGGCTTTCAAACTTTTGGACCTTGGTACTTGTCTCTGTCATATCTATTAATTATCGATATTAGAAACTAAACCTGAGAAACTTTAAAAAAATATATTTCAAATTGAGAAAGTCCATCTAGGACAGCCAGATCTCTAGAAAGAGACAATGTTGAAAGAGAGAGACAGAGACAAGAGACAGACAGAGAGAAAGAGAGAGAAGAGAAGGGAAACATCCATTACAGGACCAGTGAGATGGACCAGTGAGATGGCTTAAAGGGTAAAGGAGCTTGCAGCAAAGGCCTAAAGACCTGGGTTCAATGCTAGGAACATATAAAAAAGGTGGAAGGAAAGAAATGACTCTCCAAATCTTTCCTCTGACCTGTGTATGTTCACTGTGGTGCACATACACATGCACACGAGCACACACACACACATACATACACATGCACACACACACTTGTCACACATGCATGCGCGCGCACACACACACACACACACACACGCACACTATATATGTTTGTTAACATGACCACTGATCTCACTGGAGAACTTAAGTACCAGGGTATGAGTATCAAGCTCATGGTGAAAGTTTTCAAACCTTTTCGTTTTCACTTGAAAGATGGATTTTCCTTTTTGGTTTTTTGTTTTCTCCCTCCCCACATCATTGGCGGTATCAAATGTTTTCCTTGGTCATCGTCGTTCACTTTCAGGAAAATATCTGTCAAAAACCAAGCCCATCAGGTCATGATTTGTGATTCCAGCTTTTTTCAAACTGTGCTGTGGTGATGAAATGTTTTAGGCCCCAGTCCATTTCATAATTTTGCTTAGAATTGTGTCTGGCATCTCTGCCCTTCCTACCCCTCTTTGGTGATGCCCTTACCGTTGGAAGCAGCAGCATCCCTTTCTAGAAATGTACAGTGAAAACTCCCTTCACTCACAGCCGGGCCTCAAGCTAAACCTCAGACTCTATTGGAAGGGGCTGTGCCACCTGCTTCCTGTCTTGTTTCAGTAAATATGAGAAGGTGATTTGATACAGTAAATACAAGCGGAGGCCTAGAGGCTGGGCAATGGCCTTGCTGCTTGCCCCGGGTTTCCAGAACCCACATGGGGCAGCTCACAACCACCTGTGACTTTAGCTTCAGGAGATTTACAGAACCTTTTCTGGCTCCCAAAGACACCGCACATATGTGGCATGCATTCACACACATATACACACATATACATACACACACACATTCACACACATCACACACCATCTTCACCACCCAGTGGAGCCTGCCCATGCCTCTCTGACCTGTTAAAGACAAACATCATGGAAGAGAGTACAGATGACCAGGACCCAAGCCATCAGCAAACCCTGGATAGAGCCAGGTCCAGCTTCATGGGCTTAGAACATCTCTGAGCAGGAAGTTCCTACATGAAAGGTCTTCTGAATTTCTCATTCTGAATTAACAAGCTGGCATTTTAAATCAGGCAATAAAAGCAACAAACATCTTTAAAAATACAACCTCTACTTGCTATCACCATGTACTTGTTCTCTAGGAGATAAAATTCACCTATGCAAGATTAATTTTTTTATGTTGTCTATGAATGTTTGCCTGTGCGTTTGTGTGTGCACCATGTGCATGCAGTATCTGTGGAGGTTAGAAGGCGGCGCGGATCCACTGGCACGAGGCTGCGGAGAGTTGTGAGATGCCCATGTGGTGCTGGGAATTGAGTTGTCTTCTAGAAGGGCAGCAAATGCTCTTAACTACTGAGCCATGTCCCCAGCCCCTTAAAGTCATCTATGTAATGTAAATTATTTCCCCTCTCCTTCTCCTCTCCCTCTCCACCACTTCTGTTTTTTATGGTGCTGGGGACTGAGTTTGGGGCCTTGTGTTTGCTAAGCAAGTAAGTGCTCTACCAGAGAACTACCCCACAGCCCAGTGACTTCCTGCTACCCCCTCGCTGTTCGATGCACTATTTCCTATTAAAGTTAAGTAAAATGGACAATGTGCTCAATAGCTGTGTATGGTCAATAGTTCCAGTCCTGCACATCCCAATTACAGATGGGTTCTGCCACCCCCAAGTTCTAATGCAGTGAGTGTTGCTCTACAAAACACTTCCAAATGGAAGGACGTCCATCTCCCAAAGCGACTTCCTTTGTTACTCCTAGTCATGATTTACTGACTAGATTGGCACTGGAAATTTGAGGTACAGTTACTTGTAGCATCTCCCCAGACACTCACATGTCACAGGCCAGCAGCATAGCAAGGATCCTGTGTATTAGTTTTTGGAAATTGACTTTTAAAATGATCTTCCCAAGGCCCTGAAATATTTTCATGTCTGTGAACTATTTTAGATGTGAAAACTAGCGTTAAGTCATTCGAACATTCTATAGCAGGGCCCGAACAGTTTAGATTCAGTAGAGATCACACAAGAGCCAGCCAGAGGGTCATTCCCTGCAAACGTCTGCAATACAGTGAAGGCTTCGGAGGTTCAGAGTTCAGGTCTACTTAACAAGAGTTAGAACAGGGATGAGGCGCTACCGTAGGACTAGATGTGTTCCTCGAAGCTGCTCTTGACAAGTGTAAGACCTGCAGTGGAGACTGAAGAGGGATGCTCTTCCAGGAGCCTTAATGTACAGAATCCCAACGGCTACTCTTCAACAAGTAAGGCTTCCACTGGAGGAGGTACAGAAAAGGAAACCGAGAGCTGAGCCGTTTCCCCTGAGCAGGCTGGACCGGTTGGAGGTTTGCTTTCCTCTCCTCTCTGACAGCATCTGTGAATGCTTCCTTTGATTCCCTTCACACCAGGAAAACTCCTAATTCATCACAGTCTCTCTGGTGCTCCAGTTGGTGTCCTGGAGGCAGATTTAAAAACCCCACGTTACTTAAGGAACCCCTTCCTGAGTCAGTCAGTTGTTACTCTGGCCAAGACTTGCTCTCCCCAGGCATGGTTCAGCTGAGAACCTTCTCACTTGAGTCCTTCCCACAGGAAGAGGCCCTAGATGAGCCTGGCCTCGGGTCGCTCAGCCCACACCACTGCTGTATGGTATTCTCGATGGCCACTCAACATTCCCCCTGCTGTATTAAAGAGGCATTTTGACTGAGTCTGGGCTGAAGGAAAAAGCACAGGCCACTCGGCACCTGGGTGACCACATTTCTTTGAGGACACGGCAGCTGGTGCTAGCTCCGGAGCCACAGGGGCACAGCACCTGGTAGAAGAAAAACTGGTTAAGCACCCCTTTTCCCAGGAGGATTGGAGATTTGGGATGCTGTGACTAGCAACACACATGGTGGGAGAAAAGAATGTTTCAGCGCCAAGTGAGGAAAGAAAGGAATTTTATAGCCAGATACGATGGGAAGGGATGGTTCTGGGTAACGGTAAGTTCCATTTAAAGGAAAGAGCTTCAATCACAGCCCAGAGCTGTATTTCCCTGTGTGATACGCTAACTAGCTGAGCTGGTCTGAGAATGCAATTGTTAAGTTCTATGTGGATTTTATCAAGGGAACTGAGACAGCATAATATCACTATGACAAAACAGCTCACAGGAAAACCAGTACTTCAAACTTAACCAACAGCATCCTGTTAAAACCAAAGCAAGCCCTGATCACCTAGAACCAGATGAAGTGCTCCAGCCCAGGCACCACGCTAGTCACACCGACACGGTAGCGTGCCAGCACAGCGGTCAATGGGACATGAAGGAAACCCAGCAGGGCTAGTTCATGGGACAGACAGCATGCTAAGGGTTTCATGCGCACACACGCTGTGAACTGTGAGAACCTGGGCCCAGTTTGCCATGTGAACAAATCCACGTCTCAGTTTTGTCATCTGTAATGTGGAAATAATAATAGCCCCTAGATCGTAAGAGTCGTGAAGAGCAAATAAGGGTAAAGTTAATTTATCAAAGTATTTTAGACAGCGCCTGACTCATGAAGTCATATAGAGTGTGAGCAATGGCCAGATTGCATTAACTAGGTTCCCTGTCTTCCCCACCAATAGTTTAAGTGAAGGATAAAAACATAACCAAATAAAATGAATGGAGACAATTTTAACTTCTAATTTTAAAAACCATACTCACATAAATAGGTGGTAGAAAAGATGGAAACTTTGTCACCAGCAAGTTCAGACGATCATATTTTGATCATGAGATAGAGAGATGAGACTGGTTATTAAGGATCAGGAGGGATCCTAGGCTATGTTGTTAGGTTAAACACGGGACAGAAGGGAGGTAGGGGCTGCTTGTCAGAACAGGTCTGGAATCTTCACTAATACTCTGGAGGTGATACGACAGTGATAACTGGAATGCTGGCCTATTGAGGCCAGCCAGCAAAGCCAGCCCCGAGGAAAGCAGAAGGCCTGACCAATGAGATATTTAGCCTGTCAAGAAGGGGCTTGAAGAGAGGGTGGGCAAGCTAGTGTCCCTCACAGTTCAAGTTCTCCACACAAGGAAGAGCAAATATCCTATTTAAATAAGGGGGAGGGATGGACCCGTAGGAAGCGGTCAGTCTCCCTTAAGGAAGGGCTTTTCAATCATCAAGACCATTTTAAAATGGGTGTGGGGTGGGGGAGAGACACCTTCCTGAGACACAAGAGGGAAGGGCGGTGGTCATTTGTCAGAGCTGAGGGTGGGGCAGTTCTCTTCCAGGCAGAAAATCAAGGGCAAAAGGCTGGGGACTGTCTTCTTTATAAAACAAAGCATTTATCTTGTGCTAAAATATTTCAAGGGATTCAGGCGTGATGATTCACACCCTGACTTCAGCATTCCGGGAGGCAGAGGCAAGCAGATCTGAGAATTTGAGGCTAACTTCATCGACATGGAGCAGTAATGAAACCATGTCAGAAGGCAGGAAGGCAGGAAGGCAGGAAGGCAGGAAGGCAGGAAGGCAGGAAGGCAGGAAGGCAGGAAGGCAGGAAGGCAGGAAGGCAGGAAGGCAGGAAGGCAGGAAGGCAGGAAGGCAGGAAGGCAGGAAGGCAGGAAGGCAGGCAGGCAGGCAGGCAGGCAGGCAGGAAGGCAGGCAGGCAGGCAGGCAGGAAGAAGCTGTAATATTTAAGCATACTCCTGTGAAGTTGTGAAGCAAGCCTTCCACAACTTACAGATATTAGAGAGCACCAGATAGGAGGAGGGGGAAGAGGAGCAGAAGGAGGAGGAGCAGAAGGAGGTGGGGGGGCTTTGTTTGAAACTCTAACTGATAATACTATCAAATAGCATCTAGCAGAGTGCCTACATATAACCCCTACTCCAAAAACAGTGGCTTCAAGAAGTCAGTTGTGCCACTGACTGGAGACAGTGGAGGCCAAGGGAGGCATGCGCATCAGAATTGTGTGACACCCTGGCTTGCCTTCCTGATTCTCCTACAAAAGTCGAGGCTTGGCTTTTAGGAAATCAGTGTAAATCTCCCAAGCCCTTGTTGACCTGGCTCTGAGTTGGCACTTGGAGGACAGCAGCACAGGTCACGCCAGCTCACGCTTCTTGTCGTGGAAGGACTGGAAGACACTGGGAGTAAAATGGAAAGGAAAGCCCGGCTCGTTGCTTGGAGGATCTTCTAGAGGGCGTGGGATCTGGCAGTCAGTTGGATTCCCCTGCTTTCCTCCTCGGAAAGGTCTTGAAAGCAAAGAGAGAATACAACCAAAGTCCCCCTTGGCCATGTCCTCAAATGAACCCAGCAAGGCCTTACATTCTGTACCGGGAGGTGAGCCCAGTAGCTCAAGCACCAAGCAGTCAAGCACCAAGACTCCCTAACCAGTCTCCTAGCTGGGCATATATGGGATAGAAGGTTAAGGACAGAGACAGAAAACCAAGCTGGTTAGGGCTGGGACTATAGCTCAGTGGCAATATGTACGTGACACTGGGCTCAAACCCTCGCCCCCATGAGAACACACCCCAAAGCAAATGAAAACAACTTTTAAAGATACTTATTTACACACAGAAGGCTGTGTCTATGCTTTTCTCGGCCAGCCACTTGAACTCCGCTCACCAGAAAAGAACGAATATTCTCCTGCACAAATGCCCTCCCCAATGGGCCAGACAGCATGGCAGTTGGCCTTAGAGACCTGCCTCTAACTTGAAATAGAATCTCTCGAGTATTCACATAAGACTGTAGCAAGAAGTCTCGGATCACAGATTTGTATTCTCCAAGAGAGATCACTAGAAAACAAACAGAGGGTCCTAGCAATATAAACGAAGGGGGCAGGGGTAAAAACAATATTTTTGGCTTGTGCTAATCATGAATCCCAGCTCGGTGGCATCTCTAATTACAAACAGAGTCTGGCAGGCACTGCGGTCCCTCCTGGTGGGTGGGCAGGCTGGCACACCAAGAAGGTCAGCAGGGAAGGCAGCAGGGTGAAACCAGACCCTGGTGTTATTTTATTTTTAAGTTGATTAAATCGCAGATAACACCACTGCCCACTCTGCTAAGTCATTTAAGAAGCATCTCACTTTTAAAGTTTCAGCTTCAGGAATGTCTGGGTCACGGAAATGATACACTTACAATTTACTTTCTCATTCAAAGCAGATTGATCATTTCCTTCCCCTCAAAATCGATCTGAGCGTTCGATATTCTGAGTTACACCTCTTCAGGAGTATTTCACTGAAAGAGGCTTCCTCTCTTTTCGTGAGGGGCTAGAATACAGATAGAGAAGCTCTCTGTCTGTTCTAAGTCACAGAATGTGTGTTTTGAGCGAGGGTCTCATGATGTAGCCTTGGCTGGCCTGGAACTTGCTATGTAGACCAGTTTCACCTTGAACTCACCGAGATCTGCCCACTTACAAAATGTCTTAAAGATTGAGCTTTTGAAAATAATAATAATAATGTATAATTAGTGGCTAACAGTGTCACCAAACAGGTATCTTTTGAGATGCAACAACAAAATGAATCACCTCTATTAGGATAATAATTGTATATGAGAGAGAGAAGAACGTGGGTAGTCAGACCATTCCAGAATGAGATAACTCCACATGTACCCAAAATCTGCAGAGCTGGCCCCCCACTCTGTGCGTGTCACGCAGTGCTCAGCCGTTCACTGTATATATCCATGTGGCTGCGTCCTTACTCCCTGCACATGGCCAGTCCCCAAAAGGAACGCCATGCCTGTCTCGCGCTCAGAGCATCTCCCACACTTCACTGAACTGACCCCACACACGTCCTGGAGCATCTTCCTACCGTGTGCCACACACAAAGGAACGCTCACAAAATTCTCAATTTCAGGGAGGTCTCTGGCAAACGGAGAGGACAGAGTGAGAGGCCAGGCTCAGCTTCAGTAGGTGAGAGTGTGGGGGCAGGGGAAGCCCTGCAGAGCCTGGCAACAGCACACAGGCTATATCTGAGGCCTGAGCAGTTTGGTGAAGAAGTCACAGGGCAATGAGAAATGTTCCAGGCGAGAGGACATGTGTGTACAGAGTCACGGGCACGAGAGGACACAGTATGTCTGGGGAACTGCAAGCTGTTTAAGAGTTAGCATGCCTTCCATCTTGGCCACTGGCACCTCCTCATCTTGTTGGGCTCCAGCAGTGACCTCCCTTGTCCACCCCCCCCACCTCTGCACCCCCCCCAACCCCTGGCTCTGTAACGTTCTCACCACACAGTAGCAGAGACCCTTCCCGACTCAGCATCCTGGGACCCTGCATCTTACCCATGGCCTAAGAACCTGTTTGTAACAATGCCAGAAAGCTCAGCAATCTCACCCCTAAAGACACCCGCCCCTCCCAGCAGGTGTCAATCAAGCACAAACCTGGGTGCTCCTGGGAAGGGATTTTTGAGGACAGAATGAAGGTCCCAATTTGGTTTACTTTAAAATATAGTCATGAGCCAGAGGAGGCTTGAGAACAGGCCTAAGTGAGGGATCCTGTTGCTGACGCAAAAGCACGAGCTTGCATACTTGTGTATCCATCTTCATAGGAGCATCACTTACAAAGCCCAAAATGTAGACATTCCCCTATGTACCAATGAGTGGCAAGGCCAGCAAAGATTGGCACACACGTCCAATGGAATCTCATTTAGCCTTTAAGAAGGCATTTCTGACATAGGCCACAGCATGGCTAAACCTTGAGCACATGATGCTGTGAGGAATAAGCCAGTAACAGGAGGTCAAGTCCCGTCTGATTGTACTTACACGAGGTACCAAGGGTAGGCAAATTCAGAGAGACAGCGAGTAGAACCATGTTGTCTATTCTGACGGGGAAGAGAGAAGGGAGAGTTAAGAGTACAGAGCATCCAAACTGTAAGGTGAAAAGCATCCATACTGTAAGGTGTAGAGCATCCATACTGTAAGGTGAAGAGCATCCTGGAAAATGGCTGCATAACAACGCGGAGGCACTTACTGACGTACTTAGCCACGGCTAAGAATTAAATCAGCTACAGAGAGACATTTACTACATCTGACCTCACATAGAATCAACAAGGGGCACTGTGTGTGGAGAGCAGAGAGCAGAGCAATGCTCGAAGAGGCTGGGCGAGCAGGCTGGAGCAGAGGCTGCGGACAGGGTGAGGAATAAATACTAAATCACCAATGAGAACAGCAGCAAGATCCAGTGAGGGAAGTGCAGATAACTAACTGCTCTGTATGTCAGAAAGCTCAAAGGGTTAGACTCGAAATCCTTAGACCCCCACTGTAAGGGAATGCAGAGATAACAACATGTGGTTTGTGTGTGTGGTGTATGCATGTGTATGCATGTGTGATGGTTTACATATTCTTGGCCCAGGGAGTGGCACTATTAGAAGGTATGGCCCTGTTGGAGGTGTGACCTTGTTAGAATAGGAGTGTTACTGTGGGCATGGGCTTTAAGACCCTCATCCTAGCTGCCTGGAAACCAGTATTCTGCTAGCAGCCTTCAGATGAAGATGTAGAAGTCTCAGCTCCTCCTGTGCATACTGCCATGTTCCCGCCTTTATCATAATGGACTGAACCCCTGAACCTGTAAGCCAGCCCCAGTTAAATGTTGTTCTTTACAAGAGTTGCCTTGGTCATGGTATCTGTTCGCAGCAGCAAAACCCTAAGACAGCATGTGTGTGTGTAGGTGTGTGCAGATGTGTGCAGGTATGTGCAGGTGTGTGCAGGTGTGTATACCTGTGGAAGTTATTGGTGCCTTTATTGTAATACACCTTATTCCCCTAGCACCGACTCTCACTGACCTTAAACTCTCCATTTTCACCTGGCTGGCTGGCACTTGAGCTCCCATAATCCACCTGTGTTTGCCTTCCCAATGCTGCAGTTCCATGGACTACTGCCATACCTGGCTTTTCTTACACAGATGCTAAGGATTCAAACTTGGATCGGAGAGCTTGCAGAGCAAGCATGTCAGCCCCAGAGCCATCTTCCCAGCCCAGAGTGTTCAACCTGATTCAATCATTATACAATGTATGTATGTGTGTGTGTGTATATATATAAAATCACATGATCCAATTAACATATACAGTTCTTAAGTTTTTACTGTGTTAGTTAAAACAAATGTAATATTATACTAAGAGTGGTGAACTTGTTTGCAGCATGCATTATTTTCACATAGTTTTTACAAATAAAACTCCTAAAATATGGGTCAATAATGATATAAATGTCAAGAGGAAAGTGACCAGTGTTGGTGTTCGAAGGCTCAGGACAAGCACAGGCATTGCTTGCCGCTGTTCCGTGATGTAATCTAAAGGTGTTTACAGGTAGCCTCCTACATGAACGGGGTGGAACTCATCATGTCCTTCCTTCCTTCCTTTGTGTTTTTTGAGCCAGGATCTCACTGTGCAGCTCTGGCTGAGCTGCAACTCTCAGGTCTGCCTGCCTTTTCCTCTCAAGCCCCATGCCACATGCTCAGGCATTGAATATTTCTTTAAAAAATGCAAAATAAAGCAATAACAAAAATCCACATTTTTCAGGTCATGAATAATAGAGAATTCTAGAATAAGAATAAGAACAAGAATAAGAACAAGAATAAGAATAAGAGGCAGGTATAAATACACTATACTATAAAACACAGACACTGCAACAAAGTTGAACTCACAAGGCATATTTCAGAATACGGGATACGGTACAAGAAGGACCCAGTTATCATGGTGTTTAGAAAGAAGTATGTGCCCTTAAGTGCCTGTTTTTGGAATGACAGACTGGGAATTAGTTAGTGGTTTGGTTTAAGTCAATGCAACAGGATAAATATAAAATAGAACAAAGGAGATAAAGATTGAGCAGAAACTAAACAGTAAACAATGATCCTATGAAGTGACAGCAAGCAAGCCTGGCACCTCCCAGAGATGCTGGGACAGACCCCTGACAGAGAGAGTGGGAGTGGGGGCGGCAGGGGACACAGCAGGAATGAAATGGAGTATAATATAAACACAGTGTAGACGCTGAGGAACGCCAAACAAATGTGCAGGGGGCAAAACAGACTCCAAGAAGGAAGGGAACACCCCACTCCTACAACCATCTAAAACCCAGAATTAGAGGCTCAATGCCCCCAGCAAGATGTCTCTAGGCTCGACAGCTTATACTACATACCCAGTTCTGCCAAACTGAATGATTTCTTCTTAGAAAACTATAAAAACTCCCCAAGGGACATGTCAAAGAAGATGCTATGAATTTGATAACAAAAGCAAAGTCATTAAAAGGAAAAAAAAAAGTTAAATTTCACACATTGTACAGAAAAAAAAAAAATCTAAGCAAAAAATTGATAGACCAGCCAGGCGGTGGTGGTGCACACCTTTAATCCCAGCACTTGGGAGGCAGAGGCAGGCAGATTTCTGAGTTCGAGGCCAGCCTGGTCTACAAAGTGAGTTCCAGGACAGCCAGGACTACACAGAGAAACCCTGTCTCAAAAAACCAAAAAAAAAAAAAAAAAAAAAAGATAGACCAAAGCCATATGTGAATGAAAAAATACAATCAAGTTAGATTTGCTTCAGGGGTATTGCCAATTTAATAAGAGAGGATCTATTGATATAACTTTCCACATTCATGTGTTGAATAATTTGGGGCATCCAGTTGATTGGCAATATACTTTTAAAAATCATCTTTGCCTGAGGTAACATGTTTGAACTAGAAATATCTGATGGAGGTCTCCACGGGAAAGCATCAGCCTTACTTATAAAGTATGGGAAGCGTCAGTCATTCATCCCAGCAACCAGTCAGAAACGAGGAAACGACACCCCCAGTTACTGCTTCTGTATGCCGCTGTCTCGTGGGTATTCAATAAGCAAAAGAAATAAAGGTACAAGACCTGGCAAAGGGCAACTCAAACGTCACAATTCACAAAAGATGTTAGGACATGAATGGAAAATGTCCCCCACGGGCTCATGATTTGAATCCTGAGAGGCTGTGGAACCTTGAGGTGGTGGGACCTGGCTGGCAGACCTAAGTATCGAGAGGCAAGCCATTGAAGGTCATACCTCCTTGGCTCCTGATCCATCATGGTGTGAAAAGAGAAGAGCCACAGACTCTCATGTTCTGAGTGCTGGGTCATGCTTCCCCCACCCTGGTGGACCAACCCCATCTGAAGCCATGAGACAACAAAAGCCTTTCCCTCTTTAAGGTATCAGTCAAATACTTTGTGACAACTACGAGAAAGGTGCTGTATTACTGTCTGCACAGAACCCAAAGGAAGTCTACAAAGATATTGGAAGTAGGGCAAGGGTCTACATTAAAGCCCTACATGAAATCTTAGAATTAGAACTTCCTGAGGGCAGGAACCAGAAGGTTTATAAACCCAAGATAGAGTCCTTGCTTGGTGGGTGGTTTATTGATCACAAAAATTAACACATTCCTAGAACACTGGGTTAGATTGTAATACAAGAAGACTTAAGTGTCGCCAGTAGGCTGAGTCTATTTTACCTAAACTCACGAGCCCCAAAAGGAGCAATCCTTCAAACCTGAGGTCCACCAGGTACTTTCTGAACCAACCCCTGCAACTGGGGTATGTCACAAAAATCAAGGAAAAGACCCAACAACTAAGAACGAAGCCTGTTTTCCACTGGCTACCTGCTGGCTTCTGCACCTCAGATTAGTAGAATCTCTTGTTCTCCACCAAGACGCTCCACTGACCTCTCAGAATCTTGCCTGGGAAAAAGGGGGTGGGAGAAAGGATGAGACAGCAACAGACTGTAAACCTACTAGTCTTCCTTCCACTATCATAGAATTGTACATTGCATGGAACTATACAGCATTCTTCATTATAGCACGCAATTAGACGAGATTCATCTATACAAAAGTCCATCCTGTTCTTTTCTATTGCACTAGATGCTATCTGAGACCCCCAGTTCCTGTCCATCCTGCCGGCCTTATCTCTTCACAACGCCAATAAATCCAAATTCTCTGAACCTACTTCTCTATCTTCTTCCTTTCTTTTAATTTACTTTACCTCCTGACCACAGCTTCCTCTCTCTCCTTTCCTTCCAGTTCTTGCCCACCCCCATCTACTCCTCTCCCCTTTCTCTTCAGAAAAGGGGAGGCTCCCATGGATGTCAACCGGCCTGGGCATATCAGGCTGCAGTAGGACTAGGTGCATCCTCTCCTATTGAGGCTTAGAAGAGGAAGCTCAGAGGAGGAAAGGGTCCCAAAGGCAGGCAACAGAGTCAGAGACAATCCTGCTCCCCCTACTAGGAATCCTACATGAAGACCAAGCAACTGTAGGGACAACTGTAACATATGTGTAGAGTTTAGGTCAGCTCCATGCACGGTCCCTGGTTGATGGTTCAGTCTCTGGGAGCCCCAATGGGCCCAGGTTAGTTGATTCTGTTGTTTTTCTTGTGGTGTCCTTGACCCCTCTGGCTCCTACAATCCTTCTTCCCCCTCTTCCGTAGGATTCCCCAAGCTCCACCTAATGTTTGGCCGTGGGTCTCTGCATCTGTTTCCATCAGCTGCTGGGTGAAGCCTCTGATGACAGTTATATGAGGCTCCTGTCTGCAAGCATAACAGAGTAGATGTCCCCAACTTTTATGACTGGTTTTTTTTCCTTTGCTCTGACACAACTACGACTCAAAGAATCAGCAACCTCCCAGTTCACTTTCCTTATGAAGTATGACGTTTTTAATCTTCTAAATGTATTTATTTTATGTGTATGAGTGTTTGCTTCGTGTATGTATGTGCACCACGAGCAAGCTTGGTGCCCACAGAGGTCATAAGTGGGCATCAGATCCCCTGGAACAGGAGTCACAAATGACACCATGTGGGTGCTGGGAATCAAACCTGTGTCCTCTAGAAGAGCGGCGAGAGCTATTAACCATTGAGCCATCCTACCAGCCCCACATCTTGAAGCTTAAGAATAATTTAATGTATTCTCTGTGCCCTGTCTCTCTTACTGGACTGAGAACACACTGAGCACAGGCTCCATACTCTCCACACCGTTGCATCTCTAGGGCAAGGCTGCTCAATAAATGTTGGTTTGTTTGCAGGAGTGTGTATGTGTGTGTCCTGCACTGTGCAGATGGCCTATACCCCAAACCTTCTCTTTCACCACATGCAGTGGGTTCACCAAGGGAAAGAGAGCATCAAATAAAAGTGTCCATGGACTTAGGAGAATTACCTTTAAGATCACTGAGCCATGGGCCTGGGACTGGGGTGTGACGGCTTCAGACAGCTCCCTCAGCAGTAGAATATCCATCCCAAGTCCAGAGACTTGCCTCCTCCCCACACCACAGGCCAGATGCTCCTGAGGTGATGTTGACAGGCTGCTCCTACTCAGCTCCAGTATCTCTGGGCATGTTTAAAATGCCAGGGAGGATGAGGAGGACATTAACTGGGGTGATAACCCAAAAGACAGAGTTTACTATGGGATAATTTCCATCTGTTGACTGAGAAAATAAGGAGAAACAGGTGTTTCATAGAGGGCAGGTGCTGCCTATGGTGATGTGCACGTGTGATCCAAGCATTTGGAAGGCTGGGAACAGATGATCATGAGGTCAAGGCCAACTTGGGACTTTGTAGCAACTCTCTTAACAAAAGAACAAATCTAGCCCTGACCTG
This sequence comes from Mus caroli, assembly GCF_978045245.1. Lineage (NCBI taxonomy): Eukaryota > Metazoa > Chordata > Mammalia > Rodentia > Muridae > Mus > Mus caroli. The sequence continues at coordinate 37,723,800 of NW_028227258.1, forward strand.
GGAGGGAGGTAATGGCAACTTGGAGGAAATATTAGCTGTGCCCAGACTAACAAGGTTGTTTTTTTTTTTTTTTCTATTTTATTCTTCTGATAGTGAGATTATTATACTGAGAAATAATGATGGTACCAGGAGATATTATCTGAATTGGCCGTTGCAAACTTCAAAATGGATGCAGCTGTTGGCACAAGGACTGATACACAGAGATATCTTTGTCACAACAGTTTGCAAAAAACAAATGAGAAGAGACTTGTTCTTCTCTGTCTCACCGTGCTTACTCATGGTACTACTGTGTGTAACACCAGCTGTTGACAGGATTCAAGTGAGGACATTTTAATATTCTCATTGTGTTAACACATGGCACCAGAATTACCTTGTAACCAATACCAAAGGATGTAAGGTCTACTTAAAGATTAAATCAGCAGGTCTTTACAGCAGAACGGCCTGACGCTCCAGGTGAGGGAATCACCTTGCATCTTTAAGGTCAGAGTTAAAGCCATCCACCATATGTGATCTGGGCAGCCCTGTGTGACAACCTCCCTTGGTCTGAATATCCGAGCTTCAATTTGCCCCTAAAATCACAGTAATGTTCTTTGACAACCATAACATGCCAGTGATTCATTCTGAGGCCACAGTGACCCAACTCCTAGGATATTTTTCAGGGCAAGCAGTTAATCTGAACCCCATAGTTTTCCTTTGTAGTTAATGTTTTTGGACTTCCAGTGTAAGTCTTTGTCTTTCCCTAAAAAGTTTTTGCTAATTAAATTTGGTGTGCTGTTTCAGAATATGATCATGCTTTTCTTTTTGTCTCATATCTGTCATCGGACATCCTTCTCAGGCCTCCAAAATTTGCATCAGGCACCCAGGTGACTGCTAGTCCAATGCTATTGCCTAAATGCCTTTTTGTAAATTGATGGAAATGGGGCTGAGTACAAAGGTCTCACATACGATCTTGGAGCCTGAGTCTCTCCCTGTAAGGATGGCACCGATGGCTGGCATATGACTGCAGGCCTTCTCAGTATACCCAGACACTTTCATCCCAGCAAGCATAAAACAATCCTGCTGACTTTATTAAAAGGAAGTTCCCTGAGACATATGTGCCTCTCCAACTTGTCACACCCCAAACATGAAGTCTTCGTTCTTACAGTCTAGCCACCACCATCTCCCCCAAGGAAAATCTCCCAACAAAGCTAGGGCCTCTCCCTCCTTTTCCCCTCTCAGTAACTGGTCCTCTCCCTGCTGCCCAGGTCACACCTGGAATGTGTCTCCTCTTCCCCCCATCTTATGAAAACCTCAGCACAGTTTGTAGAGTAATTTTAACTCTTTCCCTTCTTTATAAGACAATAATAATAATAATAGTAAAAACTATCCATTGGTTTTTTCCTGCAATTTTTTTGTCATCCTAATATTCCCTGCAGTAACAGTGCTTGTGTGGTGGCTTCAGCTCCTATTCTGTCTCCGTGATCCCTGGGACCTTTTATTATTCTGGCCTCATGGATTCCAGACCAGCAATTCTACCTTTACATTTCCCACCCGCTCCCTTTCCAATCAGAGCAGTTATTTCCTGAACCCACGCTTGCAAGTGAGCAGAACAGAAGCCAACTATTTGGTTTCTCCCTTGCCTCCCTCTCCGGGCTCTGATGGTTCCAAATGTCACCTCTGAAAGCTCCTTTGTTGCCCCTGGCCTTTTTCACAGCCTGCTAGCTCTGCACTCCATTTCTTTCCAACCGGTGACACCTCTGCTACGGTCCTTGGTCGCATGGCCTGACCTTTCCGGGCATCCTGGTCCAAGGTTGGGATGCCACAGCACAAGTGGTAGCACAGAAGAGGCAGGCCCGTAAGAAAAGGCTATCTATTAGATACTATCTCCACACCATGCTGGGGTGTGTTTGTGGGATACCTGGACAGATGTTAGGGTCAGAGGTCGGAAGGATTAATTGAGTGACACAAAGGGCTTCTGGTCGGTAGGAAGCTAGGTCAGCAAGCAAAGAGGATGGAGAGAACAGCATGGGAAAGTCAGAGGGCTCAAGAGCAGCGTTGCTTGCTCTATGACCTGTGAACTCCTTGAGACAAAGACTTGGCCTCTCTATGGACCTCCAGTCCCTGGCCAATGCCTGGCATCTGATGGTGGTGGTTCAATAGGCTATGAATGAAAACAGGAAGGGACTCTGGTTGTCTGGTTCAACTCTAACACACTCTCTCTCCCTCTCCCCCACCCACCCCCCCTCTGTGTGTGTGTGTGTGTGTGTGTGTGTGAGAGAGAGAGAGAGAGAGAGAGAGAGAGAGAGAGAGAGAGAGAAAGGAAACCTAGACTAGGAAAAAACCATGCAAGCAGACTAAATATGGGCTTCTTGCTGCCAGTGTGTGTGTATGTGTATGCGCATACACATGTGTACTATGCATACTGACCAGAAAAGCATGAATAATTCATTCCTTTAAACCAGTAAATGCTGACTGGAAGTGACCTTTTTATACAGATTCTTAGATGGAAGAGACACCTGGAAGATCACGTGCCTCTCCTCCCTCTCTCTGGGCCAGAGGGCTTTTATTTTAGTTTCTCTAAACAGTTTCCTGTACTGAGCCTGCATCCACGGGACCATGCCTACCATCACTTTCAACCTTGAGCATCTTTCTTTCTACAGTCTGGAGAGACTGGGGATGTGGGCACATGTCCCTCTCCTTGGAAGGATGAGAGGCCTGGGGAGTTCTAAAACTGCTTTTTTCTCTCAACGAGCCAACTTCTACTTAAGTCGGTTTCTAGCTCATCAAAAAGTGTAGCAAGGCCTGAGTAAGAAAAAAAAAAAAAAAAAAAAAACCTAGTTCCAACAGCCAGCTGTGTTTCCTGTGCCCTCTACTACAGTGAATTGACACCGGAATCCAAGGCTGATACTAAATAGGTACTAGTGTATAAACCACCAAGCTGGGGCTAGCTTGTGCCTAGCAGAACCCCAGGGAGAGCATTAAGCTAAAGGTCACTGCTGAAATTTTAAACTGGAGGTCTCCCGACTGAATAGAGTAAGAACAAAAACAAAACAAAAGAGAGAAAGAGAAAAAGAGAGAAAAGAATGACAGACGTACCGTACCAAGGCCAATATGTCTCTTGGCAGGCACACAAGGTCTGGCATTGGGGACTGGTCAGGCTATCAAAGCCCAAACACAGCACCTTTGATGAAAGCAGAGGCTCTGGTTGGCTGGTATCTGTCTGTCCTCCCTCCCTGTCCCATTCGCTCTGCCCCCATCCTTCCCTTCTCCCCACACCCTCCTACAAGAGTAGCTTTGCTTCAGTTTCCTCTTAAGTAATCCAAAGGCAGAATAAAAGTGCTAAGAGATTTAATTAATGTCAAGGCCTCTCAGAAAAAGAGTTCCATCTGAGCAGATATAGACCCGCCTTCTAGAGTAGACAACTGTTCTCAAGGGTCTGACCTTTGAGTCCTTGGGAAGGCAGCTGTCACTCTTCCTTCCAAATCCTGAGCACCAACACAGGCACGTCTGACCTTCCCACAATAATCATGACACTGTTGTCATCTACGATGCCCAATTAAACAATCTAGTTATCCAAGCAAACAGTCATCGTGTTTTTAAGTAAGTTTATGGTTTTATATTGGGTCGTCCTCTGGATTGTCCTTGGCTGCAGCATGCACAGACACATCTGGGCCATCTGGGAGGATCGGCTTGAATAGCTAGGGCCACTGAATACTCACTGAGATACAGACACAGGTCCAAGGGTGTGGCGACCCCTGGAGGTGTGTCTGCTTTAACCAAATAAGAGATGTTTATTGAGGGAAAAATCAATTAAAATAGTGTACTTTATTTTATCAAAAAGCTTATTAAGACTGAATCTTGAGCCAGGCATGGTAGTTCATACCTCTTAAACCAGAGGCAGAGACAGGCAAATCTCTGTGAGTTTGAGGCCAGCCTGAGCTACACACCAAGTTCCAGGACAGTCAGAGCTACAGAATAGAAAAAAAAAATGAATTCATCTCTTCCTATTAATTTTTTTTCTTAAAAAGGGGAGGTGCGTCTTACTTTGAATTCCCTCTCTAGATCCTAAGTCATTTCTGTCCACAAACTCAGCTTCCTTCGCTGATACCAGGATGCAGTATGCTAGTGTACTGGGTCCCAGGACCTCCCATCTGAGGTTTTTCCCTTGGTGACAGTATCCACCTACTCTTGTGGCTGCTTTAATTTCAATTCAGTGTGGACATTTTCAGATGACACCCTTCTCCACAGCTTCAGGTTCATAATGCCATCTGCCTGTCTAATGAGAAAGTTCACCATCTCCATGTCTCCAATATGGCGCACCCCAAACAGAAGTTTCCATTCTTAGAGGTCAGCCACCACCTTCCCAAAAGAAAAGCACCCAACCGGGGCTGGCGAGATGGCTCAGTGGGTAAGAGCACCCGACTGCTCTTCTGAAGGTCCAGAGTTCAAATCCCAGCAACCACATGGTGGCTCACAACCATCCGTAACGAGATCTGGCGCCCTCTTCTGGAGTGTCTGAAGACAGCTACAGTGTACTTACATACAATAAATAAATAAATCTTTAAAAAAAAAAAAAGAAAAGCACCCAACCAAAATGATGACCCTTCCCTCCTACATCTGCCATCAGAGTAATGAGCCCATCCCCCACCCCCACCCTAACCCTCCCACTGCCAAAGTCATACCTGACTATTCTTCCTTCCCAACTCCTACCTCATTCAGACCGCAGTACACTTGCCAGACTCTACACACAAGAATGTATTTTTGTTTGTTTGTTTCGTTTTAGATAAAATGTTACCATCTGACTGGCTTTAAAGTTAAGATCTTCCTGCTTCAGCCTCCCAAGGGCTGGGATTACAGACTTATGCTAACTCTTCAGACTTTAAATGTATCTTGAATCCACCCTCTCTGTCTCCTTTGATATTCAAGAGCAAAACCACCTCCTGCCTCCCAATCTCTTCCCCATAAGCCACTCCTCCACAGATGGGGCACGGGGGCATGGTAGGTAGGGGTGGGCAGGAGTCTTCTACAACCCCACTCTGATCATGCTGTGCCTTTCAAAAGTTCCCCTCTGCAAGCAGAGGAAATCTAAACTCTTTAGCTAAAGTCTGGATCAGTGCTGTCCAGTGAAAACACCCCCGTATATCACATAGGTAATTGAATGTTTCCTAATAGTTAAGTTAAAAAAAAACAACAAGTAAAATTAGTTTTAGTGGTGTTTTGATTTTGCCCATTTCAAAGATGTTACCTTTCAATACATGGTAACATAAAAACTACGAGTGAAGTATTTTATGTTTCCTTTACGTTTTTAACTCCAAGTGTTCCCTCCCTAGAGAAGCTGTCACCACCCACCTAAGCCAGGGTCCTCTGATGGTATACTCCTGATAAGACTCCCTTTTGCACTTTCTTTGTATCAATGCATTTCTCCCAGGACCCCTAAACTGGGTGCTCTCTAAGGACAGGCACCAGCGGCATCTATTTCATTCTCCACTGGCCACTGGTCCCCAACACAATACCTCAAATAAAACCAGCTCAATAAAAATGCACGAACTAATGAACAGCAGACTAACATTAAGTACAAGAACAATCAGCCAGGGGCTGCTTCAGTCCACTGGGGTCAGCCAGGCCCTGTTTAGGGTATGAATGCAATGGTATGCTAGAATTCTACCACCCTGTATGACTGCTAGACCCTCAAACAGGATAGATAATGGAATCCCAGCAGCCACTATCAATATGTGGGAAACTTTCTCCCACTATAGCTGCAGGCAAGGGATCTCTGTTTACACAGATCTCTGGTTACACAGAGGGATTAGGAGCCTCCCTGCTCTGCCTTCCAGGAGGAAGGAAGGAAATTAACCAGCCAGAGCCCCTCCTCCTCCAAACCGGCTTTGAGCTACCCAATAGGAATGTGGTAATTCAGAAGAGTAAAGTCGAGTACCTAATGTCACAAGGCTACCAGGTCTGGCTGCTGGAATCTTTGTCAAGATCCCTGGCAGCTTTGACTGTCAGGGTAACATGAACTTCCCAGCGATCCTCTGGGTCAGATGTCCCAGGAGTGCAGAGCAGTCAAGGAATTGGCTGCTAGTGACTAGGTGAGAGCTAAGAGTGTCTGTGACCTACTCAAAGCAGGTGCCCAGCGGGTGGCCCAGGCTTCACTGCGGAAAGCTAGGAGGCTGATGTTTAGGGACACGTTTTTTGGGACCAACTAACCATCACAGCATGTCCCAGGGTGGATTATTTTCAAACCAATTTCATAATTTAAAATTTCCTCCAGTCATGTGGCTAATACTTGGCAGAAGTAGGGATCTGAACGGAGGCCTCTAGTTCGTCCCTGTTAGGGGTTATTCTGACTACAAGAATCACTCTGATCTGATATCTATTTGCAGGGGAATCTCTACCTCTAGATCTCACAGGCTAGAAGGTTCCTCAGCCCTCCATAGTTTACGCTTATAAATGCAACCCTTCAACGAGGCAATATGAGCTTGTCTTTGGGGCACCTAAAGAGAGAGCGTTTGCTATTCTGCTTCCAATTCTATAGGCTAGACCGGGTGATGACTGTTACAACCTGCAGAATGGCTGTGATCCCAGGGGGTGCAGGCCACCCAGGCCAGGTCCCTGGAAGACAATTGCTCTCCCCAGTGAACAAGAACAACTAGGAATTCTCTGGTGTGCCTATCCTGGCCAGGCTGGCATGGTTGGCAGACTCACTGGCATAGCTGCGGATCTATTTACAGTGCCTTAGCAGATACTGTGGGAGATAAAACAATTAAGAGGAAAGCCTGATCCTTCCCAAATAGCATGGACGAGGCTAGGGAAAGTCTGAGTTAGAGCAGGTCTGCCTCGGAGGAAGGGTGAGACCTAAGAAGCCCCACTAGACAAGGACTGCATTCTGTCACTCTCTGGACATTTTCTTGGTTGTGGTTGACAATTAGTTAAAAAAAAAAAAAAAACAAACCTTTCCTTTCTCCCAGAACAGCTGGGAATGCACAGGTCTCAGCCCCTCAGTTTCTTGTCAGGACAGAATTTAGGACTACAGTCAGGCAGCTAGTCAACCTCCAGGCAGCTCTTTCTCTGGTCTCCTTCAAGATAGAAGCGAGATAGGGGACCAGGCTCACCACCTCTGACCCAGCTGCTCCTAGTCTCAACACACCAGAGACCAGAGCCAGGCCATGTACCATTTCTGGGATCTCAGTAGTCCATCCACTACAGCTGCATTGACCCATATCAAGGAGGCACCTCCAGAAGCTAGGAAAACTCCACCCACTGGCTACTCTTCTCTAGAGACATTCTTATGCTTAGAGCTGCTAAAAAAAAAAAACAAAAAAAAAAAAACAAAAAAAAAAAACAAACATAAAAATATTCTTAAAACTCAAAACTCAAAAACCAGTTTTCCCCCTGCATACGGAAAGTCTGCAACCAGCAGGCACAAACTATAGGCACCAGCATATGGTGCCTTGCCTTGCACTACGGATCTTCCAGTTCCCATCATGCCTAGGCCAGCATCTTGCTTTGTGGAGGAGAAAGCCATAGTTAAGAGAATGTTTCAGACGAGGGTACTGACAGCCCAAGTCAGGGGTTTGAAATGATTTTCAGAGAAAAATCTGCATGGATTCTGGGCTTGATCCCCTCCCCTCCACCCTCTAAAGAGCTATGTGATGGCAGAGGGTTAGTCTCTGCCTGGGAAAGCAAGCTGGTTTTCCACCAGGAATAATGGTGCTGATTTTGTGGCCACTGTCAGTGACAACACTTGTGCCAAGTCAGTCACAATCCTTCACACAAACTCATGAAACCCCACATTGTCCCGCCACATGTGCGCACAGCACAAGATGGGGAAGGAATTAGTCTCTCACAGCTGTTCCCAGGAATGTATGCCTCCACATACCCACAGGCAGGAGAAGGGCCCAGGCCCCGATCTCTAAGCTATCCTGGCAACACAGACATCCCCAGAGGAACTGGGCTGCTCTCAGCTCAAGGAGAGTTCTAGATCCAAACACAAATCCATCCATGAAGGCCAATGAATCAAAGGGACAGCCACCTAATGACGCTAATGTCAAAGGAAATCCTGTCTGCAGGCCTCTTGGAGAAGCCTGGCTGTGCATCTGGAACAAAGGCTCCCCTATGACATCAAGCAACAGGCTTAAGGACTCTCTGGCTTCTGGCTTTGGCCGCTTTTCAAAACCGCAAGTACATCCAAGGGCAGCCAACACAACAAGAAAGCTAAGAGATATGGGCTACGAAAGAGAAGAGCAACTTCCTTTTCCAGGCTGGCCTTCTGACTCTTGGCAACCCAGGCTCCGTTCTCCCCAAAGCTGATGTCTGAGGTGTTAGAGTGTTAGATGGGAGACTCCTCTCTTCCATTCAAGCAGACAGTTCAGGGGTGCCGACAGCTGCACCAAGGTCATGGAGGCTGTGGAGCAGTGTCTGGAGAATGGCCAGCAAGCACCATCCCTTCCTTCTCCCCAAACTCAGTTATCCACTAGGGTATATGCTCAGGTGCCTCAGTAGCTCTCAACTGATGGCAGTGGTGGTGATGGTGATGTTGAGGAGGAGGGGAGGAAGAAGAGCAAGAGGAGGAAGAGATTTGCCATGTCCTAGTCAGGGTTTTGATGTTCCAATAAGAATATGGATAAATGCTTTTAAGATTTTGTTTGGTTTGGGCTTAGGTTTTGAGACAGGGTTTCGCTGCATAGCACTGGATCAAATTCAGAGGTCCACCTGATATACCACTAAGTCCTTTAAGATATTTTAAAGCTATAAAATGTAAGAGCTCTAAATAATACCCTTGTTCATAAAAGGGAGGATATGATATATGTAGATATGTCAGCTTAAGAAGTGTAAACTTTGAGGTCTCAAGGGAGACTCTGTCTACTTTGTTGAAGGCCTCTCATAGGATGGCTGTTCAATTCATTTTCAATTGCCGTAAAAGTCACAGTTCAATGATTAATAAGCTAAGCATGTTCGCTGGAAAAATGGTAAATTCTGCAACAATTCAGAATACAGTTGTCTCCTTATCTCCCAATGGTGTTTGAAATTACAGATAGTACTGGACTCTGTGTGTGCTGCTTTGTCCTAGACACACAGCTTTGGTCAAGTACAATTTACAAATCAGTCATAGTAAGAGAATAACAGCAATATCCAATTGTTACAAGCATCATAATAATAATGTATGGCGTATCTTGGCAACTTCAACATACAACTTTTTTTTAATTAAAAACTTTCAATCCTCACTTTTAAGAAGCTCTTCAGAGCTGCTCTTTGGCATATCAGGATTGCCAACACCACTACTCTTATGTTTGGCACGACTATGAAGTTAAAGTGAAGGCTTCCTGAACACAAACACCACACCATAACAGTCAAAATGGCGTCTAATTCTGGGGGGAGGCGGGTAGTATATATAGTTTGGGTACGCTACACCAGGACATGATTCTTGCCCTGAGTGGAACAGATCAGAACATAGTGAGGTTTCTTCATGCCACATAATGGCTCACACTGACAATTCATGAATTATTTCTAGAATGTTCCATTTAATATTTTAGCTAACAGCTGGTAGTGGGTAACTGAAAGTAAGAGTTCAGATAAAGAATTTACAAGACACAGAGGAGACACTTGTCTGCATCATTGCCTTCTATGAGTAGGTGGGGTTCACAGGAACGGGTTCTAGGATGTCCACGCACACCTGCCATTGCCATGTCCACAGTGCGTGTGAGGAGAGAGTTGACATACTCTGCATCTGGCCAGGTTACTGTGAACTGAAATGAATGGTGGGCGGCAGGTGTTTGCCCAGCTCCCTTCCAGTCCAAGCTGAATCCACTGCAGGAGTACTACTGCTCACTGTGTGTCTGTCATGACACTTCCAGTAAAGCCGGTCTCTCCAGAACCTTGGGTTCTCGTTGCTGCTCCTCAGCTCTGATCTCTCCCGTATAAAATCTTTCCTCATATCATGGTTTATTTCAAAAGTGAATTGAGGTAGTTCATTATCTTACTGGAATATTTTTAAAAGAAGAAAAAAAATCATGTACTCTGAACTCTTAAAAATCAAGAAAAACATATTGGAAAATGAATCTGTTGCTAATGAGTCTAAACTGGTCAGACTTCGTGAGCCTTTGGCACACCACACAGCCTTCCCGCTCTGTGCGATTTGTACATCTGGAACTCCTTGTATTTACCTTAAATGGGTTTTTTGAGTGAAGAAAAAAATATGAATTTAGATTAGTGAGGCCGTGAACAGTAAACAAGTGGGACTTGTTAATTCTTCTGCAGCCAGGACTTCAACCTGAGGCCCCACAGCCACGCTCTGATATGATCTCTTCCAGAGCTCTGACCTCTGTCCAAGTCAATTTTCCAATAAAAGAGCTTTGAACTCCAGGCAGGTTGGCAGTTTGGATTGTGGGTGTTTATGAAGAATTTCCTGGAGATAGGAGGAGACACCACTGCTACCTACAACCCATCAGCCCCGCTCTCCAGTCCTCCCCTGTGTGTGTGTGTGTGTGTGTGTGTGTGTGTGTGTGTGTGAGAGAGAGAGAGAGAGAGAGGTCAGGGAGGACCTCACAGCTTTAAGGTGTGGCTCTGCGCACTGTCTGTGTCTGGTACCCGCTAGATACCTAGCTCAGGAAGAGATTAGCTAAGAAAATGTGCTACCCGGTAAGCCAATCGTAACAGCCGGTTTATCTGCATCTTGCCGCCTGACACTGATTGGTGCTTGCTTCTGGCAGTCATCTTTGTCACCCTTGCCTACTGGATACCAATGATGCCATAGTAACAAAAAGCATCTCCCCTCCCCCAAATCTATATCTGTTCACTTCAGCAGCAGGCTGCCTGAAGGCTCTTTATGCTAGGAAGCTACACCTCTGGATTTCCCAGAGGTGCTCCACGGCTTTCCAGCCCCCAGGAGAAGCATCTGAGATTTGACATTAGAAATACTTCTGCCTAACTCCCCCTCCCCTGATTAACCTACTATTCACTTCTCAACCTAGTCCAGTTATAGGCCACTCCAGCTTTCTTTGGGGTGTGCAAACACACCAAACCTGCTCTCGCCCCAGCTCTTTGCCTTTAGGAGAGCCCACACTCATTAAGTCGTCATCTTAGATCCAAACACCTCTTTAAAGACCGTTACAAATACAAAGCAATAACCGCCCATGCTCGTAGGAACCAGCCCGTCCACCTGTTTCTTCTACAGCGTCTAGTATTCAGTTGTCTTACTTAATTCCTTGTATCTGACCTCTCACGGAAATGCAGTTCAGAAAAGGAGTTGCTTCCGATGTAAAAGGACAAAAGCAGATTGCTGTAATACTTTGGCTGATCTGAGTATCTTCAATGCTGGACCAACTCTTTAAGTACTCAAAAGGACTGGGGAGAATTTTCCTAGTGAAACCCTGGGGCCTATTTAAAAAATCAATATACTTTAATGAACGTAGGTGTTCAATGCATAGATAGAACCAAAACAGGGAGCCAGGAGCAGAGTAGCTTTGTTGGCTATAAAGTGAGATAACAAGAAAGAGAAGGGCAGAAACCACCCTGTTCTTCACCTGATACCATCACGGGGTGCCGATCTACAGGCCCTAATGAGCAGAAGCCAATGGCAGACCAGCCATGATGAACCCAGCAACCGTTTGCAGCTGTGATGCCGGCTTACCCAGAGTCCTGGCCTTCAGCAGGGGAAAATCAGTTGTCCCCAGCAATGCCATGAAGCTGACTTGGTAATGCAGCCACACACAAAAATTTTATCATGGCATATTGACAACTAAAGGAAATATGGGTCCTAACTTATATAATATGCCTTGGTACTGCTACAGAATTAAGCGGACATAGTTCAGAAGTCAGTCCTAGAATTGTCTCTTTAATGTGTTTTCTTTGAAGGGTCTTATTGCAGCAAGCTGGATTTTTAAAATCTCAAGTATTAGATAAGAAATGTTTAAAAGAACATACTTATGCTGTGGCTGCATACAGCTTAAACCAGAATCCTTATCCTTAAAAGGCACATGCGGAAATATGTTTAGATAAAATGAGTTTATTAGAAAATGAGACTTGTGGCTCTCTTCACTAATACTGAAGGCAGAAGAGAGGGAGAAATAAAGGTAAAATAGGACTGGCTGGATCAGCTGGTGGCTGCTAAGGTGCAGGGATGGCTTTACAGAGGCCACGCTATTCTCTAGGGCTACGGATGCAGCTCAGTGGCCAAGCACTGGCCTCACGTCTATAAAGCCCAGGGTCTTTTGGTCCATCCTTCCTTCTAGGGTAGAGGACCTGGGGCTTTACATACACCAGAAGGAAGGATGGACAGAAGGAAGACAGGAAGGAAAGGTGGGACTCATATAGCTTCGCATACATTTAACATAAAGCCCTTGAGGAAGATGACTTTTCTCGCAGGACGTGACAGGAGTTACCTGAAGATGAAGTTTTCCCCTTTCCGGTCTTGCAGTGGGTTTTCCTGGATGATGTCCTGGGTCAGAGGTGAGCTCTGTCGTGGGGATTTGGAGTGGCCAGCATTGTCACAGGACCGGATGGAAGGAGGGCCCTTTTTCTTCCGTGGAAGAGTGCCATGTATAGACACGTCTTGATAGGCATCTGTGCGACGATCAGCAAGAGGGGACTTGCTGCTCAGGAGGTCCATGGATGAGGCCAAGGGGAACTGGTGATTCACAGGCATGTTTCTGGGGAGGCTTGCAAACTTTCCGGCAGCCATGATTCTTAACTCTGAGGAGGGAAAAGAGACAGAAGGACAAAGGTAAGACAGATACAAGAAACTGGAAACAGTCCGGAGATGTCAAAAGATAAATACTGTCTAAAGGCATTATTAGTGGAACCTCGTATGAGTGGAGAGTCTCTCTCTCTCTCTCCTTGAGGATTCTGTAGAAAAATTCAGCTGGATGGGTAGCAAATCCAAACAGGTGAACACAATCCCAGGTTGTTAGAGGCATGGGAGCCACTTTAGCATTATGGAAGGGGAGGACAAAATTAAAGGGAAAAGACTGTTATCGAAGGTAATAAACACCAGGAAAAATACTGTAAATTGTCGGATGATTGCTACAGCGATCCACCACCCAGCAAATGATGAAACGCTCAGAGATGATTGGAATTCTTTAGCTGCCGGAATTTCTGCAGTGCCAGACCAAAATTGTGCTAGACACAATGATAGGGCAGCCTTTCTGGCAAAGGCTTGAGGCTTATAAATAAATCGCTGTACTCTAATTAACCAAGGGTCAGGGGGTCAAGGGTCAGGGGTGACCCTCTCTTCCATGCATCAGCAGGCTCAGTTCCACCAGGAAGCCATCAGGTGGTACCACCCTATAGACTATTTCCAAGAGGAGACTGGAGCCTGCCAGCCAGCAGCAGGGGTAAGCAATGCCCACAGGTACATGTAAAGTCAGGGAAGAAGAAAAAGGTTAGAGGGAAAGAGTAAGGGAGGGACACAGGAAAAGAGGGCAATGGCCAGGGAGGTAGCAGTAGCAGCAGCAGCCAACAACTGTGGCCTGTGGTTCCCAGGGGTGGCTGGCAGTCATTTGCCCCAAACAATACTTAGGCTTCAAACTAAACTAGAATTTGACCCAAGTCAAATTATATATGACCTATCAAGGCCAACATACACATCAAACAGGAGCCCTAGTTAAAAAAAAAAAAAAGTAACAATTCTCTGGATACCTGAAGTCCCAGAAGATGCCCTACATTGCCTTCGACATCCAACTAGGGTTTGCACATCACCATGGGACAGCTGAAGTCCACAGCCTGTTCTCAAACTCACAGTGTCCATTTCTTAACTCACCAGCCTGGTCAGGGGAAAGGAGCTTGAAGGGATAGCACCCTTGCAGAGCTGGCTCTACATAGGCATTGTGGACTTGGCTTAACCACCCACCCTGTGAGCTCTCGGAGGTGGTGGTGGGACAAAGAGTTGACAAGGAAAACACACTTTGTATGCGAAGCCACACAAATCTACTACTACACGCATCAGAGAGACATGTGTGAGTTCTGAGAACTGGGTAGAATATACTTAGGAATAAAGTCCTAACCCTGTCCTCTGTTCTTTGCCAGCCTTGATAATTCAGAAGCTTGTCTGCCGTACGTGAGACAACATAGAAAGCTTGGCGCACAAGGGATATAGAAAAACAGGGTGGTGAGTCCTGGGAGGGGCCCTCCCCGTCCTGGCCAGTTCCTGGCACTCTGTCAGCACTTACTTTCAATGTTAATCATTGTTATTTAAAATCATTGTTATTTAGGAAAAAAATTCCTAGCCCTCTACCTGACCAACTAGCAGTCCCCAACCCTACTCCCATCCACCAGCCATCCACACAGCTGTGAACTGCCTCTGGTCAAGCAATCATCGTCCTCCTTCTTCATTGACAGGTCTGTGCCATCTCAAACTAGTAGGGAGTGAGACAGCATATGCTATCGGTACCATGCAAGACATCTTCATGTGTAAAGGCCACACTGTTGATCAAGTCTATTTCTAAGAGCCACGGGGAGCAAAAGTGACAACATCTTCTCTGCACATCCAAGTCTGAGCTGGAGTTGAGTTTGAGATTGCGCTCATTAAGACTCTAAAATGCCCTCTCGCGTACCCGGAGTCTCAACTTATTCTCTGAAAACAAAGTCTGTTAAAGTCTTCTTTTCCCCATTTTTAATTTGACAAACATTTAAGTACCACTGTCTATAAGATGTAGAGAGCTCAAACCTAGAACTCATAAGCAGCAACCAACCCCTATGTTGGAAGGAACAACAGTTACTTTTGACAGAAATACTCCTAGAGATTGGGGAGAAGGCAAGAGACAAATACATATTGAATGTGTCAGGAAAAGCCCTCTAAGAGGACACTGTAACACCAGAGCCATGATGGTATGGAAGTATCCCCACGCTCTGAGCACATTTCAGGCCATGGCTAGTGGCTTGAGAAGTTGAGAAATGTTTCCTGAAAGACCTACAACTTAGGACAAGGAGTCTTAAAGGCTCTGTCAAAGTGTCTGGACTTGTCTGGTGAGTGCCAGGGAAGGTCTACTATATGAGAGGGATCCAGTCTGTATATTGATGGTGGCTGTGGTAATTCTGGAAAAGGAAGCCAGGGGCATCACTGGGACAGATGGCAGTAAACCATGAAGAACAATGAAGAACTTCGAACTCAGGAAGTGGCTGGAAAAAAAAGGACAGGACAGAGTGTAGAGTCATTAGCGGCTCAAGGTCCATAGTTGAAAGGAAGGAAGGAAGCCATGGCCACGGGAAGACAGCATGATGCTACTATGCACAAGAGGTTTCAGAAGGGATCCATGCAGGAGGAAGATAAGCTCACCAACTAGAACTGTGTGTGAGGTACCAGGGGGCAGGTCAGTGAAGACAGAGGTTAGAGTCCGTTATGTGAGACGTGGTTCTAGAAGGAGTCACCAACACGGAGGGCATAGGTCAGAACACTTAGTAGTACCGCCTATGATAGTGGATATGAAAGTATCGCCCACACTACCAGGAACCACCAACAGAACATGAACTGCATCCCTACCTTTCACCACGGCTGCCTCAAGCCTGTCAGGACCAAAGTAGAGAAGAAGTTCTGAACACACAGAAACCCATGGCTCAGCCTGGTTGTGTGTAAAAATTCTATACGGATTATTTACTGTGAGGCTCAACCACAGCCCAGATGCTAAAATCAGAATCTCTGTGGGGAAGACACCGCATCAGCATTTTTAAAGCTCTATGGCACTGCCCAGTCTTGACCCAGGATTGAGAAGACAGCATTGGGGGATTCTCTTGGGTAGCAAGCATCTTTCACTTAAATTGTCTACCTGGGTATCAGAATCAAATGGGGCAAGGCCTCAAATATGGTGGACACTGTACTAGGTCTTCAAAACAAAAACAAACAATATGAGGTGATCTAGACCTTACAAGGTTAACTCTTTTATAGAGGAAGCTTACAGTAAGAGTAAATGTTGGGGAATGGAGGGATGGCTCAGTAATTAAGAGCACTAGTCACTCTTCCAGAAGACCTGGATTCAAATCCCAACACCTACATGGCAGCTCATGACTGTCTGCAACTCCAGTTCCAGGAGATCTGACACCTTCATACAGACATATATGCAGGCCAAACACCATTATGCACATAAAAATTTTTAAAAATAATTATTTTTTAAAAAATACTCTTTTTATTCAGTGTTTAATGCTGGTAGTCCAATTTCATTTCCCCAGTTCAGAGGACTCATGTTCGTTCACTTGACATACTTTCTGTGAAGGCTTACAGAGCACTAAAAACGAAGCTATCATAGGGCTCTGCTCTCAGGAAGCCTAAAACTGAGGCATACGGAGTCCAACAAAACCACATAAACAAGACAATAAACCAGGCAACACCCAAGTTGTAAGTACCCCAAAGAATCCAAAACAGAACAAAACAGAGTGACATGATAAATAAAGATGCTGGCTGGAGAAAAAGATAACTTTTTGATGATACGCTGGTCTTTCGCTTACAAGGACACAAGATCTAAGGGGGAAAAAGATAAGGGATCAGGCATGGGAAGATCTGAAGGCAGCTCCAGCCAGGGGAAAGATTCCAGTGCAACCAGCCTGGGAATGAGTGGCTAGAGTGACTGCCCAGAGCTTTAGTCTTCTCTTGCAGATGCTTCTATGCCAAGGCCGCTTGCCCCTACACACTTCTGTGTACCATTTGGTCTTCGGGAAAAAGAAAAAAAAAAAAAGAGTATGACTCAGAATCAGGGTCCTGGAGCCAGTATTTACTGCTTCCAAGCTCTACCCTGCCTCTGGCGTAGTAGCTATGAGGTCTGGGACACGTCACAGCACACTCTGAGAGTCAGTGGGTCATTCGTGAAAGGTGTCAACGATCCTGTCTTCATGGGTTGTTGTGGAAATTAAATGTGATTATAGGCATGAAGTTCATGACTTGCTTGCACAGCAAGCAATAGTATCTCCTCCAACCGTGCAGGAGCCAAGGTTGCCTAGATTGTTTACTGTGTCCCTACTGAAGTGGGAGTTCACATTAAAAAAAAAAAGAACCTTTGGAAGCTAGGGAGGCTGAGGAGGGTGATGTTTCAACCTACAACAGATATAAACACACCAAGCCCAGAGGACAAAGACACTAAAGGGCATAGACTCCAAGTGAACCATACTTTCAAACAAACACCAGTGAAGACTTTGACCATCCGCCTCTACTGTCAGATCCTGAAATACATACAAAGGTCAGACGATCCAGTGATAGGAAAGTTTGAGAGTCTGGAACTCTGAGTGTGTGAGTGAACCTCATGACAAACTCCAGCAGCCTTGCCGCCCACCTGCCTTCCTAGTTAGCGGCTGAGCATTTGAAAAGTTTATGACCTCTGTCCAACTAACTCACTTGTTGATGACCAAAACAATACTACAAAACCTGACGACCTTGCAAGAGGAGGTGGAGATAGACTGCCCCACTTGCTTCCCAGTCGTCTCTGTTTACTGAAAAGGGATATTTTTAAGTTACATTCACACATGGTAATCTGAAGGAAGGGCCTTAAGAACTTGTATATTTCAAACTACCCCAGCTGCCCTCACCTAGGCCATGAGAGAGAATTTGCAATTCAAATCTATACTTCTCTCATCTTCTTTGCAAAATCAGACAGTGAGGGGCAGAGGGAACTATTCCACAGATAAAATTGGCTGATCCACTTAGAACTTGTGCTTGGCTTTAGGAACCGAGGGTATCCTTTTGAAGTAACCTTATGAAGTCTAGCCAACCGATTGAAGTATGAATAATTCTTCCATGGATTGTATTTCAAGCAATACAGTGAAGGATTGATGGGGTAAGGTTCTTAGGATTAGGACCCATCTGACAAAGCAGTTCTTTATCAATAGGAACTGAGATCTTTGGTTACTCATCTTGGAAATGTCAGGTTTTTTAACAGCACTTGTGAGTGAGTTGGTGTTTGGCGTGGTAAACTGTTTTCTTTTTTTTTTTTTTTTTTTTTTTTTTGGTTTTTCGAGACAGGGTTTCTCTGTATAGCCCTGGCTGTCCTGGTACTGGGGAGGCTTCCTGGCACACTCGAGGGTGGGCAAACGGCTTAGCCAGTGGGCCTCCCGAAGAGTGACGGAGCCCCCTTCAGGATCTCGCCTCCACCAGGGGAAGCGGGGGACGACAAAGAATTAGATAATCAGCTTCCAAACTACCTTCCCTGGGCCAACGTACTTGCCATAGAGAGGTCTGTGGAACCTTGGGAGATAAGAGTCAAGGTTTAAAAGACTCTCTGAACTCCGGGCTCTACTTTCCATCCCTAACTGCTGTAGGGAAAAACAAAACAGAAAAACTAGACTCGGGCTACTCCCCCTTTCACCTTGCCTTAAACAACCGTTAAACCTTAGTCCTGCGACGGGCTGCCCCACAGCACCGGCTCGCTGCCTTTGCCACCTGCCCTCCAAAGAGAGTCTACACCTGATTAAAGTTTTTAAGTGGCCACAGGCTAAGCGAGTAAAGGAAGATGGGCTGCGACCCGTCCCTCCCTCCTTTTGCTTTCCCCTCTCCGACTCAGGG
This sequence comes from Mus caroli, assembly GCF_978045245.1. Classification (NCBI taxonomy): domain Eukaryota; kingdom Metazoa; phylum Chordata; class Mammalia; order Rodentia; family Muridae; genus Mus; species Mus caroli. Next base: position 37,742,257 of record NW_028227258.1, read on the forward strand.
GGAAGCACACAACCAACTATTCATTCTTTCTCAACAAAGGGAAGGCGAGGGGAGGGAGATGTTGTCAACAGTTACTGGGCAGGCTCCTTCACTTTCTTTGCAAACTTCCCAAGAGATTAGTGGAGGAAAGCCTCGGGCTTCCAGCAGAGGCGTCTGGGCCAGCTCGTCTACCCAGCTTAGAGCGGCCTTGGGCAAAACCGAACTGGACTAGTAGGAGGGTTCGGAGGGGTCCAGAAACCAGAACCCGGGAAGATTCCTCTCCGGAGCCCAAGAGTAGATGGGGATGCTCGAGGCACATCACCACGCTCCACTCCCCAGAGTCCCGGGATCCGAGGACCCCCGAGGGCACAAGTCTCATCCTCCCCCCCCCACACACACACACTTTGGCCACCCCCACTCCCACGTCTAGTTTGCGGGGGTTCGGGGGTACAAACAGACGGGGGCTGCTCTCTTCCCCATGCTTAACTTTTCTCTAAAGAACTTCTCAGTCCTGTCTCAGTCCGGCCGAGGGAGCTCAGGAGATTGAACAGGAACGCACGGGGCACACTCACCTCCCCGCGCCGCGTTCGGGGTCCGGGGTTGCGGTTCAGCGCCGGGCTGCTCTCACCTCACCGCAGCTGCTCCCGGAGCTCGGGCGGCTCATGGTCCGCGGGCGTCCGCCAAGAGGCCGGTGCGGCTGGCGGGTGTGCGCGGCTGTCCCGCTCCGGCTGCTGCCTGGCCCGGCGGCTGCAGGCTCAGCTCTGAGCCGGCGGCGCGCTCTCTGGCCCTCAACTGGTGATTTGCGGCTTCGCGGCCCCACCCCGCCCAGCCGATTCGCCGGGCTGAGCCGAACCCCCACGACATTTACATTCGGTGACCTCGTCTGGCTTTCCTCCGCCCGGATTTGAGAGTTTTGACTCCCCCTTATCTCCCCCCGAGAAGCTACACTTCAAGAGTAGCTCAACCTCTTCCTTACTGAACCTCACTCAACCGGACAGCCTCGCCTAATCCACTCCTCCTCCTTCCCGGCGTTATTTAATTACGCAGCAGACCCGCCCGCTCTGCAGACACCTGGCTGGCTTTCAATTTAAAAGGCTTTCATGGGACAAAGACCAAGGTAACCACTGCGAAGGAGCCGGGAACCCGCAAAACTTATCACTCTCACACGTGCACGCAGAACTAGATGGCTTCCTGAACCTACATATGCTAACTGTTTATCAAAACCTAGTTATAAAGTCACCTCTGCACTATCTGGTGGCTTGGTTTATGCCAAAGATTGCTGTGGTACGGTGGGAGAACAGTACACAGTTCAGTACATGATACCAGGTCATAGAATCATGATGCCCACCCCACACCACACCCCAAATCAAATCCTGAGGACTTCAGATCTACATATAAAAGGTAAAACGGTAACACTAAAGAAATTATCAAACAAAAACCAAAAGCAAAACCAAGCAACAAACAATAAAACGAAAAACAAAAACAAAAAAGTGCTATAAAGATTCCTTAATTAAATACACGAAGCACTAACGCCAAAGGAAACCCGCTTGTTAACATAATTGACATTAAGAGCTCCTATAAGCAATTCATGCAGCCGATAAAGGAAATGTATAGAAACTATATAAGGAACACCTTCGGATCAGATGGTTAAGACAGAAGGTTCCACAGGGAACAGCCCAGGTATTTTTATTTACACAGTGTCCTGCTTTGCTTCTCTGTTGCTGAGATGAACGCTATGACCGAGAGCAACTTCAGAAAGTGTTTGTTTGGCTTACAAGTTACAATGCATCATTGGGCGAAGCCAAGGCAGGAACTCAAGCAGAGCCAGTGAAGGAACAGAGCTCACTGACTTGCTCTTCAAGGTTTCCTCAGCTTCTTTATGCAATCTGGGCCCACCTGCCCAGGGCTGGCACCACCCACAGTGGGTCGAGCCTTCCCACATCAAACATTAACCAAGAAAATACCTCTCTCACATGCTCACAGGCCAATCTGATGGAGGCGATAGGTTCCCTCTTCCTAGGTGACTCTAGGTCAGTGGCTTTTTTTTTTTTTTTTTTTTTTTTTGGTTTTTCAAGATAGGGTTTCTCTGTGTAGCCCTAGCTGTCCTGGAGCTCACTTTGTAGACCAGGCTGTCCTTGAACTCAGAAATCATCCTGCCTCTGCCTCCAGAGTGCTGGGTTTAAAGGCATGCGCCACCATGCCCCCGGCAGGTAAGTGGGTTACAACCCCCTTGAGGGGTGGCGGTGAGGGGGCCTAAGGACTCTTTCACAGAGGTCACATATCAGATACCCTATATATACAGATATGATGTAAATAAATACCAGGTATTTACATCATGATTCATAACAGCAGCAACATTACAGTTATGAAGTAGCAACAAAAACAATTTTATGGCTGGGGGGGGGGGTCACCACAGCCACTGTATTAAAGCGGGAGAACCTGCCACTGCTCTAGAGTGTTCAAACTGACAAAATTAGCCACCACAGGCAACTGGATGGGCCAAGGAAAGCAAACAGGATATATCTTTAAACGAATCAAAAGACTGCAGCTACAGAATGGCCAAAGTAAAAACATCCACAGACGGCTTTAACAACAAAGTATTAAAAAAAAAAATCAGTAAATTTGAGGAACTTTGTGTTTTTTGAAAAGAAAGAAAGAAAGAAAGAAAGAAAGAAAGAAAGAAAGAAAGAAAGAAAGAAAGAAAAAAGAAAGTCTATCAGTTGATGCAACACCATCAATGAACCATTATATTTGCATCTTGGGCATTCTGGGAAGAGCAGAGAAAGAGGCAGGGGAAGAAAATGTCCTGGATCTGAACTAAGAAAGGAACACCCTGACCCTTGGAGCCCAGAGAACGCTAACCGAATAAATACAACTACAGACTTTAAAAGCAGAGCCCTGACCTGTGCTTGTGTGCATATTACCTTCACAATGACCCCGCTTAACCCTTCACCGATGTCACTGGTGAAAGAGTCACTGGTTTAGTTTTGTTTTGAAGTCGCCTTTAAAAAGTGACCTGGTTCCAGAACATTAAGTTTGTTCCAGTGGATTCTGAGTCTGAGCCGGCAGAAGAAGTTATCGCACAATATTCAAAAGCTCTGGTCTTGTCTGTGGGTGCAAGCTCGTAAACAGCCACGTGTAACAGCAGAGTCACGACAGTAAGCTCTCCCAAGACCGCACTACAGCAGTCACAATGCACTATCAGCTGACTGCAGGAACCCTGCTCAGCTCTGCTGAGCTCCAAGCTCCTGCTGGAGCAGAGACCTTTTATTTTGTTTACTGTTTTCTGACAAACAAACTGGAGCTGACTGTAGGATCACATGGCAACTGTCTGGCTAAGTGTCAACTGACTGGCCTCAAAGATGTGAATACCATTTCGTAAGACTTTACAGAGGCCTTTTATCTTTCTTTGTCAAGTTTTCTTTTCCCTTCAAACTATAAGAATGTTTTATTGATTAGAAGTTTCCCATTCATCTAGTGTGAATATGTGTGGATTACTACATGGTAACAGAAATTAGTAAGAGTGCAGTTTAACGGAATGAAAGAGTAATATCATTTTTTGGTTAGTTAGTATTCACCTAAGCCACAATTAAAACTATGCGTCTTTCTGTCTCTCCCTGTCTCTGTGTCTCTCAGTCTCTCTGTCTCTGTCTTATATACCACACACACACACACACACACACAAACACACACAATTGTTCCTCACTACCCAAGTGAGGAAACACTCTAAGAAAATCCACAAACACCAAATCCATAGATGCTCAAGTCCCTTATAGAAAATGGTATGCTATTTACATATATCACTGTGTGCTCCAAATCTTCTATAGCTTATATACCTAGTATAATGTAAATGTTATGTATATACTTAAGTTGTATTCCTAAGAGAATGACACATTCTCATTTACTCTATTAGCATATATTATATAAAATAATGAACTTTATTATATTTTCATATGTGAATATAATAATCACATTCACCTCCCCCTTTAACCCTTTACTTTCCACTGGTCCCTCCTACTTCCTAACTACAGATTCTTTTTTCTAAAGACAGGGACTCATGTAGTCCAGGCTGGCTTGGAGTTTACTATGTGAGATCCTGCCTCCCAGTTGGTGCTGGGGTTACAGGTGTGCACCACCGTGCCTGGTTTACACAAGATTGGGGATTGGATGCAGGGGTTTGTGCCTGCCAGACAAGAAATCTCCCAGTGAGCACATCCTTAACGCACCCAGATGCATTTCTTTCTTAAATCTTAAAGGTTTACATATATTATGTATATGAAACCTTTGCCTGCATGTCTGTATGTGCATCGTGTTTATGTCTGGTGCTCTGATAGATCGGAAGAAAGCACTGGATTTCCTGAGCATTTCTCTTGTTTCCAAGTCTCACCTGGAACAAAGAATACTGCAATGGATAAAATATGCAAGTTTATCCACGAAATAAATTTCCACAATTAGAAATTACTGATTCAAAGAGTATATGTTTTGTTTTGTTTTTTAATTGTCATAAGTAATGGCAATTTGTTTTCCATAGGAATTATGTCAATTTATAAATGACAGAAAATGCCAGCCTGATCAGATGTTATTTAACTCTGGGATTTTCATCAACTTATCAAGTAAAATATGAATTGAAGTAATTTCTAATTTGCATTTCTCTTACAAGAAATGAGGCTGCTTATATTTTCGTGTTTTCTAATCTTGTTTTTCTGTTTGAGTTTATATTTCCCTTTTTTAAAAAAAAAAGAGTTATTTTACGTGTATTGAGTGTTTGTCTGTGCACCATGTGCATCCTGGTGCTCAAGGAGGTCAGAGAGAGGGTGTTAGATGCCCTGGAACTGGAGTTAAAAGCCCTGAAGAGGGTGCCGGGAATTGAACCCAGGTCCTCTGCAAGAGCAACAGGAGCTTTTAGGTGCCAAGCCAACAGCTCTCCAGATCCTTACATTTCCATTAAAAATTCCACCTGTGGGGTCTTTTCCTATCAGTTTTCTAGGGTCTCTTTCCATACTGAGAAGTTTCGCTTTCATGGGATGAGCTGTAAATGTTTTCTCTGAGAACCTTTTACCAATGGGATGCAAGCAGAACACAGTGCTTTCAGGAGCCCATATCAGCAGCACTTAGACTATGCAGCCAAGGGGTGGATGCTGATCAGGGAGGCACTGGGCTTACTGTTACATGATAAGGGCTTCCACTTGGCTGGTGGCAGTGGAAAGAAGAGTGAGGGGACAAAGTTATTACCAAGAGATAAACTGGCAGGCATCGGTAATCTGTCATGGTCACAGCTACGATGGGCTTAGGGGCGACAACACCCAAATGCTGTTCGGAGAGCTTCGGAAGCCTTGGACCCTGATCTGGTCCTGTTCCCGATCCGTTTGGGATTGCAGAAAGGTTAGGTTTAGCACTCAAATGAGTTGCTGAAGCCCACGTGGGAGGTACACAGCCAAAAGAGCCTAACCCCTCATCTGCCCAACCCCAGCTCCTGGCAGGGGAAAGGAAAATGATCAAAGTCTCCTTGACTTTGTCTTGTCATCTAGCCTGATGACAGATGCAGACGCCGGGGAACAGCTGCCTCTGGCCATGGAGACATGTGCTGAGTTTTAGGAACACTGGGTGGTTTTCAAAAGTTTGTTCCCTGATCATTCTCCCTGCATTTCTGTGGGTCCAAGGGGGTGGTGTCATTGCCCCCTTGTTGCCGATGTGAAAGCAGATTAAATAAATAGGTCTCAGCTCAGATGCCCTGCTCTGCAGAAAGCCTTCCTTTGCTCTTTCCCTGGGTCACACATGCACAAGGTCCCCTGTTCCTCTTGTATTTGCTGCTGTTGCTAATCATACATTTGTCTTAGTTATTGCTGTTTAATATTTATTGCTCTATAGAATGTATGCCTTGTTTGGATTGGCCTTTGTTTTGTTCTTAGTAAGGGGCCTGGCATAGAATTATTACCCAGTACTTGCTAAATGAATAAATGAACTCCAGACCTCCAGGTCCTTTGGCCTTTTATCCTTATTCCCTGTACTGAAGCTCCCTGCAGGCTAAATAAATGGAATGCTGTGTTGGTTGTGCCATAAACAGTCTTAAGATTCATCTTTCTTCAGGCTGTGTGCTAGCCTTTACTTGCAGTTTTAGACAGGGAAGCCCTTCGCTAACTTGGTCCAGCCAATGTATGAAAGGACAGCCCTCCTAATCACTTCAGGGCTGAGCAGGAAGCTGGGTCAGGGAGTACTCAGCCAGGAGTCGATCCACAACTTTGTGGATTCACAAAGGAATGTGTTGAGTCCTGTCCCACTGACATCATGTGTTGACTGGCAGCTGCAGCAGGCACGGGGCAAACTGCACATTAAGCTAGAAGGGTGCCTGAAGTTTCAGCTCTGCAGAGTCCCAACCAAGAAACAAAAGGAACAAGAGTGGCACGCAGCTGTGACGATGAGACCCAACCAGAAAAAAACCTGAGCGTGCGCAGCTGCAGAAAGAACGAGAGCCAGAGAAGCCCTTGAAGTTAATGTACAATAAATCAGTGGTCCAGGCATATCAGCTCCTGAGGCAGACCATGGCAGGAAGGCTTGCAGTGTTTTCCTGAACATTCCCCTCGAGGTTCCTGCCATGGGTTTGGTGTCGTGGCAATCCCGGCTAGTAAGCTGGGCAGGCAGGCGGGCAGGCAGGCAGTCTGCGTCCAAGAGGCTGGCAGAACAGCTGTTTACTCGTTGCCACATTGGCTGGAGAATTCATGGCATGAGGGCTATGGTTTAATGGGCCCTGCTCAGCACTTGCTGAATAGTGAGAGGGTGAAAAAAATGTGCCTAGCAACACAGGCTTATTTTCTATTAAAGGTCCATTTAAACCTGCTTGTCCGTATTTGACCCGGTCGCTTCAGGACTTGTCCTCATCACCAAAGTCTGCATCCTGCTCTCCCCTCTCCCTCTCCCCCTCCCTCTCCCCCTCCTCTCCCCCTACCCCCCCCCCCCGTCTCTTTCCCTCTCCCTCTCTTTCCCTCTCCCCCTCTTTCCCTCTCCCCCCTCTCTCTCTCCCCTCCCCCTCTCCCCTCTCCCTCTCTCTCATTGCTGTTTGTTTTGAGATATAATCTTGCTAAATAGCCCAGGCTAACCTGAACACATGATCTTCCTGCTTTAGCCTCCTGAGGGCTGGGGTTATGAACACTCACCCCCACACAGGGTTATCTTTTACTGTCTTGGTCTTTTTATTAATTTGCTTCTTAACTAATCAATATTTAGAAGGGAAATAAAATAAAAATGTCTCTGGGTAATTATGGAATTCCAAATGCCTTAAACTTTTTCTTTTATATAGCCCTCCCTTTTTAATTTTTTTCTCTTCTAGTAAGCATTTTTATTTGAAACATTACTTAAGAAGCAAATTCATTGTTCATATTCCATCGGTAGGCATTTCTAGCCTGGGACGTAGGAAGGTGGAAACAGTTACCAGGACTTCCTGTCTAGAAGCAGTGTAGATCCACAGCGAGAAGGAAAAGGGTTCCAGCAGAGGATCCCTGTAATGTAGGACTCAGGGCTACATCAAGAGACCAGTGATGCTCATGACAAAGAAGGAGAGGATGGAATTTCAGATATGCATATAATATGGATGTATATATCCACATAACTATGGAAAATCAGAGGAACAAATGTAGGGAGACTCTGTGCCGCACTTGAGCATCTGACGGGGAAGGGCTCAGTTTAAACCCTGAGTTACCCCGTGGGAAGACAGGGTGTATGGGAATGAGATGAGCTGCTTAGTCCTGAGGCAGAAGGGATATGGGTAGCTGGGGGAACCGCAGCCAGCAGACTAATACAGTCAGGCTGACAGCAACACCCCTGATCTGTGTAGAGGTAGGCACTCAAGAGCGAAGTTGAAGTGTCCCCTTACCTGAGCACACTAGGGTTTGAATTTGCAGTGATTGACAGCAGCTTCATTGGCAGAGTGTCTGCAATGATGAAATTACCGTTCATCCGCACACTGGCTCGGACTGCAGCCGACGGGAGTGCAGTGAGGAGAGTCAGTCACGAAGCACGAAGTGAAAAGCAAAGAAGACAGAAAGGCATTGCCTTCTCAGACCAGGGGCTATCCAGGGCTATCCAGGGCTGTCCAGGGCTATCCAGGGGGCTATCTAATACATATCTGTAATTCCATCTACTTGACAGGCAGAGGCAGGATGCTAACTTGAACCCAGTTTTAAAGTGTACCTCAAGAATATAGCAAGACTCCATCTTATTTTTCTAAATGCCTTTTTAATATCTAAAAATCAAATTTCTATATGGGTGTGCACTTGGGTGGGAGTATGCAAAGTGCATCTAGATATTCAGATAGCCTGAGAAGTCTTCCCATCAGAGAGTCTGAGAAAGCCAAGTCACTGAGAGGGTGAAAGGGACTTTCCTAGTTCCTTCAAAATTTTCTAGGCTGTTTGATTCCTCCCCACAATGAATACCAGTTGCTCTCATAATTAAATATAATGCACATAATGTACCTTGCACAGATACTGTTCTAAGAGCCTTGAATAAATTAACTCATTGGATTATGAAAATATCCCCTGAGTTGCTGCCCAAGTGCTTTACCTCTTAGAGACAGAGCCCTCTCCCCATTTTTATGATGGAGGATCCATCCAAGTTATTTTGCTGGCCATGAACTAGCTCTGTACCTGGAGCAGACCTTGAATTTGTGATCCCCCTGCCTCAGTCTCCTGAGTATCTAGCCTGCACCACCTGTCCTGGTGAGGCAGAAGTAGTGTTGTCCCCTCCTCTGAGCCAGGGACATTTTTCTTCCCAGGTATCACAGCAGAAGGCAAAGACACTGAACTTTGAACGGAAGCTATGAGGCTCAGACTTTGTGCCCTTAAATGACTAGGTTGTAAGGTCTCAGGATGATTAAGTAAACAATAACACTGCTTTCAAAACTGGACACATCTGGTTTTGAATCCTAGGATCTGCAGCTATGGAATTCTTAGTGACTTCCTTACTTCTCCTCAGTTTCCCCATCGATAACATGGTGACAATCGTCACATCCTTTGTGACACTCTTATGACATCTTCAATGCTAGTTAGTGAGCATTCGACAGTCTGTTTTCTCCATTTGAATTGAACTATTTATTACCTCTTTGACACATTAATTTCATTGACTTTTTTTTTTTTTTGATGGATAGCCTGACATCTGGTGCTTCAAGCATGAGTAGAAACGGGGTTGGGAAAACAATGGATGTGACCAAGTAAAAAGGAGATGCAGAATTAACACCTCGCTGGGGTCTGGGAGTCCCAGAGTCTTCAGCCCTTTTCTCCAATAAAGCACATAAGATTCAATGTAAGCACCACAAGATTCAATCCCAGGGCACAAAGAGCATCCTTCACCTCTGTCATTCACTCATAATACCCTAACGGCCATCCCTATGAACATCTCTGTGGTGTCCTATGAAGGAACAAGTGTAAGCGTATGTGGGCCCCTGAGGTTCCCAGGCTGTTATGTACCCAGCCTTGCCCCCAACACACAGTGTTTGAAATACTTAAAGAAGTGAATTCACAGATACTGCTCTGGGAAAGAGGGATATGACCTAGAAAGCAGGAATGGCAAATGATCCCATCCCATAGTTTAATCTAAAACCAGTCTAGTTAAGGCAGTAAAATGACACTTGATGAGTTTTAAGGTCATTCTAGGGACCTGGAAAGATGAGTGTCACCCTTGAGAGCATTCATTCACTGCCCTTTCAGAGGACCCGAGTTCAGTTCCCAGTACCCACATAGTGGCTCACAACCATCCAGAACTCTAGTCCCAGGAAATAATGTGTTCTCTTCTGGCCTCTGCAGGCACCAGGCATCCAAGTGTGGCACAGACCGACATGCAATCAAAACACCCACTCACATAAATAAAACAAAATCCTCCCGGGATAAAAAGTTTATTGTGATCTTTTTTCTTTTTCTTTTCTTTTTTTTTTTTTATTTTTCGAGACAGGGTTTCTCTGTGTAGCCCTGGCTATCCAGGAACTCACTTTGTAGACCAGGCTGACCTCGAACTCAGAAATCTGCCTGCCTCTGCCTCCCAAGTGCTAGGACTAAAGGCGTGTGCCACCACTGCCCGGCGATCTTTTTTGAATAAGCTTTGAAGATGCCACAATGAAAAGTTAACATAAATGTTAAAAAAAAAAAAAAAAGCCAAGTGAGCGGAATGGCATTGGGGTGGAGACACTGTTGTGTCTCCTAATTCATTTTTTTAAAAATAAGTCTTCATTGTATGAGTGCATGAATTTCCCAAAGAATAATGATTTTTAGCCTGGGGTGCTTTGTTGTAAGTGCCAAGGTGCCAGTGCCAGTACAACTGAGGCAGCAGGTGGGAAGCCTGGGTAAGGTCACCAATTAGATCTTTTCCTCTCTGGTCTCTTCCTCATAGGAACCCTTCCCTTCTCATCACAAGTGTGCGTGGGTGAGCATACATGTACACTCGAGTTTGTGTGGGACACTCCTCTTAGGTGGTGGCCATTTGGACAGTACTAACGTTTCCAAAGGATTACAGAGTCGGATGCACAGAGTGTCATTCTTAGAATGTCACACTCTACATGTCACACTCTACATGTCACACTCTACATGTCACACTCTACATGTGTGCAACGAGGAGAAGAGCGTCGAAGGTCCTGTGGGAAGATGTGCGAATGACAGCTGTGTTTACCATCAGTGAACTCAGACCTTAGCACGGACCACCTCATCGGTCTTTGCAGGTATCCAGTGAGGTGTGAAGGAGGAGTTAATGAAGCCTGTTTCAAAGTTGGGAAAATACAGGCACAAAAAAGGCCAAGTGACCAGTCCCAACATAGCTGGGATCAGAGGTCCCCAAACTGCACTGCCTGACTCTGTACTTCACTGTCGCTCTGTGGGAGTCCTTGCTCTTCAGAGGGAGCAGAGTTCTGTTTAAAAGCCCTGAGTAGCATGTGGAATGGCAAAGTGATTCTTCAAAGAGTCTAGCAGCATGAGGATCTAACTCAGTGACAACGTGTTCCTCTTACACAGTGCTGAGGTCCAACCCCAGCACTAAAACTGAAATGAACTGGGCAGAGAGATCATTCATTTGCAAAGTGCACGATGCTTGCGAAGGACTCGGTAATATTTGTAAACAGAACTTTTTAAAGGGGGTTTAGACAGGAGTGGGGTTGGGTAGGGTGAGGTGGGAGAGCCTTGAATCTAATGGTCAGAACCTCACCCAAGCCTCCTCTGTGGTAGACGCCGCATAGCACATAGATGGCTCACAGAGGTGACTCTCTGGCCTGTTGTTCCCCCAAGCACAACGAAGCAGCTCCCTAGCAGTCAACCTCCATCCCCCCAGGCATTCGTCAGAGATGCCAAGGCCCAGCCACACCCAGGGGCACTGCCCAAGAACCTGCATGTCAGCAATGTCCCAGGTGAGTTGTGCTAAGTGGCACTGCCAGGGCTTGGTCATGTTCTGTTCTGTGAAGGAATGTCCCAGTCATCACCTCAGGCCGCAGGAGGGAAAGTCCTTCTTCCTGCACTTGGAGACAGAAAGTACCTCCACCCAAGCCTCTGCCCCCTCACAGACCCACTGTCCCAGTGGGTGTGGGAGGCAGACTTCTCAGTTGTCAGCATTTCCGGGAAGGCTAACCCCCTGTGTGATCTCCATGTGACCTTGTATGTCTCGGGTTCATGAACACGGAGGGAGTGAGAGCCTACTTCCTCGGTGACCAATGGAAGGAAGGCAATGAACAATCCCCACACATTCTGCAGTGACTCACAGAGGATTGTGGGTCGGATGATTAAATTTCTAGTTTCTGTTTCTTCACTCTGAGTATCCGACTCATAAAACTTAAGTCGTGTCCCCCTGTGTGCAAGGCGGTCTCTGACCTTGAAGCACTCGGTACAAAAATAGGCTGTTACCACACTGCTTACAAAATCAAAACACAGGACAGGTAAGGTGCCTCTGGAGACATTGATGCTGTGAGTGTGCTAACCCTGGGGAAAGAATTCAACAGCAGTTCCAGGACCCTAACCTACTTTCTTTCTGATTGACCCCATTTATTCCAGGCTCCCAGTGCAGAGTGCACTATAATGTTGGCTCCATGATCATGGCTCAGTCCATTGCTTCAGCACAGATTACAGGCATCCCATATGCTTTGCCTCCTTAACCCTTGAGACAGCTTGAGCTGGGTGTTATTATCTCTCTCTTATGGATGAGAGAATGGAAGCTCTGAGAACGTGTATGTCTGAACAGTGTTGGTTAGAATGCAGATCAGACACAGATGCTCCAATTCAGGTCTATCTCCCAGTGCTAAGTTGTTTCAACTCTGGGATTGAGGGAAGGGATGTATATGGAGAGTAGAGGAGAAGACAGGGTTTCCTTGGTGCATGTACGTCACACCACCCTGATCACTGTCCACTCCACGTAAGTGTCCATCTATTGCCAGATTCCTTGATTCCTTGATTCCTCATCTCTCATGAGTCACTAAAAGCCAAGACTAAAGACTGGTGCCATGGGTACTGGCCATTTGTTCATGGGAACCAGGAGAATGAGGGCACAGAAAAAGGAGGTGTTCAAAGAAACAGTGTGAATGGAGTTTGACCAAGTGTTAACTACCCTACTCACACATGAGACAGCTCCTCAGAGAACAAAGGACCCCAAGCCACAAATAACTCAACCCTTACTTGTTCAAGGGCACACAGTCAGCCTGCCCCATGAGAATACCATGCAATTGAGCTCCCTGCTATTCTTTCACAGCAGAACTCTCCAGGGACTGACAGTGTCTCCCTCATCATTGGAGCCTGGTGATAGCCCAATCGTGACCCCAGAGTGCTTCTTACTTCTGTTATCCTTGCTCCCATCCTGAGGGCATGGGTGCCCTCTCTAACCCACCCACACCTCTCCTGCTCTCTTCTCCCTACACTTCCACCCTTCTCCATCCACTCTTATACCCAGCCCAATTATCCTGACTTGGAGGCTTTCCTCTTTCTCATAGCTATAGTTTCACACTCACTGGGTCATGGAAGCCAATGGGGAGCTTGAATATGCAGATTCCTAGGCTCCTCTCCTAGATATCTAAACTGAGAGATCCGACTGCAGACCCTGCATTTGACAAGATCCCACATTTGTGGACTACTGGTCTGATCTAAATGCTACCACTCTTCCACCTGAAGGTGGCTGTAGTCTTCAAAAGGCATCTCCTCCCAGCCTGTAACAACATCTCCCAAAGCTCCAACCTTAGTGGAAACTCACTCCCAAATCCTGCAACCTATGTCTGTGTTCCTTACACATGGCCCCACCTGGACCTTGTTATCACCTGGCTCTGCAATCACCTCCTTTTGCCCACGTCCATTCACATTCCCTCACCCCTGCTTGCTGTTCCTCCATGCACAGGCATCCTCATGGCCTATCTCTCCCATCCTGAGCTTCCTTATTCCTTTTCTGGGCATTGAAATTCATGGTTGAGCATATGAGCTAGTCCTTTTGCCAGTGTGAGCTCATCCAAACCCTCCTGCTATATTTCTCCAACAGCCTCGGATTCCTTCGTCTTCTCCAGAACTTGAAGATCACTGGCGAGGCTTCACAATCCTGCAAGCTTAGTCTACCACAAATCCAAGATCTACAACCCCAGCTGAGCCCTACTTCATCTAGAAGTTGAGTCCAGTAGGCCCTCTACTTTTCATCCTCTTTCCCCCCACAGTAGACCCAACAGCACAGTTATCCTTCCCACATGCTCCTCCCACCTTAGAGGACCAGGCTTCACTCCTGATGTTGTACATCAATGTATCTACCTACATCCTACCTTGCCCTATCAGCCTTCCCCCACCCCTTCTGTGGCTATGATTTCTCCTCCTCAGTTAGCTAGCTCAGTTCAGCCATGTATGCTGGCAGGCTTCCTGCACCCTGGATGTCTTGCTTTAGTCACTGTCTCCCTCTGCTTACTGCTTTTCTCTCCTGTCTCCTTTTGCCTGATAAAGGCCCTGAGACTTTCAGCCCTGCAGAATCGCCCTGGGTGAGTTAGTTCTGCAGTGCAGAACTGGACCACCTGGTGTGTCCGCTTCACTGAGCACTGCTGCTCACTTCCTCCCTTGTGAATCTTCTTCATCTTGTGACTTTGAGGCACTGTTTCCTCAGGAGAATCAAGAGTTTCCAGTTTGGTTTCCTCCTGGGTCCTTTTTCCCCAACCCTATTGCGAGCGAGCATATCTGGTCCTGAACTCGGCCCCACTGTCTCTGGTCACCACAGACATGTCCATAGTGTTAATAAAATTGCTTTCTGAGGTTTAGTTTTTAATATTCAAGAGGTCTGGGAAATGTCGATGATGGCACAGACAGTTCAAAATTGGCACATCTTAAACCCAACTCACCCAAAACTAGTTGTACTTCCCTATGCCAGAATGGGTTCTCCATCCAGCTAGTTCCAAGCTGGAACTCCTGAGTTCTCTAAATCCTACCTTCACTCCATCTCTGTGTACAAACACAGACACACACACAGCACCACCACAACCACCACCACCACCACCCTACATGCATACACCCTACCCCCATTACCTACACACACACACACACACACACACCACCCCTCTACATACATATAACCCCAGCCCCACCAACACCATATTTTCCTCCCTTAAATTGTTCACTAAAAGCCTGAGTATTTTTATCCCCAATTAGTCCTCAAAAACAGGGCCTCTTCCCTTGCTCTTATATCTCTTTCAGTACAAGCATTCATCCCCTCTCACCTAGGCTGTCCGTGGCTTCCCAGCTAATCTCTTCTCCTGCCCTGCCCAGCTTCAATCTATCTTTTACGCAGTCACCCAGGTGATGTTTCTAAGGTGCGGGCCCAGTTTCCACCTCTACTTGGTAAAGCTCTTCAAGTGCTTCTTGTGCCCACAGGCTGAAACTCAAACACGTTAGAGTGTCCCCTTAACTCAGCACTCATCCTAGGAGCCACTGTTGCTTCTATCCCTCTCCCTCACTCTGGCATCACACACACACACACACACACACACACACACACACACACCAGTCCTTCTCTGGCTCCATCTACCTAAGGTTGTGCTCCTCAAAGGTGTTTTGTAACTACCTTCAATGACTGGGTTCTAGGGGTGAACGTAGCATGAACTGAATGTTTGTGGAATTCTTTTCATTGTTATATCCTCCCCCAGTCCTGGTTGTTATCAGTGTCTAGAGCTGGCTCCTCCTTGCTCCTAGGAAGATGGGGTCTGACACCAACCACCCCCTCCCTGGGCCTCTCACAGTGAAGCCTTAGGACCACCCAGGAATCAGCCCTGCTCCAGCTATGTTCCTTGGGGGAGTGGCCCTCCTGGTTATTGGCAAAGCTACCAGAAACTTGGCTTCAAATCATTCACGTCTAAACAGGTGGTCCAGAGACTCTGACAGGAACTGTGAGCTTCAAAAGGGGAAGAGATAGAATCACACAAACGTCACGTTTTCAGACCACCCTGTGCCCCAGAAGCCAGGTCATCATCGGTGGGGGGACAGCTTGGGTGGGAGGTGGGCAGTAATCTGCTTAGCCACCCACCTTGGGAACACTGGGGCATCCCAACAGGTCTTCAAGAGGACAAGTTACAAACCACCTAAAAAGCTCCTCTAGGTGAAAAGATGAACAGCCCAGGGTGGATAGCAACACTTCCATGACTCTGGGCTGCACAAATCTTCCTACAATTGAGGAGATGCTGCCCTCAGTCTCTGGGTAAGAGAGGGGACTCTTGTAAATGTTTTCCTATGGGAGACCAAGTAGACCTTTATCTGTTCTGGAGTATTGGCTGCTGTTAGAAAGATTTTGTTGAGCTACTGAGCTACATTCTGTGGGGCTCTATAGATGTCCAACGCCTGGAATGGGTCATCAGCCACTTCAAAAGTGGTCTTGGAAACAAACGATGTTGAGCCATCTTTGCCAACTATAAAGCTGACCTTGCAGATAGGAAAGGCATCAGAGGGTTCAGGAGAGACGGCTCAAGAACGGTGTGATTAATAAGCATAGAGTGGGAAGCATAATTATTGCCCAATAATTATGAGTACTGCTGACTGGATGAGGGTGCCCAGCTAAGAGAGCAAGTGGGGCTCCCTTTTCTGAAGAGGGTGGAAGACACCTTGGATAAGAAGAGCCATCCTTAGCCTACCACTGACTGCCCCTGTTGTTTGTCCCCAAGCCACCACTTTGTGGCAGAAGACCAGGTGAGAAGGGACTATCTAGTTTTCCCCCTCGGGTTCTTTCCTATTTATAGCTTCTCTTCAGCAGCATCCACTGTTGATGACAGCCCACAGGTTCTAACCTGCCCACAACCTCTAGGAAGATTACAGCCTTGCTCTGAAAGAGAGCAGCATCTAACAGGAGGAATCCCTGTTCTCTGCCTTTTGGTGTGGTACAGAATGTAGATGGGGAAGGAGAATGCCCTCTCCAGTACAGCAGGAAGGGGAGGCCTGTGCTATGCTGTATGTGGGGATCCTCAGTCCCACAACACCCCAGAGAGGAAGTCTCGCTCTTCTATTCTGCAGATGAAGACACTGAACCTTGCCGTGAAGAAACATCCTTGGCCAGTTTGAGCCGCGGGGAATTTCTATCTGAAACCCCAAGCTGACTAGCTGGGACACGGTTTCTGGCTGATTTTCTTGTTTGTCAGTCTGCTTGTTCGTTTTTCACTCATACTGGGTCACATGCAAAATACCTTCTCTGGGAGGAAGATACACAAGATAGTTGAAAGGAGCAGAAAACATCTGTGGAGTTCCCCTGAGTAACTGAAGCCACTCTTCCTGCTATCTCTCCCCACCCTGATGATCTCTTCAAGCCAACTTGAGGGAAGCTAGGCTCTGTAGAAAGCTAGACTCCCTGCCTCTCACCCTTCCTTGAGGACTTCCGTGCAGGTGACGTTACTGCACTAAGGATTGTACCCGGGAGGCTCAGAAGGGCTGACAGAAGATGCTCACAAGCATACGGCACATGGCCTCAGTGATTCCTAGCCCTCCCCTCCCCAGTTTTAAATCCCTGGAAGAATCTTCTTTTCTTCCAGCCAATTTCTCAGTCCATTGTTCAAACAAAGCATCATCCCTACGAGAATGACTGCCAAGACCTACACATAAAACTCCAGAGTTTGTAGGGACAAAACGACAGCCATGTTCACTGAACGCTTGTGTATCATAGCCAAGCACTGCCTCAGAGGCACTACATACCACACTACACCACACACAGAGACACACAGACACACTTTACATACAGGTACACTATACATGCAGTCACATACACAGACACACTACACACACAAAGACACATACACACACAAATACATACACAATCTACATACACACTACACACACATACATCCACACATAGACACAGACAAATGTACACACACACAAACTCACACACAAACTACACACACACCACATACACACATACATATACTCACAAACTACACACACACACCACATACACAGATGCATACACACACAAACTATACACACACCACATACACACACATAGACACAGACATACACACAGAGACACACTATACACACAGACACACTATACACACAGGCATATATACACACAGACAAATACACACACACAAACTACACATATACCATGTACACACATAAATACACACACACAGACACAGACATAAACACACAGACACACTACACACAGACGAATACACACAGGCAAATATACATACACACTACACAAACTACACACACAGTATACACAAACTTACAGATAGACATACACTCAGACACATACGCACAGGCACATTCTACACACAAACACACTTTACACACATAGGGACACATGCACAGACACAGCATATACATGTGTGCCTACTCACAAACACATAGAAGGTAAGTGAAACTCATATGGGGTCTTTCATCTCTTGTGAAGGGAAGGAACTTGGACAACCTGTTCATGGCTTCCCTGCCATTCAAGGGTCATCTCTCCTGCTGCCCCCTCTCCGTTTTACAAGCTCAGGTCAAGGTCAGAGCCAGTAGAAATGCCTTTCCTGCATCTCAGAGGGTCTCAGAGTAGCTAAGACTCCAGCACTATGCTAATTAACACAGAGTTTGCTCTCACCTAATTCTTCAAAGCAGACAACTCCTAAATGCATATTCGTCTGGATGTGCCAGCGGCAGACATCTGCTCTGCACCGGAGCATCCCTAACCAGCTCAGAGGCTAAATATAGCCTCCACCTATGGGTTAAATATAGACTTCACTCCCCCCTCCCACCCCCCAGCTGGCGGATGCAGACAGAAGCCAGGAGGAACCATGGCGCCTCACACATCCAACAGAGCTCCAGCAATAACTGTAAACACTCCCTGTGAAGATGGCAAATATTTTGATAATCTTTCCCCCAACAGGATTCTCCTGCACTGAACAAATGGACACAGTCGGGAGCCATCATCTCTCAGAATCCACAGGAAGAAACATGACATCAGGAGAGGGATTGGAGCCTCTTGACTGTGGAGGAGGGAGATGGATAACTCTCAGGTACACATAGAAGACAGCGGGGGGGGGGGTGTCCTGGGGTGTCTGTGGTGTCCTCTAGCTCCTGACACAGGGTAGGCAGGAGGGGGACAGCAGCCAGGGAAAGGTCACAGTATGGTGGCTAGGCACAGCCATGAAGGCTGCCTCACCAGAGTTGTGAGGGCTGCTTCTGCTGCTTCAGACAGAGTGATCTTAGCCAAATCCTTTCGCTTTCTCTGCTCCTCCGTCTCCCTACTGTGAAATGGGATCCTATCAGGGCTCAGCTCTCAGATCAGCCCTTGAGGATAAGACACGGTGAAGCCATGTAAGCATGGGGCACAGGGACACACAGTCAGCCTGAGATGCTCTACTTGCCTTAAAAGGAGCCCAGTGGGTCCACCATAGGGGTCCCTTATTGAACTTTCCTCAGGGGTACCCAGGGTCCTCTCCACCCCCAAAGCCCCTCCAGGAATGGCGGGAAAGGCCTTAGTGACCAGTGCTCCACGACACAGGTCTTATTTGTTGCCACTGAAATTGGGGCTCATTTTACCAGATGAGGACGTGGAGGACTCCCTTACCCATGTCTGTCTACCCACGGGGAAGGAAGGCCCAGAGACTCCTTCCTCAAGTCATACATTCATGAAGACAGATTATCGCTTCAAAAAAGACATGGACAAATTAGGAAGTGTTTGCACAAACTAGAAAAAAGCATAAAGCCACTGGGGTAAAACCAGACTATAGGGAGGAGCAGAGTGTGGCAGAGAACAGGATTACAGAGGGATTCTCTGTCCTCGCTTTATCTACTTTCAGGCCCAGGCTCCAGGGCTGATGGGCAAACAGGATTTTGTCTTTGACCATGGCACCTACAGTCCTTGTTAAACAGGCTTGCCCCGGGGCCCAGCATACTCCAAGTGACTCAGCTGTGAGACAGCAGGTACCTGAGACATAGGAGGCATTTCCTGTGCTCTGAGCAGCCAGGCATCCTAGAGGATGCCCACCTTCAGGTTTGTTTCAAAAGTACCTGAGGGACAGCATAGAGCCTGGACTGAGGCTGTAGACAGTGGCCTGGGTGCCAACAGCTGAGGAACCTGTGCCGTGCTCTTGCCTGTAGACGGAATCAGAGAGGGCACAGTGGTCCTGATATATTCTTCAGGAAAGTGATATAACCTTTCTAAAATAGGCAGGGGCCATCCCACTGGCCCCCCCAAGGAGAGAAATCCAGCAAGGATGTCTACTCACAACATGCCATTGTCATCTACAAAGTTTATATTTAAACCCACCATAATTGTGTTACAAAAAAAAAAAAAAGCTCATGTTTTATATAAAGTTAAGTGTTGTTCTGGGCCACATTCTTAGCTATCTTTGGCTACATGTGGCCCCTAGGCTGCAGGTTGGACACACCTGGAGGAGATAACCATCCTCACACACGTGCCTCTTCTCAGGCAACTTTAGCCCTGGCAATAGACCAATTTCTGAAGCTAAGACCCCCCCCCCCCCCACGGCTTTAAAATTTCCAGGATCCCAATCTCTGGTTATGTCTAGAGGTAAGGTAAGTACACAGGAAGAGGGGTGTTGACAAGAAAGTCAAGCCCATTGATCATGAAGGAGTCTTAAAAAGAGTCTCAACAGGTCTGTGCCAAACAGCTTAGGACCAGGACACTTGGGTGCAGCAACCTGCTCCAGGTTCCCAGACACAGCATCTACACTTGAGCCGTACAAAATAGCTCCGATGGTCACTAGGCCCTGTTCTGGTGTGGCTGTGTTCTGCACTGATTCTGCAGAGAGAGAGAGAGAGAGAGAGAGAGAGAGAGAGAGAGAGAGAGAGAGAGAGAGAACCTGCATGGTGGGGCTGTCCTGTGTCTCTGACTAGATTTCTATTGCTTTGGTCACAGATTGCTTTCAGCAGACCCGAACCCAAAACATGTCATAAAGACAGAAGGTCAGATCACAACCAAGCCCCCTCTAGAAACCATTCATCTCCCTGTGGCCTGGAATCAGCAGGTTCTAGCCCTCCTGGGTGCACCAGCCTTGTCTTTCAAGGCAACTCCACTTCACTGTTCCCACAGGAAGGAGAGCCGCCTTGTTTCTTGGTTTCCACAATACTGCGTTAGGAATAATCATGTCACTGTGGTAGTCACAGAGGCGGCTGCCCAGGCACTTCAGAGGCCTTGAACTTGACCCTGGCCACACCCATTGCTGAATTCTCTGGGCAGTAGGTAAATGGGCTGAGACCAGTGAAGGCAGCTGCTCTTGGTGGTCTGATCTATTAGGTGTGTTCTGCCTCAGGGAGAAGATGGGCTGCCTAAAAGTTACCTAGCAATAGAACTGTGGCCAGGCCAGGCCTTTAAGATGTAGAGAGGAGGTAGGTAGTATGTGCAGTTTGAAAAATGTGGAGTCTTATTAGGAGAAATAAAAAAATGCATTCATAAACAGGGAAATATAAAGTTTCATTTTATAACTGATTAATTACTCGTGTACAGGAATGAGATGCCCAAATGGCACAGTGCATGTGTGGAGGTCAGAGGACAACTTGCTCCAGGCCAGAGGTCCTCAGCCTTCCTAACACTGTGACCCTTTAATACAGTTTCCCATGTTGTGGTGACCCCCAACTGTAAAATTATCTTGTTGCCACTTCATAACTGTAATTTTGCTATGAATTGTAATAAAAATATCTGATCTGCGATCCTAGTAAGAGACTTGTTTGATCCTCAAAGGGTTGGCAGCCAGTTCTCTTCTTTCACTGTGTGAGTCCCAGGGATGAAAGCTAGGTTTTCAGTCAGACTTGGTAGCAAGCACTGCTATGGCTGAGACAGCTCACCTGGCCCAAAATGTCAAGTACTCTCAAATGATCGGCTCTTAACAACTAGCTTGTGTGTGTGTGTGTGTGTGTGTGTGTGTGTGTGTGTGTGTGATTTTATTATATAAAGCAAAAGTCCTCTGTGGCTTTTTAACTATAAATATGTAAATGAAAACATATGGTGCAGGTATGAGATGTACTTTGATTTCCCTTTTTTTCTTTAAGATTTATTTATTATTTAATACAGCATTCTGCCTGCATGTATACCTGCAGGCAAGGAGAGGGCATTGGATCTCATTACAGATGGTTGTGAGCCACCATGTGGTTGCTGAGAATTGGAAGTCAAGACCTCTGGAAGAGCAGTCGGTGCTCTTAACCTCTGAGCCATCTCTCCGGCCTGTACTTTGATTTTCTAAAGTGCTTCTACGGGTGTGCATTCATTTGTGTATTGACAAAGACCAAGACTCTATTCTAGGCACAGGACATCACAGCTGCGAGCAATACGGGTAGGGCCTGACCCCTGCCAATGCGTACACACACACACACACACACACATACTTCTATTGCCTTTACCTCAGCTAGGGTGGACAGAGTGGACAGAGTGCACTCAACAGATGATGAGCTCAGAGAGTGGTTGGTGTTATGAGGACTAGAAAGTCTGGCTGCGGCTGGAATGGTGCTCTGCTGTCCATCAGAAAGCTACAGGTGTTCACTTAAATTTAAGTCTGTTCCTCCTATGGGGCTGCAAACCCCTTCAGCTCCTTGGGTCCTTTCTCTGGCTCCTTCATTGGGATGGATGGCTGTGAGCATCCACTTCTGTATTTGTCAGTTACTAGCAGAGTCTCTCAGGAAACAGCTATATCAGGGTCCTGTCAGCAAGCTCTTGTTGGCATCTGCAATAGTGTCTGGGTTTGGTGGTTGTTTATGGGATGAATCCCCAGGTGGGGCAGTCTCTGGATGGTTGTTCCTTCAGTCTCTGCTCCGAACTTTGTCTCTGTAACTCCTTCCATGGGTATTTTGTTCCCCCTTCTAAGAAGGATCGAAGTATCCACATTTTGGTCTTCCTTCTTCTTGAGTTTCATAAACTAACCAGTACCCCCAGAGCTCCCTGGGACTAAACCACCAATCAAAGAAAACACATGGTGGAACTTGTGGCTCTAGCTATATATGTAGCAGAGGATGGCCTAGTCGGTCATCAATGGGAGGAGAAGCCCTTGGTCCTGTGAAAATTCTATGCCCCAGTATAGGGGAATACAAGGGCCAGAAAGTGGGAGTGGGTGGGTTGGGGAGCCAGGGAACGGGGTAGAGAATAGGGGATTTTTTGGAGGGGAAACTAGGAAAGGGGATAACATTTGAAATGTAAATAAAGAAAATATCTAATAAAAAAATTTAAGTCTGACACCCCTGACAGTGGGCAAAGAGACACCTTGTTAGTGTTGTTCTTACATCGGTCAAGGGAAGAACAGATGGCAGTCCTTTGTTCATCCTAGCTTGATGCTTGGCTTGGTGGCAAAGCAGTCTTATGCTTAGGACTCATAAAAGTCACATCAAATCAAAGGCAGCACAGTGCTGGAGGAGGAAGTCAGACAGAGACCCGTGGACGGCAAGCCACAGGAGAGCTGTAGACACCTGCTTGCTGCTATGCTACCCAGCACAGATGGAGGATATCGCCCAGGGGCCCACCCCCTGCTTGGCCAGCCTACAGTGGGAGCCACTGGAGTGTGAAAATTAGGTATGTGGTGGTCGGATGGGAGAGAAAGAGAAGTGGAACAGCTTAAGCCTTATGAAAAGAGATGGAACTGAAGACTTGAGGGTGGAGAGGAGTAGCCTGAGTGGTCAGCCCTGCTTCATGGGGCCATGGTGAGGTCCCAGCCCCAGGTGCTGCTGAGGGCCATATCTGAGTCCTTGGCTACTCAGTGGCAGGGGTTGGTGTTGATGTCCATAGCTCCTATTACTGCTAGAGAATATAGGAATGTCCCTGGTCAGGGAAGCTACTGGGGACCACATGGATGCCCAGGGGTTGTGCATAACTGGCCCTGCCCCATGCAGTGCTCTGGAGAGCTGGCCCAATCACTGCTCACCATCAGTAGCACTAGGGAGAGCTGGCCTTGGGGGCATGACAGTGAGAGAGCTAGCTCTGCCCCCTCCACTGACAGTGGCTTTAGCACTAGGGAGAGTGTGCCCTGCACCTCACGTGGGCAGTACAGTGGAGCTGGCCCTAGTGATGAAGGCACTGGTGAGCCAGCCCTGAGGGTGGGAGAGCAGGAGAACTGGCCCAGCCCCTCATAGGCTGTAGCACTTGGGAGAGTAGGCCTGAGACTTGACTAGGCAGCACAGTCGAGCTGGCTCTGGAGGCATGGGTGTGGATGAGCCGGTCCAAGAGCATGAAAGCAAGAGAGCTGCCTCATTGGGTGGCCTAGCAGGGGCAATGCTGGAGAGTTCACCCTGGTGGTGTGGATAAGAAAAAGCCAGAAGCTGAGCAGCTCAGCTACCACCCAGGCCCAGATCCAGGGCTCTGAGATGGCCCACCCCAAAATCTATATCATCTGTGAATGGTTGGGACATGTGAAAGGACCTCTGCTGCTGTTCCAAAGCTGCAGGATCTCCACGACACAGGACAGCTACAGGATAACCGGCAGGAGTTCTGATGAGGATCCAATATTAATGGTGTCAGAGAAGCCAGAGATCTCGAACCAGACCAATGACTCTGCAACGAACATCTGCAAGTGAAGATGAGTGGACAGAGGGCTGTACTGTGGAACACACTGTGACACACCACAGCTTCTAGGATGAGATGTTTTCTAGGCTTTGTTTTTGTGGTTTGTTTGTGGTATATGTGTGTGT
The DNA here is from genome assembly GCF_978045245.1 of Mus caroli. Lineage (NCBI taxonomy): Eukaryota > Metazoa > Chordata > Mammalia > Rodentia > Muridae > Mus > Mus caroli. The sequence goes on from NW_028227258.1 coordinate 37,766,301, forward strand.
TTTATTGGGGGGGGGGCATTGCAAGGATGAAGGGTGGATATGAAGGGATGGGGAGATGAGCAGGACTGGGATGCATGATGTGATACAAAGAATCAATAAAAAAAAAGTTTTAAAGAGTTAAGTCTAAGTCTGACCTACTAAATGACCTAAAACAAGCATACCTCTCAGGTTCAGCCAGATGCATGCCAAGTGCTAGCAGCTTGGGTATCAGAGAGTGACACTACTTGAGAAGGACTAAGAGGTGTGGCCCTTTGGAAGGAAGTGTGTCGCTGGAAGTGACAAAAGCTCAAACTAATCCCAGTGTCTCCCTCTCTTCTTGTTGCCTGTGGATATGGATGTAGAACACCCAACTCTGTCTCCGGTGCCATGCTCCCTGCCAGGATAAAAATGGACTAGACCTCTGAAACTGTAAGCTAGCCCTCTTAAATGATTTCCTTTATAAGAGTTGTCATGGTGACTCATCACTGCAAATAGGACACTGACTAAGATAAGCAGGGCTGATGGTAGGTATGGACAACCAGACACTATACTGAGAAATGTAGGCACAAGTTTGTGAAAGTCAGGGAGCAGAGAGATTGGCGTGGTTGAAGTGTAATGAACTTGGGGTTATAAAGTACAGGTGACAGTTACTAAGTGCTCACTCTGTGACAGCAGGACCAGTATGTGGATACCGTTGTCAAATAGGCAGGACCAGTAAGATCCAGAGGATACACACTGCCGAAGTTACACAGCCAGTGAAGGAGCAGACTAGAGTCCAGCTGGAGGTGTGGCCACTGGTAGGATATAGGGGTCACTGCAAGTTTTGAAAGCATCTATTCACAGTAGGAAGAATAGACGGCAGAGAACCATGCCAGGGACTACGTCTACTACTATCTGGGGCCATACTTGCCTTGGCTGCAGCTAGCAACTCTTCAGTTTGTTTTTCTTTTAAACTTTTGGTTTATTGCTTTGTTTATGAAATGGTCTCATTCAGCATCCCAGAATGGTCTTGGATTTACAGTCTAGATATTAAACTTTTGGCTTTTTAGCATTTACATCAAGAGCTACAGAAAAATAAACAATTTATGTCTTCAACAAAAGCACACACACACACCCCTAAAAGTTGGTTGCTCTCCAGACCAACTCATCCTACAACACAACCCTCACTTTACATGCAGGTCTGGGCGCTTCAGCTTTTCTTGTAAACGAAGAAATGAGGTAATGAAATTGACGAACCTCCTGAGAGAGAAACTGGAGTGTTATTTTATATTACTCCACTCCCGGCCTCTATACATGATTGCCTAGGTTGCTTAAATAAAAAGAACTTCTGGTTGGGCTTAATGGCACAAGCCCATTATCCCAGCACTTGGAAGTTAGGAGGAAGACTGGGAGTTTGAAGCAAGCCTTTAGGGAGATAGGATCCACTACTCTGAGTTACACGAGACCCTGTCTCAACAACGTTCCCTGATCAATCCCAAGTGTCTCTTCAATTCTCTTCTACTAGTGATGGGCAGACAGTTCAATCATCATCTCCCTGCTAGCCATAGCTACTTCTATGGAAGCCTGTGTCTGGGTATAGGCTTGCATCAAGGTTGTAACTCTGCAATCCTGTCTATACCTATACCCTTTCTTCTATTGCTTGGTTGGTTGGTTGGTGTTGTTTGAGACAGGATCTCACTATGTAGCCCAAGTTAACCTTAACCCTCTGTAATCGTTCTGTTTTGGCCTTCTGAATGGTCATAGTGAAGTGTGTATCTCCATACCTGGCTACCCTTCCCTATTTATGTCAGGATATTTAGTCTCTCTGGGGTAGCCTTTCTTTATTACTAAAATGAGATTAATTGTTGATAAGGGCTATTCTATTTCTTAGCACTGTTGTGGGAATTAAAGAAGTTAAGGTAAAATTAATGGAGCCAAACAAGCATTATCATGGTCAACAACGATGTCATATTATCAGTACTAAAAAGAGAGGCAAGGAATGGAGGTGGCCATATTTCTAACCCAGTCTCAAGGCCAGCGTTGAGTAAGGATCCCTGTACCCCCAAAGTCCCCCACAGGTTAGCCGGAAGGTTTTCATAAGCTCCAGAAGCCGTGCCAGAAGTCACCCAGAGGCTAAATGAGCACAGACACAGGCCCACTGCAATGCCTGCTGGCTCAGCAAAGCAGCCGCCAGCCAGCCTACTTCCTCTCCATGTCACCGGCCTCCAGCCAGCTGGCTGGGTCAGAAGCAGCAGCTCCTATGCAAAATGTAAAAGAAAAAAGAAACTTTTCTGTATCAGGAAGTTAGCCTCAGTAGGGTTAGCTGTGCTCGCTCTGGTTCTGCCTGGCGGCAAGTAATCTGGGGGTCAAGTTTCTTGGCTTCCTTGGCTGACTGTGGCCTTCCTTGGGCTTGTCTTCCCAACACCCATCTGGCCCAGCTGCTTCTTTGCCTTTGGCCTCAAAAGCTGATGAATTTACTCTAACAGTGACTCATAACCATTTTCTTATGTTCCGGGGAAGTCTGGTGTCGAGTAAGCAATCCCCAGGTAATGGAGCCTTTACTTTCTGACATGGTAGAGGGTGGCTTGGAGTTTGTTCTGAGCACAGATGAGGAGCCACACCGTCTGGGTTTGCATCTGGATCCCCTACTTCCAATGTGAGGATTGACTGGGGACAAGCTATTTAACCTCTCTGTTACTGTGTCCTTGTTTGCAAGATGGTGTTAATAGTAGGACTTATATGCTAGGTTGTGATGAGGGCTGTTAGCCTACTGTCCAAACTCCACCCCACAGTTACCTGGCAACAGCCAGGTATGCTCCTCCCTACAGTTACTTGGCAACAGCCAGGTATGCTCCTCCCCACAGTTACCTGGCAACAGCCAGGTATGCTCCTCCCCACAGTTACCTGGCAACAGCCAGGTATGCTCCTCCCCACAGTTACCTGGCAACAGTCAGGTAGACCTGGCCCACTATAAAAAGGGCTATTTGCCCCCCTCCTCCCTCTCTTACTCTTGCTTCCCTATTGCTTCTTTCTTGCCTTCTTGGGCTCTTCCCTTCCCCCCCTCTCTCCATGTGCTCATGACCATGGCTGGCCTCTACTTCTCTACTTTCTCCCTCTCCCTCCCTCCCTCTCTCTGCCTCTACTACCCCCTTAACTCCCCTCCCCATGCCCTGAATAAACTCTATTCTATACTATACCATCGTGTGGCCGGTCCCTGCTGGGCGGGGGGGGGGGGGGGGGGGAGGGGGGAGATGCCTCAGCATGGGCCTGCTGAGACATTCCCTTCCCCCATACCTCACCACACCCCCATAGAACATATCTTATACCTCTTTATCTTTTTATAAACACATCAAGGGCTAAATGAGTTGCTATCTATAGGTGCCTGACACATAGAAAGCATACATATATACTTTATATATAATATATAATATATAATATATAATATATAATATATAATATATAATATATAATATATAATATATAAAGTATTTGACATATAAGCTCCAATAATGGGGAACTGGCTATGTAAACTCTACATAGTCATTAAAATCTCCATGGTAGCTTGGATATACATTCATGATCTAAGTGAAACTTGTTTTTTAAAATGGCACAGTATATACACTAAAAAAAGAAAATGAATCTAGAACCGGAAAGAGGGCTCTGCACTTAACGCTAACTTTTCTGAGAGGTCCAGAGCACCTGCATCGGGCAGCTCACAGACACCTCGAACTCCAGCTCCAAGGGATTCAATACCCCTCTGCTTTCATGAGCACTTGCACACACATGCCCATATGCGCACAGAGACCCGGGAAATCTTTAAAGAAAGAAAGAAACCCACTGAAATGAAAATATTAAATTATGTACTTTTACTATATGCCAAAAGGATATTTCTGTTTTCCAAATCCCTTGTAGTCTTTATATATTACATAGGTAATTAAAAAAACAATAAAAGTTATTCAGAAAGAATTCAAATGTAGTAGATTGCAGAATCCAGATGAACCTATCATGCTTTAAAATCATATCAGCATGATCCCTCAGGGTCCTGGAACATTGAGGGTACCTGTGAAGCTAAGCCATGGTCAGCATCAGATGCTTTAGAGAAATTAAATACTACCATCAAAAAGAAAAAAATCTATAGTATTAAATGTCCTTGGGAATTTGTTACATCGCACTACCTGTTTTCTGTGGAACAGTCAGAGGCCAGCTTTACCTACAGAGTCAGACTTGAATCTTACCTCAGCAACAGCTGACCCACATGCGTAAAAGCAAAGGGCTGAGCAAGGCGGTGCGTGAAGAGGGAGTCACAAGAGTTCTGAGTGCAGGCAGGACAGGACAGGGTGGGGTAGCATTCCACTAGCCACTGACTCAGAGGTTTCAAGGAGGAAATGCAAGCCTGGGGGCTAGCGAAATAAAGGAAGGAGATAAGCATCGAATCCCATGCTCACTTGTGGAGAATGCGAATGGGGAGAGGTAAGGCAAGAGCTGCTCCCGAACCACCAGCTTTAGCAAGTCACTTCTCACCCTAACTCCAGGTACCTGGAATCTGGAAAGAGCACCAACCCCCAACTGCTGGATACCAGAGATGCTAGAACGCTACATCTGGAGCCAACTTGCAAATAAGTAAGACGCCATGCACCCAGCATCAAGGCTTCAGAGAGATGTGACTAGCGTTACATGGAAGCCTATGTCGACCAGAGAACAGGCATGGGGGGCGGGGGAGATCCAGAAGACATGCACCTCATTGCCAACATCCTGGCTTTGCTTTGCCTCCCTTGCTTCCTCTGACACTTGTCTTATGCCCCCCATTTCTGCAATCCAAACCAGAGTGGGTCCTTTGAGAGGCGTCATCATCTTTTTCTTCTCTGCACGTTCAGCTCATAACTCTCTCTCCCCGGCATCCCATTACACCCAATAGATGTGAGGAGCTTTGGAAGAAAATTAAATGCTAGAAAATTTGGAAGAAAGTAAAAGGGCAGGAATTGGTTTCATTTCCTGCTTTCAAGTGTCAGGGCCACAGGGCCCTACCCCTGTACAGTTTATTGGGGTCTCAGACTGCAGTGGTAACTCTATTTGAAAAGGCCATCATGAGAATCTCTCAAACACCTGAATTGGCTGGAATCACTTATTTCTTCCCAAAGAAAAATGGTGTCTGGGGTGGCCTTTGCTCTACAGGGGACAGCCCAAGGCTCAGGCAGGAGGTAGGTGGCTGTTCTATTTCTCCGGGAGAGGGGACAGTGATGACAGCAATTCTATTGCTGCCTATTAGGATCTGCTTCTAAGCCTCAGTCTTGCAAAGGCAAGGATCGAAGGTCTTCTATCAGGGGAACGGAGGGTATCTTTTAAGAAGATATTTCTTCTGAAAAATCATTGATAATCTTTGTTCGGAAATGGGGGGGTGTGATGACGTCAGAGCTATTTCTCTTCACAAGCATGTGGTTCATGCGGCAGAAAAAAAGAACAAGGAGTCTACAGATGCCAAAAGAGAAGGGTTGGAAACACTGGGCACTAGTGGTAACACCAGGCCTGGGAAGTGGAGATCCTGTGACCACCAGTGTTCATGAGCCCACCCTGTTTTGTGTCACATTGTCTTTCTCTTCCTCTGGTCGTTCCCAGACTGTGGTCTGTTCAAAACATACCCACCAGGACAGTTGGGACCAAGGAGTCTGCCGGGCTGGGAAGTGGTTTTGAGCAAATGGTAAGTTCTAAACTCTGTCTTAAAGTTGCTCTCTTGAGCTTCAGGGAGTCCAGGCTGTGGTCTACACAGGTGTTCACCCGTGGCCCTGAACATGGAACCGTCTCTCTTAGAATAGCTTACCTCGGGCTTTGGCTTGAATGTGTCTACCCAAACACTGGGTTGGGGAGTTGAGCCTCACATTCATTTGTTAATGGTATCTGAATAGAGGGCACTTGAGAGTAATTAGAAATAGGTGCAGTAGTGAAGGACCAGGCTTCTGTGACTTCATTAGAAGAGAAAGAGAAGCCTGAGCTAGCACAAGCGCTCTCTTCCCACGTGATGCCTCCGGCCCTATCATAACATGGCAAGAAGATAGAGGCATTTGTCCTGCCCACCTTCAGAGCTGTGAGATAAGTTAGTCTCTGTTCTTTATAAATTTCTTAGCCTTGGGGTATTCAGTGATGGTAGCAGAAAACAGATGAAAGCATCCTGTATGTGGATGTCTTAAACTAGTGGTATTAATTTAGGATTAATGGCTCAGTAGTCAACCCTCCCCTCTGTTTCTTTTTAGAAGGGGACCATGACATCACAGTAGACTCTTTTCCCTTGATGGGCCATTGTGTAATTAACTCACATATCTACTTTAAATAAGTAATGCAGTTTTGAGAAAGGGGGTTATATATAAATGATCTTTCTATGGTCAAATCAGAGTAAGTGAACCTGCTGGATGCCTTGAGGGTTATACGTGCAGCTTTAGATACATTTAGATAGAAAAGCAAAGCTAGGCCAACTTAATTAACAGTCTAAGTGTCTCAGAATTCAGGAAACCATACACATGCATTCCTGGAAGGATAGGGATTGGGAAGTGGGAAGACAGAAACCAAGAAAGGCTGGCCAAGGGGCAGGCTCTTTCTCTAAACAAGCAGCCTTTTCCTTCTGCCTTTGCATCCTGGAGTCCCTGGATCTGGAAAGCCTGGGAGGTACAATTTTGCTCCTCCCAGCACACAGCTAGAGCGGGGGAAGCTTTGCTCCTGCTATGTTACTACTGACCCTTTCTGTTCCCTTCCTCAGAGGTCTTGAAGGATACCTCTAAGAGGGGAAAACTAGAGCCCAGCAGATACTCATTTGGAACCCTGGCAAGGAGAGGCTTTATCTTAGCCCAGAGTAATCAGAAAACTCAGTACCTCAGAGATCCTACTGAGCATTTCCCCACACCCAACACACTGCCAGCACTCTAACCACCAAGCTCACCATTCCTCCCCAAAGCTCACAAAATTCCCTCAGGCTGTAAGCTCACAGCATCCTCAGTGGAGGCTTGTGAGCTTAGGGCCTTTCAGTCCCGTAACTCATGACTGCTGGCCAGATCTCTACCAGATGTTCCTCTAACCCCACTTAATTTCTTGTTTTCAGCCTTCCTGTTTTCCAAAGTGACTACTAGTTTTTTTACCTGTAGAACAGACCCCCATCAGCCACCAAACCCAGACACTATTGCATATGCCAGCAAGATTTTGCTGAAAGGACCCTGATATAGCTGTCTTGAGTGAGGCTATGCCAGTGCCTGGCAAATACAGAAGTGGATGCTCACAGTCAGCTATTGGATGGAACACAGGGCCTCCAATGGAGGAGCTAGAGAAAGCACCCAAGGAGCTGAAGGGGTCTGCAACCCTATAGGTGGAACAACATTATGAACTAACCAGTAACCCCGGAGCTCGTGTCTCTAGCTGCATATGTAGCAGAAGATGGCCTAGTTGGCCATCATTGGGAAGAGAGGCCCATTGGTATACTTTATATGCCTCAGTACAGGGGAACGCCAGGGCCAAGAAATGGGAGTGGGTGGGTAGGGGAGTGGGTGGGTAGGGGAGTGGGTGGTGGTGGGGTAATAGGGAACTTTCAGGATAGCATTTGAAATGTAAATAAAGAAAATATCTTAAAAAAAAAAAAAAAGAACAAACCCCCGAGATTAGGGTAATTCTGGCTCTCCATACAGGAGACGTTGACCCGTGGGCCGCCATGTTTTTTCAGCTCATAGTAGCACACCCTGGTGGAAATAGAAGGCAGGGCAGTCACTCACCCCATGGCCAGAAGGCAAAAGGAAAGAGAAAGAAGCTGGAGTCCCAGAGTCTCAGTCCATGCAACAGCCTGTCCTCAGTGATAGAGGGAACTCCCAGCAGGCTTCACCTCTTATGTCACAGGCTCCCAATAGGTCCAGCCAGAGACCAGACATTTAAAGATAAACAAACAAACAAAAACCTATAATACTTTTATTAATCCTTTGAGCATTTCCTACAACATATCTTGACTGAGGAACAAACTCAACATACAGAACTAGGAGAAATACTTATCCAAAATATAGCAATGGCTGCTCCATCCCGTGAACCCTTTCTTCTTTTATTGAAAATGGGGTGAGGTTTGTTTTTTTTTTTCATGCAATATATTTTGATTATGGTTTCCCCTTCCTCTGCTCCTTCCACTTCCTCCCCACCTCCCCTCCTGTTCCACCCCCTTTCTGCCTCTCTATAGATGACAAGCCGGCATCTAAAGATAAATAAAATAGGATACAGTAAGTGTGACGGCTAGTTTTGGTTGTTATCTTGACTACATCTGGAACTAACAGGGTACCCCTGTGAGTGATTTTCTTTACTAAATCGTTTGAAGTGAGAAGAGCTACTTTTAATCCCTGTCTTTAAAGGTGGGAAGATCCACCTTTAACCTGGGCTATGTAAAGGACTCAGGAGGAAGAAACTTGCTCTCTTTGCCTGCTTGCCCTCGGTGTCTGACAAGTGCATTCCTCCACTGCCATTAGAGACCATTTCTTTGGGATTCTGGCATATCCTGAGACTAGCTGAGACACACAACTTCAGGGACTGAACAGCTATTGGACTCTTGGATCTTCCATTGGTAGACAGTCACTGTTGGACTAGCACAGAGGTTCTCAACCTATAGACTGCAACTCCTTTGGCAAACCTCTATCTCCAGAAATGGTTACATTATGATTCATAACAATAGCAAAATTACTTATGCAAAAAATAGTTATGAAGTAGCAATGAGAATAATTTTATGGCCGGAGGTCACCACAACATAAGAAACTGTCTTAAAGGGTGGTGGCAGCATTAGGAAGGTTGAGAACCACTGAATTAGCAGGACCGATGTAAGTCATTCTATTAAATCCCCTCTCTCCCTCTCCCTCTGCCCCCTCTGTGTATGTGTGTGTGTGTGTTCATTCTATAAGTTCGGTTCCTCTAGAAAACCCTGATAACATAATAAGATAAAACAACTCAAATAGGAATAGAACAAAATAAACAAACAGAAGACAAAGACACACACACACAGGCCTAAGGAACAGATATAGATACAAAGATACACTTGTTCTCACATTCAGGAATCCCATAAAAATACAAAACTAGAAGCCATAATGTATATGGAAAGCATGTAGGGTATAAATAGAAGACAGATAGATAGATGGATGCATAGATAGATAGATAGACAAACAAACAGATAGATAGAACTTTATGAGACAAGCAACCTCCAAAGATGATGTTGAGTTTGTTGTCTTTTGGCCATCCACGGCTGGACATGGGGCCTACTCTTAAATGTAGTTTGTTTCTGCAGTGAGACTCCTTTGGAGAAAACTAAGTTTTCCTTCACACTTGGAGATGGCTTCTGGGTTAAGGATAGGGACGTGTGTCTACTTCTCCTTTCAGCTCTAGAACTTCATGTGGTACAGAGCTGCACAGGCCCTGTGCCTGCTGCCTCAGTCTCTGTGAATTCTTATGCACATCAGTCCTGCTGTGTTTTCAGGGCCTTGTTGCTTGGTGTTCTCTATCCCCTCTGGATCTTATACTCTTCCTACCTCCTCTTCTACAGGGTTTCCTGAGTCCTGAAAGGAGAGATTTGATGCATACGTCCCATCTGTGGCTCAGTGTTCCAAGGTCTCTCACTGCATGCTGTCTGGCTGTGGGTCTCTGTATTTGTTCCCATTTGTTGCAGAAGGAAGTTTTTCTGATAATGGACTACCTGCCTCACTGGCCTACTTGCTTCTCTGGCAGGCTTGGCTGGTAGGTTCCCAGGGTGTGCCTGCTGTAGTCGGGGGCTGCTTGCCAGGCCTGTGTGCTCTTAACACAGGCTGTTTTGTGATTATTATTCTCAGGTTTCCAGATCTCTAGTGTCCTTATCAAGACCCTTATCTCTCTGTCTCCAATGTTCAAGTGACCGTTTTTTAGTCTCTCGAGGCTTCTGCATACACCTGCTTCTTGTTCACTCTCCTGGCGTTGTTCTTTCTTCCTTACACCATTTTTTTTCTCTTTTCTCTTTGCTGGCTCCTCCTTCCTGGACCCTCAACTTTTTTTCTCCTACCCATGCTGTCCTTACTCCTTCTCTCCTTTAATGCCCACCCATTGCTACTCCCAGGCCCAGATACACACCCAAGGGGAGGAGAGCAGTCTTCAATAAGGACAGCCAAGCTAGTTTCTAAAAAGGTCTTCCCTATCCTATTACAATTTATGATTAATTTCTGATTAACCCAAAAGGGTTCAATTCTGTCTAGCACTGGGCCCTCCTCTCCTCTCTGCTTTCTCACTACACTGAGAAACTGAGCATCCTCAGATTCTCCTCTCAGTGCTGGACCCTTAATGATCTGTTGTTTTTGCTCCTGAATACAAACATTTCAGTAACATGTACAAGGACACACCCATCAGGTCTGGTCCCCATTGACCTTTCGGCCTCTTCTGGTGCTGCTTGTGCTCCGAACTCCTGGCACGTGGTTCTCTCACGCCCCTGCCCTCTCCCCCTGAGGGCCTTTGCTCTGGCTACTCCTTCCATATGGAACACTCCATCCCTCTCCACGCCCTCTGACCATGTATCTATACAATATCTTTTGTTAGTTATCTATTCCTGTGTAGTATATCACCACCAAACGCAACCACTCAAAACAAAAATGCTGTTCTCTCCCACTTTCTTTTGGTTAAGAATCTGGGACCAGCTTAACCAAGTGGATTCAGCTCAAGGTCTCATATGAGGCTATATTGATGCTGCCAGCCAGGCTTCCCGTGTCTGGAGCAAAAGGATCCCTCTCCAAGCTCCCTCACATGGAGAGTGGTAGACTTTAGGGAGTTGATTCAGCCTGTTGGTGGTCCCAGTTCCTTGCTGCATGGCTCTCAGAAGTTCACCTGAGCATCATTAGATGCGGATGTGTCTCCTCCCAGAACGCTGCTGCCGACAATGGAAAGTGGCATTTTTGTAACCTAATCTCAGAAACAGCACACCCCCTTCTGCTGTAAGCTATTGGCCACACAAACTAAACCCCACGAAGTATGGGAGACTTCTCATGGAATGTGTAGAAGAAGCCAAAGATCCCCTGGGGGCCATCTTCAGGCTGGGTTAATTATAAATTCCTTCTCTTTATTACATAGTTTTGGAGTTTTGTGATGAAAGTTAGTCTTCTCCATTAGACCACAAGATGCTTGAGGAGCAGTGCTTGTGTTACTCATGTGGCCGTTAGCTTTTGCTGCAAAACATATCAACGGAAACTCAGTGGCTCAAGAAACCATCCATCTACACTCTCTGTCCCACGTATCTGTGGATACATAGAGTTGCCCTGACCTGGACAGGGCTCAGCTGATTAGGCTGAGCTAACTCATGCATCCAACATCACTCTTAGGTAAGATGGGACTGATCAATCTATGATCACTTCCTTCGTTGCTCTGGCAGGAGGCTGGCCATTGGTCAAAGCAGGGGAAGTAAAAGGCCCTGTGTCGTCCTCAATCTATCCGGATAGCCTGGGCATGTCACCTGGAAGCTATAGTGTTTCAAGAGTTTCAAGGAATGGAAGGGTATCAAGTCTCTTGAGATGAAGATTCTCAAGAGGTATAATATTATTTCTATCATATATCACTGGCAAGCTCCTTTGCCCGATGAGACAAATTTCTTCACCCACTGTGAATAACTGTGGATAACCACCGAGGACTGCTGAAGGGCTACATATGCCAAGTGTTAAACATACACAAGTCTTTATTTTCTTTTACCCTAATGTCCTGTATCATCTCGACCTTGACCTGGCCCCTCTAACCCCAGTCCTAGCTCCATTGGCTTATCCCACATAAGCCACATCTCTTATATACCCCTCATGGTCTCTTGAATGTAACTAATGACAAATACATGAGGGCCCCTAAGCTGTAATTAATCCACAATTAATTTCTGGGGCCACAAGTGAGTAGGTGGGTCCCATGTGGCTTACCCATTGGCACAGCTTCTCTAATGGTGGCCAGAGGTTTCCTCTACTCAGGTGTCTAGACCCCTTCTGGTCCTCTATCATACTGCCTGCCCTTTACCCATGATAGTTCTCACTGATCAAGCCCTTTGGCCCTCTAGGCGTGCTTTCTTCCCAGGTTAGTAGTCTCCTATCTAGATTCTTCCCTTTCTTTCTTCTCAGTTTCATCTCTTCCCATCCCCCTTGCTCTTCTGACCTTTGACCTTTGTTTAGATGCCAGTCAGCTGCTAAGTACTTCACACTGACTGTCTGATTCATCCTGACACCCGTCCTGTGACACAGGATCTATTCTACCTACCATTTTCCTGATGAAAAGCTTGAGATGCGTCTAGTTCACAAGCCTACTCGAGGCCACAAACTACGTGGATGGGAGAACCAAAAATTAAACTCTAGTTCTGCTCCCAAAACTCATCCTTTGGTGCTCAGTTGTGTGTTTTATGGCAACTTCCTGCTAGAATGTTCCTTTTATCTAAATGGTCTACATGTTATCAGCATTTTCTCAAAACTGCCATCTTCCTCATCTCTTTCTTTCCCTTTTATTCAGGATAATGCAGTTCAACAGACCCTTCTATAGTGATACAAATATTCTCTGTTATAGCTGTCAAGATTGTTGCTAAACACGTGGATTTAGAGCATTTGATAGGTTGTTAGAATGAAGATACATAAACACACACATACACTCATATTATATATATATAAATATATTTATATTTATATATATAAATAAGTATATATATTTATATATATAAATATATATGTGTGTGTGTGTATAATTATGCACACACACGAGAGAGAGACAGAGACAGAGTATCTAATATAGCATAGCCAACTGGGCCTTGACCTTATTATGTGACTTAGGATGACATTGACATTGAATTCTTGATCATCTTGCCTCACCCTTCCAAGTTTGGGGATTACAGGAATGTGCCTCCATGCCCAGGTTATACAATGATGGAGTTCAAACCCAGAGCTCTGCTTATGCTAAGCAAGCCCTCTACATTTCCAGCTCAAACAGCTGTATTTGAAGTTGATCTGCTGCACTATAAAGTACAACTCTGGGGTCTCTTAGTACAATCTGTAATTGGAAGGAGAATGGGAGATGGGGGTAGGAATGAGTACACGGGGCAGAAGCAGCAGGAAAAAGGCTACAGAACTATTTCTCATGAATGCTGATTGACCCAAGGTTAAACTTCACATAAGGAAAATGTATCAACTTATGCCCAGATTTCTTGTCTAAGATTATTCCTGAATCCCTGCTTTCCAATCAGCAATCATAAATGTGGTACCAAGAATGCCAGGCTTTATCAATGATGTTGAGACTCTCCAGAGACAGCTTTTCTGAGCAACATGTAGGATGAAATATGTTCATTCCAGCAGAAAGATAAAATAAATCACTCCAGCAAGACTTTATCAGTATGTGCAGTTGAAATCAGTATGTAGTTAATATGACCTTTGCCCTGCAGCTTAGAAGTCCACAGAGCTTTGAACTTCAAGTTTTCTGGACATGTGAATTTTAAAAGTCCACAGCCATAAAAACTTAAGTGCTATGTTTTTTTTATCGACTCAAGACAGCCTCCAGGACTTTTATACAAAGAGATAGCAGAAATGGTCTCTTAATAAGTTTGAGAGAACCTTCAAAGACTTCTATTCTATTTCTGTTCTTCAAAAACCTTTACTGAAGAAGTATGTCATGTTATACAAACAAATAATTCATTCTTTTGCTTATTTGTAAGTTTATCCAATTATTCATTCATATATCTACCCACATAGCCAGCCATTTACTTCTCTATATTTTCTGAGACATGGGGAGTTCCCATATGTAGGTGGTAATGAGGGGTGGAAAATTAGAAATACAACTTTTTGCCAATTTAGTGTTTTAAGATTTACTTATTTTTATGTGTCTGAGTGTTTTGCCTGCATTTGTGTGTGTGCACTACATGTGTGCCCAATACTCATAGAGCTCAGAAGCCCCTTACTTCTACTTATGTACATGTGTGTGCCTATGTGTATCTATGTGCACGTGCATGCAGATACGCAAGGAAGCCAAAAGAAGGCATCTGATTCCCTGGAGTTAGACATACAGGTAGTTTTAACATGCATGGATACAGGGGATCAAGAAGTCCTCTGAAAGAACAGCAAACACTCTTGACTGCTGGGCTGTCTCTCTGCCTCAATTTGATTTTTTTTAAAAAAATGTTTAAACTTTCTAGATTTATGATTATTGTCCCGAGCTATCGTTCTCGCCGGCAAGAACACACTCGGACAACCAGAATCTTCTGCAACAAAAAGCTTTATTGCTTCTTCAGGAGGGAAGACCCAGACCCCGGAAAATGGCGTTGCTTATATAGCCCTCAGCCATGGCGTTTCAGCACCTGATGTGGCATGTCAGCTCCTGATTCATTGCTCGCCCATCACCCCATTACTACGCCCCGAGATGCGCAGTGACTAGGCGTGAGTTCACTCTCGCACCTGCGTACAAGGCTTGTTTACTAGTTAGGCACAGTGGAGGCCAGCACCATCTTATAATGGCGATTGCTCGCGGCATGGCTCTCCACAGATTATAGCCCAAATAACATAGAGCATTGAGCCCTTATCTCAGTAGCATCTTCTTCCAGGTGCTTCTTATGTATTTATTGACTCTTCAGATGCTCATATCTAATACATAGACCTTTAGAGACTAGAATTTTGAGATCATAAAAAGCTTTGGTCATACTTATGAAGCTTTAAAAAAAAGATTTACTTATTTATTTACTATATGTAAGTACACTGTACTTACATATAGTAAATAAATAAATGTAGCTGTCTTCAGACACTCCAGAAGAGGACACCAGATCTCAAGATGGATGGTTGTGAGCCACCATGTGGTTGCTGGGATTTGGACTCAGGACCTTCAAAAGAGCAGTCAGTGCTCTTAACCCCTGAGCCATCTCCCCAGCCCCCATACTTATGAAGCTTAATTCAATATGTGTAATTTATCTCTTCACTTATATGAATCTTCTGGGAAGTTCTTGACAGCAGAGTCACCGTCTTATTTACTGCTATATTCTCAGTCTTCTAGAACAATGTCTGGAACAGACCAGGATCTCAATAAGCATTCTTCTCTAGAGGAAATGACCAGGTGTATTGTGGGTGCTTACAAGATATTCCAAAAATATATAGATATAGATAAATAGCCACAGAAACTAGGCTACCGCCATGGTTTGCATAGCCTTTGAGTCAACATGGGAGTCTTTTGGGGCACATAGATACACATAGGCACACACATGCACAGTCCCTGAGAAATCCGAAGCAACTGACTCGGAGATGAGCTTTCATAAATTCATCCCTCCCCAAGCTAGTTATATTTTCAGCCTTTAATATCTCAAAAGGTTAAAAATTCACAAACTGTACTAATCCAGACAGGGACTCCTTTCACGTTTTTTCTTTTGTTTTGTTTCTAGATGTTTTGAGACTTCATTCAGTTCAAAGTTTGTCCTTCATCTATTTCTGGCAGTACAATATTAGATGGGTTTCTACCTCAGTGCTGGAAATCACAGGATCTCACACATACTAGACAAGTGTTCTATCACTGGTTTATATCCTAGACCCCCATGAAGGTTTATATTCATCTAAAGTCAAAGAAAAAGAGAAATGGCTCTACCATGGTGCATGCGTTAAGGTCAGAGGACAATTTGTAGGGGGTGCTTCTCTCCATCCACACTGAGGTCCTGTGGATTGAACTCAGGCCACCAGTCTTGGTGACAGGCACCTTCTCCCACTGGTCATTTCACCAGCCTGAAAAATTATTTTTAAAATATGAAAGTTATTTATTCTGCTAGTGACTTCTGCATATTCTTTTCTTTGGTGCCTTTCACAGGGTTCAGTGACAAATACCGTATAAAATAGTCATCAATTTGTTAGTTTACTAGATCATTCATTCAAGAAACAACTGTTAAATACCTTCTATGTGCCAGACACTGGTTTATGGTGGGTCTACTTCCATTCTTGTTTCTTTCTAAATTCTGAAGTAGTTATCTCTTAAAGATTTTTTTGTTGTTGTTTTGCAAACTAAAAGGATCCCCTTTTCTTGGCTTGATGGTTAGTGTCTGGGAAAGAAGAGGAAAGTGGAGTGCCTTCCCCCCCACCTTGGGAATTTTCAAAGTGTCAGGGCCCCTTTGAAGTTAAGACAAATTCTAGAGATGATTCAACTGGCCATCCAAGGTCTCCTAGCTTGTCAAAGATGAGGCTGGAATCTCAGTAGAGATGCCTGGCATTCATCCGCCTGCTTTGTGAATGCCAGAGCTGGTGGCTCGTGCTTCCATGAATGGTGCCAGAGAGTTGAGCTCAGAGCTGGCCTCCATCAGACCCTCCAAACTATGTAGGACTCTGTGTAAACAGATGCAGATGGTTTGACTGATCCAAGGCAATTGACCTGGCAGCACTCAGTCCCTCACTTTCTGGACAGATGGTGGCTCTTCAGGAGAAGCCTACAGACCTGGGTGATGATGAATGATGAAACCTCTGCTCTCCAGCTCATCGGGATAAAAGCTGCAAAGCTTGGTCCTGAGTGTACACTTTGTGGGCTTCTGTCTGTCAGGACAAAACACTTTAATGTAGCAGGGTAACTCTCAGCCAACTTGGAGCTATTTGTGATGACATGCAGCAAAGGGTGACATCTGCCAACACCCATGATGTTCCTCTGGACCAAGAATGTCAGCATCTTTCTCTAGAGGAAGGATGACCGGTCCACCTCCAGTAGCTGCCTGTAGGCAGCTGCACACTGAGAGAGCCCAATGTAGGCTGAGTGGAGGGTAAAGAGCCAGAAGTAAGGCTGGGACCTTCTCATAGGTCAAAAGCAAGCTCTCCTGCCTTTTAAATCTCTTAAACAATTTTTTTTGTGTATGTACTAGAAACAAGAGTCCAGGGCTGCTAACATGAGACAAGCCCTCTACCTCTGGGCCACACCTCCAGCCCTCTGCCCTGTTTAAGAAAAAACAAAAACAAAACACCTTTAAACAATGGTCATGTAAATATCCCTTCAGTTGTAGAAATTATTACAAAAATAGATCTTTTGTACTTTCCTACTTTTACAGGATCTGTAATCATCATTGTTTGAAAAGAAGAAATTTCAAAAACAAAAAATCTGTAGATGTCACATCTAAAAGTTGGAACCGCAGTAATGATTTATCAGCTCTGGCCTGAAGCCAGCCAATTGGGGATTAATCCCAATTCTGCTACAGATTTTGTTTTGCAAGCATAAATTTCTTTTGCTCAAAGACCTCAAGACAATAAATTCAAAGGCAAAGCCTGTGAGACTGACATGAGCTAAGTGAGCCTGCGTGTGTTAGTACAGCTCTCGGAGCAGATCCTGAGGCAAGGATCTGATCATAAACAATGCAGTATTTCCTAAAGAAGATGATGCTAGAGAATGGGCCGGCAGCAGGCATCACGTGAGAGGAGGGCCAGTAAAGGTGGCTTAGGGGCCAGTGGCCACGATGAGACCCTTGGCTTCAATTGTCCATGCTCCCTCCGAAAGACTCTGCAGAGCATACCCTGCCTAAGGTGGGATGGCTGCAGTCTGTCCACCAGTGTCTCTCCTCACTATTCTTCTGTCCTTGCTGTGACTAAATATCTGACGAGCAGAGACTTAAGGGAGGAAGGATTTATTCTTGTTTTGTCATAAGGGTACAGACCATCTTGATGAGGAAGGTCTGGCCAAAGGAGGAGCTCAGCTCATGGCTGTGACCACAGGCATCATCCTGGCAATAGGAATGTATGTATGGCTGAGACTCCTTACTTCCTGATAGCTTCGTGGAACAGGCAGGTCAGGAAGTGGCTAGACTGTGTACTTTCAGGCCTGCCCCTCACAGGACTCACTTCCTCTAGCTGTGCTCTGCCTCCCTAAGGTTTCATGACATCCCAAGATAGTACCTGCAGTTGGGATCCAAGTATTTGGATGCATGAACACGTGGAGGACCACACCAGTAATGTGGCATTTATCCTTTCTGCATTACAACATAGAAGCTGAATTCATCATAGCAGACTCAGAAGGCAGATGTGGGTGCTAGAGTGGTTTTGTACTCCCCTACACCAACCAGGCTCCAGCCAATTTGAAAGCTTACCAAGGCAGAAAGTCCAACTGGAGGATGCAGAGACCTATCACAGCAATTGTGTTGGCAAAAATAACTTGTACTGGAAACAATGACAATGAAAGGAGGATAGGTACAGGCTCTAGGCTACTTACTGTGATCAGACATTCACCCCAAAGCCACTGGGTACCCAAGATGAAGGTCCATATGTACCAAGGTGAGAAAGCACCAGCAGGCTGTGTAGGCATGGGCTGCATTATGATGCAGGAAGGGAAGCAATACACTAAATGGAGAAAAGATATGGACTCAGAGTGATGCCTGACCTTGCTCTATGAAATCAAGTATATAAAAAAAGAAAACAATTGTGGCATTAAAAGTTCTTCAGACTTAGAGAGATGGCCCAGCGGTTAAGAACACTGACTGCTCTTCCAGAGGTCCTGAGTTCAATTCCCAGCAACCACATGGTGGCTCACCACCATCTGTAATGAGATCAGATGCCCTCTTCTGGTGTTTCTGAAGGCAGCGACAGTGTACTCATTCATATAAATAAGATAACTTTTTTTTTTTAAAAAAAAGTTCATCAGAAAGTTTAAGTGCTATTATAAAGTATATCAAGTCCTATTGGTTTGATGTGCAATACATGCTCACAAGATGGCACTTCTGGTTATTAGGCTAAAATGCCCTTTCACTTTCCAGTGATCCTAAGCACACTCAAAAAGATGGCAACAGCATCGTCAGCAATCGTAGACTCTCCACCAAAGGCCCATGTGCTAAAGAGTTGTTAGTCTCTGGGAAGAGGCAGAGCCTTTAAGAGGTGGGGCTAAGCTGGACATAGGACTGTGCCTATGATCCCAGCACTCAGTCTGCTTTGTGAACATATGACCCACATAGAAGAGATACGTATAAGAACAAACTTCTTTACTCTGGTGCCAGGAGCTCACCTTGTTGGCCTCTTTTCCCATTCCCTTAATAAGAGGTAGAGAAAGAGTAAGAAAGATGCTGTGACTTCCCTGTCTGCCTGCCCTGCCATTGGCCTGCTAGGGTGGGTGGAGAGAGAAGATCAGATGCTGAGCAGCTGGAACAAGGCGGAGCCAACTCTTCAGGTTCTGCAGCTGAGACAACGTTGACCCTGGGTACCACTACTATTCAGCTGCTGCTGACAGAAGCTGGAAGGGCAGCTCTGGGCACCGCAGCACTTCAGAGGCATCTCCCGCGGGAGAGATTTACTTGATAGTGGGTGGGGCAGGAAGGAAGTAGGGAAGGCTATGAAGTCAGCAGAATGGGTATCAGCAGTGGTGGGGAGAGGATGTTACTCAGTTCCTGCCATGCCCTGCAGCCCAGAGCCCTATGCCCAGTTGCTCAGAGGGGCAGGAAGAGAAGGTTCAAGAATGACATCTTGTCTGGTGTGGTGATGCATGCCTGGTACTTGGGAAGCAGAGGCAGGAGGATGTCTCCGAGTTCAAGGCCAGCCTGATCTACGGAGTGAGTTCCAGGAGAGCCAGAACTACTCAGAGATCCTATCAATCAATCAATCAATCAATCAAGTCTAATTCAAATGCCTCTTCCTTTCCTGTGTGACTAATATTACATGGCAGTTTGACTGGCTTAAACAATATCTAGAAACCTGCTAAACTTTGTTTTTTAGTGTGTCTTTGAAGGCGTTCCTAGAGGAGACTGGCAATGGGTTTGAGTGGATTAGGTAGGATTAAAGCTGTCAGGAACCAACCAAACAGCCAGGCCTGGGGAGAACAACACAGAAACACTTGAATATTTATAATATTGAGTATCTATCTGTCTCTGGATGAGGGATATACTCCTTTCGTCTGCCCTTGGGCTTCACAACTTCAGGATTTCTGGCCTTTCGACTTTAGGATGTATACCATTCTCCCTCACCCCATCCCAGGCTCCTGGGCTTTTTCTTGCCTGGGGCTGAGCACTACAGATTGGCTTTCCTGATACTAAAGCATTCAGAGCCACACTGAGCTGGGCTCCAGTGTCTTTGGGTCTCCAGTTTGCAGAAGATCTGTTCTAAGTCCTGACAGTCTGCACAACTGTAAGCCAACTCCACTCATTTTCCTCCTGTCTATCTGTGCCTCTGCTGTTGGTTCTGGTGCCAGAGATCATAACCCGCTGGGAATCCCTCTCTGGCGTGTGAGCATACGCCTCTGCAAAGGAGTCTACGCACCATGAGGGATTGTGTTCTCATTAACATCATTGATCTCTTCTTTGTATCTTACAGCTACAAAGTCCAGAGGCTGAGACTGAGGGACAGAGTGGACCTCCAGAATCCGTGCACTGAGCTAAGGAAGGAAGACAGTGCTTACACCAAGTCTCTCAGCTATGGCGCAAGAAGGAGAGGCACCGTTCACAAGCCCACTCTTCTGGGGCTCCCCTTAGGAATGGAAGCCTTCCTCTTATGAACCCCAACGGGAGCCTCCTCTGACCTCTCCGTACAGTTACTATTCACCAGATATCCATGTGCTACGTGGACAAGAGACAAGCAAGGGCAAATTTCACTTCTGCCTCTTACCAGTTAGTTACATAGCTCTGAACAAGTCAGAAGAGAACCGAAGAACTGACCAGGGGCCCCATCAGGACTAACAGGGCTGCTATCTGCAGGCGTGGGCACAGGTCCGCAGTTACTTTATTTGTGGGCATTATTTATCCTGTTTGTTCCAAATTCAGGAGCAATGCTCCAAACGACCTCAGGGGCTATCCTGAATGCATCTAGGGATAAGCGTGTTGGGGGAATTGGTCATCCCTGCAGCTCTGCCTGGGCTCAGGCCAGATCCAAGGTAGTGAGGGTGAGCATGCAGGTGGGAGTGGGGGCTGCCATGGGCTAGTGGCTGTAGGAGTAGGGAGCTGGCTCCGTGTCCCCCACGTGGGAGGCTGCCTGGATCTCAGGCAGTCCTGCCTTTCTGGTTAGGGCTTCCCAACTTTTGCGGCTGTCCTCAGGGGCAAGCTATTTTAGGTAGCAGTCAAAATAAAACTGAGATTAACCCAGAATTCTTGGCAGTCGAACAATACCATAATTATGCGCTTTTAAGTTCAGAAATGAGGCATCTGGCACTGACCCGCCAGGGTTTGAGGGGCGCCTTGAGGATAATAAGGCCTGCGTCTTGGGCTCTGTCACCTTTACACATTCTTAGCCTTGGGCAGCTACCAAAGAATCATAGCTCTCTGAGAGCTGGTATATTTGTCTCTGGGTACTCATATTGCCAGAACAATGTGTAACTAACTTGCTTGCACACCAAATCCTGGCCCGTTGGATGGGTGACTTATTATTCCATTCTATATCATAAGTCCTCTCTCAAAGAGTCCCGGTCCCAGTGGCCCCAGGGCAGTGAACGAACAGAAGAGCTTATGTTCTAGGGATGAAGTTCAGGGCAGGAATTTACTAGAGGAGTATGTATGCACTCTGGTTGTCAGTGAGGGCTGCAGACCCCAGAACTCAGCAAATAGGGCCCTTCCTCTTTGCTGGGCGCTGAGGGGGAGGGGAGGGAATTAGACCTCTGAGAGCAAAAGCCTTTACCCAGACAAAAGAATGGGAGATTCAAATAGAGGGGTCAGGATGATGTCAGTGAGGTCACTGCCTGAAGAATCCAACAGCAGCCACAAACAGATGCTTGGGCAGATCTCTGAGCTCACTCGCAAGACTGCAAACTGCTTGGCGGAGATCAAAAGGAACCAATAGAGCTTAGTTCCAGGTGTGTCCCCAGAGGTGTGATGAGAAAAGACATGACCATCTCTCAACACCAACCTGGCCCCAGTGTTTCTGGAAAATTAATACTCTTAGCAGGAGTGCAGAACTTTTAGCCAGAAAAGTGGCCTAATAAGAGATTAAGCTAGGAAGCTGCCCTCCTCCAACCCCCTTCCCCTGGCCAGCTGCCCTGTTGGCTTGGATGAAAGCAGATACCTAGCTTGTGACAGTCCAAAACCCTCTGGGAGTGGGTACCTCACATTCAAGGGAGCATCATGTGGGAGGCCCTGCCTCTTTTCCCACCAGTAATGGATGCCAGCACTTTTGCTGCTGACTGTAGCTGGGGACTGTTTCTCTCTTAAGGTTTTAACAAGATCTTCCATTGCTCCATTACCCATGGCCAAGAGTCCGCTCTCTGGGGAGGGTTTCCTAAAGACAGAGTCGTAACTCTTGGCTTGGTTGTTGTTTGATCCCCCTACACACACACACACACACACACACACACACACACACACACACACACGAAACCTGAAACATCTTTCATGGCCTCAGGAGCCAGAAGAATAACTACTCTTGGGGCACTGTTTCTATGGACCGGATGTCCAGAGAGATATGAACTTAGATCAGAGACGGGACATTGGTAGGGAGATGAGAAAACACACTGTGGTGGTCTGTGAGGGAGGCTGGAAGTTCTAAGCAGGCGGGATAGGAAGGCGGGGCCTCTGCCACTGCTTGGAACTGGCTGATGTGCTTCCCAGTAGAAGGGCTGCCCAGCTCTCGTTTCCCTGTCTTGTGTGCTATCTGGTTGGAAGGAATCACAGCTTCCATAATGAAAGAAGAAGCAAATTAGCCACATCCCACTGAGGACTTTGTGGCAATATCTTGTCTCTGGAGACCTAGAAGGAATGGATTGATCCCCTGTCAAGGGCAGAGGAACTTGGATGGATAGGTTTGGCAGCAATAAAGTAGTTAACAAGGGCTGAACAGTTGTTCATTGGGCTGTAGCTACTGCTTGGGAAGATCATAAAAGGGAGAAGGTGAGCTCACAGAGGGGAACGCAGTCCTCTCCAGAGAGGAAACTGGCTGCTAGTGTCTAGAACTCCATGTCTGCCTCCCAGGCTGGTGTATCTATAATGATGCCAGTCCCATTCACTGTGAATGGGGCTTCCTATGCTTTTGTCCGATACTAGCCTAGGGCAATTGTGTAGAACTGTGCCTGCTTGGCAGTCCAATCTTAGGAAAACCTAAGGTGCAGGCCTGCAAGAGAACCTCTTTTGCTGGACTAAGACAGCACTACCCACTTGGGCAGGCTCAAAGGGCCATTTTAAATTCTTTCTACTGCTGGATAGGTACAACAGTGATCACCAGTTAAGAAACGCTTACGTTGGGCTGGAGAGATGGCTCAGGGGTTAAGAGCCCTGACTGCTTTCCCAGAGATTCTGAGTTCAATTCCCAGCAACCACATGGTGGCTCACAACCATATATAATGTGATCCAATGTCCTCTTCTGATGTGTTTAAAGACAGCTACAGTGTACTCATATACATGAAATGAATAAAATAAATTCATTTAGGAAGGAGAAGGAGGAGGAGGAGGAGGAGAAGGAGGAGGAGAAGAAGAAGAAGAAGAAGAAGAAGAAGAAGAAGAAGAAGAAGAAGAAGAAGAAGAAGAAGAAGAAGAGAAAGAAAGAAAGAAAGAAAGAAAGAGAAGGAGGAGGAGGAAGAGGAGAAGAAGAAGAAGAAGAAGAAGAAGAAGAAGAAGAAGAGAGAGAGAGAGAGAGAGAGAGAGAGAAAGAGAGAAAGAAAGAGAGAAAGAAAGACAGACAGACAGACCTATGTTCTGTTGGTGCAGTGAGGCTGTGTCTACAGCTCCCCTCCTACCTCCTGACCTGGGTGCCAGAGAACTCTCCTCTGAGAGGTACTTCAGATGAAGTTAAGATGTGAACCCCTTCTCTAAGATGGCTTCAGGAAGGGAAGGTATCAGAGACAAAGATGGCACAGGTCTCATGAAATGTCCCCTCCAAAGCCCAGATGTTTGTCTCCTTAGTGATTCTAGATCCTGTCAATCAATATTAAGCATGATACAGAGCATATTAATTTGATTGTAGTCTAATTTATTAGGTTTTTGATGTTGTTTGTTTGTTTGTTTTGGTTTTTTTTGTTTGTTTTTTGAGACAGGGTTTCTCTGTGTAGTCCTGGCTGTTCTGGAACTCACTCTGTAGACCAGGCTGGCCTTGAACTCAGAAATCCACCTGCCTCTGCCTCCCAAGTGCTGGGATTAAAGGCGTATGCCACCACTGCCTGGCTCCTACATGAAAATTTTAACAACAACAAAAAATTCAAGTAAGAAAAATTCAAGTCATCTATAAGGCCCATCTCCACACTGGGATATAACCACTTTAATATTAATACTTCAGTGGTTCCTGAGTTGAATAATAGGCCCGTAAAATCTACACCTGAGGGTCTGTGGAAAGGGTCAGTGTGTACAGCATTTGCCACGCATGAAAACCTAAGTTTAAGCCCCGGAACCTGCATGAAGTCCAGAAAGTTTTTCTCTGACCTCCACACATGTGTTGTGGTGTGTACATACCCACCACCCCACCACAAGAATGATAAAAATAACAATAATGGTTACAATAACAATTTTCAAAATGAAAACTGCATCTGCCTGCGCCTTATCAATATAACCTTATTTGGACAAAGAATTATGATAGACATAATTAAGATCTCCATGTGAGATCATCCAGGAATTGAGTGAACCCTAACTACTAACACACTTTTAAGAGAGGAGAAGGGGTAGTCGACAGGCATAGAGGAAGCCATGGGAAGATCAAGTACAGGTTGAAGTGACACCTGCCAACAGACCACCAAAACTTTGGAACCACCAGAAGTGGGGAGAGACGGGGAAGAACCCTTTTCCAGAGCTTTTGGGGATGCGGCCCTGATGACACCTAGATTTGGAGCTTCTGGCTTCCAGGATTGTGAGAGAATAAATCCTCATTGCTTTAATTAACTCACCGAACAGATAGCTTCCATCTATAGTTTCTAGGAGATAGATTTGGAGACAGAGAGATGGTCCTAGGTGGGTCACTGGGGAACACTCCCTGGTGGATTGCTGGGGAGCACTCCCAGGTGGGTCACTGGGGAGCACTCCCAGAACCAATGCCTGCAAGGCTGTGAGAGAGGAGGCACTGAGAGGAGGGCAAGCATGAGTTGTGAAGCAGCCCCAAAGCTGGGATGCTAATTCAAAGTTGTCTGAAGCGGAGCCCCAGAACGCTGCATCAGCCAGCTGTTGGGATGAGAGGAAACCTGCATAGGACAATCGCCTTCACATGAAAACAAGACCTAGAATGTTCTTCTATGTGAGCCTCAGCAGGCACCACCCCAGATCTTCTTGCTGAAATGGAACTGGGACCATACCAGCATGTCCTAAGCTCCTCTCTAAGCACTTCTATACTCCTTCCTCGTGCAGCATCCAGTTCCAGGACTCAATCTCTAAAATACCTGTCCTTCACCTTTACCCACAATTTAAAGTAGACATCTACTGTCAAAGCATCAGTGAGTTTCACATGCTAAGTTCTTTAGAACAAACTCCTTTTAAGAAAGCAGAACTATTCCATATGACTAAAGTGCCGTGTGACTTTTTTTCCAGGAAATCTGTCTTTCTATATATACCTCTCTAAGTTCCTCCACATGTCTGCCTTGACACTAGCTTGTTTTGAACACATGCAGTGCCTTGCTTGGTGAGCTGATCTCTCTGGACTGTTCTTACCAAGCCATACAGTTAATTACTCCTGTTACTTATCAGGTTCTCATTCACTTCCCCTAATCCCGCTCTCTGGCAGCACCACGGACTTTCCACTGCAACCGTCCCTCCCTGCCGCTTCTTTTACTCCTGGCTCTGGCCGACAGTGGGTGTGCAATCTTTGGTGCTTTGTATGCAGTCCTGTCCTCTAATGCTTAGGGCCTTGTGTGTACCCTGTGCCTTCGGTACACAGCAGAGAGTTGTATATTCATGCATAGCTTCTGTTTTTTAATAACTCGATGATTTACTGAGCAGTTGCATTTCTATATGTCTATGTCCTGTATTCTGCATGTCAAAACTGCTCCCCTAATACCTACAAGCCAGAACCCCTCAGGGTATGGCTCCATCAGACACTCTATGTGAGGTCTGCAGTATCAGCCCTACAAAAATCCATGCCCACAGCCCCGCTGGCCAAACAGTAAGTACTAGAGGAATTCTCTCAGTCACATTCAGGACATCACTGGGATGACCACTATAGAAGAATTCATAGTATATGTAGATAGACTCTCTCAGGAAGCAGAGCTTACCTCTTCCCTACCAACCCTGAGCGTGGTTTGCTTCCAGGAAATACAGAACAGGAAGGGGGTGTGGAGTAACCAACCATGGAGAACCCTGGCACACCCTAGGAAGTCAGATGATCCTGGGCAACTTATGCCGCAGTGAGTCTGACAGCATGGATCCTTGACAGAGCGATGTGAGAACCTTGCTGTGCCTCCAGGGTCTTCCAGCAAACACATCATTTTAGTTCAACCAAAGCACCAAGGGAAAACAGACTAGAGGGCTGGTCAGATGGCTCAGAACACCCAACACTCATATAAAAAGTCAGGCCCAGTGAAATGAGTCGGCTATCCCAGCATCAAGGAGACAGAGACAAGTGGATTCCCGGAGGAGCGGTTGAATCAGTGAGTTCCTGACTCAGTGAAAATTGTCTCAAGAAATAAAGTGAAGAGTGACTGAGGAGAGCTGGCAACAGCACCCTAACCTCTGTGCACATGCATTCCGTGCAACATGTGCACACACACACACACACAGACATATATACACATAGAGAGGTGGAGGGAGAGATAGCGGCGGGGGGGGGGGGGGGAGGGCAGATTAGCACTTGACCAGCATCTTTCGAAACTGCCAATGTTATTAAAACAAAGGAGAGTAAGACACTGTCAGAAACAAGCCAGAGAAGACTGGGGACGACTCAGGGCCGTGTGGCATCCTGGTGAGATCCTGGGAGCAGAACAGGACCAGATCCAAACATAGGGTTCTCATTGTGACAGTGGTTATGGTTCCAGGGGACACATGTAAGGTGTTAACAACAGGGACACCAGGAGAGGAGGACACAGGAACTCTGCCTTATCTTTGCAACCTCTCTCTGTCTCTCTGTCTCTCTCTCTCTGTCTCTCTCTCTCTGTCTCTCTCTCTCTCTCTCTCTCTATATATATATATATATATATATATATATATATATATATATACATATATTAATCTAAGAGAAGCACAACAATGATTTTATGCCAGGGGAAAGCCACCGGACCAGCTGGGCCCTTAAGTCAATCTGTTTTTTTATCACCGAGATACAGATAGGAAGGAGGTTGAAAGGGAAGGCCACATAAGGCCAGGGACTCAGCTTCAAAAACATGGAAGATATGTTGTCACCTGAGGGGGGGTGCACATAGAACATCTGTGGAAGCCTGTGTCTTAGATAAATAAACAGTAGATGTTGAAATTGAGCATTTCAGGTACCTCCTGGGGCCAAGTGTGTTCTCCCTCCTTGACACTGCATGAAGGGACAGATTCCAGAGGGAAGACTGAGGCCCACATTTCGGGCTTTCATGAGATCAGTCAAATCTGGGGGCTTCCTAACCAGCATCTTCTCCCAAACACTCCTATTTAAGAGGGAGTCTTGTCTGAGTCCCACATCCCTACTGAGGGCCCTCTTCCTCAATCACCTACCTCATCTCAGTAAAGAGAAGGAAGGCATTAAGGCTTTGACACCAGGCCCCACAGACCAAACAAAGGCATCCATGGTCCTCTGTGTGAGCAGTAAACTACAGGAGTGTTTCTGTTTATAGCCATGCCAATGATAAATGCCTTTATCTTCCATGTGGTTTGCCTCAAAGGGGGGGGGGTTGCATGGATATGTTTTGGTGTATACTGGATCTTCCTGTCTGGGATACAATGCTTTGTAACTCTGGACATCTGCCACATGATGTACCTGTATTGTTGGCATGAGTCAGAGGAAAATAAAGCTGTAATAGATTGGCTTTGAAGTCACCAGAGGCCAAGGAGCAGAGTGATCTGGCCTGGGCTAACCTTTGAGGAGGTCATGTGGTATTCCGGGACAGTGGTGAAGCTTATGAATAGGAGATGACAATGTCATATCTTTGAATGGGCCAACAGCACCAAAACTACCAAGTACAGAGGTTATGCATCCAGGTGTGGCAGGACCTCAGCAAAACAGGCAAAGCTAGCTGTGACCCCAGTAGAACTCCAAGCAAAACAGAACATCATGGCAGGTACACAAAGCTATTGCTGGGCCAGTCAGGGAGGTTACAGAGTACAGGGGATTTCACATGAGTGTGGCCCAGGGGGGTTCTATGGGAAACCTTTTCCCATGGCTAACTCCTATAAACCTCTCAACAATCATATTAAAAGTCCTTGGCTCCCAGATTAGATAAACTCTTCTGCTAAATGCCCCGTACATCCCTCTGTGACCTGTCTTCCACCATGACTAGCTGTTATGGTTTGTTTGCTTAGCTGGACTGTCCTGTCCTAAAGGGCAGGGATGGTACGTGCCTTGCTCTGTGCTTTATGCCTCAGCAGTAACACTGTGCTGGGGATATAATTAGGCTTAGTGAAGATTTGCTGATGCAACCAGGACAATGTGAAGTCTAGGCCCTTCTTGAGCGTTATGCTGTGACTTTAGGTACTGATTAGTTTTAAACACAAACTTGCCACAGTTTAGAGTCATCTGGAAGGAGGGTCTCCATTGAGGAATGGCCTGGAGCCTGCTAGTGTGTTTCTAGGAGAGCGTTTTGACTGTTGGTTGGTGTGGGAAGACCCACCTCACTGTGTGGAACAACATTCCTGGTCCTGAATTATATCAGAAAGCTAGCTGAGCATAAACCTGCCTGTCTGCCTGCAGCAAGCAGCATCCTGCATGGTACTTGCCATACTTCTTTGGCCATAGATAGATAGATAGATAGATAGATAGATAGATAGATAGATAGATAGATAGATGGATGGATGGACGGACGGACGGACAGACAGACAGACAGACAGACAGACAGATAGATAGGAGCATGGGGAATAGCAAGCAGACCTACCTTCAAATCCCAGCCTTGAGTTCCTACCTTGACTTCCTTGGTTTCTTTAATGATGGAGTGGAACCTTGAATTGTAAGATGGAGCAAACCCTTTTCTCCCACTAAGTTGTGTTTGGTCAGAGTATTTTTTTTTCCAGAAATAATGGTAACTCAATCTCTGGGCACAGCAGCTAGAATGCTAATCTTGTAAGCCATATTAAATCTAAATCCTCCGGTGCAAATCCATCAGGATTCACCATCTAATCCGGAAGACACTAGTAGCTACATCTTGTCCTGTTGCTGTCCCCATCCAAAAGGACCCTCTGGTCAGAGTATTTTAACACAGTAACAAAGATGAAACTAGAACACTCTGGTGTTCCCTCTACCTTGGTGAGAGTTGACCTGGACCTCAGTGGTGGTACCCTAAGCTGAGAATGTCTCCTGCATTCTTCTAAGGTCTGAACACAAACCAGTGCTCTAAAAGTAGCACATCTTGCCATCTCCTAATGAGACCCTCTGAATCTATTTTTTTTTGTTTGATATAAGATTTTATGTAGCCCAGGTTGACTCAAAACTCCCCATATAACCAAGTATGACCATAAATTCCTGATCTTTCTGACTCTACCTCCCAAATGTTTTGGTAACAGATCCATGCAAGCATGCATGGCAAGGCTCTGGATCTGATTTCCCAGACAAAGGCCCTCTTTTCCTGTTTCTCACATGGTCACTCTGAGACATGAGCTCAGTCATGTCAGAAAATGCAGGCTATTTTCAAAGCTTCATAAGGATCAGCGTTTTTTCTCTGGAGGACTACATGCCCTAAAAGCACTGTTAAAATGGTCCCTTGTCTATGTAAACTATAACATGCTACCATGGAAGAGCTGTGGTCAGCTGGGCCTTGTGGAACAAGTCTGAAATCTGCATAAGATACAGAGAGAGTTCAAGGCCATTTTGAATAACTTGATGAGAATCTGGCTAGCCCTGAGATATATAGATAAAGAGAGAGATGTGTAAATACATGTTGATATAAAGTCTTGAGAGATGGTTCAATGATGGAGCACTTGACTGGCATTATACAGAATCCTAGGTTTAAAAAACAAATGGTAGTAGCCAAATTTTCTTCAAGATTCAAGCACAACCATTGAAAGCCTAACACTTGGCTGCCTTCCTATGGATTCTGTACGCAGAACAAAGGAGAGCATTCTTGCCACCAGAAGTATGGGCTGTCTCTGCGAGTGGGTAGCAAGACCATGAAACTGGAAAGCTTCTGTAAGGCAAGGAGCAATGTCCTTTGAAATGCCATTTGTCAAAAGCAGCAACCTACATAATGGATAATATTTTTTCCAGCCACATATCTGATAGAAGTCTAATATCCAAATTATAAAGAATACAAAAAACTAAATATCAAGAAAAATAACCCAATTAAAAATCGTGTACAGCTCTAAACAGAATATTCAAGAGAAGAAACAGAAGTGGCTAAGAAACACTTAAATGTTCAACATCCTTAGTTATCAGGGAAATGAAAATCAAAACTACTGTGTGATTTCATCTTCCGACCTTCAGAATGTCTATAAGTACCAACAAACGACAGCTCATGTTGGTTAGGATGCAGAGTGCAAACTTATACAACCACTATGAAATCAGTGGGTGGTTCCTCAGGGAGGTGAGAATTGATCTAACTCACAATCCAGCTATACTCTTCTTAGACACATACCTGAAGGATGCTTCATCCTACCACAGAGACCCTTGCTCAACCATGTTTATTGCTGCTCTACTCATAGTAGCCAGAAATTAGAAACAGCACAGAAATGTGCAGGTAAATGGGATGTAACTAGAAATGAGCATCCTTAGTGAGGTAACCTGGACCCAGAGAGAGAAATACAGTGTATTCACTTATATGAAGACATTAGCTATCGAGTCAATGATAACCAAACTACAAGCCACAGAACCAGAGAGCTTAGGTATGGAGTGAGGAACTAGGAGGGGCAGATAGATCTTGTTAGGAAAGAGAATACATAGTATGGATGGGGAGCGGGGAGCTGGAATGGAAGGACCAAATGGGAAGGAGGGAAGGGAGGAATGAAGGAGGGTGTGGTGGTTTGAATAAGTACGGACCCCGTAGACTCCTGTGTTTTAATGCCTAGCCCATAGGCAGTGGCACTATTCCAAGGTGTGACTGTGCTGGTGTAGGTGTGGGCTTGTTGAAGGAAGTACATCACTCTAGGGATGGGATTGGAAGTCTCCTATGCTCAAGCTGTGGCCAGTGTGGTTCACAGTCTCCTTCTGCTGCCTGTGAATCAAGATGTAGAAGTCTCAGCTCCTCCAGCACCATGTCTACCTGCATACTTCCATGCTTCCCAACATTACGATAAGAGACTAAACCTCTGAAACTGTAAGCCAGCACCAATTAAATGTTTTCCTTTATAAGTGTTGCAGTGGTCATGGTACATCTTCACAGCAACAAAATTCTAAGATAGAGGGAATACAGGGAGAGACAGCTAAAATTAAGGGCCATTTGAGGGGCAGGGAAACCTAATACAATAAAAGTTTCCTACAATACATATGCATGTGAAGGTGATCTAAATGAAGTTGCCAAAAACGGGGGAGACAGAACCCCAACTGGACATCTCTCACCACCAAATGATGCTTCTACTACTGGAAATAGGTTATATCTAACTAGGTTGTTGGCCAAAGAGGTCCCATGGGAAAACCTAAACACTCCAGACCACCAGACTATGGGCTGCTTGCTATCCATAAACTGATGGCATGGCCCCATTGCTGAAGACAACACCTATACTCCTCATTGACCATGAAGACAGAGGTGGTGTCTACATAGAGCCTTCACCCCTATGTGCTAGCATCTTTGTTACAGGAAGGCAACTCTACAAACCTACCAATGAAGAAACGTAAACACCAACCTAGCCATAGGCCCTTAGATCTACAACGGTGTCCTGCCTACAAGATATGTTAACGCTATCGTGACACAAAGCTTCAGGGAGTAACCAGCCAGGCTTTGAGTTGACTCGACCCACTCCAAGAGGTGGATTCCATATCTGACTCTGCTTGGGTGGCAAGGAACCTGACACTAGGTAGCCCAGGAACCTAGGGTAAAACCAAACACTACTGTTCTACTGAAGAATATAGCAATAAACATAAAAATAAAGAATGACTCCTAATGACATCCTGCTCTACTCATAGATCAGTGTCTTGCTCAGCCTCCTGCAGCAGATGGGGACAAATGCAGAGATCCATAGCCAGGCAATACTCAGAGAGTGAGAGACCTTGGAACTCTCAGCCTAAACAGGATGTCTCCATCAAATCCCTCCTCTCAGGGCTAGGGAACCCTATGGGAGGACGACAGAGAGAGGGTAAGAGTGGGTCTCTATGTCTATATTTTTTTGTTTTATTATGTGTTAGTTTTATCTTATTATATTTCATTATTTTACCTTATTAACCTGTTTGTTTTCTACTGAGAGACAAAAGTGGGTGGATCTGGATGGGCAGAGAGGTGGGGAGGAACTGACAGGGGTAGAGGGAGGAGAAACCGTAATCAGGATACATTATGTGAGAAAAACGTGTATTTTCAACAACAACAAGAGCAACAACAAAACATAATTAAGACACCAAACTACTTACTTAAAAAAAAAAAGCCAAACGTTTCCCTAAACCGCATAAAAAGGAAGCCACATATGTGCAGGGAAATGGTGGGATTAGCTTGTGCACTATGCTAGCACAAATAAAAATATGCAGCAATGGTGACTGGAGGGTGGACAAGGAGACGGTAGTTAATGGACCCAGGGTTTTCTGTGTGCCTACTCAGCTCCGAGCCCTTCACAGTTAGGGATTTCAGCTCCAGGCCCTTCACAGTTAGGGATCCAGCTTCCAGACCACCACAGTTAAGGATTTCAGGCCCTTCACAGTTAGGGATTTCAGCTCCCAGACCACCACAGTTAGGGATCCCAGCTCCCAGACCTCCACAGTTAGGGATTTCAGCTCCCAGGCTATCACAGTTAGGGATTTCAGCTCCCAGACCATCACAGGGATTTCAGCTCCCAGACCATCACAGTTAGGGATTTCAGCTCCAGGCCCTTCACAGTTAGGGATTCTGCTCACAGCAGGCTTATGGAAGGAAGGTTACTCAACTTTATGGCTGACAAACCAGAGACACAGGCAGTTGAGTAATTGTCCAGACAGGCTGCGGATCCAAACCACTTCACCGCGATCCCTGTTGTGTGAGAGGTGAGAGGAGGGAGAGGAAGGGGAGGAGCCCTGCTGGCTGCACTCAGGCTTCCGTGGCTGAGGCTAGAGCGCTGGATGATACAACTAAAAATAGAAACTGGATCAGACCAAGGATTCTTATATGCCATGATACAGTCTGAATCTTTTTTTCTACAGAATCTTCTGGAACTGGTCAGAATGCAAATTCCTGACCTTTTCCCTTCGTCCATAAATCAGAAAGTCTGGATTCTAAAAGGCTTCTCTGTAGGCCAGGGGTTCCCAGCCTTCCTAATGCTGTGACATTTAACACAATTCCTCACGTTGTGGTGACCCCAACCATAAAATTATTTTGTTGCTACTTCATAACTGTAATTTTGCTGCTGCTGTGAATTGTAATGTAAACAGCTGACATGCAGGATATCTGCTAATCCCTTGAAAGGATTGTTCAACCCTTCCTGGGGGGGGGGAGTGACTCGAAGGTTGAGACCCTCTCCTCTTGAACCTTTTACACACTTAAGACTGAGAACTGCTGCTGTCAGCTATATAGACACATTAGTATTTTGAAGTTAGAGAGACAGAGCTACAGGTGAATTTATTTTCCAGAAAGCAATGGGTGGGAGAGGGCAAAGCCTTAACACAGATGCTCAATACAGAGTTTTCTGTGCTGTCCAGTGCTGGTGAGAGTCTCAACCAGGGAAATACCAGTATACTAGGCTAAGCAGTGTGTGCTCCCCCACACACACACGCACACACTTACACACACACACTTACACACACACACACACACAGACACACATTGCTTAGGAATTCACGTCTGTCTAGAACTTGAGAGTGCAGGCTTCTGTGGCCACGGGCTTGTGGGGATGTTAACATGAGGTCACAGTGCATTAGGGCAAGCTTAATAGTGTCTTTGTGGCAGAGACAAGGAAATGTGGATGGAAGCAGACACTGAGAGACGTATAGAAAAGGAGTCACGTGCCAAAATAAAGCAGAATAAAACAAAAAGTCCACAAAAATGCCACTGGGGTCCTTTGTGTCACCCAACAACTCTTGGGCATGGGGCCTGACCTGAAGTGCAGTTGATATACCAGTGAGGTTTTGTTTTGTTTTGTTTCTTTTTTAAATTGGGGTCGGGGGTTGGTTTGGTTTTGTGTCTGTGTCTGTGTGGTGTGTGTGTGTGTGTGTGTGTGTGTGTGTGTGTGTGTGTCTGTCTGTCTGTCTGTCTGTCTGTCTGTTTTACCTCCCTTTTTTGTGTGTGTCTTATTTTTTAAAAGAAAAAGAACATAAAGTTGCTTGGGTAGGGAGGTGGGAGGACCTATGAGGAGTTGGAGGAGGGAAAGCATCTTCAAAACATATCATATGACAATATTTTTAATTAAAATTAAAATATTATATTTTAAAAAATCAAAGATGATGGGGCAAGTTGGGCAATTCGGTCACACGCCTTGGAGGGCCACATGGTGCCTACTTCCAGGAGCAAGCAGAGACTGAGGGCATCTTCCTTCCCTCAGAGCCTCGAGGAGTCAGCCTTGCTCATAGCTTGACACTTTCGAGCTTTTCTGGCTCTTGAGGTGTGAGATCAGATGTATTTGATGTGATTTGCCCTCCAGATGTTCATGGGGTGATGGGACCCTTGAAGAAGAGCAGCTTTGTGGTAGGCTGTTAGGTCCCTGGAGACGCTGTTCTCCTAGAGTGAGTTCTCACAAGGGCAAGCTATTATAATAGTGGAACCTGGCCAAGGTCTCCATGGGGCTCCCTGTCTAGTCATGCTATGTCTTGCTGACACAGGTATTCTATTATGATAGCATCAATCCTTGGGTCTGCACCAGAGACCAAACCAATGGGGGTTACATGGTTTTTGAGCCTCCAAAACTGTAAGGTAAACAACACTTGTTTTCTTTATAAGGTTACCCAGCATCAGGTATTCCAGTCAGCATTGGGCAACAATATCAGACTACCACAATAAATTTCTGTTGTGTTAACTCATCGAGTTTGTGTTAATTTTTCTGAGGAAGCTCAAGAAAATTAAGGCAGTTTTATCAAGTGGCAAAATTCGGAAGACATCAGACTGGGTAGAAAGTAAAGTGTGAGCAGTGACCACTCGGAAGCTTAGAGTGTGAGGTCAGTGATGTGGCTGTACAGCGTATAGGGCATAGATTTGAATTAAAAAGACTGGAATTTAGTTTAAGCTTTGGCACCCACCTATGATAAGACTGTAGCATCTTAGTTTCCTTGACTTCAAAGTAGGGACAAGATGGATGACCTTAGAGTAGTAAGCAGACTGAATGACATCCTTTAAGGAAATCTGCTCATTTCCAAACATGGAAATTAAGAACTGAAATACAGAAAAACTTATCTAACAGGCAGCCCCAAGCCATAATCACAACCTTAACCCACCAAGAGCCCACCCTGTAGGCCTGCAAGGCTGGCAATGGAGTGAAACTTGGGCTTGAGCTCAGCCTCCTTCCTCTTCCTCCTCCTCCTCCTCCTCCTCCCCCTGCTGGTACCAGCGCCAAGGATGAGCTGAGCCAGGAAGGAATGCACTGGAGCTCAGAAGAGTTGGCCTCAGGTCAGAGATGAGGCTGCCAGGCACCAGATCTCTCACAGTGGTTAGCAGCTTCTCCAACAGTGCCTGTGAAGTGTACCTCTGCAGGGTTGGGCTGGGCAGGGTAGATCAGCAGCTAAGTGCAAACAGCCTGGTGAGCTCTGCTGGAGTCTGGAGTTATGTGCAGCTGTGAAGAGCCAGTCCTGGTCCAAGGTTGGGAGAGGTAGAGGGAGAGTAGCCACCCAAGGTGGCAGACTAGATGCAGACTTTCTGGTCAAGTTGAAACTTAAGACAACAGAGAATTCCTATTTGAAGTAACTATTGAAAAGGTCATATTTATACTAAAACATTATTCATTGTTGAACTGAAATTTGAATTTGACTCATATCCTGTGTCTTTGTTTGCTAAGTCTGATGACCTTAGGATCCTTCAGATCAAGGAAGCTTAACTTGGGAGCCAAGTCAGAAAGCAGCGCCTCTAGAGAAGGTGTGAGTGTGTGTGTGTGTCTGAGCTTTGGTTTCTCTGAAGGCATGCTTTTCTTGAAAGGGTGGGCTTGGACCAGGCCCTACCTCCACCCTCCTTGTCCAACCTTGAACGCTATTGCACATTCTTCTTCCTCTATGTGCATGAGCTAGTCTTCTTGTTTCTGGTCTCTGAGTCTCTAGCTGTACCACTGGGCTATAAACATGGACTCCCCTAGAAATTGTCTTCTCTGGATAGCCTGGCTTCATGCCAAGCTCAAGTGATCTTAGCTCCAGTTAGAAGGGTTCATTCGGTCTTAGTGCGGTTGTGAGATGAAATCACCTGCACCCAGGGAAGGGGAGAAGTTAGGGGTATGCTTAGAAGCAAGCACAAACTGCTGAGTTAATACATAAACACCTAGATGTTCTGATCGCCCAGAGTTAAGGTCCTCTGGAGTTTTATAAACCCTGTAATGACTTGCTAAAATCTTGATAGTTGGATCTCATGATGCAATATTTAAATATTCAAAGATAAAATGTCTTAAGAGGTACACTGTGTAATATCTCTGACCCAGTTAACCTTGCCTATGGAACATGAGCCTCTCTGAGCCCATGGCAGAGCTGGCTCCATCGGTGTGTGATAAGCTGCATCAAGCATAAGCCCCTGAGCTCAGAAGGACCCTACAACTGGTTTAACGCTATACTGTTGCCACCTTGCAGCTCCTAATAACTTCTGAACCAGGGGCCTAGCGACTAGACACCCAGTTCTGTAAACCCTGTCCTTGGCAATGTCCTGAGGGCATAGGATGTGTCTAAAGTGTGAGTGTAGCACAGTACAATGCCAGCCTCAAGAGCCTTTGTGACAGAGACATTGGAGAAATCAGGTCACCCCGGCAGGTATCATCCTGCTACCACATGCTGGCAGAGTCACAAATGAGGCACACTAGGCCAGGACAGTCACCATGTCCAAAGAGATGCCCTTTTGCCCAGACAGGTATAATCAGCACAAAGCTTAGGGGCCTATTGTGGTGATGGAGCCTTCTGACCACAAACTGGGCCATCCAGTTTAATCCCATAGGGAACAGTGTCTCCCTCACCCACCTCTCCACCAGCCTATTGTGGGTGATCCTCGCCCAAATCTGAGCTTGTTAATGGGCTGTAGGGGAGACCTGCGGTTCCCATCAAGGTTCAGGGGACCCCAATCAGAAGGTGTCCCTGGGCTGATCTGATCTTCCCGCTCGGCATTATTTTCTTACCTTTGTCTTTTTGCTCAACCCTCCCCTCCCCCTACATTCTGGGCCTATCCTTTTCCAGCCCCCAAACCCTGATTGGATTCCCACAGGACTGGTGGCTAAGCAGAGCGGAGGTCAGAAAGAGGGTAGCCTTTCCCACCCTTTTTGTTCTGGTCCAGTGACCTAGCCTAACATCTTTGCTATCTTAGCCCATAGGCAGGAGGGACCAGCTGTCACAGCCAAGAAGCCAATGGGAAAATCAGTACAGCCTGTTTTTTTGGTTTGTTTGTTTCTAATAGGAAGTCAGGAATTACCCCCGGAGTACTGGCTGTGTTTCCAGCCGTGTGCCTGCTGACTTCCACATCCTCTGCCTCTGGCTAGCTGGATAACTACAGAGGAGCACAAGTCCGCTTGGCTCAACGCCTGCCTGTCTTCGCTCTGTAGTGCTTGGGTCAGAACACATGGATTTGAAGCATTACTCTGACACCTGTTAACTCTGTGACTATGAGGGTGTTAGTTAGCCTTGCTGTGCCTGGGTTGTTTTATCAATCGAAAGATGATGAAAGTGTCTACTTCACAAGGGGGTGAAGATTAACTAAACACACACATAACGCCTAGCACATAGCAAGTATACAACAACAGGTCGCTATTGTCTTATTCTTAAAGGTAGCCCTCTCCGTTACACTCTAAGTGGTACTCAACCTGTAGGTCATGACCCTTTTGGGAATTGAACAACCCTTTCACAGGGTTCCCATATCAGATATCCTGAATATAAGATATTTATACTATGATTCATAACAGTCACAAAACTATAGCTATGAAGTAGCAATAAAAACAAGTTTATGGTTGGGGTGGTCATAGTAACATGAGGAGTTGTATTAAACGGTCGCAGTGCTGGGAAGGTTGAGAATTAGTGGTCTCAGGGGTGCCTCTGGGCAGATTTGAAAACTAACTTGCTGAGGTGATACAGATATTAAGTGATAGAGTCCAGATTTGAATTGGAGCCCGGATAGCTTCCCCAATCATATCGGTATACCGTGGTCTAGGGAGAAGCGCCGAGTCAGCACCTCTTACCAGTATTTCTGACCTCTTATCATCCTTTCGGTTCACCCAGGGTACCAGCCGTGAGGGTGTGGTTGATGCAGCCTGTGCCAATGAAGACATCTTTCTGAAAAAGCAATGTGGCAACTTGAAGATGTTTGCTGAGAGAAGAGTCTGAGTAAGAGACATCCCACTTGCTGGGCTGTGGCCGGTCCTCTGTCATCCCCGGGGCTCTACGGAGAGAAATTCAGCAGAGTCACTTTAGTAACTTCCAAGATCAGGGTGGAGCCTGGGAAGAAGGCAAAAGCTGCAGTTTTAGGCTGTATGAGGGGCTTTGGGTGGGGTGCTAATTGTTCCTAATAATTCCCCAGGTCTCAGTTAAGTGTTCCTGTGTGGGCTGTGATTGAAACCAGTACTCTCGGGGACTCAGCCTGCTTCTCGCCATCTGCCAGGTTCTATCATCTCCCGGTCACTTGAGCATCTGGGTCTGTTCAAAATGGAATTTACACCTAAGAGAGGCAGTTAATTACCCACATGGATTCCATGCCTGTCTTTGTCCTTGCCTAAGCTAAATGGATCTGAGAACACGCTCACTGGCACTAAGTCTCTTGCATTTAGACACTGGCAGGAACTGTGAACTTCTGCTGAAGTACACTGTTTTACAAGTTGAAACAAGGGAGTTTTTGTAAGCCTACTATTTAGAAAACAAACAAATAAAACCCACATACAGCTATTTCAGAAATGCTACCACCCAGGAAAGAAACCCTTCTGCCAGAATGTCACCATATAAAGGAAGTGATTGAAGGGACACCATGAAATGCCACCTCCTTCATATTGAGACTTGGAAAGAAAATAAATAGTCTGCGTAACTTTGCAAACATCTTTCCTAACCATTCATCCTTTTAAAAACATATCATGCATTTTATTGAATCATAAAATGCTACATTTCTTTATCTAATATTAACAAAGTTACTTAATCCCTTCCGTAGCTAAGAACTTTGGAGGAGACTGGGGAGATGGCTTGGTCAGTAACATTCTTAGTGTGCAAGCTAAGGGTCTAAATCCAACTCTCAGAACATGTGTTAAAACTGATGATTGAAGCCGGGCTTGGTGGCGCACGCCTTTAATCCCAGCACTCGGGAGGCAGAGGCAGGAGGATTTCTGAGTTCGAGGCCAGCTTGGTCTACAAAGTGAGCGCCAGGACAGCCAGAGCTATAAAGAGAAACCCTGTCTCGAAAAACCAAAAAAAAAAAAAAAAAAACAACTGATGATTGAGGGAACACCCACTTGTGGCCCCAGCAGATGGAAGAGACAGGAGGGACCTGGGGGTTGCTGGCTACCTGGCCTTGCCTACTTGGTAAGCTCTATGCCAGTGAAGTGGCTTCCAGAACCAAAGTAGATAGTTCCAGAGAATGACACCCAAGGTGTCCTCTGGCCTGTGTGGCATGTGCCCACATATGTGTACCCAACTTCACATATGAATACACACATACGACAATTAAAACGTTTAGGATAGTGATAAATTGAAAAAAAAAAAAACAGTTAAGGGATTTCTGGATTGGCTATTAGAAGACCCATGTTCTTAACTTGACTATTTCTGAGTATAAAAGTAAATAACTTCACAACTCAGTGGATGAAGGCTATACTAATAGTCTATTCTCTCTCACAGTGTCTGTGACCAGGATTGGTTCTGGCTCATGAGGGTGATGGAACAAGTCAGCTAGAGCTGCAGCCAGCTGCATCTGTTCCCACGAGGACCATGCTCACTTCATGGGGAAACTGACGTCAGGGACCCTCAGGTCATCTCTAAATCAGTCTCTCCACAGACGCAAGCACATCCTTAAAGCAGAGGGTCGTTATCCCCCAGGACGATCTGATAGACTGTCTACAACACCATCAGTCACTTCCACTCTCCCCTCCTCTCTGCCATACTGATATGGTCCCACAGGCCAGGAGTAACTCAGTGTGCTGGGGAGATTGTATGGATTATGGCTAGAAGACAATAAGCCATGGCAACCACCTTATGGGCTCTCAAACTAACCAGTTCTGGGGTAGTTTCTGCTATGGTTTGAATATGTTCTCAAAGAGTCACCTGTTGGTGAACTGTGGACATAGCTCAGTGACAGAGCCTACCCTTGCCCAGCAAGAGTCTAGGTTCATGTGTTAGAAATACAATTTCCATATTTATATACTAATGGTATTGGAGGTGGAACTTTGAGAAGTAATTAACATTGGGTGGGCTCCTGTAATGGCACAAGTGGCTTTATAAGAAGAGACATAGGGGCTGGAGAGATGGCTCAGCAGTTAAGAGCACTGACTGCTCTTCCAGAGGTCCTGAGTTCAATTCCCAGCAACGACATGGTAGCTCACAACCATCTGTAATGGAATCTGATGCCCTCTCTGGTGTGTCTGAAGGCAACCACAGTATACTCATACACATAAAATAAATAGATATTTTAAAAAGAAGGAGAGGCATAAGCTGGTCTGTTTCACCATGTGATGCCCTGCTGTATTGTAAGTAACAATAAAGCTCTCACTAGATGCTCTGTGTAGGTCATGCTCTTGGACTGCCCAGCTTTCAGAGCCATAAGCCAAGTAAACTATCTCTGTGTTGTTGGTTTGTAATATAGTCTTGT
This sequence comes from Mus caroli, assembly GCF_978045245.1. NCBI lineage: Eukaryota > Metazoa > Chordata > Mammalia > Rodentia > Muridae > Mus > Mus caroli. The sequence goes on from NW_028227258.1 coordinate 37,807,200, forward strand.
TATATAGTCAGGCTGGCCTTGAACTTGTGATCCTCCTGTGCTGGCCTCTGCAGTGCTGGGGTGACAGATGGACACCATCTTGTCCCACCTATCTTCCACTCACTGCAAACTATCTGGCTTCGGTTATCAATATAACAGAAAATGAACCAAGACTCTCTTCTAGCTTCTTTCTTTGCTATGCTAAAATACTGTGACCAAAAGCATCTTGTAGGGAAAAGGTTTTTTCCCCAGCTTGCATTTGAGTTGACAGTCCATCACTGAGGGAAGTCATCGCAGAACTCCAGGCAGGAACTTGGAGGCAGGCTTGCTTGCCACACAGTCTTACTTCCAATCTAGGAATTCACTTAATGGCCAAATAAGTACAGCAGGAGCCAAGGGTGTTCCTGGCTGGCTCGCTCATGCTCAGCTAGCTTGCTTATAGAGCCAAGAACCACTGTTTAGGTGAATGGTATCATCCACAGCAAGCTGGGCCCTCCTACATCAGTTACAAATCAAGACAATTCCCCACATATACGCCATCAGGCCACTCTGACATAGGCCATTCTTCAATTAAGACTTTTCTCTCAGCTAACTCTACACTGTGTCAGTCAAGTTAGCAGCTAAAGCTACCTAGCTCGAACGTCTTCTGCAACCTTGCAGTGGGCTTCAAGTACCCCGTTCTGATTTCCCTGTAACACCCAACACGGTCTATCTCCTGCTAAAGCCTTCTCTTTCTAGTCACAAATGCATAGAAACTCAGAGTCAAATAGCACCACATCCATCTCCTCTTCCAGTTCTTCTGCTGAGATGGCCAGCCTATGTGCTGTACATTCCTCTCCGGGACAAGACTGTGCACAGTCTCAAGTTCCCAAGTTTCTGCAGTGGAAGATCCAGAAGATATATTCATTTGACCTTGTTCAATCAGCCTTCTTCACCACTGAAAGGTGCACCTTTATGGAACACTCGCTCATAGCTTTGCCTCCGGGCACTTGACTACTTTGGTTCAGCAGGTGGTGTTTTCCCAGGCTAACTCCTTTGTTTAGAAAGTGATGAGGGACTTCACTGAGAGTTCTCATTCAAACAGACAACCCATTCTCCCCGAGTTACTCCTAGGTACACTGACCTCATCGTTTGCCATCAAGGGGACAGATATTTACTTAGTGTGCCTCTTTGTATAAAGATTACCCATTGGCCCATGGGCCTGTCATCTCTCTGTCTACATTTCTGTTGTCTACTTTGTGAAGGGAGGGTTAAAATTTAATGGTGCCAAGAGTACACTGTCACGTAAAAAGAACACTTAAGTCAGGCATGGGGAGGGGTGACAGATGGTGGCAGGAAAGGTAATGGGACAAGATAAATACATGGGTTTGTAGGCTGAGGGGCAGGAGCTAGGAACAATGGCCTCCACCATCTACCACCATACTGTATGTGACAGTTATCTAAGGCTGTATTAGCTCCACCTTCTAGATTTAAAAAGCTAAGATTCAGGACATGAAGTTGGTCTCTTGTATATTAAAACTCAGCACTGAAATCACTTTCTCGTGTTAGAGCCCCTTCCCAGGGTCAGCCCAGGTAAGATGCAGTTGGTGAGCTGCCTTGGTTAGCGCTAGTTTTCTCCCAAAGGACACATTCTAGGATTCTTACAAATCTACCTCAGGGGCTCCCTCCTTCAAAATGGCAAGGGGCTTCTCCCTCGGGAGCCTTCTGTACTGGGAATGAGTAGCTCAAGAGAGGAGCTGAGAAGCTGGAGAGATACTTTGTAGTTATTGAGAGCACTTGATGCTCTTACAGAAGAGCTGGGTTCCATTCCCAGCACCCACATGGTGGCTCACACCACCCGTTACTCCTGTCCCAGGGGACCAGATGTTCTGATCTTACCAGACATGCATATGGTGCACATACATACATGCAGGCAAAACACTTACATACATAAAATAAATAAGTGTTGGGAGATCTAAGAGCTTCCTTGGGCCTCTCAAATGATAGCACTTGGAGCACTCTCCTGTAGCATACTCTAGAGAAGGTGACTGTTCTACACACACACAGGGACCACAGCAGCATTCAGTCAGAGGTAAGCTGGGTTTGAAAAGAACCCCTCTGAGGCATCCAGGAGCAGCCTGGGTCTCCCCCCTAGGATCCTTGAATACCTTTCAAAACTCACTTTCCCCAATTGCATTGGTTCCATAAAGAGTACCAAGTCTAAGGCCAACAGAACCTTTTGTCCTGCCTTCCCTGTTTCACTCTCCTGTATACCCCCTGTCTGACAGGGTTTATTGCATCCTGCAGTGCACTTCCTGTCTGCTCTTAAACCTCCTCAGATGAAATATGGAGACAAAGTGTGGAGCAGAGACTAAAGGAAAGGCCATCCAGAGACTGCCCCACCTGAGGATCCATCCCATATACAGTCACCAAACCCAGACAGTATTGCTTATGACAAGAAGTGCTTGCTGACAGGAGCCTGATATAGCTGTCTCCTGAGAGGCTAAAGACAGAGGGAGATGCTCTCAGCCAACCAATGGACTGAGCACGGGGTCCCCAATGGAGGTGCTAGAAAAAAGACTGAAGGAGCTGAAGGAGTTTACAACCCCATAGGAAGAACAACAATATCAACCAACCAGACCCCACAGAGCTCCTAGGGACTAAGCCATCAACCAAAGAGTACACATGGATGGACCTATGGCTCCAGCCCCATATGTAGCAGAGGATAGCCTTGTCAGGCATCATTGGGAGGAGAGGCCCTTGGTCCTGTGAAGGTTCTATGCCCCCGTGTAGGGGAATGCCAGGGCAGGGAGGCAGGAGTGGGTGGGTGAGTGGGTGGTAGAGCATCCTCATAGAAGCAGGGGGAAGAGAGATGGGATAGGGGGTTTCTGGAGGGGAAACCGGGAAATGGTATAACCTTTGAAATGTAAATAAAGAAAATGTCCAATAAAAGAAAGGGAAAAAAGGGAAACCTCCCCAGAAGCAAGCTGCCGTGGTGTCCGAAGAAAAACATAAACAAAACAAAAAAACAAAACAAAAAAAAGCAGCAAATGAACAACTTTGCTCAAACTATAGTTTCTCTTTCCTCCTCAAGGCCTTGCCTAATTTTACTGTGAGCTTGGCCAAGACTCAAAGGCATTTAACTTAATTATCTCAGAGAACCTTAGCTAGAAATCAGGCACATACATGTCTGCCCTTCCCAGTAGCTATACCTTTGCTTGGATTCTGGGATCTCTGAGGGTCAGAGGTCCACAAACGAACAGACCTTTCTCAGTAACCAGGAGGGCAAAAAGCACCTGGGTAGGGCCCGACATGCAGGGCTGCAGCAGGTCCTTCAAGCAACCCTATGATAAACCCTGCAAGCCCTATGATAAAGCTGCTAGTGGGAGGTGGGGGAGAAGGAGCTACTGCTGGCTCCACTGTGCAGAAGCCATTCAGAGTCAGCCTCTGCCCATCTCCAAGGAGTTAGGAATTTTGATTATGGATAAATTTACCCTTCAACAAATGAGTAGAGCCCCTCTCAACAACATCTGTGAGGGGAGCAAGGTGGCCCCCTGAACATTTGTTTCAAGAAATGTTTTGTCATATAGTCTTATGGTTATGCAGATACTACCAAATAGTAGAGTTTTGAACCAAAACAAGTTATGTGGATATGGGTAGATAATAGAGGGCTGGTGAGAAAGTTCTGTTTGTAAAGTGCTTGAGCAAGACCTGAGTTTGATGTTCAGAACCCACATTAGAAAACAAAACAAAACTGGGCATGGTTGTGTGTGTTTATGATTCCAATATGAGGAGGCTGAGATAGGCGAATTCCCGAGAGCTCACTGGCTGGCCAGCCTCGCCTACTTAGCTAATTTCAGACCAGTGAGAGGCCCTGTCGAAAAAGATGGTGCACAGTCAATGGAGAATGACATTCCAAAATTACTGTGTAGCATACATACGTACACAGGTGGGTGACTGAGATGCACAGCTCTCTCTCTAACCCACTTACCATCTATTTTTTCCTGGACATCTCTTGTTATTCAGTTATCAGAAGAAAATGCCCTGGACATCCCTCATCTCCCCCAAACATTGAAAACTGTGGTGGTAATGGTGGTAAGGAATCTTCCAGTCTTGTCTCACTTATTTGGTAGCTTCCCTACTTGAAAGGTAAGTCTCATGGATATGTTTTTGTCGGAGATGATTCTTCAGAAGATGGGGGCTTTTATGAATTCATACATAGTGCCTGTGCATCTAATCATTAGACAACTTTGGTGTAAAAGGGACTGCAACTCAGACAAAGAGACACCTGATGCTTTTCCTGTGCTCTGTCTAGGGAAGGTGGCTGATTATACATCAGCCATTGGTCCTGCAAGCATGTCGATGAGAAGATACTGAGAACATCCAATTTGCTGTCTTCGAGGATGATACAGAAGTAAGTTGACAGCAGAAGTCACTAAACAATCTCGGCTGGGTGCCATTTCTATCTGGGATCTGGTAGCGATGCATCAGGCTGAGATGTGACAAGGTTGGGCTCACGTCAAGTCTCTTGCCTCCACCCTTCCTGGATGTCTTTTACAGTGAATGTTTGCAAACACTATAACTAAAGCCAAGGCTGTGTTCTTAATCCCTAAAGTAGCAGATTCATAGGGAGTTTAGGACCTTAAAAGGAACACTAATACCTTTTGCTGAACAGAGCAACTTCATGGGGCAACAGAAAGGGAGAGGCCATTGCTAAAATTTGTTCTCCCAACAGCCTGAGGGCTCATCTGGGGAACACTGGGTTGGCCCAGCACGTAGTCAAGGCGCTCCAGGCTCAAAACCTCAAATCCACACCCTCCCATTCTCTGCCACACCTTAGTTTCAACTTGGTTTTCCTTTGTCCCTCCATAGTCAAACTTCTTGGAAGAGACTCTCCGTCTTCATTAACACAACTCCACACTCCAAAGCGCCCTCACTTGACTTTGCAAGTGCTCTTCCCCAGGCCACACCCCACCTCACATGGTTCCATCCAATGGCTCTTCAGACCTGCTCAGTCTTTTCTCCATGTGTACTATTCTGAATCTTTTTTTTCAGTAGTGTTAATTGACTCATTTTGTCCCTTAAAAAATGTTTCCCTCAGGTCTCTGGCCTTGGTCTTCTTTATTTTCCTAACTTTTCATATTCTTAGTGGATATTTACAATTTGTAGTTGACCAGCCCATTCAGTCAGCCTTCTGTTGAAGAATACTCTACCTTAAGACTTTAGGTAAGAGCCAGGCGTGGTAGTGCACACCTTTAATCCCAGCACTTGGGAGGCAGAGGCAGGCAGATTTCTGAGTTCGAGGCCAGCCTGGTCTACAAAGTAAGTTCCAGGACAGCCAGGGCTATACAGAGAAACCCTGTCTCAAAAAACAAACAAACAAAACAAAAAAAGACTTTAGGTAAGAATCAATAGTCTAGGTACTGAGTTTCCAGCTTCCCTTGCAGCTAGACTATACACATCTGACACTGTTTCTACCATCGGGTAGATTTGAAACATGTCTTTGAATAGGGTAACAGACTAAAAAAAAAAATGTGCACATTGGCAGACTCCATTCTGATTAGAATAGATGTTGCTGCTATATATAGATTCAAGAAACAGTGTTTATTGTTCATTAATACAGGTTGTGGTATCTGTGTCCAGCATATTGTGGTTATCATGAGGGTAGCCCTCAGCTTTCCTGAGACCCTTCTCTTACCTTTCCTCTCTAGAGTAGTAGCATTACATCATTATATTCTCAGTCTTTGGTATCATTCCATGTGGTTGACCAAATCTCCTAATTATCTCTAAGCATTGCCCTATACCCCATCACTACCAAATTACTTTAGGGTATCATTTGCATTCACCTGCTCTATTGAAATAGGTTACTAGTGAATTTCTCTGCTTCTTGCCTTTTCCCTTCAATCTGATTTGCACTGCTGCTAGAATTGTCTTTCACAAATATGAAGTGGACCTTCATGAAGTTCCCTCTTTAAAGCTTTCCTGCACTTTTCCACTGCTTTCAGGATAAAATACAAACCCTTTGGCATGGTGGTAAGCTTTCATCTTGCACGGGACACATTTCTTTATATCTCTAGGTCTTTTATCACTATGATCTTGGAGACCACTGACAACTCCAGCTTCATCATCCAGACAGTAGTGATGTCCCACCAAGTGCTTCTGGTACTGGCTGAGAGCCAAGACTGGGAGTTAATTAGAAGATATTTACCCCAAGAGAATGGAAGAGTGAACAGACCCCTAAATTCCCCCTTTCCTGTTTCCCTTCCTTATATCTGTGATGTCTGACATCGATGATGGGAAATGAAGAAAGATTTGTTTTTATTCTGGTTCATGGTTTCGGATGGTTTACCAGATGGTGGCTTGGCCCATGAGCTAGGACAGAACATCATGGTGATGAGACTATGTGGTAAATGAGCCTCTTCCCCTTGTACGGGGTGGGAAGCAGAGAACTCAGCAATGAAAAGGGATCATGAAAAAATAATTGAGCTCCTCAAAGACATGTCCCTAGTAACCAACTTCCTCCCACGAGGCAGGAAGTTCCCCTGCCTCCCAATAACCTATTCCGAAGTTGAATCTATCAATAGGCAAAACCACTCGTTAACCCAGAGTCCTCATGATATGATCCTCCCTGGAAACACCCCCAAAGACATTTCTGGAGGCGTGCTTTCCTACCTCCTAAGTGTTTTATGCTGATTGGTGTTTGTCAACTGCACACAAGGTAGAGTTATCTGCAAGGAAGAAATTCAGCTATGAAACTCTTCCCTCCAGATTGCCTGTGGGCAAACCTGTGGGGCATTTTCTTGATTGAAGATGGATGAGAAAGGGCACAGCCACCTTTGGGTAGATAGTCCTATGTTGTATAAGAAAGCAAGCTGGGCAAGACGTGAGGAGCAAGCCAGTAAGCACCATGCCTCCATGGCTTCTGCTTCAGTTCCTGCTTCCAGGCTCCGGCCTTGAGCTCCTTCCCTGACTTCCCTCATTGATGGAGTTTGACCTGAGAGTTGTAAGATGACATAAACCCCTTTCTCCCCCAAGTGCTTTTGGTCATGGCGTTTTAGGACTGCAATAGAAATCCTAAAAACAATATTTAACTCAATCAGGTTGAGTCAAATCATTGGCAACCTTCCTAACCCTTTAATACAGTTCCTCATGTTGTAATGACCCTCAACCTTAAAACTACTTTGTTGCAATTTCATAACTGTAATTTTGCTATTGTTATCAATCATTATGAATCATAATGTAAATATTGATGCATAGGATATCTTATATTCAACCCTCAAAGAGATTGTGGCCCATCGCGACCAGTTGAAAACTGATGCTCTAGAGACTGTAAAGAAGTCTGTCTCCAGATAACTCTACCTGTGTCAACTTGACAAAACCCAATCAGCACAAAATACATGGAGACAGGAAAGCACAACCCTAGGCATGTCTTTGAGGATGTTTCTAGGGAGGATCATATCACAAGGACTCTAGTTTAATGAATGGCTTTGCCTATTGACAGATTCAATTTGAATAGGTTATTGGGAAGCAGTGGAACTTCCTGCCTCTTGGGAGGAAGCTGGACACTAAGAACACATGTCTCAGGGGAGTTCTGATTTTCCATGATCCTTTCTTGTCTCTTCCAGCCCCTGCTGACTGCCAGCACTCCTTGGTTTGTGGCTACATCACTCCAATCTTTGTTCTAGGACCACACTGTCTTCTGTCTATGTGAAATCTCCCTCTGCCTTTTATAAAGATATTTGTAATTACATAGAGAGGCTCCACCCAAACAACCCAGAATAATTCCTTCCTCTTGTGATCTTCTACCACAAAGGCCCTTTTGCCTATAAGGCAGCAGTCACAGTTTCCAGACATTATCAGCCTATCACATGCATTGTTTAATGCTCATAAATATTGCCGGAGCCACATGCAGACTGCCCCATCTTCTGCTCATCCTCACTGTTGCTGGCACAGGTTCCTGTTGCTGCTCCCAGCTTCGGCTGCTCTTTTCCACTCTGTTTGACTTCTCTTTGATGATCCCTCAGCCATTAATAATTCTAACTTCCCGGTGACAACCTTTTGACTCTTAGTAAGTAGCAGGTTTACTTTTCCAAAGAAAAGCACGTAATTGTTTTGATGGTTAAATAACCTGGTAGATAATTAATGTGACAATTTAAAGCTGATCTGTGTGAGGGGAGGGGAGTCTATTTCTTTTATCAGAATAGCACCTTGAGATATCAAGAAGATAAAGACAATTTCTCTAGGAAGTGTGGATTATGGCTAATAAATCATAGTAGGGACGTATCTGCCTGGGAACTAGCTGTAATGATCTTACAGAGCACTCACTCCTGATGCCTGTCAGTGTCATGATGATTCAGTGTCACATGGTCTGGAACTATATTGCTCAACATGTTATACTGTGAGTGAAATCGGGTGTGTCTGTGGCCTGTCCACCTATCTCAGCTGGTAGCTAGATTGGGGTAGGAAGAGACAGAAATGCTCTTGTGAATCCTTTATCAGCCACAACACAAGGAAGTGTTGGACATAGGAAGGTTCCAGATCAACGTCTGACCGAATACTCATGTGGTCAGTTTTCCTTCTTAAAATGCTCAAACTACCACTAAGTTTGGAATTACAAGATGATTCATGTTAGCCACAAAGCATTATGTAGGCCCGGAAAATATACTAAAGAATCCTTCAACAAAAGAAATAAATGATGGTGTGTGTCTATGTGTGTATGTGTCTACAGTAACTTTTGTTATTTATGTGTAGGGGGCACACACTATGCACGCTTGTGGAAACCCAAGGAGAACTTGCAGAAATCTGTTCTCTCCTCTGCCTCGTGCTTCTCAGGGACTGAATTCCTGGTAGCAGGCTTGGCAGCATACGCCTTTCGCCTTTTATCATGGAGCGGTCCTGCTGGCCTTGAGTGTGGTAACTGTGCTGATCTCCACCATGATTCCCACTAGAAATATAAATCATCAAGTAAAAGGAAGTGAATGCAATATCCAAAGTGGACATTTCAATGGACAGAAGGCAAAAAAAAAAATCTGAAATCATATTAGCAATTACTTGGAAATTATGTGATACAAGTTGGCTCAAGTTTGAAGAAAATCCAATTTCCAGAAACTCCCATTATTTTTGCACCTTCCCTCACACAGCATTCTCAAATTTGAAATTAAATGTTTAACTTGTAGATGGCTGATTCTCACTTACAAAAGGAATACAAGTATTATGCAAATCACCTCGTATCCACACAACTTCCACAACTACACACTTATAATCCTGCAACTTGCTACATATTCTCCATGAGTAGTTTGCTTAAAGCTCTTGATGCATCCCCTGCCCCTTTCCTGTTTCACTCGAAACATCTCAGCTTAAAGGAACATGATAAATGGGGGGGGGGGGTGTGGTGGAGGGGGGTGTTCTTATCTTAACACAACAAGGCACCAGAATTGGTCCCGGTTGAAGGAATTTGTACTCTAATTGAGCAAAGATTATTCTTTCAACTCTCCTTTGATATTTGGCATTGGACCAAGGAGCCTAAAATTAGCTGCCTTTCGAATCCAGGTGTGGCTGAGTGGAAGCAATTCCATTTGCCCCAGGAAGTCACAGGAGTTGTTGAAATAGTTTAAGTGGGATTCTGGTCAAGGTGTTTGTGTGGGGCCATCTCTTGCTGCAGAAAATGGAAAGCCACCTTACCGCAGAGATGAAAGGGACCACTGAGAACATCATTTAGGAACTCTCCATCTTGCTGCTCAGGAGTGGTGGACATTTTCCAGGCTTGTTCTGCACCAACAGAATAGGGTCTTCCTTTCCCTTGTCCTAGTGACCCCTCAAAGGCCTTCTAGGGACTAGATGAGGGAGCGTGCAAGCATGCACATGATCGCTTTTCCGCATCACTATGGTGGTTTTGGAACATGTCTACCTATTCTTTAACCCTCCTTCCATCCACATGCGCCAAGCTTAGGGACCCACTCGTAGCCAGCGGAACACAGCAACCCTATCACCTGCACTCTGTTCTCCCATCCTTACCAAGCCGAAACCTCAGACACTTCTTGCTGGCAGAAGACCACTCTTTCCAAAGGGACCCAACTCTTGCACTTAAAACTGTCACTAGTGTAGAGTGTGAAGGTCACTGGCTCACCCAAGCAATGAAATCCTCCACTCTGTCTCTGACGTGTAACTGCAATGATACCAGCAGGGTGTCTTAGGGTTTCATTGCTGTGAAGAGACACCATGACCAAGGCAACTTTTATAAAGGGCAACATTTAATTGAGGCTGGCTTACAGTTTCAGAGGTTCAGTCCATTATCATCATGATAGGAAGCATGGCAATGCCCAGGCAGATATGGTGCTGGAGGAGGTGAGAGTTCTACATCTAAATCTGAAGGCAGCCAGGAGGGGACTTTTCTGCACTGGGCAGAGCTTGAGAACTAGGACTTTAAGCCCCACCCTCTCACACACTTCCTCCAACAAGGCCACACCTATTCCAACAAGGACGCACCTCCTAATAGCGTCACTCCCTGTGGACCAAACATTCAAACACATGAGTCTATCAGGCCCAAACCTATTCAAACCACTGTACAGACAGGGCTGTGGTTCAGTATCTCCCCGAGGCTTGCAATGAGCCCAGACTCATCTGTGGGGAGGTAGGATGCTTGTCCTTCCTTGGCTATAGCCACCAGTCAATCATGTGTCAGACAAAGGCACCAAAATGCACTGGACAAATTCTCATTGACATTCACAGATGAAGATGCACGTTTTCAAACTTGACTTCTTGGGTACACCATCACTGGCTGTGAGACACTGGCTGTGTCACAAATAATTATTAGTAGTAAGACATGTCAAAGATTTAAAATGAGCAGCATAAGACTAGATATGTTCCTCCTCACTTATATTTTTACACAACTTGGTGTCCTGTGCCTGCCAGAGAGAAAGGCTGAGAACGCTGAGCCCAGGAAGCTCAATGAGTCCACAGGACAAAGTCCCATCTCCATGTCACTAGCAATGAAGGAGTCCCCTCACCTTTCTCACAGAGGAGGAACCAATGACATCAGACTCTCTATCAGGGAAGAGGCAGAAGGGACTGTTCTTTTTTGACTGAGATAAGACTTTGTTCACTTGGGGTTTTGTTTTCTTGGGAAGGGGGAGTGTGGGTGTCATATCAGTGGTGGTGTGTTTATCACTATGGTTTTTACTACGTCATATCTCATGGAGGAATCAGATGACGTGCAAAGCTAACGTCTTCAACAATAATATGTGTTTGTGTAGTGCTTTACAGTGAAGAGTACTTTCACATTCATTGACATGGGTGGCATTATGGCTTAGGTATGGAGCACCTGAAAGAATTCAGTAATAAAGGTCCCAGTGTCTCAGTGTTCAGAAGAGAGCCCTTGAGGTGATTGGATCATATGGGCACTAAAGTCATCAGTGGATTATTCATTGATAAGTTCACAATTGGATAAGCTCTTGGGGAGGGGGAGACTTGTTTAAACAAAGTGGGTCATTGAGAGTATCTCCTGAAATGGTTTATCTTGTCTCTGGATCTCTTCAGAGACAAACTCCCTCTCCTGTGATTCCTGGTGACCATAGAGTGAGTGACTTGGTTCTACCGTGGTGCCTTGCTTCAGCACAGCCTAGGAACAATGATGGGTGACAAAGGATAGGAACCTGTGAAGCCACGAGTTAGACTCAGCCCTTTTCATTGTTTCAGGTGTTTTGCTGTAGCAATATAAGGCTGACTAACATAAGCGGGATTGAAGCCATTTAAAGGGCTTTGGGAGTGGTTTTATTCCTAAATAAAGAGGAAGAAATAACACAGGGTTGCCTTGCTCTAAGTCTAGAGTGGGGGAGCAGTGGAGCTGAGGTCCAAGTCTAGGCTTTTTTGTTGCCACACTGTGCTCTTCACAATACACTCTGGTTAGGAGGAGCAAAGACACAGCTGCGTCTTCAGCGTTGACATCTAAAGGAGCATGACCAGTTCCACGCCATTAGGCAGCATGTCTCATGATTTACAACACTTGTTTCTTTGTAGTGGAGGGACACTAGTCTCTCTTTGGTCCATCTTCTTGGGATCTTGCAAGGCAGTGTCAAGCAGAATTCCTTCTGCTTTAGGTATACAAACGCCACTGCCCCCTTCTACATGCCTGTGATGACTCCAGACTTGACAGAAAGGGACATCTCCATAGGGAACATTAATAGGCAACCTAGCAGGCATGGTGGTACGTACTTATAATCACAGAACTGGGCAGGCTGAGAAGGGAGGGTCGAAGTTGGCATCTAATCTTTAATGTGGCTTAAATCATGGAATCTTACAAAGAATGTGTAAGAAATGCCTTTACACCTTTACACACACACTCACACACACACACACACACACACTCTCTCTCTCACACACACACACACACACCTGTATCCCAATACATCTAAGTCAGGAGTTGATTTTATGACTAAGATGTTGTATCCAGGAAGTCACTTTGACAACTTTGGTGTCTAAATTCTGACCAGAGTCACTTCTCTGCTCGTCATTTAAGGGGCTTTTCACTTTGTAATAAAAGTGTTTCAAATCAAAGTGCTTACTTAAAGCAAAATTGAATGGCCACTTAAAGAGTGATTGTAGCACCCCCACAGTCCAAGAAATGAAACTGTCTTTGTTAACACTGAGTCTTAGCCTCCAGTTGGAAGGCCGGATGGAATTCCACCCTGTACTTGCAGATGTTTGGAGAACTGCTCAGTCAGCCTTCCTGAGAAAACAAGGCAGCAGCCTACTGTATTTCCCCCAGTGTCAAATTGGAGATCAGCGAAAGTGAGTTGAAATCTCCAGCTTGCCCAGTTCCCAGAACACAAAGAGCAAGATGCACAATAGTCAGATAAGAGATGATGAAGGCGTGTTTATGTCGAGGGTGCTTTCCATCATGAAGAGGATGCTCCTTCCTGTGACATCATTTGGCTCACAGAAGACATCTCAGATGTAGAACTAAACCTGGATTTCTTTTTATCATTATTACACAAATGAAGAATAATAGACACCTGTGGGAAAAAGTGCAGGGGTGGGGTCGTATTGTGCGCACATGTAAAGGAAGGGGTATTTAGTCACTCAGAACTATCTCAGCCAACATCTGGCAGCAGGGGCTTTCGTTTCATTTTCTGTGTTTGTTTCATGTCCCATCTCAGGGTTATCTGGAATTGCATTGACTTCAGGCCTCAAATCAGACTGGGAATCCCCATAGGCAGAAGCCAGCATACCATTGAAGTTCACCTACCCTTGACAAGCAAGAGATGGGACAGCATGACCCCTGGTATCTGGACTTGTGGATTTTTGGGTTTTTTTGTTTTTATCTACAGTCCCAAACACACTGGTGGTGGTGGGAAACTATTGATAGCACAAAGATGCACAAATTGGCAAATCGGAGCTTTGGAGCTCTGCATAATGTAAAGGAGCCGCAGTAAGCACTGTTTGAAGTGACCTAGTGGCCCAGAGCGGTTTCTATTCCAGGAGTGCCTTAGTACTGAGTAGCATGGTCCCCCTGTCTCCTAAAAAACAACAGCCGGCCTAGGATCAACCAACAGCAGTTCACGAGGTGCTGCTTACTTTTAGAGCCCTCCCAAGCCACTCTGTCTCTGCCATATTACCCACTGGTCCCGTTCCCCACCTCATTATCCCTCACCATACAGAGTCTCCATGGGAGAAACCGGCAGCTGTACTACAGAGTAGTCAGTCTGATGACTAACCCGGACAGCTCATCCCTGGCTATTTTTACTAAAAGCCACGAGTTTCATTTGTCCAGCTCCCTTGGGTCTCTTGGAGTCGGGCGGAGGGACCTAATAAAGCAAGTTAGTATCCCCTGCTAACTTTTCCAACTTCAGCTGAAACTGCCCTAAGATAAATTTTTGCAAATTGTTCTTAAACAAACACATTAACAAAAACTACAGGGATTTTGGTTAGCTCCTAAGAGGTAATTTATCATTTTGATAGAAGTATCTCTTTACCCATTCTCCCTCTCCCATAAGGTCCACTCCAGTGAATGCCCAGGCACAGCCTCTTAAATAGACTGGAATGAGTTTGGGTACTCAGAGAATTAGGCTTTGATGATGACAACCACTATATCAAATACTGTATAAATAAATGTTAGTCCTACATGCATGGGCACCACCACCCTTTCAAAATGTATACTCTAGAGCTCCTCAGAAGGAGAGAGACAGAGAGGCTACGCTTCCTGACTTAGACTCTTTCAGGTTGTAAAGGGACAGGCAGGATCTGCAGATCTTCCAAAAGTGGCAGATAGTTATGGGCCTGGGAGACGAAGCCAGGCCAAAGAAGCAGAGGCAGGTCTACCCAAAGGCCTCCTACCCCTCGTCTCCAACAGTGGAATGGTGCCTACAACAACTCTCTAGTATCTTTTTCTAGTTTACTTATTTGACGTATTGGGGTGGGGGCAGCTATGAGCACACACACGAGTTCATGTGCTTTTGGAAGCCAGGGGTGCCAGATCACCCTGGAGTTGACTTTATAGCCAATTGTGAGCCATGTAACATGGGTGCTGGAAACCACACTTAAGCCCTGTGGATGAGCAGACTCTTTGGGCGCTGGTGGGAGTCTGACTGCATAATTTCATGGCTGGCTCCAATTGCGGATGAAAGTAGAGTCCTTTGAGGTACATTTGCATGGCCAATAGGAACAGGGAAGCTTTTGTAGTTTGGCAAACCATCTAATAAAAGTCTAATAAACCTTCCCAGAAGGCACTGAAACTTCCCTGTACCTTCCCCTCTCTCTCTCTCTCTCTCTCTCTCTCTCTCTCTCTCTCTCTCTCTCTCTCTCTCTCTCTCTCTCTTCAGGAGGAAGGAGACAAGGGAAGCTTCCTCTGGAGGCCAGTCTTCTTCCCGAGTCATTCTTTCAACTTATCACCAGGCTCTTGGACACAAGATGTCCCCTACATGGCTCTCCCACCGCCAGTTTTCTGTCTAGTGTACAGAGTAGCCTGCACACTTGGACCTTCTTCTTCAGTGCTCCCCAAGACTCTTCTATGCTTTTAAAAATGGCGCTCACCAGGAAGCTCAAGTAGAGTGAGGCTACAGGCAGGTTTGGAGAATCTAGTAAAAGAGTCCTAGGCTCGGAGACAGTCAGAGTCACACCTGCCCATTCTCTGTGAAGGTTGCTTCTGTGAGACACAGACTTTGAGAAGGAGAATCACATGAGTACATGCAGCTTGTCAGAGGCCTCAAATGACCCCACAGGAATGTCTGAAGACAAGTGGCCCTAAATAGGTGCCCTCGCCGAAGATCATTCAGTCTTCCTGCAGCCTGGGGTTAGGCTTTCTTTGCTGTGATGAAACAACATGACCAAAAACAACTTAAGGAAGAAATGGTTTACTCCATTCATACTTTCATATAACAGTTTATCACCAAAAGCATTTAGACAAGAAATCCAGAGGCAGGAACCCAGAGGCAGGAGCTGATGCAGAAGCCATGGAATGGTGCCGCTTACTGGCTTGCTCTCTGTGGTTTTCTCAGTCTACTTTTTTTTTTTTAAGAGAAAGAGGATAGGAGGGAGAGAGTAAAGGAGGGAGGGAGGGGAGGAGAGAGGGAGGGAGAGAGAGAGAGAGAGAGAGAGAGAGAGAGAGAGAGAATGGACCACCAACGCAGAGATGGTACCACTTACCTTGCAATGGTCTGGGCCCAACCCCATCAATCACTAAGAAAATTCACTACAGGCTTACCTACCGTCTGATCTTATGGAGGCATTTTCTTAATGGAGGCTCCCTTCTTTAAGATGACTCTGGCTTGTGCTAAGTTGACATAAAAGTAGCCAGCACAGGGGGAATAAGTGCTTCAGCTCTGAAGGGAGACAATCTCTGCTCCTGCAAGAGACCGGGGAAGTGGGATATGAAATGGGGGCCTCCTTCTCCACTGCTCTAGATCTCCCTCGGCCTCGTCTGTGAGGAATAGAGAATGCAGGAGAGTGGAGTTCCTGAAGCCACACTGCTGTCTAGAAGAGAACAGGCATCTGCTGAAGCTGCAGGAAACAGGTAGCTACAAAAGGTGACCTGGTGGTGATCTTAGGGGATGGAATGGAGCTGACTTGTTTGAAGGCCAGAAAGAGAGTCCAGATAGGCTAAGATGCTATTTGAAATAGTTCAAATAAGACAGACTATCATGATCTAGAGCGCATTCACTAGATTCCCAAAGGTGAAGTGGTCTTATTCTTTGACCTGACCAGGGAATAGCATTTTTTAAGGTCTGGCAGACTTCGTGGGAACTCCATAGGAATTTCTGAGCAATATTCTTAGGAGCTGAAACATCCCAAGTCGTGCTGGCCCACCAGAGTTTATCAAGCCACTTAATTGAGTCTAATTTGGCTTTTGCTATTTGCTTGCCCTCTGGGTGTCACGACCACCTTTCTTTGTCCGTCCATCCATTAGGGAAAGGGAACCGTAGGCAGTGGCTGAGGGGAGGTGTGCAAAGAACAGGATGGGACAAAGGTCTGCGCTTACACGGTCCACACTTCTCAGGCGGAGACACTTGCAGGCGTGGCTGTCAGCTGATGAACAGGGGAAGGCTCTAGGCCTGAGGCTGCCGTCAAGAGCGCTCTTAGAATAACCCCACTGTTCTGCAGGACTAGATATCACCCCAGCCGGTCGTCATCCCCCAAATTAACCTCACAGAGTCAGAGAAGCTGATGTAACCCACAGCCTGTGGCACAGTTAGCCTGCTCCCGACAGTGTCCAAAGTGTGGCCGAGGGTGAAATGTTGCCCAACTCCTCCGAAAAGCCACCAACAATGAGCCATTATGATAACAGGAAGGCGCCGAAAGCTGGGCACAGTAAAGACAGGAAAGAGTTTTCTTTTTCAACCCTTCATGAAAAAACAGCAAAGGCTTTAGCCCAACAGTGTCTGGCTAACTTCCTAAACAAGGCCTCGCTTAGGCTTCCCCCTCTGGTTAGGCACCCAGGAAGACCAGAAGCAGAGATTGGCTGGACAGTGTCTGCTGGTCTGTGCCAGAGATGGTGCCTGGGAGTGTCTCTGAGTGGTCTCTATAGCAACCCACAGCCCTAAAGGGACTCTGTGACTAACTTCTGCTTTTTGTAGCTTACTCCATCCTCCTCACATTTCATCCCGGGTGCGTCAATCAAACAATCGCTCGACTAAGAAATGTCTGTTGAAAAGCCACAAGACACCAACTCCTACATTAAATGATTCAGAGAAAGATGAGAGAAATTCCTGTCCTGAAGGAAGCTATTGGGGCGGAGACGATAGGGACGCATAAGAAAGAACAAAAAGCTAATACATGATGATAGGCAGACAGCTACGACCAGAGGGGTCACACCACAGCAGATGCTGGAGGGTGAGGGCTGGGACAGACTGGTGGCACAGGAGCAGGGCAGGAGATGGATGGTAGGCATGGGCGTGGGGATGGGACTCTACTGAGAAGGGTAGGCAGAGAGAAGGCATGGCTGCAGTTATTATTATTAACGTATGTATTTGGAATGTCTTTTAGAACATGCACTGCGATGTGGAGAGTGGACTGAAGGGGGCAAGAGACAGAGCAGAAAGGGAGATGGATCAGGGGAGAGACAGTGATGTCCGAGCAAGGCAGAGGAAGCAGGGTTAATGTAAGGGCCATTCCGATGGGACTTGAGTACCAGGGCATTGAATAAGGTGTGGCTAACACGCATGTGACTGCTTATGACATGCCAGTTCCTGTTACTTGTTGTAAGTACTTCTTCAATGTAATTTTTATAATTTTAAAAAAATTTCATAGTAGCCATATGACACTCAAAACTGAGACCCAGAGAGGTTTACACTCAAAGTCCTAGGCTTCCAATTCCATACTTTCAGGCAATGGGCCCTCGTTTCCTGCTTTTCTCTCTCTCTCTCTCTCTCTCTCTCTCTCTCTCTCTCTCTCTCTCTCTCTCTCTGAACTCATTCACTCACTTGCCTACACACGCAAACTTTACTACCCCCAGTGGTGTACCAGTAAATGTTTAACAATTTGAGACAAGGCCTTAGTTTGTAGTCCGAGCCTAGCTATGTTGCCCAGGCTGGCCTCTAACTCATGGTAATTACCCTGCCTCAGTTTCCTGAGGGCTAGAATGACAGGCTGTGTCACCATACCTGGCAATGTTTAACAGTTGGCCCCCTAATAATCGAAAGCCTGATTTTTGGCTTCTGCCAATCACTGTGATGGTAAATACTTCCACTGAAGCCCATTCCAAGCTGTGAACACAGCGGCACAGAGCACAGAGATACGCATGGTCAGTGTATGAGCTGGAAGGAATCAGCTCCAACCCCCATCCTACCCCATCCATTCAGTAGAGCACTTTGGACTACACTCCATCCTTCCACCTGGCTTTATGTGGCTCTGTACAGTGCCATGAAAGTCCACATTCATGTCGGAACATCTGCTATTCATAGCTGACAAGCCAAGAGGGGGACACTGAGGCTGAGAACACTCACTAGAACTTGACGACTATTGCCCACTTCTAGACAGGCCCCTGTCCCCTACTTGTCACAGCAGAATTCACTTCCATAGCTCCATCCTCTACCCAGAATGCCCCATTTCATGGTGCTTGGGACTTCAAGCCAGCAAGGCCAGACTCAAGCTTCACTAAGGCCTCACTGAGTCCTATCTAGAGAAGGGCTGGCCTCTCATCTATGGCCACCCTGCTGGGGTCCTATACGTCTCAGTCCACCCATACTTGCAGCAGAACACCTTTTAGCATTGCTACTTAGGATGAGGACATCCAAATATGGATGTCGGTGGTCCTTTACTCAACCTCCCCTCGGCAGCTCTCCGGCCTTACTCACCATCTTTATCCACAGACTAATCCTTCCTCTGCAGTGCTGGCCTTTGTGGCTGACACTGCATTCACCCAGTCAGCTAAGCCAGGAGCATTGGTGTGACCTGAGCCCTCCTCTCTTCCCCATGCCTCTGCCTGGGTACCAGGTCGTATAGTACCTGCTTGCATGATATTGGTGATACTGTCCTGTCTCTACCTAGGATGCCACCAGTTTTATGTGTGGATACTGCCATAGCCTTCTGACTGGGTCCTCGTGTTCCAGCCCATAGTTGCCTCACTGTTGAGAAGCAGGGCTCCCCTAGGTTCCGCCCCTCTTCCTTGGTGCGAAAGGTACTTACGATCTTTTTGGTGTGAGTCTGGAGTCAGCACCTCATCCAGCGTAACTCCAGGTCTCATGCACAGTCCTTGGCAAAGTGTCTGCCTACCTGTGTTTGTATTTCCTGGCCCGGCAGACACCCACCCCCAACCAGAAGCCCGTAGAACCGGGCTGCCCCTCCTTAAAGCCTTGGGAGTCTCTATTTTTAGGCATGAACTGAAAGAGACACCCTCAATGAATTTGTAAGGGGAGCAGCTGGTGACATGGTACAGCTCAGTTGCCAGGACCCCGTTTCTTCCTCTTAATTTCAAATTAAAGACCAGGTGGCTTACTCCAGGCAAGTAGTTACTCTCCGCCTGTGCATCCATGGTGCAACATGTGAAAACCCAGCTAGTGGGTGTGACTTGCAAGTGACATCTTCCTTTTTCTTTATTTTTTTAAAGAGATTTATTTATTTGTGTATGTAAGTGTTCTGTCTGCGTGCAGCCTCTCTTGCACACCAGAAGAGAGCATCAAGCCCCACTATAGATGGTTGTGAGCCACCTTTTTTTTTTTGGCCAGGAATTGAACTCAGGACTTTTGGAAGAGTCAGTGCTCTTAACCACTAAGCCATCTCACCATCCCCAAGTGACATCTTCTTGTTAATTAAGTCCTGGGTATGGTACTGCCACATAAACCATACATACCATAAAAGAATGGCTGGTTTTCCCATGCTCACAACCGAAGGTTAGCACTCCCTGTTGGCAACTCTGGAAACCGTCATGGTCACTCTGAACCTATGGCCCTGGGAAGGATTCGCAACCACCAGTTAACATATTTCCTTTTACACTTCTTTATTGAAGTTGTGACTGGAGGTGGAGAGCTGAATGAATTTCATATACATAGCACAGAATGAATTTAGATATCCTTCTTCACAAAACCATCACCACCAGCTCACAAAACGACGGACTTTTCTCAGAGGAGACTATACCATCACCAGCCACATACTAGTACTGGTGGCCCTTCTTAACTAACCAAGAACCACATGACCTAGTGATTTAACAGTAATTTAGAAGATTTGGGACAAATACTAAGAGACTGGTGTGGCAAGGGTCCGGTGGAGTTGGAGGCAGCAGCCCTATACAGTTGCATCCTATGGCTGATATCTGAGCTTCTGTTTCCTTCAGAACAAGGGATAGGAGCGTCCAGCAGATCCTACCTCTGACAAGAGCCAGGGTTGGCTGGATATGGTGGTGCACACCACTAATCTCAGTATTTGTGAGGCACAGGTAAGTGGATTTCTGTGAGTTCCAGGCCAGCCAGGGATATAGAGTGAGATCCTGTTTTGATTTTTCTGACACATCAGGAAAGGGGGTCAGATCTCATTACAGGTGATTGTGAGCCACCATATGGTTGCTGGGATTTAAACTCAGGACCTTCTGAAGAGCAGCCAGTGCTCATACCAGCTGAGCCGCTCACCAGCCCCAAGATCGGAGCCAGCTGGGCAGTGGTGGCACAGCACACGCCTTTAATCCCAGCACTTGGGAGGCAGAGGCAGGTGGATTTCTGAGTTCAAGGCCAGCCTGGTCTACAAAGTGAGTTCCAGGATAGCCATGGCTACACAGAGAAACCCTGCCTCAGAGAGAGAGGGGGATAGAGGGAGGGAGAGAGAGAGAGAGAGAGAGAGAGAGAGAGAGAGAGAGAGAGAGAGAGAGAGAGAGAGAATGAATCACAGCTACAGAACCCCACAGGCTGCGTTAGACTGGGCATGCTCTACTCTGTCTCAGTCCCTTGCTCTCTTCCATTTTGAAAGAACCAGTTGTGGCCTTGTCAAGGTAAACCAATGGTGTCAAATCTTCTTAAGACTATCTATTGGAGATTCCCGTGGACCGTATCTAGTGCTTTTCTGAATAGCTGGAGCCGATCCTCTAAGCTCCCAAACCATAGAATCCGGCTTAATCTGCAAAACATTGAAACAAAGGCACTTAAGCCACATGGCTTCGATGAAAAACGTCACAGTGCAACAAAGACTACGATGTAATCCGTCAGAGTGGGAAAGGTTGGAAGCAAAGGTGCGTGGGTGTGGAATGGGATGGGTTACTCAATCAATCCTAAGTGTCAAATGTGTGCCAGATGACCATCTTCTCATTATTATTGCTACTATTTGTGTGTGTGTGTGTGTGTGTGTGTGTGTGTGTGTGTGTGTGTAGATGTCCACAGCATGTTTCAGAGGTTGCTTCCTTCCTTCCACTATAAGATCTGGGGATGAAACTCAAATCCCCAGGCTTGCATCTGTGTTTACCCCTTACATATCTTACCAGCCGTGGCACTGTGTATGAAGTAGATGCTGACTTTGATGATGGTTCTCGACTACCAAGATCCAACTAAAACAAAGGAAAGCAACAACTGTCACTGCCTAGTCAGGGTGGGACCCATGCAGACGTGGGACAAGACTTGGAGAAGGAATTTTTACTTGTAAGAGTTTGGGCTTTTTAGATTGTGAAATTTATGAACCCAGTGAGTCTTGTAGAACTCAAATGGAAATTTGAGGATGGAGAGATGGCTGAGTGGCTCAAGCGCTTGCTACTCTTCTAAAGGAACAGGGTTTGGTTCATAGCACCCACAACCCACACTGGACTTCCAACCACCAAAGCTCTAGCTCTAGGGGACCCAACTTCTGACTCTGTGAGCACCCACAAGACATGTTCACACTCAGAGATACACACCTATGAATAATAGAAACACATCTTTTAAAAAAATTTAAATCTCCACAAAACTTTCTCCTTTTATCTTGAAAAATAAACATATAAAGTCCAATGAAACATTACGTTTAAGCAGACATTATAAAGTTAGAGGTTACGAAAGTACATTTTTCCAAGTACAGAAAACATTTCCCAAAAATCTCTGAGACCCCTTGATTTGTACTCTGCCTTTATGTAGACCCTGAAGGGACAGGGGCACTGCAGAATTCAGGCCCTTCAGCTTTCTGAATTATCCTTAATGAACATGCTTGGGATTCAGTGGTGAACAAGTGAACTGCACAAAGCTGGAGAATGGCAGTTACTGCCAGGCAGTGGTGGTACAGTCCCTTAATCCTAGCACTTGAGAGGCAGAGGCAGGAAGATCTCTGAGCTCGAGGCCAACCTGGTCTACAGAGTGATTCCGGGACAGCCAGAACTTCCTGAGAGAGAGAGAGAGAGAGAGAGAGAGAGAGAGAGAGAGAGACTGATCAAGGCCCTCCCCTAAGGAGCACTTGTATGCACACGTACATGCAGGAATGCACATGTGTGTATATGTCTCTTTCTGTATGTGTATGAGCATTGATGTGTAAAAGCAGAGATGTAGACAGGAAAAAAAAAATGTGCCCAAGAAAAAAAAATGTGCCAAGGTGTAGGGCAAAAGAAGACAGAAAACAGCTCTGCTGGGTTTGAACTGGAAGTGCCAGGTGGAAACACATTGACACAACTCACTCACATAAGCAAGCTGGAGAGACGCTGGCTGTTTACCGCTGTGTAAAAGAGCGGGAAAGCCACCAGGATCCACTCATTTCAAGAAGGTACACTGAACCTTGGAAGTCAAAACCAGAGCTGAAAGCCTGATGCAGTCGCTCGGAGACGGAACTCATAAACAAAATAAGAGCGGCCTGTGCAGAGGGGAAATGTTCAATCAGACAGCAGCGATGAGAGGTCTGATTTCAACTGTGCAGCCCACAGAGCCCCTCTGAGGAAGTACAGATAGGGCAGCCTCTCATGAGGGAGGCCAGGAGGGATCCCCCCAGTTTCTCATTTCATGAGGGCAAGGTGTCAGAAGCCCAAAATGCAAACAGAGCCCTGTAGGAGAGAGCCACAGGCACCCCTCAAGCCATGAAATCTTCTCGCTGGCAATTCCGCAACAGGGCACCCAAGTGGATTGAACAGTCATAGACAGGAGCAATCCCTTCCAGATGAAAGGCCACCCATCTTTCCAGCGAGCTGCAAGACCTGAGAGCTAGCTGAGTGTTGCCAAGTGGTCCCTAAGGATCTCTGAGTGCTGGCTAGAACAGGCCTTGGAGTATCCAAGGTTCTGTGGGTAAGGTCAGCACTCACGCTTCCAAGACAAGCAGGCAGCCTATAATTTCCTAACCCAGGGAGGAGACAGGATGAGTGCCAACCATATAACTTCCCGAAAAGCACAGCTGGCAAGCACACCCACACCGTTAGGCTGCAACTCCCTGAACTAATTAAAAGGTAGAGCCAGGAGAACGTCCGGACTGCTACATAAGCATCTCCTGGGAAAATATGTTCCTGGTTTTTCCAAGCCAGGGCTCTGCCTATACTTCCAGGGTTCAGTCCAGTGATTACAGTGTAGAACTAAATGTGCACAGAGGGGTATGTGTGTGTGTGTGTGTGTGTGTGTGTGTGTGTTGAGACAGGAGTGGGGGACAGTCATTGGATAAGAACTCAGACAGAGAGAAATGTCCCCGATAGTGAGAACCAAAGCAGGAACAATAGGCAAAGGGCTCAAGAGAATTAGTGTGGCCAGCAAGAAAAAAACAACCCTGCCTCCCCAGGGGAATGTTAGAGCAGTTCTGGGGGCGGGGGGGGGGGTTCCTCTCTTTCTTTCTAAGTTTAACAATGACTGTTTTCCTTTAGCCCAGTTTGGGAGAGAAGAATGGGCCAAATAGGTACCCAGCGTTCTGTTCTGCTTTGTGAATCTATGAAAGGAAAACTTCTAATTCTTTCCTCGAAATGAGACCCTATCTCGTTGGGAGAATTCTGAGGCTCTGCCAGACCTGCAGTACACACGTATCTCAGGTTGGAGCCCGGCTGGCAGGCTGCCCTCCGTTCTGCCCACCTTGTAGATCACCTTGTAAGGGAAGTTTTTCGGTGAAGGTGTTGGGTACATGGCTGAGCTGCAGGGTGTCGGTAGAACACTGACACCAAGAGTGAGGACAGAAACAGAGCCCTTCCCCTGGGAGGGCCCTGGTGGCCACTGGACTTATCCTGAGACAGAGTGGCCCAGTGTAGGAGAAAGGAAGAAAGGTTTTGTGTAAGATCCTGGATGGCTCAACTGTTCCTTGTTCCAAATCCGCATAGAACCTATCCTAAGTCCTTGTCCATTAAGATTTTAAGATGAAATATCAAGAAAACCCTTTGAATCTGCTAACGTAAGAGCTGTAGCTTCAGTAGGGAGACTTGCCCTGTTTCAGCCAGAGAGGGTCAGCAGGGAAGGGAACCATTGGTGATGGGGAAGGCAGGTGGTGGTTGATATGGGCTCTGAGCCTGGCCTTTGGAAAGCTTGGATACTTGTTAGAAAAACACTGCATAAGGCTCCTGGACTCTGTCTGATGCTGCTCCACACCACCACTGTGCTCAGAGTTCCCGTGACTCTCCTAGGAGGGAAGCCAGCGTCAAAAACATTTTTTGTTACTGTTCTCTTGTGTGAACATCAGACAGGGAAAAGTTAAATGTACAGGATGGAACTGAACCCTCCACATCCTCATGAACTTGCAAGGAAGTGGAAATCACACATTAAGGGAAATAAAATAATGAACCAAAGGGTTATCAACTTAGCCCAGTTCCAGTTGATAGGAATACTAGCCAAAATCAGGGAATTGAGGTGGAGGAAGGAAGGGTATAGAAATACAACTTATTCTCACTCCAACTTTAGGGAATTACCTTGGTCCTAATGACAAACTGGGATGCAGGAACAGTGACCGCAGCTGAGGAACACTATCTGGGTGCCTCCATGTGGCTCTATGCCAGGGGATCATATATTACCCCAGTGCAGGCTTTCAACCGAAGCTGTAAGAACTTCTGAGATTATGTATGGAATGAATGATCTGATTACCACTGCTAAATTTCAAACCCAAGACAAGAGGCTGAAGTGCTTATTTAACATATCATTGCCACCAGCTTCTCCAAGGAGTCTTCGGTCCCTACCTGTTACAGTGTATGGCTGGCACACCCTGACTCCTACCCTGAACTTCCAGCCCAGAAGCTAGCTGTACTGTCCTTCCTTTCTGCAGAAGCTCTCCCCTATAGAATCCAGACATTTTGGTGACTCCCCCCCCCCTCTCTCTCTCTGCCCTTGCCTCTCTCTGCCCCCATCTATGTCCTTCTCTGTTCTCTCTCTCTCTCTCTCTCTCTCTCTCTCTCTCTCTCTCTCTCTCTCTCTCTCTCTCTCTCTCTCTCTGCCCCCATCTATGTCCTTCTCTGTTCTCTCTCTCTTTCTCTTTCTCTCTCTCTTTCTCTCTCTCTTTCTCTCTCTCTCTCTCTCTCTCTCTCTCTCTCTCTCTCTCTCTCTCTCTCTCCCTGTCTCTGAGTCTGGATAGAGTCTTCTATGGCCTTGTCCCCTGATTGGTGAACCCACCTGAAAGTTTCTCCCAAATAAGCCTGCTTTTATATTTTTAATTTGTCTTGAATTGGCTTATTACATTGGTGGGAACACCTACTAACCACTGCCTTACACTTTAACACAGAAAGAGAGGTTAAACCTCTTTGTCCCTAATTCTAGTTCTCATCCAGTACTAGCGCTACTAAACAGTGCTTCTTAATCATGTACTATATTCTTGTATTATGTGTTCATATTTGTCCTTACAATAATCTTGTAAAAGCAATCCTATTATTTTTATCAATTTTATTGGTGGGAAAATTGAAAGTTAATGAAACAGAAATTGAAATAAGATAAAGGTTAAATTATTTTTTAAACATTCTATTTTTATTATTTTTATTAGTTTCTATTTTATGTATATGAGTGTTTAGTCTGCAGGTATGTCTGTGCACACACTTGTGCCTGGTGCCCGAGGATTCAGAATAGAGCACAGATCCCCTATAACTGAAGTTACAGATGATTATGAGCATGTGTGGGAAACTGAACCCAGGTCCTCTACAAGAGCAGCAAGTACTCTTAACCTCTGAGACATTGCTCTAGCCCCTAAATGGCTTTTTTGATGTCATATAAGCAATCTAAATGTCAAAGACCATCCTGAAAGCTACTCTGGATTTCCTATGTAAGGATTTAATAGCCCCAACCCTGACCAGCCTCTAAGATCAACTGAGATGGGGAGCCATCAGGGCAGTGTGGCAGTAGACTGTATAATCAGATGCCATCAGGGCAGTGTGGTGGTAGACTGTATGATCAGATGCCATCAAGGTAGTGTGGTGGTAGACTGTATTCTAGACTCTACATAAGAAATGGAAAAGAAGCAAGAGAAGCGAAGCGTCACAGCATCAATCGGCTGTGAAATGATCCCACCTGGGAAACTCATCTACATCACTGCCTAGGAGCCAAGAGTTTTCCTTTAGGACTTCATCATCATCATCTGCAAACCTAGGACAGGTCCCATAATTTCTCAAAGACCCTTTCTCCTTTCCCAGTGGAACAGTAAAGCGGACCAGATCTCTTAGATAAGTTTGGAATAGGTAAAGTGCCCCAAGACTGCTAAGAAGAGACAGGCACCTCAGCCCAGAATCATTCCCCCCACCCTCAGGGCTTTCCTGCTGCTCTCTGGTGAGCATCGACAAATCATATCCTACCTCTGCACAGCAGCTCGTGACACCAAGGTGAGTTGTCACGTCTCTATTGATGCAGTGCCTCGCCTCCTTCACGTGTTTGCCCTTCTGCCCCCGCCACTCTTATCCTCTTTCTCGGAACGCACTAGGGTCAGAGGTTTTTGAAATGCCCAGCCTTCCACTGATTCCTTAGACGTTTGCTAAGTGCCTACTGAGAATTCACAGAAGATGCCAGCATCGCTGCTTTAGAAAGTGGAACGTTCTTATGAAGTGGTGATACAGCATAGGAAGGGCTGTTTTCAAGCCTGGGAAGGTGTGAAACCCCAGAAGATGGAGTGGCTGGCAGGCAACGGGATATGTGTGTGTGTGTGTGTGTGTGTGTGTGTGTGTGTGTGTGTGTGTGTGTGTGTAGGGTGATAGTGAAGAGTGAACGAGTGGAACTATTCTGAGAACAGCCAGTGGTTTGGAATTTCAAGCGTGAGGGTTATAGATCAAGATCACAGGTTTGGATTATAGATTGTAGAGACAGAGAGGGCTTGGAGAGATCAGTAGGGGTCGGATTATCAGGGACATTATATGAGGTGACTCTGAGGACAATGGAAATCATGGGAGGCTTATAAGCAGGGGAGGGTGGCACAGTTTCCTGTGTCCAGAGCAACACAGAACTCTGAGCTCCGTCAACACCACTGGTGGTGGGGACACACCCTGCTCTTCTCAGCTCCCTTTTCTTCCACAGTTAACTTGAGCACCTAGGCCGTTTCTTTTCTTTGAGATGGGGTCTCGTGTACCCCAGGCTGACATGGAACTCAGTATGTATCCGAGAATGAGCTTGAAGCCTTTCTGCTCCCTCCACCTCCCAAGTGAGTCACAAGAACTCTAGTCCCTTCAGGTTGAGCATACGTTTGTCTTTTAATGATGGCCAATTGTCCACATTTCAAAAGGCAGTTAAAATAATATGAATGATTCTAAACTATATATACAATATACTCTCTTCATGTAGACAGTGCATAAACCTTTTCCAAATATCTGACACATAAGCTTGGGGGTTTTTTGTTGGTTTGTTTGTTGAGTAGCAAACCAAATTGTATGTTCTTCACACCAAGCCCCAAAACTCACTGTCAGGCCAGAAAGGAAAGCACGTGAGTCATCAGTGGCTGGGGTCTCCAGAGCCCTCCCCCACTGTTCTAACTAATCTCTTCTGATGGAGCAATGGCCTAAAGTTATCCTGTTCTGCAGATTGGCTGCCAAAACTGTGGCTAGAGCTGTCAATGTAACAGTTCCAGTATTGTGCATGTGTACATCTGGAGAGTAGTGATCACCTCCGGGGCCTCCTGCACCTTACACAGAACCCCACCACCACACTGTACCCCCAGCACAGAGAATGCTCTATTAAAGGGTGATTTCCTTCTATAGCTTTCAGTCTGTTCTCTCAAAACCTCTTCTGTGACACCCAAAAAGCTTTGTCTGTATCTGGTTTACTGAGACTGACTCTCATCCTTGGTGGGCAATTCCAAAATCTGGCAAGAGATGCTCCAAAAACAGATCAGGGGCAGGGAAGAAGCTTTGCTGACAGTGAGGAAATTCAAAGAATTAAAGAGAAACGATATTCTAAAAAGAATGAGCTAAAAAGAAAGCTTCCTCTGGCTACACACTTGAAGAAAAGATGTGGAACCATCACAACCATTGGTCCACCATCAGGGGCATTGGTCCACCACCACAGGCATTGGTCCACCACCACAGGCATTGGTCCACCACCACAGGCATTGGTCAACCATCAGGGGCATTGGTCCACTACCACAGGCATTGGTCTACCATCAGGGGCATTGGTCCACCACCACAGGCATTGGTCCACCATCAGAGGCATTGGTCCACCATCAGGGGCATTGGTCCACTACCACAGGCATTGGTCCACCATCAGGGGCATTGGTCCACTACCACAGGCATTGGTCCACCATCAGAGGCATTAGTCCACCATCAGAGGCATTGGTCCACCATCAGGGGCATTGGTCCACCATCAGGGGCATTGGTTTACCATCAGAGGCACTGGTCCACAATCAGGGGCATTGATCTGCATTAGCATTTCAGGGTCCCCTCTTAACTCCCCTAACTGGGCACTGCCAGGTATCTATGTGTTTAATATCCCTCTGGCCCAGATACCTTCTTTCAAAGCCAGCAAGCTTACCTGATGTCACAGGCAGGTGACTCTCAAGGCACAGATTCCCACTGTGCTTCACCAGGCCGAGAGGTTTATGAACAGATTGTAAGGGGTAGGGAGCACCAGGCTCCCTCAGCCTGACAGAGTGCACACTTAGTTCCAAACCATGAAGCACTTGTGGATGCCCACTGGCTGAGGAGCACCTCTTTCAGCAGTGAGCACCTGGCAACCCAGCCTCACTGCCCGTGTTTACTATACAAATGTTTCGTACCACTGGACACTTCCTGTCTGGGGCTGAAAAAAAAAAAAAAAAAGAAGGGTTTCTTAGGAAACGTGTTTAAAAATCTTTTTTAAATCTATGTGTTCATGAAGGTAACCTGCAATAATGTCTCTAAGAGAAAAGAATTGGGAAAGAGTGTCTGACAGTTGGAACGAACTTGAACTCAACTGTCATTTCCATATAACAGAATAAAAAAGGCTGCATTTTCTGCTATGAAATAATACATCTCTAAGATACACCACTACAGGTTTGGTGCACTGGGGGGGGGGGGACGTTATTTTAAAGCAGGCTGTGGGCCAATGAGATGTCTCAGCAGGTTAAGGCACGTGCTGCCAAGCCTAACCTGGGATCTATCCTCAGGACTCACTCCCCAAGATGTCCTCTGACCCCCACAAGCACTCAGTCATACACATACAAATAAATGAAAAAAAAAAAAACAATCTAGTTTGCAAGCAGTGTTTATAGTAAGGTTTGAATCTCATTAGTTTTTACTTTCTTAGAAAATTGGAACAGTACACACACACACACACACGCACACGCACACATGTGCACGCACACACACACATGCACACGCGCACACACGCATGCACACACACACACACATGCACACACTCGCACACGCACGCACGCATGCACACATATAATCCTTGGAAGGGTGGAGGCCCGGCAGAGCTGGGAAAGGAGCGGATCTATGCCTCCTACAGATCTTGCATTTTCCTCCTCAGCCCTGTGTGTACACTACTGTTATGAGAACGGGGTTTGGAAAGGGTTCCTTTCTTACTCGGTGAAAGCCAGTGCGTCAGGACGATGCTTTAGTGAATGAAAGGTCTCCTCTGGCAGCAACCTAACTGCCCCGGTGTTTTAAAAGAGCTTTCCCTTCATCTCTACATGTGTGGAGTGATTTCTCACTAGGAAGGTCTATTATTTCCACACGATCCAGGTGTGGGACAAGAGAGGAACGTAGTGTGTAATGTTCTGGGGCACACAGTAGGTTAACTACGGTTGACAACCACTGATTTTAAAATAGCCTGCAGAGGGGACTTACAGTGTTCCTCCCCTAAATACATGACAACTCTCAGGAGATACCAATTACCTTGATCTGATCTTTACACATTGCATGAAGGTACTGAAATACCACACTGTACCTGTAAATAAATACACACAAGTACTCCGTGCCAGCTAAGATTTGTAGAGAATATTCTTTTATACAGAATAATTTCACAGATCTGAAAGTGTGTGGTGCCCCCAAAGAACTTAACAACTGAATGCTTACTGGAGGAGAGTCGGTAAGGTTGCAGGAACTTGTCCTTGTGCCTTTCTCGCTACCAACTGCACAGGTGTATTAACAACTTTGTGACATCTCTGCATGGTAACACTTTCTGTCTTGACTGGAGTCACATGGTCTCACCACGACCCCAGACAGATGTATCTCCCCACCCACCCCTTTTCCTGGGCCCCCCAAAACCCCTGCAGGCATTCATTCATCTCCAACTCACAGCAAGGGGTTCAAAAGGTTTAGTCCTTAACTCCTAAGGTCTTACAGAGAGGAGGTATTTCACCAATCCTCGGACCAATTTCCCTTAAACGCAGCTGCGAATGCAATTTGGGCTGCAATTTCTATCAAAAACAAACAAATAAACAAAAACAAACAAACAAAAAACCTTTTACAGGAGCCAGTCAATATTATTATAAAATGTATTACAAATTTTAAATTATAACTCGAGCTGGGCTCAAACCTCTATGTAGCCCAGGTTAGCTTTGAACTCACAATCTTTCTGCCTCAGCGTTCCAAGTGTTAGGATGGCCATGCTTGGCTCTCTTACAAGGTTCTAAATTCAAACAGCAACTCCATCTATAAATTTACTCTATCACAAAAAATATGACATGTCTGTGCTCAAGGATGGTCACTGTTACATTTGTAGAGAAAAAAAACTAGAAATAGACTAGTCAAATTATGATAATCCATATAACAGAAATTATATAGATATTTAAAAGAATAAAAATAACCTGGAAACCTAAGTTAGGTGAGAAAGAGTGGGTAACATGGTCCCCAAACTCTATGTTTGGGAAGTCTGTTGGTAGAAAACTCACCCTATAAAGGCTGTGTGCACAAGTGTATCTGTGCTTTGCCTGGAAGGACACACTATTAGCTGCAGCTGATGTCTAATTTCAGGACAAAAGGATGGAAGACTGATATTATTCTAGAACTCACTATCCAGTTCAGGCAGGCCTCAAACTCAGAGTGACTCTCCTGTCGCAGTCTCCGGAGTGCTAAGATTACAGGCATAAGCCACCAGATCCACTTACTGCTTTTTTTTTTTTTTTTTTTTTTTTTGGTTTTTCGAGACAGGGTTTCTCTGTATAGCCCTGGCTGTCCTGGAACTCACTTTGTAGACCAGGCTGGCCTCGAACTCAGAAATCCGCCTGCCTCTGCCTCCCGAGTGCTGGGATTAAAGGCGTGCGCCACCATGCCCGGCCACTTACTGCTTTTTTGGTAAAATGAATAAGTAATTAATTTAAGCAGTTGTTAACTGGGCTAGGAACAAATTCCAGTTGAGAGAGTGCTTGCCAAGCACAGGGAGTCCCAGGTCCAATCTCCAGCATTGCACAAACTATCCATGGCAAACCCTAGAGGTGGAGGCAGGAGGATTACAAGGTCAGGGACATCTTAGCTGCATGGTGACTTTGAGGCCAGCCTGGGATAGATGAGATCCTATTTTTAGAAAATGAAGTTTACTGGATTCGGTTTATAAAAGAGAACACTATCAGGAAAGCCTGGAGCCTGGACCATTTTAGGGCTCAAAATAACCAATATTGTTGGGGACAAAAAGAAAGAAGTGAAGATATTAGATTAAAACAAAGAGGCCTAACAACCACATGCAAATGTGCCATAATTAGACTTGGGGTTAAAATAGCTATAAAAGACATTTTGAGGACGAGTAGAAAATTTTAAATATGCACTGAATATTAGGGGATTTTTAAAAGTTTTAAACTTCAATCTAAAACCATTTTTTTCTTTAATAAGAAATCAATTGGGCTGGTGAGATGGCTCAGTGGGTAAGAGCACCCGACTGCTCTTCCAAAGGTCCAGAGTTCAAATCCCAGCAACCACATGGTGGCTAACAACCATCCATAACGAGATCTGGCGCCCTCTTCTGGAATGTCTGAAGACAGCTACAGTGTACTTACATATAATAAATAAATAAATCTTAAAAAAAAAAAAGAAATCAATTATCTCATTTTTTTAGATGAACTCATTTATTTGACACATAAAGTTATGCAAAAAAAAATATATGCAACTGCATAAAAAGAACCACGTTTTCATATTATTAAACACAGCAGTGGCCGAAAATAATGAATTGTAGAATGGACCCCAGGATTTAATGCAAAAAAACATCCCATACAGAAAAATGTCAGGCTTCTAGCTTTACGGAATCCAGCACTACACGGGCTTCTTTATACTCCTCGGCTTCTTCCAAGTCTTTTTCACTTTCTAATATCTGCTGAAGATCAGTATATGCAGCCTCTAACCGACGCTGGCAATCTGGGATCATCATCCGGGACTCTTGCAGGATCTCTGCCTGCTTCTTAGTGGCGTAGTTCTCTCCATCTTCAGCCTTCATTTTTTCAATCTTTTCTTCTTGCTGCTTTGCTTCTTTTTCGTACATCACTCTTTCTTTGACCAATCGCCTCACTACTCCGGTCTTGATCTTGATCTGCCTCACGCGAGGATCGGCCATGGTCCCTAAGGCGCCGCAGGAAGGAGAGGTCCAATTATCTCATTTTGATGGCTACTGTGAGCATAAATGTGCACTCAGAATGAAAGTGAATGGGCCCAGGGTCTCCAGGTGACTCTTCTGGGAACATTTTTCACCTTTGCTGAGGGCCAGACAGAGAACTGAAGGGCAGCGGAGAGTACAGAGAGCCACTGTGGGGCTAGCTGAGGCCCCAGGTCACCCAGAACCACTGTGGGGCTAGCTGAGGTCCCATGTCACCCAGAACCACTGTGGGGCTAGCTGAGGTCCCAGGTCACCCAGAGCCAGTGTGGGGCTAGCTGAGGCCCCAGGTCACCCAGAGCCACTGTGGGGCTAGCTGAGGCCCCAGGTCACCCAGAGCCAGTGTGGGGCTAGCTGAGGTCCCATGTCACCCAGAGCCACTGTGGGGCTAGCTGAGGCTCCAGGTCACCCAGAGCCACTGTGGGGCTAGCTGAGGCCCCAGGTCACCCAGAGCCACTGTGGGGCTAGCTGAGGCCCCAGGTCACCCAGAGCCACTGTGGGGCTAGCTGAGGTCCCAGGTCACCCAGAGCCAGTGTGGGGCTAGCTGAGGTCCCAGGTCACCCAGTGAGTGAGAACAGCACCTGGTGACCCTACACTGCCCTGAGGGTAGAGGTGGTTGGAAAATGTTGACTTTCATTAGGTGTGGTCTTGGCACTGTGATTATGCTGTGCAAAGCCTTCAGGCTTAAGCAATGCATGTTGAAGAGGTTCAGGATAGTGCCACAGTCTGCAGCTTACCATCAGACAAATTACACGGCACAAATGTGGCAAAATCCTGACAATCGATGACTCTAGGCAAAGGATTACGTGCGTCCATTAGATTATTGAAACGTTCAACTTGTTTAAAGGTTTAAAGGTTTGCTCTTACGGTGCTAGGGATGGGGCCCAGGGCTGGTGCTTATAGTAACTCTATAAGCAAACTTATTTACACCTGTAGCTCCTGATTTTTGCCCCCATGGGACCTATGGAACCCATGGGATCTATAATTCACAATAGCAACTGTTAGGAGTCTATCTCAGCCCAAATTAAACCTAGCAAAAAAAAAAAAAAAAAAAAAGCATGGAGCCACGTGGCCAGGAGAGAGTCCTGATGTCTCACGTGCTGGCCCGGCTCTTCCCTGCCCTAGTGAAAGCCCCCCAGTTGACACCCTCGGGTGGGGACTCAGTCTGTACAGTTTGGCCAAAGATAACCTGACCTTTAGTCTCATGGCCAGTCTGAGGCTTTTACCGCTTTTGGAAGGTGGCAGGTCATGTGACCCGAGGTGAGGAAAATTCCGGAGGACTGGCCAGCCAGATGAAACTAGCTCTTCAGGTTTAGTGGCCCTGGAAAGGTCTGAGCCTGTAGCAAGGGGACAGGATTCTTGATGGACCAGCTGAGTGACCTGACCGAGGCTTTAAGGAACCTGCAATCTTGTTCCACTGCGTAGGCTACACTGGACACTTAGCTCCTGGGAGTGAGCACGTGTAGTGCAGCACACAGGCGCCGGTAGCGGTTGAGCATTTGCTCTGTGAGGCACTTTGCTAAGTCCTGACTCACCCTTACAATTGCCCTAGATACTGTCTTCCTCATTCGCAATAAGGACTGATCTGTGAAAGGGACCCTTCACTTGGACAGTAAGCAGTGGACCCGGGTTAAACTCCCAGGTTTAACCCCACTACTCCTATCTCCCGTGGGCTCTGGCTTTCTAAGACATGGCTGGTTCTTCTATCAGGCTCTACTTAACGCCAGGGATTTGACCTGAAGTGCATTTCCCCAACAGTTTATTATTCAGCAAAATCCAATTTATCCTTTATACTCAGGTACGGTGGGGGTCATTCCTTGAGGGAAATCTTTCTGAAGGGAGCTGTTCTCCTGTCCTTATCATATTATCTTATACGTGTTTAATGATCAAATCCCCCACAGGCCCTGGAAGAGGTCATGGTAGGGGCTCAATTTTCTGATATAATCTTAGGATCTGCTATCTTGACCAACATCAGAAAAGTGGGTTGGGAGAGGGGCAAGATGAAGGGTTACCAGTGAGGAAGGCGAGCAGCTGAAGTGTTAGCTCTCAGCCTAGATTGGATGAAAGTTTGATGGAGATGTGGGCACTGAATTTCAGGAAATATGTTTTAGTATAGGAGATGTAGTGAAGATAGGCCACCCAATAGCTAAGCTAACCAAATCGTTAGAGTCACAATCATGTGGCCACACCCTCAACCACCACGTGTATGGCGGAAGGAAGGTCCACCTAGGCCAATCATTCATTCATTCATTTATTCATTCATTCATTTATCCATCTGTTCTTAACCATTAACTGAACCCTGGTCAAGGCCAGGCACTCACGGCTGACAGACGGCAGCCTCCGATCTCAGGGGGCTTCCATTCTCGTGGGAATGGCAGGTGGCATCTAAGAATGGAGATAGTGACAATGGACATAGGAGGCACCAACAGACATAAAGCACAACAATAAACAAGATGAGGCCGGGTGAGCACGGCTGTGAGAACTGGAGTCTGCTGAAGAGAACGCTGGCCAAGGAGGAACGGGCCTAGGAGGCACCTAGGGGCAGGGCGTCTGACATTAGTCATGGTGACACAAAATCTTTAGGAATCTGAGCCTCTTCCTTTACTGCTTTAAACCTTTACTCCGTGAGTTGTTCAGGAAATGAGAATTCACTGAGCAATGCACGCGCTTCCGGCTAGCAAGCACTTCGCTTTAGCAATTTATGAGGGGAATGCCTGTGACCGCCCAAATGCCCACCTCCTGCCCTGTCAGGGGCCTCACATCCCCTTCCTCTGCCTCTGTCCCTCACCCTGGGATCAAATCACCTTACTCCAGTATTAAGAATCAGAGGCCAACTAATCCTAAGTGACTCAGAGTCCTCCTGTCCTTGGCCTCCTCCCCTAATGTAAACCCTTCAGGACAGGTCTCCTCACTGTCAGCTCCGCATTGCTCTAAGGTTCTTCATCTAGTTCTCACACCCACCCCTCCCAAAATCCCCTCCTATGCTACCCCAATAAGTGGTCTGGGGCCCCATGAAAGAGGCGAAAAACCCCAGGGCTCTTCCTCCCGTCAGCCATGTGTGCGCCTTTATAGCCTTCCTTTACCATCATCTCCAAGGAAATTGTTCAGTTCTCCACATTCTGTGCGGCCCCATGGTGGTCCTACCCCTCCCCCAACACCATCCTTGTCCCTTCTTTAGGGGAAGCATCTTCTGATTCCCATGTCACCCACCTCTCCTCCTCTCTCTTCTTCCTCATCCATATCGCCCCATCCCCCACCCCCACCCCACGGCCTGCAGCTTCTGTACACAGTCACCTGGCCCAGTGTGTTCCGTTCCACCTTCTGCTGTCGTCTTAGGGAATGCCAGTGTCTACCGAGCAATCCTCTTAAAACCCTGGTTTGCACTTACAAAGCCACTTCCAGCACCGTGGCCTTCATCTGATCTCCATTCCAGCGACCCAAAGCTCAAACACAGACACTGGCAAAGAAGAGAAGAGGCACAAACAAAATAAACAAACTACACACGGGGCTGGGCACTTTATAATTCCAGCCAGGGGTGGGGTTGACATACTTTGTGAGTAATTTGTTTAAAAATTGTATCTGGGAAAAGCTGGGCTTTGCCCTGCAGACCTCTAATCTCAGCACTGACGAGGCAACTTCACTTCAAATTCAAGGCTAGCTAGGGTTCAGGGAAAGTTTGAAGCTACAAAGCAAAAACCCCCGCTTAGTTTTTTTATTTATTAATTTTATGTGTATGGCTGTTTTGCCTGCATGTATGTTCATATGTCGCATGGGTGTCGCGCTTACAGAGGCCAGAAAAGGAGTCCAGATAGCTGTGAGCTGCCACATGGGTGCTGGGAGCCAAACCCTAGTCCTCTGGAAGAGCAGCCCAGTTAAGAGAGCTCTTAACCGCCAAGCCATCTCTCCCTCCCCTAAAAATAAATAAAATGTAATCTCCACAAATAACTTTACCAAATGGATTAATCTATGTCCTCTAAACTCAAGAACAAAATAGATCCAAACATAAGTTAAGCATTACTTGGTGAGTGATAAAATCCCTTGCCTTTGGGATGTTGTCTTGTGTATCTCTTTTAATATCAAGGCTGCTCTGTTCTGGTTCCCTGTAGGAGTCATTGTAATGACCCTGGCTATGTCTGCTGAGTCAACTGAGGCTGGCGTGACAGAACCTCTGGGACCCCAGAGGAAGACCAATAGGAAGAGAGGGTGTCAGGAGGCTTCACAGTGGAAAGACAGCCTAGCTAGGTCCCGCTGAGGAAAGCATTTATTACCCTCAGCCTTCTAGGCTTATGTCAGCAAATCTCCTTTAAGAGGCAGAAAGCGAGACAATACAAAAGAAGTGAGCCAGGCTACGTTCCAATAAAACACTATGGCCAGCAACATTTTAATCACTCAACATTCTTACACGTAGGGAAATACTCCTGTAAGTTTTCTTTCAGCCATCTTCAAGGGTAAAAACCATTCTCAATTCATGGACTCCACAGCCACACACGTAAGCCACATGCGCTGGTGCCATGGAGGTCAGTCCATCCACTGGGGAGCGTCACAACGTCCTGCCTGCTCGGGGGCTAACGTTGGTAAGCGCCACTGCCCCTCGATCATTTCCTCCATGCCCAGCACTATGCAGAGATGATCACTTCATCGTCACACAGTCACATGATTACTGCACTTGCCCCATAGTACAAGTGAGGACAGCAGGTTTCTTGTAATGTTACAAGAGCCTCATCTCCTACAAAGCCCAATGCTCCCGAGTGTTACGGTGCTCCCCAGAAGATCGTCTGCTACAAAGCCCGTGCTCCCAAGTATCACAGCGTGCCCACACTGGCTCTGCATCCTATGCGTACCCCTGACTCTCAAATCCCCTCACTCCCTCCATCCTGTCTCTCCCTCAAGTCGAACTTTGTTCACCCTGATTTTCACCACCTCCTCATTCCCCACTTTAAGGTTTATCTTCTCCCTGGCCAGGTGATTGTCCAGATGGGACACCTGGAGGCTTATCTCTTGTACTTTATCCAGACCTTGAATGTGGGTCATGGCACCTTGAGCCTATCTCGGTGCAGATAGGAGGTGCTAGACACAAAAGCAGAGATTCCTCCAAGGCTTTGGCAAGCACTGGGTGCTGAAGCCAAGGATACCCAGGCTGAAATGAAGTCTAAATAGTGGGAGGAGGGCCCCAGGAGTGATGGAAAGCTACGTGTGAGGACAGGGAGGGGGGCAATTGAGGGGGGTGGGCAGGGAGCAGTGCTGTTAGATTCTTCTCTAATGTTCACTCTTACACTGTGGCCGGTTTTAGGGGGACTGAGTGGGACCCCTTGCTTGAAAGCCTATCGTCACAGCAAACAGGCTCATCGTAAAGGTATTCCCCTGTGAGAAACAGTCTTTCTGGGTACCACTGGGAATCTTTGACTCCACCCCTTTCTTGACTTCATCCTCAGGAGAGATTGTTTAAGATGAGTGCGAATGAAATATTCCCGATAATTTGGAAAACTGGGACTCTGTTCTGGCAAGGCCAACGATGAAGAGACATCTTCAAAAGCACTGAATCTGAGGAGGATGCATGGCCTCAGAGAAGCCAGTCCATTTTGAAGTCAGTCCCCAGACAGTAGAGTCTAGTCCTAGGTAGAGAGAGTCAGGGCCAGAGAGGTCATAGGAGGAGTGCCATGCCAGCAGGCATGAGGAAATGAGGTGCCTAAAAACCGGGCAGATGAGGTAACAGCAGATGAGGAGAGTATGGTATAGTGTGACCTCAGCGTCTGGAACTGTAGGTCTCTTGACCCAGAAGGGATGAGACCCTCAATGAACTAACAACCTAGGGAAGCAGAAGGACCCTTAGGGCCCCAAAGGCACTCATAAATAATACCCCAGACCATAAAGGATAGCACATGGTTGATGGGTTTTAACAGAAAACGGAAGAGCATCTATTCCTCGAAAGAACCATGAAGGGGTGAAAAGATAAGACATAAACAGAGAAAATATCGGCAATGCATACAACTAGTAAGGGGTTAAGACCCAGAGACGTCAAGAGCTCCTACAAATCAATACTAAGATGAGCCTCGAACCATGGCGCAGGCCTGGAATCCCAGGATTTGAGAGGCTGGCACAGCTGGAGGCCAATGTGGGTTCTGTCTCAAAACAAAAAACAAGCAGAGGCAGAGGGATTTCTGGGAGTTTGAGGCCAGACTGGTCTATACAACAAGTTCCAGGCTATCCAGGGCTACATAGCGAGAGTCCGTCAAGAAACAAACAAATAAACACAGAAAAACAAACAAACAAAAACCCAGACAAATATGTATGTTTGTGTATATATATGTATAGACACAAATATATATGTGTATATATATGCATATATATATATATATACACACACACACACACACATATATATTAGATGGGAACCTGGTGTGTTGTTCAGAGTAAAAGTACATTCCTTGCATGGGCAAGGACATAGAGTTGAACTTCAATGCCCCCATACATACACATGCACACATGTGCACACACAGGGGGTCAAAGCATGTGAGCATGAACTTTGGAAGGGAAAAGCCTGGCAAAGAATCAGAGGATACGCAGCATCTGGGTTGGAGCATGAGCTGGTCCAAAATGCTGGTCAAATGGTTTAGGGTTACCTAGTAAAATTAAAACTATAAATACCTCAGAGTTCACTCCTAATTATACACTCTAAATTGAGTTTTTCCATTTAAGTACATTGATATCTTGGATCAGATAAATTCTTTTGTTGTTTTTAAGGAGGTGTGCCTCACACAGCATCCACGATCTGTACCCCAGTGGTGCAAACCAAAAGTGTGTGAGACATTCACCAGATTTCTCTAACATTGTTAAACCTTACCCAGGTTCAGAGCTGCTGCAGTAGGCTCAGCTGCACTAAACTTCACCCCAGGTTCAAGACTACGACAGTAGGCTCACATACACCAGCAGATTTATTGAGAATGTTCAGAGATGCATGATACAAAATTGAAACAGAAAAGTCTTGCATATGTACAGTGAGGGAGAGAGAACAAGATTGAAATAATTACCATGAGATATTATACAGTTATAAAAATGAATGAATGTATGCTGAGACATTAGCAGGTCATGGTGGCCTGTGTCTGGAATTCTAGCAATCAGGAAACAGAGACGAGGAACCCATAAGTTCAAGGTCATTGTTACCTATGCAGGTGATGATGTTTGAGGCCAGCCTGGCATACATAGAAACTTTTCTCAAAAACAAATGAGAGAAGAGGAAGAAAGAGAGAATATCATGTAAATTTTAAATAATATATTATTAGAGGAACATACATCTATGGCGTAGGGTAAACTACATTCTCCTAAAGTGGCTGAGATAATATTTCTGGCCCTATTTCTCTTCTAGAACCTTACTGTTCTCCCATCAAGGAGTGGCGGCGGCGGCGGCAGTGGCACTCTTTTCTGACAGCCATGTGGGGTCTTTGTGATTGTTTCTACTACTAATCCTACATGTTTCTGAGACCAAGTCACAATAGCTGGTGTGACCTTGTTTTCTCTCTTGTCTTGCTCATACTTGGAATTCACTCACCACAGTGTGAGGAAGCCCAGGCTACATGAGGAGGCCCACATAGAGCACAAGTGCCCAGGGCCTAAACCCAGAGCCAGCCAGCCAGCCAGCCAGCCAGTAGTGAGTCATTTGAGAACTGGATCCAACCATAGCTGAGCTGCTCTGGCAATGATGTATTGTTATCTGTACAGAATCTTGCCCCAATTACAGAGTAGTGAGGCAAAGAAAAAAATATTGTGATTTTTTTTACACCACTAACTTCATAAACAATATGCATCCGAGATAGATAGTAGACGCCCTAGTGAACATTGAGGGGTGAGAAGCAGAGCTCAGAAGC
Organism: Mus caroli; assembly: GCF_978045245.1. Lineage (NCBI taxonomy): Eukaryota > Metazoa > Chordata > Mammalia > Rodentia > Muridae > Mus > Mus caroli. The sequence goes on from NW_028227258.1 coordinate 37,847,797, forward strand.
AGGGTCACAAGTTAGGGAAGAGATGGAATACAATGGATTCGAGTCAGAGAGAAACTACCTAACATAGACTAGTTCACAAAATGACAGGGCCTCCTCTGACATTTAAGAGCAATTAAACCATGGTCCGAAGCTGAAAGGAAATAGTTCTATGAATATTAAAGAGCTGGTGAAAATTCTGGTTTCCAGAGGGCAACGGCATCCCAGGGAGAAGCACAATCCACCCGCTAGGCTTTCAGTGCAGCCCTGGTGCTCTGCGGGGCTAGAGAAGGCAGCTCAGCGACGGAGCTCCCTAGCTAACACTGTCGGTTGTTTAATCAGCACTCTACGGTTATCTGTTGACATATGAGAAACGGTGAAAAACCCTTGAAGAGACAAAGTGAGCATTGTGGCTCTGAGCTGCTAGGGACGTCCAGGACTGGCTCTGAGCGGTGGTGGTGTGAACACCAGACACTTATCCTGCAGGGCAAGTGCTCTGTGCACACTCACCCCCAGGAGAGACTGGTGCTGGGAAACCCCACTTGCCGGAGGTGTTGGCTGTGCCTCCACAGTGGGAATCCCAAGGCACTGGATCAGGCAGTGACAGCAAATCCCAGGTCTTCAGGAGACATGTGCTCCACCCCAGGAACTTCTAACAGGACCAGCTTGAGTAGAGTTGGAATGGAGCAGCTGGACCGTTCTGGAACTTTGGCATATCATTTGTCCCTGTTCTTCAGATGATCAGTGTGCCGTCGGTACCCTTTAAACAGAAAGCGTCTACACGGTGGTCTTTTCCAGAGAGAGAGAGAAAGAGAGAGAGAGAGAGAGAGAGAGAGAGCAAGAAAGCACAAGCCAAATTATTATTATTTTCCACGGTAGGACATGAAGCTATTCTTTCTAAATCAGAAAGCCTCAGGGCTGGTTGGGGGCTGTGGCAAACAGAGAACTTTTGGATGGGATCACCCATGCACACCTCATCTCCAGTCTACAGATGACCCGAGGAAGACCTCACTAATGTATCCAGTCTTCTGATTGGGACCAGAAGTCCCAAACCCACAATCTTTAAATAGTGTGTCAGCTAAACAATCATGTACATGAGCCACCTCTCTGGATACATAGAAAGAACGATAGCTATATCCTAGGGCTGTAAAGTGAATACATTGAAACACAATCTACAATTATTAATTTGTGAATACATACATAGTGAAAAATCTATAAACATGATACAAAATAGGTCTAGTGAAAACCAGTGCTCCTGGGGGTTGCTTCTCCTCAGGTGATGGGGGCTGCTTCTCCTCCCCTTGAACCCGAATGGGATTTTATCATTTCCCAAAGCCATGGCTTTAGGAAATGGTGCTAAATCACCTCTGCACATGGGCTGTAAATAAGTCACATGGTTCTACCTTGTTCCTGTATTCCCGTGGCACAGAGGTGAGCTGACTTCCCGGTAGCAGGAAGACAGCAGGAAGCAAGGGGGTTGCTAGATTACTAAATGGTGTCTTATTTCGGAACATGGCATTAACTAACACAAGTAATCGGAGCAAAAACACTTAAAATCTGCCTCAGGGACTGGTGAGATGGCTCAGTGGGTAAGAGCACCCGACTGCTCTTCCGAAGGACTGGAGTTCAAATCTCAGCAACCACATGGTGGCTCACAACCATCCGTAAGGAGATCTGATGCCCTCTTGTGGAGTGTCTGAAGACAGCTACAGTGTACTTACATATAATAAATAAATAAATCTTTAAAAAAAAATCTGCCTCAGAACAGGAATAAGAGTGGCAAAGCATGGGGCATTAGCATGTTATGCTAATTCGTCATTAAGAGGTCTTTGCTAGTATATCACTTTATACTATTTGCATATATTAACAACTGCTTCATTAATGGGGCACTTAATTCCACAGTAAGCAGAATTAAGATTAGAATATACTTGTTGCAGGATAAAATATGAAATGTAAAATAGCAGAATAAAAATGAAGTGGGAATTATACGTTATCTCTAGGTCCTTGGATAACATATTCTTTTACAGATGTATATATGCATATGTGTATATGTGTGTATATATATGTATATGTGTATATATGTATATATGTATATGTGTGTGTATATATGTATATATGTATATGTGTATATGTGTGTGTATATATGTATACGTAATCTTCAACAGCAATACTTACTTCTGTAGTCAAAATAATTCTGGAATATTAGCCCCTTATGTTTCTCTAAGGACACAGGGAAAGTATTGCATATGGTCAATAGTTAAGGTAGTTGTTATGCCTACCCCTCCCCAGAGCGTACACCCCTCCAAGTCAGATCACCCAGAAGTCAGTGTGAGTAAACCTTAGGCTTCCTGCATAGCTTCAAAACTCTCTCTAAAATCCTCATCTCCCTTCAACATCAACCTCTCCGGTCAGCAGCTATGAACGTCAATCACCACGACAGACACCGGAGAGAAAACCTTTCTGAGGAGGATGCATCCATTGGCCTTGTGGTTTCAGAGAGCCCGGCCCGTAGGCAGCTTTTGGTTTCTGAGACAGTCTCTCGTGGCTAAAGGATGCCGCTGAGGAACACTGTTGGACAGGAGGCAGGAAGAGAGAGACAGAGATGGGATCAGGTAAGTGGCATTGTCTCTCCAGGGTGTAACCTCCATGACCTTTTCCTCCAGCTAGCTCCACCTCCCAATAACGTCATTATATTATGAACCCCACAAGGGGATTGATGGAGCCACTGATTAGGTCAGAGGCCTGAAAAGCCAATCACTTTTTTTTTTTTTTTGACATGGTGTCTCACTATATAGCTGAGGCTATGACTCACATTTGCTTAACATATAGGAGGCCCTAGGTTTGATTCCCTGACACGTATACATAGGTATATGTATATGTATAGAGATTATCTTTCCAAACTTGAATATCTCACACCTCCTCTGGTGGTATCAGAGGACAGGAGTCTTTAAGAAAACAAGGAACTCTTTGTAGAGCTCAGCTCCCTCTTAGCTACGGTGCTTAACCTCTCTTCTTTCCATGACTCAGGGACAGTCTCTTTCCTCCGGCCCTTATCTCGCCGGAGCCTAGGGCCTGGATCTCCTATCTCGTTTCCCCTCCCCCTGGCCAGCTTTCGAAGCTCTACCAGGTCTTTTGAAGGTGCTGCCTCTGGTCACGTCTCCTTTAGTCTCACTCTGTTCCAGCATTAGCAGCCCCCTGCCTCACCCACTGCCTTTCTTCCCATTATTTCCTTAGAGAACTCAGAGGAGGATCTTGGACCAGCTGGGCTTCGCTTGTGCATTCTGCTCCTCTCTCAAGGACCTTCCTCTATCCCATGCCCTCCTGATATCAGTTTGAGCTCATTCATCCATGATGCTGTCTGGTCCAAAGAACCACTGTGCACCCCAGAGTAGCCCCAGTTTCCCTTGGATCTCCTAAAATACTTTTAAAAAAAGATTTATTTATTTTGTGTATATGAGTACACTGTAGCTGTCTTCGGACACACCAGAAGAGGGCGTCAGATCCCATTACAGATGGTTGTGAGCCACCATGTGGTTGCTGGGAATTGAACTCAGGACCTCTGGAAGAGCAGTCAGTGCTCTTAACTGCTGAGCCAGCCCTCCAGCCCTCCATCCCCTCTTAAAATACTTTTCATGTGCAGTTTTAGCCATGGTGGAGAGACCTACAGATGGCCAGGATGGTCATGTCCTATGCCATTGCAACTGTGTGTGGTCCAATCGGGTAGCTTGTTAGAAATGTAAGTACTCGGCTTGCATATCCCAGGCCTATCTGAACCAGAATCCTGTAGATGAGAGAGGTCACCCTTAGGCTCTGCCTCCTCTCCAGTACACCTTGGGCTCTTCCTATCCTGGGTCCTCTCTAGTAGCTGCTCCTCACGGCAGCATTTTCCTGTTAACATTTGACTATGAACATCACCCATGCTCAGATCCTAGGAGCCGGATGTTCTGGAAGGATTAACCCAGAAAGCAGTAGGTAGCAGCTTTACCCAGGCTACGGAATACTTCTGTTCTCTGCTGCACAACCTTGGAGCACTCCCTCTGTCCCATTCCCTTGCTCCAGTCTGCATTTTTGGGACAAGGTCCCTGCTCTCCTGCCAAGTACAGGCGTGTGTTGCATTCACAAACATGTGCAGTGAAGGTCGCCTGCTTGTCTGGCGGTTCAGCTGTCAGATGAGCTTTGCACACAGGTGCCCTGGCCAGCCCAGGGCAAAGGTCAGTGCTCTGCAGAGGGCCAAAGCCACACTTTACTAAGAGGCCCCTCTGTACTCCCTAACCCACTGAGGGAACTTTAGCCCTCAAATCAGGTAGGAAGGCTCTTCCGGAATAAGATGTGCATGTGTGTGACTTTTATTTGGATATAAGTTTGAAGTTACGGAAAAGTCGTAAGTATAGCATGTGGAATTCCCATCCACTCTACCTAGGTTCACATTTTACCTACATCTGTTTCTATTATGACTTTTATTCTTGGGTGGGGGTGGGGAGGTATCATTCAAAAACAGGTTAAGGAGATTATGCCCATTTCCCCCTAAATATTTTTGAGAGAAACATGTCAAAACACAGCACAGTTAACAACTTTGAAAAGCATAATACTGACACAATTTATCTAACCCACAGTCCAAATTAAGAGGCTATCAACCACCTTAATATTTCTTATGTCTATGGCTTTTTCCCACCCAAGGACCCATTCAAATCATTCATTTGTTCATTCGTTTGTTAATTCGTTCGTTCATTCATTATATCTAGTTGTTCCATCTCTTTGATCTTTGTAAACATGGAACTGCTATTTTTTAATTCTTTGACCCTTGCTATTTTTGAAGGCTAACAGATGGTTGCTTAGTAGACTGATCTTTTACCTGGTATTTCAGGATTCAGTTTAGGTAAGCGTTCTCTGAGAGGAAAAAAATAACCAACGTAGCATTTTATCTGGTGAGAAAGCTCCTGCCTGCCCTCTGAACCAATACTAGCAGAGTTAGCATTGCTCTCTACAAAGACTGCAAACAACCACTTTGTGCCCTCTGCTGGCCATTTCTAGCACTGCAGTTGTAAACTTCTAACAACAACCCTGGACACAGGGTTGCGTGACCCTGGGAATTATTCCTCATTATTAACTTTGATTCCCTCACTGATAGAATGGGGGATATCTGTGTCTTCTCTGCTTCCCTTACAAATTGCAAGGTGGTTGAGTGTGAAAGAGATTTACAAAGATGGTCAGGTGTCTCATATTCAAGCTTACGTTTGTGCTGGCTTCTATAGGCTCAGATCAGTGGTCCCTAGAGTGCCAAACCTGCTCTTTGTGATTCCCACTCACTACCTGAAAACCCTCCAATGGCGTTGGACACCATGATAAGCGCCGTATCCCTGCCGAAGAATCCACGGACACAGATCAAAGACATAGTGAACTGGTTTTCAGTGTGTCTGTCCGAGCAGGACCACTGCTGGCCTGTGTACCAGCCATTATAGCCTGTGTTCACCGGGGTCACAGCCACTTGCTCTTCCCGGGTGGTAAGAGCAAAGGCACAAACCCTCTCAACAGGAATTGTCCCCAGCGTCTTCAATGGCACTGCAGCGGAGGAATCTGTTTTCAAGATGAGTAAAAATTCTCTTTATCCCGACTTCGGTTTTTTTGTCCATATTTTCTTTGCCCCCTTCTCAGAAGCCTAGGTCTCTGTCCACACAAGTTCTCCCTGGTGCCCTTCTTCCCTAATTTATTTTTTATTTTATTTTGGTTTTTCGAGACAGGGTTTCTCTGTATAGCTCTGGCTGTCCTGGAACTCACTTTGTAGACCAGGCTGGCCTCGAACTCAGAAATCCACCTGCCTCTGCTTCCTGAGTGCTGGGATTAAAGGCATGCGCCACCATGCCTGGCTTTTTTCTTCCCTACTTTGATGACTATTTATCGAACACTTGCTATGCTCCAGGCACTGCGTTGGGCTATATATGTGCTTCCCTCCCTACTCCCCCCCACCCTGCCCCGTGCCTCCTGAGGGGAAGGGGGGGTGTCCTGCTGTGCTTCTCAGGCATTCTTACCTCCTCCCAGGAGGCCCAGAGCCTTCTCCTCTTCCTCCTCCCCCCACCCCCCCACCCCTCGATCTATGTTTATTTCCTGCTCTCTCAGGACAGAGAGAGATTTACTTCACAGGCTCCAGGGAGCTCCAAGAAGAAGAAATCAGTAGATTTAAGAAAGAGTGAATCTACTTCTCAACACAGACATAACTGCCTATAGAAGGGGGTGGTGTCTGTTTTTCATCTCAATTTTACCTCCAAAACAGAAGCATCTGGAGTAGTGAACTTGACTTATTTTTTCCCCCTAGGGGTCCTTCATGTTTTAGGGACCTTGGCATTCTCAAGACCTTTTGGAAGCACATGGACTTAGTGACGTGAAATGTTCACGGGGTCTTACACACCATGGGCAGTCAGTACAGGTGTGTGGAATATCTGTAAGCCTCACCCTGTAACTTTGGAGCCATAGGAGGATTCGAGAGGGCAGCTTGACTGGATGGGGAAGTAGCCTGGGTAGCAGACAGGCGAGGACTACCCAGCAACCAGACAGAAGCCACTCCTCATCCACCTGTGGGATTCCAAGGTCAGGTTCAGGCTGCCCCCAAGGTATCCTCTGAGAAAATGAAACAGGATTTGACAGGGTGGGGCCCCACACTCTCAGAGAAGGGGGTTGGAGGGACTCTGTGAAGGGAGTAGTGTTCTGAGATGTAAATAAATTAATATATTAACTAAATTTTAAAATCCAAGAAGTATAGTTATGAAAAAAATCAAATTTTAATAAAAGAAAAGTAGGGGAAAACCACTGTTTCTCAAAAACTAAGTGGATGCAGAACATTGCAGGTTGTCCTTTTAAGGAAGTGTTGAACGGCCATTTTGGTTTGTTGGGGATGTTGGAGGCTGACATGGTTTCTCTTACACACTAAGAAAGCAGCGTACACTGAGTGACCCCTCTTGGCCCTGGCAGCTATTTGGGAAAGTATAGGAGAATGTTCCATGAGAGTAAAGACTGTGCTATCTTAGTCACTCCTGTGAACCCAGAATCTAGTGTCCTATCTGGCCCTAGACTATCTAGCAGACACATGTATTAGTCACAATGGACACACGCCATGATCTCGTTCCTTCTATTATGGTGGCATAAGGTCCCTGAGAAGCTGAGAGAATACTTTTGTGTATTCTCCCAGTAGTTTCCCCCAGGTAATAGTTTACAATTATGTTGTAGTTTCTAGCTTTACTTTCATGAGTGAGTGATTCATAAAGCCATTTGGAAATGAAAACTGGCACAGCAGCAGGCAATTGCTGGTCACACTGAAGGCGTTTCAGCTATGGCCCAAGCTCAAGACAGTCATCATGGTACCAAGATCTCGAGGAATCCAACAAAAACAAAGACAGAATCAAGTACCCCAACTATCTAAGCTGTAATTATAAAAACAGGTACCAACCTGTATTTTAGCAAAGTTCTGAAATTGCCTTCAGGTGAGCAAACACAAGAAACCAAAAGTATGAAGAGCCACAGACAAAAGAGACACTCACAAGAACAGAACTAGCTTGTCTGTCCTGAGCCTCACAGGGAGGCGCCTTCCTGAATTGTTCCACAGCCATCTCCTCCCTGGTCCCTGCATATCCTGCTAAAGCAGCAGGCGTGCCGACAGGAACCCCTGCTGCTGCTTTGTGGTATCTCAGCTTCCGGCATAGGTTCTTTGAGGCTGACTTAGCCTGCATGTGAGTGGGCATAGTGACTGCCATTACCCTCTGATGCTAGAGGCTGAAAAGTTAATGTGAGGCCTCTCTCATTCTCCCTCCCTCCCTCCTCTTTCCTTCTCTTCCCCCCTATCTCCCTCCTTTTCCCCCTCCCTCAGTTATTTTACAGATAAAGCCAGGGAGATTGAGAGGAGAGGAGTCTGAAATCAGGCTGCCTCTGCAGTCGGCTCCCTGAGGCCTTGGGTTTTCCCTAGCGATAGGAAGAAGATAGAATCTTCTTCCTCTTCTTTTTTCCTTCTCTACCTGACTCTTGGGTAGAATCTGACAGACACCCTTCCATACACACTACAGACTTTCTTCCTCCTGCTCTTCAAAGCCCTTTACTATTTCGCTATGCTCCACTCCTCAGTCATCTTCCATCCTCCATCCTCCCATCCTCCCATCCTCAATCCTCCCATCCTCCTATCCTCCATCCTCCATCCTCCCATCCTCCATCCTCCCATCCTCCCATCCTCCATCCTCCCATCCTCCCATCCTCCATCCTCCATCCTCCCATCCTCCATCCTCCCATCCTCCCATCCTCCATCCTCCCATCCTCCCATCCTCCATCCTCCCATCCTCCCATCCTCCCATCCTCCCATCCTCCATCCTCCCATCCTCCATCCTCCATCCTCCCATCCTCAATCCTCCCATCCTCCCATCCTCCATCCTCCCATCCTCCATCCTCCCATCCTCCCATCCTCCCATCCTCAATCCTCCCATCCTCCCTCCTCCCATCCTCCATCCTCCCATCCTCCATCCTCCATCCTCCCATCCTCAATCCTCCCATCCTCCTATCCTCCATCCTCCATCCTCCATCCTCCCATCCTCCATCCTCCCATCCTCCCATCCTCCCATCCTCAATCCTCCCATCCTCCCTCCTCCCATCCTCCATCCTCCCATCCTCCATCCTCCATCCTCCCATCCTCAATCCTCCCATCCTCCTATCCTCCATCCTCCATCCTCCATCCTCCCATCCTCCATCCTCCCATCCTCCCATCCTCCATCCTCCCATCCTCCCATCCTCCATCCTCCCATCCTCCATCCTCCCATCCTCCCATCCTCCATCCTCCCATCCTCCATCCTCCCATCCTCCATCCTCCCATTCTCCATCCTCCCATTCTCCATCCTCCCACCCTCCATCCTCCCATCCTCCATCCTCCATCCTCCCATCCTCCATCCTCCCATCCTCCATCCTCCCATCCTCCCATCCTCCCAAGCCCAGGCGCCAGTTCACAGCATCTTACCCTCCCACACCCAGCCAGGCCTCAGCTTTCTCCCAAGTTTACCTCCCCTTCCCCCTCCCTGTTTTCACACATACACTCTGCACTCACTCTTCCCAAATCTCCAGTCGCCCTGGCTCTGCCAGGCCCAGGGAAACCTCCATATTCCCCAGCCAGCTTCCCAGTCCACTCAGGCTGCAGCAACTGCCCTCCTGGGAAACACTGCTTCTTAGGCCTCTGGCTTAGCTACAAAGCCTGTGAGGTTTGATGCCCTTACCACCACGGACTTTGCTAGTTAATTAAATACTTGAGATCTACGTTCATGCCTGCCCTCTACTTTTCAGTACCGTGCACCTGAGCTAACGTTCTTCCATGCTTGTCTGTGTCCCAGAGTTGAGTTTGTACCCAGTTCATCCGTGCTTTCTTACCTGTGGTCATGGATTCTGAAAACCACTTGGGCCCTCAAATAGAAACCTGTTCAATAGGTCTATTGCTGCTACTTCTCAGCATTTACCAACTACCGTGGCCAGACTTTATTCTACAACCAGGACGGCCTTTCCTAGTCGGAGGGTATGAAAATCCTCACCATCCAGTTTATATCCCAGCGCAGAATCCAGGACAAGCCATAAGACAAGCTTGCAGTGCATCTGAGGTTGCTACGTGCTGTGGAGGAGAACAGAGTGGCTAGACAAGAAACCGTGGTTTTAAATGTAGCTCAGTAACCTTGAGAAACAGGACACAGCATTCTGTAAGTACTTACAACAGTACTGGGAACTCAGTAAGTGCTAGACAATGATTGCCTATTAGGCACTGTCGAAGTTTTTGTAAATAAGAAAGCAGGGCCTGGAGATGGGGCTCAGGAGTTAAGTACACTAATGGCCTTTCCACGGAGCCCAGGTTCAATTCTCAGAAAACAATTGTAACTTCATTTCCAGGGTCTCTGGGTGCCCTCTCCTGGCCTCTGTGGGCACCAGGCACATGTGGTACACAGACACTCATTCAGGCAAAACAGCCATACACAGAAAATAAAGGAGGGTACCAATGAAATGGTACAATCATTTTAAGGAGAAATGGTCCAATTGGCTTCTAGTTACAACTGGATTTTCTGTGGGTTGTCTATGGAAAGTGACTTTGCTGATCAGTTCATGCTAAGGTTCATCTTCCTTGGTCATCCCCTCCCCCTCCGCTGCGAAGCCCACCTGCTTTGAACGATCCAGATACACGGGTGTAGGGAGCTCTTGCACCATCCCATCTCTCAGAAACCTTAGTCCTTTTCTCCTGCCTTTTGTTTCCTTCTCTCACGGATTAGAAATAACCACTTGAGAAAAGCTAAGACCCTCAGACATAATCTGTATCGCAGAACGAGCCTTTGCAGTGTTTAAGTGACCCCCGACCATCAGATTATTGTCACTGCTATTTCATATCTGTCATTTTGCTACTGTTTATGTATTGTAATTATCTGTGTTTTCCAATGGACTTAGGTGACCCCTGAGAAACAGTCATTCAACCTGACTCCCTGCCCGCTCTCCCTTCAACCCCACCCTCCGTACCCTCACCACCCATTCACCCCAACCCCCAGCCCCCTGCCTCAAGGGGGTCGAGACCCACAGGTTGAGAATGGCTAGTATACAGACTCTATTGATGCAGCTGACAAGTTAGTTCTTTGAAACTTTTGATCCCAACCCAGAACATCCTCACACAAGTGACTCTCAAGAGGCTTCAGGAAAACTCAGAGCCAGAAATTTCTGCAGAAATACATTTTCCCCCTATATTGCCCAATCTCACCATTGGATGAGGGATTTTCCACAGCAAGCAGTTCTTCAGGCCTCAGCTTGGTTTCCTACAATTTAACTTGGTTCTGACACAGAACCCACAGGTTAGGGGCTCACAACACTACCCACAGGTTAGGGGCCCCGCCTCACAACACTGCCCCCCCCCCAACCGCACATCCTAAGCACTTCAAAATTTGGCTTACTCGTTCTAAATTGGGGTTTCCTGAATTCCCTCCCTCTGGCTCCATAATGTGCTAAACTGGTCCTCAGGGCTCAGGGAAACACTTGCCTTACAAACACTGGTTTATGGTAGAGAACACAGCTAATGAGTGGTCAAGTGAAAGAGAGAGATAGGGCATCTGTGCCATCCTGGGCACACAGCCTCCTGGGCACACACCCTCCTGGGCACACATCTTCCTGTTCGCACATCCTCCTGGGCACACAGCCTCCTGGGTACATACCCTCCTGGGCACACAGCCTCCTGGGTACATACCCTCCTGGGCACACAGCCTCCTGGGTACATACCCTCCTGGGCACACAGCCTCCTGGGTACATACCCTCCTGGGCACACACCCTCCTGGGCACACAGCTTCCTGTTCACACACCCTCCTGGGCACACATCTTCCTGTTTGCACATCCTCCTGGGCACACACCCTCCTGGGCACACAGCCTCCTGGGCACATCCTCCCGGACACACACCCTCCTGGGCACCCAGACCCATTATTTCAGAATTTTGCTGTAGTTGTGTGTTGCAGGATGGTTGGATGTTCCCGAGTTCAGTCTTCGTGAGCTCAGTCTCTAGTCCCCCCTAAGAGAGTGGGGGATGGGACTGCAAGCTGTAAACGCTAGTTCTGTGACTGGCTCTTCTAGTGTCCACCATAAAGTGCATCTAGTCCTCCCTTCTCCAGTCAAGGTACCTACCTCATTAGCATACAAAAAGTCACCCTTATCTCTCTACAGATCCCAAGGGTCCTAGTGTCAGATACCAGCCTCCTGCTCCAGAGGGGCTGAATAGGACCATAAAAGAAGCGTTGACACGGATAGAGCCAAACCTACAAGAGTCACAGTGACTCTGGAGAGCAGAAAGTGTGTTTGTTATGTTACAAGTCCCCTGCAGATAACTGAACCCTGTGATCATTTCCTTCCTGGGGGTTTTCCTCCTATACTGAAGAGTTTTGATTGAGACTTCCCTAGACATTTTGCTAACCTGGAATCCTTTAAGGTTCAGAGATGAGATTCTTGGTAAATCCTGCAAGGACCAAAACCTCCTTGATTTTTATCTAGGTGACCAGTAAGGGGCACCCAACGGGGCCTGGAGAAAGGGGAGCATGGCCAGGCACCTTTAATTTCTTTTTAGAGACAACCTTTAGATATGGGCGGTGGCCAAGAGGGCTTCTGAAACGTCTACAGTATACATCACGCAGCCTGTGTACCCTGAAGAACAGCACCCTAAAGGCTGCAGAGGAAACTGGGGTGCGCACAATGGTAGAGTCGTTGCTTAGCATCCTTGAGGGTTTGGGTTAAGCCCCCAACACTGAAAAGGAAGACAAAAGTTAGAGAGAGATGGGGGTGGCTGTCTTTCAATACACAGATCCTGGGGTGGTGAAGTGTGAGGATTATTTGCAAAGTGTTCAAAGGTCTTCAGAGCCTCCTGGCATTCGGCTGCTCCGGGCATGTGTCAACAAACGCCCCTCTGTGAGAATGCTAATCATAGCCAGAGCTACATAAGAGCTGGCATGTACTGAGCAGTCTTGACGTGCTGACAATTGTGCTGAGCACGCTACATACGCTCTAGCCCTTGCAATGATCTCATAGCGGGAACAAATAGAAGGCATCAGAGTACATGGGCATGGAAGTGAAAGACGTGGCAATGCAACCCATCCCATCATATACTAACTAAAACGACCAAAACAGCGACAAAAACACAATAAAGTAAGCCCTGTTATCATGAATAAACTTGCGTTTACTGTTTTACAGAAGAATCAATTGCTTTGCTGATAGAATTTAAAATTTTGGCCTGAGATCACCTAGCTCAGAGCATCAGAGCTGGAGTTTCCCCCAGGGGGTCCGTGTCTGGCTGCGTGTCTAACCTCCTGTGCACACAGGAGGCAGCCACAGACTGTATGGGAAGGGCTTGAAACAGTGAGAGCAGATGAAAGCTGTCTGGGGCAATAAGACATCAATGGTCAAAGACTCAGCGCTTCAGAGAACAGAGGGCTCAGGTCCGTGCGGTGTGGTGGTTCGAGCTCACAGTTGTGTGTAGCTGACAAAGCTCTTGCTGCAGGCAGCGACCTGATGTTTGATGTCTATTACAAGATGAGGTTTCTGTCCTGAAAGAGGAAGTGGCCTATGAGAGACACAGGTGATAACCTATCAAAAACCTCTCACCCTTGACTTCCTGGGCAACAAAACTTTTTTGGTTATTTGGTTTTTTTCAAGACAAGGTTTCTCTGTATAGCCTTGGCTGTCCTGGAACCCACCTGCTCTGTAGACCAGGCTGGCCTGAACTCACAGAGGTCCCCTGCCTCTGCATCCCAGGTGCTGGTACTAAAGGTATGCTCTACTTACATAGGCCTTTTGTTTTGGGGGTTTTGGTTTGGTTTGGTTTGGTTTGGTTTGGTTTGGTTTTGGTTTTGGTTTTTTTTTGTTTTTTTGTTTTTTCGAGACAGGGTTTCTCTGTATAGCCATGGCTGTCCTGGAACTCACTCTGTAGACCAGGCTGGCCTCAAACTCAGAAATCTGCCTGCCTCTGCCTCCCAAGTGCTGGGATTAAAGGCGTATGCCACCACGCCCCGCCTTTTGTTTTATTTAAAACAGGAAATCTACACTGTCCTTGGCCCTTGCTTCTCCGAGGCAGCCACCGAGTACCTGTTCCCTTGCCAGTGATTTTGGAAGACATTAGCAGGTACAGTTGTTACTAAAATCCTTTCTCTGGGAAAAAAGCAAACAACGTCTACCCCTCCTCCCACTGACAAACCAAGTGCAAGGCCTCCTAAGTATCACCTGGAGAAACGTCTGAGTTCATCGGGCTTGCTTACAGAGCAATGGGTGAGGGGACACAGGCAGAGGTAACCTTAAAGTAGCCACTTGGGAAGGCCAACATGGATGATGTAACCCATGGCTGCAGACCAAACCCCCGACCCCTCCCCACCTATACCCTCTCACCCCTCCCCCACAGCCATATGCATTGGGAGAAGTGGCTGAATATTCAAGTTGAGGGTCCCATGTCCTCTGCCCCCCTTTCTTCTATAAGGGAAGTTGGGAGCAAATCTCCTAAAGATGGTGGCCGTTTGGATCAGTGGCTAGTACTCTACATAGTCATAAGGGCAATTTGCTGAGTCCGTGGATAAGGGTCTCATTCTTGTTGCAAATTCATGGTGACAAAGCACCCCACCTCCTCCTAGACCCTGTGATGTCTGGATACAGTAGCTACCCTGCTTACTCAGACAGAGCCCTCCTAGGAATGCCAGAGCCAGAAGCAGGAAGGACTTGGGCTCCTGGCGATGGACTCACCCATCGCCTCCTGCGGGTCATTGTCCCAAGTTACTTTTCATGTGAGATAGCAAGTCTTCACAGTGGTGGCAACTGTCTGAGCCTTCTGTTTCTTGAGACTCAAATGCATTTCAACTGACTTATCCAAATGCTTTTTAAGCAGGGAGTTCCGGGGTTGACGTTAGCCTGTTCTAGAGGTTATTCCACAGAGAGAAGGTAAAACAAGAGAAGCTGCCAAAGGAGTAAAGTTAGGAGGAGTTCTGGGCGGACAGACATCTGGACACTTCCTTTCCCTTCACCCTGATGGGATCGGTGTCTGGGAAACAGGGGCAAGAAAGCACACAGAAGCGGTGTGTGAACCCTGTATAGTCCTCTCATGAAAAGTTCTGACTGCTTCGGCTCTGTCCTTTGCCATCAGAGCTGAGCAGACCTGGTTCCAAGCAGCTTTGATCTGATTGGGGGTTGGGGAGGGGGAGCGGGGCAAGGAGGAGAAACAAGCAGTGTATTGAAAATGAATAAAAAGTATCCCATTGCCTGCTTGCTGTCCATCCTTTCTCCTTAAAGGGTAACCTAGGCTACAGTGTGGCAAGGATGGCTGCCAGGCTGAGCTCAGACCCAGCACTTATGCCAGCCTAGGTTTGACCACCAGCACCATTTACTTTTGAAAAATCTCAGCAGTAATGTTGGCTTAGCATGTAAGTGAACCTGGGTTTGACCCCCAGCCCTGCTCAACACTGTAGTAAATACACACAGACACACATACATACACTCACATACATACACACATACATACATATACACACATACATACACACATACATACATACACACATACATACATACATACATACACATACATACATACATATACATACACACACACATACATACATACATACACACATACATACACCAGAGAGATCATGGATTTTGTCTTGTCTGCTTTATTTCTAGTATACATGCAGGGAATGTTTGTTGAATGAACAAATACACCGTGCACCATCACTCCAGGTTTAGCCCAAGCACCCTACAAATCTTTGCCCTCCCTCCTGTATTTGGGCAGTGGTGACCTTGCCCTAGCCTTGTGGACTGTTTAGGGCACAGCCGGGACTCCCAAAGAACAAGCTCTGCAGATGGAGATTGTCTCTCCTGCCCTCCTCTAAGCTCCCTCTTGATGACATCTCTGAGGTGCCCTGTGACCCTCCTTCCCAAGCTCTTGATTTCCCACTAAACACTACATACATACATACATACATACATAATACATACATACATACATACTGCATGCATGCATGCATACATATATACATACATCATACATGCATGTATACATACATACATACATTCGTACATTCATACATATATAATGCATGCATACATTCATACATACATACATACATACATAATGCATGCATGCATGCATACATATATACATACATAATGCACGCATGTATACATACATACATTTGTACATTCATACATATATAATGCATGCATACATACATATATTCATACACATACATACATACTGCATGCATGCATACATAGATAATACATGCATGTATACATATATACATACATACATTCATACATACATATATAATGCATGCATACATACGCATATACGTACATTTGTACATACATTCATACATACATAAATACATACATACATACATACATACATATGCCACCCTCTCTCCCTTTATTCTCCCACATCCTCCTGGTACAAGCCCTCCTTTCTTCCAGATCTTCCCCACCTACACTGCTTCCTGGCTGTATTCCTCCCAGGCCTCTGTCACACTAACCTCATTGTCTTCAGTCCTCACTTCTCAAATGACCCCACACCCATGTATCCTCTGAAGCCCAAAGCACTTCCCAGGGTCCCTCCTCCTCCTCCTCTTTTCTTCTGTTTCATCCACACACAAAAATGCACCTACTCCAGATTCAAACGTGTTTTCCCTGGCACTTTGTTCTGTGTGCCCAGGTAGCCCGGGGGTGGGGGGGGCATCCTCTTTCCACAGAAGAATTATCCAAAGCAACCCTCTATGCAAGGGCAGCACTGTGAGCTTAACTGTGGGCCGCACACCTGGGTTTGCTTCAAGGCATTATCTTCATCTGCTCCCTCCAGTCCACCAAAACTCACAAATACCAAGATCCCTTGGACCCTAGCCAGCTCCAGCATGGAGTCTCTGGGAGATATGAATGTATGACATTGTCTCCACACACAATTGCTCCCCCACCAACATCAGGACTACAGTTTCCCTTCCAGGGTTGTCATCCTTGGGTGAGCAACCTTAGCCAGTGACCCTGGCACCGGAGTCAGCCTGCAGTGCTTCGCTATGCCATTCTGGCCCTGAGAATGTGGCCTATCCTACCATGCTTTGTTCCCAGGAACTACAGGGCTGCAGCTTCCTATTGCAAAATCTCTCTCCTTCCTGCCAGAGCGGGTGAGCCCTGGAGGCTCCTCCCTGCCAGAGCAAAGCAGCACAGTTAACCATCAGGCCTTGTCTGGGGGTGCAGCTGAGTGGCAGAAAGCTTGCTGAGCAAGCACAAGGCCCCGGTCTGATCTCAGCAGTTCTCATGTAAGAAGATGACACATCAAGTCTCTGCAGAGAGAAAACCAGGGCTCCCCCTGGCACATTTCTGGCACGAAAGTGAAAAGTTCGCAAGGTTCTGCTCCTCTGGCTCTGCATTCTCTGCCCTCACTTTGAGGGTCAGGATGCCCCTTTCTTGGGCCTGAGCCATGCCTTGGGCCCTTCTCCATGCCCAAACCCTTGGAGGCACTACCGCCCTGCTGACACTTTGTCAAACAGTTTCAGGCAGTGGGAGCAGGAGGTGGGCGTCATCTGACAGGCTTCCCTCGGGGCATGGCCTTGTTCTACCCTTTCTGCTCAGCTAATCTGGCCTGTCTGTATCTGTGCCTATTTTGGGAACCAACAAGAGCCTCCTTTCTGCCCTTGGTGACCCACATGCTAGACCTGATCTGCTTCTCTGGTCACTGTTTGGTGGTGGTGGTGGTGGTGGTGGTGGTGGTAATGGAGACGGGGATGAACAGATAGACCGATTCTAGCTTAGGGCTCTATTCATCTTTTAAAACAGAGTAAGAAGAAAACACTCTTTGCAACTGTTGGGATGTGGAAGAAGCCCAAGAAAGGGAAGTGAGTTTGGTGAAGGATGAAGGGAGGGGATAGAGGGAGGGCAAGAGAGAGGTGGGGATGAAGTCTCCTCTCTATAGAATGTCCTGTCTCCTTAAGGACTCTAGAGCCGAAGATTCTGGAAGTGTCTCATGGAAAGTATCCAGGGTAGGGGGTGACTGAGTATTGGAACGGGAAGAGAGGAAAGGACGAGCCAGTGCCCTAGGGCTGGCAAGTCCTGCTGCTCCTGGGTACCTGTCTCACCCTTGCTAACGGAGCTCCCCAGACCCTGGATCCAGAGGCCTCTGACCGTTGTCCCCACTTTGACTGTTCTGCCTCAGCTGCTCTTTCTTCTTCTCTATACTTTGCTTTTTCCTATCCTGCCTTGATACCAGCGTGACTTTCTCCTGAGAGCTCCTGCCACCGTCCTTTCCCCAGCCGGGTGGCCAGGCCCCTTCCTCACAGGTGTATTCCGCTACACACTTCTCTCCCCCACAGTATTTCCACCCACATAGCCACCCAATTCTTCACTTATCATGTATCTGTTTGTGTGGGGGTGGGGGTGGGGGCTGGGTGCTGGGTGCTGATCTGAAAGTGAACGAGACGCTTGGATTCTCATCGTGTTGGGTGGTATACAGTCCAGTGGGGGAGAAAGATACTCACAAAAGACAAAGACCCTCAAGGCAGTAGGTATTTGGAGAAATCAAGATACTATTATACAAATGCACAAGAAAGGGTGAGCATGTGGGACTGGAGACTGGAAGAAGTTTGGGACCGTCTCTCTCAGGAAGGAATGTTGAAGCTGAAGAGTAAAACAAGAGGCAACTAAGACCAGAAAGACAGGTGGGAGTGGTGGTGTGTGCACGAGTGTGTGTGTGTATACATATTCATGTATGTGTATGTATGCATGAGCATGCTTGTGTGCATTCATGCTTATGTGTGTGTATGCTTGCACTTGTATGCACATGAGTATATGCATAACTATGATTTGGGAGAGAAGGCAGGAGTCCCTGTTCAGGGTGGACATGTATGTACCCAAAACCTCCATAGGGAAAGAGACAAGAGAAACAAAGTGTGGCAGAGCAATGTCCCCAGTGAGGGGACGTGAACCAGAAGAGCTGGGAAGGAAGAGATTCTGGGAACCAGGGAGGTCATGGCCGGGGTCAGCTCCAGAAAGATAGGCAGCACTTTACTCTTATAATGAACTCCCACAAAATACCCAGCCCAAACAGGCGCCTAGGGGTTATTTATTGAACAGATAAAGAAGTAAAAACAGTTTAAAAGAGAAAAATGTAAATAGGGTAAGGGGGTCTGATGAGTGGGATGAAACCACTGCTCCAAGTCACCAAGGTGCCACCCCGAGAGCCATGTCACCCCTTACCTGACAGCCAGGAAGTGCCATGTCCGTCTGGTTATCACAGGGACAGGTGTGCAATGAGGCATGTATGGCATGATTTGACTCGGTCATTTTTACTAGGATAATTGTGTCTTTTATCTAAAGCAGGCCTCTCTGGAGGGGCAAGGAACCGATACCTCCTTCCAACAGCAATGTGAGCCATCTTGAAAGCATGTCCCCAGCCTTAGAGAGGTACCCTGAGCCAGAACCCCTCAGCTGAGCAACAGAGATGATAGGATTTTATTGTTTTAAGCTGCCAAAGCCTGGAATAATCTGTGAATCAACAAGAAATCACTATTATGAGACCTTGCAGGCATGTGAGTGTCAGCATCCCAGCTCCTCCTGACAACACCGAGAAACAAATGATTCTCTGTACCCAAGCAGGGTAACAGACGTCTGTAACCCCAGTATTTGAGAAGCTGAGACAGGAGCATAAAAAGTTCAAACCCAGTTTGGGCTATGTGGGCAAATCCGGGCCAGCCTTTACTACAGAGAAACCCTATCCTAAACAATCAGGGGCAGGCAGGACAGCAGTGGACACAGGTGCTTGCTGAGCAAGCCTCATGAACTCAGTTTGATCCCCAGTGGGAGGGAGGGAGGATGAATGGAGTTTCTCTCTCTTACGATGTGAAAAGAATTAATTTTCCAGTGTCATACGGCCTCCAAACTCACCCACCCCATCATTCTGCCCCCTGATCCCCGCCCTCAGCCAGGCATGTCTGAGACATTCTCTTCCTCTTTTTTTCACTCTCTTCAGAGACCAGCCAGGCTACCTCAACAGTAGTTGGTCTTAAATTTAATGATGAGGTTATGTGATCACAGGGTGGGGAATGGATGAGGTTTCGAAAACTACCCCTACCTGCAAAAATCCAGTTCTTACATAACTTGCTAGGACTTGGCGGAGACAAGGTAAAGCAGATGCCATTTGAAAACTCTGGCACATGGGGGCTGAGGGTGTAGCTTAGTTGGTAGAATGCTTGCCTAGCATGCACACAGCAATGGGTTCATCCTCACCACTGCGTACCAGTGGGCTTGGCGGTGCAAGTGCAGGCCTGTAATACTAGCACTTGGAAGGTGGAGGCAGGAGGATCAAAAGTTCAAGATCATCGTGGGCTACACAGCCAGGTTAAGCCAACACAGGGAACTGTTTCAAAAACAAACCAAGAAAAGATTCTTCAGTAGCAAATGAAGGAATTTTAAAATTGATGTTATTTCTAGTTAGATTATGAAACCTAGCCAGGTGGTGGTGGGTATGGTGCATGCCTTTAATCCCTGCACTTGGGAGGCAGACATAGGTGCATCTCCAGGTTCAAGGTCAGCAAGGTCTACAGAACCTACAGAAGAGAAGAGAAGAGAAGAGGAGAGGAGAGGAGAGGAGAGGAGAGGAGAGGAGAGGAGAGGAGAGGAGAGGAGAGGAGAGGAGAGGAGAGGAGAGGAGAGGAGGAAGAGGAGAGGAAGAGGAGAGGAAGAGGAGAGGAAGAGGAGAGGAAGAGGAGAGGAAGAGGAGAGGAAGAGGAGAGGAAGAGGAGAGGAAGAGGAGAGGAAGAGGAGAGGAAAGAAGAGAAGAGAAGAGAAGAGAAGAGAAGAGAAGAGAAGAGAAGAGAAGAGAAGAGAAGAGAAGAGAAGAGAAGAGAAGAGAAGAGAAGAAGAGAGAAAGAAAGGAAAAGAAAGCAATGTGTTGACAAAAATTAAGACAAGGGCTTGCTGGGGTCATCTGTGGGGGTCCACTGGGGTTATCAGTGAGGGTCCACTGGGGTCATCTGGGGGGTCCACTGGGGTCATCTTTGTGGGTCTGCTGGGGTCATCTTTGTGGGTACGCTGGGGTCATCTTTGTGGGTCCACTGGGGTCATCTGTGGGGGTCTGCTGGGGTCATCTGTGGGGATCCTCTGGGGTCATCTGTGGGGGTCTGCTGGGGTCATCTGTGGGGGTCTGCTGGGGTCATCTGTAGGGGTCTGCTGGGGTCATCTTTGTGGGTCCACTGGGGTCATCTGTGGGGGTCTGCTGGGGTCATCTGTGGGGGTCTGCTGGGGTCATCTGTGGGGCTCTATGATAGAAATGTGGTAGGAAGAAACAGCTGAAGCCCCAAAAGAACAGACACTGTGGCTCTAGGATCTTCCTTAACCGTCATCTCCAGGGCCGGGGTATGGCCATAACCTAGCTGAAGCTCCATGCTCAGTCTTGCCTGGATCATCCTGGCGCTGCTCTACGTCCTCTGTATCAGTACACTAGCAATGTACTGAAAGGCTGAGATGGACATCATTAGTGATATGACTTCTCCTTCCTCAGCCTACAACCTTCCTTCAGTACAACGCACAAGGCCACAGTTACTCTAAGACATGGAGGGCAGCAGGGAAGATGATCAGATCAACTCTGAGATTTGGGAGTGGAGTCTTGATTCCTGCTTACTATGGATTTAGAGCTAGGAAGAGAGAGAAGCCCTAGTAAAATAATGAGTTTTAACACCTAACCCAGAAGCCATTTCCTGTGCTTCTCTGTGCTCGTCTGTCTGACCTTGCTACTTTCCAAGGCCCCTTCGGGAGAACAAGGACAGTACTAGTCTCCATCAGTGGTCCAGAGGCAGTGTATCATCACCAATGAACGGTATTCCTGGAACAATTATTACTAATTGAAATCTTTTCCCAGGGACCAGTAAGACACTCTGGCTTATCTGGGTACGATGCTTGTCTAGTATGAAAGATCTAGGTCAGTCTGGGCCTTTGTCCAACCTCTTGGCAGCAAAAATGGGGTATAACATCTCACTGGCCCTCTGACTACGCTACTCAGCTTCCCACTGCCTATTGCATCAGGCCGACACTTAATCTGAATCAAGCCTGCTCCAACTGAATCAAGTGCTCTGCCAAGCCTGGCCTGCACTCCTATTTGCCCAGATTATCCTCCTAGCCTCCCCTCCCCCACCCCATACCTCCACGAGGATGCATTCACCTCCATTTTTCTGCTCTGCTCTCTCCTCCCCGCCTCCTCTGATATCTGAATTACTTTAAAATTGTGTGTGTGTGTGTGTGTGTGTGTGTGGTGTCAGGGATTAGAGGACAACTTTCAGAAGTCAGTTTTCTCCTTCTAGCATGTGGGTCTTGGGGACTGAACTTGGATCCTCAGGCTTGGCAGCAGGAGGAGGTACAAGCTAAGATTTCTCTCTGGCTCAATGTCTACATTTCTTCACCTTTGAAATTTTTATTCTCTTTACTTTAGTCACATCTTGATGCTTAGTATAGTTTAGTTATTTGCCTGGCTGAAACTCAGCACTTAAATATTTTAGGAAAAAAAAGTTCCAACTCTTAAATGTTGCTCCAGGTTTTATCTGCCAAGACACTTGTCTTCAAAAGCCCTTTGGGGTGCTCTACACCCTTGTTTATGGCTGTAGTTGAACAACTGAAAACAATTAGCTGTTCAAACTTCTAAAGAGGAAAACTGGGAAAACCTTGAATTTGAATTCCAGTGTTTTCAGGCAGAGGAGATAAGTGGTAGCAGGCCTGATACGTGCTGTGTAGGGGTAAGGCAGGGAGACTGGGAGTTGCAACAAGCTTAACTGAGGCTGTGTCTGAACCTTGTTTCTCCGGGACCTGAGAGTTCTGGCTTTCTTGACTGACAGATGACTGCTAACAACAATATCAAAAGCCAGCTGTCACATTTACATTGTGCCAGCACTGAGGTAAATTCCTGCAAGCACTAGTCTTCACAGTACTGTGATGTCTTCTCAGACCAGAAAAAGAAGGTTCAGAATCAAGTCTTGAAAACAAGAGGCCGAGCCAAGACTTGAACATCCGTCCATGACCTCAAACTCCTACCACATATTATATAGTAGTCTGTGCTTATTATTTGGGGATTCGGGCTAAAAGATACTTTGCTCTCAGAGATACCCAATTGCAATTTTCTACTTTTCATATGTTACCTTACATATGAAATCTATATTTACATTATATTTATACTGCTTCATATCCATAGGCTACATATCTCTCAGGGAATGTGCAGTCCTTGATGATAAATTTATACTTTACCTCTCACAGTAGGCCTTTGCCATACCAAATATTCACCAATGGTACCCTCTAGAGTAAAGCAAAGCTAAGAAAAGTTGCTAGCAACACAGCTCTTTAGAGATTCAGGAGAATGCAGACATGCATCCAAGTGCACGTAGAACAATGTAGCAACTTGGAACTAATCCTGCCAGACAAACATGAAGATATTACTGCAGCCCCCTAACGCTATGTATTGGGTTTGAACACCCAAACAAGGTATTGCTGCTGAGTCACAGTTGTCTTGGGGGGGTGGGGGAGGAAGAGGGAAACTAGGGAAGAATGGAGCTGGGCTCTGCAAGAGGCGACTGTAGCCCATCCTCTGGCTCCCTCTGCTGACAGGAGGAGGTTGCTTTTTGTCCTAGCAGGAGTTCTTGGTTCAGATGTATAATTGCTGTCTATTCTATATTCCCAGTCAGCTTAGTTTATAACGGAGAGCAAAACCCCATTAAATTATTCTCTTCATATAGCAACCCAGTACACGTCCCCATTCTTTTTCTAGGATAATACACCTGCCCCTGGAAAAGAGACTCTATGAACCGCTTGTTGGCTGAGAAGCACCACATATCTGCCGTACTTCCTGCAGTAGGACCTTGATTGTCCCAAATGCTTCACACAAGCATGGTTCCCCCATAGTCTCTGCTAATGCTGTCTCAGTCTTGCTGTTCATAGATAAGAATGTTTAGGTCTCAACCAGCAGAAGGTATGAACTATCTCCAACTCTTTAATTTATTATGTTGAAGTGGTTACCTGCACATCTTTCCTTAGCATATGCTTTATTGTTCCTTCCTTAGAACTTTGAGTATGAGTCACAATCGCTAAACACGTCAACGACGCCGCAGAATTGGAGATTTTGCACCAATGTAAAATTTCTTTGTATTGTTTTCACAGCGAGCATTGAGTGTCTCTTTCCCTATGTGAGCCGTAAACAAGTTTTAAGAACCACTGGAGCCCTTGAGATGTCACCAGCGAGTAACATATTGCAGCCTTCAGTAAAGACACTGTTGATAAAGAGCTGGTTTTAATGTATTTTTCTATTTCAAGGAGTATTGGCCATTTTAAGAGGCATAACAATGTTTAAGACCCTTGTTGTTAGGGAAAGTGCTCTTATGGAATGAAAGAGGCCTGGCATCAGACAGAACTCTGTCACTGTGGAGGCAAGTCACCATCAGTGTCATTTCATGCTCTTGGTGGGTGTGCCAAGAACGCAAGGCTGATCAATTTCTTTGGGCCCTATTTCAGAGATGTGTTAGCAAGGAGCAATTCTGAGAGATGAGGTAATGTCTCCCTGCAGAACAAAGAACAGGCTTGCTTGCCGCTCATCATAAACCATAGTAGTTTCTGAGCTCAGCAATCCTCTCCTGTAATGAAAACCATTTTGTGTGCACCATGCATCTGGGGCCCATATGCCTTGTTCCTCAGAGAATCCGAGTTCAGGGAACTCATAAACATGCTGCCCCTCTGGCTACTGCTTTTGTCGTCAATAGTCCACACGTGTTCTGTCAATATCGATAAAGCCGTGAAAGATAATGTAATCAGCCTGCAAGGTAGAATAAAGTCTGACTCTTTATAGTTCGCCTCACTAGCTGGGGTACTCCTATGTGTGTGATTTAACTTACTGTAGCTGCGGTTTTCCCTTCGATAATGGAGACGCTGATACTTACCCCTTAATATAAAAATGCTCTCCCCCACTGAGAATTTCCTCTCCCCCTTTAGCGAACAGTGCGAGGCAAGGACCCTATCCTTTGATGGCCAATTCTGCCTGGCAGAGACCACCCCGTGGGCACAGAGTGATGCTGGTTTGGTGCAGAGGTGTCAGCGTCAGGTCGCGCCACGCGAGTCCTAAGAAGGCGGGGCCGGGAGAGCCGCACGCTGATTGGAGCCGGAGCCTGGGCTTTTGTCTGGCAGCGGCCGTTGCCTAGCAACCGGGCTTTTATTATTTAGCTAGTTCTCTCCGCCGGGCTTCGGGGTCGCCCTGATGGAGATGGGGAGGGGGTTAAGGAACCGAAGACCCACTCCCTCCCACGCCGCCGCTCAGATTCGCGGCGACCCCGCCCTTCTGAGCAAAGAAATGCGGGGTCCAGCGCTGGCACGGGGCGGGTGGGGGATGTGGGGACCCCGCCATCGCGCTCGGCCGCGCGCCCTGCAGCCGAGGCGCTCGCACCCGCGCGCTCCCCACCCGCGCCGTCCGCCTCCGGAGGCCGCCCACTCAGACGCGCGTGGGGCGCGCGTGGTCATCGGCGGCTGCGCGGCACGGCCGCTCGGCGGCGGCGGCGGCGGCGTAGCGGATAAAGCTCCCGGGAGGATGCATCGGTGCGGGGCGCGTCGCCCCCCTCAGGCCACCAGAGCCCGGATACCTCAGAAATTCGGCTCTGGGTCTGTGGGGAGCGAAATGCAACCCAAACCCCGTTTCCCCGAAGCCCCGCGCAGATAAACACGCACAAGCACGCACACAGACGTCGCCTCGGCCCGCACTCGCAGCCGCAGGTCCGGGCGTCAGGGAAGAGCCCGGGGGACCCGCGATGGGTCGCCGCCTTCGCCTCGTAGCCCCGGGCACAGCTGCTCGCCCTCGCAGCTCGCTGATGGCGACAGAAGTGCCCAGCGTCACCGGCCCGGCGCGACGGCGCAACGGCGCAACGGCCGGTCTGGGCCTGCAGCCTCGGCGGCCCGGCCGGGAGGGGAGCGGCCGCCGGACACCGGTAGGCGGGGTTGCGGAGCAGGCGGGGAGCCGGGGAGGGACAGGCGGGGTCGGCCACGGACGACGGGCTCCCGCTGCGCTCTCCCGACCCGCGGCCCGCAGCCGCCGCCCTTGAGCTGAGCAGCGGCGGTTCCCGGGCGGCTGGGCGCCCGCCGGCCTCGCCGTTACCGTTGGAGGTGTCCTAGGCGCGGCGGCTGGGCTCCGGCGACGGAGGCGACCGCGATGGTGTCTGCCCGGGAGTGGGGCCGTTGCCTCTAGCTTAATGTGGCAGATGCGCGGAAACTCCAACAGGTGGCTCCGTGGCGCAATGGATAGCGCATTGGACTTCTAGAGGTTGAAGGCATTCAAAGGTTCCGGGTTCGAGTCCCGGCGGAGTCGAAACGTTTTTCTTTTGTCACCGAAGAAATTATCTTTGATTTCTGTCTTTTACTCCTTTTCTTTGTAATCTAAACGGCTTAATTCCCAGCACAGCCACACACCACTCCCGGCTTAATTCCCAGCACAGCCACACACCACTCCCGCTGCTCTCCGCAACCCTTACCTGCAGTTCCGGGACTTTTCAGACCCCTTTAGCAGACCCGAACCGATCCCAGTCGAGAGAACGAGGAGGCAGTAGAGAATCCAGGTGCTCGACCTTGGCCTAAATGAGAGCTTGAGATAGGCCTGGGTCTATCTCAAGTGACATTCCATGTCTGGAGCTTGACAGTGGCCGCCAGCAGGGTCAAGAAAACAGGATGCGCAGGCTAGTCCGAAGGCATTAGAAGTACACCACCTCACCCCACCCCGCCTCCGGAATCTCGAGTGGATCTTGTTTTTTTTTTTTTTTTTTTTTTTTTTTTTTTTTTTTTTTAAGGCAGATCTCTGTGGTCACTTCATGATGCCATTTCGGTGGATCTGGAATGGGGCCCAGAAATCTGCATTTCTGGGGTTGTCTGCTTTCTTCACGAAAGGAGACAGGTTGGAGTCCAAAGGTTGGAGTTGACAGGCTTTGCCTGCCAGCTAGAGTTACTGTCTTGTCCCCTTCTGACAAGTGACAAGACTAGCTTTGCACAGAGTGAGCGTTTCACTTCACCAAGTGCCAGTATGCATAGTTTTTAAAAATTCACTGTACCGACAAAACCCCTAATTTATGCAAACCGTAAAAAAAAAATCAAAATTGTCGGTAAAAACACACTTTCACAGTATATTTCACCTCTTTCAGTTAATACAGGTGGAGCTGCACTGCTCCGTTGTGTCCTGCTGATGGAATAGCTAATACGTAGACGTTTGGACAGGCATTGTTCGCCCATTGCAGTCCTTGAGTGGACATCCTGTTCTTTGTGCACAAGTGTATCTTTACAACAGATTCCTAGGAAGTTGGACTGCCCGCTCCAGCCGGTTCCAGCCCTCCCAATCTCTGCCTGCTTTGATAAGGTTTGGCAGCTTCCCCTCATATACTCTGCTCTCTTTATTCTCCCCAGCAGTGTGGGAGAATGCCTGTTTCCCACTTAATCGTAGTTTTCAACCCACTTCTTCATGCTCGGGGTAACTTGTTTTCTGTGATTTATCTGCCCTGGGACTGAGCTCATTTTCATATTGGGTCGCTCACACCCACGTAGGATGGCTCTAATAGGATGTTTGTATTAGTTTGTAGTTCTTTACCTATGAGAAAACAGCCTTCTGGTTTTAATAAATGCTGTTTATTTTCCAGTCTACTTGTGTGTTTTATGAAACGTTTTCCTCTCACAGAAATTCACATACTGTAATTTACCAGTGTTGCTAGCTTCTAAGTGTGAAGGCCCCCCAGAGTGTTAGTTCCCTTTTAATGGTTTTCGGTTTAAACCTTTGCCCCATCTGAACTATCTTTTGAAATGGGAGTTCTGCCCCAGAGTTGCTGGTGTTTAGCCTCTGTGTCCTCTGTACTAATTTGAAATGCCACCTTCATCGCTGTCTAAAGCCCTGTACACACTTCTCTTTCTGGATTTTCTAGTTTGCTGCATTGGTCTGAAATTTTTGTGTGCTATTGTACAGTCTAGAGGGGCCAAGTTTTTTTTTTTTAATTTCCCTTGCATAGTCATGAATTATTCATTAATATAATAATAAAGTAGCTTGGTCCAGGCTACACATGCTGTGATTTATAAATTATGAATAAGTCCCCCTTGTTTGATAACATGGACTGTGGGAAACAAGCATTCTCACACATTGCTGGGGAGACTAAAGTGAGTGTAGGCTCTTGTGAGGACATTAGAAATCTTCTTGTCTCCGCCAGAACAAGATAAGCAAATGTAAGTTTATTTTGACTCGTGGTTTCAGAGGTGCTGAAGAAGGAACTACCAACTTGTTGTCCAAAGAAAGGGGAGGCAAACTCTGGACCCTCTGTGTGCATCACAGGCCCGCTCCTGACAGCTTCCTCATAAAACAGTGCA
The DNA here is from genome assembly GCF_978045245.1 of Mus caroli. Taxonomy (NCBI): domain Eukaryota; kingdom Metazoa; phylum Chordata; class Mammalia; order Rodentia; family Muridae; genus Mus; species Mus caroli. The sequence continues at coordinate 37,875,661 of NW_028227258.1, forward strand.
CTGGGCAAAAGGCCAGGACCTAGTCTACAGACCTAGTCCTTTCTGACCTCACTGAGAGTTGGCGGAGAATGAGGAAGTCACACACAGGGAGGGAATCCAAGGAGAAACTCTTACTAAGGGAAAGGCCAGTTCCTCAAGACAGACTTATTGCGTAAGCCTCCAGATCACCTTGGCTGACAGCCGGTCAGCAAAATCGCCACATTTACCTTTAGTTGATTAAATTCACACAGCCAGGCAGAATGTGTTAGCTTCCTGCTAGCTTAAGAGAAAGAACACTTCTGACATATGGGTCCCGGGACACCCCTTAGTTTTCTGGGTTACTTTGCAGAAACGTGAGTGAACTTTTGCTAAGATAGGAGTCTCCTCTGGAGCCTACAATACCTGATGGATAAATACAATAAAAGCGTAAAATAAGAAGGCTTTGCGTCTGTCTTCCTATAGTGTCCGTCCCTTTTGCAGTCTTAACTCCTGGGTCAGCTCTACATATAAATGTTTATCACCTAAAGCACTGCTTTGTCCCTCATCCTGTTGCCTGTTGGAACTGGTGTTTCTTCTACCCCTCCCTTGTGTGTTCTAGGCAGCTTATGCATCTGCAGTCTATACCATGAGACCAGAATGTTTGAGGAGTAACTCAGCAGTTTCCGAGCAAGGCTGACCACCAAATTAGCCCACAAAATAAAAGGATAGTGTGTGTGTGTGTGTGTGTGTGTGTGTGTGTGTGTGCATAAGAAACCTATCTTTTGGAAACTTTTGGGACTAATGGACAGTGAAACTTTAGTTCATCCCCCAAAAATCAAAAGCCACTCTTTCATTTGGTAAAGCTAGCACCCGGGTCACCCTCTTGGTCAGTGTTATCTCTCTTTTACTCTTATGCTAAAGAGCCAATGAATGGGAGCTCTGCCTTGCTTGTCCAGGTTCATACCTTATGCTTGGAGCCTGGCTGGAAGACACAGATTTAGAATCTGAACTACTCTGGAGGCTGAGGCAAGAGCATCAGAGAGGTTCAAGGTCTGCCTGTAGAAATACCCCGTTTCAGAAGCTCCAGAGAGGCCTGACACTACAACGCAGAACCTGTTCACTACTCAGAAATGCAAAAAGCCAATATTGTGACTTGGTCTCATTTCTGTTGTTCCCAAGCCATAAATCCTGCTATCTAATCTCAGTCCACAGTTCCTTGGCTTGGATGCTTCTGTGTCCGTGTTGAGGCAGAACACCACGACAAGGAAACAAGTATAGAACAACACAGTTCACATCAGCAGACAGAAGGAGGGCAGGGGTAGCAGAAGCAAGATAATAGACTTCCCAAAAGCATGTCCTCAAATACCTGCTCTCAACAAGGTCCTAAGTTTTCACATCCTAATAGCCCATCAAAGGATCAATCTATAAATGGCTTAGAGTCCTCAAGATATAATTTTATCCCCAAAGCTCTGCATTTACTTAGATGTGTAGCCCAGCCTGAGCTCAGACTCTATAGGACAAACTTAAACTTTTGATCCCCTTACCTCTGTGAGTTACAAGCATGTATAAGCAGTTCATGTGATGTTAATGATCAAATCCAGGGCTTTTGGTGCATGTTATGCTAGGCAAGCTACCAACTGAGCTTCATCCCCAGTCTGCATTTATTGGCTTCTATAGTCAGGCTTCAGTGATTAGTGGGCTCTCTGGAAGCCCACCTGTTAAATTACTAAGCTACAAGAGCCCACCTGATAAGCACCTGCAGGAATCCCTCTTATTTAGAACTGGAGAAGCAGCTGGGTGTGGTGGAGTACTTTGTACTTTGATCACAGCCCTTGGATGGCAGAGTCTGGTAGTGGTTTGAGCTTGAGGCCAGCCTAGTCTGTCTAGTGAGTTCCATGATAGCAACAGCTGCATAGTGAGACCCTGTCCAAAACAAACAAATGAACAACACCCCTAAACTTTGAGTCCCCCCAGGACCATATTCCAAATGTTTCATACATTATTGCTGAGTGTGGATTTACTTTAAAGGCCATGGGAAGATGCTGAGTCATTGTTAGCGGGAAGCCATATGATGTGCTTGGTATTATTCTGCTGCTGCAGTGTAGACCATGGACTGGGGCTATTGAAGACACAAAAGCAAGAAAATGTTGAGAGCTGGAAGGAGGGAGGTGGTTGACAAGATGGCTGAGAATACAAACTTGAGGTGTTTACTAGAAGACATGAGCCTGGAACTAAGAGATGCAGGAGGGCAAGAACAGCTAGCTAGTGTGCCAGAGATTTGCTGTTTCAACTTAGGCTAGTAGGTGAGTGCTGACGCAATTGAGACAAAAAATAAAAATACTGGAATGAGCATGTGAGAATAATGAGTTCAGATAATGCATGGGTTTGGTTTGAGGTCTCTGGGACACCCTAGAGATGTACTGTTGGTACTTAGACATGACAGAACGTAGTGTAGTAAGTGTTTACAGAAAGGAAGAACTTGGCAAAGAAAAGTTGAGGGTGTGAGGAGAAAGAAAGACTTATTGCTAAGGAGACAGCGGCAGGCTTTGGACTTCTTAACTGATCTACTACTCCACACTTGGCTGTAGCCGTCAGTCAGACTTTCGTTAGTCATCAGGTCTAATAATTGAGTGATCAAGTTTTGAGGACATCACTAAACCAAGACAGATTCACCCATTATTTAAACACAGATGGTCCCTTACAAGTGTGACTTAAACTGATGACAGTGGAGAGAAAGAGACTTGGATTGCGCAGAAGGGGCAGGCTGTTTTCCTGGGCTAGTGATGGTTCTCGTCAGGCTGGGCATGTTATCAGTTTGTGCAACGGCAGACTAACTTACATGTTCTTAACACTTCAGGGAATCTAGGTAAGGCCTTGGTACATTAGATTAAATGTATCTTCAGTTTACACCACTTTCAACTTAAACTCAGTTTATTAGAATAGAACCCCATCCTAAGTTGACATATGCAAATACTTACAGGCCAGGATGGCAAGGATGGATCAACAGCAGACGTTTCAGGCTGGTGAGATGGGTCAGTAGGTAAAGAGGCCCGTGGTGGAGGTCGATGGACTGTGTTTGATCCCTGGGACCCATATGGTGAGAGAACCAACTCTCACATCTGTCCTCTGAGCACCATGCCCATGCCCCCCACCCCATCCACAATCAAAAATGTAATAAAAATACAAGTTCCTACCTTTGTAACGGGACCACAGACTTAACACAGCTGACACCATGACAGAAATACCATTCAGGCCTTAAAATCCAGCACATAGGCAGCAACACCTGCCCAAAGGAGGACAAAGACCTAATCCACCAAAGTCTATAGTCTTAAAAAGTTCCTAAATATACTAACGTTGCTTTTTGGCTTCTGCAGTTCCACATCTGGGTGTTCTCGCTGAGGTGTGTCAACCCAGGATGTGGTTTTTATGCTTAAAAGTGCACTCTGAGAAAGGCTCAGGGCTGTACTAGGGTCCCACACACCCAGGGTAGTCACCAGCTGACCAATGAAGAGTTTCTATGGCTTGAACCCTTGCTGGAACAGACTTCTCTGTGGATACCTACCTCAACACCTTCTTACAGTTACACTAAGACATTATTTATGGCTTGGAAGTTTTTTTGTTATTTGGGACAGCATTGCATATAAAACTCATTAGGTAGCTGAAGCGGACTTTCAGTCTCTGATGTTCCTGCCTCTAGCACCTCAGGTGCTAGAATTTCAGGCATGTAATTTTGGAAGATTTAAAATAAACTTTGAATGTTAATAGGTGACTAACGATTATTTCTAGGTGATTTCAGTTTACCTAATGGAACTTTGTTAAACATTCCCTCTGTTACTACAAATGAAATAGAAAACAAGGAAACTTTCCATTGTTGTAACTAAAATGTGGCATTAAAGGGAGGAAAGGTTTATTTTGGCTTTGCTCCATAGGTTGTGATCTCATGGCAAGAAGTCTTTACCAGGAAGGAAATGTGTAAAACCAAAGCTAGCCACCTTGTGGCTGCAAAGAGGCTAGAGACTTAATTCCCTCTTGCAAGGACTTGTCCCCAAAGACTTCACTAGGCCCTCCTAATGGTCTTACCACTTCACAATAGCACCATAGGCCTTTGAGGTACATTTAAGACAAACTACAAATGGCTTATAAGAAAAAGTTTTCAAAAAGTTCAAATAAGTCAATGGAGACAAAGTACTTAATGAAAATGTAACGAGTCAATACTCAAAAGTACTTTTGAAGCAAAGAATTAGCCCTTTCACATTCACAGGACAGAAAAGTCACACAGCAACGGTTCGCCCCTTGAGTCTTAGTTTGTAGATTATGTTTGGTGACTGTAAACAATGTTTACCAGGAGTTTCTTAGTGTGTAAAGAAACTACCCTTCTTCTCCCACCTGCAGTTATCACAGAGGCAACAGGCAGTATTGTCTTAATAAAGGAAGCGTAGATGCTAGGTTGTGACCCCAAACAGGGAAGGTAAAATGTTAAGATTTTATAGTTACTGAAATAAGGGGTCCAATAAATAATACAGAGCTACAAACAAGAAGCATTATAGGTCCGATCAGCACTCCAGAAAGCAGGCAGGCTGGGTGCCTGCCAGAGCCCCTGGAGGAGGTAAATTACGGCATTGGACTGTCTGACTTGTGAAGATCCTACTGTTTAATCCTGTTTTGTTTACAACAAAATTAAGGAATCATTCCTCAGGTTTCAGTTGCTAAAATAAACTCCAGCCCTCTTGCAACTTTTACCCCATATATTCCAGGGAGGCTTTTATGTCATTTCAGGCTTGTGTGAAGTTCACTTAGTTCTGTGTCTGCACGCATTTCATGAGTTTGCTCCAGGAATACTTTGACCTTACCCACACACCGTAGCTTGACCCTGGAAGAAGAGGTATGCAAAAGCTGGGTCTGCACCCTCCACTCAAAGCACCGCAGTTAGGTACAGTTTTTGATTATTTCAAAAAGTTGTTTTTTAAAAAAACAAATTTATGTGCTTATTTAAATGTAGGAGTGCTGTCTGCATGTACAGACACTTCAGAAGGCATCAGATACCTTTACAATTGGTTGTGAGCCACCATGTGGTTGCAGGGAACTGAACTCAGGACCTCTGGAAGAGCAGCCAGTGTTCTTAACCACTGAGCCATCTCAGCAGCCCTTAAGAGTTCTTTAAATATAACTGATTGTGTCCTGCTTATTTTCAATTGTATTTTCCTTAAATAACCAAGTGCTCAAAAAACTGACAAACATTAAAATAGTTGATACTCATTTTCCCTTTAACAGTCTATAACCAGACATATCATCTTATACATATACCTACTTTTATTCCAAGAGGCACACAATTGATTTTGTCAGTAATCTTTATTTCCAAATAGAAATCGCTATTTATATATATTTATATAAATTATGTGATAACCTTCAGCAAATCAAGATCTATAAAATAATATAGTTTGCTTGTAAACTTTAATTGCGAAATTTCTTCTTTTTCTTGAACTTCTTTCCTTCTGCATTTGCTGCTTTTTCAGCCATGATTTCTGAATACTTCCTTCGATTAAATCTGAAAGAAAAACAACAAACCTTTATGCTATAATCTAAAGCATGATGTATCGAGTATATCAGTTATTAGCAGTTAATACAGCTCTAGGGAGGAGGCTCAATTCCAAAATGTTCTGTACTGAATCTTCTTATAGAAACCATATTGCCACCAAGTGTCAGGAGGCTGAGGGCAGCCGTGGTCTCTGTCCTCAATCTGTATTCACTTCACTTGGGTTTTAAGATTGTGACTTGGTATGGCTGGCCTTGAACCTCCTATGCACTGGAGTTACAGAGCCGGCCGGGTGCAGTGGGCAGTTGGGAGGCAGAGGCAGGCAATCTCTGAGTCTCAGGACAGCCAGAGCTATATAGCAAGAGACCCTGTCTCAAACCAAAACAAAAGCCAAAAGCTTAAAAATCAAAGAGCAATAATTTTCCAAGTCATAGATAGGAGGCTTTGGCTTCCTCATGCCAAAGACCAAATTAGTTTTGTTGTGTAGTCTCATAAAAATATAGTCACCAAATGTAACCTACAAACTTATGTGTACTTAAAGAAAAACACACACATTACAAAATGTCAATTACCTCCTGAACTCAGAGTCAGCCAGCAGTTCTTCCACAATCGTCTTTTTCCTCTGTTTCTTGGGAATTCGTGAATGGTAGAAGTCGGCTGGATTATCAACAATGGTTCCAACCTGAGAAAAATGGAAGGAAATCAATCATACAGCACGGGGTGTTCAGTTGCTCCACACTTCAGTACAGAGCTCAAGCTTTTTTGTAGAAAGGAACAGAAAGCACAACCTATTTTATACATGTACTAAATCATGCCATTTTATATAAGCAAAATTAAACCTATTATTAGCCAGTACAATGGCACTATTGATACTTCCCTATTAGACTGTACAGTAGGTCCAATTTTTTTTTTAAATCTATGACACACCAAAAGAGGGCATCAGATCCTATTACAGATTGTGAGCCACCATGTGGTTGCTGGGAATTGAACTTGGGGCCTCTGAGCTTTATCTCCAGCCCATAGGTCAAAACTTTACATACTTCAGTGCTAAACAGTAAATTCATGATGAACAGCACAATATAATATAAACTGTGCTTTCTAATTAAATGATATACATATGACATACTTGGCTCTGAAGACACAGTGACCTGGTTTACTAAAGGAGTTAAGAATGACAAATATGAGCCGGGCATGGTGGCATACACCTTTAATCCCAGCACTCCGGATGGAGGCTGAGGCAGGCGGATTTCTGAGTTCAAGGCCAGCCTGGTCTACAAAGTGAGTTCCAGGACAGCCAGGGCTACACAGAGAAACCCTGTCTCGAACGAATGACAAGTATGACATTTTAACTTGGCTCTATATAGTTCTAAGTTGACTGTGCCAACAAGGGAGAAGAAAGTAAACCCAGCAGAGACGGAGTAATATAAACCCCACCTGTCTCCATTTTAAGGATCAGGCCTGATTTCAAAAAAGTCCGTAAGGTGCCAGCTTCAGGAATAGACTGTAAGTCCCAGAACTAGATCATACATAAGACACCAGCTCTAGGAAAAGACCATAAAATCCTCTCTCCCAAAGAACAGCCTGGGGATAACCACAAAAATGGGGAAATATCTTATCTCAGAAAGGGCCATATGTGCTATTTCATCACATGGCTGAATGTTTGTGACATAGGAATGTAGACCACTGATCACCTGTCATTCCCCTAGCATCCATCAATGAAATTTTAGATTACCTAATCCTTCTAGAGAGTTCTCCCAGTTCCCTATAAGGCCTGCATGCCTTTGTCTGGGGTCACCATTTTGGGGAATGGTTGACACCCCCCCTCACCCCACCATGCTGGATCTTTCTGCAGAATAAAGGCTCTTTATTTTTGCACACTGAATCTGGGGGCCTCCTTCAGTGATTTTCGGACCCTTACAGCACAAGCTCTGAGACAGCTAAGTACTGAGTGTGGTGAAGGTTATGAGGCTTGGTAACAGAGCTGGCAGCTAGTTTGGGTACAGATTATGACTGTCAAAAGGAAGTGAAATGGAGTACCTCAAAAGTCCCTAAGGATTACTCAGTCTCAGAGGTACAGCCTGACAGCAAATATTTAAGTAAATTGCAGTATACAGACTAGCTACAATGAAGCCAGAGGTAAGACACTTAACTTATAAGAACTCAAGTGAGCAGAAGAGGGTTGAGCAGAGTGGAAACATGAACTTGCACGCCCATCAGGAGACACCAACAAGCAATGTTTGAATGCCTCTCTACCTTGCAAAAGAAAAGGCATGCAAAATAATTTCTTCTCTCTGCATCCTGAATGAACTTTTGCTCTTAGGTTAGTACTGTCAATACATCAGGACACAAAGGTCCTGTGAATTGAATAGAGCCACCCTTGATCCCAGCAGCCATGTTTCATGCTGCCTCTTTGTATCGGGGACCCATTATAAAACGGTGGCTATCTGAGTTGTGTTCTAGACAGTCCAGAGCCTAAGAGACACTGAGCTCAGGCTTGGTATACACGTGCAAATCCTTTCTAATTTAATAGTAAGCACAGCATTGCTAAGCTACTCTCCACAGAACATGACCACTAGTAAGTATCATACCTGGAAGTACTTGGGGAAACCATCTCTGTCATTTTTCTTGTAAAACCTTTTGGGGTCCATGCCTGCTCTCATCTTTAATGCTCTGAGGTCATTTTTCAGTTCATCTGTCAGTTCTGGGGCTTTCATGCCAAACCAACCATTACCGGCTGTTTTTTGTCGCTCTTTCTGAAAAACAAGTGTTTTAAACAAATTAAGAAAACGAAAATGTATTTTTCTGTGTGTCCATGCACCGTGCGCAGGTACCTGTGGAGAGGAAAAGCGTGTTGGATGTCCTGAGCTGGAGTTACAGGCAGTTATGAGATGTACGACGTGGATGCTGGGGACCACAAACTGATCCTCTGTGAGAGCAGCACGTGTTCCTGACCACTAAACAGCTCCCCAAATGAACATTCTTTACGGTATAAGAGTACAGAGACTAATTCCCCCTTAGGCACACTGCCTGCTGTGTTATAAGGGAACCTCCCCTAAAATCATCAAATAGAAAATTATGTGAATTACTCGGGTATAATAGTGTATAACTGTGACCTCACTACTTGGACAGATTGAGGTTAGATGATTTTGAATTCAAGATAGCAACTTGGGCTGTCCTTTCAGCATCTGGGTAGGGAGAATTTTCAAGGGCTGGGAAGGTACCTCAGTTAGTAGAGTTCTTGCCCGGGGTTATCTTTAGCACTGCATGAACTAGCCATGGTAATGTACCCCTGTCGCCCCAATAGCCAACCTAGGCTATGCGAGACAGTCTCAAACAAACAAAACCCAGATCCCAACTTTACAGTAAGCATTAACCCCCAAAATACATTAAAAAAAAAAAAAGAATTGTTAAACCAAAAAAGCCCCCAAACATTTTTTGGCATGGCATCAGTTTCATAAACGAAGGCTCCCTGGGTGACTTGCAGGCAAAGGAACACACAGCTTCCACTTTGTCTCAAAGAGCTCATACAAGAAGAAATGAATAAAATCATTTTAGGAGCTGGTATATAAGCACTTTTTAAAATTCAGTTACTTAAGCCTTAAGGGTCTTAGAAACTACTTAACTCTCAAGTCCAGAACCTTATATATTATGTCCAAAACAAAACTGTTATTCGTTTGAAAACTCTACCTAACATTTTGTTTCATTCATCCAAAATGTAGTGCCTGCCGCATGCCAGTGTGCTCTGTATCAGCACCTTTTGTACAGGTTTATTAGTTCAAATAGTAAAACAACACAGTGTGCTTCCATGTGGATCAGAGCTTTAAGGTGGCCATATTAACTCTATGCAATAGAGCTCCTAGTCTACAGCAATGTATTTAATAGCCAAATGATGTGGATGGTAACCCTGATGTTGGAGGTCACGCCTAAGGTATGTTTTCAAAGCTGTATTTGTGGGGCTCAAATACACAGCTCAGTGAGTGAGAGGGCACATGCTTACAATATGTGCAAGATTCCAGCGTTTACTCCCAAACACAAACAAAAAACTGTATTTATATGTGCCATTTGGCTGCAAAAACATTAAAAGCCACATTAAACATGTTGATGGAACCACATTTTATGGCCCTTAGTACCTAAGAACTTTGGCCCAACCTATAATAGACCAATCCATAGATAAAGCTTAAATGTACACTGCAGTATTACACAACCTGAAAAGACAAAGACAAAGCCCCCACTCACCCTGCGCTGCTTCTGAAGTCGATGCTTTGACTCACTGTATGGTGGGACACAATGTTTTTTTTCAAAATCAGGTGTAATGACAGCTTTCTGCAGAAGCTATGAAAATACAAAATAATTATTTTCTCTTTCCTCCCCATTTAAGCTTAGGCTTTTACTATAAAAGGGGCTGTTTGCTCGCTCTCTCGCCCCCCTTCTCTCCCCATTCCCTTCCCCCTCTCTCCACGTGGTCATGGCCGGCCTCTACTTCTCTACTCTCTCCTTCTCTCTGCCTCTACTACCCTCTTAACTCCCCTCCCAGGCCCTAAAGGCTTTTACATTTTGTATAGGCAAGTCCAGTAATCTATCCCTGAGTGATTTTGCACTGTAAAGGTACATACTCCCTGTCAAACCTCATGGCCTTGTTCCTGATCCCTGGAACCTACAGGGTGGGGACACCTGGCTCCGGCATGTTGCCCCCTGACCTACACCACAGCACAAATGTGCCCACATATACACACAAAATAAAAAAATTAAAAAAATAAAAAAAAAAAATACAAGAAAGGGCTGGAGAGATGGCCTATCGGTTAAGAGCACTGACTGCTGTTTTTCTATAGGTCCTGAGTTCAATTCCCAGCAACCACATGGTGGCTCACAACCATCTGTAAAGGGGATCTGATGCCCTCTTCTGATGTGTCTGAAGACAGCACAGTGTACTCACATACATGAAATAAATAAATCTTAAAAAAAAAAAGACAAGAAAATAGGACTCCTGGGATTAAGTGGTAGATGAAAAAGGAAATAATGCTGATCTTGTAAGTAGCATCTCTATAGATAAAACTCTAATGACATGGTTTGTACCCCAGAACAGGGCCAGCAGGCATGAGCCTCCATGAATGTAGATGGACATAAAGCTTGTTTGTATAAGGCACATTTTATGGTCCTCCTTCAAGGAATGACCTGTTAATGTTAATGATTCCATGATAATCAGAATCCAGGAGGTGAAGGTGTGGCTAAAGTCTCAAAAAATAGTAAATGCTGGGACCTTCAGGAGGATGGCCTTAAGGCTGTGGAAAAGATCTCTAAAACCACGAGTTCGAAAATACATAATTTCTCAACTACACAAAATGTATTATGATACAAAAGGGTGCAATTATGAATTATGAGGGGCTTCATGAATCTAAAGGAACAAAGTCAGCTGCACAGGAAGCCAACTTCTCAGAAAGATACTAAGAAAGGAAATAAAGAGATTTAGGGGGTGGTGGTCCCAGGAAGTCCCACCCAGCTAAGGTTTTTGCTTATAAAGGCAGATCAATTCCAGAGTTCCAGGGAGAGAGCAAGGTTAGGACTAGGTGTGGTGAAAATGGTAATTTCGGGATGGGGCCCCAGCTGGCCAGTTTAACAGAGGCAGGCAGATCTCTGAATTGTTTTACAATGTTAAAAGGAAAAGTGTACTTGTAGTCTCCTAAGAATTAAGGTGCAGCAGTCACACCCTGAATGCAGATTCATAGAATAATCAAAAGGAGACGTAGAGTAAATGACTGGATTGATATGTAAAATAAAAAACTGGGTTTATGATCTGCAAGATCATAAAGGTGAGCTAGCTAGAGAATGTCTTAGAGTATCAAGAGAACTGCTAGGAGAACCGTCTGGAATGGAGAATATCAAGAGAAAGCTGTCTAGAGATCTCCAGAGAGCAGAACTTAGAGAAAGGAGCCTGGAAAGCAGAACACAGGCTGCCAGCTTGCACCCACAATTTGACTTTGAGTCGTTTGTATTCGATGCTCCCAGATACCCCTTCTCTCAGACCCCCTCTCCAAGACAGGGCTGATCCTTGGCAAGAAAACACCAATGTAGTTTTACCTTAGGAAAAGTAGTCATTTCCCAAGGACTGAAGCTGGGACAGTACATATAGCTTACCTCATTTTTCTTTTTCTCCTTGATCTGGGTTAGAGTTTCCTTGTGAGGCTGCAGTTTGTCTACATTGAAATTAATATACAAACCACCCAACTGCTTGATGTTCAGTCCAGGGTCGATGCTGCTACTTGTCAATTTCAGACTAAAAAAGAAAAGATCACTTAGATGAATTAAGACCAAATAGAAACAAGATTGCATGTTAAAATCACAGAGTGATTATAATGCAGTTACTCAAACACTGATTAAAGGTTTATCTCATACATTCATTCAGAAGAGTCTGGAATAAATAATGAATCCGCATTGCCAGAGACGACATCCAAACAAGAGTCCCAAGATTCTCTAAGATGACTAAGCATGTAACACACCTACAGATTTCATAAAGAACTTAAAGAAAGCCATTCAGTTCACCTATACACTGAAGGACACAGTTTAGAAAAACCCACTGTATCTCGAAACTCACGGCCTTGCCAATCCCTAGAACTCACAGGGTGGAAACACTGGATCTTGCAGGTTGTCCTCTAACGACAATAAACAAACAACCTCAGAGACAGGGCATCAATTTGTTTGCTTTCCAAGACAAGGTTTGGTCTGTGCCACCACTGTAGGGCACCTATTAGGACAGAGTCTTCTATGGCTGCCCACATTTCTAGTGGCTAATGCCAAACAAGGCCTAATCCAGGAATAGCAAGTTTTAAGTAAGACAACTTCTAAAGAAAAAGCCTCAAACATCAGAGCTCTCAACAAAAAATGGATGAGATTACAGGTGACTATTTTCTTCATACTTTTCCGTATTTCTCAATTCTTCTACAATTAATATAAAAAATTATGTTTCTGTTTTGTTTTTACTCTTTTGTAATGTGTTTGTGTTTACATGTGTGTGAGTAGTGTGCATGCACTACTCTGAGTATCTTCCCTGATCATCTCCACTTTATAAATTTAGGCAGGGTCTCTCACTCGAACCCAGAGCTCACACACTCAGGTAGTCTAACTAGTTGGCTTGCTTGGAGATCCCATATCTTCTACCTCTGAAGCACTGACGTTATAGGTAGGCCATCGTGCTGATCTGTCATTTTCATGGTTGCTGGGGATTTGAATCCAGTCTTCATACTTGCATGGCAAACTTCTAAGCCATTTCCCCCACTCCCACAGATGATCTCTAACAGATTACCAAAAGAACATTTTAGCTATCACTGGTAAGAAAAATCAAAGTGCCAAAGGTCTCACAAATGAATGAAGGGAGGCAGCGGGTGAACTCATCCACATGCTAATGTGTACACTAATACACTACTGTTTGTACTTCATGGCAGACCAACCACTTGACAGATTGATCAAAACTGACTTGTAAATGGACAAATAAAGCTGTTCCCAGAACAGGGATCAGGCTTATCTCCATGTAAGTTTTTGGTCACAGAAGTCCTTGAGACTCCACAAAACAACACAGGCTATTATTATTGCCAGGACTCTTGGTTGCCCACCAAGAACAAGATGTTCAGACTCCATGCTTAAGGGCATCACAGGCTTTTGTTGCAAGCCACTGAAGTCAAGCTGGGCCTGAGCTGGAAAACCTTTCCTGTTGTAAACATTTAGTGGCAGAAGGTGCTATACAGGCTGCCTGGAAGAAAAGCCATCAGCGGTCTCACTCAGCCGTGGACCTACACGCTGTACTACTGACTTGTTGGAGAAGCTGTGTCTGCCGATTCGTGTACTGTTCACTGAGGTAATCACAGCTTTCTAACTGGATTTGAGGCCCACTTACGAAACTCACCCCTGGCATGACAAAGCCTGTCAGAAGCCTGTGGTTGGTGATCGACGACCTTAGGAATTTACTATTTTTGCTAGATATGCTGAACCCATTAAAAATATTTTCTAAATGTTTAGGTTTATGCTTAAAATATGGTGAGACATGCCCCTCCCCCTTTTTTTGGCAGTGGGGTAAGTTACTAAGACTGACAAAACTGGTCAAAGAGCTGAGAATAATTTTCTCAAAATGTTCATTTCTAAATAGGACATCTATGTCACTTCTTCCCAAAGAGGGGCAGCGAGAATGTAAGAGTGAGAGGAAGGAAAAGAAGCAGTGACATGGAATACTGTCTTCTGCATATGACATGGTAGTTGCACTCAGAACTCATAGGAGCTGTTGATTACCTGCACAAGACTAGAAGAGTCTTGTGTCAGTATTTTGGATTTTTGTTTTTAAACTGTTGATTCTTTGTGAGTTTCATATCAGGTACAGGGAGACGAGTGGGAATGAGGTGCATGTGAAACTCACCAGTTCCAATTTTGTAATGGAAATGTCCAAGAGCTCATGAGGCCCCACCTCTCCCTGAGGACCAACAGGCAGTCAGTGATGACTGGGAGGGAGAGACATTTTCTTCAGTGGTACAGCACTAGTTAGTAAGTTTCTTGTGAGCTTCTAAATAACCCCTGATCCACAGTCCCATAAGCATTAAACTCACTGGGTCACCCATGTCCCCGGAAGACATGGAAAGCAGAAAGAGGGATAGCTGGGGAAAGGAGCATCAGTGGGATGAGTCTGAGGGGCACGTAACCTCTACACAATACACACACCTATGAAAACACTAAATGAGACACTATTACAATACATGCTATAAACATTACTTTGGAGGCTGAGGGAAGGGCACGCTTGCCATGCTGCGGCCACAGCTGTGCTCCTCAGCATGGCCTCCCCAGTTTCCTTTCAGAGGCAGTACTTACAGCTTAGACTTGGTGTTACTGAGCAAGTCTTCCTCATCACTAGACTCATCCTTATTCTCATCACTGTCTGATGAGTCTTCTTCACTATTTTCCTCCTCTTCCTCTTTTTCTTCCTCAATAGCAACTTCACTCGGCGCCTTGTCTTCTAGGTAAAAGTTTTTGTCAGCACTCAATCCAGGAGTTTTGTCAATTACAAACAGTGCACTGTCACACGCGGCATCTTCCAGGTCCTCAGCTGATGCCTCCTTTTGGCCATTGTTTTCAACAGAACACAAAGTGTCCCTTTCATTCTCACTGCTGTCAGACTGCTGGCTTTCATCACTGCTAAGAAATAATAAGACAGGACTATCCGTATCCTGAGTCATGCTGAGTTCAGACTTGCATGGTTTGGTATCACATTCAAGAGGGACACCACTTTGGCTGCTCTTGTCCTCACTGATACCTGCACCCGTGGGCTCGTCGTCGTTATCACCACTACCACCACCACCATCACCACCACCACCACCGAGCTGTGCCAAGTCACTCTTTTTTCCGCTGCTGCTCCCTCTCTTGTCATTCCACCTTTCTACATTCACAACTGCAAACTTGTGCTCTAATGATTTCATTAGAGCCTTCCGATCTGGACTTGAAAGCTGGAATGTGGGTTTTTCATTTGGGGTGCTTGAATGATTCTGAGACACTGACTGCTGAAGGCTGGTGTCTTGAGCTTCAGAGAGACTCGGCTGGGAATCTTTCTCATTAGTTACTTTTTCCTCTGTTATTCTGAGGTCCTCTTCATCCAGACTCTTACAATTCTCCTTTCTGACTTCTGTAAGAGACACAACACTGGCTTGTTTTTCCTCTTGGATATGCAAATTTCGGTGGTTTTGGGCTGTCAGTTCTTTCCCTGAATTTCTGGGGCTGGAATCATCAAAGTCATTGCTGTAAGTTTCAGTATCAGAAATACTTGGCGTATTTTTCTGAGAAAGTGGTCTTGCTGATAACTGAGTAGCATCTGAGTCCTCTGAATACACAGACATACCCACAATTTGCTTTTTATTTCCTGGTGTAATCTTAGTATCTTTCTTCTCAGCTGGGAACTGTAATTTCTTCTTCACATTCCTGGCTGTTGTTCTCGGCAAGACCTCTAACGATGAAATGCCTGGGCAGGACGACTCAGCATCAGATATAGTTCCCGACTGTGATTCTTGGCTTGAATCTCTTTGAGATTTAGCCTTATTTCTGCTGCTTCTTTCTGTGGAAGGTACAACCATAGAAACCCCTGAAACATGAGACTCTGCTTCAGAAACAACTCCTTCATCAACAGATGCATGCTGAGGGGCTACTTTCTGCCTTTTCCTAACAGTGGACTTTGAGGTGGACGCAATTACAATCTGCCGTTTCCTAGTTACTCTTACAATGGGCTCTTGGACCTCTAACACAGAAGTAACCCCAGAAACGTGAGACTCCGTTTCAGAAGCCTCTTCATCAGAAATGAGCACAATGATCTCCGCTGGGCCTGTAGTTCTGCTGTTGCTGCGTGAGTTCTGTTTCTCAGCAGGCTGTGATTCAGCCATGCTGCCATCGGATCCCGGTTCTTTTGTGCTTTCTAGATGTGTCCCAATTCTCCGAGGAGCAGACCTCTGAAAACCAAAACAAACACAATATAGTTTAGATAGGGCGGGGACAAGGGTAAAGATGGCATGGCCTAAGGAACAAAACTCAAGAAGGTACAAAACGAAGACAAACTCACAATAAAATATTTCTTTTACTTGCCTCATCCTAGGCTTCAGAAAGCAGAACTAAAAAGAAAACTTTCTCTACTTAAAGAAAAAGGGGGTAAATTTTAAATCATTTATGGAAGCGCAGGGAGTGGGGGAGTTGAATATTAATTAAGCACGTGTTTAGGAGTAAGGTAATCCGATACTTATCTGGATTTCTACAAACAGGTTACCACACAATCTAAAGAGCATAGCACCAGAAGACAACCAGAGGCTCTGAGCGACGCCACCGCCGCCCTTCAGTTGCCGGAGGGTTTAGTGCTCGGCCATGCCAGTCTTTCCACGTGAAAACGGTGCTCCTCCTATCCCCTAAACCAGGCTTGGTCGAGGTGGCTGGAATTTACCTTCCCCGGTGCTGTCCCAACAGTAAACTCAAAAGGCCTCGCCTGCGCAGGGCACGCTACCGAAACTCCCGTAAGAGCCCTGAAAGACCCCCCGGGCCTAAACCAGGTCCGAGCCGGTCCGGCGCAGTACCACGCGCGCACGGCTCGGTTCCTGGTCGCCCTCCTCCGCCCTGCCGAGCCGCTCTGCTCAGCGGCGAGGAGACCCGGAGAACCTGAGACCCAGCTCACCTTCTGCTGGGAGCTTTCTTGGAGCCTGGTCCGGGAGAGCCCGGACCTGGTGGTGACCACCATCTTTCCGACTCCGGATTCCCAGCAGCCAGTGCGGCTTCCTCTGTTCCGACGCTTCGGAAGTGCGTCGGAACAGGAACTCGCTTAGGTTTCCCTGCGGAAACCGTGGCTCGGGAGAATCGTTCCTTCCCCGGCTCTACTGCAGTTCTGGCCAGCCGTCTCCGCCATCGGACTAGTGCGGGTCAGCCCGGGGCAAAAGCCGCTCCGCCTCCAGTTCCCAGCGTGTCCGCAGTGCGGTCCGCAGCGAGGAGGTCCTCTTCGCCGTTTAACACAAAATGGGAAGTCGCATCATTTACTCTGCTTTCCATCCGTACCTCCATCCCCCACCCCCGTGCAGTAATTGTGAGATCTTTGGCTTGAGTCTTTACGGAAGCCAAAGGAGACTTTATTTATTTAGTCCTTTTAGAAAACAGTATTTTAATAACTTAATAAATGAGATTCCGATATTTGATTCCGATACAAGGATGTATGTTAAATGCACCCAAGTTCTCCGAGAATAATTAGAAAGCCGTGGGATTTAACTAAAATGTCTCGGGATTTGAAGTACGCCCCCCACCCCCCCCTTTTTTTTTAAGGTGAAAGAAATTGTGAAGGAGAGGGATTAAAGTTTTTTGGTTTTTTACAATGGAAGGAAGAGACTGGCCAGAATCAAGAGTTTTAGGATTTTTGTTTTGAGATAAGATCTCTCTACATAGCCCTGGCTGTCCTAGAACTCACTATTTAGATCAGCCTGATCCCGAACTCACAGATACCCATCTGCCTCCCAAGTGTTGGGATCCATGGGCCACAGCACCCGGCTAAGGTGTTTTAGTTTTTGTTTTGTTGGATGAAAGATGGAGAACTAGAATATGTTGAAAGGCTACAAAGGGACCGAGGAGGGGGTAAAGGAATTAGTGTTGGAAGCAAGAAAAAAAAAAAAGGTTCGTTTTTCTTCACTTTTTAAACACAAAATAATTTTTCCTAAAAACATATCTTTCCATGGATACATTACTTCTACATTAAATTGCTCTTCTTGGAGCCAGGTATACGTAGTAACCAACTTTTGATTGTTAGAGGTTGTCTTAAAACACTAGCCTCATGCTTACTTAGTAAGATAGGGGTTTTTTTTTGTTTTTGTTTTTGTTTTCCTGGAGAACTGTGGTCTCTGGTTTCCACACAGCCATTGTGTGCCCTGAGGAAACAGCCTATCTTTAGGAGTGACATAAAAGTGAAGAACAAGAAAACGAGTTCCTGCACATTTCTGGAACTTGAAGACAAGAATCTTCAAGCCCTTGACAGGCTGGGCTTAGTGAAAAACCCTATGACAATTGCAGGCTGTTACTTTTCAGTTTAGGCGTTAAAGGGTTTTATCTTGTTCTTTCTGGGGGAGGGTCACTGCACAATGTGAGCATGGTGAGAACTATTTCTGGCCAAAATAGCCAGCGAGAGACTGAGGTCTTTAGTCTGAGGAATTGTCTAGGGCAGGATGTTTAGGGATGGAATATCATATGTTAAATGTACACTTGACCTTACAAGAAATGCCAAAGCTAGGCGTGGTAGGACATGGCTTGCAACCTCAGTACTTGTAATGC
The DNA here is from genome assembly GCF_978045245.1 of Mus caroli. NCBI lineage: Eukaryota > Metazoa > Chordata > Mammalia > Rodentia > Muridae > Mus > Mus caroli. Next base: position 37,893,959 of record NW_028227258.1, read on the forward strand.
TTAGACAGGAGGACCCAAGCCAGTCTGAGCTATGTAACAAGATTGTGTCTCAAGCAAACAATAAAAGAAATGCCTGGGTAATTTCCATAGTGACAGTTCCAGTCTCACCCTCAGAGAGTTACATCTGTAACATGTTCTCATTAACACTTGCTGCTGCCAGTCTACATTCTTCACTAGTGACATCTCACTACAGTTTAACCTGCATTTCCCTGATGATAGTAATATTGAACATCTTTTTAACAGTCTTCTTGGTTACCCAAGAATTTGGTTTGTTTGTTTTTATCTGTTTTTTTTTTTTTTTTTTTTTTTTTTTTTTTTTTTTTTTTTAGAAAAGGCTGTACTGGTCTTTCATGTATTTTTATTAGGCATTCTTACTAAATTGTAAGATCTCTACATATTCTGAATATAAGACCTTATCAGATAGGGTTTCTAAATATTTTTACCTATTCTGGGAATTGTCTTTTCATTATCTTCACAGTATCTTTTGAAGCACAAATTCAGAAAATTTTGTCCAGTTTTTTATGTTTCAAATATTTGCAAGGTTTTTTTTTTGTTTGTTTGTTTGTTTTTTGTATAAAATAGCAGGGTGGTGGTGCACACCTTTAGTCCCAGTGATTGAGAGGCAGAGGCAGGTGGATCTCCGGGTTCAAGGCCAGCTTGGTCTACATAGTGAGTTTTTAAAAAAATATTTATTATTTATATGTAAGTACACTGTAGCTGTCTTCAGACACACCAGCAGAGGGTGTCAAATGTCATTACAGATGGTTGTGAGCCATCATGTGGTTGTTGGGATTTGAACTCAGGACCTATGGAAGAACAGTTGGTGCTCTTAACCGCTGAGCCATCTCTCCAGCCCCTACGTAGTGAGTTCTAGGATAGCCAGGGCTACACAGAGAAACCCTATCTTGAAAAAAACAAAAACAAAAACAAACAAACAAAGATGCTGAGGAAAACTACCTGGGAGTTATGTAAATGATCATTTGAGCATGGGTTATGTATGTGACTCAGAGGGAAAGTGTCTGCCTTGCAGTTGCGGGACCCAGGGTTCAATCTCCAGCACCATTACAAATAAATACTGAATATGAAATACATTTACAGATAAGCAGAACCTGCAAAGGTTACTGCATGTGTTAGTCAGCTATATTCACTTAGGCTGATAGTTCAAAGGTTGTGTGTAGTCCATGCCTCTTATCTCTGTCCCTTTAGACCGATGGCAAGGCAAAAACATCGTGGTGGAGTATGTGTCAGCAAAGTTGTTCACCACATGGAAGATGAGATGCATATAACAAAAAGGAGCTAGGGCCCCTAGCGCTCTTCAAGAATTCCAATGGCCTCACTTCCACTAGGTCCTACTTCTTAAAGTTTCTACCACATCCCTACAACACCATCAGCTGAGGACCACGTCACCAATACATGACCCTTTGTGGGGCACTGAAGGTCCAAACCGTAACACTACTTCCAAGATATTGGTGAAAAAAATTACTAAGGATATAAGGGGAAAGGTCAATTTAATGAGCACAGTTCAAGAATCAGGATTGAGCAAAGAAAGGGAAAAGAGCTCACAGTAATAATTAAGATATGAACCATCTTAAAATAATGGGAGGTGAACATACCAAAGCCATACACACACACACACACACAACTTACATGCTAACAAAACACATTTTAATTTTCTGGTAATGACATACAACCATATCCTAAATTTGGCGGTGGGTGGTGGGTGTTGACAAGCTTTAGTCTCCTCTTTTTTCCAGCCTTACCCAACAGACCATCGAGCCTTTTGTATGTATAACTGTGTTCATGGACTTATACGCCCCTACACGCATGCACAGCCAGAGGTCTTCACTGGCTATACTTCTCTAATACATGCTGCCACCTTATTTTTGAGATAGAATCTTGGTGAAGCTGAAGCTTGCTGACTGGCAGAGCCGACTGCTTCCCACAGCTGGGAAGAGCACCTCCCTGCCCCACTGCCATGCCTGGCTTTTCCTGGCTGCTGGGGAGCCACACACATCAGTCCGCATGCTTGTATGGGAGGTGTCCGTGCAGCCGTCTCCCCCGCCCCAGAGTAAGACTTGAAGATGCCGTCACTGTACTGAAACTTGCTTACAGACAAGTTTACCATGGTTTGATAAAATATTTACAAATCAGGCAGAACTTTAAGATTTATTTATTTTTATGTATGAGTACAATGTAGCTGTACAAACGGTTGTGAGCCATCATGTGGAATTGAACTCAGGACCTCTGCTTGCTCCGAACGCTTATGCGCCCTCCTCCCAGCCTTGAGCAGGTTGCTCAGAGCTGGTTTGCCACAGTTGCTAGCCCACCTAGGGTGGAGTCTTACAACCTAGGTAAAGTCTTTTGTCTGCCACATCTGCGGGTTTTTTTCAAGACACCATTACCTGCTGAGAGGCTGAACCTGTTTTCCTGACACTATCCTGACAAAGCAATGAGATACTGGCATGGTAGGGGATGGGTTCCCCCCTTTATAAGCTCAAGACTCATAAGTAAACATTGGCCTTGATCAGAACTTTGTCTTGGCTCCTTATTTCTCTTGCAGCCTTTCCCATCCAACCCCATCTTTCCTTTCAGGAACCCAGTAACCTTGGCCACTGGTGGTTACACTTGTGTACTGCAGACACAATAACTGAAGATTTATTTATTATTATATGTAAGTTTACTGTACCTGTCTTCAGACACACCAGAAGAGGGCGTCAGATCTCATTATGGATGGTTGTGAGCCACCATGTGGTTGCTGGGATTTGAACTTGGGACCTTCGGAAGAGCAGTCAGTGCTCTTAACCGCTGAGCCAATATTGTTTGTGTCCCCATCTGTAGGATCTTATGTAACACACAGCACACTGCTGAGTGAATGAATAGCTTTATGGCTTAGATATTGTTCAAATAACTCATTTATTTTCAGATCATAGTGTTTGAATTTAAATGGTTCAAAACCACTGTGATGCTTTTAGGATGTTCCCATTATTCAAACAACACAAATTAAAAACATACAACTCACATGTTTAATATAAGCAAAATAAAAATTAGCTTTAACAGTGCTTTATATTTTGTTTTAGTATACTATTATAGACACATAAGAAAAGTTAATTATTTCCATTTTCTGCTTCCCTCAATCTGAAAACTATAAAAATATTGTTACATATTTTTGAAAAATCAAACTCTGCCACATTCCTTCATCAATTTTATGTTGAAAAGAGAGGGAGTTGATGTTGAAGCACTAGAAATTAAGTGTTGGAAAAATAAGTTTAAAGTCAAAAGCTGGCGTATCTGCAAATAAGAACACAATTGCACAAGTAATTTAAATTCTTTAAACATCTTCACAATTCCCTGTATGTACATTTGGCAGAAGAATGAATCGCCAGCCAATATCGATCAGCGATCAGTTGCTTACATTTCAAAGATCAAATACTCGGTGGGAGACCTAGAAGGAAACACTTAGATAAAGACATGGAATTAAGATGAGCTGAGAATTTTTATCTCTGAAAAGCAAGGTCCAATTTTTAGTTACTCCTTGGCCCTGATATAGAAAAGTCTGAAGTATTCATGCAAAGTAGACAAAATAGCTTTATGGTTTTCACAAAAAATCTGTATTGTCTATGCAATACAGAATAACTTCAGTTTTTACTTTACATTTATATAGTTTTAAAAATAATTCGTTTTTTTTCAAATTATACTGTTTAAATTCAAATAGTTCAAATTTAAAGTTGCGCTTCAGATCCTAGACATTCTCATCATTGACAACCAAATGAAAGCATAAACTCACATGTCCAGATAACCATTTTTCAGGACTGAACATCTATCTATTAGCTGGTTCTGATTCACGTTCTAGCACTGCTCATCCTTAAATAGATGCTGTATTAGTGTTCTGCCACCAATATGCTCATCAGGGGTAGGGTGTTATGGCACCCGCCTTTAATCCTAGCACTAGCGAGGCAGAAGCAGGCAAATCTCTATTTGAGGCCAGTCTGGTCTATATAGCAAGTTCCAGGGCAACCAGGACTACATCAGAGACCCCTTCTCAGAAAACAAACAAAAAGGTCTTCAGACTTTACAGCACATGAACCTAGCTTGAAAGAGACCTTGGTCCTTCTGATGTCTAAAATTCTTTGGTAGAATTTAAGGTAAACATGAGGAATGAATCCCAAGTCACAGAGCGCTGCTGAATAAGGTGCCACTCAATTTTGGGAATGTAGTAAGTGAAAACCTTTTTAAAATGTTTACTTAGAATTCTATTACCCACAAAATCTTTCTATTCTGGGTCACTGCATTCAAATATATCTTTTATACACACTACTGATAACTTAGCTTTTCATTTTAAAGGAGTTATTTGAGTATTTTTGAAAGAGAGAGAGAGAGAGAGAGAGAGAGAAGTATGTAGAGGGGTGTGTGTGTATGTATTTTGCCTGTGTGTATGTATGTGTACCATGTACGTGACTGGTACCACTAGGTCGGCAGAAGATATTGGATCCCCTATAACTGAAGTTACAGATATTTGTGAGCTACTATGTTGCTGTGAGAACCTGAACCTAGACCCTCTGCAAGAGCAGCAAATGCTCTTAACCACTGAGCCATCTCTTCAGCCCTGAAAAGACTCATTTAAAAAAAAAAAAAGATTTATTATTATATCTAAGTACACTGCAGCTGTCTTCAGATGCACCAGAAGAGGGTGTCAGATCTTATTACGGATGGTTGTGAGCCACCATGTGGTTGCTGGAATTTGAACTCAGGACCTTTGGAAGAGCAGTAGGTGCTCTTCATTACTGAGCCACCTCTCCAGCCCAAAAAGACTCATTTTTAAAGGTTACCCAATAATGTAAGGATTTGGAGTAAAACAACAATAAAATCACTTTAAAATTCCATTCTGAGGCCGGGTGTGGTGGCGCACGCCTTTAATCCCAGCACTCGGGAGGCAGAGGCAGTCGGATTTCTGAGTTCGAGGCCAGCCTGGTCTACAGAGTGAGTTCCAGGACAGCCAGGGCTACACAGAGAAACCCTGTCTTGAAAAACCAAAAAAAAAAAAAAAAAAATTCTTCTGTACATGATCCTTTCACAAAATGAACCCATAATTCTATTTCCTTCCATGTTGAGATTTGGTGTCATTCACAAACATCTGGATACATCAGCAAAGGAAGGTTTTGTTTTTGTTTTCTTACATCCTTAAAGTAACCCTTCAAAAAAAATGTTTGTGTGCGTGTCTTGGGTTTTAAAAACAATAAAGGAGATATTAAAGTTTTCCTTCAGAGCAGCTCAGACACCGCACTGCACAGATTTTAAATACAACATATATTTAAAGATATACGCTATAGAAAACAGTTACATTTCCAAATTTAACCATTACCTATATATTTAGCATTATATACAATCAATATAATTATAGGCTTTTAGTTCAAATTCTGTAGGCAAATCAGTTGTTTTCACATAATTCTAATTGAGAATAGCATCGAGTCAGTAACCACAAAGTCACACTTAAGAAAAACATCTACTGTATTGGCTTAACATAGAACTCTAGTTCTTTTCTCTACATTGAAATTTTCTGAGCAAAATTGGTTTTACAAAGACTCATGGTTTAAAAATATTGGCATACAAGACACCTTTTAAAGAGAAACTGAACCTGGGTGACAGACGCACATCTAGAGATTAAGACCTTTCAATGCTACATATAAGGACCATAGCCTCTTTGCAATTTTCTGATTCTTAAACTAGTATGACATTAAAACTAAATGATTTTCTTCCCCTCTGCCTTTCCTGGCTTTATTCCTTGTCAGTAATTGACAGGTACAGAGATCAAAAGTTTTACTTGGCTGATTCTTAATTCATCTCTCCAGAGCCCATAGTGCTAAGCATGTGGTGTGAGTCCAACTGAGCAACACACTGAGAGTACAGGAAGAGGTCCAAAGACTCTGAAGATAGCAACAGTAGTTGCTTTTATGAAACTCCCAAACAATAATGTTAAAGCATCAAGCCGCCTTCTCAGACATGCTGCCTTTGTAGATAAGAGGTGGAAGAAACATGACCCAGAACACATGGTCAATGCATAGCTATAGCTACGCTGTAAGCAAGAACACACAGATTAAATTTCCATTCGTGGATCAAAGAATGACTTTTATTTACATTACTAGTAGACTGCTGTAGTTACTGAGATAGATTGTTTTGCCAATGACAGGGAAAAAAATCTAGTATGTTTTAACAATTGTAATGTAATCACTTATAGAAGTATAGAGTAAGAAGCAATTCATGAATTTTGGAAATAAAAAATATGTATATACATCACCCTGATGCCTAAGCCAAAATATATCTTAAAACAAATTTTCTTGATTTCTATTACTCATAAAAATAAAGGAACTATATTGCAAGTATTTCTCTTCATAGACGTTTTCCGTTAGGAACAGCAGTTTAATGAGAAGAATACAGTGGTTGCTGTGAGTGTGCTGCTGCAGAGGCACGGGAGGCCCTCAGAACTCAACACAGTGCCGAACAACTGCACGCGCACCTCGGGGGCGCTTCTTGTAAGCCGGAGCTACATTTTTTTTTTTAAAAAAAATCTCAATTTTAAAATCAATTTGTATCTTATATTCCAGACAACACCAGGTCAGTGAGCGGTGAGCGCTCCGGGAGTTAAGAGCCCCTCCTTTTGGCTTGCAGAATGTAGCCTTTGGACTTGATGATCCCCCTGCTCTTCACGATGACCGAGTACCTCAGCAGCCACAGCGGCACCCACTCCTGGGCTTCAATGTCAGGGATGCTTTCTTGAAGAGCTTCCTGGAAACTTGCCTCAGAGAGTAGTTCTAAAACAACACCCCACAGGTTAGGTTTGAAGACAGAAACTCCTTACTATGTACGTAAGCATTTAACACAGCAGAAGTGAATCCAGCACCAAGGATTAGTGGCTGGGAGAGCGAGCGCCTGCCTAATGTGCACTTGGTTTTGTTTACCCCAGCCAATAAACAGCTCTGATGGCACAGAGGTGCCGCAGCACGTGGGGAAGGTGGCAGGAGGTTCACAAGGAAAGTCATTTGTGGCTACATAGTGACCTCCAGGCCAGCATGCCTGCAAGAGAGCCTATTTCAAAAAACACAACAAAATTGAATGTATGTGTATCATAGCCTATTTTAATTCATAACTTTTGGTTAGGAGACTGGAATTTGCACAACTGTGAAATATACAAGAAAGTAATAAGAATATAAATCATTCCTAATACTATTTACAGTACACACACACGAGAGAGAGAGAGAGAGAGAGAGAGAGAGAGAGAGAGAGAGAGAGATTCACACAATATCATACTTAATTACATGGAAAAATATTAGTATGTGCCAAAAGGTATAAGTACAGGAAGATTTAAAGCCATTTAACTCCCCCATTAGTTATTAGGTGTATATCATAACGTGTTCCTCATCACTGGCAAAAGGATATCTACTTTTTTTTATTACTTTGAACTTTTCCTTTGGCCATAGCATAATACCTAAGTATATTCATCAGAGCATTATGTCCATTGCTTTCTTTAAAACAAAACAAAAACAAAAATGTGCCATCTAAAAAATGGCTGCGTTCATTTTCATGCTCTTGCATAGGAGCCTGCCAATTGTTTTCCAACTCCACTATTGCAGAGACAAAAAATAAAGACGTGGATGTTTTAAATTAGCAGTAGTATTTCCAATTAACAGCACTGTACCTTTATCACAGCACAGACTTTAAACTAATGTCAACATTTGTGTTTTTCTTAAAATGTGTGTGTATAATGTTGGGGATCCACCCCAGACCATGTGCCTGCTACACAAGCATCCTATCACTGGCCTGCACCTCCAGCCCACTGAACAGGTTGTCTCCCAAAAGCTCAGGATCCAAGCCTAGAGATGAAAATCCCAGTCTTACCTTTTGGGTCATTATGAGTCAGTAGCTGTATGTCAAATTGTTTAGCGAACGCAGTCAAATCTGGTGGCATCACACAGCAGGAGGCCAGGTTAACTTGGTTACTATTGGGTTTTACCTAAAAGTGGAAACAAAGTGAACTGTATTCAATTATGTCACACAGAAAACAGAAAGCCACACAAAAAAACCCAAACCAAAACCAAAACAAGCAAACAAACAAGGCTGGGCAGTGGTGCACTTGGGAGGCAGGGGCAGGAGGAGTTTGTGGTCAGCCTGGTCTACAGAGTGAGTTCCAGGACAGCCAGGGCTACACAGAGAAACCCTGTCTCAAAAAACCAAAAGAAAAGAAAAGAAAAGAAAAGAAGAGAAAAGAAAGAGAGAGAGAAAAAAAAGAAAGCAGAAAGCATCAAGCTAATATTGATGGTTGCTAGGAAACAGAACTAGTCTGCAAGTCCATCAACAGAAGGGAGAAAGAGAAACTGATAAACACAATGGAGTCTGAATTCCATAAAGAAAATGAAACTATGATATTGGCAGGAAAATAAACAGACTGAGAAATTATTATATGGACTGGAAAAAACTGGACTCAAAAAGGCAAGACTGCATGTTTCTCTCAGATGTGTGTATGTGTCTAGGTCATGAAGCTAGAACGGAGAAGAGGAAATCTTGAGGGGTGAAAAGGGAATGGAATACAACGAGGAGAAAGGAAGAGGCCCACAGGGAGAGTGGAGAGAGGAGATCAACTAGATGTTGGCGTGAAATATGTGTGAAAATGCTATATTGAAACCTATTGCTTTGCACATGTAGTTAGACAATGAACTTTGTGCCTTTGCACATATGTGTGTATACTGGTGCATGTGGAAGCCAGAGGTTGGTATCGGGTATCTTCCTTAATTACTTTCTACCATATTTTGTGACAGGGTCTCTTCACTGAACCCAGCACACACTAATTTAGCTAGACTGGCTGGCCATCCAATCCCTGGAGACTCTTCCTGTCAGGCACTGCCTGGCTAGGTATTTCTATGTGTGCTCTCTGGGTGCTAGGAGCTGAACTCAGGTCCTCATGCTAATACAAGCACCTTACTGAGCCATTCTCCTAAACCCCACTTTTTTTTTAATTTAAAAAAAGAGAGTAATAAAATTTAGAACATAAAACTACATTTGACAATTCTTCATTTATAAAATACTTTTGCATGATCACCTGTATTAATATATGCCTTCTATTAATCCATGTTAGTGATATCAAGGAAAGACGCTCTAGGATGAGAGAAAAGCCAATAGAAGATTACACGTACTGTTAAGATTCAAAATGAAGCCTACTGGAAACACTAGCAGTATAGCCCACCTGCCTCTGAAGCCGCTACTCTAAGGGTGATAATGGGTTTAGCAACAGGGAATGTATCTTCAATGCAGACACTGAATGTCAACACATAAACTGTGGCTACTAATCAGGCATTTAAGGAGGCTCTTGACTTCGGTAGCAGCCCCAACTAACTGTTCTATACGTCCTGGATCAGTACATGTCCATCTCTGCTGCTTCTCAGCCACATATGACTACCATGTCTGTGAGAGAAAGGACAGTGTTTTCTAGGGTCTTCTGCTTATCATCAATTATGAAAGGTCTGAGGAAACAGCTGAAAATGAAATAAAAGGAATAAAGACAAAATACAGGAAGTAAAGGTTAGAGTGCTGGTAACCTCCTTCATAATGCTGTAGGTTCTTAGAGCAAGAGTCAGGGGACAACAGTTTTATACCGTTCCCATATCAGGTCCTATAAACTAAGTCTAATCATCTTTAGGTAACAGAAAAATATATGTATATGTTACAAATACTTACTTAAGAAATTAGAGCCCTAATACACAAAGTGTAATATTTTCATCACGTGTAAACATGGCTCACTGAATGAATGTCTTTAATTCACTAGCTCTGAAAAGTTAGCATTTAGTGTTTTCTTCATTCTTTTTAACTGGATGAACACTCAGCTCAATTAAGCATATTAAACCCAAACGTTAAGCTCCTAATGCCTTCGATAAAGCCTGCCGCCCCACAGTGAACACGCACTAGATGCATGGCGCCCCCCAAGTCACAAGTGTCAGGGCCTGGACGGGCTTTACCTGTGCCCACTGATACAGCTGCTCCAACTGTGTCTTGTCTAGATCAGAGGTGCCTATAGCAACAATTTTCTTGCTTTGAACTAAGTTCTCTAATTCCTCCCAGTAAGGCTGTAAATGCTCCAAGGAAAGATTAACTCCATCTTCAATTGGAGGCGAAGCCATGATCACAGAGTCCAACTGTGCAACTCCAAGGACGGAGCATGCTGAAGGGAAGGGAGACACAAAAAGGCTAAGTGAATGTTACATACTAAAACAATCATTACTGTCTTCACCAAGGCCCACTGAATTGTCTGTTACCAGCCACTCCTGACAATAGATTCCTGCATAATCTGTCATTTAAGACATGTCTCCAAGTGCCCACTCACTCACTTCTCTGCAGCAGACAAGGGCTTTCTGACGTGCCCTCTTCCTTTATTTTTTAGCTAACCAGCTGCTGAAATGATTCCAAAGTATTTGTATTCTGCTGTCTCGGATTATAGTATTTCATCTATAGTGTAATATTGAAAGGGAAAATAATGATTAAAGAGCACTGTATATAAGTAAAGACGTACTGTATTCAAGTCTTAAAAAATTAGTCTAGCCAGGCATGGTGGCGCACGCCTTTAATCCCAGCACTCGGGAGGCAGAGGCAGGTAGATTTCTGAGTTTGAGGCCAGCCTGGTCTATCTACAGAGTGAGTTCCAGGACAGCCAGGGCTCTAAAGAGAAACCCAGTATCAAAAAAAAACAAAAAAAGAAAAGAATTAGTCTAGAATTTTAAACAGTAAACTTGAAATCAACTTATTTATCTAGATTGGTTAGGACTAATTCCCTTAAGATAATTAAAAATCCATTATTATGAAAAAAATAAATTTCTGCTTACCCATGTCAACTGCACTTCTAGTTGATGATGAAGAATTCGATCCTACAATGAACAGTTTTGCTAGAAAACGAAAAGATTGATTACTGTGCATATCCACCCCTTACTGTGCAGAATTACCATGATAGAAACTGGTTTTCTTTCTCTATGTTTGTAATTGTACAGGTCCACTTTAAGCCAGACACATACACTTTAATTCTAAACTTTAAATTCCATGCTAGTTGTCAACATGTCTGTTTCTAAAGAATAAAACAAATCCATGTATTACAGGGCAGGGTAGATAAACAGGGCTTGAAATTATTTTTAATGTCTATTTTTATAGGCTAAGCATAATGGAGCATATTTTTAAAAGATTTATTTATTTATTTTAAGTATGTGAGTACACTGTCCTACTGCTGTCTTCAGACACACCAGAAAAGATCTCATTACAGATTGTTGTGAGCCACCATGTGGTTGCTGGGATTTGAACTCAGGACCTCTGGAAGAGCAGTCAGTGCTCTTAACCACTGAGCCATCTCTCCAGCCCCATAATGGAACATTTTTCATGCCTTCTACAATAAGCCAAATGTAAAAAAAGCCTCAAAGTGTGTAATGAGAAGAAAACTGAAGAAACAAAAAGTATTAAAAAAAAAAAAAAGCTGTAGTTGGATAATCTCTGTACACGTGTGCAGGTGTGCCTGAGCGCAGAGCACAGGTGTCCTCAGGCGTCAGGCTCTAGTGCTGGGAGTCCAACTCCAGTCCTGTGCAAGGAATCTGGGCCCTTCACTGCTGAGCCATTTCTCCAGCCCCATTTTATCTTTGTGTGTTAAGCATTTTGTATGTGTTTCCATACAGTAGTTATCTAAAAGTTTTCTTAGTAATCATGTGCTTATTACACAAATGAGGAAGATTAATAAAAACAGAAAGACCAAGAAGACAGCGAGCAGCCCCACACTCATATGTATGAACACAAATACAACCCTGGGTGACAGGGCACTTGCCTTACATGTGTGAAGCCCTGGGTTTGATGCCCCTCCCCTTGCCACAAATAAGACCCTCTCACTACTCATCCCTGGTCCCTAAATTTTGCCATCAATTTTGCCATCTGAACTGGCCTTCTCTCTCCCTCTCTGAAAGACAGGGCACTCTGAGATTGAAAGAGCAAATCTTCTTAGGGTTGAGAACTTTATTCCTACTAAAATTCTCTAATGTGCAGAGACGGAGGACAACTTGGAGGAGGTCCAAGACAATGATGAATTACCATCAACTACACACAAATGTCGGCTTTCCTTCCTTTCTTACACAAGCATCGATGTGAAGTTAACAGAAGGATCAGGGTTGGAGTCAGGCATACTTCCACAGCCTGCTGTCCATCAATTCACTGGCTGAGAGGAAGCTTTCTCTTTTCTTCCTCTTTACCTGCTGGGGGTCTCACTACATTGCCAGGCCAGGAGAAACTTCTTCTGATCTTCCAAGTAGCTGAAACTACTACTGTATGCCACTATACCCAGGTCTGTGCTAACTTGTATATTACTTAACATCCTGGTGTGGCGAGGAGAACAATCCTTCTTGGTACATATGTTTTGATAACTATATGAAGAAATATAGTCATAAAGGACCACTCAGTGCTTCGCACAAAGCACGACTCAACAGATGGTATTATGGTTGGAATGGACATGTCCATCTCAATATGTTAATAAATAATAGCTATCCAGCATTACTTTGTGGTAAGTACTGCCCTAGCTATGTGCCTTTTTTCTTATTTCATCCATATTATAAAGAAGCCTGGGAAATAATTGTATCCCACTGTACAGATAAACAAACTGAGGCTCAGAGAGGTTGAACACTTGCTAATCCTAGATTATTTTAGTCGCTAATCTATACATGCAGGAACCTAAATCTAGGCAAGCTCAGGATTTTAATGACTCTGCTATGCTATGTAAGCCAAGAGCAGAAACTGTCAACTTTCACTGCTACTTCTGAAATGTAGCAGTCACTGACATGTGCTGATGTATAGAATATTAATGTGCACTGTCTGTCTTTCCACATGGCTTGTTGCCCAGACAACCTTCTGTATTTTCAGGCAACCTCAGCTACTACATACCAGTATCCCAGGACTGGCAGATTTGTATTTGCTTTGCATAGACTCAGTTCCTGACTGTTCCCTTTATCCTCTCCGCTTTCCCACTTTAATCACTGAGTACACACAGATCACACAAGAACAGTAAGTCCAAGGCTCATCCTGACTGCACGGCACGCAGCGCTGATGTCCTGTAGCTCCCTCTTAAGACTTGACATTACATTATGGAAGAGTAAGTTTCTAAACAGGTTACTGAGTCATTCACTGTCAGAAGGAAGGATTTACCCCCACCCCCACCCTCATCCACTGCACAGGAGAGTGTACTGTAAAGGGCAGAGCTGGGCTGCAGAGATGGCTCAGTGGTTAAGTTCACTGACTGTTCTTCCAAAGATCCTGAGTTCAATTCCCAGCAACCACATGGTGGCTCATGACTGACCATCTATGAGAATCTGATGCCCTCTTCTGGTGTGTCTGAAGACAGCTACAGTGTACACATATACATAAAGTAAATAAATAATTCTCTTAAAAAGAAAAGAGCGGAGCTTACCAGAAACTTTCATTTCTTCTCTTTCATCGGGATTTATCTTCTCCACTGCATGGGACATGGTACATTCCAAAACATCTGGAAACTCCTGCAGGAAACACAACATACAATGAACATAGAATCAGCACTGTTGATTGTACTGTCCTAAGTACTTCAGAAGCAAAGGACTCATGGGACAATAAGATTCTTTGTGAAATCTAATAGACTTTACAAGCGCAGTACATATAAAAAGGTTAAATGTGTATGTGCATGCTTCTATTCTCTGGAGTAAAAAGGTCTCATTTTGATCTGTTTTTCAGAAGTAATAATGGCCAAAAATACAAATGATAAACAAGTAGAAGAGCATAGAGTTATGTGAGGGTCAGAATTGCTGGCACAGAGGTAGGTTTACTTTAAAATTAATCAATGAAAATTACCTATCTTGAATAAAGACATGCTAAATCTTCTAAAAACTTTCTATATTAATTACCAACTGTCTTAGTTACTGTTCTGTTGCTCCGAGACCAGGAATAAGGCAAATGTTTTCATACAAGAGAATACATTTAGCTGGGGGCTTGCTTACAGTTCTGGAGGGGTAATCCATGATTCTCATGGCAGGAAGCAGACAGGCCTGGCCCTGGAGCAGTAATGAGAGCTTTACATCCTGATCCACAGGCAGCAGGCAGAGAGAAGCGACTGCAGCTGCCATGTTTTGTTTTTTGGTTTTTTTTTTTTGTTTGTCTTTTTGCAATGTCCACACCCACATATGTGTGTATTAGAGGATGGGAAATAAATCCAACAAAAATTTAAGGGCCGTCTATCTCAGTGAAATTCTTAGGAGTCCACTGGTGGGGGGCATGTAGAAAGATACTCCCTCTAAGGTGAAGGATAAATTATTGTACCAGATCCTCCCATCACCAAGAAAGAAGCTCGACGTTTAGTAGGCCTAGGTGGATTTGGGGGACAGCACATTACTCATTTTGGGTGTGTGACTTTGGCCCATATACTAAGTGACAAGAAAAGCTGCTAGCTTTGTCCAGGGTCTGGAACAGGAGAAGGCTCTTCAACAGACCCAGGCTGCTGTGCAGGCCACTTTACCCCTTGGATCGTCTGATCTGCAGATTGTCTGATCTTGGTATTGAGGGTCAGCGGCAGATAGGGATGCTATCTGGAGGCTTTGGCAGGCCCCTATAGGTTGAACAACAGAGGAGATCCTTGGGATTTTGAAGCAAGGCTCTGAGTATTTATGGATACATAAATGCTTTGTGCCAGCTTTATTAATAATTGACAACAGTTTGAAGAAACTTAAATGTTTTTCAGTAGACAAATGGACACAAGCACTGTGGTGCATCCAGGCAATGAGATGTTACTGAGTCCTGTAAAGCAATGAGCTATCAAGCCAGAAAAGACTTAGAGGCACCTGAAATGCATATCACTAAACTAAAGAAGTCAGTCTGGAGAGGGGGCGCTCTGATGGGGATGTTGATAGTGGGGAGCACAGGTGAATGAGAACTCACTGTTCTTACTGCTCAGTCTTGCTGGGAACCTACAATGCTCTTAAAAAATATATATTGAGAAAACCCAGCTGTGTTACCTTAATAGGTCAAAACTTGATGACTTAGAAAGAGCAGAAAAAGGTAAGATGTTTTGTTTAAACTGCTGTGGTAGTTTGAATGAGAACGACCTCCCACAGGCTCACTGTTTACTGGGAAGGATTAGGAGATGTGAGCTTTTTGGATGAGGTATTCACTGGAGAGTGGGCTCTGAGGTTTCATAAGTCCACATCTAGTGTCTCTTTCTGTCAGTTTATCACAGGGCTCACCCTAGGAGACTGAAAGGTCATGATTAGAGCAGAAGGCATTGTAACAGAAGTGGAAACCACAGACATTTGCGCAACTTCTATATGCCCAAAGAAACCAGAGTTTCCAGCAGCACTGGCTGGTTTTGTGTGTCAACTTGACACACACTAGTTATCAGAAAAGAAGGCGCCTTAGCTGAGCAAATGCCTCCATGAGATCCAGCTGTGAATTATTTTCTCAATTAGTGCTCAGTAAGGGAGGGCCCACCATGGATGGTGCCCCCGCCCCTCAGCTGGTGGTCCTGGGTTCTATAAGAGAGCAGGCTGACCAGGCTATAGGAAGGAAGCCAGCAAGCAGCACCCCTCCAATGCATCTGCATCAGCTCCTGCCTCCAGGTTCCAGCCCTGCTTGAGTTCCTGCCCTGCCTCCCTTTGGTGATGAACAGCAATGTGGACGTGTAAGCCGAATAACCCTTTTCTCCTCAACCTACTTTTATTTATTTATTTTTTTTTTTTTGGTTTTTCGAGACAGGGTTTCTCTGTGTAGTCCTGGCTGTCCTGGAATTCACTCTGTAGACCAGGCTGGCCTCGAACTCAGAAATCCACCTGCCTCTGCCTCCCGAGTGCTGGGATTAAAGGCGTACGCCACCAAAAAAAAAAAAAAAAAAAAAAAAAAAAAGTAGGCTTTCAACCTACTTTTTGGTCAAGGTGTTTCATCACAGCAATAGAAGACCTAACTAAGACACCAACCAGCATATAGTCTTTGTTTGAAATAGGAGCCTACTATGTAGTCAAGTCTACTTTAGAACTTTTATTGCAGCCCAGGCTGGCTTCAAACTCAATCCTCTTGCCTGGAGCTTCCTAAGGGCTGGGATTACAGGTGCCTGGCTGCTCTTCCATACTTTTAAAGTAGTATTTTACTAAAGACAAGCAGCTGCAGATAGTTATTGTGTCTGTTAACACTTTTGAAAATAGCCCTGTACTGACATTTAATAAAGTACAGCTCCCTACTGTTTCATGAGGAACTGACATTTAAAGAATTGTTCCTAGCTATATTATTGGGGTGATATTCTAACAACGAAGGATGATAATCATTTTTATACTAGACCAAACAGTAGCTGGAATACAACATTGATGGGCGAGGAAACTGTAGTGGGCACTAAGCAGGAGAAAACTAGATAAGGCATGACCTAGAGACCACATCAGATATTCTGCTTTATGCTCAACCCTCCTAGGCCTGACCGTCATTGCAGCAAGAGAACCACAGAGCTTTATGGCCAACTGTCTGCTGGGCCTTACTCAGCAAACTGGAAATTAAGTTCACATCTGCTTAGGCCTGCAGGATTTCTGCATTCACATCCACTTACCCTGACCAAATCAGGGCTGATTTGGGAACTCCATTCATTCAAGGTCTTTTGGATACAGTCTCGAAGCTGCAAAAGGAAGCATTTTCAAAGTTGATCAACAGCTCTTCACACAGTACTTCAGTAAAGATGCATTAGTAAGTGGAGGAGGGAAAGAGGTAGTAATAGAAAATACCATACAAGCCCATGTTTACTAAGATTTTTTGTTTCCTACACTATAAATTCAAACTTTCTTTTATTCTTAATTCCTGTTTTTTGTTTGTTGAGACAGAGTCTCTCTACCTAGCCCTGGCTGTCCTGGAATTCACTGTGTAGAGCAGGCTAGCTTCAAACTCAGAAATATCCACCTGCTCCTCCCTCCTGAATGCTACAGTAATGCATGCATCACCATACACGACCCTTAACTCATTCTTGGCTGAAAGTCGTAGTCTAATTGTTTTGAAGGTGATTTTGTACCAGTGAAACTTTAAGACATTAAAGTATTCATAATTTATTATTATATACAATGTATTATATACAATTATTTCAAAGGCATTATTATAAAAGACCTGGACCAGGCTGGAGAGGCTCTAGATATTAACTCCAACACCCAGGAGGTAGAAGCAGGAGTAGTACAAGTTCTGAACTAAATCGCTGAGAACCTAGCTGTAAGCACGGTAAGTCTGAACAGCGTTCACAGAAATCACTTTGTCACTTTACTGCAAGTGATGGGCTGCAGAGAAGGCTCAGTGTTGAGAGCAGTTGTAGCTCTTGAAAGGCCCCAGGTTCATTTCCCAGCACCTACATCAGGCCGTTCACAACTAGCATCTCCAGTTCCAGGGCATCCAATACGTGTTTCTGGCCTGGGCAACTGCATGCATGTGGTGCACATAAGACAAG
This sequence comes from Mus caroli, assembly GCF_978045245.1. Lineage (NCBI taxonomy): Eukaryota > Metazoa > Chordata > Mammalia > Rodentia > Muridae > Mus > Mus caroli. Next base: position 37,911,441 of record NW_028227258.1, read on the forward strand.
AAGCAACACATACATGCTATACATAAATAAAAATACTTTTAAAAAAAGCAGCAAAGATAAGTATGGCCAGGGGAACTTCTACATAGACTCACCTGTGTTATAGTAATAAAAATTCAAACCTAGGACTGGAGAGATGACTCAGTGGCTAAGAGCTCTGGCTATTCTTCAGAGGACCAAGGCTTAATTCCCAGGACCCACAAGCAGCTCACAACTGTCTGTTAACTTCAGTTTCAGATGACCCAATACCCTCTTCTGGCCTCCATGGATACCAGGCATGCAAGTGGTGCCCTGATATATATGCAGGTAAAACACACATATACATTAAAAAAATAAAATCGATCTTGGTTCGGCTCAGTTAACGGAGCAGTTGCTTAGCATTCCTGAGGCCAGCCTTTGGTCAGTCCCGAGCACCAGAACTCAGCATTCAACCTCCTGCCCAATCAGAGATCTGCCAAACACTCTTAAGAACAGCCAGAAATGGCCAGGTGTGGTGGCGCACGCCTTTAATCCCAGCACTTGGGAGGCGGAGGCGGATTTCTGAGTTCAAGGCCAGCCTGGTCTACAAAGTGAGTTCCAGGCCAGCCAGGGCTACACAGAGAAACCCTGTCTTGAGAAACAAAACAAAACAAAACAGCCAGAATTTCCCTTTTAACACTCCAAGTAACTGCTATATAATTCTACAGTCTGAAAACCACCAGCATGGGTCTCTTTGCAACACTGACAATCTGGAAGTTATTTTCTACACACAGGGTACACTTCTTATCTTGTCTTCAGTGTCTTTTATAAAATACTTTTATTCTAACATCACTGCATGTTATAAAATACACATTTGTAGTTATCTCACTTAATAAAGACCTAGATATAAAAAAATTATAAAATGCTATTTATCACTATACACCAAGCATGCTCGGGACTACTGTTCTACTAGGGAGAATATACCCTTTCACTATTCACTAAGCTTTTTTTGAGCTTTTATTAGATGTATTCATTTGACTTTGTGTTTTGCCCCCATGCATGTATGTACACATGTATGTGCTTGCTGTCTATCCACAGAGATCAGAATAAGCACTGGATTCCTTACACTGGAGTTACGGATGGCTGTGAACCACCAAATGGGTGCTGGAAATCAAACCCCAGTCCTCTACAAGAGCTTAACTGCTGAGCCATCTCTCCAACTCCTCACTATACTAGAAAACAGAAAAATAACAACAAAACCATTACATTCCTTTACTGTGTGGGAGTAGTCAAAGGGCAGGTTTAAGACTCAAACCTCTCCTCCCACACAGGTCTGCGGAATCAAGCGCAGGCTGACCTGCCTTGAGGCCAGTGCCTGCTAAAGCCATCTTGGTAGCCTGACCCTAAACTTATTTTTGATCACTAATTCACCAACTCTGGCACAACCAGTGATTGACAACCAATCTCTGCTTTAAAGATAACCAAGGGCACAGTGGTTCACATTCTGTGAGCAATCAATAACAAAGAAACTAAAAGTCCAGGCTGCAAAGGCACTTTCTTACAGCAGTGACTCACTATCTCACTGTGATAATGAGTTTTTGAACTCATTATCTCACTATGACTGCTTATGATATGATAAAGACTGATACAACAGGTATCTTATCACTTCTCAGTACAGATAGTTACAAGGGGCAAGAGGGTACCCACTCAAGCTAACAGAGCCACTATGTCAAGTTCTGCAGTCTGCAATAGTACTTTATGTGCTATTTACAACAACTCACCTGGATTCAAGTCACAAGATCTGCACTGCTATGCAAAGCATAATTAAATTAAACTGAAGTCAGATAAAAATTACAAGTCAATGTATTCTTTTGTTGCTTATTCTTTTTTTAAGTTTTAGAGTTCTTTGTTTTGTTTTTAGCTTACAAAGTATTGATTTTCATTATTGTGTTTTTCAAAACAAAATCTGTCTCTGGTGTTTCTCTCCTCCTGCTCCCAATCCCTCCTCCTCCCCCTTCAGCTTCCCTGCAGCGTTTCTGACACACAGGACCTTTATCCTTCTCCTCTGTCAGCTCCTCATGTCCCCATCATGGCCATCCTCACAGCTCCGTCCTCACACAGTGCATGCTTGTAGATGCTGTTCCCTTACAAACTAGCAAATACTGAAGCAGCAGGGCTGAGTCAAGCTGAACAATCCTACGAGTGGTACTTCAGCTCAAATCTTGGAAACAGTCTAAGGTGCCTTTCTTTCCCTGGTAAGACATATTACATATTACATTTACATATTAGGGCTCTTCTGATGAATTCCCCGATCCAAGATGTTAATTTATCTTCAAAGTAGTAGCCCCTTTCCTGAAAGCATTTCTTTAATTAATCTTAGATTCTGAACAAATTACAGAAAATTTCAAAGTTAATTACTTAAGAAATTCAGAACTGGAGAGATGGCTCAGCGGTTAAGAGCACTGACTGCTCTTCTGAAGGTCCTGAGTTCAAATCCCCTACCACATGGTGGCTCACAATCATCTGTAATGGGACCTAATGCCCTCTTCTGGTGTGTCTGAAGACAGCTACAGTGTACTTACATATAATAAATAAATATATCTTTAAAATAAAAAGAAACATTCACTAGTTTTACCATAAAAATAGTAATAGTGCCTTTTATTTTTCATTTCCTATTGTCTCTACTCTTATGATACCCATACAACATCACTAAAGATAAATACCACCACAACTTAGCCAGTCATTAGATCTGGAATATTACATAACAACTTAAAAAAAAAAAACAAAAAACAAACCAAACCTATCATATGCAGGGCAGTGGTGGCAAATACCTTTAATCCCAGCACTCAGGAAGCAGAGGCAGGCAGATCTCTGAGGCCAGCCTGGTCTACAACGTTAGTTCCAGGACAGCCAAGACTACACCAGGGTTTATTTGAAACCCTGCCTCAAACAAACAACAACAAAATGATCACACAGTTCAATTGTCAAACGCCCACCATGTGCGTGCATCCTTTGGGGGTGGAGGAGGAGTTGAGTCTGACCCAGTCCCAGGCTGTCACCCGCTTTTGCTTCTCAAGAACATCGATTACAGGGGAGCACCAGCAAGCCCAGTGGTCCTGTTCAACTTCTGACATTGCAACACTACAATGTTGTCACTTACAAAAGCCAGGGTGCAGAATCACACAACAGAGTTACAAATAAGTGTTTCGAGTATATACAGTTGTGTTTTGGGCCACATATGCTTAGGGAGCTGGAGGGATGGCTCATTGGCTGAGAGCACTGGTTGTTCTTCTAGAAGACCAGGGTTCGATTCCCAGTGCCCACATGGCAGCTTACAACCATCTGTAACTCCAGTCTCAGGAGTTACACCGTCTTCTGGCCTCCATGGGCACCAGGCATACATGTATGTACAGGCTAAACACCCACACACATAAAATAAAAAGAAAACAAGGAACTGAACTCTACCAGCATGTTAATCTGTTTTAGTTAGGGCGTGGCTTTTGGTTTTTCCTCTTTTTCATGGATCTTCCTAGGAAGTCAGTTGCATCAGGAAGATTAATCAACAATGAATGCAAACTCTGCAGTTTCTATGAGGAATACACAGCCACAGAAGTTACTGCCAATGACCTTAGTAAGGGGCGGAAGAGTACTGTGGTCTCAATCAGTGGTGGGAATAGCAAATGAGTCTTCATGAAGCATGTTGTCTTGTCCCACTGCAGTGTGTACCTGCAAGGGGCCATCTTACTGCAGACCTAGACCAAGAACTGGAGTGAGAAAATGCAAGTCTCTTAAGAGGTGGAAGAGGAAGAAGAAGAGGAGGAAAATGATGATGATGATAATGGTATTCCTGGACTGCCTGATACTATTGTGCTTCAGCAGTTGGGACCCAAAAAAGCTAGTAGAATCCTCAAACTTTTCAGTCTCTCTTAAGAGGATGATGTCTTCCTTATGATGTTTTCATAAAGTGCTTAAACAAAGAAGATGAGAAGCACCCAAGATTCAGCTGTTACATGTGTCCTGTAATGCAACACAATCACTAACCTCTGCTCTGAAGAAACAATGCACTAAGAAAAACAAGGAGGGGCTGCAGAATTTTGACCTAAAAAATGCCAGGAACAGACTGCAAGACATGTAGGCTGTCCTTGCTCAGCTCTTCTACTTTAGTCCCCACAAAAATAAGAATCCCTTTCTAGCCCGTCTCCTTTGTCAGCCATTGAACCAGAAACACCTTCTACCATAGACCCCAGTGGGTCAGCTCCCCCTCTCAGCATTTCCTCCCGGCTCATCGCCATCCCTTTCCAGCATCCCTAGTCTGAGGGTGGAGACTCTTTGGGAGTAGAATGACCCTGTCACAGGAGTCACCTAAGGCCATCTACATATCAGATATTTACACTACAATTCATAACAGTAACTAAGTTACAGTTATGAAGTAGCAACAAAACTCATTTTATGATTAGAGGTCACCACAACATGAGGCACTGTATTAAAGGCGCACAGCCCTAGGAAGGTTGAGAACCACTGCACTACCCACCAACCCACAGAAACACTCTTCCAGAGACTTCACTGCCGTCAGACTATGACTAGGATCCAGAACACCAACAGCCCCTAAAGACAAGAACAGGTATCCACACCAAAAATGCCTCAGACATCTTAACTCCAGATGCCTAGGTCCCAGCACAAAAAGACAAACATGAACAGACAAGACAACATGGCTCCTCCGGAAACCAGCAACTCAATACTGCAGTAGGCACTGAGAAAAGCAATTTAGTTGAAGTATAAGACAAAGACTTCACAGTAGCAACTGTTCAAGGACCTTCAAGGGGATATGAATGAAGTCTGTGAAAACTCAGCTGGATGAAATAATGAAAACAGTTCAGGATATCAAAGTAGAATTTAACAAAGAACTAGAACCACTTTAAAAAAAAAAAAAAAAAAAAAGCGGGGCTGGAGAGATGGCTCAGTGGTTAAGAGCACTGACTGCTCTTCCAAAGGTCCTGAGTTCGATTCCCACATGGCTCACAACCATCCGTAATGAGATCTGGTGCCCTCTTCTGGTGTGCCTGAAAACAGCTACAGTGTACTTACATATAATAAATAAATCTTAAAAAAAAAAACCCGCCAACTAACATAAAACTCAAAATGATATTAAAAAAAAAACAAACAAAAACCCAAAAAACCCACAGAGATCACTGCCTTGGTCAACTTCCATCAGAGTGGCTGCTTCCAAGAGTGGACAGGATTAGCCTTGAGACTAAAGGGTGGTTCAGAGTGGAAGACTGCGGAGCACATGGCTCTAAATGGAATGTCTTTGTCAACCCCCTCCTCAGACCACAGGGATCCATGCAGAATAGGAGGTGGGACAAGGAGACAGTGTCGTCCAGACACAACTTGTCTGAAGCACAGATGAATTCAGAGACTGTGGCACTGGGGCAGGTCAGGTCCCTAGCACTGAGAAAGGAAAGAAGTCTAGGTGTCCCACTCCTTAACCTTAGAGTTAATTTGCAATTAATGCCAACTGGTAAGGGGGTAAAATCAATTTTCTCCAGGAGTGTCACTGGGTATATCACGCGTACTCCAGGGCAACACAAAACAAACTCCATGGCTTTTCTCGAGATTTTTGTTTTTGTTTTGCTTTGTCTAGCTATGTTTTGTCTTACTGATCTTCTGCTTTTTCATTTTGAAGTTTTGTGACATTGTGGGGTTTTGTTTTTGTTTTTGAAAGAAAGAGAACATAAATTCAATGGGGAGTGTCTGGGAGAAATCACAGAAAAGAAAATATGATCAAAACACATATACAAATATACAAAATACATACATAAAAATACATAAATGTATAAAAATTAAATAGAAGTAAATTTTCGGGGCTACAAAGGTGGCTGAGTGGTTAAGAAGACTGACTGCTCTCTTGGAGGTCCCCAGTTCAATTCCCACCACCCCTACAACAGTCTATAACTCCAATATCTAATACTCTCACAGACATGCATGCAGACAAAACACCAATGCACGTAAAATATAAGGAAATAAAAAATAAAATCGAAGTAAATGAATTTTAAAAATCAAAAAATAAGAATCTATAAGAAAAAAATGATCAGGCCTTTGGGGAAAAAGGTGGTTATTTCTGTTTTGTTTTGCAGTTCCCTTATCTCTTCAAGTGAAGTTAAGCTGTTTTAAGTAGCGCATCCCACTTTGGTCTCTGGTTGTTAGAACATTCTGCAGGCCGAGGATATGGCTCAGGGGATGAAGCGCTTGTCAGACAGGCGTGAGGACCTGAACTCAGATCCCAGTACCCAGAGAAAAGCCAGGCACGGTGGTAGAAGCCAGTAGGTAGTACTGGGCCTGAGGGAACACACAGACTAGTCTAGCCAATCCCTGAGCTCTGGGTTCAGTGAGGCACCCTGTCTAAAAAAACAAGATAGAGTGTAACAGAGGAAAATATCAGACATCAACCTCTGGCCTCTGAGCTCACACACAGAAGTCAAGTCTCTATGTGCAGACAGAACACACCCCTCCCTGTATTCTAACTAACCTGCTGTGGTGTCCTTACAATGCACGACACTTCTTGGGACTCTTCCTCACTGTTTCCTGCTTTAATTTTCATCCTACTCTTAAAAAGTCAATTATATTTTTATTTTATGATCTGGTACTTGCTCTTTAGGCCAGTCTGACCTCAGACTCAGAGACCCTCCTCCTGAGTGCTGGGATCAAAGGCCTGGCCATCATACCCAGCTTAAAAAGTCAATTTTTACAAAGTGCAACAGGATAGAAAAAACATCTCCCACATAGTATGCAAGGGTTAGTAATATCCTTTCAATGCAACCTGTTTCTAATATGTTGAAACACACACACAAAGAGAAACAGAAGCATGTGAACTGAATGAAAAAATGCAATATTTTCTGTCAAAAACCATTGACCAATTTTCTAATGATGATGGTTGAAAAATGCACTGAAATTCTCAAAAAATAAAAACATTAAAAACAAACAAACGTTGAAAGCTACTGCAGTGTGTTGTGGAGAGATAAGGTGCAAAGGCTACACTGAACCCAGTGCTGGGAGAAACTATGGCTCTATACCAAGATGCAGAGACACCTTTGAGAGAAATAGGCAAAGTGGGCAGTTCAAACACAGCGGACCAACTTAGCTGGAACCTGAACACAGGCTAGGCTAGGCTAGGGAGTTGAGTTCCCAAATCTGACCAGTGAAGGCTCTCAACTTACAACTAGAAGGAGTCCAGGTGCTCTTGTAGAGCCTGCCTCATTAAAAGAGCAGAAGCCTGTCTCTGACCACTGATACCAACGGTACAATACGACCTAACTTAGGAAATGTATCCTTTAACCAGGATTTGTTTACCTTTCTGATGATCCAGTTGATAAAAAGCATGTGTGCAGAGTATTTTCATACCCCATCTTTTCCTCACCACAACTACTTAATGAGAGCATATTACTCAAGGTTAAAGTTATAGCTCAAAGTCATATAGCTCCTAGGTGTAACTGTTTCTTTTTAAAAATGTTTCCATTTATCCTATTTATTTTTTGAGCCAGGACCGCATCACATGGTAGCCCAGGCTGGCCTCGAATTCTACATTCTATTGCCTTAGCCCACTGAGGCTGGGTATTAGAAGAGCCCACCACCATACCCAGCTTATTACTCCCCACACATAATTGCACATCTGTCTTGTTTTGTTGTTTTAAGTAGTATACATGTTCCATATTACCAATATGCCTCTGCAATGAGTTGCACGGTCCATGGAGAACCACTGGCTCAGGAATGGGCCATTAACACAAATATAACACATTTTTTAATTCTAGATTAATCTGTCACTTCCAACTACGGATTAGGTTTTTTGGGGGCGTGGGGGTTGGGGGCTGACACTGGGTAGCCCTAGCTGTCTTGGAGTTCAATATACAAACCAGGCTGGCCTCGAACTCAGAGATCCTACTGCTATTGCCTCCCTAGGGGCCGGGATTAAAGGCGTGTACCACCATGCCCCCTCTTTAATGGTTAGTTCTGAAGCAAATACAATGTTAACATCCAGTAAGTATTTGTCCCAAATCCAAATTCAGTACAATAGAGAAAGCAATGTCAACAAGATCAAAATTAAACGTATTGTTAGTCCACCTACCAAACCCTAAACCTTTACCTTTCCTTTACCTTGGCTAAGGGAGAGGGACGGAAGATGAAGACGCGGGGCTGCAGTGGCTCTGTCCAGCCAGGCAGGGGACCCGGTGGACTTCAGAGTTGTGCGATCAACTCCGACCGGCGGAGGCGCCCCTCGCCCCGCAGTTGCACCTGCCAAGCCGGGATCGTACCCAGCTCACTTCGGTACCTTCGGGGCGGGTCGAGCTCCGGAGAGCCCTGCTTGTCCCCACCTCGAGGAGACCCTCGGCCCCCACCGTACTCACCTCCTCGCTGTGCGTGGACGGGCACTTTTTCCGCAGACGGCCCCAGTTGAGCAGGTTCCCGGTCTGCAGGTGCAGGGTGCTGGCCCGCGCCAGGAGCGCCCCGGCCGCGCGGCTGTCGGTGCCCATGGTAGCTGCCGCCGGAGGGGACCGGGCAGCGCCGGAGCCGCGGAGAGATGGCGAGCGAGCGGGCGGGCGGGCGAGTTGGCAGACGGCTGCCTCGCAGGGCGCGGCGGTGCCCCAGGCCCCAGAGGCGAGCGCGAGGCTGCCGACTCCGCGCGGCCACAGCCCGGTGTGCGCTCGGGCCCGAGGAGGCCGGGCGGCGACGGAGAGGCGGTCCGGGAGGGAGGGAGGGAAGGAAGGGAGGGAGGCCCTGGCGCGGACGGTCGCTGCGGCTTCTGCGGCCGCCACCGCTGCCGCCGCCGAAACGAGGGAGCTGTTTCCTGGAAGACAATGACTAAGCAGAAACCTCACCCGAGAAAGTGCTTCGTAACCGTTACTCGTCCCGCGGCGGGCCAGGGGCGGGGCGCGGAGGGCCGGCGGGGCGCAGGCCCGCGGGTGACTGGCCCTCGGCCTGCGGCGGGCGTGGCGCCGGGCGGCGGGGCGCGGGCGGTGCCGCGGGGGAGAGCAGCGCGCGGATGTGCGCCCCCTGCCGGCCAGAGCGCGGCGCACGGCCTATGCTACCAGCGCCTCGTGAGAGTTGACGGTGCGCCCGGGAGCGCCGCTCAGCCAATGGCCGCCCGCGCTGCGGCCCTGGACACGCCCTCTTCGAGAGGACCGCCGGAGGTCCATTCTCCCAGGCCTTGAGAGCGTGCCTGCTTCTGTGTCTAAGGAGCTGATGGGAAGGCGCGAGTGTCTCATTGCCCGCGCCCCGCTCTGTTTTTTAAATTTTTAATTTTAAATTTTTCTTTTTTCTTTGCTTTGCCCAAGAGCCTTTCCCCCAGACTGATCATTCTTCTTCCAGCGTGTTGATTTACTTGTTTGCTGGTGCTGTATGAAATCAGAGAGTACAAGTTTAATTTTCCCCTTTCAGAAGCCTAATCCTTCGAGAGAAAGGCCTTAGCCCATGAAACATTAAACACTAAAAATACCACGGGGCAGTTAGTTTCCAGGTCAGTTAAGCATAAGGAACAGATGGTAACAGAACGTTTTATGATTCACACTTTTACAAGTTGTTTGTGATTCTCCCCCATTCCCACTGGAGATGGCTGGGTATAATAGCAAACTGGCCGTTTATTAAACTTTTATACAGGAAACTTAAACTTTTGTTGAAACGAGTCAGGTATGTTAGAGCCAGATGAGATTTTCATTATAAGGCGGCAAAATCTTTTCAAAAGAAACATGAATTTGAGTTGGTAAACTACTAAGAAATAGGAAAGGCTGGAAGATCGTTCCAGAAAAAATGAGGCTGATGTTGGGTCCATCTTTGTGCACATCCAATGAGCAAGAGTCCGTGGAGAAGAGGTTTCCCCGGAGCAGCCCCTCTCACATGGCCTTACTAAATATAAACAACTGATTCTTCTGATGATTTTTTTGTGGTCATTGTTAGATTTTTGATTATATTCTCTTAAGTTCATGTAAATATTTGGTTAAAACTTAGTGGCCGCCGGGTGGGGGTGGCGGTGCACGCCTTTAATCCCAGCACTTGGGAGGCAGAGGCAGGTGAATCTCTGTGAATTCATGGCCAGCCTGGTCTACATAGAGAGTCCCAGGACAGCCAGAGTTAGGTAGAGCGACTCTGTCTCAAAACAAACATACAAAAATATTGTTTCTTTGTGTGTATGTGTGTTTTCTTCCATGAGTTTATGGGCACCGTTCAGGGCCCCTGGAGGTCACAGGACATCAGATCCGCCGTTGGGTAGGTAGTTGTGATGGGTTACTAAGAGAAGATATGGTGAGTCCTTAGTTCAGTACTTGGCTTCTAATAAATGCGCAGTAAGTGAGAACTACTATTTATGGTACTGGGGTCGAAGGCTTACACATGTGTTCTGACAGTGGGCATCCCTAGCCCTCAAAATTGTTGTTGTATTCTACTCTCTCCTGTTATAACCTGACTATCACAGGTTGGCACACTCATAACAGGAGTGCACTGAGGACTTCACGTTATGTTTTTGAGATGTACATATGTAGACCCTTTGAGACCACATGTGGTAGCACATGCCTACAATTCCTCCACTCGGCAGGCTGAGGCACGGAGGGAGGTTCAGGAACCCAGTGTTAGTCTGGGCTGTGGAATTCGAATACCTACTTTAAAACAACCAAGGACAGGTGGGCGGAGGAACCTAAGCGCTGTATTTTAAACTCTTTACTGGTTCATATTACAGGTGATTTAAATTCTTTAATGTGTCTGTGCATGATTTATATGCTTTCAGTGCCTTGCATATTTTACTTAATAATCCTGTTGCTGTAACACCATGGTTTCTTGGTGAAGAGAAGAGTAATCTACATCTCCTCTGGCTGCAGAAGAAAGGGATACAAGCCAGAAGAACTTGGCTGCCAAGTCATCGCGAGTCTCCTCTTTTGTCTTGGGGAGAGAGTGCCTTGCTTCCTCCTTAGGCACACTGTAAGCTTTGTTTCCAGGAGCCTTAAGCCTCTCCTGGGAAGGATCAACAAACAGAACTAAGGGGGTGGGGTGGGATACATGGAAAGGTATACGCTCTGAGTCTATTCACACAAACTAATTAATAAACAAAATTAAACTACCCATTAGGTAAGCACAAATATGTAGTAAAACCTCAAATGTGCAAAGAAATTATTACCAGGGTGTAAAACAGAAGAATGGGTGATGGGGGTTCCAGAACAACTGAGACAACCTTTGCTTAGTAGTTATTTGTAACTCAGCCTTACACAATTCATGCACTTTGTCTAGTTGATCTATTGTAATAAAAGTTTTTTTTTTTTAAGAGCTATTTTTTAAAACCTCTTGGTGACAGTTGGGAGTGATGGGTTTGTAGATGAACTATGATAGTACAAATGTCACAGCACAGGACAGGCAGGGCTGTGATTGGAGAAGCAGCCAGCAGCAATTCTATTTATCCCCAGTGTTCAGCACAGGACGCAGAGCATGCTGGGTAGAGGTGAGAGGCCAGAGTCAGAAAGACACTTCCAAAGCAAGGTTCCCAAGGAAAATGGAAGTAAATAACCTCTGCCAGCATCTGGCTGCCGCTTCTGCTGTGTCTTTGCACATTTGCTGAAGATGCTTCCTTCTGGGTTACACTCAAGGCACAGCGACTGAAGTCAACTGAAGGGATAGGAGCGGTTCCTAAGTAGAATCTGCTCTAAGGAAAGACAACTCTGATTTGCCAAAGTGTCCAGGGCATCCCACATGATTTACAGTGGGTGGGGGATGGGGAGGCTGGAGAATCCCACATGATTTAAAGTGGGTGCGGGATGGGGAGGCTGGAGAAAATGAGTTACCTACGCTCTAACCATCCATGCAGAGAATGTATTTAGGGCATGTGGACGGATGGAAAAAGTAGATTGTGAATGTTGTGTATGTTACTCCATGTGAGGACACACCAAGGCTTTCAATGTAAGGAGAAAGTGAGAAAAGTATGGGGAGAGGAGGTTTCTTCCATTTCAAAGTCTCTAGTAACGAATATACACAGCATTTGTAATATAAAAATACCCATTTAAGCCATAATTAAATACTGCCTAAGAATAGAGAAGCACGTATTCACATGGTCAAAGAAATTTACAACAGTAGTTAGGTAGTGGTCAGGACAAGGGATTATAGGTTTCTTTCAATTTTACGTATGTTTGAAATTAAAAATGTAATTTTAGTCTGAAAGCACAATGTAGGAATTAATTATAAAATCTTAGGTGTTTAGTTTCTTTGCATGCACTTTTTCTCAATTCTTTTACAAAAAGAACAATTTTATTTAATTTATATTTTACAGATAAATTGATTGTGTAAGTCTTCCTTTGCAGATATTTTACCATCTGGAGACCCTAACTGAACTCAATTTAGTGGCTATAGAGTTGAACTTTCTTTTCTAACAGTTCCAGAGTAACATGAATATCTGTTGATCCAACAGATACACTTTAATTTCTGGTTAAACTTTACCATAACATTACATATTAATTAAAAATAACAAATTGGTACAACTGGCCATCTGGGAGTTCAAAAACCACACTTGGAAACCTACACTGACCTGGTTGGAGAAATTAAAGCAGAGGATATCTTCCCCCTTGTTCTACAAGATCACAGAAGTCCCAGAGAACTGTGCAACATCTTTCAAGACGTCCCGTAACTGGGGATTTGTCTGTTCTCTTGTTAGGGAGGCTTTGTCTGTGCCACTGAGTGGGCTCTACCCAGCGTCCAGTCTGCCAGGACATTGGTCAACACAGAGGAAAAATTGCAATGGCCAAGCAAGACCTTTGGCTTCTCCTCACGTAGATAGACTAAAGGGAAAAAGAAAGGCTAGATGAGCCAGGAGCTTCTCCCAAGTCACACCTGATAACCAGGTCTTCAGCTGCCCTTGGGAGGAAACAAAAAGATTCATTTTAACCACCTACATGGTCTTAAACATCCAGCAGGAAAACGTATAATGAGAACTAAAATAATCAGCATTCGTTAACAGCTCAATGAACTACAGTCGTCAGACATTGTACATAGCCATAGGATAGATTACTTGGACAAAATTCTCACTAATGGTTCTCTTCCTGAAAAATATATACAGTGCCCAGGTACAGGACAAGACCTTTACTCACTTCACTGCTGTGATGTCTCTCTCTGCAGGGGAAGTGAAAACAGTCCTATATTCTTAAATATTGAGGTCAAATCTTTAAAATTTGTGTTTACCAAGCACAGCACACTCTCTTTAGACGTGTACTTGTGACAGCTTCTGTGTGTCTTCCTGCACCCAAATCTTTCATGTTTGCTGGTAAAAGGAGACTGCCAAAGGCTATGCTGTCAAACTCAGGTTTGAAAAATTATTCAGGACACCCAAATGGTGTCTCCGGACATTGTGACACAATCCCATTAGAAATACACTTCTCTTTTAGATTCCTGATTCGCTGCTGCTGTCTGGTTGTGATGTTAACAGCTAGTATCTAGGTTTCTCTCAGGTTTGACCGGTCCTGGCCACCTCCGCTGGGCATCACTCCTGGTCCATGGGCTCAGGCATCTATTGCTGGAAATGCACTGACCATGGGACAGTTCCCTAAACTGACTTCTCGTACATTTCCAAGCATCTACTCCCTGTGGTGCAGGAGTCTGATGTGACAAACAGGATGGCACAGTGACTTACACTTTGATCTGACTAATGTGAGTTACATCAGTCAAGATTTAAATAAGAAAATGTATCCTTCTAGAGGGTTCTGGTATGAAGGTTCTGGTACAGTATCCAGGCAGCCACACAACTAAGCTTCACAATACTAAATAGGACTTGTGTTAAGCATCATGCGGAAAAGTCTTCCTCCCTGACTCTCTCTTCCTCACGAGGACACAGTAATAGAAACTCAGTGACTGGCTTCTGAACGTAAATTGGCTGGTGAAAGGCTCCTTGAACTCCTGAGCCAGACAAGTGACTTCTCCACGCTCTGCATCTTATGGTGAACAATCGGACAGCAAAGTCAGCCGTCTTGTTGAAACCCAGCAAAGCCTGCTGAGGGTTCTTTAGATGGCGTTCTCACCTGCAAACTGACTGCTGCCCCTTCTGCATCAGCCCTATCGTTAGCTCAGAACAGTGGAGTGGTCTGCACCCCCAAATCCCTACGGTACTGTACATCCCAACTGCAGTTTCCCCTCCCTCCTCCCCTTCCATTCCTCACCCTCCCCCCCCTTTCCAGTCCTTCTTCCTTTCTCTTCAGAAAAGTTGAAGCCTCTCCTGGTTGGCAACCAGCCTTGGCATATCAAGTTGCAGTAAGACTAGGTGCATCTTCTCCTATTGAGGCTAAACTAGTCAGCCCACTAGGGGAAAGGGGTCCCAAAGGCAGGCAACAGAGTCAGAGATGGCCCAAGCTACACAACTGTTACATCTGTGCAGAGGGCATGGGTCAGTGCTCCCCCCCCTGGTTCAACCTACCATATAGGTTCATAGGAACGTCCTACAAGCAACAAGAAAGTACACATTTACTGGGATTTCAAAGAAACTAGTGAATAACTGACTTGAATAATTTTAATAATTATTTGACAGAAAGCTTTGATTCCAGCCCTTTTACCCATTTGTTGCGGCCGGCCAGCAGCTTGCAACGAACGGTTCGACTGAGATGGAACTAGACGGGGAGAAAGAAGAAATGGAGCCAAGACAGGTTTATTCTGATCAAAGCTCAATTTTACTTGTTCAGACACTCAGTTATAAAGGAAGGGGGAAGGGGACCCGATTCCCGCCAAATAACTCGGGGTCCAGTAACAGGATGAGCACGTGTGTGGCTCCAAACAGCAAAGTGGCACGGTCCAGCAGTGGGCGTGGCAGAACGAATGAGCAGGAAACTCCACCCCTGAGCAAGCAGGTTCCAGGCTGGGGGAGGGGAGACTATACCCATTAATTCATTCATTTATTCACTTTACATCCTGATTGCAGACTCTTTCCTCCTGGCATGCTCCCAACATGACCCTTCCCCAATGCCCCCTTCCCTTCATTCTGAGAAGGGGGAGGTCTGCCCTGGTTACCAACTGTACTGGCTATTTTTGTGTCAACTTGACACAGCTGGAGTTATCACAGAGAAAGGAGCTTCAGTTGAAGAAATGCCTCCATGAGATCCAACTGTAAGGCATTTTCTCAATTAGTGATCAAGGGGGAAAGGCCCCTTGTGGGTGGGACCATCCCTGGGCTGGTAGTCTTGGGCTCTATAAGAAAGTAGGCTGAGCAAGCCAGAGGAGGCAAGCCAGTAAAGAACATCCCTCCATGGCCTCTGCATCAGCTCCTGCTCCCTGACCTGTCTGAGTTCCAGTCCTGACTTCCTTTGGTGATGAACAGCAGCATGGAAGTGTAAGCCGAATAAACCCTTTCCTCCTCAACTTGCTTCTGGGTCATGATGTTTGTGCAGGAATAGAAACCCTGACTAAGACAAATTGGTACCAGCAGAGTGGGGGATTCCTGTGACAACCTGACCATGTTTTGGGGAGGACTGTGGAAGGACTTTGGAACTTTGGGCTTGAAGATCCATTCGTTGTTAAGAGCTCTGTCAGATGTTGTGTAGGAGCTTGGAAGATAATGCTGAGAACAGTGCAGAAGATGGAGGCCTGGTTTGTGAAATTTCAGGGGGAAAATTAAAGACTCTCTTCAGGGCCTTTGCTGTTTTTATTGTGAAGATTTTGTAGTTCTGGTTAGCTGGGGCTGAAGAATCAGCTGTGATTAACAAGATACCAGAACTACTAAAGCAAAAACTTTGCATTACTGGGACTATTGATGCTGGTTAGCTGGAGCTAAGAAATTAGCGGTGATTAAGAAGAGACCAGCATCGTTGAGGTGACATCTTCTGGGAAGTGTTTTCTGAAAGCACAAAGAGGCTGTGTTCCAGAGATAGGCAAGGTTGTACTCCTTCTGCAGTGGGACTTGGTAATGTGTAAGGGTCACCCAGGTGGTACTGGTTTTGAAGGCATGAAGGGGTCACACAGCAGCTCAGGCTCGGCACTGTGAGAGGCCATGGAAGGCCGTTGGTGAAGGTGCAGCCCCAGTTGCAATTGAAGGCCCAGGACTGAAGGGGTCATGCAGTGTTTTGGAGATGCCAGTACCACGAGATGACCACCAAGAGCAGCAGCAGCAGTGGAGTACAGGCATCTGGAGCCCAGAGGACGACGTGTGTGCTATAAAGGGCATGGCTGGAGAAGTGACCCAAGCCCTTGGAGGAGCCCAGAAGATCGTGAGTTGGATCCCAGACGTTGGACGGTTGGAGATTGATTTTTGCTTTGATTGTGACTGTGCCCTGATATTTTCCCTCTTGAAGGAAGAAACTGTTTTAGTGGAGCCCACAATTAAGAGACTTTTAATTGTAAAAAGACTTTGGATTTTAAAAGAGATGGTTATTTTAAAGAGATTGAAATTTTAAGAATATGTAAAGACTGTGGGACTTTTAAAGTTATTTAGATCTTGGGGATGAATAAGAATGTAAGGGTTGAGGCTTACTAGTGATGTGTTTGTGTGTCAAGTTGACAAGGGGTCAATTGTACTGGCTATTTTTGTGTCAACTTGACACAGCTGGAGTTATCACAGAGAAAGGAGCTTCAGTTGAGGAAATGCCTCCATGAGATCCAACTGTAAGGCATTTTCTCAATTAGTGATCAAGGGGGAAAGGCCCCTTGTGGGTGGGACCATCCCTGGGCTGGTAGTCTTGGGCTCTATAAGAGAGTAGGCTGAGCAAGCCAGAGGAGGCAAGCCAGTAAAGAACATCCCTCCATGGCCTCTGCATCAGCTCCTGCTCCCTGACCTGTCTGAGTTCCAGTCCTGACTTCCTTTGGTGATGAACAGCAGCATGGAAGTGTAAGCCGAATAAACCCTTTCCTCCTCAACTTGCTTCTTGGTCATGATGTTTGTGCAGGAATAGAAACCCTGACTAAGACACCAACTCACCCTGACATCTCAAGCCACTGCAGGACTAGGCACATGAAATCCCACTGAGGCCAGACAAGACGGCCCACTTAGGGGAACAGGATCCACAGGCAGGCAACAGAGTCCAGGTAAGCCCCCGCTCCATTTGTTAGGGAACCTGTTTGAAGACTAAGCTGCACATCTGCTACATATGTGCATGGGGCCTAAGTCCAGCCCATGTATGCTCTTCAGTTGATGGTTCCGTCTCTGGCAGCCCCCAAGGGTCCAGGTTAGTTGGTCTCTTGGTCTTCTTGTGGAGTTCCTATCTACTCCAGGTCCCTCAATCCTTCCCCCAACTCTTCCGCAAGGCTCCCCAGCTCCATCTAATGTTTGCCTGTAGGTCTTTGCATCTTTTCTCATCAGCTACTGGGTACGCCTCTCAGAGGACAGTTATGTTAGGCTCTTGTCTGCAAGCATAACAGAGCATCATTAATTAATTAATTAATAGGGATTGATTCTTGCCCATGGGCTCTCAATTTGGGCCAGCCATTGGTAGGCCTTCCCTCAGTCTCTGCTCCATCGTTGTCCATGCACTTCTTATAGACAAGACACATTTCGGGTCAAAGGTTTTGTGGATGGGTTGGCGTCCTTATCCCTAGACTGGGAGTTCAGCCTGGCTACAGGAGGTGGCCATTTCCCACTGCTAGGAGTCTCAGCTGGAGTCACCATCATAGACTCTCTGGAGCCTCCCCAACCCCAGATCTCTGGTTCATAATAACCTTGCCCTCTTCACCAATTTCCATTCACTTGCCCTGCCCTCTCTCCACAGCTCTCTCCCTACACCTGATTCCCCTCCTCCTCATCCCCTCCACCCACCTCCAATGACTGTTTTATTTCTCCTTCTGAGTGAGGTTCAAGCTTCCTCCCTTGGTCCTTCCTACTTATTTAGCTTCTTTGAGTCAGTGGGTTGTAGCATGGGTATTCTGTACTTTATGGTTAATATCTACTTACATGTGAGTACACACCATGCATGTCTCTCTGGGTCTAGGTTACCTCACTCAGGATGATATTTTTCTAGTTCCATCCATTTGCCTTGAAATTTCATGATGTCCTTGTTTTTAGTAGCTGTGTCATTTTTCCAATATGTAAATGAACCATGTTTTTAAAAATCTATTTTTTGGTTGAAGGACATCTGGATTGTAAATAAAACTGCTATAAACATAGTTGAGCAAGTGTCCTTGGGTATGGTGGAGCATCTCTTGGGTATATGCCCAGGAGTGGTATAGCTGGGTCTTGAGGTAGGGCTATTCCCAATTTTCTGAGAAACTGCAAAATTGATTTCCAGAGTGGTTTTACAAGTTTGCACTCCCACCAGCAATGAGGAGTTTTCCCCTTACTCCACATCCTTGCCAGCATGTGGTATCTATTGAGTTTATCTTAGCCATTCCGAAGGGTATAAAGTGGACTCTTAGAGTCATTTTGATTAGTAACTCTCTGATGACTAAGGATACTGAACATTTTTTAAGTGTTTTCAGTGATTAGAGATTCCTCCATTGAGAATTCTCTGCTTAGTTCTATATACTATTTATAAATGGATTATTTGGTTTGTTGGTGTCTAATTTCTTGAGTTCTTTATATTGTTGATATTAGTGCCTGAGCTGTTGGTGTCCTGTTCAGGAAGTTGTCTCCTGTGCCAGTGTGTTCAAGGCTATTGCCCTACTTTCTCTTCTATTTGATTTAGTGTAAGTGGTTTCACATTGAGGTCTTTGATCCACTTGGACTTGAGTTTTGTGTAAGTTGATGAGTATAGATCTATTTGCATTCTTCTATGAAGTGAAAGTTTCTGGTTGTGTCATGTGATGCTTATTCACGTGGTGTTTTGATGAGGCAAGACCTGTGGGAGGACATATAATATTAGAAGAGAGTGTAAGTAAGACTCAATAGACAGTGACAGGTTGCTTACATAACTAGCTGTGCAACTGTTCATTGGCATCTTCGTTGATCTTCATTTTGTTGAGAAAGGCACAGAAGAGAACTGATGTTCCAATTGGTCCTGTTCACTCTGTTGACTCGTGCCAATTTGGCAGAAGCTTAGCAGTTTCTGCTGATTTGTGTTTGGTGACACTTTTAAACTGGACTGTTGGTATCCTGGCATTACCGAACTGTGCTGCTGGTATCCTGACAAACAGATTAAAATCACCCCAAAGAACTACTAAACCATATCCCCTTGTCCTATTTACCATCTTTTCTCCCCTACTTTTGGACTGTGAGCTAGAAGGGGCAGGGGGTCAAAGTGTTTGAGAACCCTTATTAAAGTAAGTTTTGAAAAATCTAAGCCTATAGGTAACACGCATCATGGCTTCACCATAATTGGTAATACTGCTTTGAATGTGGTAGAGGAAAGATCAGGTTATGAGGGGTTAGCAAATTGTGTACTGTGTTCTCTAAAAGTACAGATGAGAAAAAATGGTTTATTTGTATATTAACATATTGACTTTGCAGTACATGGAAGACATTCAAACAGCATATAAATACTTGTCTAAATCTTTGGGAGAAATCTGTCCCATAAATACAGTGCAAGTTTGTGCAAGTCGTCTACATAAACGTAGTGACTAAATGCATAAAAATAGAAGGCAGTTTATAAGATGGCGATGATGGGCTGATATCAGAACCCATAAGGCATACTTTGCCATCTGTTATGTCTCCAACACCATTCTCCAATGAGGAGCATCAGTGTTCACTTCCATCTGATGCTCTTCACTCTTCACTCCATAGCTCACTGCTTCACTCCAAGATCCCTCATACCTCGGATCACAAATGACCCTACACTGTAATATTACCAGGTCCAGCATGGCTGCAGAAGGGACAGTGTGACATGGTTCCTGCACCTGTGGCAGAGCCAGAAGGACATGGGTCTCCTCAGTGCTGGTGGTTGCTATAAGCACAAGGCTTGTTTGCATGATAATAATCATATTTTACTTCATGTTCCTCCTTTGGGGAATGTTCTCCCTGCCAAGGATAACGACTCCTTGATTATCAGAGACAGCATGATTCTGGAAAGTGAGAACGTGTCTCATGTTCTGCAGCAATAGCGTCTGTGACCTTCAGGACAGCCCTTAAGGGAAAGATCTCTGAAAATATGAGTTCAAGAATATACAAATTAGCATAAGATTATACTGTTCTATAGGATTCCTCAACTATGCAAAATATAAGGATCCAATATGAATTGTATTGAGGGGCTTCACTGACCTGAAAGGACAGAGGCAGCTGCACTAATGAGTCAGCTTAGTGAGAAGGATAGTAAGGAAGGAGACAGGATTTGGTCAATAGAGGTAAAAACCTGGTATCAGGAACAAAAGATGAAGGCTTAATGATGCCCCTGCTTTCTGGGATCACTTAATACTTTCTAATAATAAGCCTTGGAGTTGTTGAGATAAAGAAGAAAAAAATGCAAAGATTAAAAGAATATGTTAAGGGAGCTAAAAATTATAAAAACGAGCTTCAGTGCTGTTTGCATCAGCACAAACAAAAGCTAGCTAAATTGCAAGAAAAAAATTAGAAAAAGTATTATACTTAAAGCTAATTTTCTCACATAAAAATAGCCTCTGTGTCTAGACTTGGCAACCACAAGTGCTATGACTAGCAAACCGAAGAGGATGTTAAAAAAACAAAATGTTGTCTGGTTCATTTGCCTCAAATGTGCTCTGCATCTTTAAGGGTCATGGGTCAAGGTCATAAAATGATGGTTCATGGAATGATCAGAAGGGAAGCTGGGGTAAATAAACTGATGCACAATTTCTGAGGAAGTAGTTTATGAAAATAAAAGTCTGGGCTTTAGTCTGCCTGGGAGGTCACAGTGCTGTCAGCTTGCATCCATCAGTGACTGAGTCCTTCTTCCACCGCTCCCAAATACCCTTCCTCAGGATCCTCTAGCAAGATGAGGCTGACACATGCATGATGATATCACAACTATGGTAACTAGTGGTCTGTTTCATTCATAATAATGGCAAATGCATGGCTTCCAGCCAGGACTAGTGGCATGTGCCTATAAATGGCAGCCCAGGGATGTGGAGGCAGGAGGATCACAAGTTCAAGGGCAGACTGGCCTATATAACAAGACCATTTCAGAAGAGATAGAAAGCTATTCATCCCTTTATATGTATGCTGTCCTATAAATGTAAGTGACATTTGTCAGACTGGATTGAATATAGAAGCTGAAAGCGTAACAAAAAATTATAGTGGGGTGGAAGCCACTACCTTCAGCATATATTGAGACTTATTCTTTTTTTTTCTATTGTGTATAGATGAATTAAGTACATTCTAGTAATGATGAATGTAAAAGTCTTTCTAAACTCATTCAGTATCCCTCTCCCTCTTCATCTGCTATCCCAGGTGATCATATGCAAAGCTGCTGTGCTCTGGAAGCCTGGAACCCCACTGCCATTGAGGAGATAGACGTGACCCCACCAAAGCGAAGGAGGTTAGAATAAAGGTAAAAACAAATTCAACATTTCTACTTCAAAACAAAAGCCATTCGCTGTATATCCTTTCCAGAATTCCCTATTCAAAATTAAAACTACATATTTTTTTGCCTAGAAATGTTAGGGAGGATTAATCCATTTTTACACTGCTAAGTAGAACAAGAAAACTTAGTTCGATGTTTTGTTTTTAAATTTAGTTACATACTTGAAATTACTATGGAGCTTGGGAAATGCTAACTGCATCTCATCTCAAATTATGAGTTGATTGGCAGGGCGTGGCACTATCTCCAGATGATTCTAACTGGCTCCCAGCAAGCTAGAATGCAGTTCATCTGACTTGTGGCTCAAGGTCATTAGATTATTTTCATTACAGTGGTGGGGAGTGTATATTGTTTACTGGTGGACTACAGAGAGATAGCTATTTCTAAGTTCTCTTCCCTATATAATCCATACCCTCTTTTTCTGCATCTTCTGTGGTATCTATTCTCTACTGGGTGAGGGGAATGGCATTTAGCAATCCCCACAGACTACACCCCAACAACATCACAATTCTTACAAGCAGTTTTAGACTCAAAGACACCCAGCCATTATCTGACAAGCTACAGCCTGACTCTCTCACCTGTGCATTTGATCCAAAATACAGGTAGATTATGGAAAGCAGTGGAGAAGCTGCGTGGGGGCGGTGCTGGTAGCCATCGTTAGTCAGGTGATTATGATAGATAAATGTAGAAAACCTGCCTTCTGTAGATAACAGGACAAAGTCAGCTGGGGCCACTGAATCAGCAAAGAAGAATAAACACAGACCAGATTTGTTGGTGCATTTCTAAAACCATAAGGTTTCAGTGGCTGTCTGATCATCATGTCACAAGCACAACAGAGTTAGGACTTTCAATGAAGTGGAACTATTAACAAAACTCTAAGTGTCTTTGAGAAATAAACTAAATCTTTAGTTAAAATAGGGAGTTAAGGAAGAACACTGTGTTCCCTTACACAAATAACTATTATAGTTGTCGATGGTGAGAGCTGAGTAGGGGTGAGTGTGCTGGGAACCTTCAGAAAGCAGCAGGTCTGAAGCCTTCACAACATGCTAACCTCTGTCATCTGTGCTCTCCACACAGATTGTGGCCACAGGAATCTGTGGTACCGATATAAAAAGTGTGGACACAGAATACTTTTCTCAGTTTTGCCCCATCATTGTGGGCCATGAAGGTGTTGGGATAGTCGAGAGTGTGGGAGAAGATGTAAGCATGGTAAGAATGGGTAAGAAGCCTCTTCTCTCTGCCTCTCCCATGGTTCCTTTTGATTTCCTGGCTCTTGGGGTTACTTCAGGTTTTAGATTCACATTCATGGATTCAGAACTGGGGTCCACAGACAGAAGAGAACACCTGGCATTTGTCTTTCTCGGTTCCATTCAACGCTGAGTATATTTTCCAGCTCCATCCATTTATCTGTAAGTTTCACAAATTCATGTTCTTTGCAGCTGGAAATGGTACCGTTGTGTGAATGAATTGTGTTTCGTTATACTTTAGTCGCCTGAAGACCATCGAGGCAGCTTCTATCCTGTCTCTATTTTCAGTAAATCCAATGAATATGGTAGGCAAGTATATGTGGAGTCAAATATTGAGTCCTTTGAGCTTATGCTAAAGAACAGTTTAGCTGGATAATATAGTAGATAAACCTTAGGCTTTTTGAGAATTCCCCATGCTGATTTCCAAGATGGCCATGAATGCAGAGTGGATTCCAGGCTGCCTTGCCGCCAGCAGGAACTGAGGCCTCCCTTTCCCCACGTCTCACCAGCATCTGTTGGCAGTTGGTTTCTTGATCCTAAGCCATAACAACTGGGGCAAGATGAAATCTCAAAGTTGTTTTAACTTGAATTTCCCTCATTTCAAAGGGTGATGAACAACTTTTTATGGCCATTTTCTTGGTCATTTTTACTTCTTCTTTTGACTATTTAGGTCATTAGCTGTACTGGCTAGTTTTGTGTCAACTTGACACAGCTGGAGTTATCACAGAAAAAGGAGCTTCAGTTGAGGAAATGCCTCCATGAGATCCAGCTGTAAGGCATCTTCTCAATTAGTGATCAAGGGGGAAAGGCCCTTTGTGGGTGGGACCATCTCTGGGCTGGTAGTCTTGGGTTCTATAAGAGAGCAGGCTGAGCAAGCCAGGGGAAGCAAGCAAGCCAGTAAAGAACATCCCTCCATGGCCTCTGCATCAGCTCCTGCTTCCTGACCTGCTTGAGTTCCAGTCCTGACTTCCTTGGTGATGAACAGCAGTATGGAAGTGTAAGCTGAATAAACCCTTTCCTCCCCAACTTGATTCTTGGTCATGATGTTTGTGCAGGAATAGAAACCCTGACTAAGACAGTAGCCCATTTTTTTAAAAAGTGGATTGTTTTCTTGATTCTTTATTCTTTGAGATATTTGTCCACTCTGAATATTAATCTTCTATTAAATATACAGCTGCAAACATTCTCTCCCACTCTGGGCTTCTCTTTACTCAATTGACTGTCTTCTTTGTGTACAGAAGCCTTTTGGTTTTATGAGGCTGCTCTTGTCAGTTATTGGTCTTAGTTGCTGAGTGAATGCAGTCCTGTTCAGAAAGCTATCCTGTTCCTACACTCCTACAGCTCTCCTGTTGTCTTCTAGCAGCATTAGGGCTCACACTGAAGTCTTTGACCCATTTGGAGTTTCTCTTTCTCTTCTTCTTCCTCTTCCTCCTCCTCTTCCTCTTCTTTTGGTTTTTCTAGACAGGGTTTCTCTATATATCCCTGGCTGTCCTGGAACTCACTCTGTAGACCAGGCTGGCCTTGAGCTCAGATATCCACCTGCCTCTGCCTCCCAAGTGCTGGGATTAAAGGCATGCACCACCACTGCCCGGGTGCCGCCTCTTCCTCCTCCACTTCCTCCTCCTCTTCCTCCCCCTCCTCCTCCCCCTCCTCCTTATTCTTTTGAGGAGGAGGAGGAGGAAGAGCAATAGACATGGGTCTAATTTCATTCCTCATATATGGACGTCCAGTTTTCCCATCACTATATGTGAAAGCAGTTGTCTTCCCTCCAGTGTGGATTTTTTCCAACTATCAGATGGCTATAATTATTTGCACCTAAGGTTGGGTCTTCCATTCTAATCCACATGACCAAGAACATGTCTGGTTTTATGTCATCATTACAGTGCTGTCATATAAATTTGAATATGATGTGATACACAATGCAGGGTTGTTCTTTTTGTTCAGGAGTATGTAGGTGATCCTGAGTCCTCAATATGAATTTTAGGATTGGGTGGGGGGAACGAGGTCTATTTCCGTGAAGGATGTCATGGGAAGTTTCATAGGGATTACACTGAATCTGTAAATTTCTTTTATATGATGGTCATTTTCACAGTGATCAATCTGCCAACCCAAAGCATGAGAGTCTTTTCCTTTTTCTAATGTCCTCAATCTCTTTCTTCTCAGTTTTGAAGTTTTCATTGTAGAGGTCTTTGACTTCCTAGAACTAAAACAGAAGAGCCTAAATCCTAACACAGCTTACAATCTATTACAGATTTCGCTGCTTGGCAGAAACAGGCAACAGGCAGTCAACGAATTCACCCCAAGCAGACACTCTGATCTCCCCTCCTGATTCGGACATAGAAATACAATGAGTACTTAAAAAGAAAACCAAACCAAAAAAAACCCGCTTTCTTTCCACACTGGCGGAGGTACAACACAGAGCACACCTGTAGGCAATCAGGCCCCGATCCTGGCACTTATTCTGTGAGCAGGGCATCTGTACTACTTTAACTCTGGTCCCACAGTGGAAGTCAGGGCAGAGAGCAGCAGATGCAGTTTTTAAAGGCACATGACGAAACTGCTTGCCGTGGTATTCCAAACATGCCTTACAAAGTGGGCAGATCTGGGACCAGCTCCTAGAGATTCAGTCACGGCTGGATGTGGACACTGAAAATATCTGCCTGTGATCAGGCACAGTTAAAAGTGGAAATAACTCTCCATTATCACATGTTCTTGGTGCTTTGCTGTTGCCATCCTAAGAGACAAGACTCTTCTGCTATTTCATCCTAACCGACCACTTTGCCTTTCTAGGTGATGAAGTTATCGTGTTATGTGTACCACAGTGTAGAGAATGTGGTGCTTGCCTGAACTCCAAGAACAGCATTTGTACAGAAGTTAGGTAGCTCTTTATTACTATTCTTTTAAAAGCCTAATTCAGTTCCACTTGAAGAGATTGAAGCTTTTTAATAAAAAGTACAATTTGTTTCCTTTCATCTATCAAAGTCTGGTAGAAACACATCTGACATCTGAAGGCACCAGCAGAATTACCTGCAATGGAAAGTTAGTGCAGCAATATTGTGCTATAGGCTGAATACACAGTCGTAAAGGAAATCTCAGTTGCCAAGGTTGACGAAGGTGCTTCCCTGGAGAAGGCGTGCATAATTAGCTGTGGGTTTGCTACTGGATATGGAGCTGCAATCAACTCTGCCAAGGTGAAGAGCATTTACATCCATTTAAAAATAGAATTAATGTGAAAAGAAGGTGAAACACCTCTCACTTCAGAGTACCGCCTGGTCATACCACCTGATGAAGCATAAACTTACCACTAGGCACTGTTAAATTTATTGAATTATTTGATTGCCTGCACAGGCTCTCCATGCTATTCAGGAGTACAGGTATAATTGTGTATAATTGTGTATAATATAACACAATTATAACACAACTGTATCTTTCCATACTCCAGTTCATTTCATTCAATGAGCAGTGGTGAAGCTTTTCTCTGTTCATCTGAAAAAAAAAAAAAAAAACCCTCATCAAGCTTACATTGAGTAGCTAGTAGATATTAATGAGAAGTAAATCTGGGGGTGGTGCTGAATGTGTACATCAAGGACAGAATACATGCCTGGTGTGCACAAGGTCCTAGATTCAATCTATGTATAGCAATAAATACAAGAACTAGCAGAGCGGTGACTGCTATTTCACCAGGGAACCCTACTCTGATTGAATGGGTTACAGTTAAATTCCTCCTCCTCCTGAAATATTACTCTAACTTCCCCAGCTCAATTCTTTCGGGGCCATTGATATTTAAGCTTCTGTGTTGTCCACTGTCCTTTAGTCTCAATGCTACCCACAGAGATTGGGATGTGTCTTAGTCAGCTGTGTGTCGATGTGAGAAGATACCCACAACAATTACATTTTGAGGAAGGAAGGTTTATCTTATTCACAACCTCAGACATGTGGTCCACGCTGGTGTTTGGCTCTGAGGTGTTGGGGTTTCAGGGGGCAGTAAGTCATGGCAGGGAATACAGAGTGGGACAAAACTGATCATCTCAGGTATCCAGGAACAGGATGAAAGACTATGCATAAGATACAAAAAGAAAGGAGAGCTGGAGCCCTAGAATCCCTGTAGGGCATGCACCCCGATGTTTTCTTTCCACCAGGCTCCTTCAGCAGGTTCTGCTACTTACAATGGCAAGGGCTGGGGAGTAAGACTTTATCACATGTGTCTTTTAGGGCATGTTCAAACTGCAAACTCTAACAGGTGGGAAAGGTTCGGTTTAAACTGGTGCCAAACTGCATGCTGCTCAATGAAAAGAAGGAAGGAAAGAAGGAAGAAAGGAAAGAAGGGAAGGAGGAAGGAGGGAAGGAAGAAGGAAGGAGAGAGAGAGAGAGAAAGAAAAAGAGAGGAACAAAGAAACAAGAATTGACTGCAAGCATTGACTCTGTGATTTGGAGTTCCCAGATACCCAGAAGAAAAGAGAAAGAGTTTCAAGAAGGTGGAGGTGTGTGAAAGAACTCAAAACTCTCTACAACTAAGAAATAATCTGCCCCAATAAAGGATCCAGGAAGCTTTCATTGTAGGACTTCCACTCCTGCTAGTTCCTCCCTGAGATTTGAAGCTCTCTCCTTTTAGGGAGGTTTTTGTTACTGTGCTAAAAGTATCACACACCCAGAAATAGCCTAAGAACTAAAATTCTCTTGATGTATTTTACTTGAAAATGTTCTTTCCTTCTGTCTCATGAAAAGCCGCTGTCTTGGCCTCCATAAATTGGTAAGGACTCCCAGGACTGGGAACAGGGCACAGGCAGAGGCTGCCTTACTTGGCATGAGGCTTGGCTTCACTCTCTACCACAGGGGGGAAGTTCCTTTTGCTTTGAGTTTCTGCCTTTGTGCCTAGGTGACCCCAAGCTCCACCTGTTTGGCCTCGGAGGTGTCGGTCTGTCTGTCATCATTGGCTGTAAAGCAGCAGGAGCAGCCATGATCATTGCTGTGGACATCAATAAGGACAAGTTTGCCAAGGCCAGGGCAGTGGGTGTCACTTACTTCGTAGACCCACAGGACTTGGAGAAACCCATTGAGGAATTCTTGCTTGATATGCTGAATGGTGGCCCAGACTTCTGCTTTGAGGTCACTGGAAACACAGAAACAGTGGTATGTGATCATTGGAAGTGAAAATTACCAGTATATTACACCAGTTGATGCTTAGTATTTTAATGTAATGAGCATCCTACATTTCATTCCACATTTCTCTAATTTCCTTGTGGGCCACCACATGCCCATCAGGACATGGCCACCAGAGCCCTGTCAATTCGCTGTCCCACTCAAACGACAAATCTGCTCTTGAGATAAATTTTTCCTTCTCTGTTCCTGCACATGGCTCCTTCAATTAACCATAAAGAATTCCCACTCAGAGACTGACTGTATGACAACAAGTAGCCTGAGATGACTGTCATTTTCAAGGCAGATAACTTAGATGAGATCAGGTTCCACCAAATTGTCTTAGAAAACAGTGAGCTTAATTTCATTAAAATCTTTCGTGTTAGATGTGAGCTTCTGAGACAAGAAAAGTGTATCCTCATCTTGATTTAATGGGTCATTGCCAAGAAACTGGAGGAAACCAGTAGGGATTTTTCTGCCTGAACATGGTTCCTACAAGGAGATAAAAGGAAAAGGTAGTCACCTCAGACTCTGAGGAGAGCTTGCCTTTGGTCTCTGATGCATTTTTGTTGCATGGAAGTTACCTGGAAAGCAAAGAGGAGTCCAGAGTCCTTTCTAACCTTGGTCTTTATTCCAGCATTGAAAATTTCTTACAGTTCACTGTAGATAATCCTCTCACGTGAGGAAATACACAGCAAAGCCTTTATCCCAGTCTTGTTCTGAGAAATAGCCTTGGAAATCACTAATGGGAAAATGGCGGGTGGTCATTTTGTTAGCATGTCAGCTCATACAAACATCCAAATGTCCCCTTTGATATGTAGGAGAAAAACATCAACTCAAACGAACCACCCACGTAACTATCAATCTTTATAAAAATAATCATAAATTTTACCACAACTGTAACAGTCTTCCTCTTTATTCCATTTGTTGAATCCTACAATGCCTAGTGCTACGCTAGGCAGAAACAATGTCTTAGCTACGTTATAGAACATCTTCATAATATTGATAATGTTATCAAAAATGAAATAGAAAACCAGAAAGAAGCTCATAGGCCACTAAGCAGTCAGACTGGGTAATGCTCGGGTCTGACTCCGACCTAGATGGTTTATCCCTTTTCTGTCTTGCATTGCAACTGCCCTGGGCTCCTGTCACAAGGACCATGGGGTCTGTGTGATTATTGGATCAATAGGATCTTGGAGTCCAATCAACATCAGTGGCCAGTTATTCTCAGGATGTACTCTGAAGGCATCTGTTTTGGGAGGTATGTTTGGAAGAAACAGCAAATGATGGAGATGAGGAGACAGAAGGAGGAAATAAGAAAAATGGGTCAGGAGAACCTAAGACAAGACATTGGCCAATTCTAGATTACAGTGTTTGTTTCAACTTTTTTTTTTTTTTTTTTTTTTTTTTTTTTGTGGTTTTTCAGTTTTTCGAGACTCCAGGACTCAGGGTTTCTCTGTAGTCCTGTCTGTCCTGGAATTCACCCTGTAGACCAGGCTGGCCTCCAACACAGAAATCCGCCTGCCTCTGCCTCCCAAGTGCTGAGATTAATGACGTGCGCTGCCACTGCTTGGCTTGTTTCAACTTTTTAAAACCCACAATAAGGGAGTGGATATTATCTATGTCCTCTATCTTTTTCTCCATGCATTTTATCTCATGCAAGGAGAGAATTTTTTTTTTTTTTTTTTTTTTTTTTTTTGGCTTTTCGAGACAGGGTTTCTCTGTGTAGCCCTGGCTGTCCTGGAACTCACTTTGTGGACCAGGCTGGCCTCGAACTCAGAGATCCACCAGCCTCTGCCTCCCGAGTGCTGGGATTAAAGGCATGCGCCACCATGCCCGGCCGAGAAAAATATTTTTAATTGACTTGTAAAACAAACAAGCAACAAAATACTGCTTAGTTAGTAGTCCTTAACCTTCTTAATGCCTTAATATAGTTCCTTATGTTGTGGTGACTCCAACTATAAAACTATTTTTGTTGCTATTTTCTAACTGTAATTTTGCTACTGTTATGAATTATATGTAAATTTTTTAGACATAGAGGTTTGCCAAAAGGGTCATGATCCACAGGTTACAAACCACTGGTAGGTGCTTGGAATGTAACTTGGTGACAGAATACTACAGCCCAAATTCAAAATGACCCAAACTTTAACAGTATCAAAATGAACAGGTATACCCCAGTTTGGTTATATCAATGCCCACTGGGGTTCCTTCAGGTAGATGATCAACTATTACTAGTTATTGTCAAGCACTATAATCTTATCCAGACAAGTGAGTTGTCATCACACCAACTCAATGGTCTTAAAAAAACGTTAGATTCGTAATTGTCAAGAAATATTTCCAAAGGGAAAGGTACTTTAATAGCAAGCAAATGCAAATTCTCTTATCCATAGAAATACATCTTTTCATGGAATCCTTGTCTTGCCATTATTTAAAGCATAGAACTTTAGAAGATTTTAATTTTTTGTTTATTTTTATTTTTTTTAAGATTTATTTATTTAATGCATGTGAGTTCACTGTCACTGTCTTCAGACACACCAGAAGAGGGCATCGGATCCCATTACAGATGGTTGTGAACCACCATGTAGTTGCTGGGAGTTAAACTCAGGACCTCTGGAAGAACAGCCAGTGCTCTTAACCACTGAGCCATCTCTCCAGCCCTAGAAGATTTTTATTTATTTACTTTTTTCTTTTGGTTCTTGAGACAAGATTTCTCTGAATAGCTCTAGCTGTCCTAAAACTCACTCCGTAAACCAGGCTGCCCTTGAACTCAGATCCATCTGCCTCTGCCTCCCATATATTTTTTTTTATTCCAATCCTAGGTTGCATTCAATAGTCCTTTCACTCTACACAAGTACAAACACAACCTTATCTAAAATGCTACAAAGTTATAAAACTCAAAACAAATTTTATAGTACTGACTGTACAATAAAAGCAAAAAGGGGCAATGTACACACTGCCAAGGTTAACCTGCAACATCACCATGACTGGCAGGTGACAATGGGGGGTGGGGTAGGTTTCATGAGGACCCTGTAGAACTGGCTCACAAATTCTAGAAAGTACCAGAGACACGGGGACAGAAAGGTAACCATTTGTGAATCCTTCAAAGGTTTTAGCCCTCTAAGTTAAAGAGTACTCAGCAGGGCATTGCCTCCCATATTTAAAAAGTAGAAAAGAAATGAAATTATGCACTCCTGCCTAGGCTTCTCAGCTTCTCAGCAAGAAACCTGATTGTTTTTAGTGCTCATTTATTATAATGTATGTGGATGTTTTGCCTACATGTCACCACTTGAGTGCCTAGATACACAGAGGACAGAAAAGGACATCCAGTCCTCTGAACTGGAGTCATAGTTATAAGCTATGTTATGAGTGCTGGAAATCTCCCTCTGGAAGAGCAGCAGTGCTCTTGACTGCTGAGCCATTGCTCCACACCACAATGTGATTTTTAAGAAGACTCTAGATAATGCGAGTCTTGAACAAAAACATGAAATTAAGAGATTGCTGAACCCTGGGAGCTGCGCTGGCCAAGCTATTGGTGGCAATGGATTGTCAGACGTTAGGAGACTTACCCAGTTCATTTATACCATGAGCAAAGGGCAAGGCCTGTAAAGGAGGAAAGTCCTGAGTCAGCTGAACATTGAAACTCCAGTTCCTCTATGTGGACCACTGGGTACACACCACAGCTGTAGCCTTATGCTGTGCCCATATGGGATGCATATTCAAAATGCATGTGTCTAACTTAGCTTTGTAAAAACAGATCATGTTATCTTAACCCTCATAAACCAACAAATTATTCACTTAATATTCATTCAATGATCATAAATGAAGCTAATTCCTCATATACATATAATTCCTCTGGTTTTACAGTTTCTAGTGACGGTTATTATTTATGTTGGGCAGATGGATCCCCTGACTTCCTACAGTGAAGAACTTCCTCTACTTAAAATCCAATCAGTGCCCTTGCTGAGAAACTACATGGCTTTACTTTGTTTTTTGAGAAGCACTGCCTAATTTTGCCTATAAACCTTGGACCTTCCTTCTCTATTCACTTTACCTCATTTTAGTGTGCAGGTGGGAGGGTGGGAAAATCCATGCCTCCATGCATACATGGAGGTCAAAGGATAATTCTATGGAGAAATTCCCACAAAATTCTCTTCCACTCCACTCAGACGTAGAAAACTCCATTCTACCTTTAAAGGCTTCCAGGAATCCAATCAGTTCTCCAGGCTTCTGCCCACAAGTATTTTGCCCACTGAGCCATCTCCCCAGCCCAGCCTTTCTTAATGTCCTTCCATTGAAATAAGAAATAACCAAAAAGTATTTTTTACATGCATACAAAAATGCTTCATTATATCACCAGTGAAGAAGAGAAAAGAAAAGCCAGCGAGACCCATAGGCTACAACAGATACCACGAGTTAGAATTTGTAGCTATATAGAAAAGTTAACTGTTGGAAGAGTTTGGGACCGTTTTGAGACTAGGTAGGAACGCTAGAGAACCTGACGTTAATTGGAACGAAGAAAAGTAAGCACGAGGGTTGCAAAGACGGCTCAGCAGTTCCAAGCATGTGTGTTTTACAAAGGACCTGAGTTCCTAAATCCCACATGATCAGAAGATCCAATGTCTCTGGCCTCCTAGGGCACCTGCACACACATACACTTGAACACACGCACATACATACACATAATTTAAAATATTAATAAAAATGAACCTTTTCTCTTTTACAGGATAAGCCGTGTCATTGAGCACATCTTTATTTTTTAATTATTTATTTTTGTATGTGTGGATGTTTTGCCTACATAATTGTCTGTACCACATATACGCGTTGTGCCCATGGAGGCCCGAAGAGGGTGTCAAATCCCCTGGAAACATAGTTATAGACAGCTGTATGCTGCTGTCATGTGGGTATAAGAAATGGTACCCAGGTCCTCTAGAAGAGCATCCAGTGCTCTAACTTCTGAGCTGACTTCCATGCCTTACCTATTTTTCTCTTTAAAGATAATCAGGCAGCTGCCAAATCCTCTCACATTAGCCAAGGTACTTGGCATAGTGCGAAATACATACACGTTTTGAAATTCAGAAGGGTAGAGAATAGACATCGTGAGGCTTGTGCTGCTTTCGTTGGCTGCCATCTTTACTCTCGGAGGATGCCTCTGAATAATTTCTACACATTCATTTTCTGCTTCTCTGGAATTGCTGCCATCACAGTCTTCTCTTCCCCTAGATTATTTGGACCGTTCATGAAGCTGCATATCGAAACACACAGAGATGTGTCTGCACACAAATACGCACACATACACACATATGCACACACACACATGCATGCACATGCACAGAAAGAGAGAGCCCTTTCTATGCTTTTAGAGAATGTAGTGCTAGGATAGAACCTAGAACCCCGGGCACATAGCCCCATGTTCTCCCAGCTGAACTACTCTCCCAGCCCCCATTTCTACCCTTTCAATTCATCCCAAGACTGTGGCCTTCATTATACAGTTGAATTGGATGATCTGCAGAGATTAGATCCAAGGTGGGAACACCACAGATGAGACTTAGTTTCTATTGGCTTTGTATTAGTTCCTCTGTGTCAGACATCAGCGGCCCCCTAGAGGAGCACAAGCCTGTGTGTTGGCTGTGTGGTGGGAACAGTGCCTGTCCTGACTTGGGCAAGTGGACGGACAAGGCAGAAAACATCTCCAGCACTTTAACGTGGCCTTTCTTTCCTCCCATCATCCTTCCTTTTGTTTTTATCATTTGAGAATTTCATGCATGTGTATATGGTATTATCAATCCACACCCCATTCCTAACATGGCCTTTCTTTTATATTGAAACCTCATGAGTGGAATGCTTCATAAGTCTGTGTTATTTTATGTATTTCCAGGCTAGAAACCCAAAGAGGAAATCCCTAAGCTGGTTTCTGACTACATGGCACAGAAGTTTAACCTAGATCCTCCGGTGACCCACACCCTGACTCTCAGTGAGGTCAATGAGGCAGTTCAGCTAATGAAAAGCGGGCAATGGTAATCACTTGTCACTCTGTCTGTGTCTGGATGTGGTGACAGGGGGTTGTCACTGCTACAGTACTGCACAGACAAAGATCTCCCCTTGCCCTCTGAATTTTGCTTTATTGCTGGGAGTGTTAAGGTAGTAGATAGCGTTCACATTATTTCCTCATACAAGATGGAGCTAAAGATGCCATCCCATAAAGTTAGGCTCTAAGTTTAGGAACACAAGTTACAGAGCTGGAGAAAAGATTCTGCAGGTGAAAGCACTTGCTGCACCGATGAACATCCTGGCTTTAATCCCCAGTACCCCATAGAGAGGGTAGGAGAGACCCGACTGCACAAGGCTGTCCTTCTGACTTCCTTATGCACACTTGCCGCACATCTATCCTCTACTCCTCCCCACAGTAAGATAAAATATGGAAAGAAAGGTTGAAGCCACTTTACAAGGGGGTGTATTTATCATGTTCATGTTTTATTTCTGTGTGGGGATTGTCTATAGAATTCCTAATGCTAACACCTCCTCCCGGTAGAGACTGACCCGAAACGACACCAGCACTTCTCTCAGTTAAAGCTTCTTACCTACTCTATCACCGTGGGAACTGCATGTTGCTTTGTTCATTTTTCTCTCCGTTTGTTAATCTGTCCCCCCCCCCTTTTTTTTTACCCAATAGCAAAGGAAGCAACACTAGTTTATAGGTCTAACACACGAGAATTTGAATCCAAAACCCACAGTGCATCGAAAATTCCTCAATGTTTTCTCTTTCTTCTTCTTCTTCTTCTTCTTCTTCTTCTTCTTCTTCTTCTTCTTCTTCTTCTTCTTCTTCTTCTTCTTCTTCTTCTTCTTCTTTTCTCTCTCTCTCTCTCTCTCTCTCTCTCTCTCTCTCTAGTATCTGCTGTGTCCTGCTACCATAATTGCAAGAGCTACATATTTCATCATGTATCATGATTTAAAAGAATCTGCCACACAATGCTTTTCTATTTTCTTGGCTTTCATTTACTCAGCAACGATTTTTGTATCAAGCTTCTCACCTGACCACACCATCGAAGTGATTCTCATGTGACTCAGTGCCATGGAGAACCAGCCTCCCTTTTACAGCCATGTTAAGGTTGATGTGAATCACCCAATAGCAGATGCTGCAGATGAAGGCACACCAAGAGGCTCTGTTGGCACAGTTGTCTCTACCTAGGGACGCACATTTCCTCACTCACTGGATCTTTCCCACGCTGTATGGAACCACACATGAATCTCTGTGGATAATCCACACAGTGCAGAATTCCCACCAGAGACATAACTGGAACTGATAAACAATTGAGCTAGTGTTTAGGTCACACCACCACCACAAGAACCAATAGTGTGGTTGTATGGCAATAGCAAGGCATCTGATACAGAAATCAAGGAAGCAATCTCACAACTGCTGTGAGATTGATCTCACAGATTAACAACATAGAAACAAATTTAGTCAAAGGTGAAATATATCTACAATAAAAAGTATAAAACATTGCAGAGTGTCATGGTATACTTCTTTAGTCCAAACATCTTGATGGCCAAGGAAGGCAGGCTGTGTAAGTTCAGGACTAGCAACATGGTCACACAGCAAATTTTACACAGCCTGATTGTGTAGAATTGATCATGTCTCAAATATAGACATATTTAAATATAGACATAAAGGAAAACATTCTTTGCTAATGATTCAAGAATTAGAAGAATCTATATTGTTAAATGCCCACGCTATCCAAAGAGATCTACAGATTCAATGCAGTCTTAACAAAGCACCAGTAAAATTCCTCACAGGTTAAAAAATAGCCTTCAAATCTGTATGAAACCTCAAAAATGCAAATAGACAAAGTAGCCCTGTTCATAAAGTACAAAATGGGAGCCATTATACTCCAAAATACACTACTGAGTTGTAGTGACCAAAGCAACAAGGTTTGGCAGAAAACCAGAATCACAAACCAATGGGACGGAACAGAGAGCCCAAGAAACCTGAATACATGCAAAGAACAAGCTAAGAAGGTGATAAGAAGATGCACCAAAGGAAGTAGGGTCTTTTCAATTATTGGCCCTAGGAAAATAGATATGGAAAAAAATAAAGCTAGACTTCCCCCTTTCTCTTGAGCTAGTTACAAAAATGAACTCTAAGCACACAGAAGTCTTCAATGGAGGGACCTAAACTACTATAAGAAAACAGAAGGAACAATTCTGGACCTTGAAGACGGGCCAGGAATTGCCAAGGCCCCCAACACACATATAGTAGAGGACTTCCAGGTCTGTGTTCATTCAGAAATGATGTACCTAACCCTCAAGAGACTGGAGGCCCCAGGGAGTTTAGAGGTCAGATAGGGTGGAGGGTGGGGAGAAGGTGTGGAATGTGGAGCAATTTGAGGGTGGGAGTGGAGGGGTGGGGAATGGAATATGGAGTGTAAAAAATGAGTTACAAATAAAATTAAATAAATTAAAAAAAGCACTCTCCCGTGTAAACAGGAGGAGTCACCAGTGCCTCTCAGTTCTTTTCATTGTCCTTGTCATCAGTAGGATCTCATAGCAGTGTTTGTGCTATTCCTCTGCTTGGCCTGTGCCAAGTTCTGCTATTCTGAAAGCCCAACCAACTCAAGTTCTGAGTATTTAGATTAAAGGAGACAAGAAAAAAATCCACAGAGAATTCATTGCTGCAGAAAGAGATAACACTTTCCACCCAGTTTTTGTTTGGGGATTTATTTATTTATTTATTTATTTATTTATTGGTTTGGTTTGGTTTTTCGAGACAGGGTTTCTCTGTGTAGCCCTGGCTGTCCTGGAACTCACTCTGTAGACCAGGCTGGCATCAAACTCAGAAATCCACCTGCCTCTGCTCCTAAGTGCTGGGATTATAGGCATATGCCACCACTGTCTGGCTTGTTTGGGGGATTTTTGTTTTTGTTTTGTTTTTGCTATATATGAGAATAAACGTCATCTGAGGATTTAAATTCATGTTGTCAATAATGCAAGAAATATCAAATAGCAGTCTTTTCTGACTGGCAAACGTCCTGATTCTTCTCACCCAGTGAAATCTTTGTTTAATCAAAGGCCCACTGCTTTGTTCTAGGAATTTACTGGCCTGGGCAGTGACCCCTCTCTGTTTGGAGCCCTGACACCTTTCCCTTTCTCCATTTTCCTGTGGGCCAACTCTTTCCAGTCTATTAAGCCGATTAAGATTCTGAGGTCTGATCCCAGCCAGTGGGGAAAACAGTTACCACCTTCCTCAGAATAGAAGCTGCCCAGGTGTGTTCTCTCTTCCGGAGCACACCCTATTGATCAAGAGCAAAGCACTGTCCAGATGCTTCAGTTGGAACAATGATTTTTTTTTGCGACCCCCAAACTTATTTCTAGCATTAGGAGGCCACCTGATGTATTTTTCTTATAAGGCAAAGTAGATTGAATTTCTTTATTTTTATTTTAACTCCCTTCATTACTGAGGTTTTGTTTCCATGCCTAGGAGTCACTAAGCGACATCATCTTAAGGATATGGTCTGTGACAGCTAGGCAAGTGCCACGAAATCGATTTGGACTGGCAACAGGAGAGAGGCATGTTCCTTGAGCATTGGTACCCTTCCTTGCTATGAACAAGAGTGTGTCCAACGAAGGACCAAAAGGAGGCTTTGGGTTTGGTGTCTGTGGTATAAGTGTAAGGAATTGCCTTACACTTGAGTAAGGTAGAATTGACAGAACAGAGAAACGTGTAAACACCTCTACTTAAAATGACACTCAGTAGATATTTCTCAAATGTCCAGGATTAGTCACTTTGAAGCTATGCAGGCAAATTCCCAGGAAGTGCACAGTGCTCCGTGTTCTGTTGTAACTTGCAGTTCAATGGAAGAGGCTGATGCCAGGCATAAGGCAAATTATCCTGTGGTTGCTGTTACAAAGGAAAGGTACAGATATGTTAAACCCACAAGTGGCTTGTAAAATTACAGTCGGAAATGAGTTGATCTGGAGTCCTGCAAGAAGACTTTGGACATTATGTAACGTGGCTTAAGGAGAACCACAGTGAATAAAGGGTAAGAAGATGTGTCGAAGCAATGTGTGAGCCTTCATCTTGCCCTCCTTAGAAAGGAGACAATAACACTGCCACGACAGTGCTAACAAGCACTAAGACCACGCAAAGAAAAAAAAAAAAAGACAGTCTTTCCCCAAAAAAGAACTGGGGTTTGAAAGGGAGACTGGTGCAATGGGACGATGTGAGGGTTGGGATTGAAAAGGAAAATTTGTTCATAATCCCAGTGTTTGCATGTAACAACTCTGATACCGTGAATGAACCCATTGTCTAACTTGGTCATGTAAGACTGACCGGAGAGCTGCTGTGTTATAATATTTGCCAGTATTAAAATGGTATGTGATAGAGGATGAGACTAAATGTAGTACTTTTGTTTAGGCTGCACCGAGGCATATTTTGGCTCTGAGATAACACTTTGTTTAAAATTGGGGTGGTTATATTGTTATAAATGGATTCATGGTCTTAGTGGTTCTTACATAATTTCTTGGCCAGTTAATTAGGAATTTTAAGCTTCTGTTCTTGGATTAACAATGTAATGTTTAATTTAAGTTATATTTATAGTACATGAATCTTCAAATAATGTTGGCATCAAGTGAAAGGAGGTAGATGTGTAGCCATCAAGGTATTTGTCTAGTGTGAAGGATGCCTTGATGTTATTAGAGTAGCATATGAACAGTCTTTATGGTGTGGCTATGTAAGAATATAGGGTCACAGCTAGTTAATAAGTCCTACTAGGATAATAGTGATGCTACATCGTCACATAGACGAGAGGGAGGTAATCTGTAATGGACAAACTGAGAGAGAGTATAGTTTGACTATGGCTTTGTTCATTCTTTAAGTTTGTGAGACAAAGCGATGAGAGCTTGTGACTGTGGGCTATCAGGACTGTGGCTCCAGTAAAACTTAATGATGCTTGGCTAAGAAGGGCTGTAATTAGCTGTACACGACTCGACAAACTCACGATTGACGATTTTAGGTCTGTTTGGTTTAAACAAGTAGCACTTGATGTTTGTAGAGCCTGACCTTTCACTGGGATGGTATAAAAAAATGATAGGCAACATGATCTGCAGTGTTTGGAACTATAATCATTTTTATTATTCTGTAGCAGTGGTTCTCACCCTATGGCTTGTGACCCCCTTAGGGTTCCATACCAAACATCCTGCATATCAGGTATTTACTCTATGGCTCATATCAGTAGCAAAATTACAGTTATGAAGTAGCAACAAAAGGAATTTTATGGTTGAGGTCGCCACAGCGTGAACTGTATTAAAGGGTCGCAGCATTAGGAAGGCTGAGGAGCACTGCTCTAAGCCGCCTGTTTTATTCGTGATGCAGCTGTAAGGACTACAGAGCTAGGGATCGGGGCTTACACAGGTGCTTCCCATAAACACAGGACATGAGTGGCACCTTTATTATGAGGGGCACCTTTACTATAAATGCAGTTGTACTTGCTGATCAGAGGAGACTGTTAGGTGAGAAGCTTGGTAACTCAGGAGTAGCTTATCAAACAATTTAAATTCAATATAGATTAAAGCTGTGAATTTCAAAGCAGAAAAGGAAAGTCCCCCATTTAATTATTCAGTTTGGTTTCTTCAGTAGATGATAATAATTAAATTGGAATTATGTTGCCTCAAAGAAAATATAGGATAGGATTAATTTATTTTTTGGTAATAAATGCCATGATTAAAAATATCTGTAGAAACTGGATGTGGTGGCACATAAATGAATTCTAGCATTTTGAGACATGAAAATAAGGCGCTCAAGCCATCTTTGGCTATGTAGGTAGTTTGAGGCCACGCTGGAATACATGAGAAACAAGCAAGCCAGACATGGTGACCCATGCCTTTAATCCCAGCACTCAGGAGGCAGACGTCTAGGCTAACCTGGTCTACAGATCTAGCTCTAGGAAAGCAAGGGCTATACAGAGAAATCCTGTCTGAAAAAACAAACAAACAAACAAACACAAACAACACTCCTTAAAGCAAAGACTATTGGCAGACTAATTAATATTGATTAATAATTAATATTGAGCATTTTTGTCTTTCATTGCTATAGCAAAATACCTAAAGTAAAGAAGAGAAAACTTTCTGGGCATGGTGTCTCATCTAGAGAGACTGAGGCAATCAGATCTTTGACTTCAAAACCAGCCTTGTTTACATAGTGAGTTCTAGGCCAGCCAGGGGATACACAGGGAGGGGGGTGGGGGCAGAGGGGAAGGGAGAGATTATTACCATCAACTGTATTCAAAATTGGTGAAGGAATATGGACATTTAGGTTCTAAATTAACTGTTGTTGTATAGGGCTTTGCCCCAAGATGAACACAAAATCGGAAAATATATTTGCCATTAAATGAAGAATAGTTTTCATTCATTAGAGAGAACCACAGGTTGCCGGAACCAGAATCCAGAGTCATAGCAGGGGCAGCGATGGCCCCCTGAGCAGAGGGACCTCAGACACTCACTCCAGGAATGTTTAGAACCTCATTTGTGAAGTGATGGAGTTGAATTGCATGAGCCATCTCTCCAGCCCTGGAACTCTCCTTTTAAAACAAGTCTACAAGTATCTCATAATCTCCGAGAACCATGGATTTTCCATCTATATTTTCTTGACATCTGGTCATAGGTTTGTTAAGGAGTCTCTGTCTTACCTAGTATTTCCCCTTAAACACGTATATCCTCTGAGTCAAGTGTGATGGGAGGAGCCTGTAGTCCTAGCTACTTGACAAGCCGAGGCAAGAAGATCACTTGAATTACAGACAAGCTTAGGCAACATAACAGGACACTAACTGGAAAAAAAAAACAACTAGGTTTTACAATGCATTGTGTGTGTGTATACACATTTATATGGAGAGGGGCATGTATATGAATTCACACCACCGTGCACATGCGGATGTCAGTAGGCAATATTTGTGAACCAATTCTCTCTGTATTTCATATGGGTTCTGGGGATCAAGCTCATGCTGTCAGACTTATGTGCTAAATGCTCCCCAAATTTCAACTGTAAAAATAATCTAATTTTATTGTAACATATCTGGAATGTGCAGAAAATAGAAGAAAAAATTCCATACTACTCAAAGACAACTATTTTTTTTTAAAAATACATATCTTAATTGACTATAGTCATAGTCTCAACAACTACGTTTGTTGTTGTTGTTTTGGGTTTTTTTGTTTGTTTTTTCTTTTTTGTTTTTCTAGACAGGGGTTCTCTGAGTAGCCTTGCCTGTCCTGGAACGCACTCTGTAAACCAGGCTGACCTTTGAACTCAGAAGAGATCCACCTGCCTCTGCGTCCTGAGGGCTGGGATTAAAGGTATATGCCACCACTACCCAGCAACAACCATGTTTCTAAAGTTTGACATCTTAACAAATATTTCCTCATACTATTAAAATTATTTTTAACTAATTTTTTTCTTCGAGACAAGGTCTTAGTATGTGGTGTCCATATTGCCTAGGCTGACTTTGAACTCACAGTTGTCCTGTCTTGACTTCCTAAGCATGATGGCCTGGGCTGACCCCTATGCCTCATGGTAGAATGCTTGCCTTCTACACTTCAGGTCCTGGGTTCGATTCCAGGAACTGCTAAAGAAAGACAGTTTAAAAAGGGCAGAGTAGCTGGGCTGAGCAGCGTCTGGCTTTGCAGTAACGTTTAAAGCATAGTAAATGAGGTAAACTGCGAGAAGATGCCGCTGGGTGACAGCCTGACTACTACCTGTTGACATTTTTAAGCCTCCACCTTCCTTAGGATAATACCTACTCACCATAGAAAAGTTGCAAATGCAGACAAGAAAAGGAAAGTAAATAATACGATTCTACCACCAGAGACAGGGTCTCTCACTGGGACCTGGACTCACCGATTAGGCTGACCGGCCAGTGAACCTCAAAGATCCTCCTGTGTCACCTCCCCTGCACTGAGATGACAATGCATGTGACGTCCCTAGCTCTTTACATGGGTGCTCAGGACTGAACTCACTCGTGGCTTGTTAACATGAGCCCTTTGCTAAGTGAACCACCCCTGCCGATCCTTGGGCTCTTAGTAGATTCAATTTAGAGGGGCAACCCTGACCGTGCCATAGCAGTTGGTATTTTTGCTTGTTTACACATCTTGGCAATTATTTAAACAAAAGGTTCCTCAGTCAAAACTTGTTTGAAAATCACTGATTCAGATGAATTACAAAATCCCTTTCCTCCCATTATCCCTGGATAAAAATCCCTTTGCTTTGTTTTGTTTAATTAAGAAAGAAGTTTTATTGGCCTTCTAAGAAAAATTATGACTTGCTGGGAAATTTTTCTTAACCCTTTAGTGTCTTTAAAACTTGACTTTTAATCCCAGAGCCAGCTGGTTCCCTGAGATCTCTGGATGCACACTCCCGATGTGCACAGTCCACTTTGCTTGCTGTCCTTCTGACGTTTACTCTGTTCGAGCTGAGATTTGCTGGCTGGTCCCACAACACAACTCTGTGGTGATTTCATCTTGAAGATCATCAGACTATTGTAGGTTGGAGCCAGGCCCAAACTTGCCTTTTGTGAGTTTAATGGCAAGAGAAACAGTGTGGGTTGGCAGGACCCATCTGAACATTTGCCGTGAAAACAATTGTTCTTTAAAAAATGAAATTTGGCCA
The DNA here is from genome assembly GCF_978045245.1 of Mus caroli. Taxonomy (NCBI): domain Eukaryota; kingdom Metazoa; phylum Chordata; class Mammalia; order Rodentia; family Muridae; genus Mus; species Mus caroli. The sequence continues at coordinate 37,953,818 of NW_028227258.1, forward strand.
GCAGGCTAAAACTTAGCACATTATTGGGCAGCTTCTATGTGTAGTGCATTGTGCTGGGGGCGTGGGGTGAAAAGCATCAACCACACTGTGTCCCAGGGAACCTGTAGCAAAGATATCCAAGAAACCAGTATTAGGCGACTGCTCAGAGAAGCTTGCATGCTCGTTTGCCACTGCAGACAAAAGAAAATGTGTGAGCCATTTTGACCTTGTGGGAGATGAATGTAGTTTAGACTTGACCTTTGACATATGAGTCTAACATCTCTGGAATTATAGATTAATGATTCAGTGGATACAGTGTCATGGTTGGAATATCAGATGTCTTCCCCAGGCCTGGGTTCTGAGTGCCTGGTCCCAGCTGGGGACACTGTTTTGGAAGGTTGTGGTCATTTGGGGACGTGGAGGTTAGCAGGAGGAAGTAGGTAGCCATGGGCAGGTCTTTGTGGGTGTTTTGTTCCTTTGGACTGAACCTTCTGAAATCATAAGGCAAATCTTTCCTCCTCTTAAATTGTTTTCTAAGGCGTTTTAGTCACAATGCCAAGCAAACAAAGACAGAAGGCACATTACAAATTCTATAGTCATGGTTCTCAGTGATTTGCGATTTATACGGACACATCATAGAAAGCAAGCATTCTTTCCTGTGTCTTTGCAAGCCATCTGGAACATTTTTCTCCCTACCCTTACGTTTCCCTTCCTATTATTAACTGATTTTTAAAATTCCCATTTAGGACGTGACTCTTTGGGAAACCTCCTGGGTTTCACATGCCTCTTTGTGTTTTCCTAAAAGAGCTTGCATTTACTGTTAGGAGAAGTGCTTATTCTTTATTGTGTTAGTCCTGCTCATTCCCGCTAATATGTGTTGTGTCGAGATGACCCTACAAGTGACTTCTACACAGAACTTAGTGCTCGCCGTAACCACCGATGCGCTTTACATCTGGGAGCTCCTGTGGTTCCCGCCGAGGTCCAGCCCCAGCAGGGTTCAGAACCTGAGGGAGGTCGTGTGGAATACGGGGAAAGAAGACTTTGACCAAGGGGCACAGGTCACACACTCTGGCACTGAGACAGCTAAGGCCACCTTTATTTATGCATCTGTGTTTTCACAGCTGAAAAGGTCTCACATTCATTTTCTCGTTTTCTTGTTTTCCACATACAACTCTTTTAAGAACTTCTACATCTGACAACAGTGCACACACTGTACTTTTCCCTTCCTTCTCCTAGGTCTCTGTGGTTTCCTGTAGCCCATGAACTGTATGGAGAAAGTGGAAACACAGCTTCAACAAGCTAGTTAATAGCTAACGCAGCGTTGGTGTAAAACCAAGGGACGGTGGTTGTTAGCGATTGTGGTTACAATATAAAGAAGTGATAGACAACATACCAAGGAAATTCTGATTTAATTATTAGCATCTAGCATCTCCCATATCCTAATCAGGAGGGCATCTCCTAATGCCCGGTGCTCTCAGCAAATTAGGAACCTGAGTCAGTTCTTCATCCTTGCTTGGCTCATGTCTGATGTTCCTATCAGGGCTTGGGGCCACTGGTCCAGCGAGACCTTGCTAACTTTTTGATAGCCATCTAACATTTTTTTTTTTTTTTGGAAACAGGTTGGTGGGCAAATTGTTGTTCGAACTAAGTTCCCATTGGAAGAGAACATCGGGACCTTAGCTGATGTACCCAGACAAGGGCCTTGTGTTGACTCAGCCGCATCATCTGAGTCATGATCTGTTCTGTTTCCACAATCCTCAGAAACAAACAAGAGTGGATCGGAGTCTGAGCTTTCTCTTTCTGATGCCGGGGGAGATGGCTGTCTCAGACAAAGTGAAAGTAAAGACTTCTGACAGCAAAGCCAGGAACACAAACACAAGGCCAAAGTAAACCAAGCATTTCCTTGGGAAAGGCCAGGGGCTTCTGCATGAATATTCCTGAAGGTTCTTGCCATGTGGGGGCTTACAGCTTGCTGTAAGGAGAGCCATCTGCATTACACTCATGCACTTCTCCCAGCAGAGGCTGGGCCACTTCTAGGTTTTCATCACTTCAAGAAAGGTACTGCTGCCACCTCTATACTAAGCTACAGAACGGTATTCCCAGGGCCTTATATCTAACAAGCTGAGACTATGAACCAGGTGATGTCTCCAGCGTCTGCAGCGTCAAACCAGATGCCTTTCCATGGCAAAGAGCATTCACAGACCTTCCATCCCAGTGGGGAGATCTGCTCGGCACTTAGCAAGCACGAATGCATATTCCCTGGGAGAGTGGATGGAGCGCGGGCCACCTCAGGAGAATATGGGCCTGACACAGAGACAGGATATGAAATCGGGCAGAGATTTTAGAAGGATAGTTTCTGAGCTGCTGACCTGGGAGGAACAGAGAGTCCTGCTGTCTGGGGGACTGAATGTGTGGGCTTTATGTTCAACTACAAGGCTCTAGCTTCCCAGTTGGAATGCTTGGTTGTAACTGAAACACTTGGGATTTACTTTTTTGAATCTTGAACAAGTCACTCCAAACACTGTACTTTTAAGAGAAAATATATTTGCTTTGTAAAAGAAGTTTATTTAAAAAAAAATCTCTGCAAGAGTGACAAAATAAAATTTGTAGCATGATCCAACCAAACCATTCAAAACACAAGGAAAGATCAGCTTCTCTTTTGAAAGGATTTTGAGTCTAAAGAGCTTTTATAGCAGAAGGATCATGAACTGGCCCAGTTCTCCATGCCCCAGATGTCAGAAAACATGTCTACAAGGGCTGGCCAAGAAGAACTGCGGGGGCGGGGGGGCACCTGCTGCCTCTGCTGCCCTCTCTGAGTGTCGGGGCCTGGCAGCACATTCGTAGACGCTCTGATAGATGTCAACATACAGACTAGATGCCTTGCAACTTCCCTGCCCATAGGGTTCTGCCTTCTCCCCTTCCCATACTCCCCTTCCCATAGCCCCTTGCCATCCTTCTCCTTGATTTATTGAACTTCACAAAATAAACCCGCCACTCACTGATCTCTCTGTGGGAAAATGCCTTTGCGATCTGTGCAAACTCAGTTTTTGGCATTAGGCCATGGGACTTGGGACCTCTGCTTCTGTCAATTTACTTTTACTTGTTTATTTTATTTTATTTGGTGTTTTGTTTTGGGGAATTTTTTTTTTTTTTTGGTGTTTTGGTTGTTTTTTGGGAGTGTTTGTTTTGTTTTTGTTTGTCTGTTTGGTTGGTTTGGTTTTAGAGACATAATTTCTCTATATGGCCCTGGCTGTCATGGAACTCACTCTTTAGACTACAATGGCCTCAAACTCAGAAATCTGCCTGCCTCTGCCTCCTGAGTGCTGGGATTATAGGCATGCGACACCATGCCCAGCTTCAATTTATTTTTTTTATCTAATGTTTCTGAGCTCTAAGTTTCCCACATGTCACAGACATATGTCACAAATAGTGATTTTATGGTGTGAGGTAACAGAAGAAATGTATGTAAGGCAGTGGGTATGGGGTGGACACAGTGGCAGACACACCCAGACCCTCCTGGGCCAGTCCATATGTCAGGGCTCCAGGAGCCTGCCTATGCTTCTGAGTCTCCATGATATTCCCATGGTGACCCTGGATGGAGCTGAGAGTGGCCTTGCTACACACTCTGTAGAGCAGACACAGTTACAATGATGTTGGACAGAGACTGGAGTTACTAATCTAGTCTTTGTGTCTGCTGGCAATAAGGAAGATTCTTTGTGGGCTATGGGATAGAATGTGCCAGAGCAGCATAATCACTGGCTTATTTATTAACCAAGCCAGGGAAACTTTATCCGAGGACCCTAACTTAACATTTGGGTCGTTAATCTTCACTTACCCAGATACCAGCTCCATCTAGAGACTTTAGGTTTTTCTAAACACAAAAAACCGAAGCCAATCCAAACAGAATGACAAAGTTCATTGGCCCCAGTGCTGGCCTGGACAACTGAGGACCAGCCTTTTCATTCCAGATGCCACCCTTTGTCACATGCCTGGATGCTGCTCCCAGCCTCCTGATATTCCTGCCCTCAGCCCTAGGCTACAGGGATTTTTTTTTTTTAATGAGATTAAAATGTAACTATTGCAAAGGTTCCGGCTATGAGTAAGCAACAGCTTGCCAAGGCAGAGAGCTCCTCCCAACTTACCCCAGGGCCTGGTATGAGCTTCGCTGGCGGTAAGCTGGTGCACTCAGCTGGAAGGAGACCATAAGGTTGTCCATGGGGGAAGTTGAGCTTTGTGCTGCCTGTGTGATCAGGGGATTGGGCCGTCTTTGCAGAGGGTTCTGTGTTACCTTTCTTATCATTGAGGTCTTCATTGTCTAGTTAAAGGCAGTGAGAACTCTGAGGTTGTGGGTAAAGAGTGCCATGAAAAGACCCGAATCCTGTCTGCGTGACCAGGATCTGGTCTTCCTACTAACTGACTGGTGAAGAAGGTACGTGAGGGAATTCTTTTGAAAATAGATGCTCGGATTCTCAGGCAAGAACCTCAAGATACTGGGGTGGGGAGCAGTATGCAGTCAAGAAGAAAATGAGTGGCAAAGGTAATAGAAGCAGACAGGAGATGCCGACACATGCCCTCTTCATGCCCCGCTGAGAGACGTTGGAGATAATAAACGTGCTTGCTTTCACAGGGACTCGGGCTCTAGGCTACTGACATATCCCAGTACCATGGGGCTGGGAATTAGAAGACAATGGCCCAAGTAAGGCCCAAACTTTGGCCAATGGATCCATGGTTCCTTCATGTCAGAGGAAAGTGGTTCCTACCCAGTCTAGAATTGCTTGGTTATAAAAATCACCAACTGTGGGGACTTTTGTGAACTTTTGCCCTGTAATGCAGGATATTTACATATATGTTTGTGTGTATGTATGTATATGTATCTATATATACATACATACACAAATACATATACATATATATACACACACACACACACACCATTTGTATGCAAAGTGTCTATGAAGGCATGAAAAGGACATTGGGTCTCCAGGAACTGGAGTTGCAGGCAGTGTGAGCTGCCTATTATGGGTGCTGGGAACCAAACAAAGTCCTTAGGAGAGCAACAAACGCTCCTAACCGTGGAACCATCCTTCCAGATTCATCCACTTGCTTTCTAAACAGTTGAAAAAATTCCTTTTTATACTTATGCTCAAAAGGAAGTGTTGGGGTTTGTCTTGTGTGTTGTGTATTCAGAAGCCGAGTTTTGTGCCCCTCTCCATCTTGGAGCACTGTATAACCCACGTACTGTAATGCTCCCCAGTAATCCCTGATTGGTCAGTAAATGGCTGGGGCTTGTGACTGGCGGAAAGGAAAGAGAAACTTACAATCTTGAGAGAGGTCTCCCAGGAGGAGAGAGAAGATGGATAGAGGAGAATGGACCAGGATAGAGGAGCATGTGGCCAGGAGCAACTCTGCCTGTGGTCACACTCTGTGTCGAGCTAGCCCCATAAGACTCAAACAGCAATAACTTGAGTGTAGCTTTAGGTTTTTCAAATCCTATTTGTAATGATGGATCTTAGATGCTTTAACTTCTTTTCTAGCCCAACACCCACCAGAGGTAGTAGAGAATAAAGGTTATTGTGGGGGAAGTGGACCTGTTTAGAAATGGTTCTTTGGAGCAAATCCCTTCTGTGTTGTCAGGAAATCAGCAGTTCAGTTCACAGGAGTCAGCAGTGGCAGCTCGATCCACTTGAAAATATGTCAGGAATATATGAATAGTCTGATTCTGTAGTGTCGGGGTAGCACTCAGCACTCAGCAGTGGTGGCACAACCTAGCAAAACCAGCCAGGCCTCAGCGGAATTGGCAGGAGTCAGCAGGAGGAACCAGGACCACCAGGACCACTAGGGACACCAGGACCACCAGGACCACCAGGACCAACAGGGACACCAGGGACACCAGGGACACCAGGGACACCAGGGAGAGGTCTTTGCTGTGCCTGTCTCAACAAAGCAGAGACCTGCAAATGTGAGAGACCAAGACGCGTTGTCCACTGAGTCCTATTTAAACTCCGTCCAAACATCACGTGTCCTCCACGAGTCTTGCCTCACCACGTGTCCTGCCTCAGCACATGAGTCTGTCTTAGCAAAACTCCATGTGAGTCTGTCTCAGCTGACATCACTCTGCCAATAGGCCCGAGTCCTCTATTAGGGAACGGCAGTAATAGCCATCATCTAGTGTCATGCGCTATCTTAACATCATGCATCCTTTCACTTGTGTCTGCTTCAGCAAAACTGAACTCTCTCTCTCTCTCTCTCTCTCTCTCTCTCTCTCTCTCTCTCTCTCTCTCTCTCTCTCTCTCTCTGTGTGTGTGTGTGTATGTAACCCTAGCTTTTCTGGAACTTATGATTTAGACCAGGCTGTCACAGAGATCCTTCTGTTTCTGCCTCCTGAGCGGGGATCAAATTTGTAGGTCACCTTGCCAGGTGACTTTAAATAAATAGATAAACAAATCTTAAAATCGAGAAAGAGGAAAGAAACCAGAGTCTCAGCTCAGCCTCTTGATTATTCCAGCCCTACTCCCCGAGTTCAGGGTGACAGCGTGCTTCAGTCATAAAACAGGATCCCTACAGTACCACAGACACTCAGCTTTGTTGTCCTAGGAAAGGCAGTCTGCTGGGACAAACTATCTTGCTTTCAGCAAATAACTTTAGGAAGGTGAGAGATGTGGGCTGGAGACAGCAGGACAGAATTACATTGCAACAACTTCATTCCTAAACCCTCACCCCACCACTATAGAGAGTCACAACCAGCTTTTCCCTCTGACTGACCCCTCAGTTTCCCAAGGGAGAGAGACTGCCCCGCTCTATGAACACTAATAAACACAGTCCTGTCTGCTAAAGGTCAGACGCCTATCTCTTCTGCCTTCTGTCTCTTTACACAGAATTGTTCAACTCCCAGCAACCGCACGGTGGCTCACAACCATCCATAATGGGATCTGATGCCTTCTTCTGGTGTGTCCGAGGACAGCGACGGTGTGCAGCGATGGTGTACTCACATATATAAAATCTTTTAAAAAAAAGTTCTGCCCACCTTCAGAAGAGGTGGGACCTACTGTGGGAGAGTCACACGAGGCTGAGCTCTGAGCATCAGAAGTCCTGGAACTTGAAGTGGCTGAAGGTTGGGAGATCAAGTACGATGGGCATCACCTGTCTTCTCTGCAATCAGTTAGTGTCCAGTGGCCTGGTTTTCTTACTGATGGGATGACTAGGTTTGTAAAGCTCCATGGTATAGGCATGTCCATACTGTGGCCCATGGACTGCATGTAGCCACAGATAGCTATAAATGTAGCCAAACACAAAACTGTAACTTACTTAAAACGTTAGGAGGTGTTTTTTGTTTTGTTTTGTTTTCCCTTCTATTTGGTAACTTGATCACATCGTTCTCTGGTGTGAAATTTAAAAATAAGTGATGTGTCAAAGGGTTAAAAACTTCTGGTATGCAGTTTCAAAAAGTAGACGTACAGGCTTGGTTGTATTGGCTAATACAAAATATTTATCAGTGTATTTAATCATTGACGGCAAGAACCTTGACTACATTAATCCAAGTGGGTTCGGCTCTCTAGCATGATAGAATTGTTATTTCAGGGTAAACAGCGTTGTGGCCTGCACCCAAATACCCCCTGGATGTGTGTTAACAAGCGTAGGTTCTGTCCTGCTAGGAGCTCCCGCAGCCCAGACCGAATAGGGATCCATCCGCTCCAGACTCTGTGCTTCAGCATAGCCCATCCTCCAGAATCCAGAATCCCCTTCAGAGAATCCGGTGTCAAAGCTCTCCCAACCAGCACCCTTCACTGCATACCTATTACATTTATATTTGGAACATAAAAGATCTAAAAATAATAGTTCAAGACCACTCAGACACGTTCTTCTCAGAGGCCTCTTGTTAGCAGATTTCCTTTCAGAGGCAGTCCTAAACCTTGCTGCCCTGGAGCCACAGAGGGTTATGGGAGGATTATCAAAGGATTAGGGCCTCTTGCTGAGCGAGCAGGGACTCAGGGAACTTTCTGCCAGAGTGACTTTTCTGAAACAGATCTGATCATGCTACCTACAGCTGTGTTTGGAAAGTTACTGCCCAGCCAATCGTCTGCCTCACCCTGAGAAGGGAGGGGCGTGAGAAATACAGATCCCTGACTCCAGCCAATCGGCTGCCTCGCCCTGAGAAGGGAGGGGCGGTGAGAAATACAGATCCCTGACTCCAGCCAATCGGCTGCCTCGCCCTGACAAGGGAGGGGCGGGGAGAAATACAGATCCCTGACTTATTCTCTGCCCTGTTGAATCTGAAGGTCTTCATGCAGAACTCAGGAATCTGTGGTTAACACAGCCTCCCCTTCTTATTCTTCCATTCAACACAGTTTGAGAAGTAAAGTGCACTGGAGGATAAAGCCTGGCTGCAGAGCACAGTGCTCAGAGCCTAGCAGGGTGTGAATCTTTGTCACCCTCTCCTCTGTTTGCTGGAGGCACCGGTGAAACCCACCGGTCTAGCCACACGATGCCCCTCAGAAAACTTGTCTGAGCGTCTTTCTTACTCTTGTGGTTTAAAACAGCTTCCATGCCATCGCCCAGTTCCTCCCTCCCTCTTGTTAGTCTTTTGTTTTTAATAACAGGCTTAGCTATCCATTTCCTCTAGATTAGGTGTGTCTTCTCCACTTACCCCTTACACACACAGGGAATCATAACCATTTGGTCCATCCTTCCTTCCTTCTCCGGCTGGACTTTACGCCCCACAGAATGAAAACCATGCCTTACTGCTTGTTGGCCCTGAGTAAGAGCTTAGCGACAGGTAGGGATGAATCAAGATCTTGTTAGAGGCCCCAGAGCTTTGTGATCTCAAATTCTGGTCTCTAAAAGACAAGACACTAATACACAAGAAATAAACACAAGCTATCAGAAAAGCCACGTACAGTTTCTAGAGAATAAGCTGAACATAATGTTTGGAATACATTACAAATAGAGGTGTTATTAGCAATAAAGCCATACTCAGAACCAATGGTGGACAGAAAGCAGGGGTCTAATCAACACTGGTAAGAGCACTGTGAATTAAAGTTCTTAGAGGGATGGGGGAGGGGAAAAGCTACAAAAAGATTCTCTGAGGCCAAATGACTAAACTTCTTTATTATGGAAGAGTAGAGTCAATCCTACATAGTGGTTTCCGTTCTGTGGCCCAATGGGAAAGAGAGAGAAAGAGAGAGACAGAGACAGAGACAGAGACAGAGAGACAGAGAGACAGAGACAGACAGAGACAGACAGAGACAGAAAGAGAGACAGAGAGACAGAGAGACAGAGACAGACAGAGACAGAGAGAAACCTAATTGATCTTGTGTGAGTACCATCTTGAAATAAATATAGAAGCATGCCTAATCCAAAGGAAATGGTAGTTAAGCCAGTTGTTAAGACAAACTGGCAGGCTTCAGGAGGTATGTTGCTTGGTTAGAAGTGGGAAGTTGCAGGCCAGAGCCACAGTATCTTGGGCCACTTTAAATCCTTCCACTGTCCACCTCTACATCAGATTTAGCATCCTTGTGACTGTCAAAGTCTTCAAAATGTATTCCTAGGAAACTAGCGCTTTGCTTTCCACAATCCACAAGCTAAGAATGTTATCAGATGGTGTCTGAAATCGAACAGTTTCCCCACTTGCTGTGCTCCACTCATATATTCCAAAAGTCCTTTGATTTATGACTTTGATCTGTAACTAATAAATAACATTTCCAAAGAAACCTCTTCCACTGTGGAACATGGTATCTGAGAAGCCTGATCCTGGGCGGGGATCACTTATATTTGGCTCCAGAATAAAATCTTTTATTCCCTTCAAGGTGAGAGTTGTGAGCATTTTGTTTTTGTTTTGTTTGTTTGGTTGGGTTGGGTTTTTTTGGTTTTTTGTTTGTTTGTTTTTTGTTTTTTGCCAAGGGGCAGTGTTCCTCCAACCATTAATCATACCAAGTTCTGAAGCAGTGAGCAGCCATGGTTACATAAAACACCATCACCAAGAGTCAGGGCTCAGACAAAATTTGGGCCAAGAACGGTGAAGAAATGAACAAGGCAGGGCCAGCACTGCTCTGAGGGCCCCTGGGCAAACTCAGCAGAACTCCTAATGAGGGTTTATAAAGAAGGCCTTGTTTGGGGCTGTCAATTAACCTGAAGATCTGGGTGAGTGTTCCTGGCAACACATCTCTGTGGGTAGGAAGGCATGTAGGTTAAGAGTCTCTTGGAAAAAAAAACAAAAAACAACAACAACAACAACAAAAAACCATCCCAGCCTCCTCTCTCTGACTTGATCATTACAAAGCGGCCACCACCCTTCTTGCTGCTCTGACTGACCATAAACAGTTCTTTTTTTTCTATGTTGCTTTCTTGAAATGAAGTCGAATCATGTAATGGCAGGCCAGTGAATTCGTTGGTATGAAGCCATAGTAACACTCATAAGGCTTCAAGCCTTTCTGGGGTCTGCAAGAGCCCTGAGAGGAAACATCTCTCTGACCTTGCCCTGAGCACCACCTCCTGTTTTATTTTTCAGACCTTTGGATCTTAGCTGGACAAAGCCTATGCCTGCCCTTTCTGAATTGGCCGAATCTGCTCCCAGAGGCACGGGCATTCTTAGTTAACTCCAAGAGTCTCAAGTCTCTCAAAGCTTTTGTGGATCTTTTTGCCTTGTTCTTCCATCTTGGCCTGTATCTACTTGTCTTTTCACCTCATGCAAAGGTCAATCGAAACAATGCATACTCCATGGATTTCTGGTGGAATTATGATGTCTCCGGACCCCATGAAAGCAGAAGCAGATGTACCTGCCCTTGGTGCCTGGTTCAGTATCATTTCAGCTTTGTTATCCATCCTACCCTACCCAGCCAGTCCCAATGTTTGTTTCTTCCCAGATTTGTGAGCACTGCCACTGTTCCAGCCTCCCCGCCCCCTTGCTGTTGTAGGAATGCCATGCTTTTGCGCAGAGCCTGACTAGTAAGCACATGTAGTGTTGGCCCTCCTTCAATTGCTGTCTGTTTCTGCCATTCTTTCTCATTAAAGGAGAGCAAAGTGTGAATGTGGGCTGGAGACAGGCCTGGGACTGTTAGGACCTGAGTCTGACCGTGGCTCTGGCATTAAGTTTCCTGTTGCCCTCAGGTTAGTGAGTGAGTGTGTGTGTGTGTGTGTGTATGTGTGCGCACGCACACATGTGTATTTTTGCTGGTTCTAATTAGTAGCTTATAGTGTTTCTTGAGAGCATGTTAAATATTGCTGAAAATGCTAACTATTGAAAAAAAAATCCTTAACAATATAGATGTGTTCTTTGGCAATTTCCAAATCCTTTTGTCTTTATCTGGTTTTGTAACGGCCAGGGCCAGCTATCTCCATTTACATTTGTCTGAGCACCTTCAACTAGCCAATTCACTTTTCCATAGTAAAATAGAATCATCAGGCATGGACACTCATTTATTGCGACTGCTTGAACAATTCACCAGCAAATCCAAGAATGTGGTTATGAAAGCCAAGGCCTGTTGCCAAAGGGTGATTGTGTATGTGTGCGCTGCTGGTAGATCACGTGCTATGTTATGCAACATCTGACCGTTGATCCCTGGATGCCATCCAAAGAGTAGTTGGACGCCTAGAGAGCTGCTTATAGCTTTGGTGGGTACTAGACGAGTCTTTGGAGTTTCCATTCTGTTTGTAAACAGTCTCTCTGCTGATATATCTGACAAGGCCCAGCTGGTCATCAGACCTGGTGATCTTGCTTATAGTGTCCAGGCAAAGTTCTCTAAACGGGCCAGTGAGGAGCCAGCTCCAAGCGTGCACTAGGGACTCTGGATGTTCCCAAGGTCTCTATGGTATGCTGTAGGGCAGTATGTTTTGAATGCAGCAACTTCAGCTTGCTCTGTTGGACTTGAACGAGCTAGGCAGCTCATTAAGAAGAAAAACCTTAGGCACATTCATTTAAGAGCATCACTTTGAGCTGAACAAAAGATCCATTTGTTATCAGATATCCCACGGGATAAAGGCAGTTTGGAGAGTTCTATTCAACAATTTGGCAGGAAACAGAAGTGACATATAGAAAGAGCCTGCTTGGAATCAGGTCAGCAGCTGATTTATTGGTTTGCATTCTATGATGGACTAAATGTTCATCTGCTATGATTGGCCAAGACTTAGCTACTTGTTAAAGAATGTATTCTCAAATTAGGTTACAGTTTGTCTGGGCATTTCTAAGTTATATTTTGCTACATGAGAAGGCAGCTTTGGGATAAGTGCAATGTGTCATTTGCTCCTCGGTTTTGAGAGACTGGGTCAAAACCCTGTGCATCAACACCAGTTTCTCTCACTTGTCAGAATGAATTCATTTGATTTCAGGATGGGGTATACATGAATTTATAATACCAAATTACTTTATTGATTCTATATGTTTTCTTCACATTTTTCCTATTTTTGTTCGTTTGGTTTTTTTTTTTCAAGATAGAGTTTCTCTGTGTAGCCCCAGCTGTCCTGGAACTAACTCTCTCTCTCTCTCTCTCTCTCCTTTTCTCTCTCTCTCTCTCTCCTGTAGACCAGCTGGACTCAAACTCACAGAGATCTGCCTGCCTCTGCCTCCCAAGTTCTGGGATTAAAGGCATACATCACCACTTCCAGTCATATTTTTTACCATCTTAATCATACAGACCATTATTTAACAAAGGATGGTGGTATACAAACCTTCAAGATTCTCAAGCTTGAATATAACATATCAGGGAGGCTGAGACAGGAGGATTGCCTCAAGGTGGAGGCCAGCTGGGGCTATATAGTGGGTTCTAGGACAACCTAAGCTACATAGTAAAATTCTATCTCACAAGCAAACAACCAAAGTAAAATAAAATAAAAATGAAGACTATTCCCCTACTGACGGAGTCTAACACACCTTCTTCCTTTCAAGGTCAGTACTAGTTTTGACCGTGGACAGCTGCGTGCTCTGGTTATGGCAAGTGCAATCATACATACCAACTGGCACTTCAGTCAGGGATAGGCCATGTATATGATGATCTGGGAAGACTAGACTGGAGCTGGAAAACCCTTGGCACCAAGTGATCTCATAGTAAGTCTAAGATTGCAGCAGAAAACATTACTTACATATTTGTGGTGATGCTACTACAAACACCTCAACTCTGGGCCCATCCAATAAAAACAGAGAACCACAATTACGTAATGTACTAATACCTGACAATGATAATAAATGACGGCGCGACTGATTCATGCAGGTGGTGTAATATCCTTTTTATTGTTGTTTTTGCAGATGCTGTTCTACATCAGGAAATTAAAAAAAAAAAGCTTCCTGTAAAACAGTAGGCTACGTTAGCTCGGCAGCAGCCTTCCATGTCTCCTCTGTTGCAGATCTCTGGATCGCAATGTTCCCGCCGTGCCTGATTTAATCTTTAATCACCATCAAGAGAGCAAGAGGAAGGATAGACTTGGAAGGAGAATTAAAAGCAGTAAGGACTATGGAGCTGGGAAATCAGAAATGGTTACTGAGTGCCAGTCAATCATGTTCTATTCCATCCAAGTTATTGTCTTGATGAAAAACCAGTAAGAGAAATGGGAACCATTAACGAATCTGCTGGAAACCATTAACAGATCTGTTTCACAGAAGGCAACAGGACTGAGGGAAATCCCACCATGGCCTCTATCACTTAAGGAGAGGCTCCCAGTGATCGGGACTAAAGACCAGGCACAGAAGCACCACGGTAACCAGAACCAAAGCACAGAGGATGATCTCACCGTTGAAAGAGAAGGCCAAGCAATGATGCTGGGTTACTATTAACTCTGGGTGAATTATGAGGTTAAAAAAAAAAGGAATTATTCACTATGTAATATGCACAGAATGTCAAGTCTCTGAATACCAACGTGAAGACAGTTAAACTTGGAAACTCTGGGTTAGGTGACTTCAGGGGAAAATGATTTACTAGAGCAAACGTTTAACGTGCTCTGTTTTGGAAATGAATGCCTGATGGGACTTTCACCTTTAGGAGGGCATTGCCAGTGCTGGGTTTAAAGCTTCCAAAGACAGATTACAGTCTGGCTTGAGAGCACTGATGCAGGCTACAGGCTACAGGTTGAAACCCTTTGTGATCCACTGCCAGTGTGCAGCAGGAATAGCAAGTCTTGGTAACACATGGTAACTCATGATGCTCTCTCTTGAATGGCCATGCCAGCAAAGTAGAGAAGCATTGCCTAGAAAAAGATCTCTCTGATGTTAATAATGTCCCCACACTTCCTCTTCTCCTCTTCCTTTGCTCCCTTATCCTCTTCCCCATATCCCTTCCCCCCCCTCCACATGCTCATGGCTCTCTCTCTCTCCCTCTCTCCCTCCTTCCCTCCCTCCCCCTTCCTCTCTCTCCCTACCTCCCTCTCTCTGCCTTTCTGTCTCTACTACCCCATCAACTTCCCTTCTCATGCCCTACATAAACTCTATTCTATACTAAAAATAAGAAATAAAAAAATGACCCCACACTTTGTCCCTTTGCTGGAACTCACATCACAATATCAAAGTTATATTCCCTCCACCCCCTCAAATACCACTCTCTGCTTTGCCCAAGCCATTGCTTGTAAAGACACAGATGCATTCTTGGGAGATTAAAACATCCATGAATGGATGGAAACTTACTTGGATTCGAGGTGCTATCATCAAGGAGTATAAGGATGGCATCTGAAAGAAGACAAGGACTTTGCCCATAGTTTTAAATGGCTCACCAAGGATGAGGGGCTTGCAAAATTCTAACAGCAAACTTGACCTAGGCATGGCTGAGGGTGACATCTAGGAGCTCCCGAGGAAGTGGCTAATGAAGAGTTGTTGGCACAAGAAGAGGGACGGGAGGATGAAGAAGAGATAAGAAAATAGAAACTAACGGAGTCAAAGACCACTCAAAAGGAGTTGAGGCCAAGAAGGGTCGCAGAATCCAGCAGAAGTTTCTGCAGCCCTCAATGAACCCCAAAAGTTTGGAAATATGGTGATCCCAAGACCATAAATTTTCGTGAGTTGGGAGGAATTCTCAAGGTGTGTTGTCTGTTTAAGATCTGTGGCAGGGAAATATTGCATGGCAACGCTTCACCGGGTGCCATGGTGTCTTTCGGTGTTTTCACATTACAGCAATGGCTTGCTCAGAGCAGAGAGTGGTGTTTGGAGGAAAAATATTTCGGAATTGTGATACAAGCACATTGCCAGTAAAGGGGTGAGGTGTGTGGCAACATTATCAACAGAGAGGAAAACCTTGAAAGATGTTTCCCTAAGCAATGTTTCTCTGCTTCGCTGGCACGGCACCTCCAGAGAGCATCTTGGGAGGAGAGCCTGTCACGATGCTCCTGCTGCATCTTATTGATGTTCTCCAATAAGAGCGTCAGGCAAGGCCTTCAGGAGAAATTCCAGCAGAAGGCCTTGCTGTCCTAGGAGGTGACAGCTCCCTGTGAGTTATTACCCAGAAGTCTCTCTGGGGAGAAGAGCTGTGGAGGTCAAGAACTCTGGAAGTCTACCCCTGTGGAGCTCCAGGCTTGTAACTTGATTGTTAAACAAAAAAAATTTAAAGTAAAATAGTGAAAGAATAAGAAGTTTAGTTGGCTATGGTAGTTTATGCCAGTAATCCCAGCAACCCGGGCGGGTGGGGGGGGTGACACAGAGGCAGAAGGATCAGGAGTTCAAAGGTATTAGTGACTTCATATTGAGTCTGAGGCTATCCTGGGCTATCTCCTGGGCAGGAGAGCCTGGTTCCATTTTTTTTTTTAAAGTAGGAAAATAAAAGCTTATAGAATAAGGGTGTAAAGAAACTATTTTTGTGCAACTCTATGCATTTGTAGTTTTATCAGTGTTTTTAAAAGTTAACAGTTTAGGGCTGGAGAGATGGCTCAGCGGTTAAGAGCCATGACTGTTCTTCCAGATGTCCTGAGTTCAATTTCCAGAAACCACATGGAGGCCCACAATCATCTGTAATGGGATCTGATGCCCTCTTCTGGTGTGTCTGAAGACAGCTACATCATAGTCATGTGCCTAAAATAAGTAAATCTTTAAAAAAAAAAAAGAGTTGAAGGTTTAAAAAGAGGTTTTAGTGGGAAAAAGCTACTGTATGATAAGGTGGATTTATTATTTGTCTTAGTCAGGGTTTCTATTCCTGCACAAACATCAGGACCAAGAAGCAAGTTGGGGAGGAAAGGGTTTATTCAGCTTACACTTCCATACTGCTGTTCATCACCCAAGGAAGTCAGGACTGGAACTCAAGCAGGTCAGAAAGCAGGAGCTGATGCAGAGGCCATGGAGGGATGTTCTTTACTGGCTTGCCTCACCTGGCTTGCTCAGCCTACTCCCTTATAGAACCCAAGACTACCAGCCCAGGGATGGTCCCACCCACAAGGGGCCTTTCCCCCTTGATCACTAATTGAGAAAATGCCTTACAGTTGGATCTCATGGAGGCATTTCCTCAACTGAAGCTCCTTTCTCTGTGATAACTCCAGCTGTGTCAAGTTGACACAAAAATAGCCAGTACATTATTAAAGGATAAATAATAAATAAACAAATATATAAATAAGAAAGAAAGATGAGTGTGCCCTACATGTGTGGTGTCTGTATAGCCTACAGGAGCGCAGAAGTCCTGAACCCCCAGTTCACTCACCCACTCACCCATCCACTGATCTCTCTCTGACACTGCATGTTTGGCAGCCTCTCTTCCTGCTGAGTTCCTTGAAGCTTCAGACTGGGTTTTCCCAGTGTCCTTTCTGTTTATGCAAACACACCTCACCCCGGTCTTACATTTACCTGCAGTATTGATGCAGTACCGTGCTGTACCTAGGAAAAACTAGGCCAGTCCAAGCAGTCTAGGTCCTTTATAGGCTACCCCTAGTAGGTTTATATAAGCATGCTCTATGAGAGTCATACAACAATATTGCCTACTGATGAATTTCTCAGAGTCGATCCCATTCACAACATCACAAAAATATTTCAGGGCAAGCACTGTGAGAGACGAAACTGAGGAGTAGCATCGGAAGCAGTGTGGAGGTAGGGCAGGGGGCCCACGTTCTCTGCTGACCCAACATGCCCCACAGTGGCTGCAAAGGTGGATGTTTGATCAGATGGGTTAAATTTGTTTGCCCAGGAGTCCACATGGCTCCTGAGCAAAGTCCAGTGATAAAAATCACTTTTCCATAGTCCATTTATGGCAGTGGTTCTCAACCTTCCTAATGCTGCGACCCTTTAATACAGTTCCTCATGTTGTGGGGACACGCAACCATAAAATTATTTTGTTGCTACTTCATAACTGTAATTTTGCTACTGTTATGAATTGTAATGTAAATATCTGATATGCAGGACATCTGATATGCAACCACCATGACAGGGTCATTTGACCCCCACAAAGGGGTCTCAACTCACAGGTTAGCAACCACTGCTTATAGCATGCTGCTAAGACACAGAACCACATACAGAAAGAAAAGAAAAAACAAAATGGACTTAGTTGGGGTGCACATAGATACCCACCCACACCCTCATAAATTTTCCAATTATGGGCTGGGCCGTGGGTCAGCAGCAAGGCAGCTGGCCATCACATCTATGCTCTGGTTTGGATTTCCAGGTCTGAGAAAGGAAAAAAATTGGGCTGGAGAGATGGCTCAGTGGTTAAGAGCACTGGCTGCTCTTCCAGAGGTCCTGAGTTCAATTCCCAGCACATGGTGGTTCACAATCATCTGCAATGTGATCTGACCCCGTCTTCTGGGGTGTCTGAAGACAACTACAGTGTACTCATAGACATAAAATAAATAAATCTTTTTTAAAAAGAGAGAGAGCGAAAGGGAAAAACAAAGCAAAGCAAAAACCTAACGCCATTGTTACCAAATACAGAAAACCTATCTATGAGATATCTATAAAAGATGCACTGTGCGTCTGAGCATTGTGTAATCAAGACCTGAAACCCAGCACTGATGGTCGAATGATCGTTTATGTGATGTCACTGGGTTTACTTGGCTCATCATCCAGACAAAGACAACAAAGAGGCAGTCCAAGATGCAACACTTTAGATGGAGATTGGAAGGAGGCAGGAGAAGAGTTTTAGGAGCCGCTAAAACTGACTG
Organism: Mus caroli; assembly: GCF_978045245.1. Classification (NCBI taxonomy): domain Eukaryota; kingdom Metazoa; phylum Chordata; class Mammalia; order Rodentia; family Muridae; genus Mus; species Mus caroli. Next base: position 37,971,842 of record NW_028227258.1, read on the forward strand.
AAAAAGGCTATTTGTATTTTAACACTTTCCATAGAATGTGACGACTTGTAAATAAGATTTATTCCTAAAGCCACCTTGGATGAAACTTCTGCCAATCCGGTTGCTTCGGACAGGGCTTTTAAATAATTTAGACATGTCTTAGCTACTTGATCTAACTGCACAATATGAGGGCATAGGCATCCCCAGGCCCAGGTATAAAAGCTCATGATTATCATATATGGACAAATAAGGTTAACAGGTTTAGCATAACATAACAGGTTTAAAACTAGGGTCAGAAGCCAATGTCATTAAAGGGCTACAATGATTCTCTTCCTAGAACAAAGGCTGCGGTTCTTTCAAGTGGGAAAGACGAGGCTGCCGAGAAAACCCAGTGTCTCCATCATCCCGTACGTCTGAAAGAACCGTGTGATTGTCTTTTGGTTTTAGGCCAGAGAAAGCTTTTGGTACACTCAGTCTTCATTCAGGGGTGGTGTGAGGGAGAATGGTGGCTTCAGTGAGGCTTTGGGTCATTGCTTTTCCGGGAAAAGGCAAGACTGACTTTCTTTTTCTTTTTTTTTTTAATTTTTTATTTATTTTTTTTTGATTTTTAATATTTTTATTACATATTTTCCTCAATTACATTTCCAATGCTATCCCAAAAGTCCCCCATAGCGCCCCCCACTTCCCTACCCACCTATTCCCATTCTTTTGGCCCTGGCATTCCCCTATATTGGGGCATATAAAGTTTGCAAGTCCAATGGGCCTCTCTTTCCATTGATGGCCGACAAGGCCATCTTTCGATACATATGCAGCTAGAGACAAGAGCTCCGGGTGTTTAGGTCTAAAATTCTTACACATTAAGTTATCTGGAATCCCGGATGATAGCTCTGATTAGATAAACCCATTATCAAGATGTACATAGCTGAGATTTCTAACTGGATCTGATCCAATTAGATATGGAATGTAGTTCATTCTAGACCCAGTCTACACTAAGGGCTGCTTAAATCAAAACAGCTCAAAACACAGGCTTGTGGGGTTCAGAATCCAAGAGTGAACTCACCCCTGGCCTCTAATCACTGGGAGAGGCCAGGGATGTAGTGGGCCCTGGTCCAGCAGCTCTCCTCCATCATTAGCACCCCTGCAATTCTACCCAAGATCCCACTCCAGACTCCTTTCTCTTAGGAAGAAAAAGACACACTCAACAGGAGTTAATTGAGCAGACAAAAGACTGATGAGTCAGCCTGTACAGGTGATCCTGAGAGCACTACCACACTGTTAGAAAGTGCCACTGAACCCATGGAAGGAGTTACAGAGACAAAGTTTGGAGCTGAGACGAAACAATGGACCATCTAGAGACTGCCACACCCGGGGATCCATCCCATAATCAGCCACCAAACGTTGACACCATTGCATATGCCAGCAAGATTTTGCTGAAAGGACCCTGATATAGCTGTCTCTTGTGAGGCTATGCAGGTGCCTGGCAAACACAGAAGTGGATGCTCACAGTCAAGTATTGGATGGAACACAGGGCCCCCAATGGAGGAGCTAGAGAAAGCACCCAAGGAGCTAAAGGGGTCTGCAACCCTATAGGTGGAACAACAATATGAACTAACCAGTACCCCCGAAGCTCGTGTCTCTAGCTACATATGTAGCAGAAGACGGCCTAGTCAGCCATCATTGGGAAGAGAGGCCCCTTGGTCTTGCAAACTTTATATGCCTCAGTACAGGGGAACACCAGGGCCAAGAAGTAGGAGTGGGTGGGTAGGGGTGTGGGGGGGGGACTTTTGGGATAGCATTTGAAATGTAAATGAAGAAAATACCTAATAAAAATAATTTTAAAAAAGAAAAGAAAATGCTGCTGAAAGACAGAGAAATAGCCTGGTGGCATACAGTTTGGTATGTCCATTAATTGGACACATTCCCTCAGTTTGTAGTCTGTGGTTGGCAGAGAACTTGTGATTAACCAGGTTTCAGCCACTCATTTGAAGACTCTATTGTCTTACTGGGTTAATTTGGCACAAGACTAGCTTAATTTAACTTTAGATGTTTGAGTTTCTTGGGAGGGAACAGGTGAGGTCATACTTAACATGGTTGGCTCCCTTACGGAGCCAAGCGCCTTCTTTGGAGCTAACCCTTTATCTGTTGATCTTCATACACAGGGACCTGCAGGCACATTCCATCTTCAGCTTCAGCTACACCAGTGGCTCTCAACCTTCCTAATGCTGCAACCCTTTAACATACAGTTCCTCATGTTGTGGTGACCCCCAACCATAACATTTTTGTGGGTTGCTATTTCATACCTGTTGCTGTTATGAACCGTAGTGTGAATATTTGATATGCGAGATATCTGATATTTGACCCCTAAAGAGGTCACAGGACCCAGGTTGAGAGCCACTGGTCTAGTGCCATGTATCTCACTGCTGAGTGAATGAAATAGATGTTTTTGTCATATTCTCTGTCAACAAAGCTATTGCTAGGGGACCCTCACTGATTCGGGCCACCACTCTGAGGTGTGCTGTGTTTCTCAGTGTTGTGTGCGTTTTGTGAACCCCAAAAGACCACCAAGGAGCCAATTTCGATGCAATTCAATTGCACTAGGATCTTTATTACAGATTTGGGCCACACCACCATCTCTGACATAGCAGAACAGGAGGGTGAAGCCCCAAGCTCTCAGCAGGACCAGGTTTTATCAGCAATGTCAAGCAAGCAAGGAAATTTCTAGATTAGCACACATCTGATTGGAGGGCCATTATGGAATTTTGTTGCCCTTTAATGTAATTAGCTGGTGCTGGAAGGCACACCATAAACTTAACTTCTGCTTTCCTCCAATAGATTGGTGGTTGTTAGGAAGTGGAGTGCCAGGGTCAGGCTTGTAACCTGGAAACTGATGTCAGATGTAGGTTTTTTTGGGAGTAGCCTGGAAACAGGTGCTTGGTGCCAGCTGTTGGTTAACTCAAGTTCAACCTTATGTCAGGTTCTCTAAGATGGAGTCTGAACCCAAGATTGGCCTCTCATGAGCATGCCTGTTCCACATACATCACACCACTCAGGGACCCAGAGTCCTTCCAGCTGTGCTCTGGCATGCTGAGTCATTCAGGATGTTTATAGTTGAGGCTGGACTACTAGATTACAGAGCTGAGAAAGTAGAGTTGAGTTGTTCTTCTGCTTGGACTTTGCATGCATCTCTTCACTGTTCAGCTATGGAGAACACTTAGTGCAAGCTTGAGAAATGCAGCTCTTATTTTTAAAGAGTTATTTATTTATTTATCTTATACACATATATATATATATATATGAGAGTTCTGTCTCATGCACACCAGAAGAGGGAATCAAATCTCTTACTATAGATGGTTGTGAGCCAGCATGTGGTTGTTGGGACTTGAACTCAGAACATCTGGAAGAGCGGCCAGTGCTCTTAGCCACTGAGCCTGAGAAATGCATTTATGTGAGCAACCATGCAACAAAACATCCATTTCTAGGAATAGAATGACTGGTCATCACATGGTATCAGTCTCCCCACAACCTGTCCTTTTAAACACCCAGGTGCTTCTGCCTTATGAGGTCAAAGTCAGCCACTGAGTGTGGCTTTAGGAGTGTGCAGCTGTGGAGATGCACAGGCCTGCATCCTGAGAAGGTCCTGTATTGAAACTGATGCTCCACTATTGCCATCCTAAAGTTCTAAGTAGCTGAACTCATAATTTCCCTTTGTACTGTGTCCAACCAATTATTCGGTTTCCCACATTAACACGTTCATGCTGCCCACTTAGTATTTATTGAAAATCTAATACGCAGTAAAACATCAGGAGAGAACATAAATAACAGAACATACAAAGACGAGTAAAGATTCAAGATTTATTTCTTGTGATCAGTAGAGGCATGAGGGAAGTGGAATAATTCATCACTCAAGAGTTTACAAGGTCTCTCTCTCTCTCTCTCTTTCTCTCTCCCTCTCCTCTCCCTCTGCTGTTTCTGCCTCCAGAATGCTGGGATTAAAGGCGTGTGCCAGCCAGCTCTGTTTACTTGTATATTTTTAGTATGATCTTTCCATTTGCTTCATCGTGGGCAAACCTGTGCTCAATACTGGTTCTATGACTTTAAAATTTTTTGTATCTCAATACTGATAAAAGTGTGAAAAAATTTATGTATATAAAAAGGCATTGCCCCCACCCCGTCTTTTTAAAATAGGGTTTATCCTTGTAATCCTGACTGTCCTGGAACTGGATCTGTAGACCAGGCTGTTCTCAAATCCATAGTTCCTCCTGCCTCTGCCTCCAAAGTGGGATTAAAGGTGTGTAACCCAATGCCCAGCAAAAAGGCATTCACATTCCTGTATTTTGTGCTAGTTTCTGGTTAAATAATTATCACTGTTTAGTTGTTCAGAACTTGAGGACCCTGCCATTTTCTTGTCTATATCAGGTTTAGAAGTAGTGGTGCAAAGACAGAGAATGCCCAGCAAGAGCACAGACATGTTCTCTGTGTCTCACATCTCTCATGCTCTGCCATGTGCTCCCATAGCTTTGAGGAATTCTAAGACATTCTTATAGATTCTATGAGCAGTTGGTGTTAGAATGCCTTTAGTCCCAGCACTCGGGAGGCAGAGGCAGGTGGATTTCTGAGTTTGAGGCCAGCCTGGTCTACAGAGTGAGTTTCAGGACAGCCAGGGCTATACAGAGAAACCCTGTCTCGAAAAACAAAACAAACAAACAAACAAAAGAATATTGCTCTTATAGCATTCTTTCTAGTTTGGCATGTTTCATGTCGGGATTGCTTACTTTCAAAGGAATCTGGGCTGGGCTAAGTCAGCTGAGAGGCAGTAATAGGTTGAGACTCCAGTGGGTGGGCAAGCACTCATTGCCTCAGAAGAAGCCACTGGGTTCCAGGCTCACAAGAAGAGCAAGTCCTACAGGAGAAAGCTTCTCTCCAATGCTGGATTGTCTTCTCCCAGGTCTCCATCCCACTGGTGTTGGGAAACCAACGCATTAGGAAAAGAGATCTAGTAGAGGCATGAAGGAATAAAAGAAAGAGCTTAAGGACAAGTAAGAGAGTGAAGAAAATCCAACAAGAAGGCAGGAACAACTTACACAGAGAGAAACAGAACGATTCCCCACCCCACCCCGAAAAGCCCAAAGCCCCAGGGCAGCCAGGACCCCAGGCTGAGCTCCTGAATTTGCTGTTACCATGACAACCCTTGAGCAGGATGGGTCCCAGAACCCAGACTGTACCATCATGACTTTCTGCCCAAACATGGAAGAATTCTCAGACTTCAGCAAATACATTGCCTACATGGAGTCCCAAGGGGCACACCTAGCTGGACCGGCCAAGGTCATCTCACCCACGGAGTGGAAAGGCAGGCGATCCTATGAGGATGTCACGGCTATGGCAATTCCCGCTCCTCTGCAGCAAGTGGTCTCTGGGAAGGCAGGTGTGTTCACCCAATACCATAAGAGGACGAAAGGCATGGCCGTGGGGAAGTATGGTGAGCTGGCCAACAGCGGAAAAACACCAGACCCCACCACACCTGGATTTTGAAGATTTGGAGAGAAAATACTGGAAGAATAGCCTGTTTGGGTCACCGATTTATGATGCTGACGTCAGCGGCTACCTGTTTGATGAGAACACTCACCTTTGGAACGTGGGCCACCTGGGAAGCCTTTTGGATGTGTTGAAGCAGGACCGTGGTATAGTGATTGAGGGCGTCAACATGCCCTACCTGTACTTTGGCATGTGGAAGACCACCTTTGCATGGCACACGGAGAACATGGACCTGTACAGTATCAACTACCTGCACTTTGGGCAGCCCAAGACCTGGTATGCTGTGCCCCCTGAGCATGGCAGGCCCCTAGAGCGCCTGGCCAGGGAACTCTTCCCTGGCAGTTCCCAGGGCTGCCAGGCCTTCCTGAGGCACAAGGTGGCGCTCATCTCACCCACTGTGTTCAAGGAGAATGGCATCCCCTTTGGCCGCATCACCCAGGAGGCTGGGGAGTTCATGGTCACCTTTCCCAGTGGCTACCACTCGGGCTTCAACCGTGGCTTCAACTGCACAGAGGCCATCAATTTCGCCACCCCAAGGTGGATCCACTACGGAAAGGTGGCACCTCAGTACAGCTGTGGGGAGGCCAGGGTGAGCTTCTTCATGGATGTCTTTGAAGGGCTCCTGCAGCCTGAGAGCTATGAGCTGTGGAAACAGCAAGGGGACCCTAGAGCTGTGGATCACCTAGTGCTCACCTCCTGTCCCAGGCAAGAGCTGACCCCCGGGACCTACACACTGGATCAGGGGAAGCCCACTTCAACCCGGAGGCTTTCCCGTTCGGGACCCCTCAGGAGTTGGGTGAGCAGAGACCACAACAGCTGTCCTTACACAAAGGTGCACCCAGGGTTCCCATGCTTTTTCCTATCCAAGCTTTTAGCTCCTCTATCTACACCACAAGGGACAAGATTCTCCAAGCAAGCTTCTGGATCCTCCAGGATCCCTGTTGATTCTGTTGATGTTATAGCTGTGAACCACTCACAGGCCTGAAGAATCTTGGATAGGAGCCCCAAAGTCTCCCAGCCGCTCACGGTGATGGACTTGAGCCAAGTTCATGCAGGATTACCTCCACCACCCCTGCCCCCAATATTAGGCCATTTGGCCGCAAGTCGACATTCCTGATCACATGGACAAACAGCTGTTCAAGATGTTGACAAATCGAACTCTACTTTGGATGATGCATTTGAGTCTCCTCTTGGTTTGCATGGGGTCTCCTTCAGAATTCACGCAGAAGGTGGATCTGCAAGGTCTTGTGCCACTGCGTGAAGAGAAAGAGCTTCTGGGCTCTTTATGAGACCCAGATGAGCTTGCTGACTTTGACTTTCTCTCCTAGAAGCAGGGAGGCAGGAAGGACTGACGGGCTGCAGGCTGCTCCCTTCTGTATTTCCCAGGCATTTGGTTGTAATGCTGTTCTAATTGTTGTATAGTCTCAGTGGGGCTAGAGATTAGACAGTGTGGGAGGTTTACAGAAGGGTAGGGAGGACTACCCATGTGAGGACATGAGTAACCTGCTGTCCACACTAGGGTGACATGGCTCTTAACGACATTCTTATTACTTATTTATATCCCAGGCTCTGTAAATAGGCCCAAGAAATAAATATCTTAGTTTCCTAACTTAAAAAAAACGCATTTACAAGGCCCTTGCGATGGCTCCTGGGTGCTCACCTCCAAGCCTGGTTGATGACCCAGATTTGACCGGTGGGACTGACCCATGTGGGAGAAGAGGACGGACGGACTCCATGCTTTTCTGAACTCTTGGTAGATGACTACTCCTGTCCCACCCTTGCCCGTCCCGTCTCTCCCACATCACAGTTGCTAAGCTGCCTCCAGCAAGGCTGAACTAAAGGCTTTAGCACACGTGCCCACTTTCCCATGTTCCCTCGCCAGCAGCAGTTGCTGGGCCTCGGCCCCTGTGTTCCTCTCCCACCAGGCATCTGGGACTCTGGAGAACAGCCATACCATGGTTGGCCTGAGAAGTGCCACTGGGGAGAGGGTTTATATGATGACAAAGGCCATCTGTAGGCCTGACGGGGGAGACTACCTTGGAAAAGATATCTGTTTCCCATCTTTACTCCATCGCTGGAAATTGTTTGGGTTAAAGCTATTTAGCTTCTAGTTCTTGGTAAGCTCTGGTGTGAACTGCTTGAAGCCATGTGCGGCACTGTCTTCTGATACCGCCTGCAATAAATGCACTCGTTAGCACCAGAGAGGGGCATCAGAGCTCGCCCATGAGGGAAGCTCTGTGAAGAGAGTTCTGAGCCCTTGTGAGGAAACGCCAAGAAACAAGACAAGAGCGTGTGATCCCTGTTCCCCAATAACGTGGCTTGTTCTTGGGCTGTGCTTTTATGCCCCTCACAGGCATAGGGGATAGGAGTGAGTTCACAGTTCACGTCACATTACAACTGGCTGTCATTACTTGTTTATATGCCTCTTGGGAAAAACATGTTTATGCCATGTGTGGCTTGTCCTTATGATTATACACTTTATCCAGGTGACTCCTCCTCCTCTTCCTTCTTTTAAAAAATATATTTATTTATTTATTTACACCCCAAATGCTGCTTCTCCTCCAGGTCCCCTCCTTCACAGAGTCCCTCCCTCCCACCCCACTCCCCTTCTCCTCTGAGAGGGTGGGATCCCCCCTAGGGACCCTGCCCCCACCCGGTACATCAATTAAGTCTCTGTCACATTAGGTGCATCCTCTCCCACTGAGGTCAGACAGGGCAGACTAAGCTGCTTGTCTGCTACATATGTGCCTCTGTAGTGGGGTGGGGGATGGGGTCTAGTTCTAGCCTGTGTATGTTTGTTGGTTGTTGGCTCAGACTCTGAGAGCTCTCAGGGGTACAAGTTTGTTGATTCTGTTGGTCTTTCTGTGGGTTTCCCCATCCCCTTCAGGACCTTCAGTTCTCCTAACTCTTCCAAAAGTGTCTCTGCCTTCCATCTAATGTTTGGCTGTGGCTGTCTGCATCTGTTTCAGATAGGTAGAGCCTCCCCAAGGACAGTTATGCTAGGCTCCTGTCTGCAAGCATAACAGAGTTTCATTAATAATGTCAGGGATTGGTGCTTGCTCATGGGATGGGTTTTGACTTAGACCAGTTATTAGATGACCTTTCCTTCTGTCTCTGCTCCATCCCTGCATTTCTTTTAGACAGGGCAAGTTTTTAGTGGGTTGGTGTCCTTATACCTCCCCTGAGGGTCCTGCCTGGCTACAGGAGTGGCCTCTTCAGGTTCCATGTCCTCACTGTCAGGCATCATGGCTAAGGTCGCCTGCTTTGACTCCTGGGAGCCTCCCCTGTCCCAGGTCTCTGGGACTTCCTCGAGATCCTCCCGTCTCCCAGCCCTACCCCAGCAGCTGCAGATTCCCATTTCATAGGGCCCTCTGGGCCTCTCTCCTGTCTCTTCCCTCACCTGATCCTGCCTCCCCATCCCCTCTCCCCTCCCCCCTCTCCTCCTTCCCCCTCTCCCCCTCCCCCTCCCCCTCCCCCTTCCCCTTTCCCCTCTCCCCTCTCCCACCCAATTCCCTCCCTCCCTCTGCTTCCTATGGCTATTTTGTTTCCCCTTTCAAATGTGATTCAAGCATCCTTGCTTGGTCCTTCCCTCTTGTCTAACTTCTTTGGGTTTGTGGGGTGTATCATAGGTATTCTGTACTTATAGCTAATATACGGTTATCGATGAGCACATACCATGCAAGTCCTTAGTCAACAGGGAAATGCAGATCAAAACAGTCTAAGATTCCATCTTACACCAATCAGAATGGCTAAGATCAAAAACTCAAGGCACAGCAGATGCTGATGAAGATGCGAAGAAAGGGAAACTCTCCTTGATTGCTTGCAGGGTTGCAAGCTGGTACAACCACTCTAAAAATCGATGTCTCAGTGTCTCAGAAATGACAGTGTCTCAGAAAATTGGAAATAGTGTTATATGAAGACCCAGCTATACCACTCTTGGGCATATGCCCAAAAGATGCTCCACCATATCACTTAAGGACACATGCGCCACTATGTTCATAGCGGCCTTATTTGTAATAGCCAGAGCCTGGAAACAACCCAGATGCCCCTCAATCAAAGAATGGATACAGGAAATGTGGTTCAGGTGACTCTTCTTACCCTCCAAGTATAAAATGTCTGATGCTCTGAATAAAGTTAGCTATTGCATAGGACTTTAGTTGCCTCGTTCTTAGACCCTGTTCTTCCTGATTCCACTGCCACGAGAGTGGTGAACAGAGGAGGCCTTGGCTTCTTTACAGGGATCTGCTGGGTGTAATAATCCACCAAGACTCATTGCTGCTCATTCACATCCCTTTGCCTCCTGTCCTAATTGTACTCAAACACGCCATGTTAAAAAAAAAAAAAAAAAGATGTCAAACTTACATACAGAAAATATCTGTGGATAGGCATTACCTGTGGCTAGTGCTTTCATGCATTACCAGGTGGGTGTTTTCCTTAGCCCAACCCTATGAAGACTTTGATGCATAACATTACATGAGCCCATTCCCCACTGTGGCAGGAGTTTTGCCACACTGTATGACTGTGTCAATGACTCTCACGGAAGCTCAGCCCTCTGAAAAAGCTGTAAACAGTACCAGAGTCTGAACACTAATGAGCCAGGGATTAATCAGGAGACTGCTTTTATTCCTCCCCCAAAATAACACCCACACATCCACACCCTTCCCACTCCACAAAAGCATATCCACTCAGAATGAAAGTATCGCTAAAGCCAAAGCCACTAGTCAGGGGTTCTGGATAAACAGGTGACCATTCTGATAGGTCAGTTTTGCCATCAGGAGTTCCGGTGAGCCAGTGAATTTTGGTTTCTTTCTGCAAGAGCCTCCTCCAGCTCATTGTGGACTCCTGGTGTGTTTATCTTCTGCTGCTGTGGGGTTGCTTCCGTTAGCCAGTTGTTCAGATCCTGTGGGCAAAGGCTCCTGTGTCTGCAGCCGTCCGGATTTCCCTTCAAGCTACATGGAAAAAGCAACGTGGAAGGCAATAAGACCTGTGGGAGACCACTTGGACACTTGTCACCCTGGGTCCATGGAGCAATAAACTTTCAGGTTTAAAAGAATGGCAGCTTCTGGAGGGAGCTCAGCTGGAGGAACTGGAATCAGAACATTGAGTAGGCTGCCCTGATTTCTTATCTGTGAATCTAAGACCCATGGATTTATACAGAGACTTACATGCCTCTGTGTGTGTTTATATCTATACCCTTGGTACTCTTTCCAATGGATGTTTTGGAGACCACCTTCCCTACTCCCATGCTGGGCCCCCAACCTAGGCCCTGTATTAGTCAAGAGCTTCTACCATTGACCTAAATCTCCAGCTTTGGGTGGTTTTTTTGTTTGTTTGGTTGTTTGTTTGTTTTTATCCCCTGAGACAGGGTTTCTCTGTATAGCCCTGGCTGTCCTGGAACTCACTTTGTAGACCAGGCTGGCCTCGAACACAGAAATCCACCTGCTTCTGCCTCCCAAGTGCTGGGATTAAAGGCATGGGCCACCACTGCCTGGCTTCTGGGTGGGTTTTAACTTGAAAAAGTTACCATCACCTTGCTGGCTTAAAAGCCAAGAAATTATATTTTGAGTTCATCCCTGAGTCTAGACTTTGCCTAGTTTGTCCAGAGCTGGCTCCTGCGAAGAAGGATCATTTGACTAGGATATATAAATGTAGATGTAGATATAGATATAGATATAGATCATGAAGAGAGATTCAACTGGCATTCGTGATAATGTATCTAGATCAAACTTGTGCACTAAACCTGGATAAATGGACATTTTTCTAACTAGCTTCCTAACTAGAGACATATAATCCCTAATCATAAATTATAGGTTACCTTCCTGATCCAATATCAGCTTGGGTCAGGGTGGTGGGGGAGAAGAGGGTTGGAGGTGGGTCTTTCCAGTCTATGCAAAATGTGGTTTGTCCAATTATCTAGTTTAAACACACAAATTTTAATGGATCCACACCCCCAACCTGACCCCCACCTCCACCCAGAGACAGGCTTTCTCTGTATAGCCTTGGCTATCTTGAAACTTGCTCTAATAGACCGGGCTGGGCTCAAACCCACAGAAGTCCTCCCCTCTCTGCCTCTTGGGCACTAGGATTAAAGGTGTGTGCCACCACCGCCAGGAAGAAGCCAACAATTGCATGTAGGGATGAAACAGACTCTGAGGTCCGTTTTCAAAAAGAACAGATATTAAAACCTCATTTCCCGTAGAATTCCTGTTCCTCCAAACCAATTTCTTGATTGCAAGGAAAGCCAAATCCAGATGAAGACCAGGTTCTACAAGGATCTCAAGGCTGCAGGTCCTTCAAACACATAGGCGTATGACAACAGGCTAAACATGGTGTGGGGGAAACCTCTGTGTATGAAAATAAGAATCTTTGTTCTGAGTTGCTCCTGATTGTCTAAAGCCAATATGATGGGTGTAGAATGTTTGGCTGGTTTAGCAGATTTCTAGGTTAATAGATCCTCGATTGCCAATTCTAGCAAGATCTTGACACTCAACTGTTTCCATAAAACAGGCTAAGAGTGTATAAAGCCAAATACCCAGAGACATTTCCTAAGGTCAGGTCTTTTTGGAGAGTTTCAAAATATCCCCGAGGAGCAGATTTCCAGACAATAAAACATCACTTCAGTCTGTGCTCAAAACCAGGAGCTCTGAGGCCATCAGCCTTCGTAACCTCCGGAAGCTGGCTTTCCTGCTTGAGCAAGGGGTGGGTGTGGGTGTGTGTGTGTTTTCTAGAGCCCCTAGAGATAATTCACCTGTTACTTGTTTTCAGAGTACTTTAAGGAAATTTATCTTAAGTACTGGACTGTAGGTAAGAACTTAATTCCTATCTGTTTTATGGCAGATGTATATAGCATTCCATGTAAAGGATTTCTGTGAACTTTTATGAAGATAGTATGTCATTAGGTCAGCATTAGATTTTGAATAAAATATTCATTATAAAATGATAATTTAACCGATGTGTTATAGTAGGTTCTCAGACATTGGTAAGAAACAAAGTGACAAACACAGTAATAACATGATCACAGCTGACAAGGGGGAAAGGTTGGAACTGACCAGTCCACATCTCAGGCCATGAGCCCTCCAACCTGCTCCAGAGGTTGTCAGGTGTTAGCCCTGTAGGAGGGACTGCACTGTTGGCTATGGTAGCAAACATTTGTAATCCCAGCCCTCAGAAGGCTGAGGCAGAAAGACCATGACCTTGGAGCCAGCCTGGACAATGAGATACAGTCAACAAACAAATAGTAAATAAATAAATAAATAAATAAATAAATAAATAAATAGTATGCTGTGGTATGGGTTAGGGATCACTGGTAGTTCTTAGAAATAATTTTGCCACCTATGTATTCTCTGTTATAAAAAGGACTCGTGACTGTAAGTGACTCTCAGAGAATAACTTTTCAACCTGTATCAACAGCAATTGTAAGATAGAGAAATGAGAGACAACAGTTCAAAGATTGGCCAGGCATTCCAGGCCCTCTGGAGGGTGTCAGAGACAAAGTCGACCTTGCCCAGTGGCCATGGGGTGGTGACACATTTTTTTAGAAGCATGCCCTTGGAAAGACGTGCTTTTCTCTTCAGCTGCATTGGACTTTTCTTGCAATCAAGAAATTGGTTGGGAGGAATGGGAAATAAGGTTTTTTTTCCACATCTATTTTTTTTAAAGTACTTTGATTTGATTTGATTTGCTGTTCAGTAGTCCAGACAAAATGGTTGACTTGTCCTTGTGAAGTCTCACTAATCAACCTGGCCATCTGGCTGCTGGCATCGACCCCACTTTCTCCAACATTCTTTCCACCTGGGAAACTGGGCAATGACTGTCTCCCAGTGTGGGCACTGTGCCCAGGGCAATACAGGAAGTCCATCCTGGGCTTTATCTTGGGCCACAACCTGTACCTTCTATCCCTTTCTATCACTTCTTCCTTTCCCATCTTGATACTTCCGTGAAGAACAAAGAATCCACCTTCCAGTCACTGGCTCTAAGCAGACACGTCCACCACTGAAGCACAGTATCCCGGCCTGGACCCTTTAAGCTCCAAAGTGTGACCAAGAAGTGTTGTCAATATCTCAACAGCCGAGATGTCTCACTATTCTTTCTTTCCCTGCTTATTCCTAAAACTTGAGGTTTGGAGATTTTTGGATTTTATGCTTTTAGGAGAAAAATGTGTGGAACAGTTTCTTCCAAAAAATGACCTTTGGGCCTGTGAGGTGGTATCCCTGGATAAAGGTGTGTGCCTTCAAGCCTGACAACTTGAGTTGGACACACATGCATAGATAAATGCTTTTAAATGTGATTCACCTACACCATCCAAATGGTTTTCGGATGACGGTGGGGAGCCACTCAGCTACTGGGTCAAGTGTTCAACTGAGATGAGCTCCTACTAGAGAACCCCTGGGCCCAGGCAAGGAGGATTGTGGGTATGAGCTGGGTGGGCTCTCTGCAGAGCCTCACCTGAGCCCAGGAGGACCTCAGGCCCAATTAGTCAGCGAGGCCCCTGAGCTAAGGCCCTATCCAAGCAGTGGTTAGGAGAGAGCAGTAGGATACCTTGGCTTGCCAGCTGGCTCCTGCAGCCCGGGGATGCAGAGGGAGGTCATAGGCCTCAGTCTGCTGTTTAGCGAAGTTTACAAACACCTGCAGGCAAGAGAAAAGTAAGCAGCCGTCTCCAGAAAGATGAGACCCCCCACAACACCTATGTGTTTTGCTCTGCATTTCCCAGAGTTGACAGCCAGCCAGGCTGGTGTGGCTTGTTGCCTTCTGTGGCCTGTCGCAGGTCTCCACAGTTGTGCCCTGGACACGGCTTGCTTCTTAGACGCCCGAGCCTAAGAGCTTGCTGGAGGCTTCAAAGGGCAATGGACTGGAGAAATTGGGATAACTAAGGAAGCTGCCAGGGTCCAGGCTCTCTAAAAACAACCGAGTAAAGGCAACTAACTGCTCTCTGCTGTGTTCTTTGTTCTACAAGCAGTGTGGCCAGAACTCCTGCAGGAGTCCTGTGTGACTGTCACTTCTCTAAGGGTAGCGAGAGCTTCTCTAGAGGTCAATACTCGCTTAGTTCCTTTGTTTTACCAAACAGTCTTTAAGGATGTTGACTAAAAACGAAACAAAACATCAACAACAACAAAAGAAATTTAAAAAGGGCCAACCCCCCAACAACCCAGGAAAACCTCAAATGTTCACTGATGAATGACTAGATAAATAAATGTGGATCAAAGTGACTATTCCTTAATCAGGGTACAGTGTGGGCATGAAGCCTGGGTCCTTACATCAGACACAAAACGACAATTACCATTCACTTACATGAAGAGCCTAGAGTAGTCAGGTTCAGAGACAACAGAAGGACCTGAACAAGGAAGACACCAATAGATGTGCTAATGTGAATCATGGGGGAGCTCTGGTGGCCCCAACCCTACACAAAGAACTATACACATCTAAGGAATGCCGAGGGAGTTGGACAAAAACATACACGTGTAAGTACTCACGAGGTTGTATTTATATGTTTAGGAATGTATGTGTGTGTGTGTGTGTGTGTGTGTATGTGTGTGTATCTATATATCCATAGATAGATAGATAGATAGATAGATAGATAGATAGATAGATAGATAGATAGGGTTGATAGATGGATAGACAGACGGACAGACAAACAGATAGATGATAGACAATTTTATAGAAAGAAAGTAGATGAAGCCAGGCATGTTAGCACATGTCATCCCAGCACTAGGGAAGCTGAAGCAGGCTTATGTATGGTCCTGGATTACACATAACAACATCTTCAAAAATAAAGTGAAATGGTAATTGCCAGGGACTGTCAGGGAAAAAGGAGTGGGGGTGTGGTGTTTGGAAGACAGCATTTTAGTGACACAAGATGAGAAGAGTAAAGATGAGCTACGGAGACAGCTCAGCCATTAAAATATTTCAAATGCTTGTCATGCTAGTATGGAGACCAGAGATCAGATCCTCAGGACCCACATAAATGCCTGGTAAGTGTGACAAGCTATAACTATAGCCTTGGAAGGTGGAGACAGATCTCTGGAGCAAGCTGGCTCACAAGACTATCCATATTGTTAGAAAGCTCTGAGTTTGATTGAGAGACCCTGCCTCAAGAAATAGGAGGAAGAGCAATCGAGGAAGATCCCTGATGTCAACCTTAGGCCTCCACATGCATATGCACAAATGCACACATGTTCATATGTACCTGCACACATGCAAACATGCACACGCAAACACACATGAACGCACACGGACATCACATTCACACCAATAAATACCTACATAAAAAGCAAATGTTTGTCAAAATTCACTGAGCCGTACAGTTAAATACGTCTATTTGTTCTTTTCAAATCACACATGACAAAGTTGATTTGGAAAGAAAAAGAAATCAGCTACCACCATAAAACAGCAAGCACGAAATATAAGAAGAAAAAGAAGCAAAAATGCATGTGGAGGCCTAAGTTTGTGGATGACTAAAACGGTGCTGGAAATGCATTTCTGAAATGCCAGCCTTTAATCTAAGAGAGAGCGACTAACATTGCATTAAAAACGAGGGCATCCTGCCTGCCTTCCCTACTCTTGTCAGGTGTTAGCACAGTGGGTGCGGTACCCACTTAGTACCCTGGGTGGACTTGCCTGGTCCAGCGTGGTCTGGGTGACTGAGTACTCCTCGATGAGCAGGCTGTCCTTGTGGGAAATGAGCAACTGGAAGATCCTGGCCAGGGAGGACGAGGGGACTTGGAACTGGAGCATGCTGTGGTGTCTCTCCCTCTGCACGCTGCCAGGGAAGTTGCCCTGGAAGAACTGCTCCACAGGATTCAAATCAGGAAGCAAGTCGTCCTTTGGAGATTTGATTTTCATTGTGACAATGTAGCCGTCTCCAAACCTAGCAAGTGCAGTGTATACAGTTCTGTAAGAGCTAAGGCAATCCCCAGACAAAGAGTGCACTCATTAGGCATAATAGGAATTAAAAGCCCATAGCATTGGCCTGCTATGCATGTTTAAAACCAGGAGCAAAAAAAATGTTTGGCATCAGTTTCTGGAGATCTAAATGTCTGTGTGGTGAAGTTGGATGAACATAGTTGCTGAAGTCCGAGGTGGTTGTAGCCCCCTGTGGAGATTCTAGGCCCATCCGTAAAGACATATGACTAGAGCACTCAGCTCTATGAGGAGAAGGCTGAATGGCTTTTATATGATTTGCTAGGGAAGAACAAAGGCTTGGGAAGGCACTATTTCCTGAGGAAAGTTCATGAAGGGTGTGGAGCTGTGCTATGGTCTGGATATGATATATTGCCTGAAGACTCATGTATTAAAGGCTTGGTCCTCCCTGCAGCCCTGATCAGAGGTTGGAACTTAGGGGTGATATGATCACGAGGGGATCTCACGTTATCAGTGGATGAATCATTTAGAGGTAGGACCCAACTGAAGCAAGCAGATCATAGGAACACGTTTTTGAAAGATGTCTGTGTGTGTACGTGCATACATGCACGTGCATGTGCGTGTACACGTGCATATGTGTGTGTGTGTTTCTCCCTCTCTCTTAGAATCTACTAAGGTAAGTAGGCTTTTCTACCACACATTACCACCACCATGATGCTCTACCCCAGGCCCAAATCAATTGAGCCAGGAGCCTCTCCTCCTCTTCCTCTCCCTCCTCCTCCTCTTCCTCTCATTCCTCCTCCTCTTCCCCTTCCTCCTCCTCTTCTTCCTTCTCTTCTTTTTCCTCCTTCTCCTCCTCCTTCTTTTTTAATATTTATTTATTATGTATACAGTGGCCTGACTGTATATATGCCTGCAGGCCATGAGAGGGCACCAGATCTCATTATAGATGGTTATGAGCCACCGTGTGTGTAGTGGCTATCTCTGGTTGTCAACTTGACTATATCTAGAATAAACTATAATCCAGAATTGGAAGGCTCACCAGTGACCCTAATCTGGAGGCTGGGAGATAGAAGTTTCTGACCCGGTGGCACACACCTTTTATCTGGACTACACCTTCTGCTGGACACGATATAAGGACATTGGAAGAAGGGAGTCTCTCTCGCTCCTTTGCCTGCTTGCTGTGTGGGACTGAGCAACTGCTAGATCCTTGGACTTCCATTCACAGCTGCTACTGACCATTGTTGGGAGTTGGACTGCAGACTGTAAATCATCAATAAATTCCTTTACTATATAGAGACTATCCATAAGTTCTGTGACTCTAGAGAACCCTGACTAATACAGTGTGGTTGCCAGAAATTGAACTCAGGACCTCTGGAAGAGTGCTCTTAACCTCTGTGGCATCTCTCCAGCCCCTGCCTTTCCTTCTTGATGTCCGGTTTTCCCTCTGGTATTTTGTTACAGTGATATAAAGCAGATTAACAATGATGCCCCTTGCTATGTAGATCAAGAATGGTCCATCAAAGAGTGTGAATCATGGGCTGGGGACTGTGATAACCTACATTGGGGTATATCGTATTTGTTACAGTTTACTGGAGAACTTCTATGAACTGGGGCTGTTTCTACAGTAAGAAGATAGTAGCCATCCAGTTTTTGGAAATCAGCCGTCCCTTCACATGGGAGTACCCTCCCCCTTACCTGGGCTACCACTGGGATATTGAGGAATGAGAGGGAATGTGGAAGGATGTACTCTAGCAGTTAGGCATGGGGAGTTGCTGACACCGGCCTGGTGATCTCACCTGCTGATACTTTTATAGCTATCTGTGTAGTCTCCACATGGTAGTTATTTAAGAAATAAATCAGGATCAAAAACCCTTTTGCCAAATTCACCATATACCTTAGATCTTCCCACCCATGTGAAGGATGGTGGTTCCCGTGAAACACGCTTCATGAACTCCCTAAGGTTTGATGTCAGCACAGATAAGTGACATTCTCTGTTATCCTAACCAGCTAGCTTGATAGCTTATATCCTGGGCTCCTCATAAGGATATGAGCTATATGTTATATATATATATATATATATATATATATATATATATATATGTTAAATATATTTTAGTATGCCTGGGAAAGAGTGACAACTAGAAATCCACTCTTCCCCTGACATATTAGGATGTGAGAAAAGATGATGTTACAATAATCTCATTTCAATGAATTGCTAGTTTTATCTCACAAGTTATAAATAATAAGGAATTATCTCTAACCACTTATAAGTCTATGGCCACAAGGTAATATTCCCCAAGATTGTTAGTTTGCCACATGACATATGGTCATTTATTTTTCAAACGTAATCACACATAATATTCTGGAAAGAAAAACTGTTTCTCAAGCTGTTTGGTCTCTTACTCATTCCTACATTGGTTGTAAACCCTCACAAAATGTGTTACAAGTCCTGGATCTCTAGGGAAATGTGGGCTGATACTGGGTCAGTGACAATGGCCCTCCCCTATGCCAGCCATGTTCTGTAAATGTCCCAGTCAGAACTCTCCTATCCAGAGACTCCTGTGAGCTTCCAGCCACAAGCAATTAGCCCAGTGTAGAACATCTCATTGGCTTTCTCCATCTGCCTCTAAAGAGTCTGGCCCAGCCATCACTAGCCAATGCCTATGGAATGGTTAGGCAAGTGTCCCAAATGTCCATGATGAAGTCAAGGCCTGGATGAACCCACAGAATGTACTTAAACGCAGGCCCCACCACCTGCTCACTTGTACTTGAGGTGTTGGATGGTACCCAGACACTGAAAGGCGCCCTTCACCATGATGGCCAGCCGCGTACACAGAGCTTCACATTCTTCCATGCTGTCAAGCAGGAGAGAGGAAGTGAGACAGATGGGAGGGGGTGCTCCTCCTCCCCTCCCTCCACCTCCCTGGGGATCTCTTGCCTGTGGGAGGTGAGAACCACAGCTCTCCCTTCTCTGATGATGCTCACAATGGTGTTCCACAGCATGCGGCGTGCCTGGGGATCCATCCCTGTCGTGGGCTCATCCTGCAGAGTAGGAGAAAAAAGAGGGAGATGTGGACTTGGAGTTGGTCTTTCTCTATCACTACATCCTTCCTGGGCTAACAGACAAGTGCACAGCCACTTCCCAGCAAGCAAGATAGAACCATGTCTTGTAGGAAACAAAAGTAGAAGGGGAATTGAAAACTACAGACACATGGTACACACCTATAGGTCCATGCCAGCTGTGAGTGAATTAAGGTTAGGACAATAGAAATACAGAAATAGGATAATAATAATATGAACAATAACAATAAATTAATAAAGACAATAGTAGAATTATCCTTAGGAAGGGTCAGGGGAGGGGGATAGCCCAAGCAACTTTACAGTCCTCTCTATGTCCCATGTCATTTAAAACCCAGACTGCATGGTCTCAGGGACTCTACTGTGGTCCAATTCATGAGAGGGTCCCCGGAGCCTCTGATTCAAGTAGATGCTCCGGTCCACACAGATTTCCTCATCCTGATTTCTAACCAGATAGCAACATTCCCTGGAGCTGACAGGGCTTTCCAGTCTGAGCTTCTGGACCCTCGAAAGACTTTCCAGGCATTGAAGGTCAGATTGTGCTGTGACCAAACACCTGGCTAATTCGCCTTAAAGGGACAAAGTGTGAGTGATCCAGACAAAAGCAATCTATTGCCGTTCTAAAGCTGCAAGCCCTGAACTAATTTTCTCAACTCAGGACGTGTGTGACATTTCCACTCTGCAGAGCATGATGCCCTCACCAGCAGCAGCAGGGGAGGGCAGCCAGTGAGAGCTATGGCTGTAGAGAGTTTCCTCTTATTGCCTCCACTGTAGGTGCCTGCCAGGCGGTCAGCGTAGAGAGACA
Source organism: Mus caroli (assembly GCF_978045245.1). Classification (NCBI taxonomy): domain Eukaryota; kingdom Metazoa; phylum Chordata; class Mammalia; order Rodentia; family Muridae; genus Mus; species Mus caroli. The sequence goes on from NW_028227258.1 coordinate 37,992,096, forward strand.
AGCCCAGGCTCTGGATACCCCAGTTGGCAACCTAGGAAAAAGAAGAAATTTCAGCTGGCGGATGATGAACAACTGAAGGTCCCAGGAACAGGCATGGTCCAAGGCTGTGTTCTCAGAGGTCATCCTGCCAGACGCAGATCTGTTGTGACAGTGCCACCTGCTGGCCGGTATCCACCAGTACATACTTTAAGATTACACTTGACCTTTGGCTTCACCAGTGGGCCTTCCTGAGTTCTACAGCCCTCTTGGAAAGAGCGTTCAGCCTCCCAAAGACTACACATCTTACCAAGAGTTCTAGGGTCTCTGTGAGAAGACAGTGCATCTCAAACCCATTGACTCTACCCCGCAAAGAAGGGACACATCTGCAACCTTCTTGTACATCTAATGAATATTTATAGAGCATTTAGCATGAGCCAGGCAGGCCCTGTAGTAGGCACTGTGGAGGGGTGAACAGTGGGGTATATTGCCATTGTTGTTATACTTCCTGGGTCAGAGGTGACTGTCTATTGATGTCTTTAATATGGTAAATAACTTAGGGATTCTATTGCTGTGATGAAACACTGTAACCAAAAGCATTTTGGGGAGGAAGGGGTTTCATTCATACTTCCATAGTGTTGTTCATCATTGAAAGCACTGAGGGTAGGAACAGTTCAAGCAGGCTAGGAACCTGGAGGCAGGAGCTGATGCAGAGGCCATGGACGAGTGCTGCTTACTGGCTTGCTCTCCATGGCTTGTTAGAACCCAGGACAACCTGTCCAGGGGTGGTATAGGACCAAAATCTGGATATTAGGTGTGTCCATTGCTATTAGGGTATTTTTGTGCCTTGGTCCTCTCAGAGGACAGACAGAAAGATAGACACAGACAGGGACAGACAGACAGACACACACACATGCATATAATGAGTGTATGTATGAGCACACCTACATTATGCACAAACACATGCACATGAACATTTCAAGAGGACATAGTGACATCACCAGTTCCCACCCACTCCTCTGAATTAGTTCTTTCTTGCTTTCCCTTTTCCTAAATGTATTCTACTTCCTCTATCAAAGAAGTGAGCAACTCAAACATCAACACATTTGTTCATTTACTCAGTTATGTCACATACCTACAATTATTCAGAATTACTCTGTCCATACTAAAATAAAAGGCAAATACATAAAAAAAAATAGCTCAGAAATTGAAGAGCTCTGTCCTACACTACTTTGCCCATGACTAAGGATAAATACCCCACTATCTGCACAATTATTTAAAACAGAGTAATTTGTTTCCACTTATATTGAGTGGTAGACTTTCTTCCTGTTTCTACTTTTTCTCTCCCTTCTTATTCTTACTGATGCAGTCTTAGTTTTGAATCTGTAGAGCATGCGCATACCTGCATGAGTCAAAGCTAGACAAAAGGATAACCTAAGAGAACTATTACTCCCTCCATTCTGCCCTTCACCCCGATTTCCTCTTATAATCAAAATCATTGTTGTCTGGTGTGTTGGTGTACCCCTCTATCTGTAAAGCTAAGCACCCACACAGCTGCTTCTTGATTTTCTATTTCTTACCTAAAAGCAGTGTCCCACGTGTTCACCTTCACACCTTGTTTGTTCTCATACAGCAACTTTAGAACTAACCCTGACAATAAGTCATAACAGGCCACAGAGGCCATCCTTATTCTTTCCCTACAGCAGCATCAGAATGTCACATGTACCATCCAGCTGACCATGTTTAAATATTTAGGTGATATCAGGTACTTTGCAATCACTAGTGTAATGAATAACCATGTGCATAAGCATTTTATACGGTGGTATGTGAGCCGTCAGGATAAGTCTCTAGAATGTTGATTTGTTGGGGGTTGGTCTTGTGCACCGTGTATTCAGATGCTGATTTCTGTGCATGCGTGATATCTGGCATGGATGTCAGGGCATTGCTATGAATATTGAAGAATTTCCGGTATCAGTGTGGCATAAAGAATGTTCCTCAGTTATCTCTGATTGGTTAATTAAAGGTTGAACAGCCAATAACTGGGCAGAGGAGATACGAAGGCTGGATTCCAATCCCAGCCAGGGGACCCAGGGAGAAGAAGTTCACCATGAAGTGGGCAAGGATCTAGAAGAAGAAGGGCCATGAGGCAGGTGGAGGAAGGAGGAGGAGGAGGAGGAGGAGGAGGAGGAGGAAGAGGAAAAGGAGGAAGAGGAAGAGAAAGAGGAGGAGGTGGAAGAGGAAGAGGAGAAGTGGAAGAGGAGGAGGTCACCAAGGGAGTTCACCAGGAGCACACACTAGAGCAGAGCCAGCCAATGCAACTAACTTGGGTGTGTGGCTGGGAAGTAGCTAGGTAGCATAGAGGGTTAGGAATATCTGCTCAGTTATTGTGCTTAAAGTTTGTTAAATAACTCTGTAAATCTCCATCTCAATTATTTGGGAGCTAGCTGGGTTAGAAAAAAAAAAACCTGCCACTTTTAAATTTCCTGCTATACTGATTGAGGTTAAAGGACAAATGCATGTTTTACCAGACAGACTCCAGAGCAAGAATTCACTGTGCATGAGCTCGTTTTGTTTGCTGCTATGTCTAGCTTCTAGGTCAGGACTTGGCACACAGTAGATATGTTCACTTGGAATGGGTGGAGAGTGTGCCCAGTTTTCTGTCTCTACATGACTGCACTCCGTAAGTGTAGGCCATAGCTTGCCTATCTCTCACATGGCCACAGTACGCTGTTTCTCACCTTCTCGATTTCCTTCGATGGCACGCCCCGCAGCCTGGCATAGAGGTAAAGGTGCTCTCGGCCTGTGAGCAGGTCATCGATTGCATCAAACTGAGGACAGTAGCCCATGTTTTGATGGACATCAGAAATACTAGTTAAAATGCTGCAAGAAGAAAGAGGAATTACTGAGTTTCCTTCATAGAGGGGGTAACCAAAGAGCAGGGGCCAGATTGGCTGTGGGGCAAGACCTTCTCCATTTTAGAAACACACAGGATTTGGAAATCAAAGTGGGGATCCCTTAGTTAGTAACGTGAACTTCTGGAGTGCTGGGCTTTAAATAGTTGGCTTCTTCTGAGTGTCACACAGCTAAGATGACACTTGCCACTTGAGTGGGGAGTAGGTTGGATCTCCTGGCTTGAGGGCTTAGAAGCAAAGGTTTAGGAAGTGATCAATGGATCATTCCTGGATCTTAATCCCTTCCAGACATTGAGGGGTAGCTTGGAAAAGGTGATACCTCCCAGTGGAAGTAAACAACATCCTCTGTATTTATTCACAGACAGAGAGGGATAATTAGGTAATCTGGCAAGCGGCAGAATACGTTTCTATCTTCTCCATCTGCTTAATCCCTTATCGATACTTTACTAGAAAATGCATTGACTGGAACAACAACAACCTGTGCATAGAGCTTGTTATCCAGTCACCTTTGTCTAACCACTTACAGATCAGAGCTTATTAATATAGGATAGCTATAACAGGACAGGACACAGCGAGTCCAGAGGCACTTTCCCCACTGTGACAAAGGCCACTCCAGGTATAGGTAGGACAGTTGAAACTACTCAGGGAAGCAAGGAAGGAACCTTTCCAAATTATAGGACTTATCCCACCTGTAAGCCCTAGTCTTTAAAACTTTGCTTTCTCTCTAAATTATAGATCAGTTTTACCTCAGTTTTATCTCAGGGTAGCAGGCTGTGTCTCATCTGTACTAAAACTGGTGTCGCCTAATAACTTCCTATATCTGCCACTGAGCTCTCTCACCGTAAGTCCTGTTGTTATCACTGTATTTGCTTGGTAGCAGATAGCTGGGTGGCAGATGAAGTGCACTCGGCCATGGCCTGGCTCTATCTTTGTCAACGTGTTTGCTTCAGACCCACCAGATATGGCCTTGGAGGGCTGGAATCTCAGATTCATCTATCATCCCAGAGGTATGCTCCAGCCTCCCGCTGCTTGTTGGGCTGTGTTAAGCAGAGCTCTTGGGTAAAGGCAGGGGGTCTTAATCAAGCAGATGTGGGGGAGCCATCAGCAATGTCTGTCTCCACTAATAAACCAGAATGGAGTGCTATAAGGACACTCTGTGTATGGGTGCTGCTGTTCAGGAACAGCCAGTAAAGAGACAAACCATTCTCTTCCCTGCTCTGGGGAGGCAAGGGATGGTACCAGGAAACTTGGTACAGTTGAGTGGTTTCAGAGTCCCGGCACCCACCTGAAATAGTAGGCAGCTCCCTGATCCCTACTAGATTCCTGGCCTGGAACACATGCCACACTTCTCACATAGGAAATGTGACCTGAAGTCATGTAGCCAAAAACAGAGTTCTGTATGATAATGAGGCCCTGAAGGTTTAGCCAATAAGCTTCCCTTCCTAGACATTCCTTCCAGCAAGTATTTAACATCTGGTCCATCCTGAACTGTTGGTATGTATCCTTTCTCCACAATGAGCAGAACCACAGTGAGAAGCAGGGAGAATGCCTTTGATGGCTAAGTCACCTGCAGAAGGCCTCTCTGTGCTCCCAGACAACCATCCCGAAGCTAAAGACTTTTGCTGATGAACTAAGCCAGAGTTTCCACTTCCCTGGCCCCGGGCTTGTCATCATAGCCCTCATCCCATGGCCCCCCAGCTCATTCCCAACTCCACACAACCCAGCAGGAGCCTGGATGTCCAGGAGTTTGTAGCCTCTGGTCCCAGCCTTGTCATGTGTTGTTGACACAACACACAATACTTTGTTCCCTTCTTCTCTGTGCAGCACCCCAGCTGTGACTGGATGCCTAGAAACCTGGGAACCCCAGCTTTGGCCTCCCACATTTTTGGCTGTTTTCCCACACCCTGAGAGATGTCTTGGCACTTTGATAAAGCCCAGCACCCAACAGTGAAGGCACAGGGTAAATGCAGTCTAGCAGAGCTGCCTAGCACCCCAGCGGCAGGGTGGAGCACAGACCCACATGCCCTGCCACACAGAGTAGAAATCTGCTTAAACTCACATTATTATAGAGGCCAATAGTCACTCTCCAGAAGCCAAAAACACAGGCCAACTTTCTCTTTGTCAGCTTTCCTTGGTCTGATGGTGTCCTAGTTGGGGTTTTACTGCTGTGAACAGACACCATGACCAAGGCAAGTCTTATAAAAACAACATTTAATTGGGGCTGGCTTACAGGTTCAGAGGTTCAGTCCATTATCATCAAGGCATCAAGGTGGGAGCATGGCAGTATCCAGGCAGGCATGGCACAGGAGGAGCTGAGAGTTCTGTCTTCATCCAAAGGCTACTAGTGGAAGACTGACTTCCAGACAACTAGGGTGAGGATCTTATACCCACACCCACAGTGACACACCCATTCCAACCAGGTCACACCTATTCCAACAAGGCCACACCTTCAGATGGTGCCACTCCCTGATCCAAGGATATATAAACCATCACATTCCACTCCCTGGTCCCCATAGACTTGTTCAAAAACATGAGTCTATGGGGGCCATACTTAAACATAGCATAATGCAAAATGCATTTAGTGCAACTTTCAAAGTCCTCATTGTCTATAGCAGTTGCAACAATGTTAAAAGTCCAAAGTTCAAGGTCTCTTCTGAGATTCATTCAACTTAATTAACTGTAATCCCCAAAGCAAGGCAGGAAACCAGCTGGGCAAACTCCAAACTCTGCATCTCCATGGCTGATGTCAAAGTGGTCTTCAGATCTCCACTCCTTTTTCATCTTTTTTGACTGCAACAAACTGCTTCCTCCTGGGCTGGTTCCACTCCCTGTTAGCAGCTTTCCTCAGCATGTATCCCATGGCTCTGGCATTTTTAACATCTTTGAGTCTCCAAGGCAATTTCAATGTTACATCTTCTTCTTTCAGTGTCGGGGATTCCACTTGATGCCTAAGGGCTGGCATCACTTCTCCATCTCTGTCCTCTGTAGCACTCTATGCTCAGGTTGATCCACTCTATTACGGCTGCTGTTCTTGGTGATCATCCCATGGTACTGACATCTTCAATACACTGGGGTGTTCCACTCTAACTAGGCTTCACCAATAGCCTCTCATAGGCTCTCTTCAGGGTGCCAAGCCTCAAATCCTTTGCATGATCCCTTCAATCCTGAGCCATCAACTACAGCTGAGGCTTCACCTTCTCCACTGGGCTTCCCTTGCCTCTCACAGTGCTAAGCCTCAGCTTCTCTCCATGATCCCTGCATTCCTTCACAAGCAGTACCACCTGAGTGACTCTTACACATTACCAAGTCCAGCCGCAGCATGAGGTACAACCTTGGGTATCTCTGGAACACAGCTTCTTTGTGATCCCAGAAAACAATTTCCAGAAGATTTCACCTCAACGATGCTGGTCTCTTCTTAATCACCGCTAATTCCTTAGCTCCAGCTAACCAGCATCAATTTTCCCAGTAGATCCTTCCATTCTTAACTCTAGAGCCAGAGGCACATGGCTGAAGCTGCCGAGTTCTGCTGCTTACAGGAACTAGAACATGATCCCCTTGTATTATTACATTATCACTAGCTTTATGTTTTCTAAATCCTTCACTGCCTAAGCTTGGCTATCCTGGTTCTTGCTCTGTAGATTGACCTTGAATGTAGAGATCAGCATGCTTGTCTCATGGGATTAAAGGTGTGTACCACCATGCCTGGATTTAATTTAGCTGGGTAGGATCTTGCCGCAAGGTCCCACTCCCTTAATCTTTATCTCCTAGAACAAAAGATTTTGCTCTATTTCACTTCCTGGTACTCCTTTAATACTCAAACCGTATATTTTATATTTTTCCTTTCTAAGCTTGCTATGCTTGTTCAAACTTTTCTTCATAAGACTTAACCAGAGAACAAAGTCTCTGCCGGGCTTTTTTGAAACTTCTTTTGTCAATGCAATTAATCCAAGTCTCTTTACCTTAGCCTCAGGCAAACTTTTCAGACAAGGGCAAAAAGTAGCCACATTCTTCAACAAAATACCACAAAACCAGTCTTTATGCCACATTCTGAAATTCTTCTTCTTTGAAATCTCTTGGGCCAGGTCAACACAGTTCAAATCAATCCCAGCAACAAAGTCTTCCATATTCCTACTAGGATGACCCATTAAGCCCCATTTAAAGCATTCCACTGCTTTCCAAATCCAAAGTCCCCAAATCCACATTCTTTCAAATAAAAGCATGGTCAGGCCTATCACAGCAATACCCCACTCCTGGTACCAACTTGTCCTAGTTAGGGTTTTACTGCTGTGAACAGACACCATGACCAAGGCAAGTCTTATAAAAACAACATTTAATTGGGGCTGGCTTACAGGTTCAGAGGTTCAGTCCATTATCATCAAGGCATCAAGGTGGGAGCATGGCAGTATCCAGGCAGGCATGGCACAGGAGGAGCTGAGAGTTCTGTCTTCATCCAAAGGCTACTAGTGGAAGACTGACTTCCAGACAACTAGGGTGAGGATCTTATACCCACACCCACAGTGACACACCCATTCCAACCAGGTCACACCTATTCCAACAAGGCCACACCTTCAGATGGTGCCACTCCCTGATCCAAGGATATATAAACCATCACAGATGGGAACAAGGATTGGCATGCAAATGGCTAATGATGATGGGGGTCTCCTGAAGTCCCTTAGATGAGGACCTCCATTGAGAGGAAACTCAACCCAGAAGAAGGATGTATCAACCTAGGAGCTCTTAGCCTGGGATCCAGAGGCTGCAGTGGGATCACAGATGCACCCCTGGGCTCAGTACATCCCTCAAAGCTTTGTCAGCTGTCAGGAGGGAGTGAAAGGGAGAGTGTGGAATATCCTTACAGAGGAAGAAGGTACAGTGTCCAGCAGTTGTTCAAAGAAGTTTATAGCCCAAAGAGATGAAGAATCACTGGCTTAGTGTTTTCCAGAACTTTCTAGGAATTCATGCTAAGAGCACACTCCCAACCATTACGTTTTAGTCTGGCTTTTCCAGTGTATCTATGTCTTGTGTATTGTTGAATCACATTCTATGGGAAGCCCCCTTCTCTGCATAGATCTTTCTGGGTCTTGGAGTTATACTGGCATATGACACTGGATATGCTAGGACAAGGACATGGCCTGTAGGGGACACCATACAACAGGAAGGGCAGAGCACTCACCTCTTGCCTGCCACAGTAGCATCCCCCGATGTCACTGTGGTGTCCCCAGTGAGCATCTTGAATGTGGTGGTTTTGCCTGCACCATTCACTCCCAGGAGGCCAAAGCACTAGGAGAAAACAGAGAACAGGTGTTGCCCTAGTGACCAAGGACATCTTCATTGCCAGACCCCAGGCCAGTGTGAGAGCTGGGATACTCATCTTATATCTGGGTGCCATTACTGAGATTATTGGTCATGTGTGGCTACCAACACAAAACACATCTAATCCTAACCAACATGGGCACTAAATGTGGAACACACTGGCTTTGAAGACTTACAAGAACAAAAAAATGAAAAATATCTCAGTAATGTTTTTGTACTGGCTGGTTTTGTGTTTCAACTTGACACAGGCTGGAGTTATCACAGAGAAAGGAGCCTCCCTTAAGGAAATGCCTCCATGAGATCCAGCTATAAGGCATCTTCTCAATTAGTGATCAAGGGAGGCAGGGCCCACTGTGGGTGATGCCATCCCTGGGCTGGTAGTCTTGGGTTCTATAAGAGAGCAGGCTGAGCAAGCCAGGGGAAGCAAGCCAGTAAGTGACATCCCTCCATGGCCTCTGCATCAGCTCCTGCTTCCTGACCTGCTTGAGTTACAGACCTGACTTCCTTTGGTGGTGAACAGCAATGTGGAAAATGTAAGCTGAATAAACCATTTCCTCCCCAGCTTGCTTCTTGGTCATGGTGTTTTGTGCAGAAATAGAACCCCTGACTAAGAGAGCTTTACATTAACTACACATCAAAATTTTGTTTTAGATCTATTGTGTAAAATAAAAATAGTACATTTAATGCCCCCTCCCCCATCTACTAGAAAGATTGACTTTCATTAGATTTCTACTGTCAAGCTCTGCTTAGAGGGAGAAGACTCATGGTGGAGGGCTGATTTTTCTCAAGAGCTATTTCATGTTAGTTAGTACGGTACCCACCTCTCCAGGGCGGACTCCAACACATAACCTATCTACTGCTGGACTGGAAGAGCCTGAGTAAACCTGTAAAATTCAAAGAGACTGGGTTCAAGACCAAGACAGGGGTAAAGCAGTGAATGAGTAGGGTAGGGCAGGGCAGAGGAGTGAGAGCAAAGGACAGCACAGAGTGACTTGGAAGAAAACCACAAACACCAGGAGGATACACATTAACACAGCATTGGAAGAGGAGCCATGGCACAGAGGGGTGCGGAGGGTGAATCATGCCATGTGCAAACAGAACAGCAGAGAGCAGAGGCCAGTGCTCAGTTGGAGAACCTCTTCTGGAGACCCTGTGGTATCCACAATGAACAGCAGGGATAATGTCATAGGAAATAGGTGCTCCCGGGAGGCAAGTGACAATACAGAGACAGTATGGGGTTGTATGGGACAGCATAATGGTCCTGTGCCACCTGTGTGCTCGGCTTGCAACACCAAGAAAATACCGCCCACACCCGTTCCTCACCTTGGTTAGTTCGTTTAGCTTTAAGATGTCGGTTTTATTTCCCCCACTCATAACTCTTTGTCTTTCTTCAGCCACATCATCATCTTCATCAAAAACGGGCTCTCTAGCAGGCTCAGCGATCCTAGAGGAAGGGGCATGGGCAGGATTGTGCTGGGCGTGCAGTAACCGTCATGCTGCTGTCCTCGCCCAACTGTCCTTCCCATTCCCCCCACTTTTACTCCTCTGGACTTCTTTCCTCTAAGTCTAGTCTAAAAATGGTTCCTGTCAGGAGGGACACTAGGCAGGCAGGTCAAGTGCTTCTGTTGAAATCCTCTCTGTGCTGCCGTCCTGCCTCTTCATGCCTGACCTAATGCTTGTCCCTGGACCTCTCTGAGCCTTGTCTTCTTCAACCACATGAATGGGAGAGAAGGCTATCTTAGGTTGTGTGAAGATGAACTCTGAGTCATGCCTGAGGAAAGACTTGGGAGCCAGCATTATATTATTAAAACCGTTGCTCTACGGCAAGTGAAATGTAGGTGAGTTATTAGCTACCTATCTTCCCTCTTCCTCCAGCCTTCCTTACCAACGCGATGACAAGATAACTTTGGCATCTTATTAACGCACACTCCCAAATCTTTCTTGGTCCAAGTCATAGGTTCCAAGACTAACCTCTTCAAGCATCTCTGTCCTGCAGACAGGTCCTCTATGCCTTTGCCATCTGTACTTTTTTTTTAAGTTATACTCACTCCTCTGCCAATAACTGGCACCTGACCCTGGTCCTTACCCTATGCAGGCCATTCCCACCTGCTGGCCTCAGCATGTTCTCTTGCTCCTGCCCTGCCAACAGAATCTTCCCCATCCTTCAAGGCACAGACCTTCTCTGAAAATCTTTCTGATTACCTACATCTAGAATGTCCAGCCTTTTGGCACTGATACATGACATCATTATCTACAAGTGTGTTATGCTGTATTCCTAGCTATCCTTGGATGCAAGAGGCCTGTAGGCCGTAAGGTAGCCATGCCCAGCCTAGGGCTCCAGTCTTTCCTTTCTTCCTTACTGACCTTGTCTGACCTATTACTAAGTCTTGTCTAAAGTCCTTTCTACTCTATCATCTCCCAATGCCTCCATCTGTATCCAGGTCACTGTTGTCTCTTTGCACATCAGCTTGGGCTCCTATCTCACCTCCCAGCATGGCAAGGTCATGTCACCACCTTGGTTAAAATATCCCCAGGGATCTCATGTTGCTCTTGGGTCCCAAGTCATCAAGATGAGGAGTATTTCGTGACCCAACTCTATGCCCCTCTGCACTCATCCCATACCACTTCATCTTCCTGTCCCATGGCTCCCTGGAAGTCCTTCCATTCCGTATACCAGTCTTACTCACTGGGGTTGCCATGTTTTTGTGCAGGCCATGCCTGGCACAGCCACGTTTAATGGGAACAGCAATAGTCATAAAGCCAGCTCAGCTTCCTGACAAAGATCAGCAAAGCTGAGTGATGTGATCGCTGCCTTGCTGTCTTCCACTTTAAACCATGATCTCCACGTGTTGCATGCTGGGGTTGGGGGCGCTAACATTTGTACAACTTGGGATATTGGGTTGATGAAAACTTTTTTTTTGTTGTTGTTGTTTTGTTTTTTTCAAGACAGGGTTTCTCTGTGTAGCCCTGGCTGTCCTGGAACTCACTTTGTAGACCAGGCTGGCCTTGAACTCAGAAATCCACCTGCCTCTGCCTCCCAAGTGCTGGGATTAAAGGCGTGCACCACCACTGCCCGGCTGATGAAAAACTTCTTATGAATCATTTACACCTGCTCCCAGGAGCACTGCTTCTAAGCTTCCCTGGGAAAGCCCTGAGCATGTTACCTCTCCCGTCTTTATCGAGATATCCTTATCTGACCTTACTTGAAGGTCTTTATTACACCCTAAAGGTTATGACTCAAAGATGTCAGAGATCCCCTTACAAGGCTCTAACTCCAAGATACTTTTGGAACATCTGCCCCTGTACTTAGGAACAACATGATCAGGACAAAGTAAATGTTAAAAGGTAAACAAGATTTGGTGGGCTACAAAATTTGGCAGTAGATCAGGTTAAACTCAGGCAATTATATGCCGTTTAAGACTGGGGCCGCGTATGGTATGCTCCTTGAGGAAAAGATACAGCAACAAAGTTAGATTGGCTGGAGTTACCTCTGCCCTAGACAGGGGCTTTACTGATGGACAAATAATAAGAAGGATAAACGATAAAATAAAAATTAAGATCTCCCCTGCTTAGAAAAGTTAGCTCATGTTAGGCCATTGTCATATCATATGGCCAAGGAATAAAAGAATAGCAAGATTAGACACCTAAATAAATTCTAAAAAGATATTATGGCAGAAATTGGATAATAACTTCAGTGTCTTTGGCCTGAAGATTTTTACTGGGCCTAATGACAATTAATACTCTGACCATTAAGAGTTAGTAATACAGTGTGCTTGGGACATGATGATCTGCCCAAACTAGCTTGGAGATTTTCTTTCTATTGAAAACAGAAAATTCTTAAATATTGTGTTATGGAGTTGATGAGGGAAAATGATTGTGAACGATAACTCTGTTCTGTCACTGGTTATCAATGATGACTAGATGTACGACCAAGAGGAAGACATTAAACACACGTCCAGGGACAAAAACGATACGGTCTATGTTCTGGAATAAAATGAATCTATCCCTGCCTACTGAGTTCTGTATAAATAAAGAAGCACTCTGACTGCTAGCTAGTCAGGCTTCAAGGTCCTGCAGCCTTGGCTGACTCACCCCTCCCTAGAGGACTTCTTATCTCCACTGCAGGACTTAGCCATTGCTGGGGCTGGCTCCTAGCAAACATCTTCCACCAAAAGCATCCTTTCTTCCACCCCTCCACTCTCTTTGCTTGTTAATTATCTGCATAGGTGTGGTTGTTGGGTTTCTAGAAGTCAGGTCTTTCCATGCTCTTTAGGACTCACTCATATCAGTATCAGTGTCTAAAGCTAATGTCTTCATTTTGGTAATTATTTCTCTCTTCCTCTTCTCTGCCAAACCCTACCGCCAACACGGCAAAGGGCAGAGAGGCATACGGATAGCCTCTCACAGTCTGACCCAGAACTAGAAGCACTGCTGACTGTTTTATTCCATGTGTATGGATTTATTTTCCTTCTTAGTCTTCTCATCCCCGTGATTAGGGAAGAAGGTCATTATAGTGCACCGAGCCCTGGAACTATTTATTTACAAATGGTCAGATGTACCTGAGAAGAGGAAAGGAAACGAACCATTGTCACAGAAGACTCTTAGGCTTGGGTGAGTGCAGTGCAGGGCCCTGGGTGTGGCCCCCTAAAGGGGGTACACTCCAGAAATGAAGATCAGGTCAGCAGGAAGCAGGCAGGCTGGGAAGAGCCTAGGGAATGTGGCTGGACAGGAACATAAACTCGCTGACCTGACCTCTGAGATGTCCTGGTAATGTTAGGGTTGGCAGCTATCTAGATTAAGGGATGGAGGTTGAATTGCCTTTTTTCACTTCCATGGGACCCTGGTTGCCCTCACCTGGCACAAGGTCCCAATGTTTTCTTTGTTCCCTTTCCCTGCCCTGCCCTCACGCGATGCTCTAACTAGCAAGGGAACTTTGTCTCACCCCCTATAGATGGAAACCGTGCTTCCTAGTGTCTCAGATAATCTGTCATGGTCCTGATTTGCAGGGTTTTCTTGTCCAATTTAAGATAAGTATGTAGTAATTATACAAGAAAGTTAAACATTAGTAATTAAAATGAAACCACTGTATTTCCCAAAGTTTGAAGTTAAGACTTGTCTCTAATTCCAACAGGCCTGTTTTAACTCATCTCTCCCTGCTGTGTACAGAACAAGCTGGGCCTTGAGAATGAAGAGAACGAAGGACAGAATGCAGTTCCTGAGAACCACGCTGAGGTGAAGCCTAGGGTTGGAAACACCACACTAAGCCATGGCACCTCAGGGTCCAGCCAGACATACCACCGGGTGAGGAAAAAATGGTGTTGGATGAGCAGGGTCAGAAGGAAGTACACCACCCCTTCTATTGCCATAGCAACCAGGTTCTTCCCAATCAGGTCCCACTGGAATGGGTTTGCAGAGTACTCCTCACCTGAAAATAGAAGCAACAGGACATCAGAAGGAATAAAGTCTGTGCCAGGCTGCCAGGCTCACTCATGAAAACCCATATGCTCAGGCCTTATGTGAGAGGCTAAATGAGACCCCAAATTATTCTGGGCTCCCCAGGTCAGAATATCGGAAGGTAAAATCCTGTGCTTGGCCCCACCTGTGGTTCTTGGCCGTAGAAACAGGGGCATCCTAAGCCCTTCTAGGTAGCTGGTCTAGCCTGAAGCCTGACCTACATGTAGGTGCCCTCCCAGCCTCTAGGCTGCAGGTCTGACATCAGGACACTTTTCCAGCCTGAATGGATCCATGGTTGTGACCCACAGACCTAGAATGCTACCCACCAAACTGGGCATAGACGTCTGTCACAGCTTGGCTCAGTGCCAGGTCAATGAGGCCCCTGCCCAGGCAGAAGTGGGGGAAGACAATGAGCAACTTCCTCAACATGGCATTGAACCTGAGCAGCGTCTGAGAAAGAGAAGTGAGGCTGTTAGGAGCGTGGAGGCTGAGGGCACCTGTCTCCTCATCAGCAGGTAGGCTCTGATGGCTTCAGCAGCAAGAACAGGCACTCTGGTCTTCTGGGGAGGCCCAGTGCAGATGTGTGGCCACCCTCTGAACTGTGAAGAACTAGTAAGAAAAGGAAAGGCTAGTGACACAGACCCCCAGGAAGCTGGAGTGCTGGGAGTACAGTCATAGTCATAACATAGCATAGCATAGCATAGTCATAGCCATAAGCATAGTCATAGCATAGCCATAGTCATAGCATAGCATAGCCATAGCATAGCCATAGGCATGGCATAGTCATAGCCATAGCCATAATCATAGCATAGCCATAGCCATAGTAGAGCAGAGCCATAGTCATAACATAGCCATAGACATAGCATGGCATATCATGCCAGAGCCAGAGCCAGAGCCAGAGCCAGAGCCAGAGCCAGAGCCAGAGCCAGAGCCAGAGCCAGAGCCAGAGCCAGAGCCAGAGCCAGAGCCAGAGCCAGAGCCAGAGCCAGAGCCAGAGCCAGAGCCAGAGCCAGAGCCAGAGCAGAACTCATAGAGAGACATCAAAAGTAAAAACAGCCAGTCCTGTAGCCACCGACTCCCCTCTTTTTAAAGGCCTCTGTCTGGCATTTCCTTCTGGACAAAGAAGCAGAGGGTGTAGACAACGCAAGTGGACCTAATATCTTGTAAAAACAAAGTCATTCAGCACCAGGGTTCCCTAATCTGTCCTCAGGATTTCTTTGGGATCAGGACAGTATGTGCTAGTATGTTATCATTTATGTATGAAAAAAAAAATTGGAGAAGAATACATGTTTGTTTGTCTGTCTTCAGAAAACATTATGAACTGGAATCAGATGGAGTCTTGAGAAGGAAGTTGGGTGACCCAAAGTAGGTAGGGAGCTTTTTCATTCTTACGTCTTCTTGTTTCTTTTACATTTTGAGTCACTTGAACAGAAGCTCCCGTGGCACAATCTGTTAGTGTATGGTCCTTATATGAAATCACCTGACTATGTCATTGTATGTGTGTGTGTGTGTATGTGTGTGTATGTGTGTGCATGTGCATGCTTTCTACCTTTATTCTAAAAAGTTAGAATCATGAGTGAATGTATGTAGCTTAAAGAAGAGGCTTACAAAGCTATGGCACTCACAGAATATAAATCAAGACTTGAGAGTAGGGAGTCTTGCCCAGTGAGGGTGGTAGAGACAGCCCGGCTCTCCCGGGTTTATGTGCATCTACATACATTGTTCTCCATGGCTCTGCAGACTGCTACATCAGCTTGAACATCCCACCAACTAAACCAAGAAGCCAAGAAGGTTCTGCTCACCCGGTTATTTTCAAATAATTCCAGGACAAAGGTGATGGCGCTGCTGTTGATGCCGATGAACAAGTTAGCACAGGACAAAGCCACATAGGCTGTGCTGGGGACTTCAAACAGGAAGGATGCTGGATACATCATAGGAATGACTGCCCATCTGTGTGAGATGACACAGCTCAGAGGGAGAGAGTTGCGGGTTCCATCCCATCAACCATACCTCTAAATATGAGGGGACATGTTTGGACTGGCCAGGGTCTCAGGAAAAGAGACACTCCATTCCTTGGTCTCTGTGCCATGTCTTCAAACCAAGTTGGTGATGCCTACCCTAACCACATCATGAGTTTCATAAGGGATGAATGTGATCTTCATGAACTATGAAGCCCAGAGGCCACCCACAGTAATGCTCTACTCTAGGTAAAGCAGAATGGAAGGTCCCAAGCTCATCTTCACAGTTCATTTCATAGTTCTCAGTCAAGCTGGCTTCTGAGTCCATTCTCAAGAGAGATAAACAGAGACCATTGCCCTAGGACAGAGACCATTGTTTTGGTAAGACATCCCTCTCTACATGACAAAGAGCTAGGTATCACCTCTTCCTTCTTTATAGGTGAGGAGTTTATGGCCCAGATAAATGCATTCTCTGTCACAGTTAAATCTATAGCAAGTGGTAGGCCTGGGTTACAAAGCTGTGTGCTGTACGCCATAAACTGACTGGATTCAGTCTCTGTGTCATCTTCTAGCCTGACCTAGGGGTAGTGTCATGGCTTGGAATCTTGTACTGTAGACAGATAATTCTTGGCCAGCATAGAGGGAGACACTACACTGGGCAGCTTGCCCACAGAGGGAATAGAGATCAGAGCTGAGGAGGAAGTGGGAACTGAGTCCCAGGCTTTGGTCAAGACCACAGTTGGAAGTGAAGAGTGTTCAGACTACATGGCATGTGTCTCTTCATCCCTAATTGGACTAGGACTCGGGCAGATTTCTGATTAGCTACCATAGAAGCTGGTGGCTAACCCTGCATGTGCTACCACTATAAGACAACCCAAGTTTGCCGTCAGAAGATAACCTCTCCTCCCCTGGCCCAGATGGCTTACCCATACAGCATGAGCAGAGAGACAAGAGCAGGAAGGTTGTCTGGGGATGTGTAGGCTTTCTTTTGAAATCCAATGAAGATGCCCACCACCAATCCCGCACTCACAGCATAATTCATCTGGAAGAGAAGAGACAGTAAGACATGAACCTCTATGACCAGGGGACCGGGCTCCTCCAACTCTCATGGACTTGGCTTGAGTCCACTTGTCTAAATAGATTTGGTTAACAGATACAGAGGTAAGACATAGGTCAAGCTGATCATAGTTCTACTATGATCTCTTTTCTACCCCTGTTCAAAGACCTCCGGTCTGTATCTTTGGAAAAGATGTATATGACCTTCTTTCTGATCTCTTACTCTCTTATGAATTGGTCGCTAAGTCCTGATGGTTATTCTTTCTAAACATGTCCCAGAAATTAGAAAAAACTTAAAATATAGCTTTTGTCTCTGATAAGCTCACATGGGTGGGGATAACTCTTCTAAACAATGCAGTTCTGAAGGCCTTAGGTCAGGCTTGGAGAGATGGGCGGCATGGTAAGATTAGGTCTACACCAGGGTGAAAGCCTGCTGAAGGTGAGGAGGGCACACAGGGTATCTGAAGTGGGTACCAGAGGCCCCATTGAGACAGACAAGCACAAGGAATAGCTTAGCAGTCTGCAGCTACACTTGACTTGGGCTATACACACAACCATATCCAAATAATACTTGTTAGCAACTTAAGATTCTGGCTTTCATCAAGTTGCATGCATACCCGTGTTTAAACAATGGAAATAAGTTACTCCTCTTAGCATGCCCTTTGGCATGCCCTATTTTAATTCCAGTACTTCCTGAGACACTGTCTTGGAATTATAGGTTATGGACCTATATTGAATACCCTAGACTGGCTAGGGTACATCTACAATAGAGCAGAATTGTACCCTCAAATGAACTTTCAGGGAGGATTCCCCATTTACCATCTTATGCTGATGTACAGCTGGACAAGCATAGGATTAAAATCAGGAGGGGCACGCACATTAAGCAAAGATTTATACAGTCCTAGTTCGTCAAAACAGAAACTTATGCACTCCACCTGGTAGCAAGCAAGCTCTTCCTCCTCTTGGACCCCAAGAAGTAACTGGGGCCCCTGATGACCTCATTCATTTGGCCTGCTGCCAATCTTGACAGTGTATTTCTAATCTGTTCTACTGCATACTTTAAAATAAAATTTCTTTGCTACTTTGCAGTCAATTCTTTTTTAGAATTTGCTCATTTTTATTTTACATGCATGAGTGCTTTTGGCTGAATGCATACCTTTGCACTAAGTGTGTGCAGTTTGCTAACAAACAAGAACAGGGCATCAGATTCTCTGGAACTGGAGTTACAGATGGTTGTTAGCCACCATGTGATTACAGAAAAGTGAACCTAAGACCCCTGCAAGAGTAGCAAGCACTCTTAACCACTGGTCCCTCTCTCTATCCCCTATGTAGGCTTCTATTTCATTCTTAAATAAGGAGCCAAGAACCTGAGGGTATGCATTCCAGACTCTGACCCATAACACTATGGGGTGAAGAAGTATCTGTATAGGAAGTTGGTCCACATGGGACACAGATGAAGCAGGGAGAGGAGAGGGGTATTCCTACAGAAAGAGGACCAGGGCAGCGATGGAGCACTTACTACAGGTGTACATATCACTCAGTTAGGTAAAAAATTGAGGGTGGTAATTTCTTACTTGGAGCTAATTTCTTACTTGGAGAAGAGAATTATGAACATGGAAAGTCAGAAAGCTAGCATGAACTCTTTGGCAGTAGACTTGAGTTAGAGGTGAGCATAGCAGTTAGTGAATAGAGAGAGAACACTGGTGTAAACCTGTGTATGTATGCAAATGTCTTCTGTGGTTCCGTCTATTTAGACAGCCTGCAATCAGCACTATCTTGGTGGCAACGAACAAATCTGGTGCCCAGACTTTAGTTTATGAAAGCTACTTCCTTCTGAAATGAACCAGGATTCCTTGAGAACATATCTGGCTCCAGGGGAGTTGCAGCATGAGCCTGGGGTCTCTTGCAAAACCAGAGGCACTGAGGTACTCCAGGACAATGGGCACAAGTCAATAAGGCATAAAGGGCAGCTTGAAGGAGTACCCACTGGCCACACCATTGATTGTCTCTGTATTAAACTAGATAATAGTTATGTCATATTATAATCCACTAATTAACAAGAGCTATGACTGCGTATATGCATAGATAAATAATGAACAAAAGGTAAGTTTGCTAACAAACCAGTTATTTGTGCATCTTCAAAGTAATAATAAAGGATTAAAGAATAATCTTTTGGTGGAGAAGCTGGGCAAACACCTCTGTAAGGGACAAAGTGAACACCCTCAGAACTAGGACAAGTGGAAATCAGACGCAAACTGAAGGGGACAAGGAGAGCCCCACTTCTGCAGCTGACACTGCTGCCAGGAACTCCCAGCCTCAGTCTGGTCGTGAGGAACCTCAGGTAACCCCTAACTGGAGGACACCTTGCCAAATAACTGCCTTGTAATCTCCCAGTGGGTCAAGGTCACGTGTGTCAAGGGGAGGAGCAAGAACTGTCTTGGGTTGAAGGAGACAAAAGAGACAGCATGAGCTAGTGCAAGGCTTTGGTGTGGAGGTGCGTTCTTGTTTGTAAAAGTATACACCGGAGGGGTGTATGTCTATGTGTGTGTGTGAAAGAGAGACGGAGAGGACACAGACAGACAGACAGACAGACAGGCACACATACACACAAAAACACCGTTCAACCCCTTTCTCCTGGCTAGCAGCCTAGAGACTGCAGGATGCCTGGAATTGTGTAAAAGATGTCAAGCAGCAGGAGTTGGCAGCCTTCCTCAAAAAGTCCGGGAAGCAGAAAGTCCCCACTTGGGAGGATACAGCCAAGCTGGCAAACATAAGAGTTCACCCTCTGTGGTGAGAAGTGGTCTCCACAGCAGCTGCCCCCAGCACAGCAGCCATACACCTGAGACAATGCTGAAGCTGGCTCCTTGACCAAGATCTCCAAAGGATGTCACAGACATGGCATCAAGCCCTGACACTTCGAGCAGAAGCTCTAAGAATGTGGTTTCCAAGTTGTAGAGGGGCTGAAAATCATGGAAAAAGACTAAGGACAAGGTGACACTTCAAGGGTGGAGAGGTCTGGACAGAATTACAGGACTGACGGCAGCTGTCAAGAAGCATTAGAACAAAGAAAGAAAGAAGAAAGAAAGAAAGAAAGAAAGAAGGAAGGAAGGAAGGAAGGAAGGAAGGAAGGAAGGAAGGAAGGAAGGAAGGAAGGAGGAAGGAAGGAAGGAAGGAAGGAAGGAAGGAAGGAAGGAAGGAAGGAAGGAAGGAAGGAAGGAAGGAAGGAAGAAAGAAAGAAAGAAAGAAAGAAAGAAAGAAAGAAACTTTCAGAAGGTTTCAAGCTGTACTTGCCTGCTTCCATCGGGCTACACTGTTTCAAGAGATGACACATAGAAGCCAGGAATTTACAGGGACACAGGTATGCCAAATGTATGATACAAACAGTTCATTGTTAGTTCAACAATGACTCCTTGGAGTGCAGTGTCTTTTTGTCGCTGACTAATGAGAGTAATGAGCACCTTCACTCCAGACCACAGAGCTTGGGTGTCACAATGACCTTGTCACAGCCAGAGTGGCAGAAAGCCTGCTGATACTTGTAGCCAACACCTTCTGATCCTTGGGGGGGGGGGGGAAGCCTGCTGACTATTCTGCCAGAGCTACTTCTATCCAAGATTTCCAACCATTGCTTATAGTCATGGCTTCCTACAGGCTCCCAGACCTCTCTGTGTATCCATAGAGATGCACATAGGCTAGTCTCAAGGGTAAATTGTATACCTCATCTTTAAAACGATAAAAACAGAGCTGGGAAAATAACTTGATAGTAAAGAGCACTTGCTGTTCTTGCAAAGGATCCATGTTGGGTCCCCAGTATCTATGTAGTAGTTAACAACGGACTGTAACTCCAGTTTCAGGGCATCTGATACTCTTTTTTGGGCATCAAGAATGCACCAAGCATGCATATGATACATGCATACACATAGGCAAACACTCACATACCCTAAACACACACAAAATAAAAATAAAATACGTTTTAAAACAGTAAACCAGTCAACACTTTTAACCGTTAGCTTTTTAAGGTAGGCAAGCCTGACTTCTTTCCTGTTAAAACCACAGTCCGAAGAGAAGCTTTTAGCTCTTGAGATCTGCATGCTCCGGGGGCTGTCCTTTTATGCAGGCAGAAGAAAAGGGAAATAATTCTAGTGGAATTTTCCAGTTTTGAATTGTTAAGTAGCGATTATGTAATAAGTTGAGTGAGGTCAAAGGAACCCCGTCATCAGGAGTCCTTAGAGTCAGCGTTATGAGCAAAGCCCACAGGGAGAGGCCATTGGTCCTGCTCTCCATGAGCCGACATGTTTTATCATTATGTAGTTTTGGTATGTTGAGATTAAATGAAGATCCCATGGCTCCGGTATGGTGATACATGCCTCCCACCCCAGAACTTGGGTGGCAGAGGCAGGTGGATCTCTGTGGCTTTGCAATCTGGCCTACCTATTGAGTTCCAAGCTAGCCCAGGGCTGCATAAGTGAGATCCTTGTTTCAAAATTTAAGACAAGGGGCAGAAGAGATGGCTCAGAGGTTAAGAGCACTGACTGTTCTTCCAGAAGTCCTGAGTTCAAGTCCCAGCAACCACATGGTGGTGACTCACAACCATCTGTAATGGGATCTGATGTTCTCTTCTGGTGTACTACAGTGTGCTCACATAACTGAAATAAATATATCTTTAACAAAAAAAAATAATAAGGCAATACAAAAAGATTCAAAGATCTTATTATCCAAGACAATAAGAAAAGATGGGCTGGTGTCTTAATGAGTCTGTCACATGATAACTAGACTTTTTTTGTTTTGTTTTTTTGTTTTGTTTTGTTTTGTTTTTCGAGACAGGGTTTCTCTGTATAGCCCTGGCTGTCCTGGAACTCACTTTGCAGACCAGGCTGGCCTCGAACTCAGAAATCTGCCTGCCTCTGCCTCCCAAGTGCTGGGATTAAAGGCATGCTCCACCACGCCCGACTTGATAACTAGACTCTTAACAGTTCCTTTTGACCCCATGACCTGTAATAACACATACAGCATTTTAATCTCTCTCTGGCCCCACCAACCCTGATTGTTGTCTGCTGTTGATCTGATGATTTCTTTTTGTTAATGTTCCCTAACATGGTACCTGATGTAATACAGTGAAGATCTGGTCACTTAAAACAATTATTGTCTTTAATCCCAGCACGTGGGAGGCAGAGGCAGGCAGATTTCTGAGTTCGAGGCCAGCCTGGTCTACAAAGTGAGTTCCAGGACAGCCAGGGCTACACAGAGACACCTGTCTTGAACCCCCCCCCAAAAAACAAACAAACAAACAAACAAACAAACAAACAAACAAAAAAACAATTATTGTGTGAGTATATGTGCATGATATGTATGTATGGGTACACACACCACAAACACACACGTGTGCGGAGGCAGAGAACACTTTTTTGGAGCACTTCTCTGCCTCTGCCTTTACATGTGCTCCATGGATGGAACTCCGGTCATAAGGCTCAGGTTGCAAAGCACCTCTAGCTGTTGAGCCATCTCACCCCAGAAAGACTGTGTTACTTTGTTAACTGCAACAAAGTAACCAGAAAGATCTGGTTACACTGAAGAAGTAAAATAAGGTTTCTGGGCAGTGTTCCCAGAATCAGCAAATTAAAACATGGAATACCCACTTCAATCTGAATTTCTGGTAAACATCCAATAACGTTTAGTATAAATATGCTATCATGTAAGAGTTGCACTGGGATATACTCAATATTTACACAATGAGTTGTTCATTGTTTATCCTGAGATTCAGAGCTGGTGGTTAGCCTATATTTATCTGGTGACCCTATCACAAAAGAGTTTTCTACCTTCCTTCCCTTTGGGAGTGGGGAGGTTAAGACAGGACCTAAGAAGGGGTGTATTACCTGCTCACACCCATGCTGCTGGCAGAAAGATCTACCCAGTGGCTGTTACTGGGTTCAGTGGTCTTCTCAAGGGTTGGTTCCCAATTGGCTTTTTAAGATGTCAAGAGAGGCAGACATCCGGCACCCTCCCAGTCGGAGGACAGTGACCTGCCCTGCAGGGAGCGCCATCTTGGCTCCGGGACTCCGCCGAACTTAGTCTACAGGTTAGAGTGAGGACCACAGAGGCAGACAGCTTCTGGGACAGGCCGGAGCCACAGAGCCGCTGAGGCAGCACCCTTTTGGGGCCGCAGACATCCGGCACCCTCCCAGTCGGAGGACAGTGACCTGCCCTGCAGGGAGTGCCATCTTGGCTCCGGGACTCCACCGAGCTTAGTCTCTACAGGTCAGAGTGGGGACCACGGGGGCAGACGGCTTCTGGGACAGGCAGGAGCCACAGAGCCGCTGAGGCAGCACCCTTTTGGGGCCGCAGACATCCGGCACCCTCCCAGCCGGAGGACAGAGACCTGCCCTGCAGAGAGCGCCATCTTGGCTCAGGGACTCCGCCGAACTTAGTCTACAGGTTAGAGTGAGGACCACAGAGGCAGACAGCTTCTGGGACAGGCGGGAGCCACAGAGCCGCTGAGGCAGCACCCTTTTGGGGCCGCAGACATCCGGCACCCTCCCAGTCGGAGGACAGTGACCTGCCCTGCAGGGAGCGCCATCTTGGCTCCGGGACTCCGCCGAGCTTAGTCTCTACAGGTCAGAGTGGGGACCACGGGGGCAGACGGCTTCTGGGACAGGCAGGAGCCACAGAGCCGCTGAGGCAGCACCCTTTTGGGGCCGCAGACTTCCGGCACCCTCCCAGCCGGAGGACAGAGACCTGCCCTGCAGAGAGTGCCATCTTGGCTCCGGGACTCCGCCGAACTTAGTCTACAGGTTAGAGTGAGGACCACAGAGGCAGACAGCTTCTGGGACAGGCGGGAGCCACAGAGCCGCTGAGGCAGCACCCTTTTGGGGCCGCAGACATCCGGCACCCTCCCAGTCGGAGGACAGTGACCTGCCCTGCAGGGAACGCCATCTTGGCTCCGGGACTCCGCCGAGCTTAGTCTCTACAGGTCAGAGTGGGGACCACGGGGGCAGACGGCTTCTGGGACAGGCGGGAGCCACAGAGCTGCTGAGGCAGCACCCTTTAGGGGCCGCAGACATCCGGCACCCTCCCAGTCGGAGGACAGTGACCTGCCCTGCAGGGAGCGCCATCTTGGCTCCGGGACTCCGCCGAACTTAGTCTGTACAGGTCAGAGTGAGGACCACAGAGGCAGACAGCTTCTGGGACAGGCGGGAGCCACAGAACCGCTGAGGCAGCACCCTTTTGGGGCCGCAGACATCCGACACCCTCCCAGCCGGAGAACAGTGACCTGCCCTGCAGGGAGCGCCATCTTGGCTCCCGGACTCCGCCGAACTTAGTCTGTACAGGTCTGCTGACAGAGGATACTCAGAATCCCCAGAAGAACAACCTCTGAACAGAGACAACTATAACAACTCCAGAGATTACCAGATGGCGAGAGGTAAAGGTAAGAATCTTACTAACAGAAACCAAGACCACTCACCATCATCAGGACCCAGCACTCCCACTTCGCCCAGTCCAGGGCACCCCAACACACCTGAAAAACTAGACCTGGATTTAAAAGCATATCTCATGATGATGGTAGAGGACATCAAGAAGGACTTTAAAGAACTACAGGAGAACATGGCTAAAGAGTTACAAGTCCTTAAAGAAAAACAGGAAAACACAACCAAACTGGTAGAAGTCCTTAAAGAGAAACAGGAAAACACATCCAATCAGATGATGGAAATGAACAAAACCATACTAGACCTAAAAAGGGAAGTAGACACAATAAAGAAAACCCAAAATGAGGCAACACTGGAGATAGAAACCCTAGGAAAGAAATCTGGAACCATAGATGCAAGCATCAGCAACAGAATACAAGAGATGGAAGAGAGAATCTCAGGTGCAGAAGATTCCATAGAGAACATGGGCACAACAATCAAGGAAAATGGAAAATGCAAAAAGATCCTAACTCAAAACATCCAGGAAATACAGGACACAATGAGAAGACCAAACCTACGGATAATAGGAGTGGATGAGAATGAAGATTTTCAACTCAAAGGACCAGCAAACATCTTCAACAAAATTATAGAAGAAAACTTCCCAAATCTAAAGAAAGAGATGCCCATGAACATACAAGAAGCCTACAGAACTCCAAATAGGCTGGACCAGAAAAGAAATACCTCCCGACACATAATAATCAGAACAACAAATGCACTAAATAGAGATAGAATACTAAAAGCAGTAAGAGAAAAAGGCCAAGTAACATATAAAGGCAAGCCTATCAGAATTACACCAGATTTTTCACCAGAGACTATGAAAGCTAGAAGATCCTGGACAGATGTTATACAGACACTAAAAGAACACAAATTCCAGCCCAAGCTACTATACCCAGCCAAACTCTCAATTAACATAGATGGAGAAACCAAAGTATTCCACGACAAAGCCAAATTCACACATTATCTCTCCACGAATCCAGCCCTTCAAAGGATAATAACAGAAAAAAACCAATACAAGGACAGGAACCACGCCCTAGAAACAACAAGAAGGTAATCCCTCAACAAACCTAAAAGAAGACAGCCACAAGAACAGAATGCCAACTTTAACAACAAAAATAACAGGAAACAACAATTACTTTTCCTTAATATCTCTTAATATCAATGGACTCAACTCCCCGATAAAAAGACATAGACTAACAAACTGGCTACACAAACAAGACCCAACATTTTGCTGCTTACAAGAAACTCATCTCAGAGAAAAAGATAGACACTACCTCAGAATGAAAGGCTGGAAAACAATTTTCCAAGCAAATGGTCTGAAGAAACAAGCTGGAGTAGCCATTCTAATATCAGATAAGATTGACTTCCAACCCAAAGTCATCAAAAAAGACAGGGAGGGGCACTTCATACTCATCAAAGGTAAAATCCTCCAAGAGGAACTATCAATCCTGAATATCTATGCTCCAAATACAAAGGCAGCCTCATTCATTAAAGAAACTTTAGTAAATCTCAAAGCACACATTGCACCTCATACAATAATAGTGGGAGACTTCAACACACCACTTTCACCAATGGACAGATCATGGAAACAGAAACTAAACAGGGACACAGTGAAACTAACAGAAGTTATGGATCAAATGGATCTGGCAGATATCTACAGAACATTTTACCCTAAAACAAAAGGATACACCTTCTTCTCAGCACCTCATGGTACCTTCTCCAAAATTGACCACATAATTGGGCACAAAACAGGACTCAACAGATACAAAAACATTGAAATTGTCCCATGCATCCTATCAGATCACCATGGACTAAGGCTGATCTTCAATAACAAAATAAATAATAGAAAGCCAACCTTCACGTGGAAACTGAACAACACTCTTCTCAATGATACCTTGGTCAAGGAAGGAATAAAGAAAGAAATTAAGGACTTTTTAGAGTTCAATGAAAATGAAGCCACAACATACCCAAACTTATGGGACGCAATGAAAGCATTTCTAAGAGGAAAACTCATAGCTCTGAGTGCCTCCAAAAGGAAACTAGAAAGAGCACACATTAGCAGCTTGACAACACACCTAAAAGCACTAGAACAAAAGGAAGCAAATTCACCCAAGAGGAGTAGACGGCAGGAAATAATCAAACTCAGGGGTGAAATCAACCAAGTGTAAACAAGAAAAACCATTCAAAGAATCAACCAATCAAGGAGCTGGTTCTTTGAGAAAATCAACAAGATAGATAAACCCTTAGCCAGACTCACTAGAGGGCACAGGGAAAGCATCCTAATTAACAAAATCAGAAATGAAAAAGGAGACATAACAACAGATCCTGAAGACATCCAAAACACCATCAGATCCTTCTACCAAAGGCTATACTCAACAAAACTGGAGAACCTGGATGAAATGGAGAAGTTCCTAGACAGATACCAGGTACCAAAGTTGAATCAAGATCAGGTTAATGATCTAAACAGCCCTATATCCCCCAAAGAAATAGAAGCAGTCATTAATAGTCTCCCAACTAAAAAAAGCCCAGGACCAGATGGGTTTAGTGCAGAGTTCTATCAGACCTTCAAAGAAGATCTAATCCCAGTTCTTCACAAACTATTCCACAAAATAGAAACAGAAGGTACTCTACCCAACTCATTCTATGAAGCCACAATTACTCTGATACCTAAACCACAAAAAGACCCAACAAAGATAGAAAACTTCAGACCAATATCCCTTATGAATATTGATGCAAAAATCCTCAATAAAATTCTTGCTAACCGAATCCAAGAACACATCAAAACAATCATCCATCCTGACCAAGTAGGTTTCATCCCAGGGATGCAGGGATGGTTCAATATACGGAAATCCATCAACGTAATCCAGTATATAAACAAACTCAAAGACAAAAACCACATGGTCATCTCGTTAGATGCGGAAAAAGCATTTGACAAGATCCAACACCCATTCATGATAAAAGTCTTGGAAAGATCAGGAATTCAAGGCCCATACCTAAACATGATAAAAGCAATCTACAGCAAACCAGTAGCCAACATCAAAGTAAATGGTGAGAAGCTTGAAGCAATCCCTCTAAAATCAGGGACTAGACAAGGCTGTCCACTTTCTCCATACCTATTCAACATTGTACTTGAAGTCCTAGCCAGAGCAATTCGACAACAAAAGGAGATCAAAGGGATACAAATTGGAAAAGATGAAGTCAAAATATCACTTTTTGCAGATGATATGATAGTATATATAAGTGACCCTAAAAATTCCACCAGAGAACTCCTAAGCCTGATAAACAGCTTCGGTGAAGTAGCTGGATATAAAATTAACTCAAACAAATCAATGGCCTTTCTCTACACAAAGAATAAACAGGCTGAGAAAGAAATTAGGGAAACAACACCCTTCTCAATAGTCACAAATAATATAAAATATCTTGGCGTGACTCTAACTAAGGAAGTGAAAGATCTGTATAATAAAAACTTCAAGTCTCTGAAGAAAGAAATTATAGAAGATCTCAGAAGATGGAAAGATCTCCCATGCTCATGGATTGGCAGGATCAACATTGTAAAAATGGCTATCTTGCCAAAAGCAATCTACAGATTCAATGCAATCCCCATCAAAATTCCAAATCAATTCTTCAACGAATTAGAAAGTGCAATCTGCAAATTCATCTGGAATAACAAAAAACCTAGGATAGCAAAAACTCTTCTCAAGGATAAAAGAACCTCTGGTGGAATCACCATGCCGGACCTAAAGCTCTACTACAGAGCAATTGTGATAAAAACTGCATGGTACTGGTATAGTGACAGACAAATAGACCAATGGAATAGAATTGAAGACCCAGAAATGAACCCACACACCTACGGTCACTTGATCTTCGACAAGGGAGCTAAAAACATCCAGTGGAAGAAAGACAGCATTTTCAACAAATGGTGCTGGCACAACTGGGTGTTAACATGTAGAAGAATGCGAATCGATCCATTCCTATCTCCTTGTACTAAGGTCAAGTCTAAGTGGATCAAGGAACTTCACATAAAACCAGAGACACTGAAACTTATAGAGGAGAAAGTGGGTAAAAGCCTTGAAGATATGGGCACAGGGGAAAAATTCCTGAATAGAACAGTAATGGCTTGTGCTGTAAGATCGAGAATTGACAAGTGGGACCTCATGAAACTACAAAGCTTCTGCAAGGCTAAAGACACCATCAATAAGACAAAAAAACCACCAACAGATTGGGAAAGGATCTTCACCTATCCTAAATCAGATAAGGGACTAATATCCAATATATATAAAGAACTCAAGAAGGTGGACTCCAGAAAGTCAAACAACCCCATTAAAAAATGGGGCTCAGAACTGAACAAAGAATTCTCGCCTGAGGAATACCGAATGGCAGAGAAACACCTGAAAAAATGTTCAACATCCTTAATCATCAGGGAAATGCAAATCAAAACAACCCTGAGATTCCACCTCACACCAGTCAGAATGGCTAAGATCAAAAATTCAGGTGACAGCAGTTGCTGGCGAGGATGTGGAGAAAGAGGAACACTCCTCCATTGTTGGTGGGATTGCAAGCTTGTACAACCACTCTGGAAATCAGTCTGGCGGTTCCTCAGAAAATTGGACATAGTACTACCGGAGGATCCAGCAATACCTCTCCTGGGCATATATCCAGAAGATGTCCCAACCGGTCAAAAGGACACATGTTCCACTATGTTCATAGCAGCCCTATTTATAATAGCCAGAAGCTGGAAAGAACCCAGATGTCCCTCAACAGAGGAATGGATACAGAAATTATGGTACATTTACACAATGGAGTACTACTCAGCTATTAAAAAGAATGAATTTATGAAATTCCTAGCCAAATGGATGGACCTGGAGGGCATCATCTTGAGTGAAGTAACACAATCACAAAAGAACTCACACAATATGTATTCACTGATAAGTGGATATTAGCCCAAAACTTAGGATACCCAAGATTTAAGATACAATTTGCTAAACGCATGAAACTCAAGAAGAATGAAGACCAAAGTGTGGACACTGTGCACCTTCTCAGAATTGGGAACAAAACACCCAGGGAAGGAGTTACAGAGACAAAGTTCGTAGCGGTGATGAAAGGATGGACCATTTAGAGACTGCCGTATCCAGGGATCCATCCCATAATCAACTTCTAAACGCTGACACCATTGCATACACTAGCAAGATTTTGCTGAAAGGACCCAAATATAGCTGTCTCTTGTGAGACGATGCTGGGGCCTAGCAAACACAGGAGTGGATGTTCACAGTCAGCTATTGGATGTATCACAGGGCTCCCAATGGAGAAGCTAGAGTAAGTACCCAAGGAGCTAAAGGGATCTGCAACCCTATTGTTGGAACAACATGATGTACTAACTAGAACCCCAGAGCTCTTGTCTCTAGCTGCATATGTATCGAAAGATGGCCTAGTCAGCCATCAATGGAAAGAGAGGCCCATTGGACTTGCAAACTTTATATGCCCCAATATAGGGGAATGCCAGGGCCAAAAGAATGGGAATGGGTGGGTAGGGAAGTGGGGGGCGCTATGGGGGACTTTTGGGATAGTATTGGAAATGTAATTGAGGAAAATATGTAATAAAAATATAAAAAAAAATAAAATAAAATAAAATAAAATGAGCACATTCCAAAAAAAAAAAAAAAAAAAAAAGATGTCAAGAGATAGCAGCCACAAGACAATTGCTCCCAGCAGTCCTGGCAATGTGAAATCCCTCCCTGCCCAGCCCCTCCCTGGCCTTTGGCAGTTAGGAAAGGCCTGGTACTCACAATATCCCAGAGGAAGTTGGTCAGCCAGTAGGTGGTGGGGCTCACACCACTGATAAACTGCAAATGTTTAGCTTTCGTCACCCTCTCCTGGATCAAGTAAAGGACAAAGCTGGCTGGAACGAAGGACATGGCGAAAATCACACATATGGCAACCACAGCATCCACGGAAGTAGTCAGTCTGCAGCAGGACCAGAGATAGGGAAGATCAGAAACCCAGAGCAGGTGTGCATCAGGCTCCGGGTAGTACTTATCCAACAGCACATTGTGTCCTCAAACCCTCGTTCCTAACCTGAAGCTTAGCATCCTGCTGAACTGCCTTAATCAAGGTTAAGCGCACAGTTTTGTGCTTTTTGGATTCATGAGTATATCCTAGCTAATCTTTCTTTTCCTTACATTTCTACTTATATGTTATGGTAGACATAAATGAACATCTGCAGCAATTCTAAGTCCTTCTTAGCCTTAAGTTTTTCTACAGGCTCTCAGTTTCCCGCAGGCACAGACAGGCTTGGGTTCTATGAAATCACATGTCCCGAGAAATGATCACATGAAACTCAAGGGATATGAGGCTGGTTATATAAGATTGGTCTCTGGAACCACACAGAAGGCTTGGCAGTAAGGAGACACTGAATCCTGCCTGAACCCCAGGAGGTTCTGATAGCTTCTCTTCTGTGGGCCTCAAGTAGAGCAAAAAGTTTAACACAGCCAAGATCAATGCTCTTCCTGCCTGAAGCTGAGACATAGGAACTCCATCTTGAGGAAGATAAACAGCTCAAAGTCTGGAGATCTGAGGAGAATTACCAGAATCTAGAACCACGCCAGGGCAATAAAGGAGCCTCAGTGAAGCCTCCAGGGCCTGGCGTTTTCTCTGTGTACTGGCAGGGAGGTTACGAGTGTAATTCGGGAGGAACTTGTTATCAAGGGCCCAAAATGAATGACCATAAAGTGTAAGTTTACTTTCCAAGTAAATGGAAAGGGGAAAGAACAGCCAAGCAATTTGGTCCAGGAAGCATTTGAAACCGGTATGTTCATATGATCCCAATGAAACATTACCACCCAGCCCTGCAACTCACTACACTAAGAAGAAGAAGAAAAACCCTCCCTTTGGTTTCCAGAGAGAGAGAAGAAGATGGGAAAGATGCCGAGAGCAGCTCACACTGTGATGTCCGAGAGCTGCTCCTTGGTCAGGTTCAGAGGCTGGCTGATGACAGTAATTCCATACTCCTCAGGGTCCCTGTCCCTAGGCAGGCTGGCCCGTAAGATGGCATTGTGAGCCACATTCAGAAAGCTGACCATAGCATGCCAGCCCTTGTTGTTAAACCATACCTAGAGGGCAGAGACAGGTTGATTGGATGGGCCTGGCTACAACGCAAGCATCTAAGAAGGGGTTGTTTAGAGGAAAATGAGCATGTGTGAGGTGGAGGAAGACTTTGGCAAGCAAGCATTCGGCACTCCAGCAGGTAGAATGGAATTTAATTACACAGGGTACGAAACAGTCAAATAATGAGCTCACAGGAATTTTTAGCTTCAGGCCAGGTACCTTAATGTTGTCTGTGGTTTCAAGATGTTTGAGGAAATCTAACATTTCTTTGGAGGCCTCCCTGGTAACAGGACCCTTGAACAGCACAGCAAACAAGAAATGTTTTTTTTTTTCTCCTTCTGTAGTACTTAAGATAATTTCCATTTCTTAATATTTAAACAAGTCAAAAATTCATCCCCAAAAGTCTTTACATACCCCGCTCACGTTCATCATCTGGCCAAGGTCACTTAGAAAGCCAACAAGTGCTTCCCCGCTGATGGGGATAGCAGGGAGTTTTCCTCCGATGGAAATTCCTCCATACCTACAAGGCAGTAAGAGAGCCCCTGTCAACGCCATGGTGCTCCATGCCCAGTAAGTGCCATCTCAGCCTCCAAATGGGATGTGGATGTGGGAGGGCTTTGCCTCGCAGGCAAACAACATTGTCCCACCTTGTTCTCCAAATAGTTCTCCTACTCTCTAAATTTAGAAGCAAGCAAAGCCACATTCTAGATTCCACATTTGAGAGAAGGCATACATTTATCTCTAAATCCAGCGCATTTGGATTAATGTGTTACTCTCTGGTTTCATGCCTTTTTCTGAAACGACAGGATTCGATCCTTCTCTATGGTGGGTGCATATAAACTCACCCATCACATCTCTCTCTGACAGGCACCTAGGTGGGTTCCTTAGCTTGGCTGTTGCAAACAGTGCTGCAGTAAACCTGGATGTGCGAGTATCTACTGTATGTTAACATATGTTCCTTTGGAAATATGTCAGGAGTGATATAGACCAAACCTGGTTCTACTCTTAGTTTTTGGAAAGAATCTCTGCACTGATTTCTGTAGTGGCTCGATGGATGTCCCCACTGATGGTGTATAAGGGTTCCTTCTCCCTCTGTATACTCATCAGCATTTGTAGTCATCTGTCTTCTTCATGACAGCCACTGGCTGGGGGGAGATGGGGTTTAGTGTAGTTTTGTATATATATATATATATATATATATATATATATATATATATATATATATAGAGAGAGAGAGAGAGAGAGAGAGAGAGAGAGAGGAGGAGCTTGTTTCAGCTGTCTACATGTGAGTGACTAGGTAGCTCTGCATCATCTGTTATAGGGTATCTTTTTTCCAGTAAACTTTTTGACACCATTGTCAAGAACCAAGTGGCTGTAACTGTGTGGGTTTGTGGGTAAGTCCTCTATTTTACCCTAGTTGGTTAATGTGTTTATTTTTTTAATTTATTTTATTTTTGAGATTATACTATCATAACACCATTTCCTCCTTCCCTTTCCTCCCTCCAAAACCTCCCACATGCCCCCTCCTTACTCTCAAACTCATGGCCTCTTTTTCCATTAATCATTACATGCAAATACACACATTTTAGCCAGTATTGCTATGATCTGAAGTCTGAAGCCAGATATCTGATGTGAAATCTTCAGCAATGCCCATTTTGTACATGGTTGTCTTAGCTACTCAGCATCTTTTTGTTCTTCTGTATGCATTTTGGGTCATTTTTCTATTTCTTTAAAAAAATACATTATTTTTATTTATTTATCATGGTGGGGGCACACATATATATGGAGGTCACGAGACACCTGGCAAGAGTCAGGTTTTTGTTTTGTTTTTCTTTTTTTCCTTTTGACAATCAGTTCTTGGTTTTACAATCTGGATCCAGGGGATTGAACTCGGGTCATCAGGCTTGGTAGCAAGGGCCTTAACTTTCTGAGCCATCACATCCACTTTTTCCAGTTCCCATGAAGAATGTCATCTTCAGCATGCTGATGGAGATCACCGGTGTTGAGGTTGGCTCCCTAGCACAGCTGTAGCCATTTGCTCCATATCTGGCAGCTACTTCCTATTGTTGCTGTAATATGCCCACCAGTCATGGACACAGAAAAAGAACTGGACTCAGAACAGGGGCATGCAGACCACCTACCCTGTTAGGTTCCGTATGTTCTGCCGTTTGTTAATCTTAAGAAATTCCCCATCTGCAGTTGTCACTCATGACCAAGCAAGATAGGGGTTGCCTTGAACTGTTCTGACTAAATTACTAAGGAAACATGAGAAAAGACCAACCGGCCTACAGCTCCCCCACATCTGCATATGAACTCATTATGGGTTTTGCAGTTTTAGCCTTTATAAGTTGGCCCCGAGAAATGTCCAGCGCACAGCTAGCTTTCAGCTCTAGAGTCTGAGCTGTTCCCTTGATCACTCAGTCTTTGGATATATGTTCAGTAAACCATCCCTGCCTGACTGACATTAGTGTTCTTGTGGTTTGCAGGGTGACTTCTGAACCCCAACAATTGGCATGTTGATAGGAGTCATTGTCATGTTGATGGGGGTCATTGTCATGTTGATGAAGGTCATTGTCATATTGGTGGAGATTGTGTTGAATCTGTAGATTGCTTTGAGCGATATCAGTATTTTTATTGATGTCAATTCTGTTGATCTAAATTCACATTTTGAGACAGTCTTACTATATTGCTCAAGCTAACCTTGCACTCCTGTACTCAAGTAACTCTCTTGGTTCAGCCTCCCAGTCACTGGAACTAGAAATAAAGGCCACTGTATCCAGATTTAAGCCTGTGTTTGTTTGCTTGGTTGGTTTTGTTTTGTTTTGTTTTGTTTTTGAGACAAGATTTCTTTGTGTAACAGCCCTGGCTGTCCTGGAACTCACCCCATAGACCAGGCCTCAAACTCACAGAGATCCACCTGCCTCTGCCTCTTCAGTGCTGGGATTAAAGGCGTGCACCACAAACAGCCCAGGTTAAGCTGGTTTTTAATTCTTTCCCATTTCTATTCCAAGATGGTGCCTTTATCCTGGCATAACTCCATCTTCTTCATAGTTTCCCTTAAAGTCTTGTCCTGTCTATGTCAAACTCTACATGCTTCAGGCTACCTCCAAGTCTCTTTGCTGGCTTTTCTTAAGGTACTCTTCCCTTTATAAACACCTAGCTAATTCTTGCTCATTTTTTTCCCTGGGTTAGCCCTTTTTGATGTCTTCCTCGACTTAACTGTGGGCCTAACTTGTGATTTCTCTTTTGTGTCTTCTCTGCCCTTTGCAGATAGTTTAGGCACTATCCAATACCACCACTCCTTTCTTTCTGTGTCTCTTAGTCCCATGCCTGGCTTAGACAGCCC
This sequence comes from Mus caroli, assembly GCF_978045245.1. Lineage (NCBI taxonomy): Eukaryota > Metazoa > Chordata > Mammalia > Rodentia > Muridae > Mus > Mus caroli. Next base: position 38,026,666 of record NW_028227258.1, read on the forward strand.
AACTCTCTTCTGCCTCAACTAACTTTCTTTCTTTCTTTCTCTCTCTCTCTCTCTCTCTCTCTCTCTCTCTCTCTCTCTCTCTCTTTCTCTCTCTTTTGAGGGGGTATCAAGGCAGGGTTTCTCTATGTAGCCCTGGGTCCTGGAATTCACTTTGTAGAGCAGGCTGGTCTTGAACTCACAGAAATTTGCCTGCCTCTGTCTCCCAGGTGCTGGGACTAAAGGTATGTGCCACCCCCACCTGTCAACTCTTGTCATTCTTAACTTGGGTCTCCACCTTTGAGACTACCTTCTTTCACATAAAGATGAGAAAGTGAGTGTGTCAATGGTTGGCTTATAACTCTGATGTGGGAGGAGACTCCAGTTCTTCAACAGACAAAATTAAGTCCCACACACTCTATGACTAAGTCCCACACTAACACCAAGCCCTGCCCACTAGTGACTAAGTCCCGTCCATTCTAAGACTAAGTCCCGCCTACTAGTGACTAATAAAGCAAGACACAAGTTGTCATTTCTCAGGGTCTTGAACTGTTCTTTTGTCTCCACCTTCTGATTCAGCATCTCCCAAACCCCAGTTCCCTGTAGAGGACATTTCTGAAAACAGGATTTTACTGCTGTGCTCTTGAAGCTATCCAGAAGAAATAGCCAGTACTAGCCTTACACGGTCACACTGACTCTCTAGATTGCTTTGTGAGGGCAGAAACCAGGTGTAGAAGACTTCCTTCTAGAGGCCAGTTCTTTTTTTTTTTTTTTTCCTTTTTCTTTTTTTTTGGCTTTTTAAGACAGGGTTTCTCTGTGTAGCCCTGGCTGTCCTGGAACTCACTTTGTAGACCAGGCTGGCCTCGAACTCAGAAATCCACCTGCCTAAGTTCTTAAGGGAGGCTGGGAGATAGCTCATTTCTAGAGCACATCTGGAAGATTCTTTGAACCCCTGAAAACACTTGCGCCTCCAGAATGCTTGAAGAATAGGGTAGGCTCTAGAGCTGGGTCAGGTCCTTTACAACTTAATTTCTCAAAAAAAAAAAAAACGGGGGGGGGTTGTTTTGTTTTGGCTAGGCACAGTGGTACATGCTTTTAGTCCCAGCATTTGGGAGACAGGAATATCTCTGTGAGTTCAAGGCCAGTTTTGTCTATATGGTGATTTCCAGGACCATACGTTTCTGGTGTCCGTCTCATAGGAAAAGCAGGACCTCCCATAACACAGCATTTTTTTTTTTTTGGTTTTTCGAGACAGGGTTTTTCTTTATAGCTCTGGCTGTCCTGGAGCTTACTTTGTAGACCAGGCTGGCCTCGAACTCAGAAATCCGCCTGCCTCTGCCTCCCGAGTGCTGGGATTAAAGGCGTGCACCACCACGCCCAGCTAACACAGCATTTTGAAATCCTTTCGGGTCATCACTGTAAAACTGACTCTGAGGAAAGAGTGCCACCTACTGAACTGAGTACCCCATGTTCCCCCAAACCCTGATTCCCCAGCCTTAGTCAGTGCTGCCCTAACATGTTTAACTTTTTTTAAAAAATGAGATTGCTGCATAGTTCATGAAATCATATTATCTCCACCCCCTCCAGGCTTCAACTAATTTAATGATCTAGCAGTCACACCTATAAGTTATTTCGATGCCCCCAAATAGTTTCTTACCTCTGTTCATTGACCCAGAATTTGCTCTTTAAGCTGCAAACCAAAATAAAATCATGTAATAACTACCATCAGAATAGCATTAGCATTACATTTTCTTTCCAATCATTGGGGTATCTCAGTCCTAGGGATGCTTCCGCATTTCTTGATATCTGAACAATGTAGTGTGGAATCCGGTATGCCTGAAGACCCAAGTGATCCCTGCATAGACAAAGGACTGTTACATTCCAGCCCTGGCTCTCTCAGTTGCCTCTTGCATGCTGGACTTTCTGACTAGTCCTTTCTGACTAGTCAGGCCTCATGCTGAACCAGTGAACCCAGTCTGGACCTAGAAAACATGGCCAACAATCACGCCAGTGTGGAGGAAAGCCTGGCACTCTCCTTCTTTTATAATGCACAAGAAATTCTAATAACCACTTGTATCCTTGAAAGGAGTTCTGACTTTTGGGCATTTGGAGGTAAGATAATGTGGTAAGGAAACTCTAGTCCCTAGAATTCAAGCTGGCCCTGGACTGCTACTGTTCAGCTAAGTAAAATATCATAATTTCCATAATGCAAACTTGCTACTGAGCCAGGTTTGGCATGGTTGTTTATTGAGTTAATGAATAAACTCGCCCTCTGCTTTGGTTTTTGGATGCTCTTTTTGCTCACGGCCAGCTTGGCCCCACCCTCCTGGCAGCTGCTAGTACTATCTGCTACGCTCTCCAGCCCTTAGGTCCATCTATCACCTATCCAGACTCTGGTCTGGGAGGCAACTGTAAGTACCATTAACATTAGACAGTCTGCTTCATTTGAGAGCCACAGACCACGTGGAGACTACATCACACTTCCTTAAGGGTCTTTCTGGTGGATGCTTTTGCTAACCTGCCTGCCATTCATTTGTGAAGGGGCTGATTGATGGCCTTCCAGCCTAGGCCAGGCTTGATAAGAACAGCTGCAGAGCTGAGAGTTCTAGATAGCAAAGTGTCTGTGGATGTGTTCAAGGGTGGTGGTGACAGGTGATAATGAGGGTGACAATCGCTGTCCCCAGCTAGTGCCTGACCTGGCAGGGACCCAGACAAGGGCCTTTGTCTTTCCCCTTTCAATCTCCCTTGGCTTCTCTTTCTTTCTTCCTCCACTTTTTTTTTAAAGATTTTTTTTTAATGTGCATTGGTGTTTTGCCTGCTTGTAAGTCTGTGTAAGTGAGGCCAGATCCTCTGGAACTGGAGTTACAAGCAGCCACCACGTGGGGGCTGGGAATTGAACCCTGGTCCTCTGGAAGAGCAGCCACTGCTCGTAATGCTAAGCCATCTCTCAAGCTCTCTCCCTCCATGTTTACTCCTCAACTCCCCTCCTCTTCTCCCCACCCCTTACAAACTTTATCTTTCTTAACTCCTTAAGATATAAGGCTTCCTTATTGAATACATTTTTTGTGACATTTGCAACAGTGCCTGGGATAAACTTCGGCTACTTATCTTAAACAGAGAAAGAAACAAAGCAATTAGCCCTGAGTTGCCCCTTGTGGGTTCACACCTCAGTTATTTCTTCTGCTGTGAGACCCTCACACTCACTCGGCTGCCACCTCATAGTCAACAGTAGGAAATTGACTTTCTGGCATGGTTGATGTCGTCACTAGGCAGCCAAGATTACAAGTGTGACGGGGTCACCTACCTGCTTCTTATGAGAGCAGGGTACGTTTTTACCAAGTAGTCGGAGATGTTCCTGTTCGTGAGGTCTTGTAGGACTTCAGTGCTGCGCTGTGTCCTCTGGGACAAAGAAACACGGTCAAGATCTGGGGGAATGAGACCTTAGAGTTTGTGAAACTGCTGTTCTTATCCAAAAATTATGATAGACTCGGATGCCAGGAAACACTAAAGGCAGCCCTGACACCTTTCCAGTTCCTGCATCAGTGATGTGGGGGTCACCGTTGATCCCCACCCCCTTTTTTCTCAGTCCATCCATCACGAGAGACCATAAATGCAAACTCTCCAACACATTTGTCTCGTCCATGCTGATCCTGTTACCCCAATCTCAGCCACCACCTAGACCTTGCCTAGACCTTTCCAGAACCTTCCATACTGCACCCACAACTCCGCCCTTGAACCTCCACATTGTGTTCTGCACCCACTGTCAGACTGAGTTTTATAGATAAAAATCATCTTCCCGTCATCCCGTGCACCTGCACAGTGCTCATCGCTCATGAAACATCGCTTTGTCTCAGTCGACTCAGTGCCCCGACACTCTCCCATGTACGACATCATCTCTGTGAAGGCAGAGGCTTTCTCTCACTTGTTGGCTTTCATGCCCCCAGTACCCAGCATGCAGATATCAAAAAATATATGATACCCTGCTCTCATAAAAAAATCTAAGAGTGGAAGGTAATCAAGAGATTCGAGGGGAATTCAAGAGTGCTAGATTTTGGCCACCAGGTGGCAATGTCACATAGTGTTGAGTTGTTGGTGGAAGTCGTAGGTCAGTCAATCCAGGACCTTGGGGAAAAGCATCCACTGTGTAGATTGCCACACAGAAGTGGCTGACAGGATTCTAGGTGGTATTAAACCACCATCAAAATGAAGTTATTTTTTTCCTGTTTTCTAGAGCCCTCCCCTCCCCGGTGTGATACCTCCTTTAGCTCACGCTGTTCATCTAATCCTCCACTAGGTCAAGTGGCAGCCCCCGAGTGGCCGCAGTGTGCCAGGGACTGTGGTAGGGGCTCTGCAAGTGTGATCCCACCCCTGTTGCTTTCACAAAAGCCAACTTTACCAAGAAAGGGAAGCTAAGAAAAGTGGACCAGCTTGCGTGTGGCTGGGCTAAGATCAGATCCTGCATCTGACGGTGCTTGCGTCTATTACCTGTTTCTCAAATTGGCCTGAGTACCATGGTAGCAGGCTGCAACAATTGCAGATGCCTGAGAAAGTTTCTGAGGAACTGTTTTCTAAAACGTCTACCAGACATAACATTCCTGCTTTATCTCTGTATGGAGTAGAAGTCAGGGATGGGGCACATCCATATCAAGACCCCGTTGAAGGAATGTTGGAGCAGGAAGGGACATCTGTAGCTCTGACTGTCAGAGTCATTGCCTCTCTCACTTCCCCTTCACCTCCTCTGGACTAGCTCTTTCCTTCTGTTCTTACTCCCGGCTAAGAGGGAAGGTGCTAAATGAGGGTGAGTGGATGCGAACACATGTATATCTATGTGTATATATGTGTATAAGCATGTGCATGCACTTTTTGGTACGGGAGAGGTGTCTATTACAGAGATGGGACATTCAGTTTTGCTCAGGAGATGTGACTCCTAATGAGGAAAGGCAGGGGTGATGTACACTTGCAGACTTGCTCTGCCTCCTCTAGGACTTCAAGCATCTTCCTAAGGACCATAGGCCAATGGTGCCCTGAAGGTAAGTTTCTAAGTGAGACAGGCAGCTGTGAGGCTAGAATTCATTTAGGAAATGAATTCCTGTGCATGGAGGTCTGATGGTTTCTTTTCTCAGCCCAGATCCTAGGGAGTCAGGGATATCTGCAATGTGGCAATGTAGCTGTCACCCAAAGGGACAATCTATTGCCTGAGCAATATAAAGAGCAGGATTGACCCAGGACCCCTTCCTTATGAGCTAGCAGCTGTGATACATGCTATGGTAAATTTAGTTGTCTCATTATGTCTTCTTCCTGATGCTATTGTTGTGGCTTTCCCCACGGGCACAGACTATGCAGAATTCAGGTGACAGCCCCCAGTCTCTGTTGATGATGGGTGCTGTCTGTGACAGCTAAGTGGAAGGGTTATGCAGTCACTCTGGAAGTCTTCCCTGCACATACCTGAACCATCTGCTGCGTCCTTTGCTTCATTCCATCTACTCTACTGCCTAACAAGATAATTTCCCACACTTTACCTGGAGAGTTGGAGACCTGTGGGGCTCAGAACAACAGAAAAGAATTTCATAGCCACCCATGTTAACTTTCACACAGCCGAGAGGCAACCTGCATCCTGGCTCAGCCATGGTTAGGTTAGGGTTGCCCATCATTTGAGCTGCCTCTAGTCCTACAAAGTTCATGACCACATTATTTCTTCGAATCCTCATGATAATGCTATAATTAGGTGTTGCTCTTCTCAACACCAGGAAAGAAGATGAAGAAGGCTTAGAGGCTAAGAAACAAACCATGCTTCCCTAACTCCCATGCCTGAACCCTTCTCTTACAACACATGGACTCTGGGAATCATCCACTCATTGAGAAATAACAAGAGAAACCATCCAAGGCAGGCTCTGTACAAGCAACCAATCAGAGAAAAAGCCAGGCTCTCCTGCCCTTGTAGGCACTCCCTAAAGCCTCCATGGGGATTTGTCTATAGCATAGAGCTCAGCCATCATCAATGCCACTCTTGAAAAAGATAAGCTGCTGGCTGTGTCTGTTCATGTGTGTTATATACATAGTCCTTAGGCACATAGCTTATTTCCCATCCTTCCTGCCCCATTCCACCCTACCCCTCCCCTCTTCTCTTTGGAAAGCACAATTCCTTGGCTGCTCCAGCTGGGCCAGAACTCCGCAGATCTCCACAGATAGTGTCTGGTACACAGACCAGCATACCTGTTTCCCTTCTTGTGATGAGGATCAAACCCAGGCCCTTATCACGACAGTTCTCCACCGAGCTCCACCAAAGCCTCTACCGTAAGCTTAATTAAAGCTGTTAACCCATATGTAAATATTTTAACACTTGACCATACATCACAACATTATTTAACACGGAGAGAAAAAAGAATTTAAATCGGAACGATCAACCATGGGAAATAATTTGAAATCAATTGAAACACAGGAATCGTCTGCAGTTGTTAAGATGGAGCAGGTACCTGTGGGGGTGGGAGCCCTCCAGCACCCTCGGGGCACTCGGGCAGCATGGTGAGCTTCTCTCTGGTGCTGCACTTGCAGGAGGGAGAGGGGTGGGCTGCTGTCCATTTCTGCTTCTGGAACAGGTGGGTGATGTTCGGGGACACGGAGGGCGTCTTCCAGGAGGTTGCATTAATGCAGGGGTACTCCCTCATAGAAAATGAGAAAATATCCCACAGTCAATCCCACTGCTTAATCTCCTCCCTGCTGGGAAAAGGGATAGCTGGTGGCTCTCTCTTTCTCTGCCTTTCTCTTCCTTGAAGTCAGGAATTTCCCTCCAGGGGATTAGAGTCTACTTAAGGACTATCAGAACTACAGTCAGGCTGACAAAGCATGGACTAGGGACTAATTTGTGGACTTTTTTTTTTCCATGACTAGTAGCTCTTACTGTTGAGAGATGGAAAAAAAATAACAGGAGATTCTGAAGTGTGTCCATGTTGCTCTTTAGCGGTAGCTTTGGGGAAGGTTGGATGAGAGAAGGTGCTACAATATGCCAAGCTCTGAATTCCTGGTTGATTTCAACCATCTTCCACAACTCTCTTTTCCAGAGTTACAACAATGATTGAGAGCTGGCCATAGAAGTAATTCCTGCCATTTAAGGTCCAATTATATAGCATCATATCCTTCATCTTCTCCATCCCTGTTTAGTTGTTTGTTTGTTTTTCCCCCAAATGAGTTTGGGCAAATACAGTCAAACAATAGAATACTTCTACATTAAGACACAGAGCTGTCAAGGATGGAGGCTTCCTAGCACCAGAGGAGAAACTGGGTAAGAGCCTATCAGACACACGGACATGACCCAGATACCACAGAGCAGGATTGAGGGGTCTTTCTCAACACTTCCTAGTTGGCTTTGGGGTCTCCTAGGGGAGCTGTTGGTGTTAGCTTGGGACTTACGGAAGCCACTCTTCCTTTAGACAACGGTTGCCAAAGCCTGGCCTGTTCAGAAGGACATCTGCCAGTACTTCAAGGTGTTCATTGTTGGGTTCGTCCATGCTAGAAAGACAGAGAGGCTCACCTGGTAGTCAGACTGGGACAGAACGCACAAAGCACACTAACATGTACGTAAGCGTTTGCTGAATGTGTATTCCATGCCAGGCATACTTGTGAGGCACTGAACACCAACTTAGAATGGTTGTGGGGCTCCTGGAAGTGGGGTAGCCTACCACACACACCTAGACGTCTGATAGCAAATCATCTATGCCTCAAAAAGATGGAGCTTCAACCCCCTTTCCCAGGCTTCCCATCCTCTTTCCTTACCCTCCTGCCTTCCACTGTGTACCAGATTGCTAAGCAGCGGCTACTACATTAGCTTCCCCTTTAAGAACTCCACCAAGACTCTTTCCACCTTGGAGAAGATTCCAGGGAAGTAGGGAGATCAGGACCCTTCTAGCAGGCATACAATCCAGGCATATCACATGTTAAGGGATAATAATGATTCCTGGGATGAATCTACACACCTGAAGAAGGTATATTGATGCCCATACATCCAGGGATGAAGGGTCAAAGCTGGAAATTCACCAAACGGAGGCACAATGATTGAAAGCATCAGAGCCAAGAACACGAAAGTGGCAGGGAGAACAATCTGTAAGAGAATAGTCATGGAGTCACAGGCTGAAGAGCTAGAGATGATACACACCCGCGGGAAGACATCCAGTGCACATACATACACACATACCCATGTACACATTCTTTTAAGTATTTTTCCTCCACTTCGTATTCAGACACCAGCAGTAAAGGACAGGCTTCTGGGGGAATAGCACAGGCAAACGTAAAAGGCAGTATATGTAGAAGGAAAAAGAATATTCATTCCTGCACCCAGAGATAAACCTGAACATATGCCATGCTCGGCCAGCGCCTAAAGGCAAGTCTAAAGAACGACTCGCATTACCTGCTTCTCTTTGACCTAAAGTTCCTTTTATGAGTTGTACTGGCTGGGTTTGTGTGTCAACTTGACACAACCTGGAGTTATCACAGAGAACGGAGATTCAGGTGAGGAAATGTCTCCATGAGATCCAGCTGTAAGGCATTTTCTCAATTAGTGATGGGGGCAGGAGGGCTTGTGGGTAGTACTATTCCTGGGCTGGTTGTCCTGGGTTCTATAAGAAAGCAAGCTGAGCAAGTCAGAGGAAGCAAGCCAGTAAGTAACATTCCTCCATGGCCTCTGCATCAGCTCCTGCTTCCTGACCTGCTTGAGTTCCTGTCCTGACTTCCTTGGTGATGAACAGCAGTATGGAAGTGTAAGCTGAATAAACCCTTTCCTCCCCAACTTGCTTCTCAGTCATGATGTTTGTGCAGGAATAGAAACCCTGACTAAGACATGAGTGAAAACCCTAGAGAGAGGACTAGGCACACAGCTGAGCTGGTGTACAGCGTTTGTTCAGCATGCATGAAGTCCTGAATTCATTCTATAGCACCACATAAAGTTGAACTTGATGGCACATGCCTTTAATCCCAACACTCAGGAAGTGGGGGCAGGAGGAGCAGAAGTTCAAGGTCATTCTTAGACGGCTCTGGTGTTAAGAGCACTGGCTGCTTTTCAGAGGACCCAGGTTCAATTCCCAGCTCCCACAAGGTGGTGACTCACAACCATCTGTAATAGGATTGATTCTCTTTCCTGGCACACAGGTGTACATGCAGTCAGGATGCATACATATATACAAAATATATGAATAAGTAAATCTTAACAAAACTTAAAAAAAAAAAAGGTCATGCTTAGCTACATAACAAGTTTGAGGCCAGCTTGGGGTACATGAGACCCTGTCTTAAAAGAGGACAATGGCCTTTATGTCATAAGAAAAATGAATGAGACATATAACTTTACCTTTCATGATGAGAATAGAAACAATAGTGGAAAACATGATACTATCCTATTTTTGACTCTAAGTGAGGCCCAATCCTTAGAAAGAAGACTTGCAAATCCCAGAATCAAAATAAAGGTTTGCCAAGGAAGAACTATAACTGATAGAAGTTCAAGAAAGTATACCGGGAAGTGTCTGACCTCCCCAACCCCCACCCCACAAATATTCCTGAAAAGATGGAAAGTCAGGATCACTACCATAGACACACACACATACACACACACACACACACACACACGGAAGCAGGGGAGAACTGAGTCAAGCCCAAGCTGGTCACAGTGGGGTACCTGAGCCACAAAGTCCTTGCGGCTGCGGATGGCGTGATGGAATCGCTTGACTAGCAGGGCCTGCACATGTTGAAGAATCAGCCGAGCACCTGTGTTGAATGGGACACCGGGGTCCTCTGGCTCTGGGGAAGGTTGGCCCTTGGGAGGATCCACTTGTCCTGGGGAACAGGTATGTGGGGCCTGGGCAGGCTGCCTGAGCTTCTCAGTGGGAGCCGAACAAGGGTGCCGGAGACCAGCTTGTTCTCTTTTCTGCTGAGTGGCACCTAAGGGATATTGGATCAATAATTAGAAAAAGACAAACATAAGAGATGTTGCTATATGCATTTTTCTTTCCTTCCAGCATCAGTTACCCTTCATTCAGAGAAACAATGGGACACGGAGGCTAATAACCTTTCTGTTTTAGTTTGGGGCAAGGTCTCACGCTAACCTGTCTCTACTCGGCCACCTGTACTGTGGGAGGTGGGGAGAATGCGTAATGGAGAGTCATAGCTCAGAAAACAAGGTCCATTAGTCTGTGTGGCTCCAGAGACTTCATCTAACCTCAGCAAGCTCACTCAGCTTTCTCCAGATGGACCAGGTCTGTGTCCTACCTGCCATGTGAGATTATCGTGCTATCAAGTAACACAGTGACAGCAGGTGCTTTGTCGAGTATAAAGAGCCATTCAAGCCTGAGCTAAGAGGATTTGTGATTACCATGGGGGGGGGGGGTCTTCCTAAGTCTTGGTCATAGATCACTTGCTGTGCAAAGACTTGGCGTGCAGTATTTATTTAATTCTCTCAGTGATTATAAAAGGTAGATATTATTAATATTTTACATGTGGGGAAACTGAGGTATGAAGAGGCTAAGTACCATCCCCAAAGTCTTTTAGATATCAAATTATGATGCTCAGGTCTACTGTTCTCTATGGCTAAACTCTGAACATTTACCTTCAACTGTCTCTGAAATACCCATTTCTTTTTTTGTTGTTGTTTTTTGTTGTTGTTGTTGTTGTTGTTACAAGATAGCTTTAATCTGTGGTGATCAGATAGAATGCAGGTCATTGCAATGTTTTTTTTTTTTTTTGAAATACCCATTTCTATCCCTGTGATGGTTTGTATATCCTTGGACCAGGGAGTGGCACCATCTGAAGGTGTGGCCTTGTTGGAATAGGTGTGACCTGTTTGGAATGGGTGTGTCACTGTGGGTGTGGGTATAAGATCCTCACCCTAGTTGCCTGGAAGTCAGTCTTCCACTAGCAGCCTTTGGATGAAGACATAGAACTCTCAGCTCCTCCTGTGCCATGCCTGCCTGGATACTGCCATGCTCCCACCTTGATGATAATGGACTGAACCTCTGAACCTGTAAGCCAGCCCCAATTAAATGTTGTTGTTTTTTTATATATATATAAGACTTGTCTTGGTCATGGTGTCTGTTCACAGCAGTAAAACCCTAACTAAGACAATCCCCATACTGACCAGTCTTCAAGGTCTGACTTATTGTTCTCACAGGCCATATGCAGGTTAAAAAGTCCCTACTTTTTAAACCTATGTAGCTTGTAGTACACTTTAATGTGTTTTCATTCTTGTCTTGACTAATGTGAATCTTGGGCTTTGGATGGGTTAAGTGAATTCAACTTCTATCTGCATAGAACTTGAAAGAGTTCTTTGACCTCCACGATAAGCCACTCCTACCCTCTGCAGAGGACTCACCCCTCCCCCTTCTGCCAGGATGACCACCTCAGCAGGCCTACCACATGATCTAAGCTGGAACACGTATGGGCTAGTATATATGGACGTTGGTAATTTTAGGCATGGCTGATACATGCTTGGTCACTTAGACCCACATTTTCTTAGGAGGTGGCAACAGTAGCAGAAATTCCATAGGGAGGAAACACTGCATGGAAAACATTACGACGGGCCATACTGGATAGGAGGAGGCGACTAGCAACCCAAGACAGCCACAGAGAACTGTTTGTCTCTGAGCAGGAGAGAGGTCCAGTGGGCCTTTTTTAGCAGAGTGAGTGCATGCCTCTTGTTCTATCAGAAGTGATTTGTGTTATGGCGACAGGGTGACCGTTCCCTCAGCAGTAGGTCTGTAACACCCATAATGTTTTGTGTGGCCACAGGGAATCAAGCAAAGGGCCCTGGCTGCCACACAGAGAAGAGAAAAGGCCAGAATTCATAGGAATTTTGGTTCTCGCCATTTTAAAGTCCAACAGTTACTAACTGAGAGCTTACGAGTGTTTTTATCTTGATCTCAAAGGGGTCAGGAGGCTGGAGCTGGCATCTGGCTTATGTTAACTGTCAGCATTATCTCTAAGGACACTGCTGGCCATCACTCATAGAGACAAGCCTGGATCAGAAGCCTGGTAGAGAGGAGGGCAACTGTGGTAACATGACAGAAAAAAGGAGACCAGGGGAGTAGGAGGTGAATTTGGGGGTGGGGGGGAGGGATCTACCAGTCTGATGTGGCTAAGAATCCTGATCCATCCAGAATATTCCTACCTAGCCGAATTCGGGCTCGTACCCACAGGCGCCGAGAACACAGAATGCATTACTTGGGGCTCTGGCACTGAGAAGGGTGAATGGCCACCTCATTACTTTTCATGTAGATTTTCTAAGCTCAAATCTGGGGAAACAGGGGACAAGCCGCTGGCTCTAGCACCGTACATACCTACAAACATAGAGCCCGCTCCAGCATCCTCTGTGACCTTCAGGAAGATCTGTGGAGACATGAAGAGAGGATTTGGTTCAGGCACTCCTGCTTCTAGGAAAATGTAGACCTAGCTCCACTGTTTCCCCATGGAAGAAATACATTCTAACTACCTGAGAACACAGGCTTCAATACATGCACATGAGGACCACAGCTGCAGAAAAATATGTATGCATGTAGACCGAGGTAGGAAGAAGCCAGCTGAAGCCAGAGAGAGTCACTACACTGGATGGAGAATTCTGGCTTTGACTTCTGTAAGGTTTTGCTTTAGTGGTAGGCTTTTGTGTGAGCTGCCTCTTCTGGCGCTAGACGGAGACCAACAGCAATCTCTGCCTTACCTCTTCCAGGGGAGTGTCAGAAATTCCAAAGCTGCTGAGCCCCAGGTCAGCCAGTGTCTCCTCCAGCTCTCGGAAAAGGCTGGCATATGCTCTCTGCTTGAAATTCTTGTTCGGAAGGAGGAAGATAAGTTCTTGACCAATGCATTCCACCAGCTTTGCCTCTGGGACGTGGTGGTATACCAAATCCATCAGCTCTTGCACATCTCCTAGGTCAGGAAAAAAAGACCGATGTCAACTGCATTCAGTCTATTCTACTCAGCCTGGAAGTGTGTGAGATTTCCCAGGGCTTGTATTCTCTTCTACACCCTGTTAGAGAAAGGGGCAGATAGCTACCACCATCCCTGCCTCTCCCCCTCTGCCTCCCCTTCTCTAAGTCTCTTCCTCTGTTTCTCTGTGTCTATGTCTGTCTCTCTATGTCTCGGCCTCTCTCTCTCTCTCTCTCTCTCTCTCTCTCTCTCTCTCTCTCTCTCTCTCTCATGTGTGTGTGTGTGGTGTGTATTTGTGTGTGTGTGTGAATGTGTGTGTGGTGTTTGGGTGTGTGTATGTATATGTATGGTATGTGACTCTGTGTGTGTGTGTGTGTGTGTGTGAGTGTGTGTGTGTGTGTCTGTGTGTGTGTCTGTGTGGGGTGTGTTTCTGTTTACCTGTTTGTTGAGACAGAGTTTTATCCTACATCCTATCATAGCCCATAACTTGGTTTGGTACAGGCTGACCCTCCTGAGTGCTGGGATTAGAGGTGTGAACCACCCACTTGGCTTTCAGTGTCATTTCTTTTAGACTTGATACTCGGCAAGTCTATTTTTAGCTTTGTTGACTCTATGACAAACATACTCCAGGTGCTGCAACCTGAGGGAGGGAGGGCCAGCCTCTTGTTCAGTCAGATGTGCTAGTGCCTGAAGGAACACTACACTGGGTGAGTCCTCCCCCCAGTTCTTCATCTGTGGAAGAGGAAAACAAGTGTGCCCACTCCAAGACTGTTTGTGTGGATGGGGGTGGGGGGGTGCAGTTAATCTAGCAGTGATGCCTGGCACAAAAAATGGCACTTAGCTGTCCCTGCATCTCTGAGGAGAGCTTGTCACTGCTGTTGCTTCTCACCCACTGAAAGCTTAGGACTTAAGTCGAAGTCATTTTTCTCTTCCTTGTGTGACCCAAGACCCAGGCCTAGAAGAAGCAAGTCTCCTTCCTAAACCATGCCCAAGCCTGCGTTAACTACCTGGAGAGCCACACCGTTTTCCCTTGGGCTATACCTGTCCTCCCAAACAGAACAAGACTCAATAACCAGCCACTGCAGAAGGAGGCTGAGAAGCCCCGGAGACGCTGAGGATGGCACACGGAGTGGGGTGGGTAGCAGGAGTATTTATCTGAAGCTGGCCTTGAACTCACAATCCTCTTGCGTAGCTTCCTGAGTGCTGGGATTACAGATACATGTTAGGCTAATCCCGGTGAGTGTTGCTATTCAGGTCAGTTTTCTGTAAGAGTCAGCATCACCCAGGGGAGTGTCCTCTGTCTTTCGATTGGCTGGAGTATCTCACAGCTCCCCACTGAGAGCCTGTTGAGCTATGGAAGGCTTGTGTGTCACACCTGCAAACTGTGTGATTGTCTTTAGTCCTAGATGATCTCATACTGGGACCCGGGAGTTCTTTACTGAAGGAAATAGCTCTGCCCCAGTAGCTTGTAGGGGTCACACACATTGTTCTCTTAGGAAGGAAGTGGGACCCAGTCACTGGATTCCCAGGAACCATGCCTTAGTTATGTGTCAGCCTCTCAGAAGTGTCCATCTGGCAGGGAGGTCTGCGAGTGAGTCACTCAGGACTGTGTGAGCAGTGTGGGGGGGGTGTGGGGGGGTGTGAGTGAAAGGCCAGCCGAGGAGGTATCTGGAGATGAAGGGAATCCTCCCTAGTGGGGGGCACAGCTATCTACAGTACTTCTCACCATGGCAGCATGCCCTTTCTATTAAAAAAAAAAATCATGCCAGCCAAAGACACATTCCAACTTGATTTTGATAGTTATTTTTTGTAGTAATTAAACATTTAGAACATCAATGTCTTGACCAAGATTCCAAGGAGAAATTTTCAGCAACACAGGAGATAACTCACAGCAAGATAAGCAAGACCGGAGACTCAGAGACACAACACTGAAGAAATGCTTTTCATTCAGTGCTGACTACTACATAGAGAATGGAGAGTAGAAACTGGTGCTGGAGCCTAGGGCCTTTCCCTTGGTTCTTTGATGTTATTTGAGACAGGGTTTCCCTATATCACCCGGGATGGCCTAGAACTCACAGAGATCTGCCTACCTCTGCCTCTGGTGGGATTAAGGCTGTGTGCTAGGCACCTCCTCCCAGTTCTTCTCACCCAGTTCCCAGTTCTCCCCCTAGGACTTATGCATAGCACATCAATACTTAGGGTTTAGGGGGAAATGTGTTAAATAGGAAACTTTTTTGATAAGCACACACTTTCCTCTGTTCATAAAGCTGAGTCGGTAGGTAAGTTTAATTTTTCTTTTACACAGGGTTTTAGGCCCTGTGGCATTCATTCCCCTTGCAGAGGTGTCTGAGGCGTGCAGGTAGGCAGATGTTGAGAGTGGAAAGCGTCATTAGCTCTTGGGACCCTGAGGTCAGATCTGACAGGTGAGCTTAGATACTGCCTCTCTCTGGTGACAGTGAGAGGCCTCTGAGAAAGAATGTACCCTTAAATTCCAGGGAGGCTCCCTGGGACCCTGGGCAGTATGAGGGGAATGTGTGACATTGCACAAAGTTGCCATGCATCCTTTCCTGCATCCTTCAAACCCGCAAGCTCAGATTCTCCATGTAAGACACATGCAAGGATGGAGCTATGGCTCAACAGTCAGGAGCACTTACTGTTCTTATGGAAGCCCTGGGTTCAGTTCCTGGCACCCACAGTTCACAGCTACCTGTATCTGAAGTTTCAGATATTCCAATGCCCTATTCTAGCTTCTGCAGACACTGCACACAGACGACTCACTTTCACACATGCAGGCACACAGTCATATACAAAGTAAAAAATAATAAACAAAACACTAAAAAGAGAAAGCGAGCCAGAGGGTGCCTTGGCACTTTGAGGAGGGGGTGCGTCCACACTGTTACAGGGCAGGAGTGTAAAATCCAAGCTTAACACGAGCAAGGGCAAGTAACAAGTAAACAAGTTGGATTCCTCATTAAAGAGAGGGCGTTTAGGTACTTTAAAATCACGTTAGGAATGTGAAACAGGCTCAGAGGAAAAGATGAGCATCTGCAGGATGCTGGGCTTCAAAGCATAGCACGTGTTCTCTCTGCTCCAGTACATCCCGACAGGGAGTACCCAACAACACGGAGGTACTCACTGAACCAGCACTGAGGTTCAACCTGCCCAGCTCTTACCATCCAGGACTTGTTCTTCTGTTATCTCATCGACTCGGGCTGGACACCTGGTAGAGAAACCTTTTGATGTACAGCTGCAGACCCCCTGCAACAGACGACAGAAAGGACTGACAAGATGCAGATCATGTCAATGATAGCATCGTCGCGGTGCCAGCTGCTGTCACCACTGCTCCGTCTGTCTCTCGTCACCAGCTGCGGACGGCATTATTTTTTTTTCTTCGCTGTTTAATCTGTTAATTCATCTGAGCATTTTGAGGGCGGAGCTGCTTGGCTTTTTATCCCAGAGGGAATGTGAGTCAGGCAGAGAGAGAGAGGCAGAACCTCAAAGCATCCCTCTGCCTTGTCATTAATCATGTGGCAGCTAGAGAGACATTCTGTTCCCCTCCCAAGCCCTCTGGACGCCAGGCTGTGAAAATCCACCAGGACAGGAAAACTCATGCTATCCATTTATATTAGAGGCATAAACAGCATTGCAGCAGAACACTTGTGACAACCTGAATGTGTGGGATACCTGTTCTCAAGGAGCCCGGGAAACATTCACAACACTCCATCTCATTTGTCTCCACTACATCCCTCCTATGAAGCAGAAGCCAGGGTCACCCACTTCATTTTCCATGTGAGGAAAGACAACAGCAAAGAATAAAATCAACTACTCAGGATGACACAGGAGACTCTGCTGGCTGCCCTTGCCCCCCACATCAGTTTTAGGTTATAGTCTCCAAGGATAGCTCTCCTTAGATTTCACTTACTCCTAGAATTCAGGTTTAATTGGGGAACATGGATGTTTGGATGAAGGAGGAACAACTTAAAGCAGTCTAACCTCGAAGGCCAAGGTACTCCCCTAGAACACCGCATGACATGTGTGGTGTACCCTCCCAACCCCTCTGGTTATTTAAAATCAGTTATGCCTGGTGTGTGTTTGTGAGCATCTCTATACAGTAGTTTAGAACACAATTACTGAAGTCTGCAAATAGTCCAGATACAAGCTTATTCCAACAATTAAAGGTGCAGTGGGCAGTTATATCTAGAACAGCAGCCCCACACTGCCCAAGCTGGGCTCCTTCCCCAGGCAGACACACACCTCACAGCCACCTCTTTGGCTCTGGATGTTTTTCATCTTGCGAACTAAGGTCAAGTAGAAGCCTGTGCCAAAGCAGTTCTTGAGGAAGAGTGGGGTTCCAGAGCAGTAGAGCCTTCCCTGAGAAATTATGGCAATGCGGTCGCCAAGGAGGTCTGCCTCGTCCATGTGGTGAGTGGACATGATGATGGTTCTGCCTGTGAGGAGGAGGTCAGGGTAAGGTTACCAGGCAACCTGGATAGGATGCACAGCAACCTCCAGGTTATGTGGTCCCCAGAACTTGGAGCTAATAAATAAGAACAAAGTAGCTAATTCTGCAGCAAGCATAATGGAGTAAGGAGGATAGCAACCGCTATACCCTAGCAGCCTGCATGCTGCAAAGCACTGTCACATACGGTGTCTCTGCACTGTGTCTCAGGTACGACTCAAACAATTTCACATGGATGGGACATGCTCATCTCCCTCTGCCGTCACTGTCACTATCCATGGACTCCACCTTCACAGTCTTCCTACTGTTAAACACCGCTCTTGTACTTTGTAAGAGCACACGCAGCACTTTCTCATTAAATGGAGCTGTTATTAAAACGAGGTGATGAGGATTTTCACCTGCAACCCTTCAGTGAGGGGCATGAGAAATACAGGAAGAATAAAGGAGGGGGCTTTCCAAGCTGGGCAGGATGAACCATACAGCTGCATGGACAGGCTCTGGGAGTTCAGCCTGATGTCACTTCTAGATGTCAATCCTCTAGAAGGTGCGAGATAGACAAGTAAAGGGCCCGTTTTAAGGCACTTTCATCTGACATAGCCTGCTGCTGATCTATACATCCAGCCCCATATTCCGGCTCTCAGGGAATAGTCACGCAACAGCTAGGAAGCTTCCTGGCATGACTTTGGGTTCCTTTAGCCAGAGTGCAATTCCACTTTTCCAGATTGGAGGATTATAGGTAGGAAGAAATTTTTGTTTCGTTTTGTTGAGACAGGGCTTCGTGTAGCCCAGGCTACACAGCTGAGACTCATCTTGGATTTCTGCTCTACCTGCCTCTTACCTCCCGACTGCTGGGATTGTATGCATGAGTGGCTGGGATGGAACTCGGGGCTTTGTGAATGCGTTGTAAACACTCCCAACCCAACTTTCTGGACTGTTTCAGCCATAGGTTGACTCCCTGTTTGCAGGCTTGCCCTTGAACTGGTGGTTGCAAGGGCTGTTAAGGTATGTGGCTATAAAATTTGAGGCGGGAGAAAGTGGGACACCTGGAACAGCCTCAGTGAGAGCATGGGGTACTAAGCAACAGCCCCTCACCTGAGCGATACTTCAGGAGCAGGTCCCAGATGGAACGTCTGGAGTAGGGGTCCACCCCAGAGGTGGGCTCATCCAGGACCACCACCTTGGAATCTCCCACAAAAGCAATGGCAACAGACAGCTTCCTCTGCATGCCACCTGGAGGCAGAAGGAAGGTGATGACACGGAATATCACAGACATCTCGGCACGGGGAAGAGGAAGGCCCAGAGCTGGTCACATCTTTAAACTTGGCTACAGTTTGGTACTGCCACCACAGATATGCCTACTCTGTCAGACGTCACAGTATCGTCCATGCTGCACCAATGCTGAAAGACCACCCTGCTTCCTAGCACCTGATCATCTGAAAACCGTGCCTTGAGTTTCATAAAAATGTAAGGAAAGCTCCTGTTATAAGGCCCTACCCCAGTGGTTCTCAACCGTCCTAATGCTGCGACCCTTTTAATATAGTTCTTCACATTGTGGTGACTCCCCCCCCACACACACAATAAAATTATTTTCGTTGCTACTTCATAACTGTAATTTTGCTACTGTTATGAATCATAATGTAAAAATCTGATATCTGACAGGTGGGGGGGGGGGGTCATGACCTACAGGTTGAGAATTGCTGTTCTGCTACCCCAACCTTCTGCTGAGGTGCATTGGCAGGCAACGGAAATGACCCTGTCTCCTCCCAACACCAAGCACCTGAAAGGTCCTGAGCTTCTTCATTCCTCTTATGGTGGAGGCCCGTGTCTTCTAGCATGGCTTCCATCTCAAGCTGGGCCTCCTCCCAGGATCTCCCTTTCAGCTGGGCATAGAACAAGATGTGCTCAGCCACTGTGAGGCTGTGGGAACAGGAGGAGGAGAAAGGCAGTGGGCTAAGTCATTCCATTTTGAGCAGCTCACCTTGGAAAAGAAAGATGACTATGAAGAGTTAGCAGTCAAAAATGTCATCGTGGTATTATTCGTGATGTGAAAGTGAAATGACCAACCAGTCTTGCCCAAAGAGCTAATGAGAAAATTACTTAAACAGTCATTCGAACAACAGAACCATATGTAAACATTACTTCTTAAAGGAATATGTAATCGCATGGAAAAATATTCATAGCACCTTAGGCTTAAGAAGCAGTTATGGAGTTGGAGAGATGGCTCAGTGGTTAAGAGCGCTGGTTGCTTTTACAGAGGACCTGGGACACACATAGTGGCTCACAGCTGTCTGTAATTCCAGGTCCAGCATATCTGAGATCCTTTTCTCAGGCACTGGGAACACACGCTGTGCACAGATACACACTCAGGCAAAGCACCCACACTTTCAAAAAGTGGGGTCACAAAATGGTACATATGATTTTACTTTCCCTTATAATTTTTACATCTTTGCACATGTCTACACACGCAGAGAGATGTCCAAATAGTCATATCTGGAGGTGTTGACAGCGAGATTGCCTCTGGATGCTGAAAGGACTGGTGACAGTTTTTTTTTCTTTTGTATTTATCTGTCTTCTCCCCTTCACCGCCCTCCTCACTCTGCCAGGACTAGAGTCAGCATGTAAAATATGTTTTAATTAGAAGGAAAGAGTAGGGGAAGAGAGAAAAGAGGGAGGGGGAAGGGAGGGAAAAGGAAGAAAGTGATAGAAGAAGAATGGGAGAAAAGATAGAAAACTCAAGCAAGCCGGCATGAAAGCCCCCCTCTCCTCCCAGGACAGTCTATAGCACCAGTGGTCCACATGTAAAGGGGATAACGTATCTCTTCTTTCTGTCAGCAAGTAAGGGAAAGTGCCATAAAGAAGTTACTGTCCCTCCTCTGGCTGGGGACATCTCAACTCTGATCACCAGGAGGAGCACAGCCTCACGCTTGGAGGGACAAGGGCTTTTGACTGTGAAGACCAGACAAACGCATTGCTAAGTTGGGCTGGAAAGACGTGTGTGTGTGTGTGTGTGTGTGTGTGTGTGTGTGTGTGTGTGTGTGTTGGGGGCGGGCATTTGAGAACAGGTACAGGTGACTTAGTGTGACTATTGCTCGGATGAAACACCATGACCAAAGCTACTTGGGGAGGAAAGGGTTTATTTCGCTTACACTTCATCATCAAAGAAAATCAGGACAGGAACTCAAGCAGGGCAAGGAACCTGGAGGCAGGAGCTGATGCAGAGGCCATGGAGGGAGCTGCTTACTGGCTTGCTCAGCTTGCTTTCTTATAGAACTCAGGACCACCAGCCCAGGGATGGCACCACCCCCAATGGGCTGTTCCCTCTCCCATCAATCACTAATGAATAGAATGCCCCACAGGCTTGCCTGTAGCCTGATCTTACAGAGGCATTTTCTCAGGTGAGGCTCCCTCTTCTCCAGTGGCTCTAGCTTGTGTCAAGTTGACATGAAACCAGCCAGTACAAAACAGGGGTTTCTGACAGATATTTTGTTTTCCTGTGGTGCTGGGGGCGGAACCCAGGGTGATGGACAGGCCAGGCAAGTGCTCTTCCAATGAGCCCCACCCCTGCCCAGTAGTATCTCAACTCCAGCTCACTTACTGATGAAACAGGATGTTGTGTTGTGGACACATGCCCAGGCTCTGCCGTACTACATCCAGGTTGGTTTCAATGTCTTTTCCCCCAATGAGCACAGTTCCTGACGTCGGTGGCAACAGACCTGTCAGAATGGACCTGCGGAACACAGGGTTAAGTGGCTGAAGAGATGGTTGTTAGAACTCACCAGGGGATGAGGGTAACCCCACACAGGGTCATAAGGATGCTTGTAGTGACACCTGCCCCATCTCTCTATCAAACTCAAGCCTGCTGTAGCTGAGGGGCCCAGAACATTTCCACACAGGGTTTACTTAGCACCAGTGCCTTGCTAGTCTAGTGCCTAGACCACAAGGACCTTCTTTCTCTACTTTTTATTTCCAACTGTTCCTGGGCCAGTATCAAGAGCCTCAGGGGTTCCCAAACTCAGACACCCCATCATCACCCCGCCATCACTGCAGTGGTCAGTTGTAGTGCCCACTGGATGGCCACTGTGGTGGTCAGTTGTGGTGTCTATTATGACTGTCTGTCAGAGTGGTGTTCATGGATGTGGTCAGCTACAGTGATCACTGTTGTTTTACTCTGTGGTCAGCGGTAGTGTCCACCGTGAAGGTCTGTCATAGTGGTTGTTCCGTGGCTATTGATGTGGCCAGCCATTGTGGCCACTGTCGTGGTCACAGTTGTGGTCAGTTAAAGGGGTTTAGGGCCCAGCCCCACTGCTTTGCCTGGGCGCGCAGCCCTTGACAGTGAGAAGCAGGTTGGTGACTTTCCAAAGCTCGGCTGATGCCGGTGAGAAGCTGGGCAAGACTGTCTGCTGACTGGCTAACACAATTTCGTTTGGGGATTCCAAATGTAAAAATGTGAACCATGTTGTGATTTCCCTTTTCTTTCTTCAGTTATACAAAACATGTCTCCTACCTGCTTGGGTAGTTGTCTAAGTTAAGTGAATCGAACATACTTTAAAAACAAAACAAAACAAAAACAGGCCCCAGCACGAAGTGAAACTTAAAATGTTATGCTATTCCCAGCATTAGGGCAGTGCTTGTGTTCCGACCCCAGTGGAAGTTTAGTTTCTGCACTGAGTGAAGTAATGTGTTTGTCTTCTAGAGGTCCTGGGGTCTCAAATGGAGTTTCCTGTCCTCCCACCACGTGAATTAGCAAGGAGATAGCCTTAGGATGCCCCGCCCAGTTCTGTCCCAAGTTCTGATAAAATCGCATGCTATCTGAACCTGTACTTCGAAGCTGAAATCTTTGTTGATCAACCACTAGAGGGAAACAGTACCAAGCCCAATGGCACCAGCCCTGCATTCCATTCCCATTGAAGGGCCCGGGAGCACATTCCTGAGCAGGGTGTACACCTCTGTTCCTTCCCCGGGGCTCTGCAAGCCAAGGATTTGATGGCTGCTGTCACATGGCTTGTTGACCCCTACCCCTCCTCCACTGGCCCATCGGAGGTCCGCACCGGAGCCCTGACCTCCTGTTCTCAGCAGGTGGCGCCCGCGCTCCTTTCAGAACTAAAGGATGGATGGAGGAGTCCACCCAGAGCCTCAAAGCTTCCTGCCCTTGGCCTTCTGCCAGGCAGCGAGTCTACTTCACTGTTCTCCCTACACTTTCTCAGAAAGGTAGCCAGCCCATCAGAGGTCCCACGCCAGCACTAAAGCATCCTAATTATTAATTGGTAGGAAACGGAGTGCTACATAAAAATAGACCAGGGACATAGGCAGCCACTGCTTTTTATCCTCACCATGGGAGGTGTGTGTGAGTGTATATGTTTCCACCGAAATTCAGTAAGGAAGAACAGACTGAAGTTATTGGGGGGAGAGAATGAAGCTAGGGAATGATGGATGGGGTAGGATGGGAGACACAGCCTCTTTGGCAGAGAACTCACAAGGTGGTGGTCTTCCCCGCTCCGTTGTGACCCAGGAACGCCGTGATTTGGTTCTCATAGAAAGTGATGTTCAGACGGTCCACAGCTGGCCGGCCACTGGGCTCAAAAACCTTCACCAGGTTCTTCACACACACACCAGGCACCAGCCCTGGAAGCTCGCGTTCAAAAAAGGAGTCTTGGAGGGAAAAACACATTGTAGAAACACCACAGGTTAATGACGCCGTGCTTCATGAACACACTGCTTCCTTCAGACCCGCGCTCTGGCTGTAACTTCACCTGCCCACGCTGCTGTGGCTTTGTGAAGAAGATCACAACAGCAGTAGGTCATAGTTACACTGGCCATCGATTTCACACTTACTGTGAGTTAGGCACTGTTTCCGATGTTTCCCAGCAAATCCCTCACTTCACACATATAGTCCTATAGGTAGATGTAACTAGGATCTTTTCAATAGGTTAGAAAGCCCAAGACTGAGAGACATCAAGTGTTCTATCAAGGCTACATGGTGTACAAGTGGCAAGTATGGACCCAGAGTCCATACCCATCTGAAATAGCTCCTGTCTATTATTGAGTTAACCCCGAGTACCGTCTTTGCTTCAAGGCTCAGTCTATCGGATCTTCATAGGTTTCTGGCACCAGCCCTGACTCCTTAAGCCAGGACAACCTACTCTTCCTCATCGTAACTCCTTCCTCCCCATGCTCCGTGTCCTTTCCAGTACCGACCTGCTCTCCCCACCCCCACCACAACATCTTTTCCGAAGTTCACTTATAGAGTCCAGAGTATTAATTCTAATTAACTAGTGGTCCCTTGCTCTGTCCCCAACTCCCGTTGCATTGTCTGCCTGTGTCTCCTGGCCACAACTAAAGCTGAAATGGAACCTTATCATACCACTCTGGGAGGAGGATCTTCTAGAGTTACTTTAGCCTGCAAAGCAGCTCTGTGAGGATTCAGGTCTCCAACATGAGCTTTGCAAAGTGGTACCTGAGGGGTGCCTAGAAGCTGGACCCTCTCGTGCCAACATCAGGCTAAATCGGAGTCTGTGTGCCTCTCTAAACCCGAGTCATGCATACAGTCAGGGATGAGAAACCTCAGGAGAATTAGTTCAAGAGTGAGGACAAAGCAGCAAAGGCCAGGGAAAGGAGTCTTATGTACCCTGCGCACCAGCCAGGGAGTGATTAGGTAACTTCCACCACCAGGAAAGGCTTTTGATGGTTGCAGTGAATGGGCTCTGGGTTTGTAAACCTTGAGTGAAGTGCAGTCAGCTCTGCTAGGCTCTTTCCCCTTACCGCACTTATTTTTGTCTTTCCTTGTAGCTCATATCCGCTTCAAGTCCCAGTGACCCAAGTCATTGTTCTGACTAAATCCTCGGAAGTCAGCACATTTGTGCGATTCCCTTGGGGTTTGCCTAACAAGGGCACAAACACACTACAGACCTGGGATCTGCTTTCTCCAGGAAATATGCACTAATGTCTGGGTTGGACCATTCATTCCCCTCGTGTGCAGCTGGACATCAGATTTAACACCAGTCAAGAGAGGGAGTCAGCTTCCTGGCCTCCTTCGAGTTGCCCGGCTTGTGGTTTGGCTCTGGCACTACTGAAGCTTTCCGTTCTGTTCTGCTCTCTTTTGGGAGGTGGGTGGGGGGTGTGGGGGGGGGTTACCATTCATTCCTTCTGGGTGCTCTGGATCCTCCATCTCCTCTGTTAAGGGTTCAGTCTTTTCCAGAGCCCTTTCTTCTCTGGTCGAACAACCTGAACCAACCAGACGCCAACGTTACTCTTCAGGAGAGACAGGAAAGAAGAGGAGGGGCAGAGGGGACAGATGCATTTCCCATCACAAGGGTGGGACAGCTCCCTCCGGAGGTTGGAGCCATCATAGCTCTGAGACCCGTCTCCTGCATGGCCTCCAGCTCTGACCTGCTGCCCAGCTGTGAGGTACTCAAATCTGATTGTGCCGATTTCGCAGGGCCCACAGGGACTTTTTAAATCAGAACCTTGAGGCTGGAGAGTTTTGATTTACTCTGTTTTTAGGGGGAGCTGGGAATCAAACTAGGAACTCCCTGCTTGGTAGCACTAAGCCACATTCGCAGTCCTCGACAATTCCTTTTAATGTGGTAGACTTCTCATATCAGAAATTGTAATAAAAACAAAAACAAAAACAAGCTGAGCAGTGCTCACCTTTAATCCCAGCACTTGGGAGGCAGAGACAGGTGGATCTCTGAGTTTGAGGCCAGCCTGGTCAACAAAGCAAGTTCCAGAACAGCCAGGGCTAAACAGAGAAACCCTGTCTTGAACATTGTCCCCTTAGGGGGGTGGGGAAAATCAGACAAATCAAAAATTCCATCGCAGGATTAAATTTGGAATAGGTTTGTTTTCTTTAGCCTACCACCTGGTCCTTTTTGCTCCAACTAAAACATGTCAGTCATGGGAACCCTGAGCAAAAATCCACCTGTAGTGCTATGGTGGGTAACTAATTTAGATCTGAGCTGGAGAAATGGCTCCCTTTAAAAGGCCACCTATTCGGACATACAGAAATCTTACGGTAATACCAGGGTGGAGCCTGGTGGGTGTATGCTATTCCTCCCCACCCCCCTCCACACACACACACACACACACACACACTCACCACAGATTTTATTTTTTAATGGCATTCAGTCTAAGGGGGTGTCAAGGACATCCTGGAAAAGGAAGAGGCAGAAAGGAGCCCCAGCCAGAAAGGAAGCAGGAAGAAAAGAAAGCCACTAGCACGAAGCCCTTAGGGCTCTGCTTTAAGCACGCATGGGCAACCACCTGGGAGCATCCTCAGTGCCCGCCAGGGCCTCTAGATTTGCAGAATGTGGGAGAGCAGCAGGCTGAGGCTTAATGGTCAGAGAGGCGTGCTGTCTGGTGTACTTCTGTCTCCACTTCCTGGAGCGGTTTTGACTTTATTCTCCACAATTTCCGAGGTCAATGTGCCAGCGATCACACTGCCCAGCTATCATACTGCCCTCATGAGTAATACAACAGCAAGAACAAATATCTTTTTTTAAATAACCACTGGGGTGACACTCTCCTCGTGAACCGTCCTTGGCTATTCTAGATTTTGCCCCAGTGTCCAGTGGGATTTCAATAGGAAATTGATGTTTCTGGCTCTCCATTTCTCCAACTATGAAGAGGGGAGTTGGGGGGTGGGGCGTGACTCAGCTGCTCTCTGATCTTAGATAGTGTGAGGGATTATATTTATTCTTGCCTATGAAACAGGTGAGAAGTATTTCACGTCTGTCAGCGAAAGTGTATGTGTCTTGTTTTCAAGGAACACATTTCTCAAGATATTTTTTTTTCTTGAATAGCAGAGTATCTCTTGGGATAGTGGGGTGCGGATTGGGGAGCACATGAGCCCCTAGGTTCACTGACATTAGTAACATTCCAGGGATGTTAAATACGCTTATTTAAGATAGGTTGATAACTTTATTATAGTGGACATTTAAAAGTTTGTAGATAAACACAATGCACAAAACAATATAATGGGAAAATACTGGCCTGTCAAAGTAATGTTTGTGTGAAATATATATATATATATATATATATATATACCCTCAGGGGCAGGGGAGACCCTCAAAATACCAGCCAAACAAAAAATTTATACAAGCTTTTAAAAGGCTCCAGGTTAAATGCCTTAACCTGGTATTTAAAGTTAAAGGAAAACTAAATCCCTTTGTTAGTGCTTAAAGGCTAAATCGTGCCCCAGGCCCAGTAATTCAAAGTGAAGTGTGGACAGGGGAAGGGTGAGTTCTAACCCTGGAAAGCAGGGGTTTTTCTTTCAGAGCCTCCCAGGTCTGGGAGAGACTGTAGCTTACAGCTCTGGCTCTGGGATTCATCAAAGGGACACTTGTGGAGGCTGTGACACTGTGACACCCTGTACCCACGGCAGGCAGCTGACTAGCAGGGATCATGCACTTGACAAAGGGCCACCTTGACACCTTGACAAAGGTCCACACATCTTACATGTACCCCAAGGAAGTAGTTTCAGTCCTGAAGGGTTTCTGTTGTTCTCATTTTTGTTTTGTTTGATTTGTTGTTTTTGTTTGTTTTTATATAAGTACACTGTTGCTGTCTTCAGACACACCAGAAGAGGGCATCAGATCCTATTACAGACAGTCATGAGCTACCATGTGGTTGCTGGGAATTGAACTCAGGATCTCTGAAAGAGCAGTTAGTGTTCTTAACCACTGAGCCATCTCTCCAGCTCAGGGTTTCTCTGTAGCTCTGGCTGTCCTGGAACTCGCTCTATAGACCAGACTGGTCCTGAACTCACAGAGACTCTCTTGCCTCTGCGTCTCAGGTGCTAGTATTAAGGTGTGCATCACCACTGCCTGACTGTTTTAATTAAAACAAAACAAACTTACCTTCACCACCAAGCCAGTAGGACTCCTGTAAAAGGAAGTACCAGGGAAGTGGGGTCCCATAGTCTCCTGAAAACAGAAAAAACAAAGAGAAAGCAGTGAGCCCCATCCCACTGCATTCCACAAGCCCCACAAACACCCTTCTAAATCTCAAATTATATTTACTGGTGTTCAAGGTCACAAGCCAGTATGTAGTTACTGAAAGGCCATCTGACAGACCACTTCTTTCAATAAGATTTCAGTCAAAATACCATGGGGTTTTTTGGGTGTTACCAGCAACACTAACTATGATGATATTGGTTGACATCAGTTTTCCAAGAAATAAATGTTTTTAATGAATTAAATGTCTTTTTTTTTTAAGCAGTTACCAGAAAACAATAGTTGTTGTCGAAAGCAAATATTTGTTCGACTCTACTTATATAACAGGCATATTGTGCACGTTCCATGTATTACATCATTGATTTCTGAAAGCAACCCTAGGAATTGGGTATTAATATCAGTCTGAAGGATGCTGAAAGTGAAGTACACTAACTTCAAGCCATCTGCCCCATTCATAGCTAATGTAATACCAGCCTTTTGGTTCAGTTCTCTTTGTCACTTTTTTCCCCTTTAAAATGTTGTGGGTTTTATATATATATATATATATATATATATATATATATATGTTATTAAATATATATATATTATATATATGTGGACATTACTTATTTTTCCCCTATAGCTTTTCAGTTTTTAAATTGTGTGTGGATGTGTATACCCACACCAGAGAGCATGTGAGAGAGCATGTATGTGAGTGTAGGTGCCCTCTGAGGTCTAAAGAGTCAGATCCTGTGGAGCTGGGGATATAGACTATTGCGAACCACCTGACGTGGGTTCTCAGAACTGAATTGGGTTCTCTGGAAGAACAGTAAATACTCTTAACTGCTGAGTGGTCTCTTTAGCCCTCAATGCTGTTTAAAGAGTCATGGCTTTTGCCACTGCTAGAATGTGATTCAGGGGCAAGCCTAGGTATTTTGCTTTCTTTAGAGTCTGTTTGTTTATTTGTGTATTTATTTATTTGGTTGTGTGTGCATGCTGGCATAGGCTCACATGGCAGTCGGAGGATGACTTAAGTCGTCCGTTCTGCCCTCTTCCTGTTTCTGCTTCTGTTCCTATTCTCCTGACTCTCCCCCCCCCACAACCCCCCACCCCCTGTTTCCCATAGAAGTGCTTGGATTACAAATGTGTTTTGTGCGTGAATCTTTTTAATTCAGCTTTGGGAATTGAACTCAGGTCATCAAATGTAGTAACTGATCTTGCCCACTGAGTCATGTCCCCAGCCCATGTGGACCTTCTCTGCCCTCCATACTAAGACTGATCCCTGGACCTTGTGAATGTTAGTCAAATGTTCCAACACCGAGCTACATCTTCAGCCTAAACACCCTGGTTCCCAGAACATGGCTACATATAGGGGCTCCTCAGTAAATACTTGTTAATGAAATGAAAGCTTTGGCTTGGCTAAACCAATGCACAAATTCCTATTCCAACACAACTAGCTTTTGTTTATCAGATCTCTTTCCAGTGACACGGGGAGATGAAACCAAAAAGCCCAACAGGCTGACCCTAATTCTTCTCAGAATGGAATTAAATGGTGGGTGAAGGAGAATTTGATTGTGTTTAAGAAAACATGCATTTGGGGCTGGTAAGATGGCTCAGTGGTTAAGAGGACTGACTACTCTTCCAAAGATCCTGAGTTCAAATCCCAGCAACCACATGGTGGCTCACAACCACCCGCAATGAGATCTGACGCCCTCTTCTGGTGAGTTTGAAGTCAGCTACAGTGTACCTATGTATAATAATAAATAAATATTTGGGCCGGAGCGAGTGGGGCTGACTGGAACGAGCAGAGGTCCTAAAATTCAATTCCTAACAATCACATGAAGGCTCACAACCATCTGTCTGCACAGCTACAGTATACTCACATAACATAAAATAAATAAATGAATCTTTAAAAAAAGAAAACATGCATTTAGTGTTCAAGAACTAAGAGAAAACAAGACACCAGCATCTCAACCTTATAGCTCAAACTGTGGCCTTGTTTAGAAGGCGGATGTGCTTAGTTAAGTTAGGTGGGACCAAGCTGGAGAAGGATGACCCTAATCTAATGCCATGTAGAGTCTTTGTAAGATGATAGCCACATGAAAACCAGCACTCAGGGAAGATGGCACGTGAACGTGGAGAATCAGAGTCATATGCCTACAAGCCAAGGAAAGCTAGAAGCTTGGTTTTGTAGGGAACTTGGCCTTCCCAATGGCTTCACCGTTGATTTCTAGCTTTCAGACAATGAGATAAAAATAGCTCAAAAACGTTATCATTTTAAGCCATGTTATCCATGGTCCTTGTTATGACAACTCTAGAAAAACCATCGTCCCTCAGCTGGAACACAGACCCAAGCTTCCGGACCTCACCTAGCCACCTTCTCCCATTCAGAGTTCTTGCCCATTTGTTGTTTGTTTAATCCAGTTCATTGTTTGTGACAAGATCTTGCTGTACAATCCCGGCTGCACTTGAAGTCACAGTCTACCCCAGCTGGCCCCATCTGCTTATTTCTGAGAACCATCCACTTGTTCTTCCCAGGGACCACGCCCAGCCTCACTCTCCCCTGTCTGCTTTTGGCCACAGTGTCAAGAGCTAGACCCAGATGTCAGTGTACAGTGAAGGTTCCTGGTTGACAAGGAGGCCATTCAGATGAAACAAGACTTGCCTAGCTGTAGAAAATGCTAATTTGAAGGAAAAAAATCTAGGTTACTGCCAAGTGGATACAAAACTTTGTAAATAGCTGATTTTGATCCAGTAGCTGATTTTTGTATGCTTCGGGTTAGTTCGTGTCCATCAAACACCAAGCACCAGCCAGGGCTTCCAGGCTGTCACAGTGAAATGACACAAATCATGGCCATGCTCTTGAGGGCTCACATTTTAGGAAGGGTGGCAAGGTTACATCCCGTCAGGTGGTGATGAGTGCTCTTTAAAAGGTAGGCTAAAGAGTTAGAGCCTCGGAGGGAATACTGGTCACACAATGATAAAGCTCTAGCAATCTTCAGTCCAGAAAGATCACCAAGATAAGGTGACATTTGAACAGGGACCCTGAGCAAAATGAGGAAGGGATCCTGCAGATAGGAGGGATAGCCTGGGGAAAAGACACTGCTAGTGAAACACAGCAGGTGTGGTGGTCATGCAGAGAGCTCAGAGTGTTAAACGTGAGTGGGGTGGTCACAGTGGCTAGAGCAGAGATGTAGGGGAGAAGGGAAGGGCAGGAGATGCTGACAGTAGGAGGAACCGATATCGAAGCTTTAGCAGGCCTGGGCTTGGATACTGGATTTTACTCTGAATAAGGGGAAAGGCCCATGAAGGGATTTGAACAGAGGTGTTGACACCATCTGGTCCCGATTGCAAAAGGCTCCATCTGCACACCATGAGGAGAAGACAGCTGTAGGGGGTGACAGCTGCGGAGGGAGGCTTGGAGTGAGAAAGTGGATCAGGGGTGACAAGGAAGCAGAATCCAGACTTGTTTCCCAATCTCTCTCTCTCTTCTTCTTCCTCCTCCTCCTCCCCTCTCTCTCTTCCTCCCTCCCCTCCTCTCTCCTCTTCCTCCTCCTCTTCCTTTTCCTTCTTCTCCCTCTCACTCTTCTCCTTCCCTCTCCCTCCCTGCCCTCTGTCTATCTCCCTGTGTAAGGTGTGTGTGTGTACACATGTTCACACGTGTGTGGGGGTGCATATACTCAGCAGCATGCAAGTCGAGGCTAGACCAGCTGTCTCCCTGTTACCTCCCACCTGATCCGCGGAGGCAGGATCATTTACTGAAAGGGAAACTGTTCTGGCCGGGCTGGCTGGCTAAAGAGTTCCTGCGATCCACTTGTCTCCACTTCCACAGTGCAGACATGCTCAGCTTTTATGTGGGTCCTTGGGACTCGGACCCAGGTCCTCAGGCTTGCACAGCAAGTACTTTTACCTACTGAGCCATCTCTCTCCCCAGCTCCAATTCTAGACCTGTTTCTAAAGTGGAGACGATAATTTGTTGATGGAGTTTTAACTTCTAGATGTCAATTCTAATGCTGGCCCTGAGAGTTTATATTAAAATAGTCTGGAGGGGATCGAGTGTAAGCTAAGCCAGACCTCTGCATCTGAAGAGTCTAATTCTCTTGACCATGGGAAGATACAGCAGCCTGACTTTTCCTGGCTTACCTGGGAAAACCTGGTCAAGATACCAAGCAAGCAAGCCATAGAGAGCAGCATCGAGAAGCATCATCTTCATGGACAACAGGAAACTGAACTCGTCCCCTTCCAAGGGACTCTTCCCAATGTTGCTCCACTGCAGCCCCAGGCCTTGCTCCTCAAAGCGGACCAGGTACTCGGTGCCAAACCGAATGCCACGGGAGAAAGCAGGCTCTGCAATGAGCAGAGACAATAAGGCAAACAGACAGCAACGGGGCCCAGAGGACCATCAGGCAGGGGAGGGACGAGGGCCAAAGATGGCTGTGTTGTGTCTGACTGCAAGGCCACTCAGGGAGGGCGTAAAGTGCCCTTCCCTTGGGAAGAGCATTCTGGAAATGTTTGGCAGACCTCAAACACTCCTACCTAACACCTCCTGAGCCGCCTCTCACCTGCTCGGCAGAATGAAAGGAGGCAGTAGTGGGAAGATAAAGAAGTGATAAAAGATAAAGATACAAAACTCCAAAGGAAGGGAGCGCCTCCTGTTCTTACTCCGCCTTCCCCTCTCCCTTCCACTTTCAAAAGACCACACAATTCTGGGCAGAGCGAAGATGACAAATTGAGTTGCTCCGTGAGACTCAAAGGAAGGGGGCCCAAAGTCATAGTTTTCCTGTGGCCTGCGAGGGCTCTAAGCCTCTTAGGTTCTCTGCAGAAACTAGTATAGTGGCAAGAAAGGGTACAGAAGGAAGGCTGAAGAGGAAGTGCCCCTGCCAAGTCGCCATGGGTGGTCCCTGACTCTCAGAGCATACTTGCCTTTGATGAGAGTTTCTCTGTAATTTGGAAGACCCTGGATAGAGTTCAGACTATCTCTCAGCCAAAGGAAAAAACCCTCTTGCTATATGTACACACACACACACACACACACACACACACACACACTTAAAATTAGCTCAAGCCTGCTCTTATCTGTGCTTGCCAGACCTGAAGCTTCCTGGTGGGTCCGAGAAGCTGGCTGTGGCTTCCCAGTACCATGTAACAACCCTACGATTACCAAAATTGCCCAGCTCTGCCCACAGCCTGAGTCAGAAGAGTTCCTTATTATTACCCATTGTGATCGTCTTAGAAAACTGAGCGCTATAAATAGTGGTAATTAACTTCTTATTTAACATGAGAAATGAGAGGCAGATGCCCCAGAGTCGGAGTCCTGAGAACAGGTTCTTCTAGCAGAGAGGCAGGCAGTCGTCCTTACTGACTGATGTAACACCGAGACTGGGCGATTCTGGAGGGGCAGAAAACTGCACCCTTTAGGGCTGAGGCTGATTAGCCCTGGCTAATGAGAGGGTAGAAATGGCCCACTTGGAAACAATTAGAGAAAAGGCCTATATTCATTTGGGAATTCTGAACTAAGAGGTCTCTCAAGCCATCCGAAGTCAGCTTTGAGAGTCTTCTCTTGGGGGAGGGGGTGTCATTTCTGCATCCTTTTTGCACACACTGCTAGAGTACGGGAAAGACACAGAGACTGATCCAATTTCTTTTGGAATAATGAGCCCCATTTTAATTATGATTTCTGAGCAGACAGACAGTGGGGGGGCGGGGGGCAAGCTTCCTTTCATCTGATGCTTCTCAAACCGGAAGCAAAGAAGGGTGAAGAAAAAGGGCCACCTGGTTCTCCCCTCATGCAGAAACAAGGGAAGCCAGGAGCTGACTCGGTTTCCCCACAGTGTCCTGGGGCACACTAGTCAAGCAGGTGTAGGGGGGAGCAACTGCTACCTTGCTTGGGGTGAAGGCTACATTCACTCTGGCTCCTAAACCTTTGGGCTGTGTATTAGCCTTTTAAAGAGTCAAAAGGCAAAGTGGAGCATCTTAGAGACCAAGCCAAGAAGCTATGCCATAATCTACATCCTGGGCTGGGGTAAGCTGTAGGGACCTCACCACAGTCGTCTTCAGGTCGGCTGTCATCCGGTCCTGCCAGGCAAAGCACAGAATGTGTGGTAGGTAGAGGGTGAAGTAGATGACCCCACTGCAGGCTGCTGCAAGGCTGGCCTTGGAAAAGAAAGTACTTAGCAGAAAGCACTGCATGATGGTCGCAGTGGCAAAGGCCAACAAGAACAGGAAGAGAATGAAGGGATCGCTGTAATGGAGGATCCTTCCATGCTGAAACCAAAGAGATCATGTATCAGTCATCCTCAGTCGTGCCCAGAGGCAGGGTCCCGCCACCCTAGAAGGTGCTCCTGCCCACCAGTCCAGTCGCTAGTCCTTACATTCCCACATGAACACCCCAAAGCACTGACTTCTTTTGTCTTACCCATGCCCGTTAGTAAACGCTAACATTTTATTTCAAAAAATTTTAAACTGGGAAACCACGAAATTGAGCCAGCTCCAGTACTCTGGGTTCCTAAGCCAGTAAACCAAAACCCAACTGCCCAGTAACTCAACCCAGTCAGCAACTGCCATCTGACCTCTGAGTGGGGACTTTAACCAATCAAATTTTCTTTGTCATGCTTCCCCAGTTCCTTAGTGAAGTCCTTAGCCATGTGTGGTCTAAAGTTACCTGGTTCCTGAGCCATGGATGCTGGTCCAAAGCCTGGTGATAATAGGCTTACCCAGTGGTAAGAGGCTACTATCATTTTGGTAAGAGATCATTTGATCAGACGGTGTTCTAAATATTTATGTCTGAACCCACAGATTTGTGTTGCCCTCAACTTTGGTCTGACAAACTTCCCTTGCTGTGGGCAGTGTGGTTGCTTGCAGAGACACATAACTGGCCAGAGTCTAAATAACGCAGAGAACGCGTGGGTCATCTCTATCAACCTCCCACCAGCCAAGGCTCAGGGAACTTCCTGGCTGAGAGGGTTCGAGGAATGGAAGGGCCCGGCAGATGGGGAGAAGGGTGAAGTGCTAACTGCTGACACCACACAGTTGTGGTACACATTAACTCACAGCAGCCGGGGTCACCTGCACAAGACAAGCCAGGCAACATCCCAGCACTAATGGGGAGGAGCCCAGGGGCCCCACCCCATCCGAAGAGCAATTAGCAGTTGACTGCTACTGAGGGAAAGAGAGTCCCTGAAGTCCTTTGGGCTTTCGGTAGGTTGTTCATGCCACAGTGGATATTTATACATCTGTGTGCACTCAGGTATCACTATGTGGACTCAGGGGTTATCACATGTAAAGGAGGACATGAACGGGGATGGGGCACGGAATGGGGGGGGGCCTAAGGAGATGGTTGGGAGTAGGTGGATATTATTGATATACTTTGTAGACATGTATTAAACTTTCAAAGAATAAAAATATTAAAAAATAAAACATATCTTTTTTTCTTAGATATGTTCTTTATATACATTTCAAATGCTATCCCGAAAGTTTCCTATACCCTCCCCCAGCCCTGCTCCCCTACCCACTCACTCCCGCTTCTTGGCCCTGACGTTCCCCTGTATTGGGGCATATAAAGTTTGCAATATCAAGGGGCCTCTCTTCCCAGTGATGGCTGACTAGGCCATCTTCTGCTACATATGCAGCTAGAGATATGGGGGTACTGGTTAGTTCATATTGTTGTTCCACCTATAGGGTTGCAGACCCCTTCAGCTCCTTGGGTGCTTTCTCTAGCTTCTCCATTGGGGGCCCTGTGTTACATCCAATAGCTGACTGTGAGCATCCACTTCTGTATTTGCCAGACACCGGCATAGCCTCACAGGAGACAGCTATATCAGGGTCCTTTCAGCAAAATCTTGCTGGCATATGCATATGCAATAGTGTCTGGGTTTGATGGGATGGATCCCCGGGTGAGGTAGTCTCTGGCTAGTCCATCCTTTCGTCTTAGCTCGAAACTTTGTCTCTGTAACGTATCTTAATGTGACTAAGTTTATCTTTCAGCAGTAATTATGGATCAACTCAGCAAGTTCATGGTGGGAAGGAATTAGTTGTGGGCAAAGGAGGAAGACCTGAGTGTTAGGTGGTCTTGGAGTACCCTGCAACAATACAGAAGAGATCCACTCCAGACAAGTCTGACCCTTTGCCTGGGGCTCGGCCTGCTGACTGGTTATTAGTGCTTTGCTCGATGGGGTTTGCCACTCACACAGGTGGAGACATTAGTAGTAGATCTAGAGCCTTTGGAAGTGGATTGCTCCGCCCCATCCATGACTGTTCTTCATAGAATCTAACTACAGGACTCAGCATTTTTCCCACTGTCTATATAGAAAACAGGAACAAACTTGTGGCTTTTTCTGGACAAGCCCAGTTACACTGTAGGACAAACTGAGATATTCAACTGTATGAGGCCTTCTGCACCCCTCTTCTTCTGGTCCCCCCTTTATTAAAAGCCCCTATAAAAAGGTCAGCCCCTTTGGTCCATCCAAATTCTGCATTCCCAAATATACATAGATCTTATCATTCTTTTCCTGGGAACACAAAGATACAAGAATGCTGAGAACCCTTCTCAGGCTTCAGAGCAGAGTCACTACTCACTAGGCCACCTCCCATAGTTCAATGGGGCATAGTTGAATTGTGGGGTAATGGGGGGTCACAGACAAGTCACACAGCCTAGCATTCCCGAGGCCAAACGGCCTCGTGCTCTTCCTCCTGAGTGTTTCTTCTTGCTCCTCCATCTTATGGAAGTCTCATGAATGGGCTCTGATCTACGAATAAGGTTTTCCCTGAATCACTGCTTTCTCCACAATAGAAAGGAAAGAGACCAATTAGCGATATCTCTCTGGAGCCCGTGAGAACCAAGTGGAACTAATGTGCGTCTTATCTGCTGCGGTCACCATCTCTCCTTCATGCTCTCATGCCTGTTGGGTATTGAGGGAACCGATTGAAAACCAGATGAGGAGGAGATATGCGGAAGGGAGGGACGGAAGGAAGCTGTACTTAAGTTGAACCTAAGTCTGAGGAAGTCTTAAAAAAAAAAAAAAAAGTCAGAACTGGACTGGAGAGTTTTTACTGCTCTCTGTAGAATGAATTCAACCTTCTATCCGAACCCAGAGCAAAGTCCTGCAAACGTCTAGACTGCGAGCTTTGGTGGATGTCAGTCACCCAGCCAGCCTCCTGGGCTCCGTCCCCAGCTTCCTCCTCTACCCGCTTTCCTTGTTGCTCCTTGTGGACTGAGTAACAATGGAAACTTCCCATTGTCTTTGCCCCCAGCTTCTTTCCTGCACAGCAGAGCTGGGGAGGAAGGGACACACACACACACACACACACACACACACACACAAGATGGGGGGGGGCATTCAAAGGAAAACCTTATTTTGGTGTGGAACGCTCTGTTTCCGTCATTATTGGAACAGCGTTCTGGTTCCCACAAGGAGAAGAAGCGTCTTTGTGCTTGAAGCTCTTGGTGAACACTCTTTACCTCACGTCCCAAGAGCTTTGAAGTCCTAAAACCTCGTTCTTGGGCAGGCAGGTCTCTGTGTTGCTTATCAGTCAGAAGCCAGTCATTCAGCCAGATGTTTACTCACAGACTCTTTTAATTCTAAAGATACAAATCACCTACTGGTGAACGAGGTGTGGGGCAGAGCAGAGGGCCTCTGGTGGCTAAGAAGGGGGCGGGGCTGCCCCTTTCACCTCTGTGGAGCTCTGGTATCCTTTGTAGGCATCAAGCCACGCTGGGTAGGGTGAGGTTGTTTGACTAGAATGACCTCCACCCCAGCATTGGTTCTAAGGGAACTCTAAGATGGGTTTTGATTGACACCACAGCCCACAGGGTCATAGTATAATAGCAAAGATAGAACGCAGTAGGTTAGGGACATTTTACTGCAGAACGGGGGGCTTGGATTAAACTGGTATGTGTTAGTTGGCTAGCATATATGATGGGGTGTTCTTAGGTCAGGTAGCCATGATCCAACATGGAATGGAAGACATGCATGTCTGCACATCTTCATGCAGAGTGACACTTGATGTGAGGATAGCGATGAAGCTGAACAGGCTCACTGGGTCTACAACAGAAAGTGACTTCCATCCAACAAAGCATCAACAACTACCAAGTGTGTGTACTCATATTCCAACAAGCCCAAAAGAAGCTGCTTCTATGAAGGAGCTAAAAATATAAAATACACAGGGTGGCAGTATACTGCGAAACAACGTCCTATCTTTAATTCTACCTTAATGGAAAAAAAAAAAAAATCCCTATCACTAAGAAAAGACAGGATCCAAATTCCATCCTTTCAAACAGAGTCCTTGGATAATATGTTTTATAACGTGGCAGCATTATATTAGTATATAATATTAGATGTTAGTGGGCCCATGTTGAGCCCTCCCCCCCCCCAGGGTTCAACTATATAACAGGTTTAGTATAAAAGAAAGTTTATTTGGGACATAGGAAGGGGATCTGGGAAAGAGAGTAAAAGCAGAGAAAGGTTACAGAGAAGGACAGAAAGAGA
Organism: Mus caroli; assembly: GCF_978045245.1. NCBI lineage: Eukaryota > Metazoa > Chordata > Mammalia > Rodentia > Muridae > Mus > Mus caroli. Next base: position 38,064,408 of record NW_028227258.1, read on the forward strand.
GGAGAGAGAAAGAAGGGGAGAGGCCAGCAGGGAACTTGTGGCCAGGCATGAACATGTGGGATAATGGAGAGAGAGAGAGAGAGAGAGAGAGAGAGAGAGAGGATGGAAAGTCCCTTTATACTAGGTAACGGTGGGGCAGAGGAAATGCTAACACTGGAGATCTCTGCCGGCAGAAAGATGTTTCTTAGTGAAGCTAACGCCCTGGCCATGAGGATGATTGACAGGTTAATTGTCCAGATCTCCTCCCCTCATACCACCAATAGCGCTTGCCACCTTCTAACTGTAGCCAGGTACTGGAATGATAATTCTAGGAGACACTACTTTTAAGCTCATTTCTGTCTTTGAAAGAAGAGGCAACCTTTGAGCACACAACAGTTCTACCCTGGGCTTTGCTAACAGCGGTCTCCAGCGGTCATGAAACGGACTGGGAAACCTATGTAGACAGTGAGTGAGGTCCTTAGGCAAGAAGAGGAGATGGGAAGAGATCATGATACATGGCTCCTTTTGGGAGGGGGCAGGGAATTGAGGGTGCTGGCTCTCTAAGGGTCCTGCCTTGCTTGAAAGGCGGGGAATTACCTGTCTTGCTGTCTTTAATGCTCAGCTAACTAGTCCAAGCACTTGCTCACCAACAGGAGGAGAGCAGAAACAATGAAACCATTTTTTTAAAAGAGTGAGTGTCTTCTCCACCCGGCTTACCATGATGAACAGTGTCAGGAGGAAGATACTCAGTGACATGATGGAGAAGCTGTCCAGGAACCAGGTACACCAAATGACAGCATTAGAGACGCCTTGGTTTTTCAAGGTCTCCTTCAGCCTCAGCTCCTTCTCCAAAACAATGCCCTTAACGGTCATGGAGACAGAGTAGATCCACGCCAGCACCATGAAGATAGGGAAACAGCGATTCAGGATGATCATGAAGCTAAAGCGAGAGGAAAAAGCAGAACAGAGCCAGCTGTACCTGGTAGAATCAATGTAAAATACTTATTGAATGGAGAGTTGAGAATGAAGTCCGAAGGGAAGGAGAGCAGAAAAATAAATCGTTGGACCTTCACTAGGTTGAGCCCTCTTAAATACCTTTCTCATTTGTCATTTCTTTCTTTAAGGCAAAATGGAGCCGTTCTGGACTGCCCAGATGGAGGATGCTCTATATGTGTAGGAATAAAGCATACCATCTCTTTATAGTATATATGCCATATAGTATATATAGATCTTCCCCATGAAGGCTTGTGGGAAAGACTGTAGACCTGATGGTGTGGGTTGTGCTCTGAACAAGGCAATGATCCAATAGTCATTGATTCCAAGAGCCATCCATTCGTAAGTGGAGTAGATCCTGGGATAGGCTCTCGGCAAGCAGGACGGATTTGACACGATGGAGTCACATTAGGGTAAGCGTTACAGGTTTCCCCTGTGGATAATGCACTGGTAAAGCCCTTGGGATTATTATCTATTGAAACTGTTGGGTGTTGTCAAAGGAAGGGCCCAGTGCCAGCGTGGGAGGATAGTTTCACTCAAAATGGCCCTAGGGAGGAAACCAACCAACCCAAAACCATGCACTTCCGGAGCTGGCCGCCAGAGGGCTCTCCCATACTGAATGACTCCGATTCCCACAGGTTCTCCACACTCATCCGGTTTCCTGCCAGCCCCTCCCCTTCTGACCCTGCAAGCGGACCTGGGCTCTCCTTCCCATCTCTGCCTCTTATCCAAAGTAAAACTAACTTCTGAACAGCGACCTAACGTTATCTCTGCAGTCTTCTGCAGAGCTGGAGACCTGGTGGGGCCACAGTGTCGAGCACTGCTTTCCCGTGTGTACACTGGGCTTTATTTTACAATCTCTCCAGCTGGCAACGGGACTCTTTTCTTTTCCACGTTTTGCGGTCTCTGCTTCCCGGATCCCACAGTCACACACACACTCATGCTACAATGACTTTCCCGTGTTCTCAACACCCCAGGAGTTAAATTCCTTAGCCAACTATAGGTCAGGGAGTGTTTCTGACCCCATCTACCATGATAACAAGCCTTCTGAGCAACTCTCCCGCTCTGTCCCTTTCTCCACCACTCCAAAATCTATTTTCAACAAAACAGCAGGCTGTTTGCTTAGCATGCTACTGGTCAAAGGATGGACAGGCGTTAGGATGGGGGTGGTCAGAGAGCGAGGCCAGAGCTCATCCAACACATTCCTCTACCTTTTCACCAAACACACATCATAGGAATGTTAATTAGGGAAGGGGCTGCATTATTCTGAGGCTCCTAGGTACCAGGCCTACTTGCCACGCAGTCTGAATCTGCTGATCTGGCAATCACTGGGAAAACGCCCTGACCAGAACCTTCCACATACCAAACATACTACAAAGTGGAAATTTAAACAGCGGGTATCCCCCACTTCAACCTCACTCCTATTGTTTGAACCTCCAATTTCCCTTTTGTATCCCTGAAACCCTATCATTTATTTCCCCCTCTGCTTCTGTCTGGAGTGCAGAGCCAGCATCTTCTTCGGCCAGAACCCTATTCTCCCCAATCTTCCCTCATCACTGGGGTTCCTTCAGGAGATGCTGAAGCCTTGAGAGCACCCCCATTTACTGCTTTTCAGCTCAGGGAGGAAGATAGAGGTCTGGGACTCACGAGTCATCCACAAAGCAGGGATAAGGCATTTGCTGGAGATAGACTCCAATTGGAGGCTCTGCCTGTGTCTGACTCTTCACGATTCCTTGCTCCACCATGTCCTGTAGATAGGCAAAACCTCCCCAGATGTACCGGAAATCTTCAACAGGATCCGCCCTGGGACCAGAATCCCAGTACCTAAGAAGGCACAGGATGAAGGGGGAAGGATGTAAGTGCGAGTGGGTAACTCACTCACTTCACAAGCCCAGGTTACCCCACAACTCAGTCCTCAAGCCGTGGTCCTCAACCTTCCTAACACGACAGCCGTTTAATACAGTGCCTTGTGCTGTGGTGATACCCCCCACCAAGCATAAAATTATTTTTGTTGCTACTTCATAACTGTAATCTTGTTACTGTTAGAAAAATGTAAATATCTGTGTTTTCTGATGGTCTGGGGCCAGCCCTGTGAAAGGACTGTGACCCACAGGTTGAGAAATGATGTCCTAAATGTTTCCCAGACTAGCCAGCTCTACTTTGGGGTCACAGTGCTAACTCCGATGGCCATGACTCACGAGGTGATTGCTTCAGTCTACCTCCATCTGCACAAATCATACTTTCTCCCATTTAGCTTCCCTTCGTTGATCCATAGGCTGTATTTGCCCTTAATCCTCTACTTGCTACCAAATACAATTCACCATGAGTTTTGGAGAAACCTTTCAAGACTGAACCATCACCTGTCTTTGATCTTATTGGTCTTCTCCACCACATCTATGTCCATCCGAATCTTGTACTTCACATGAGGAGGTAAGGAGCTGGCCCAGGGATACATGTCAGGGAACACCACTCCGGCCCAGAACCTGTTCTCCTCCAGGAGAGACAGGGCTCGCTGGATGAGCTGAACTTCATCATCGTAACTTTCAAACTTATCCAGGACCAGACACTGTGGATGGAGGATCACAAAGGTAGGGAGAGTCTGAGGCCCAAATGTAAACAAAAAGGCAGAAGAAACTCTACTGCTCAAGGGATGGGTCCCCCACAAAAAGACCTATACACCAAATATGTATTTAATTACAGGGTTTGCCATTAATTTCTTTGTGTGCCTAGGTTGGTGTGTGTGTGTGTGTGTGTGTGTGTGTGTGTGTATGTGCGTGCGTGCATGTGAGAGCCCTGGAAATGATGACAGGTTCTTATCACTGAAGAGTTAATGGAGACTGCTCTGCCCAGATGTCCAAGATGGTCCAAATATGCAAGTCCTCAAAACGACACAAATACCCAAGGTTCTCACTCCCCAGCATGGGGAGGCGAGGGAGTGGGGTCACGGTGGACACAGGGCTGCTTTGAAGATCAGAAAGTCTGAGGATAAAAGACTTTTAAAGAGAGAAGCATTCCTGGCATTGAATCTTCCTGGCTCTCTCCAAACACACACAGGCTATCCAGCTGAGGGACGAACCAGGAAGAGGAAAGCAAAGGAACAGACAGCCAAAAAATGGTCTCATCTGAGAGAGAGAGAGAGAGAGAGAGAGAGAGAGAGAGAGAGAGAGAGAGAGGAGAGATCCATAAGAGAGCAAAACTAAGAATTTCTTTTCAATGGAGGATTGAGAGGTTGCCCACTTGTACAGACTTGCTGAAGTAATTATGTTGTACTGGTATTCGTTTTACACGGGGTAGGGGGAATGTTTGTGTCCATGATTCTTAGAATGTAACTCACAAGAGGTCAGACAGCCTTGTCTTGATTAATTTGTTCGACGAATATTTACAGAGTATATGCAACGTGCCAGAGCCTGCCAGGCTCCTCAGGTACAAGGAGAGAAGATGACAATCTCTTCCTGAAACAAACTCAAACCTGATAGTGGAGGGTTTGTAGTGAACCAATGAGCGTGGAGAGTGGGCAGAGGAAGGAAAATGGAGGTCGGCTTGACCACGAGGAGCAGCACTGTGGCCTTAGGGGACTTGCAAGAATAGAGCCGCGGTTCCCATCATCCCTCAAGCTTTGGAGCACTGCTGGCTTTAAAAAGACACCAAAGTCTTTATTTCAAAATCTTGAGAGGCAAGGCCAGGGCACTAGCATTTTGTTAAAAGACAAAGACAACAACAAAGCCCTCCCCAGTTAGTCACAATACACAACACATCAAGTAAAACATGGTGAGTGGTTGGGACCGGACCCTTTACTCTGCTAGGTTTGGGAATTTGACTGACCAACTGAGAGGTGTCTCAGGACACACACTTTCAGGTTAAGACCAGGAGAATTCTGGCCAAGCCCTAAAATCCATCAGGTCACCGTGGGGTTCTAAGCAAAAGTATGACAATGAGATTAGACAGGGAAGTCGCAGGAAGCACTAGGCTAGACTGCCGAGTATATTCTGGCTTTAAAGAATAGTTAACTCCATCCAGGAGAACCTGGGAGTGAGTGGCTGGAAACGTATGTGTGCTAGGGAAGAAATGGTAGAGATGCTCCTGGGTTAAGGGCCGATAGAACCAGGGTCCCTTTCTCTCTCTCTCTCTCTCTCTCTCTCTCTCTCTCTCTCTCTCTCTCTCTCTCTCGCCCTGAGTTCTTCCTGGCACACCAGGGCTAAGAGGCATAGCTTACTGCACTCATCCAGCATTGCGTGGCTTATGGATGTATTCTTCCACGTGCTTACAATGTCCTGTAAGCTGACCAGTGAATCTTGTTTATCCAGTAGCCCAGGAAAGTTAGCCACAAGAGTAGTGGTTCTCAACATTTGGGTGGGAACCCCTTTGGGGGTGGCATATCTGATATCCTTCATATTAGACATTTACATTACAATTCACAACAGCAGCAACATTACATTTATGAAGTAACAATGGCGTAATTTAATGGTTAGAGGGGGTCGCCACCCATGAGGAACTGTGTTAAAGGGTCACAGCATTAGAAAGGTTGAGAGCCACTGCTCCAGAGGACTGGAAACTTCTAGGCAGTAGTAGAGTGAGTGTCAAGCCCCATAGTCACTTGATTAAGGAGAAATTAAAAAAAAAAAAAAAAAAAACAGAAACACAAGGACCAGAGAGCTAAGCTCTACTGTACTGGCAAGAAGCAAGCAGACCCAGCTCAAGCCCTGTGAGCCCCTCACTTCCCGAAACTTCTTCCTCCAGAGGATTAGAAGAGCAGTCTCCTTGGAGGGTATTACAAACCCATCCTCACTGGGTTTTCTGACCTCCGTTGTCCTTCCTAGGACATGCCCATGTAGTAGTCTCAGGGTTCCAGGAAAAAAGGGAAGGTCCATTCAAACTGATATGGGGAGGAGCAACAGCGCGTGTGAAGACCAGCAGGGCCAAGCAGGGCTTAAAGGGCTTATAATCTTAAAAGGAAATTAGATTGGTATTTCTTTAAAAAACACAAGTAAGAGTAGACACTCAAGTCACAGAGCTAAAGGAAATAGATTTTCTTCAGTCAATCACTGTCTTGCAAACAGGACTTACTTGCTAGGCTTAAAATGGGCCAGCCCTAAAACAAGACGAAGGACTTTAGTACATCACACGCCAATGAATTTTCATCTCTTCCAGGCAGAAGCAGCTAATACTCTGTTCATAGTTGTGTGTGTGTGTGTGTGTGTGTGTGTGTGTGTGTGTGTGTGTGTGTGTCTACTGTATAGACCATTAAAACAGCTGGGGAAGCCAGCTGCAGCCAGTTTGTCAGTATTTAACCCAACAGCAATACCACCACTATGAGAGACAGGTTCAGCAGCTGCTAGTTGGGCAAGGACACTTTGGGTCTGAGCTGCTACAAGGAGATAACAGAACACAAGTTTACTATCTGGGCAGTGGTGGCACATACCTTAAATGCCATCACTCAGGAGGTAGAGACAGGCAGATTTCTGTGAGTTTGAGGCCAGCCAGGCCTACGGAGGAATTCCAGGACAGACAGGGGTACAGAATGAAACCCTGTTTCAAAACAAACAAACAAATCGCATACACAAAACAAAATGAAACACGTATTTTAAGTTTGCTTTTGGTCTGACATTGAGGCCTGACAAAGATGGGCAATAAAATAATCAGATTTGGGCTGTTTGTCAAGTTTAGAAGTAGCATGTGTTTAAATAAGATGAACTAGACACAGACAAATGCCACATCTCACTCATTGAGGGGACTAGTGAGTCAGAGTTGTAGAAGAATAAAGGAGTCTCTGCTATGGCCTGGGAGGTATAGCAGGGAAAGGGCCCAGGAAGACATTCAATATGGGAGGCCGAGTCAGAGAGGGGAGCATTCACTGTGAGGTCTCTTTCCGTGCAGCAGAGTAGCCATGGCTCATGACAACCTGGGATGGGATCCCCAGTACAGGAAAGACTAGTGGCTGAGGAGAGAAAAGCTGGCAATCGCTCTCATTCTGTACATCGTAGATATGAGTTCAACTGTCAAACTACACTACCATAACAATTTATAACTATTATGTCTCACAAAAAAAAAATACACCATTTAGAATGAATTTGAAGTTAAATTTCTAAAATAAAATCAAAATTATCTGTGAAGATGAACGCAGCTTTAGGCAGTTTCACATGGATACTGCACATTCACTCCGCATTGCAAGGCACTGGGATGAAGTTTCCTAGAGGTCTGTGCTCTGATGTCCTTGCTTTACCAGGAACAGATGGGACCAGAGGCGTGGAAAGCCTTGTTTTAGTTCCCCACAGCTCAGAAGCAAAATCTGCACGTATGCCTTCAGTGTGGGCCTTGGAAGCCCCGGCGTGTGCATACGTGTTTCCATTGTTCCTTTGGGGACTAAGTCATAGGTCATAGGCCAAGTCCTGACATTACTGAAGGTCTCTCGCCTTAGGGCTGTACTGTCTAGTGGAATTTTCTGCGATGGCCAACTTGTTCTCTATCTGTCCTGTCTAATATGGCAGCCAGTAATGACACGTGGCTATTTAGTATTACAGATTTCATGAGTGCCATCCTAAGCATTGAGTTTTCAGTTTCGTGGGGCTGCTGGTTGCTATGGGGTCCGCAGAGTTCCAAGGGTAGTAAGTGCCTTCTGGTCAGGGCCACGTTCTGTTCAACATGGTCTCTGGAATAGTATTTTGTTTTTTGGTTTTTTTCATGCTAGGGTGTCAACAAGCATTTTCTGAACTGAATTGGTTTGAATCTGTGAGCCCCAATGCTGCAAGTGTGGCTATCCCTCTGTGCTTTGAACAAAATTCTATGTTTTTTCATGAAAAAAACTGGCAGCAATTCATTAAAAGAAAAACGAAAAGGCGTTTTGCTGCAATTCAACTAGGGTCTAACTGCTGGGGGAAAAAGAGCTGATATAAACAAATACAGTGTTAATAACATGACTTCCAGGGGCATCAGCTCATTCTCTTTGAACCTTATATCTTAATATACTGGAATAAACAGCTGATGTTTTCGGTGATATTGTTGGCTCCTGCGATGACGTGGGCTCCGTCCTGGCTGTTTAATCAGGCAGTTGATTCATAGTCATATTTCCTGATGTGTTTCCCTAGATGGGGACCTTGATACTCTGAGAAACACAGAATTCAGCAGATTCTCAAATGTTTACATCTATTTTAAAACCTCCAAGTCGGTTTCCCCCTCATCACCTTGGGAAGAGGCACAGCACAGGGTTGGGGTCTGACCGTCCTCTATGCCACCCCCTCTTGCTGTTCCCTGTGGCTTCTGCTTCCCTCGCTGTAATTTGAGCTGTGCCCAACCTCAGAGGTTCATTCTAAGGATCACACGAGGCAGTGATTGTAAAAGGCTGCAGTGGGTACCTCACACCAGGATTAAAAAGCCGGGGCAGGGGGTGTAGAATGCACACCTAGCGTGCACGAGGCCCTAGGTTTGCTTTCCAACATGGCAAAGCATAACAATAAACAAACAGCAACTACAAATATCGAAGGTTTACTCCATGCCCCAAACCGGCCCAAGGGCTTTATTCGTATGAACACATTTCATCTCCAGAATCACATTAAGGCCAGTTACTGTGGTCATTAAAAGCCCACAAAATACACTGATTCCCCTTAGGGCAGAATCTCTTTACACCCCCAACAGTGCACTGCACTGTCTCATGAATAACGAGGGCTTTCTAAATACCATTTTACTCTTGTTTTTGTAAAATATCTTTGAACGTCAATAACCAAGCGCCTCTCAAGTTCCTGCCACGGTTAGTCTTCATTAATGACAGTTGTTCACCAGGGCAGGGGAGCAGTTATTTTCTTCAAATAATCTGTGTGAGGACAACGGACTGTCCTGAGCTAATACTCCACAGTGCTCCATCTGGCCAGAACAATGCTGTGGCCGGAAGCCAAGGCCACCTGGGCAATGGGGTAGAGAGGGTGATATTCTACTAGCTGTCCATCGGCCAGAGGGGGACTTTCAGCTGCTGCTGCCCAGGGGAAGGTTTTATAAAAACCAAACACAAATATCACATCACCCTCATCAAACTTTCTTTATGAGGTCAGGAGGAAGAAACTGCTTTGAATGTGAGTCAGGTATGATTCAAAACGTATTCTCGTGGGAAGGCCATCTGCCTGTGGCCCGACTCCCTCCTGATACTTAAGTTAATCCCCAAAGTTAAACCTTGGCTGATGGGCATGTATATTGGAACATGTATGTGCTGTAAGAGGCTGAGCTAATAACAAATCCCTCATCAGAGGACCTGGGTTGGATGTATTTAGTCTATTGTGACAGGTTTGTCAGGTACAACACACTGGGTTCTAATGAGGCCATGGAGTTTATTTTTAAATGCCATCGTGTTCTATGTCATCATGGAGATTAGGGAAGTGTGACGGGCAACAAGATTGGCTAAAGTAAAGTGCTCAGCACAAACCCAGCATACCTACTTGGAAAAGTGAATAAAAGCAGTACCCTCTGCCCTCAGAGGTAAGGTTTGAGCAAATGTCACAGTAGGAACTCAGAATCTCAGTGAGAACCAGGACAACGCCCTCCCTCTGACAGCCAACAAAGCGGAGATAGATCAACACACAAAGCGGTCTCCTAGTCCTGCCCACCGCCCCCAACTTCTCCTGCAGCTTCCTTCCACCAAGTGAAGTTCACAGTGGCCAGGTTCTGGAAAGAGAAGCCACCCTGCTGGAAGAGAAAGGCTGGAGCAGCTGTGCCCAGGCCCTTGCCAGAAGACATTCATTTGTTGACACAGCTAAACAAAACATCACCTTGGAGGAGAAGCTGCAGGGGAAGCAAGCTCCCTTCTTGGGCTGAGACCTCTTGGTATCCAGTTCATAAACATTAAGTCATAGATTCATGGAATTATCTATTACATGGTAAGCGGTGTCTAGCGGAGGCTGTGAAGAAACATCTTCCTTTTCATTTGAACTTGATAATCAAAGGTGCCTGGCACATTGTGCTGACAGTTGGGCATAAATAGCCATATTTTGTCCATGAAGCCTCAAAGGTCGGTCTTGGGAGATAAGGGAGGCATTGAGGCTTTTTAATCCTGCCTTACATCTCTTCAAAACAGCTGATAAGCTCTAGTGGAAGCCTCCTGTGGTCCCGATAGCATTCGCGCAGACACCTGGGGCTCCTTTTGAAAAACACCATGGGAGTGGGCAAAGATCCCAGAATTAGTTTCCTGGCAGATGTAAACTGCAACCTTCACAATTTATTTCCAACTACATGGAAAAAGCCATGGTGTAAAATCACTCTGGGCTATTTGGGTTGTTTGGGATGGTGAATTAGAGGCAAGGTGCTGTGAATAAATCAGGCAGTGTGAACAGGCTTCTGAAACATTCACTCACAAAGAGTGAATTGCATTGTGGTTAACCAATAAAGAAGATAGATAGATAGATAGATAGATAGATAGATAGATAGATAGATAGATAGATAGATAGATAGATAGATAGATAGGGTGGGTAGATAGATAGATAGATAGATAGATGATAGATAGATAGATAGATAGATAGATAGATAGATAGAGTATTGAAATGAATAAAAAGGCGAAGTTGAAGAATGAGGACTCACAAGGACCAGGGCAAATGCCCTGCGAAGCCACCAGGGCAATGATTTCTACCCAGCTGGTTCCAATGAAAGTCACCATCACTTGACTAATAACGTCCCAACGTTTAGCTCTCCCAGTTTCCTGTTCCATTGTTCCAACAACACCTGGGGGTGAGGGCTACTGTGTTGAATAATAATGGGGCTATATGTGCACTGACCAGTAGGACCATTCTGTACCACAAACAGAGTTCTGCCCACTAGTGGTTGTTATCTGAATAGCTTGGGTTTTACTCATTTTTCAGATAGATGGATAGCTATGTTGTCCCCAGTAACAGAGCCCAGACATAGATGTTGAAGAGTGTGTCTTGTCACACACAGAATGAAGCTTTTATGAGCCATGCTGGCTAAGTCCAGACATCACCAGTTGCAGGATTTTTGGTCACATTCACACAGTGGGTCCTGGAATTGTATTATTTACTGAAAAAAAAAATTGTTTCTAGTTGTGGTGTGACTCAGCCCTTAGCACACACCTTTAATCCCTCTGGCTGGAATACAGACATGCCCAGGTAATGAAGGCAAAGTTAGTGTGTAGAAGGAAGCACCTGCGTTTAAAAATGATGTCTAATTGAGTGACAGAGAAAGTGACAAATTGGAGAAAGATTTGACAGAATATGATATGCCCAACTCTCACAAAAACATACAGGAAACAGAGGCACAAGAGAGAATGAAAGAGGAGACAGTTTCACCCAGAGAGAGGTTGAAGAGAAAACACTCTGGACAAAGGTAAAGATAGAAGGAGCCAGAGAATGAACAGGAGCTAGAAGATTAGAACAGATCGGCAGAGTTAGTTTTCGGCTAAGCTGAGCAAAAAGTCAGAGGCCAAGAGAGAAGCCAGATTGTGTCAGTCAGCACGGAGAAGAGTTTGAGCCAGAACAGCGAACCAGCCAGCCAGAAGTCAGAACAAACCAAAACAGGTGAGCTTACTTAGCACTAAGTCTCAGAGGCTGAAAACATTGTAGGCCTAAAGTAGATTGTTTGGTGGCTAGAAGCTTCCAGTACTAAGCCTGGGTTGGCAGACAGAGGCAGAAAGCCTTGGAGACAATGACATCAGAGGAGTAGAAGTTACTTTTTCAATCAGCATATTTCAGTGTCACATCTATTCTCTGCTCAGGTTCCTGCTTCGTGTGAACTTGTCTGGTAGATTCATAGCTCTGCGTCTCATTTAAACATTTTTCTTCTGCCTAAAATTGCCTTTCTGGTTTCCTTAGCCAGTGGCTTTAACCTTTGAGGCTCAGGGCAAACATTATTTTCTGCTTAGGTTTAACGTTTATTGGTGTCTACTTTATGCCACTAGAGATCTACTCAGGAATGCTGAGAAATCAAAACGAAAAACAAGATAGAATTTGAGCCCTTGATGTGGTCAGGCCAGCATAGGTTGGGTGTGGACAGGTCATGACTGGGCTCCTGTGGAAGGAAGAAGGCCTAGAGAAGAAGGCTAGGAACCAACCCTACTGAGACCTGAAACGTGGATGTGAGCACAGCCAGGCAGGGCTGTAGAGAAGTAGGGGAAGGGCGCTCTAGCCAAGCTGAGAGGTCTGGAGCAGTCTCATAGGATAGAAAGAGCTGTGAAGGCATTTACTTTCACAGTGATGAGACAGTCCTGAGGACTGGTAAGCCATATTTCACAGTGGGCTTGGGTTTAAGCAATATCTCCTTGGAGAGGAGGTGGGAGCTGTCCAGAAGTAGCAGGAACCTGGGGAGGGGCTAGGAGAGACGACAGGCCTCTACAAGGAGCAACTCACCTCAAATATTGTAAAATGGTTGCTATCTTTATTGGATTCAATACATAATTTGAGCAAATAGTACTTTAGGGCCTCTGGACCTTGTATATTACAGGGAAAAGGATGTCATCACTGAAGTCAGTACAGATCTGGGTTAGAACTCTCAAGTGCCCACTCACCTGCTGTGATGTGGCAGGGAGTCAAGTCTCTTAGAGGCTTTGCCTTGAATGCTATACAGTGACAGCAGTTATGGTTACCTGGCACAGAGGAGGGCTGCAAGAGAAGATAGCGTCCAGCACAGCTCTTCCCCCAGGGCCCACGCATGTCTCTCTCCTCCACTGGTGTCCCAAGCCTACCTCCACCTGTTTGCTTTTCTCTGTGTAAGTTCTAGGTCTTTGAGAGATCAAAGAGGCATAAAATACAGTGATTGTGAGTTGCCTAGGACCTAATTTATAGCCCTTGAAATAATAATTGCGCTTATGGCATAGATTCTGTTTCCCTCTCTAATTCTCCCACAATACCTTCCCAGTCTCTGGGGTCATTGAGTTAACAGAAGAAAGTAACACGGGTACCCAGCCAATATTTGCACATCTAATTCTACAACACCCAATCTGACCTCATCTCTCTATCCAATTTCCCCCTTAAGTTAGCCTGAAAAATACATTTCCTGAGAACATCATGGTTGGTGGTGGTGGCATGTGGACAGAAGTATTAAAGGTGCCAAGGAAAAGTAGTTAAAAAAAAACCACTCTGATAATTCAAGAAAATAACCACCATCCAATTCATAAAGACTTATGTACACTGGCTGAGCTGATAGCCAAAGAAAAGCAATTAGTGACTACATTTTTTTTTTTCTCAAGACTTAGCAAAAGGTAGCTGTTACTGATTAAGGTACAATTTTACGCTTTGATTAGAGATATTTTTATTTTAAAGTTTGGCTGAATTCAGCTTCCTGATATGAAACTTAAGACCTGAAATTCAAATGTGCTAAGAAATTTAAATCCACTGCGAATTGTAAATAGTATTTGATTTATGCTAGGCTTAACCTTTTGCTGAACAACAACAAAAAAATTGAAGAGGAGCCGGGCGTGGTGGCGCACGCCTTTAATCCCAGCACTCGGGAGGCAGAGGCAGGTGGATTTCTGAGTTCGAGGCCAGCCTGGTCTACAAAGTGAGTTCCAGGACAGCCAGGGCTATACAGAGAAACCCTGTCTCGAAAAAAAAACCAAAAAAAAAAAAAAATAATTGAAGAGGAGAAGTATAAATATTCCAACTAAAGGGTAATCAGAAGGATAATTTGTGGATTTTTGTAATTGTGTTTTTCTATTGAAAACATGTGAATAGAGACATCTATAGGTGATGAATAAAATGTGCATGCATATGAAGTTATGATGTTTACCTAAATGTGGGTCAGCAAGATGGCTCCGTGGGTAAAGTCACTTGCTACCAAGCCTGAAAACCTGAATTTAACCCTAAAAGCCCATATGGTAGAAGGAGAGAAATCACTCTACAAGCTGTCCTCTGACTTCCCCACTTGTCATAGCACACCCTACACTGCCCTCCACCATACACACACAAAGTAAATAACAAATAAACCAACATACTCCCCATAAATTATTACCTATAAAGTCCTCACTAAATTTCAGGCTCCCTAGATTTGGAGATGTGGGTAATGGGACGTTGTCCAGGAAAAGCCACTCTGCATGTGAGAGATGTGCAGGTACTCAAATGTCCACACTAGCATGGCTGTCTCTAGACAACTGTCCACCTTCTAACCAAGAGGTTTGCCTCACTTCAACCTTTAGTTCTCAGGGTCAGCAGAAAGCTATGGGATGAGGGGCAGTCCACAGAAAGCTTTATCCAGAAGGTAGCTGGAGGATATGGACGTTTCTCAGCCTCTGGGTCACTGTCCAAGTCCAGTGTGCCCCAGAGCTGTCCTCCTAGGCTTTGGAAATAGACAGACCCAACTGTGACTCTAAGCCAGTTCACCCAGGCTAAGCCAAAGATCAGCACGTGATGCCATGACTAACGCTTAGGCATTTTCAAGTGTAAGAAAAGGTACAGTCTTTACTCCGTTCATGGTTCAGAGCAGCAGCTGCCATGTGTACATACATGCTCTTGGTGTGAGCCCAGAGTGTCCCATGTCATCTCCACAGCCGCTCTGAAGAGGTATTGGTCCTACCCCACGTTCTAAATGAAGAGTCCCCAAAGCCTAGCATTTGCACACAGGTCTGATGAATGTGTTAAGTGCTTTGCTGCCGTGCTCCCTCACATCCTGTCCTCCACAATGACCTTGTATCCCTATTTAGAATTGTACATTCAAGAAAATCAAGCCTTAGAGTGTCAAATTTCTCAGAATAACTCATAAGAAGCAGAGAGTCCAGTCCATAAACCCTGTGGGACAGGTCGGACCGTTCTATGCGCGGATGTTTAACCTGGATCCACAAGACAGATTCAGGAGAGTGGATATCCTACAGGGCGCTCCATCTATGGGACAGACCTCACCCTAAGCAGGAAGGAAGAGATTTAGCCCTTCTGGTCTCTGAGAAGAAAATCTACTGAATCACTCTCGCTTCCCATAATGAGGAAAAGCTTAAAGATGTCTTCTTTGTTCTCAGAGCTTCTGTTGTTTTTCAATATCACAATTAAGCACCCCATTGTTATGGGTAACAGAATTCATTTGCCTAATTTTCCATAAGTGTTTTTGGTTTGCTTTCTGTTTTTAGAATAGGCACGGATGTAGGCTCCTAGATTGTCCCATGAGGAAGTGTTCCACACTCATTAGTGCAAGCCCCATGATTGAAATGGAGGTACCGAGCTGGCATTTTTAAATAAGGCACGGGTGGCAACACACTAGCTTCCCTGTCCTGGAGAAACCTTTACAACTATCAGAGAGGGGTTCCACGGCAAGCGTGCTACTCAGGGTTCTCAGGGCTTCTCCAGATAGCCCAAAACACAAGAGCAGATGCTGAAGGGCTGAGGCAGACCGCTGTGGCCCCTGTCCCTTACTGTCTCTCCCACTCTGACTTCTCCTTCCTGTCCCTTAACTCTTTGCTTCCCTCACCACTACCACCCCCACCCAAGGGCAAGATGATAAGAAACCGAATCATCACCACAGCCTTTATCAAAAGCCTTGTAGGGGTCCCCACGGGGAGGCCACTGACTCTTGGTCACAGTGATCTGTACGTCAAAGCCCTGGGGAAGTCACAGTGGCTGAGAAACTAGATATATGGTCAGCAGTTTCATGAGCTCAGAGCTCGACACCAGCTGGGGGCCAGATTCCACTTAGGCCAGGTTCGTTTGTACTTCGATTAAAATTTGACAGTGATTAGTGCTTCTTATATGACAGTGTCTTGCATGAAATAGCTCATTTAATTCTCAGAACCAGCCAAGTATCGGGTCAATACTCCTAAAATCCACATTTCACAGCTATGCAGACTGAGGAACAAACAGTAGATAATTGAGTCTAGCGAAATCTCAACCCAGAGGCTTAATTCTTAACTGTTTAAGAGAATGACACTCATTACGCATCTATTGCTACTGTATTAAACACAAGATGCTTAGGAAAAAAACAATTCCTTTAGGGCTGGGGATATAGGTCAGTTGGTAGGGTGTGGAGGGAAGGAAAGAAAGAAGGGAGGGAGGGAAACACAAAGGGAGGGAGGGGAAGGGAGTGAAGGAGAGAAGGAAGAAAGGAATTTTTCATACACAATACAAAGTCAAGTCAAAGACAAGAGTTATTCTTCCTATACCTCACAAAACCATTGTTGAGAACCAGTATAGGTGCAAATCAGCTCCCTGGCATACCCATACCCATGCACAGGCTCTGTCTGCCTAAGATTAAGACAACGGGGCAGCGGTAGCAATGGTGAGCCTGGGGAAGGGGGCTTAACTGCAAGAAAGGAAGAGATCAGTTAGTCACTGTAAATGCTCCAGATCTGTAAGTATACGTGCAATACCAGGGCAATAAAGGGGACTTCTGAGTCAGCTGGTCTGGGTTGGTGCTCAGAATATGTTTTAGAAAAAGCATCCAAGATCATTATTGTCTTCAGGTAAGATGGGGATTACTTCAACTCTGGTGCTTCGGCCACCATGCTTCGTACTAGCTAAGAAGATACCTCAGGAGTGTGTGCAGTGATGTCAGCGTCCAGGATTCTAGAGAAGGAGGTTCTAGGGAATGCTGTGGCCCCAGGGCAGTGGGAGTCCTCAAGAGAAGCCAAGAACACACAGAGCCAGGCTTTTTCTCACTAGTGAGTTATTCTGAGGACTCACCATCTGGGACAGAAGAGCTCACTCCTAGAGGTCTCAGATTAACTCCCTTTCCAGTTTCTAGAAGAAACTTCAGCCCCCTAATGGCCTTAGTTTTTTGGAGGTTGAGGCCCAGCCCATTGGGTGTGATCAACCTTTAGGTGTGAAAATCTTGGAGGCTGTGAGGTTGAGATCTGAAGATGACTAAAATGTACCCACTAATGCCAGGTAACCCATCTTGATGGTCAAGCCCGAGATAGACACACAGACAGATTATTCCTACTTGAACTTGAAAAGGAGCCTGAAGGGTCTGAGAGGGGGGCTGCAGATCATGAAGGAATGAATTTCCAAGCCTGTGAGACAGCAGAAGGAAGACCTGAGGGCAAAGTCTCAAATTTCAGATGCGTAGGACTGGAGAGACTCAGCAGCTCTGTGGTGGAGCACTTGCTTGGCCTGTATGAGGCCCTGGGTTCTACCCCCAGCACCACAAAGAAAACAAACAAGAATGAACAGGTAGATGGTAGCAAAAGAAAAAGTCACTGTAGGCTTGAGCAGACACACATTTTATCTTCTTTTGGGACAATGCCTCCCTCACTTCATAGGAATCTTGCTTAAAGTCCCCCACAGTGGCATGTGTTCTAGGCCTCCCAGTCAGAACTACTCCCCTCCCCAGGCATTAAGACCCAGAAGTCTGATGGAGGGAGTGGGGGTGGGAGGGGGCCCTTTGGGGGTATTGCTTATGCTGTGAGAAAGGCGTTCCCCTCCTTCTGTGGAATTTTCTGGTGCAAGGATGAGCGCTGAGGGCTGTCAGCAGCTGAGGCATTACCAATGGAGAGAAACAGGCTGGATGCTTCTGCGTTGAGTCATTCGGGCTTTAAACATTTGAGTGATGCAAGCAGATGTGTGTTTGGAATGTGATGCTGGTGTCTGCGTGGAGGGATGCCTGGATTAACACAGCGCAAACCCTGGAATCCAGGGAGAAAGCTGCTCAGACAGGCTGGTACAAGGCCTCAAGCCCTCCCAGAGCCCAGAGAGCAAGATGTAGAGTTGAGAGATAATTGGGAGGTCGAAAACAGACAGAGCACCGTGACTGGGCGTGACAGGGGAAGAAAGAGGTCATCAGGGCTGGCTCTGAATTAAGGCACACCCAAATTTGGACTCTGTTTAGTACTCCTAATGGCTGTGGGATCTTATTCAACCTCCTTAAGCCTTGGCTTCTATGTCTACATACTGGCAGCGATAACACTACAAACTCTATGGGATTGCTGGGGGATGAGATAAGGCATGTGGATGCAAAAACATGCAGCACAGAAGTGGCACCACATAACACTCGGTCTAGAACCACTCTTTCTGGCAGTGAAAGAGAAAGGAAAATTAAAGATGGCCCTGAAGTTCTTGGCTTAAGAATCTGAAAAGGCTACTGAAATTAATTGGCACTAGAAGTGCAGGAATTTACAGGAAAGGAGAACATGCGATTATTTTTTGACACATGCTGAGTCTGACATGCCCTTAAGACTTTGGGGTAAGGGTGTCCAGCAATCGATGAGACTCAGACTCAAGGTTTGGTGGATACTGGCCAACAGAAGGTCATTGGAACAATGGCAGACAGGAGATATCTGGGAATGGATGTGTGCTGAAAGGGAGAAGGAGAGAGCCAGAGGAGTCATGAAGTTAGCGAGAGGTGAGGACAGTTGCATGCAAGTCTAGAGGAGAAGATGCTGTCAGATGGCCGTGGACCCTTATGTCTATGTGGGAAGGATGAAAGACTGAATCCAATACCAGCTGACTGGCTAACAGGTCTCTAGCCTCACCCATGATGTTATCTTTAAGAGGCTCACTATGGTCCTCAGGTGGATTGCTGTCTCGTACCTCCAGGTATTGATTAGCCAGGCGTAGGAATCGGTCAGTGATGTTGAATATGTCCCTCCAGTCAAAGCTGGTCATATCATCAGCCTGCTTCTCTCGGGGACCGTTAGAGAAGAAGTTTAATACGGCTTCGGTGGTAATGCCTTCTTCTCCGAGCTGCCTATTTATGAAGTCTTTGACGGTTGGGTGCTGCAGGGTGTCCTTGGGAAGAAGAACATTATGTCTCAGAAATTAAGAATTCCACAGGCTCTTTGGCCTTAGTCTCAGATCATGTCAGATTTTTAATGATTACTGATTGAGACATGGAGGCTCACTAAACAAGCCAGGAGGCTTGAACTTCCATCGTCTTATTCTAACACAAAGGCTTCTATGTAGAGGAGAGGCAAGGCAGAGTATGGGAGAAGTACTGCTGAGCATGTAAAAATGACATAGAAGATTTCCTTCTTATGGCCTTCCGCTTTGTTCTCATTTTAATTGTCTTGCTATTGAGAACTCTTGCCTCTTGAGCTTTACAACATTGTAAATGAGGCCAGACAGACAAAAGTGACCATCTTGGCAGTATAGAGCTGGCCTTTTGAGGAAACACCTCTTTGAACCTGAGGCCTTCAAGTGAATTCATGGGAAAAATACTGACCTTGTGGCAACCTTTAAATTGTCCCACAGAATTTAAAAAGCCTATTCCCCACTCAACACCAGAGATGCCACTTGGTGACATTTCCAGGCGAGTGCTTGAGGTTCTGTTGCGATAGCTTGGCCTGGCTGAAGTTGGAATGAACTGTCTCCACGGCCCTCCCCATCCTATGTTGTGAGCATCCTTACTCGGATCACGGTCATCTGTGTGCTCTTCTCAAAGAAGTACCAGATCTGGGGCCCCACTTCCTCCCAGGCTTTCACCAACTTCCTAACTCGATCCAGTTCTTCAAAAGTTGAGTTGGCCTAAAATAGACACACAGAAAGAAACAGAAGAAATTGTAAGAACCTTCGCTTCTGTCTTTTTAGCCCTCACCATAAACCTTTAAGGTGTTATATTAAGGCAAAGCTCTTTCCTCCTCCTCCTCCTCCTCCTCCTCCTCCTCCTCTCTTCTTTATAATAAAATAATAATAATAATAATAAATAGTAACTTATTATTTTAAGTATATGGGTGCTTTATCTTCACGTATGCCTATATACCACATGTGAGCTGCCATGTGGGTTCTGGGAATCGAACACTGGTCCTCTGGAAGAGCAGCCAGGTCTCTTAACAGTTGAGCCACCTCTCCAGCCCACAAGGGGCTTCTTGGAAGTGTTTTTCCTTTCCTGGAACATTGCCATTCCTCAGACTCTAGGATTGACAGAATCTAATTTGTTAGTATCTCAGAGATACATGCAATAAGGCTGCTACTGATTCCAAGCCTCATTGAGTTGTACTTGGGATTCTAGTGAGCAAATATTTATCCTCCCCATCTTTGCCTGTTCTAGGAAGCCAGAGATCAAAAGATGCTGAACATTTCCATTAGGGATATAAGTCACACAGTGGGAAAGAAAAGTCCATTGCAGAATTGCAGGCTACTTCAGAGAGGGTGGGTCCAGGCAGGGCACCAGAGAGAGGCATTCCTACTGTGACTGTGCTTGAGGGAGGAAACCCAGGAATCCATTTAGGGGAAAATAAGCCAGAGGGGAGTCATTGGCAGGAGCCTATTTAAACACACACACACACACACTACATGCACATGCACACACATGCACACCATTGTCTTCTGGGAGGTCCGAGACATAAGAGAACAACACCAGCTGGGCTCTTACATTCTTCAGTATCCTTTGAGCAGCAGGGGAATCTGGAGTAAAGAGGATTTTTCCCATCAGCAATGGCTTTGCCGCCCTCCAGGCTATTTTGGTTAAAGGGTTTGACTCTAGGCTCTGGATCAATGAATTACAAAAGGATGCTGTCAAGAGAAAAGGGACATTTTTTTTTTTCAAAGCTCCCCACTGCTCATAACTAAACAAGGTCATTAGTGCATCAAGTCACATGCCTAACTCCCATTCAATGCCACACTGGACGGTTTGAGAAATAATCTAAGTTATTAGGCTGGACCCTACTAATAACAAGCTCCCACTAAGAACAGTGAGAGACTGCCATAGCGCCTCTTGACAACAGCCTCCGGGCTGAGACAGAGGGCAGGGCTGCGCTTGTGCTTATTTCTGCTTAAAAGAGAGAGGCTAAGGAGCGGCGCTTGTGATTTTTGCAAGAGACCAAAGGAAGTGAAAGCCCAAATCTTCCCTCACCCCCCACCCTCTTATCCACCCCACCCCACCCCACCCTAGCCCTGCAGCTGCAATCTCAGCTGTAGTCTCAAGTCATTCCACATCTACTAACTCCTTCTCTTCCTTGTATGTAACTGTCTCAGCCTTCAACTCCTTCTGCTGTGTCTCTTGCTGTCTTTTTTGTAATTTCAGAGCCTATCCCAGCACAAAATAGTGAAAGCGAGGGAGAAGGCTTGCCAGGGGCGTGCCAGCCCTGTTGGCTTGCCAGGATGCTATTGGCCTGAGCTTTATTGTAACTCTGCATTGCCTTCTCCTTCATCGCTCTTCTCTGGCCCTGGAACTTAGTCACAGTTCAGTTACATCAGTGGGAAATGTCCCCTCTTTTCCCTTTCCAAGTGGGCGTGGGTGCCTTCCATGGCTCATGCCCAGTCTTCTATGAGTACCATTCTCCTCTACAAGGGGAAGGAGGATTTCTGGGAGAAATCTCTTTGCCCAAGGCCACTTAACAAGAGCAAGGAGAATCAACCCTGGCACTGGGGTTTCTTAAACCAGTTAACCATGGCTCCCAACCTTCCTAATGCTGCAGCCCTTTAATACAGTTCCTGATATGGTGACCCCTGCCCCTAACCATAAAATTATATCACTGCTATTCCATAACTATAATCTTGTTATTGTTATGAATCATAACGTAAATATCTGTTCTTTTCTATGGTTTTGGTGGGATCACAACCCAGAGGTTGAGAACCCAACATGCTAACCCATCTTTTTTTGTATTTGTGTATGTGTGTGTGTGTAGTGTATTGTAGTGTAAATGCACATATATACATGTATGTAGAGGTCAGAGGGCAGCCTGAAGTGTGCCATGTACCTCATTTTATCACTAGCTCCGGACCTGGTAAGTCAGCTGACCAGCAAACCCATTGTCTTGGCTTGGCTTCAGCTGTGATTACCAGTGGCACCACATCTGGCTTTGTTTTTCTCAGTGGATTCTGGGGATAGAACTCTGGACCTTGTGCTTGTGCAGCGAGAACTTTACCAACTGAGCCATCTATCTGCCCAGCTTCCCCACATCCCTGACCCATCGTCTTAATGCACACCAGAGGCCACTTTGCCTACAGGACTCAGAGGACTTACTTGTTCTTTTGTCGTAAGAATAGGCGGGGTCTTTCCTTGTGGAATCAATCCCCAGGAAGGCTTTATAGTTATTGTCTTCATACCAGTTAAAGGAGAACACTCGGGAGCCTCCTCCCTCTGGGTACCCACATAGGAGGTCAGACAGGATGCTCATCAGCTGTGTGAAGGTCTCAGGACCACTGTTCTGCAGGAGAGGCCTGCTCACCCATAGCAAGTCTTGAACACTTGGCCGATGGATAAACTAAGGATAAGGAAAGGGCTTTGAATAATCTTTTTAAAGTTTTATTTATGTTATTGCATGTACATTGGTGTTTGGCCCACATGTGTGTCTGTATGAGGGTGTTAGAGTCCCCTAGAACTGAAGTTACAGATGTCTGTGACCTGGGTGGGTACTGGGAACTGAACGTGGGTCCTCTGGAAACTCAGCCAGTGCTCTTAACGACTGAGCTGGCATTGCAGCATGACTCGGAAGAATCTAAAAGCAGACAGAATGAAGGCCGTTTTCCTTATTCAAAGGGAAACATAAATTTTCTCAGCAATTCTTAATTCATCTGCAGAAGAAGAAAAAAACCTGCTGTCATCTACTTGAAGATAAGCAAGAACACAAAAGATGCTAACAATGGTCTGTTTTCCTTTGTTCGGGTTCCTTGGAAAAAACGCAGACTCTATCACCATAAGCCAATCGTTCTCCTGTTCCGGAAATGCAAAGCCATGGCAAATTTCTACGACTGAAAACTTTAGAATGTGGTGTTCTATATTTGGAAAATTGTCCTTTGTAAGCTTTCCTTGTATTTATGTGCACTTGTGTGTCTTCTGTCTGTGTCTGTATGTGCATATGTGCATGCAGATGACTGCAGATGTTAGAAGGGGCTGTTGATTCTTCCAGAACTGGGATTACACATTTACAGGGAGCTGCTTTGTGGATGCTCGGAGCGGATCGCTGTTTCTCTTCAAGATCAGCAAGCCACTCTTAATCGCTGAGCTGCCTCTCTGGCTCCTCAAAATATCTTATTAACTTCATTTTATCCCATGTGAGTGCTTCCATCCAACTGAAACGTGTGGTTTGTTCTCTCTCCCTCCCACCCCACCCCCATTTGAGCTCGAGAGTGTGTGTGTGTGTGTGTGTGTTTTAAGATTCAAGCAAAAAACAGATGTCTCACTTATTGGATGAAAAATTTCAAATTCTATGTCCACTAAGAGGAACCTGGTATTCTCATCTCTCTCCTCATGGTGGGTGTCATGGTATCCATGGCTTCAACTTTGAAAAGTAGATCTGTGATGCTAAGAAATCTGGGGGACACTGGCAAGTGGCACCAGTGTCCTGGTTCCCATCAGGCCCCTTGGCTTCATTTCAGGGAAAATATCAAATAAAAACAATGCCGTGTTTATTCCCTAACCACACCTTACTAGTCACATTCTAAGGAACTTGGAAATTTAAAAAAAAAAAAAAAAAACCATTAGGATCCAACCAGGCGTGACGGAAAACATTCTCCCACTTCTCTCAGCGATGTTTACCTGTGGTCTCTCTCTTTGTACACATGCCAACACTTGCTTTCCGAAACTGATGAGCACCGTGTGGAATCCACACAGTGAGTCACTTTTATAATCACAGTCTATGCCTCAGTAAGAAAGTCAGAATCTCAGATTGCTTCAACAACAGTGGGTCTTATGACCAGAAGGGGTTATTATCATTATTATGTTGCTTAGTTAATCAAAGCTCTCAGAAATGAAGGGCTGTAGTGGGGTCAAATGTTCTGATATCAATTAATACACACCGGGCTATCTGCTTTAACTTGGTTCTCAAACGCTAAGACCTCTTATCTAAGCAGGCAAGGAAATCTTCCGGAGCACCCACACACAGAATGAAAAGTGTTGATGTGCTCTGGGAAGCTATTCACATGCTCTGCCCACTTCACCATTATTACACAGAGCTGAGGTTTTTTGGGTTTTGTTTGGTTGGGTTTTTTTTTTTTTGGGGGGGGGGCGTTGTTTTGTTTTGTTGTTTTGGTTTGGTTTTGGTTTTTTCGAGACAGGGTTTCTCTGTGTAGCCCTGGCTGTCCTGGAACTCACTCTGTAGACCAGGCTGGCCTCAAACTCAGAAATCTGCCTGCCTCTGCCTCCCAAGTGCAGGGATTAAAGGCGTGCGCCACCATGCCTGGCAGAGCTGAGTTTTTTAAATGCTAGAAAGAGAAAAGAAAGTGTTAGAGGCTCCAGGGCAGCAGGTGGCCAGCAGTCCTCACTCTCACTCTCACTCTCACTCTCCCTGCCAAGCAGGGCTTCTGCTTTGCCATGATTGAGCTTAATTTTATAAACACAGATTCCAAGCATGTTATTTCCCAAGTTGGCTGAGCCTAAGGCAGCTGGGAAAACCAAAGGGGAAAAGTCTGGGGGGGGGAAGAAAATAACAAAAGATTTTTCATTTCACTTCCCCTTGCCTTACACTCATCACACATAAAGAGATGCCTTCTCTTCTTCCTTGTCTGTGTATTCACTAAGGCTTGTGACTGTATCTGTGTAGTCTCTTCACGGCTCATACAACAATCAACTCTTAAGTGGAGGAACCAATTTCAACATTTGAGAAGTCTTATGGAATCAGATATGATTTACGTTGTATACGTAGGTCATAGAAACAACACGAAACAGTCACCCTGGAGGAGGAAGTGTATCCATGAGTGTAAAGCACTAAAGACTGTAGCCATAAGCACAACAATAAGGCACTGTGAAAGCATTTGCTATTGTTGTGGGCAGCATGTGGCTCACTGCACCACCACTCAGTCCTAGAAAGCCTTAGCTACAGTTGCAAGTCCATGAAGAGCCAAGCTACTGCAGACAAGTTGTGGGTTCCACTGGTGCTTATGTCTTGATGAAGCATCACAAGAATGGATTTTTTTCTTTTCCCCTCCTACCTAGGAGGACAGATGGTGTAGGACATGAGCTAACACTGTTAAACTACTGGATAAGAAGAGCAGACAAATTTCTCCTTAACAGGCAAGAGGTACAGTGGAATTAGTTGATATAATGAATATATTAAAAATGGTCTGAAGACATAACAAAACAGTGGTTAATGACATTGGGCCTCTTACCTTTTGCATTCTTGGTGACAGATCAGATAATATTCCTCCCCAAAATCTCAAGTTGATTCCTTGAGAACTGCTGTCAAGGAGTGTGGGGAGCTGGAATCAACAGGAAAAAACATGTTTTTAAATGTAGTTACAGGCCTAGGGAGATGGCTAAGTCAGTGAAGTGCTTGCCCGATAAGCATGGGGACGTGATTTGGTCCCTGGCACCCATATAAAATCCTGTTTGATGGCACAAACATGTAATCCCAGCGCTGGGAAGGTAGTGACAGGAGGATCCTTAGGGCCTGCTGTCCATCCAGTCTAGACAAATCCAGTGCTCTCTAGACCAGAGAGAGAGAGGCCTGTCTCAAAAAACAAGTTGAAAAGCAACTAAGAAAGACACCTGATGTCCGTTTCCAGCTGTACGTGTATGTGCGCACAGACATATCCATATAGGTGTGCACACACAAACATCTACACAAAAATATGTTCTACATATACATACACACCCATATACCCACATACACATACAGGCTCACATATATATACACACATACACACACATATATACACACAGACACACACACTCACATATACACACGTACATACACACACAGACACACATATACATACACACATACACACATGCACACACACTCACATATACACACATATATACACACAGAGACACACACACATACACACAAGTACTATCTGATTTTGTACATGTTTGCAAGCTACACTTTCCCTCTACAACTATAGTTCTATAAGGTCGCTTTCAGAAACAAAATTCTTTAACCTGATCCAGAAAAATCAAAGGCTCCTATTCCAAGTTTCCCTGCTGAGCCAGTCAATAACAGACAGACTCATGGTGACAGAAAATACAGCAGAGTAATTCTGATTGCTGGTTCAGTGACACCAGACAAGACTCCCAGAGGAAGGGAAAAACAGAGTATATAGTTGGGGGAATGCGAAGACCAGAGATGAGCAGGGTGCCCATATGTTCACCTGCAGACTCTGCAGGGCCTGCCGGCACTCCTTCCGTGCTCATGTCTGTCGCCTTTGCGTCTTTCTGGGCAGGTTGTCACTCCTCTGTTCACCAAAGCTCTGTCATGGAAGAGACCACCAATTCCATCTCTTTTCTTTCAAAGCTACAGTTCACAGTGAGAGGTCCCCTGGTCCCGTGTCCAGTTGAGAACTGCGTTTGGGTAACGCTTGCCCACGGAGCAGCTCAGGACAGCCTGAGTATTTTCCACGTTGATTGAGAATAGCAAAGTTTTGCTGCTTTCCAGCTTTAGAGCCTGATCTGAACACCTTGAACAGCAAGTTCAAATCCTGGGTACCTTTATTTGTCACCGATTCAGAATGGAATTGAATCAATGATTGTCTATCCTAAAGGTCCTTTTAGGACTGAGTTCAAAGCTTGAATGTCATCCTCATTCAGGTATTTGTAGATCCTAAGCCAGGAGCCTCAGCTCTTTCATCCTGTGGGCTGGCTCTCCTGAATGACGGTTGCACTGCTCTAGTTTGCATCAAGAGTTTAGATGCAGGTAGTTAAGCATGGAGTACTTGAGCTCCTATCTCTGCCCTGTATCCTTGCCTTTATTTCCTTCCCATGGTAGGCCTGCTTTTATGCTTTATGCCCTCTGCTCCAACCACTGGGATGAGGCACCCATCTTACTGGGATTTCTTTTCAAACTGCCTATTAAATAGCTTGAATGGTAATGGATGCTAGCTAGACAAGTCACTTAATCCCCATTTTTGCTTTAGGCTGATGGGGTTGTGTTCGGTGGGTAGGAAAGGAGGAAGGGTGTGAACAGGACAAATCACAGGTCAATGAATGCTCTCACTGATTCTGGCTGTCTTCTCTCCTAAAGACTATGAGAGGTAAGTAGTATTGCTATCATTGTCATTATTATTTGTTTTTTGTTTTTTGTTTTTTGTTTTTTTTTTTAAAGACAAACCCTCTCTGCATAGCCCTGGCTGTCGTAGAACTCATTATGCAGAATAGGCTCCCTACCTCTATCTCCTGAGTGCTGGGATTAAAGGCATGTACCACCACATACAGCTGTCTTTACGTGTGTGTGTGTGTGTGTGTGTGTGTGTGTGTGTGTGTGTGTCTTTCTACTACATCAACGGCTTTCAACTTGAGGGACGTGAACCCTTTGGAGATCACATATCAGATATCCTGCATATCAGATATTTATACTATGATTCATAAGAGCAGCAAAATTACAGTTGTGAAGTAGCAACGAGATAATTTGATGATTGGGGGGGTCACCACAATAGAAGGAACTGTTTTGAAGGGTCTCAGCATTAGGAAGCTCAAGAACAACTGTGCTAGATTATGCACTCCTTAAACATAGGAACAGGCTTCGTTTTTCCATCTTCAGCAAAGGTACACATAGGCAATCCATGAATGCATGTTGTAGAGAAGAGATAGGATCTCCTGAGATTTTGGGTTCTGTGAGCAGTATCTCTCCAGGGAGGCAGTAGACTGTTCTACTCCTATTGGGAAGGTGACCCTTGAGTTGACAAGGGTCTGAGATGATTGTAAGGATGAGTTGAGGGCAGTATCTTGTGCACAGAATGGGTTGGGGAGTCTGCAACCAGGTGGAGAGAGGAGTGTGAAGCCAGACATCGATCAGCCTGGATAGAGAGCCGGGTAAAAACAAGAGTAGGGGTCTGGAGGAGCAGAAGCCTGGGGCCAGGGCGTGAGATGCATCTTTGTGTCTGGTCAACACTTTCTTTTTTTAATCTTACTAATCATTTGGATAATAATCCACCAATCATACATTTGCTAAGCACTGGTGTCATTTGACCTCCAAAGGGGAGATTCACAGGGGTCACAGATCAGACACCCTGAATATCAGATATTTACATTGTGATTCATCACAGTAGAAAGATTACAGTTAGCCGGGCGTGGTGGCGCATGCCTTTAATCCCAGCACTCGGGAGGCAGAGGCAGGCGGATTTCTGAGTTCGAGGCCAGCCTGGTCTACAAAGTGAGTGCCAGGACAGCCAGGGCTACACAGAGAAACCCTGTCTTGAAAAACCAAAAAAAAAAAAAAAAAAAAAGAAAGAAAGATTACAGTTATGAAGGAGCAATGAAATAATTTTGTGGTTGGGGTCACCACAGCGTGAGGAACCATCTTAAAGGGCCACAGCATTAGGAAGGTTGAGAAGCACTGTTCTGGTGTGTGCTTGGTGGCCCGCCTGCATTTCCCTTCCTAGTTATTTCCACAGGGATGATAAATGCTCATGTTTTGGAGAAGCCATTTACATCTCAGAACGAGCTGGCTCCCAGCAAGCTTCCCTCTGAATCCGCTCACCAGCTTCTTAACCATGTGGCTATAAATTACAAGATAACTTCCTCAGGGCTCACTCTTCCTTGAATTCTCTCCCCGTTATCAATTCCAATTCATAAGACCTGCTCCTGCCAAAAGAACCAGGCTGTAAGTTTACTTGAATGGAAACACTTCCAGAAAAGGGGTCAAGGACCAAAGTGGCAAATACTACTATTACATACGTCCCAGACACCTATATATATGCAAGTTCTCTTAATATTTCAAATGACAAATAACTTTGTGTCATCATTGGGGTTGGCACTGATAACTTAGATCAAGGTCTAATTAGACTTCTTAAGGACTACTGGATCTACAGATAGGGTTGCTATCTCTATTAATTGTGGTTGGTCTGAGTGGTTCCTGGGCAGTGAAGCTCTACTTAAGAAAGTGATGTAAGGCCCTCACTGGGGTCTCCTAAAGACCTCTGTTAAGATTCTTGAAAGAGAAAGTCTATTCCTTCCCCTTGGATCTGCTTTCTGTTTTCCAGTGTGAAATGAAGTGTACCAGCTCCTTAAACATCTCCATGGTAGTCACTGATTCAGTGGCTATCATTTCATCAGCACAGGAAAGGATTTGCCTATGATTAATAGGTTTTTTTTTCCCCCTCTAACTCAAAGGAGCTGATCTGGAAACAGTATTCATTTCTAAGCTGAACATATACCCAATGAGTAGGTAGTTAGGTAGGATCAGGTTAAAGTGTCTTTGTGAGGATAACATGGTCTCTGGGAGACAGTGGAAGATTCTGGACTCGGGGATGGGTAGCTTGTCTTGAAAGCATCAAGAGCAGAAGTTAAGAGCCAGTGAGGCTGTGGACACTGTGGGCAGGCAGCCCTGCGTGTTAGGTTCCTTTCCCAGGAGCTGCTACAGGAAGCCCAGGTTTATCCGGGAGAAGTTGTTGCTAGGCAACTGGATGACTGTGGATTTAAAGCATGTTTGTTGCAGCCTGACAGTTGTTAAGCATTGGATAAAAAGAGAGGAAACTGCTTTGGTGCTGAGGGGGCAACCAGGAGAGGCGCCCTGTGTGCTAGGAAATGCGTCATGAGTAGAGAATTCAGACTCAGTTACATGAGGGGTGGGGGACATGCCAAGTGTTTCCACTGGGAGAGGTCATCCAGACGTGCTGTCTGCCGACACTGGGAGGAACAGTGTCTGAAGGTCTAAGGCAGAGGGTGGGCTCTGGATTATGTGAACAGTCAAGTTCTGGGACTTTCCTTAGTGCAACAGAAACTAGGCCCCCTTCCCTCCTGACAACTTCTGCCCTAGTGTCTGTTTCTTCTTCTTCTTCTTCTTTTTTTTTTTTTTTTATTGGTTTTTCGAGACAGGGTTTCTCTGTTCAGCCCTGGCTGTCCTGAAACTCACTCTGTAGACCAGGCTGGCCTCGAACTCAGAAATCCACCTGCCTCTGCCTCCCGAGTGCTGGGATTAAAGGCATGCACCACCACACCCAGCTGTCTGTTTCTGATGAAAGCAAAACTGAGCTTGGAATCCAGAGGGGGCAGCAGGGAAAGGTTATTCTGTGAGATAGACCTTCCTCCAGTGCCGGGGTCTGAGGAAGGAGAGAGGGGCCGCTACAAAACATAGTGTGTTCTCCCCCATCACCTGCCACCCCCTCTTCCTCTGTGTGTGTGTGTGTGTGCTGTGTGCATGTGTGTGTGCTGTGTGTTTGTATGTGTATATGGTATATGTGTGTCTCTATGTGTGATATATGTATGTGTGTGTGTGGTGTATATGCGTGTGTGTTATGTGTCTCTGTGTGTGTTGTGTCTGTGTGTGGGTTGTGTGTCTGTGTGTATGCTGTGTATATGTGTGTGTGTCTGTGTGTGTGTTGTGTGTCTGTGTGTGTCTTGTCTGTCTGTGTGTCTGCTGTGTGTATGTGTGTGTGTATGTGTGTGTGCTGTGTGTATGTGTGTGTGCTGTATGCATGTGTGTGTGCTATGTGTATGTGTGTGTGCTGTGTGTAGGTGTGTGTGCTGTGTGTTTGTATGTGGGTCTCTGTATGTGGTATATGTATGTGTGTGTGGTGTATATGTGTGTGTGTTTGTGTGTGGTGTATACGTGTGTGTGTGGTATGTGTGTGTCTGTGTGTGTGTTTGTGTGTATGATGTGTATATGTGTATATGGTATGTGTGTGTATATATCTCTTTTGTGTATGTGGGGTGTATATAATTTATGTATGTGTACATATGTGTGTGTCTGTGTGTGGTGTGTATGTGTGTGGTGTGTATGTGTGTGTGCTGTGTGTATGTGCATATGGTAGGTGTGTGTGTGCTGTGTGGTGTACGTGTATATGGTTGTGTGTGTGTGTATATATGTGTATGTGCATCTGTAGTATATGTATGTATGTGTGGTGTGTGTATATGTGTGTCTCTGTGTGTGGTGTATATATGTGGAGGGTATATGTATGCAAGTCTCTGTGTGCATGGTATGTGTGTGTATGTGTGTGGTGTATGTATGTATGTGGTGTATGTATTTGTGTATATGTCTGTGTGTGTGGTATGTGTATGTGTGTCCATAGTATATGTATGTTTGTGGTATGTGTATGTATGTCTGTAGTGTATGTGTGCATGTGTGTGTATGTGTGTGACATGTGTATGTGTTGTGTGTGTATATGTACAGGCCAGAGGACAACTTCAGGGGCCATTCCTCAGGCACCATTCAACCTTTAATGAATGAATGAATGAGTGAACTTATTTAATTTTGAACTGTGAGATATGATCTCTAACTGGCACAGAGCTTACTGTATGCTAGGCTGGCTGGCCAGTGAGCCCTAGGAATACACTTTCCTCTGCCTTCCTAGTGCAGGGGTCTAAAAGCATGCTCTACCACATCTGGCTTTTCCACATAGGTTCTAGGTATTGAACACAAGCCCTTGTATGTGTAGGCCAACCACTTTACTGACTAAGACACTGACTGAACTACCCACCCCAGCCCACCCTTTCACTTTGGTATAAACAAAACGTCTTTGGTTTCAAAGTGTGCTTCCCATCTTTTCTCTAATACAGATGCCACTGCAATCCCATGACAGGTGTCACATGGGTCTTACTGTCAATTTCACAAATGTGGAAGGAATGGTCCCTAGAAACAACCCCAAATTGTTAGACAGTAGCCAGAAAGCAGTGTCTGGGTCACTAGGGGATGCCTGTGTGTCAGCAGGTGGCCCAGGACTTGGCCTCTACCACTGGTCTCACACTCAAGAGCCAGGGCCGAGGAGGTTTATGAAAAGAGCCAAGGTCAGTGACAACACCAGAAACCAGCATGGCTTTCTGCACCTGCCTGTCCTCAGAAGAAAGAAATACCTGGCCAGTGCTGAGGCTAGGCTGAAGTAGCAGCTCAGAGTCCTGGGAGTTAACTGACACTGTGCTGGACCCCAGATGTGCGGTCACATCTGTGTTATGATTTTCTACCTGTCGCCCTGAGCTCTGGAGCTCAGTATACAGTGGGTTACAATGACATGGGGTCTCCCTCATGACTGAATTCTGCTATTCTCCTAATTTTGCAATATGGGAGTGAGCTTTCTACCTCGTACAGCTTAAGGGTCTTAGCTGTAATCCCCTTGTGTGCTCAAACACAGACACAGTCTCAGCATCTTCAGTGTCTGCCTTGTCAGAGCTATGACACGCTCGGGTTCTGTGGTCCTGTCACTGTCCTGGGTGGTCTTGGCCTGTATATAATAGGTTCTGTGCACATACACACTCATGTAAGTGCTTCTGGGGTTGGGGACAGAGCTCTGTCATCCTCATTCCCACTTTAAACTTTTAGAGTGAGTTTAACTCTTGAAAACAAAAAAGAAGCATCTTATTTTATATATGAGACCCACTGGGGTACTTGTGTATTAGTGGTAGGTAGGGAAGAAATTTCATTGCATGAGTTTTTAACCTGGGGTCTGACTCCCGAGTCTGTGGGGACTTACATTCCCTAGGGAAAGGCTTAGAGCTGGTATCAGATTCTCAAACACAATCCTAATCCATAAAAACAAGTCAGAGTTACTGTTCTGCAGAGAGCTGAAGTATCCAGGAGTCCAAATCCTTCCAAAAGCCAATTTACGCTGGAGGGAACCTGTTATCTAACATGTGGGTATCACATAGCATAAGTACGTGATCTATACTGACTGAACACAGGCAGAGATGCCAGACCCCACCATCCGAACCAGCAGCTGTCCCGGGGACTGGCTTCTGTCGCAAGTCACTTTAGCTCTGACCATCAGGGATGCTTTCTTCCTCAGTCTATAAAGTCGCATCTGGTCTGTCAAGAAAACAAGCCCTAGCTTACTGTATTTATCTGGAGCCTACTGGAAATCAAGACAAGCAAATGATAAGGTCATTAGCCCCAGGCATGGTAAAGACCTCTCTTCTAATTCCTTCTTTATTGAAATCTATTTGTCAAGGGGACCCCCAACCCCAATAACCACTGATTTGATATATGTGGGGAGCAGGGACTACAAATGCCGTCAGCCAAATACTTCAAGTGTGGCTTAATGGGTTTTAAAACTCTGTTTCTGTCTGAGTTTTGTTTCTGCCTGCCATGTACACACACACACACACACACACACACACACACACACACACACACCGACCCTCCCCCCATACACCCTGCCTTCACTACATGTACACTGCCTTCAACACATGTACACTGCTGCTTGCACTAGAATTTGATTTCTTTCTCTTTTCTTCCCAAAGTAGGAGAAAGTTAGGTACACACAGCAATCCAGAGAGAGGGAGGGGGAGAGAGAGGGAGGGAGGAAGGAGGGGGAAGGGAAGGGAAGGAGGGAGAAAATATATCATGGAGGTAAAGTCACTAATGAGACATTATTGTTAAACCCGGGAGATGTGGGGTTCCCCCAGAGAATTGTGCATAGCAAAAAGCCACTCGAAAAATTGGAACACAGAGTTGAAATTTAACAAACTGCAGGCCAGTGACCCCAGGGAGCAGAAAGCAAGGCCAGCTCTCACCAGGCGATGCAAAGTCCGCCCCCTGTTTATTCCCGGTGGCTCAGGAATTCAGGGAGCAGAGCCAAGAGTGAAGCAGGACACGGGCAGCAGTGTGTAGTCAGGACCCCCAAGCCTGGGCCTTTTCTTCTCTGGAACTCAATGTTCGGCCAGCCAAGAGTCATAGGGACAGGAGTGTGACAGACACGGCAAAATAGAGATGGAGGGAGAGGGAAAAAAAAGAAGCCGAACTGTGCTACAGTAGGTACATTTACAGAGGGGAAAGCTGTGAGCCCAAAAGCCAGCTTTCCTCCATCCACAGCCACGGAGAAGGGGGAAAAGGAGGGGAAACTCAAGATTTCCCAGCAGAATGGCGGTCTTCGCGTCCACCTCATCTCCTCAGCTGAGTTTCCACAAATAAACATCCACAGACAAGGGACAGATTTGCTTCTCAGCAAGATGTCAAAGCTGTGCACCAGAGTGGGAGAGAAAACAGGAAGGACAGAGGGCTGGGGTGGGGGAGAAAATGGGATGGAGGAGGGACAGAGGGGCCTGCGCAACCTGGGCAAATCAGATGGGAAACCTCCAACCCCTCACCAGATTCAGACTAAAGTACTAAAGGGATACACGGTTGTTTTGGTTTTTTTTTTTTAATGAGGTGTGAACATTTTAGGTATGCAGGCAGTAATGATGCCCAGGGCTCTGGCTCAGAACCTCTGGGTTTCAAGTTGCCTGCTGTTAGCCTGAAAAAGTCCCAGGTGAAGATGAACTTCTTCACACCATGGCTGTTGGAGGTAAATCCAAGAGAGGCTAAGCCATGGAGAGAATCCAGCCACCTGATTTGTTCTGGGCTTCCCCAACTCATTATGCAAATGTGTGTGTGTGCGTGTGTGTGTGTGTGTGTGTGTGTGTGTGTGTGTGTGTGTGTGTGTTTGTGTATAAGAGAGAGACAGAGAGAGACAGAGACACACAGAGAGAGGGGAGGGAGAGAAACAGAAAGAGACACACAAAGAGACACGGAGAGACACATACACAGAGAGACACACAGTGAGAGACCCAGAGAGACACACCGAGACACAGAGACACCCACAGAGAGAGACTATGTGACTGGGTTGGGTAGAGCAAGGCCCAGAGAACTGCTTTTGGATTATTTGAAGATGACAACATTCAGTTCTGACCTCTAAAGGAAAGAGGAAAAACACAGCTGGCCCCAGTTGGTGCTAACTCCCACTATGTTCCCTCAGTGCCACAGATTCCCAGGTCTGGAGGTTGCTCCCACCCTATCCCCACCCTTACTCTGTACCCAGCAGGGCAGGTGCCGGTCACAGTGGTTTACTGAGATTTTTTTCCTCTTTCTTTGTTAATGAGAACTGACTTGGCATTTAATAAAATCTTATTTATATAAGGGTTACGTGTACACAAGAAACAACCCAGGAGAAGGGCCAGCCGAGCGTCCCCCCATCCCCACCCCCAGGCCGGAATGACAGTGGCTGTGCGCCAACCAGCTGCAATAACAGCCAGGCCACAGAGGCTAGCCATGTTCCTCCAGGGGGCCATGGGGTCTGCCCTGGCCACCCTGTGCCTGCCTGGGGATCATTTTCCTAAAACCACTCCAGGATGGGAACAGGAAACAATGAAAGCAAAAATCTCATTTAATGCTTGCTATTTCTTCTAAGTTCTTTATTAGTTATTTATTTGCTTTTAATGTTTAGCTGCCCTGTTCGTTTGGACCGGGGAAGGCACATTTCAAGGGCACCAGACGACTAGACAGGGTGTTTACAGTTTGCTAGGAGCTCACGAGTTCTACTTTACCAGCTCTTTCCTCATTGAAGCAGAAGCAGGACCGAAGAGGACAGCGGGCAAGGAGGTTGGTGCAGGTCACCCACTGCCTCCCACTGGGGGGTTTCCTCTGCCCTGTCCACCTTTGCCTCCCTAGCTCTCTTTAAGAGAAAGGGTGGGCTGAGCACTCCAGAAGCTCCGCACCGGCGTTCTTGAAGCCCAAAGGTGTTTGGGTTACGCATAGTACTGTTACGTCTATAGAAACTGAGCTTGTAAAGTCAAATGCCTTTGTTCAGGTTGATAATTTTTGACCCTGGCTGGAATTTGGAATTATCTGCAAAGATCTTGAAAATACCCAAGTAACCTGTACTGTACTAACTGACTCAGGATCTCTGAACTCTGGGGCTCGAAGTGGGCCTTGGTTTTTTGGTGTTTTGTTTTGTTTTGTTTTGTTTTTCTTTTTGAGATAGGGTCTCATTTAGTGTAGCCTGGCCTTAAACGTCTCCTGTAGCCAAGGGTGACCTTAAATTCCTATCCTTGTGCCTCCAACTCCCCCACACACTGGAATTACAGGTGTACACTACTGTGGTTAGTTTTTTTTTTTTTTTTTTTTTTTTACAGTGCTGGAGATCAAACCCAGGGCCTACTAGGCGTTTTAGGCAAGCACTCTCCAACTGCTGTTAGCCTGAAAAAGTCCCAGGTGAAGATGAACTTCTTCACACCATGGCTGTTGGAGGTAAATCCAAGAGAGGCTAAGCCATGGAGAGAATCCAGCCACCTGATTTGTTCTGGGCTTCCCCAACTCATTATGCAAATGTGTGTGTGTGCGTGTGTGTGTGTGTGTGTGTGTGTGTGTGTGTGTGTGTGTGTGTGTGTATAAGAGAGAGACAGAGACAGAGAGACAGAGAGAGACAGAGACACACAGAGAGAGGGGAGGGAGAGAAACAGAAAGAGACACACAAAGAGACACGGAGAGACACATACACAGAGAGACACACAGTGAGAGACCGGTATCCCCCTCCCTACATAAGTAGCTGTTGAAGCTTCCCCCCAACCCCCCCCCCCCCGATCCTGTGTTCTGCTAAGCTGAGGGCTGCTGCTCTCAGGGACAAGTGTGTGCTGAGCTCTATCTGCTGGGGAGCTTTGAATGGGTTGGTTGGATTGTTTGTGAGCTGAGTGAGAGTAGGAGACTCATTGTTGGCGCCATGGCCTTTGCTCAGTCTCAGCCGGTACCTGCCGCAGCTGAACAGCACAGGTATGTCTAAGTAAGTGAGAGAGACTAGTAAAATTCTGATTTCTAAACCCAATGAAAGGCAGAAGAAAGGTATTGACTAGGAATGGCCCCCATGTGTTTGGATGCTTTGCCATAGGGAATGGCGCTATTAGGAGGTGTGGCCTTGTTGGAATGGGTGTGGCCTTGTTGGAGGAAGTGTGTCACTGTAGGGGCCAGCTTTGAGGACTCCTGTGCTCAAGCTATGCCCAGTGTGGAATCCAGTCTCCTCCTTGCTGCCTTCAGATCAACTCTCAGCTCCTTCTCCAGCTCCAGGTCTGCCTGGACACTGCCATGGAAGTGTGCCATCATGATGCTAATGAGGACACTGACACTGTAAATGGGCCCCAGTTAACTGGTGTCCTTTAAAAGAGTTGTCTTGGTCATAGTGTCTCTTCAGCAACAAAACCCAAGCTAAGAAGGTTTTCTGGTCTTGTTTAATAAGTAAACACCCAGTTCAGTGGCCCCAGCAGGGGCTTAGGTTTGTATCTTGAGTGTCACACAAAGGTCCATCTGTTAAAGGCATGCTCTCCATCTTGACACTAGTGGAAATGGTGGATATGTAAGGGATAGGGCCTAGTAGGAGATCTTTGGGCCATCAGAAGGTCTGCCACTGAGGGGCATGTTGGGAACTCCAAGGCCTCTGCTTGTTCTCTTTTGCTTCCTGGCCGAGAAATGAGTGGGTCGTTCCATTGTGTATTCAGCCACGATGTGCTGCCTCATTACTGGACCCAAAATGATGAGTCCCATCCAACACAGACTGGAATCTCTAAAACTGTGAACCAAAGAAAGCCCTGTCTCCAAAGGATTGGGGCACATGTTATGGTAATGCAGGACTGACTAACACAAGGTCTAGTCACTAACGGATAATTTTGTCCAGATGCAGTCTATTTTGTCTCTACCCAGGACTACGTGAACTGAAGATGGTGCTGCAGAGGAGGCAAGGGTTGCTCTTGGAGTCTGCTGGAGGACAGAGATGTTCTGGTCACAGGCTGTTAGTTCTCTCTGCAGTACGGAAAACATCAAGACCATCTCTGAGGCCCTAGGCTTTTTGTGGTGGCCTCCTCAGGTCCTGATCCCTTTTACCTACTTTGGAGACCCGCCCAATGAGCTGGGGAAATTGCAGAGTAACTCCCAAAGGAAATTCAAAATAAACTCTGCCAGAACCTGTGAGGCCTATTTTATTTTGATTCATTTTAAAGAATTCATCTGGCTTCTTTCCTTCTCCTTTCTTTTTCTGTGTATTATATCCCCAAAGACAAGGCCTCCTGTGTCCTAGGTTAGCTGAAGATGATCATTAAAGTCTGGCATTCCTGCCTATACCTCCTAAGTGCTGGGATTACAGATGGTTATGTGTGCTGTGGAGATAACCCTGGCTTTGTGCATGGAAGGCAAACACTCCTACCAACTCAGCAACAACCCTGTTTCCAGCTTAAAGAAGCTGAGAGAGAGAGAGAGAGAGAGAGAGAGAGAGAGAGAGAGAGAGAGAGAGAGAGAGAGAGGAAAGAGCATTAAAGAGCAAGAGAGAGGGCTAGAGGAAGGGGGAGAGAACGAGAGTGAGAGAGAGAGGAAAGTGTACATTTTCTGAGATTTGAGAAAACAGCCATGAAAACAGCAAAAAATGTAAATACCATAACCAACAAATAACTTTAGAATATCTTAATATCTTAGTGATTGACATTCCTCATGGCACAGGTTCAGAAATTAAAATATAGGCAAAAGGACACATACAATGGGGCTGCTAGAAACAGTCTAACTTTTCTAAAAGAGTCTAATGAATACTACAAAGTGTGGCTTCTAGGGACCACCCCCCCATAAGAATCTCCTAAGGATTGAGGCAGCTCCCCACCAGCAGGGCTGGGGACTTGAACTTGCGTGTTTCAGCAACCTCTGACTATTCCATACATCTTAAAGTTTGACACCTCTGTGCTCCACCATACCCTTCTAGCAAAAGGAGACATTCATGGACTTTGGGAGTCTGGATGGCTCTAGAGCAGAAGGTTGGCTTAGCATTCCCAAATGTTGAGATTATGAACTTTTCTATTTTGTTTTTCTATCTAGAAATAGCACCTTTGGGAGTCAAGAGCAGTTCCATAGGAAAGAATTTGAATCCCTCCCTCATTTGTTAAAATGTAGGAAAGCTTTGCACAGTTTTTTTTTCTCTCTCTCTACTTTTTCCTACTATTTTATACACAGGTATGTCCAACCTATGGCCCACAGGCTGCAGATTCCAAGATAGCTATGTAGGAATCCCAATACACCTGTAGATGACAATGTCATGTTACAGTGTCAAAAAGTTGGACACCCGGGAAGTATCATACGTGTTGCCTAGATGAACACTGGGACCAGGACAGAGTCAATGCCTTGCCTGTAACCACGAGCAGGGAACTCACTAGTCTGCAGAGGATGGAGAGCATTCTTTTCACGTTTGGCGTGGATGTACACCTACCCCATCACATGCCCAGGGGTAAACTAACTCCTTTCCCTTGCTGCTCTTTCTAGAAGAACTAGGGTTCTGGAGTATCCTCAAGGCTTGCCACGAGCATCAAGCACACACCTGCCTTAATGTCAATTCTTCAATGGCATGCCTGTTCCCAGGAGTCGCCTCCCAAGCAAGATGCACGGAACCCTTTCCTTACCACACGGAAGAGTTTGAAGAAGTCCACATCCGCATACAGAGTGTCTTCTATCCACTGTAGGGTGACCTGGGAGAGGGGACACAGGGCATCGCGTACCGTCTGTGCCCCCCGACGCTGGCTGAAGATGATGAAGCGCTGCAGGAGGGCCTCGCTGCAGGCAATGTCTGTCAGTTCCAAGTCTGGGACCCCATAAGCAAACTGCAGGGAGGAGAAAAGATGCTGGAGAACTCCTTGTAGGAAAACATTACCACTCTCCTGAACATTACCACATCCTGCCGAACAGACCACATCCCACGGCAAAGGGACAGAGCAGACGGAGCATGTCTACTAACTAGTTGGTTTAACACACACAGATTAGCTGGGTGGCGATAGTAGTGCATGCCTTTGATCCCAGAGGCAGGCAGACCTGTGAATTAGAGGCCACCCTGGTCTACAGAGGAAGTTTCAGGACAACCAGTGCTACACACAAGAAAAAAATAAAAACAAACAAAACTTCAAAACTACAGATTAACTTAGGTCATCTGGGTGGGTTTAATGTCATATAAGGGTACGTGACGTTGGGAGGAAGCAGAAGAAAAGCTGTGTGGGTACTGTGCTGTGAGAAAGGAAGGCTTGGCAGGCCATTGCTTGTCTTGCACATGGAGGGAACCTCCATCCAAGGAGTGTGTACAGTCTGCTAAAGGTGGCTAAGATGAGAAAATAGGTTTTCCTTTAGACATCCCAGTGAAGAATGTGACTTACTTAATGGCACCTTGACTTTCAGATTCATTTATTTTTATTTATATGAGTACACTATAGCTGCCTTCAGACATACACCAGAAGAGGGCATCAGACTCTGTTACAGATGGTTGTGAGCCACCATGTGGTTGCT
The DNA here is from genome assembly GCF_978045245.1 of Mus caroli. Lineage (NCBI taxonomy): Eukaryota > Metazoa > Chordata > Mammalia > Rodentia > Muridae > Mus > Mus caroli. The sequence goes on from NW_028227258.1 coordinate 38,104,072, forward strand.
GGGAACTGAACTCAGGACCTCTGGAAGAACAGTCAGTGCTCTTAACTTCTGAGCCATCTCTCCAGCCCATGACTTTCAGACTTCTGATCTGGAGAGTCATAAGAGAATAAACCTGTGTTGCCTTAAACCTTCAGGTTCTTGGTCTCCTGGAGTGTGTCATCTGTTACAGCAATAATAAAAATGCAAACCCTACCTCAAACCTTACTTTATCAGAAAACTTTGTGGCGATTTTGAGCTCTCCTTGGAAGAAGATGCTAAGATGCCATCAAAGCCTTCTCCCAGTGGCTGAAGTGGAGGAGTAGTGAAAACATCTACAGTGACATTGACCAACTTCTTCTCACTAGAATTACTACATAAACATAGAAGATGGCCAGATCAATTTGGTTTTTATTTTGTTATTGTTATTTTTGCTTGATTATTTGAGGCAGGGTCTCACTCTAGCCCAGGCTGACCTGGAACTTATTCCATAGCTTAGGTCATTTTCCTGTCTCAATCTCCTGACGTTACAGAAGCAAGCCACCATACCTGACACAGTTAAATATGAATTTCAGCTACACAACAAATAACTTTTAGTATGTCTCAAATAAATTCCAAAGGGAGCATAATTATGCTGAATTTTTTGTGATTCTCTAAAATTTAGCATTAAATATATAACTTGTATTTTATCCACAATGCTTGGCCTAGATAGCACACATCCCACACCCCTTAGAAGCTCACAGCCAATGGCTTGGAGCACCATGACTATGGTGCCCTCCACAACTAAGATGGAAAGGAAGAGGTCCCAACCCTGGTCAAGGCTCCTTAGTCACCTGGAGTGTTGCCTGCACCCAGCATTCCAGATTCTGTACCATGGAACAAATTCATAAAACTAGTCCCCGAAGACACCTTTTAACTCCTAATCACACAGACCTCCACACTGGAAAACAGAGCAGGCCCAGACTCTGCCACCCTCACAGAAACATGGAGGACACACTGGTCCCTCCATGAGGCATAGGCTGATGGCCGATCAGCTGTTGATGATCAGTCTGGAGGTCTGCAGTAGGGGTGTTCCCACAGATCATTCTGCCTTTGCCCCCACCTCATTTTGTATCTCTGAGAAAAACCCCATCTTCTTTCTAGCCAGAAGGTGAAACCATTTTCATAAGCTCACTTTGTCTGGTCCTCTCATACTGCAGAGGAAGGAGCTGATGAAAGGGAACTAGGCAACGGCACCCATCCATAGGGATTATTAGCTAATGTCCTAGTTTTCTTTCCACTGCTGGGATGAAACTCCATGACCAAAAGTAACTGGAGGAGGAAAAGGTTCACAGTCCATCATGAGGGGAAGTCAGGACAGGAGCTCAAGGCAGGAAGGAGGTAGGAACTGGGGCAGGGGCCATGGAAGAGTGCTGCTTACGAGCTTGCTCTCCATAGTTTGCTCCATAACTTTCTTTTATACCCCAGGACCATCTGGCAATCCCAAGGATGCTATTGCCTGCAGTGGGCTGGGCCCTTCCACATCAATCAGCAATTAAGAAGATGCCCCACAGGCTTGCTTACACGCCAATATGATGGAGACTGTCTTCATTAAGGTTACTGTTGCTGTAATGAAACACCATGACCAAAGCCACTTGAGGAGGAAAGGGTTTATCAGGCGTATGCTTCATCTTCACTGTGTATCACTGAAGGAAGTCAGGACAGGGACGCAAACAGGGCAGAGACCTGCAGGCAGGAGTGGATGCAGAGGCCATAGAGGAGTGCTGCTGACTGGCTTGCTCAGCCTGCTCTCTTTTAGAACCCAGGACCACCAGCCCAGGGATGGCCCCACCCACCATGTGCTGAGAGTCCTCTTCATCAGTCACTAATCAAGAAAATGCTCTACAGGCTCAGCTACAACCTGATCTTATGGAGGCGTTTTTCTTAATTGAGTTTCCCTTTTCTCAGAGAACTCTAGCTTGTGCCAAACTGACAAACAAACAAACGAACAAAAACCCGATTGACAAAACTCCACGTATCCAATCGATTACTCTTTCAGGGTTATTCACTGAACTATTGTTCAGGGATCAGAATGGTGTCTGAGGATCTAGAGGTGGATAACATAGGCTTCCTGTTCTTTGAAGAGCTCTCTAACTAGGTGCATCTACGGACAGTTAGTGTAAGATCAAATAGATCAATACTAGACCCTGAAAGGGGAAGAATCAGTAAGTTCAGTCAAGGCTGAGATAAACGCGGTGGCAGAATACCTACCTACTATGTGTGACACTCTGGGTGTCAAACCTACCATAGAAGAGAGGTCAAGAGAAACAGAGTTGGCGGGAGAGAGAAGGGGAGGGAAGAGAGAGCAAGAGAATAGCTAGTCAAAGTTCCTAGAATTTACCAGCCATGGCAGTTACAGGGCTGGCCTATAATCCCAGCACTCAGGTGGTAGAGGCAGGAAGGTCAGAGGTTCAAGGCCATCCTCAGCTAACAGTGAATTTGAGGCCAGCCTGGGCTACATGACAGCCTGTCTCAAAAATAATGGTGACAAAGTATTTGGTGCTTTATTAAGTATGTCTGGCAACATTCTAAGTGGTTCACATATTCTAATTTTTTTCAATCTCTCCTTATAACCACCATGTACGGTAGGCATTTTCGTAGTGAGGGAACAGGTATAGAGTGGTGCATTCTTGTGATTCGTGGTGATTTACAGTGTGTGGGCCTCGCAGAGATCTGACTCCTAGAGACTCGCCAATGCTTGCTAACTGGCGAGTAAGGAGGAGTGAGGATTGGCCAAGGAAAGGAGGCTTATTAGCAATCTTCGTGGAGGATGCATCAGTTGGACGGGGGGCCTGAAGCTCCGTAGAAGTCTTCAAGACTGGACAGATGGGAACGAGACAGAACTAGACACTTTGGACTCTTCTCATTCAATGATTTCTTAGAAGAAAGCGGTATTGGGATGCCCCCCCCCAAAGCCCCCGAGCTGTGCCAGGAAGAAAGGACTCAGAGGGAAACTGCTGATGGCAATGAACAAAGAGTCCCTGCTTAGTAAAGATGATGAATCACAGCTTCCACTGGGGCCGCTGAAAAGGCATGTCGACATTGTGCCTGCAAGTTCTAGTGGCCATGTTGGGTAAAGGTCACAGAGCTCAGATGGAGTGGAAGTCAAGATGAGAGTGGAAGGGTGGGTGACCAGCTGAGAAGCAAGGTGGCCTGGGAGATACAAAGGGAGTCAGGTGGGGGCAGTGAGTGGCCTCTCAGGCATGACAGGGAAGTGGTGGAACTTGCTGATCTGAGAGCATTGGCTACTCAGATCAGGAGCTGGTAGCACAACCTGGTGACCTGGCCCCTGTCCTCGCCATAAAGAGCCTCAGTCCTGGAGCCAAGAGGGCAGCAGTCACTTGAACTCTAAAGGCCATGGCTGTACACGCTTGAAGGAAATTTCCCCTAAATTCCAACCCTTATCTCGGCCTCCCTTTTATTACCAACTGGAAACTGTCACAGGCATTGCCAGGACTGGAGTTTTATGAGCTGAAGAAAAAGCAAACGGGAAAACTGGGCCGTGAGTGCTGATGACAACTCCCTGTGATGAAGACAGAAGGCAGGCCGTGCCAGGCAGCCAGCCCAGCTGCTCGGCCTCATCAGGAACTGACTCTACTTTGCCTGTCTGATTCTAGGGATAACCATAGAGTCTGGATGATCAGAAAGCAGGCATGGGATCCTTCATCGAGGTGTGAGGAACCAGCCTAAAAACCCCTTCATCAGCTGTTCCCACCAGGCGGGATGGGTCTCCTCCCTCATCCGGACTCAGATAGCAGCATCTTGTGTAGACCTTCATCTCAAGTCTGAGTCATGCTCTGAAACTCCCGACTTATGTTCTGGTCTCTCATGGAGTCAGGCGGGAGTCCTCTCCACAGAGCGAATGGTCCTCTGGCATTCGCTTGTTCGTCTCCCAGAGAGCTTGCTAACACAAACAGCCCTATACCCAAAAGTTTGGACTCAACTGAGTTGATAGGGCTGGGGAACTTGCATTTCTAACAGGTACTCCTGTGCCACTGACACTAATGGGCACTGGGCTGTGAGAGCCAGCCCAGTTTATTATGTTGGAGTTGTGGGACCAAGCATGGGAAGCACTTAATCGCCCTTGGGCTCTGAGGAGTTTTAGTTGTAGAACTGTGTGCAGAATAACTTTACCACTAGATGCCTCAGTTTCCCTCATGTTTTTGTCCCATTTCAGGATTACTGTAAGGGACAAAGCAGCAAATCGATGTTAAAGTCATGTATTTGTATGTAATTATTAATATAATAATAATGATTATAATATACAATAAAACATAATAACAACAACAGGAAATTATTCAAATGAATGAAATAAATTTATGGAGGGGTCAGAAATGTCTTGAATGAGCTGGAAAGCAAGTGGCCCAGGAATACAGAAGTGGTCCTTCTGCCCTTGTCAGATGTGATAACTGTTAGAGTCACCATTTACCCACCCTGTTCTCTTTTTTAAGAGTTATTTTAATTATATGTCTCTGTGTGTATCTTTCTGTGTAGAGACGTGCTCACATGAATGCAGGTACCCAACGAGGCCAGGAATGTGGGAGCCCCCAGAAGCTGGACTTACAGAAGGTTGTAAGCCAACTGACAGGGGTGCTGGAAACCACACTTGGGTCCCATCTTAGCCTTGTTCTATATAGCCAGTCTGTATGCTGAAGAGACACAGGGCCAAGGCAACTTCTATAAAAGAAAGCATTTAATTGAGGCATCATTATTTAAAGTTTCAGAGGTTAGTCGTTTATTATTATGGTGGGAAAGATGGTAGATACTCACTCATAGGACTGGAGCAGTAGCCAAGAGCTACATTCTGATTTGCAGGTAGGAAGAGAGAGACTGGGCCTGGCAAGGGCTTTTGAAACCTCAGAGCCCACCCACAGTGACACCTTTCCTCCCACAAGGCCATACCTAAACCTTCTAATCCTTTTAAATACTTTCACAAGCTGATGACTAAGCATTCAAATACTGGAGGCTTTGAAGGCTATTCTTATTCAAACCACCACACAGAGCAGTGTGTGCTTTTAACCACTAAGCCACTTCTCTGGCCCCTAACACACAGATGCACACACACACACACACACACACACAGAGAGAGAGAGAGAGAGAGAGAGAGAGAGAGAGAGAGAGAGAGAGAGAAAGAGAGAGAGAGAAGTTCTTGGCTGGAGCTGACTTTCTCCTTAGTAAAGAACTCTTGCCCTCACATAATGACTCCTAACAGCCAGGAGACACAAGAGAGCCTCTATTTATGTTGACCCTCCTGTGGATGTCAGTGTCCTGAGTCATAGGCTTTGCCTGTCAGGCCCACATTGCTCCAGTCCTTATAGCTGGCCTTCACGATTTGATTAGTAAGTAAATGGTGAAAGTCACAGACTCTCCAGGGTAGGCTAAGCCTCATGATTGCTCTGCTTCCTTCAAGTTTCAAAAGACAGGGAAGTCTTACAGGTACCAACCAGTGCTGCTTCCGAGTCCTGTGAGGGGATGCTTGTGGACTCAAAAACCCCCAGGTGTGCCCCTGAATATGGCGCATGAGTCATGAATTCTGAACATGGAAGCAAAAGAGAACGGAAACCAGATACTATTTATCTTCCTCAGGCTCGGTGTTTCTCCCTCTTCAAAGGGCCTCACCTACCTGCTCCACACGAACTTGGGAGTTGACCAGAAGATGGACAACCGAGTCAGACAGGCCAATGTTTCTCGTGAGAAATAGTGTCAGCGTCTCTTCATCTTTTAGGATGTCTCGGATTTGTAATCCTCTTCCTGCGTGTGAGTGAAAGAACAGACTGTTGAAGGGAGATGGGTCAAAATAAGAACAGCAGCTAGAACTGACTGGAATTGCTTCTGCTTGGCTCTTAGAAGAAGGCTGTGTTCTTGGTTTCCTTGGGAACTCTGGGAGGTTGAGGCCATTGCCAGTATCTGCCACCTGGACTGTCTCACTGAAGAGCCCTGGCACCATACAGTGCACAACAAAGCACAGAAGGTAGGAAAAGTTAACCTACAGTAGGTTGGGTGCTGCCTGATGTTCAGACTTGGACTGAGACAATGGCTTTCAAGAGAGTGAAGGGTAAGGAACTACAACGGCAGGGGAATTTTGTCTCTTGAGGAATATTTGGCAATATTTAGAGACATCTTTGGGCAGAGGAGAGAGACCAGTAGCATTGCTAAACATTCATAGTGGACAGAACAATGCAGTGGTCAGGTGACTCCCCAAAGAGTTCTCTCCCCCACAAATGTCAGGGGTGCTAAGGCTGGGAAGCCCCACTCTAACTATATACCCTACCAGAAAATTCAGTTTTAATAACTTCCTATGAAATAGGAGGACAAAAACATCAGTTAAAAGTTACTAAAATCAGGCTGGAGAGATGACTCAGCGGTTAAGAGCACTGACTGCTCTCCAGAAGGTCCTGAGTTCAAATCCCAGCAACCGCATGGTGGCTCACAACCATCCAAAATGAGCTCTGATGCCTTCTTCTGTAGTGTCTGAAGACAGCTACAGTGTAGTTACATATAATAAATAAATAAATAAATCTTCTTTTAAAAAGTTAATAAAATCAGTGCCTTTTCCATATCCAGATAACATATTGGGACAGAAGTCAGAAAATTGAAGAAGATGCTAGAAGATGGGAAGATCTCCTATGATCCTGAATTGCAGAATTCATGTGGTGAACATGGCTGTAGCACCCAGAGAAGTCTATAAGTTCAATGTCATTCTCATAAAAATTCCAGCTACATTCTTCACATAATTAGAAAAAAATACCCAATAACCCCTTTGCTTTCATATGTAAGCAAAGGGACCTCAAATAGCCAAGGTGATGCTGTGGATGAAGAATTCAGGTAATACAATTGAGCCATAGCAACAAAGCCAGAATAGCACTAGCACAAGCCAGACAGTAGCCAATGGGATGAGAATCCGGAACCACACCCACACGGTACAGCCACCTCCTTCTTGGGCAAAAATGGCAAATGCATACACTGGAGGAAAAAACAGTTTCTTCAGCAAATAGTACTAGAAAAACTGGACAGAATAATGAACTGGATCCTTATCTCTTACTCTGTACAAAAGTCAATTTTAAATGAGACAAAGACCTTAGTAAAGGTCTGAATCTCTGAAATTATTTGTTCCACTTCAAGACATAGGCACAAGCAAGGACTTCCCAAAAGTCAATTCCGAAAATTGATAAATGGAATTTCATGAAATTACAAATCTTCTACACAACGAAGGATATGGTTAACAGTGCAGCGGGGCAGAGGGCAGCCTATAGATGGGAGGAAATCTCTGCCTGCTATATGTCTAGTAGAGTGCTAATATCTGGACGATTTAAAGAATTCAAATAACTAAACATCGACCCCACATAATCCAATCAGTAAGTGGGCAGCTAGCACAAACAGACAGCAAGAGGAAGAACAGATGAGCAGTAGCTGCGTGCAGAAGTGCTCAACACCTTGGTTGGCAAGATGGCTCAATGGGTAAAAGTGCCTGCCATCAAGCTGACAGCCTAAGGGGTTTCTTTGTTGTTTTGTTTGTTTGTGACAGAGTTTCTGTATAACCATGGCTGTCCTGGAACTCTCTGTGTAGACCAGACTGGGCTGGAATTCAGAGAGCTGTCTGCCTCTGCCTCCAGAGTTCTGGGATTAAAGGTGTGTGCCACCACCGCCCGCCTAAAAAAAAAAGAAAAAAAGAAAGAAAGAAAGAAAGAAAGAAAGGAAGGAAGGAAGGAAGGAAGGAAGGAAGGAAGGAAGGAAGGAAGGAAGAAAGAAAGAAAGAAAGAAAGAAAGAAAGAAAGAAAGAAAGAAAGAAAGAAAGAAAGAAAGAAAGAAAGAAAGAAAAAATTGTTTTAAGCAAAGGAAAAAATTCCTGTATCTGGATAGGAGATGTCCAATCTGTTCTCACTGCAGTTTTGATGGATGAGAACCCTTCTGTGGTTCCTGTTAGCTCAACTCAGGGTTAAAGCTTTGGGTATTAGCATGAACAGGGCAATGAAGGACAAGAACAACTTCATATCAGGGGGCATTTCAGGCCTATTCCCCACGGCTTGTCCTGGTCAGCCTTAGCCACATTCCCTCCAGCTTCACTTAGAACCTTTTAGAAGCAAAAATTCTTTCTCAAGGAAGCATAAAGGACCCTTTACTGTGAAGGTGTCCCTGGGCAAGTGATCAGCCTCTCTCCATGTGACCATGGTCACAATATAGACTAGATGTTGTAGGAGCAACAAGAGATAAAGGAATCTGAAGCACGTAATTCCCAGGCCTGCCTGATAGTCGTTAATACTCAATAAATGCTTATTCTGACAGTGTTAATATCATCCCCACCCCTCCTGGAGGACTCACGCCAGCACCCACTTCTTCTGTTGCTTCCTGGGCAGGTATCAGAATCAAACTGGCTACCGCTACAGTTTATGAGATATTGACCAGTGATATGTAAGGTCATTATGGTCCAAGTCCTCCATGTGTTTGCCGCCCTGCTAAGCTGTGAGTATTTCTCCAAGGGCCATGCTCTTCCAACACCCTTTCTCCTTCTGACTCCAGCTCCATAGCGAGCTACACCTCCCACCCAAACCTTTCCCTCTCCAGGCAAGTGCCTGACAACCTCCATCGCTGTTTCAGGGATGTGATGTTCCTGTAGGGCAGCATGACTAGATCCACACTGCGAAGGATAATTTCCTATTGCAGCGCAGGGGTCAAGACCATCCATCTGCCACTGTCCAGGGTGGGAGCAACTTTCCCTGATGGTTCCGTATAGCAGCCTCTTGTCAGGTTGGATGTCTTTGAGAGCTGGGCCAGGGAGTAGCCCACTATCACTCTCCTTTGCACAGGAAACTTCTAAAGACTTTGTAAGAAGAACCTGAAGGTAGGGGTCCCCCTGGAATAGCAGGACCTAGGAGAAGGTACTGTGTTCAAGCTTTGTGTTCCTTTCCTTTGGGTAACACAGATCCTGTCTTTTTCCAAGCAGCGCCCTGTTCTCTCTGGGGTGTCATCTCAACTGTTCTCTTGTAGTTATTCCTTTAGATACAGACTTACAGGCCCTCGCTGTAGTATTCTGCACACCGTAGAGTGCATGCAGGTGCACACACAAACATGTGCATACAGGCGTGCATGGGGCGTGCATGGGTGGTTTGTTTGTTTGTTTGTTTGTTTGTTTTTAACATCCCTTGTTTTACCTAGCCATATTGAATATACAGGAGTAAGACCTCACGGTCATATTCATTCTCTCTCTCTCTCTCTCTCTCTCTCTCTCTCTTCTTCTTCTTCTTCTTCTTCTTCTTCTTCTTCTTCTTCTTTTTTAGATTTATTTATTATTATTATTATATCTAAGTACACTATAGCTGTCTTCAGATGCACCAGAAGAGGGTGTCAGATCTCATTACGGATGGTTGTGAGCCACCATGTGGTTGCTGGGATTTGAACTCAGGACCTTCGGAAGAGCAGTTGGTGCTCTTAACCACTGAGCCATCTCTCCAGTCCCCTCTCTCTTCTTTTTTATCTCTTTCACCCAGCTTTAAGGCCTGACACAGTATCAAGGCCTCAATAAATGTCTGTTGAATGACTCCAGGCACTCAATAAATACCTGTGCTCTTATCCTGAGAGTGAAACCCCATTCGGCTGTTTATTTTTTAGTTATTCTTTAACACACTCAGCTGCCGCTGCATACAAATGCCTTGGGAGAAGGGGCAAGACAGAGAGTCATTTTGCCCGAGTATCATACAACTGTGGCCTGGCTGGGTCAGGGGTGGGGTGGGAGGAGAAGGGCAGGGACTCAGAGAAGCACACACCTGAGGAGGGTGTGGGGGCTACCTTGCCAGCAGAGAATGGGGCCCAGGGTCTGAGTGACAGGGTGATACCAGACAAGCCCTTCATTAGATTCCTGAGGGAGAAGTGTGAAGCGGGGAGGGGGTGGAGAGAGGGTTGCTGGGGAAAGAAAATTACATTTTCTTTTAAAATGCGGTTCTACTTGTTCTCCTCCCTGGGAATGTTGGAGGCTGAGGGTAGGGGGTGGAGGGTAGCTGCGGGGTGAGGCTTCCGGAAGAGGGGTTTAAAGATGAGACCACAGAGCTGGCTGGGGATAGGGGGCTATGTCTATCTGCAGCTGGTGGCTCCCCATTAATCCTCCCCTGTGGAGAATGCAGCCCTACAGGTTTGCTGTGAGAGGAGAGTGCTGTCTGGGTCAGCACAGACATACTTTCCCAGGAGACTGGCAACCCCACAGGCAAAAGCCGAGGTGGCTGCAGCTGTCCACCCAACTCTGAGACTGAGACCCTCATGGTAACTTCAGACTCCAGCGTTCACCTTCACCAACAAACATCCTAGAACCTACTCCTTCTGCCATCTCGACTAGGCATCAGTGCCTGGCCCAAATTTCCTCCCGAGACCATATCATTTACTTAGCTATGGTCCCTGGACCCCTGTTAGTTTCTGTCCCCAGCTTCTGAGAAAACCTTGGAAGGCTATCCTGATGCCCAGCCATGCTCCCTTTAGGAGATTCCCCCACAGCTGGAGAGCCTGCAGAAAGATCCACTTGCCTGACCAGTCACCCTCACGTCCTGTTTTTTTGTTTTTGTTTTTGTTTTTTGGCTTAGAAAGTAGTGATTTGGGTTCTCCTAGAGATTGCAGCAACCACAGAGAACTTCTGCTTGGAATGGGTTCTCTTCCACTCCCTGCAGCCAGACTCAATTTCAGTCAGACACTTCAGTGCTAAGTTCACTTGATGGAAGACCCTTCTGGATGAAGGGAGGAGAGTCACCCTGAGATCAAGACGGTGGCTGTCTATCTTATCTGCTTGCTTAGCCTTGGACAAAACATCTTCGTGGTTGGCATATTTGCCCCTGTGTTTTCTTACTATTAAAAGGCAAATATGAACTAGGCAAGTTAGCTCATGCTTATAACCCCAGCACTTTGGAGACTGGGACAGAAGGATTGCCACGAGTTCTAGTCTAGTCTGAGCTACATAAGTTCGAGGCTGTCTAAGCTAAGTATGGACCTGTCTCAGAAACTAGATAGATAGATAGATAGATAGATAGATAGATAGATAGATAGATAGATAGATAGGAAGGAAGGAAAGAAGAAGAAGAAAGAAAGAAAGAAAGAAAGAAAGAAAGAAAGAAAGAAAGAAAGAAAGAAAGAAAGAGGGAGAGGAAGAAAGGAAGAAAGAAAGAGAGAGAGAGAGAGAGGAAGGAAGGAAGGAAGGAAGGAAGGAAGGAAGGAAGGAAGGAAGGAAGGAAGAGAGAAAGAAAATAAATTAAATGCTGGCTGTTTCTACCTTCTAGAGTCCTTCAGACTTGAGATAACTGAAATATGTCCTTTTTCAGAAGAGCAAAGACTATTGTAGATATTTATAATCTAGGCTGTGTAAATGATGGCCAGCAGCATGTCCTCTACTGCTTTGGAAGTAACTTGAATGTAGCTAAGCAGCCCTAACACAGTGACCTGAACACTCTCCTGTCCCAGGCTGCAAGTGTGTGCTGAGGGTAAAGAAGTTGTATGTACCACAAGCTCAGGTGAGGAGGGCTGGCTGGTCACACCACCCTAACTGTACTGTTTGTAACTCGCATAAAAGCTGCTCTGTCTGGCTGCTCTCGCCCCTTGGCTTCCCCTGGTAGTCCTTTCCTTGACTCTGTCATCCTCTGAGGGCAATCTTTACAGTCACCACCCTGTCTCAGGAACACACATCTTTCTACAGCACCAGCTGCTGCCTCTGAACTCTATTGTTGGAAGTGTCCTCATGACTAGCGGGCATTTCTTGAAAGACACCGTATACCCACAGGCCTGCAACAACTCCCAGCTTCTCACAGCCTCTGAATTACAGAAGCTCAGGCAATGGGTTCCGACACCACAACTTGTCCCCACAGGTGTCTAAGTGAAGCTGACATACCCACCCAGTGCTCATGGGAGGCTTAAGATCTAGTGCTGCCTTCTTCGGATGTTGGTTTGTCTCCCCACATCCCCACCCCACCCCCGTTGGTTTTTGTTTTCCCCCTCCTGAATTTCCCCCTGAGGCTATGAGACATTTCTGCCACTTCTCTTTGTTCCTCATTCTAAGTGGTTCTCCCACCTGGATGTCTGATTCATTACTTATTTAATTAATTAATTTTGGTTTTTTCAGACAGGTTTCTGTGTAGCCCCCTGGCTGTCCTTGAATTCTCTTTGTAGACTGGGCAAGCCAGAAACTCATCAATATCTGGCTGCTTCTGCCTCCTGAATGTTGAGATTAAAGGTGTGAGCCACCATCACCTAGCCTTGTCTGTCTGTCTGTCTGTCTGTCTGTTTAACTTGTATTGGTATTTTGCCTTCATGTATGTCTGTATGAGGGCATCAGATCCTGGAACTGGAGTTACAAGCAGTTGTGAGCTGCCTTGTAGGTGTTGGGAATTGAACCAGGGTCCTCTGGAGGACCAGCCATAACCACTGGACTGTTTCTCCATCCCTGGATTGTCTGATCCTCGCTCTCTCTCATCCTGTGTCTGTGTCAGATCACAGCTGATTCCTCATTTCCGTCACCTCTTCCTCACACACACTGCCCTCTCTTTCCATTTCCCTACATCCACCTCTGTAGTACCCATCCTGCCTGAGTCTCCCTGACAGCCTCAATTCAAGCACTCCGACTACAGCCACCAGTCCTTCCATCTCACCCTTTTTCTCATCAGTTAAACAGGAACCTAGAAGCCACCGAGACTACTGATCATGCATTTCAACCCCCCACCCCCGCCCCACCCCCGCCCCCAGCTAATCCTGGGTGTTAATAGTTTCTCATAAAAGCTCAAGGCAGCCCAGACAAAACGCACACAGTACAACTTCTGCCTTTTGTTACTAGGGCCTCCTTGATCTGCTCTAGTGCTTCCACAATCCTTCTGCCTCACATCCTGCTCTCAACAGACCCACTTGCTTCATTCTGGATACTAAATATTGTTGGAAGCTTACATTAAACTGTCTTTGTGTGTGTTTGTGAGGTGAGCACTCATGCGTGTGTGTATGCACGTGTCTATGTGTTTCTGCAAGTGCACACATGCGGCAGCATGAATGTAAAGGTCAAAGGACAACTGCTTTTAGTTCACTGGTGTGTGAGACAGGCTGGCTAGCCTATGAGCTTCTGGGGATTCTCCTGTTTTACCTTCCCGCCTCACCACAGGAATGCTGGGATTACAGGCATGTGTCTCTGGCATCTTCCCTCACAGATTCTCCCCACTCTTTGCTAGATCTCAGTTTCTGGCTTCCTTGACGCTAGAGGCAAGTACAAAATAGGAACACCGACACCCATGTTACCTGCAAATCTCTCAGGGTGAGTCCTCAGGGTGTCCATGAACTGCGACAAGGTGCGGAGCTCGGCCCAAACCTGGCCAAGGTGCTGGGCCTCTGGGGTGTCCATGAAGAGTTCTTGAAAATCTCGATATACTCTTGCCAAGCTGTAGGAAGGAAAAATATATTTCTATTCATAATTTTAAAATATTTTAATATTTATACTTTTAAGCAAAAATATTTATAAACAAATAGCTATCATTTTCAGTCTTGTGCTATTTTTAAATTGTTGCTTGACTTTGCATAGCCTCAATTGATGGATATTTATGATTCTAACACTGACAGAGATGATGAGTAATTAGCTCAGAATTCAATTTGGGCCAGGGCAAGGTCACCTTAAACCCCATTTTCTCTGGTCTGTTGTTTCCAAGGGTGTTTGTAGATACTACCAGTGAGTTTTTCCAGCCTTCGCACAAATCTCTGACCTCTCCACCACCCACTCCTAGAGATGGGACCTGACACCATGCTGTATCCATGAAATCCTCTCTATGTACACCCATCAAGGCTGATTGGACGGGGAAAAGAAGATGGACAACTGGATATTCCGCTTTGTGGATTAAAAAATGCACTGTGTAAGCCATATCCCAAGATTCTACCTCTCAAGTCACTGATGGCAGTTTAGGAGAGGATTTGGGATTCGTTATTTTCTTCCAAGAAGTAAACTTCACATTGCAAGCCTGACTTTGAATTTCCTTGCAATGGTCCTTGAAATTCTTCATAGGCCTTGGATGTCTAAAGGAGGCTTTGGAGGAAACAGAGATAGCTACAGGTGGCCTGTTGGGGAGGGGGAAGGAGATGGGTGACCACAAGTAGTGGACACTTGACGGCCAGGGCTGCACTTACATGGAGTTGTTATAGTTTGATACAGTTCCAGGAGACTCTCCAGGGGTGGGGTTTTGAAAACAAGGGTTGTTCATATTGCAGAAAATCCCCTGGAGCCACGGTAACAGTCCTGCTGAAGGCATCGCCTTGTTGGGAAAATGGCCTTAAGACAGGAAATGAAAACAAGACAGAGTTAGTCACACAGGCCAGACTGACCAGGAGCACAGACTCTCGGACGCTCTGTCTCTCCCCTTGTTTATGAAGGAGGATCATCTAATATAGTTTAGGCCCTGTGCTGTGTCCTGAGGCTCAGTGGCAGATAAGGACGCAGACTAATGGTCTCCGAGCAGTAGTTCTCACCCTGTGGGTCACGACCCCTTTGGGGAGGGTGTCAAACGACCTTTTCGCAGGGGCCGTCTAACCATTGAAAAACACAGATATTTACATTATGATTCATAACAGTTGCAAATTACCATCATGAAGTATGAATGAAAATAATTTTATGGTTCGAGGGAGATTGTCACCACAACACGAGGAACTGTATTACAGGGTCACAGCATTAGGGAGGCTATGTCCTGTCCTAGGAGCTTAGGTGGACACGTGGCAGGGAAACTGAGGCTAGAAGATAAGCTTCTGGGGGAAAATAAAGAAGTGGGCTCAGGGCGGTTCAGAGGAAAGGCCTGCGAGTTCTTTACACAGTAAGGATGGAGGCTCTGCACTCCTGGGAGTAACAAGGGAACAAGGGTTTGCTGGGCTGAGAAATGGAAGTTGGAAACTAGAGCTGGGGGAACTCAGAGGCTCTCAAGACACTTGAGACTTCAATGTCAGCTGCCTAGAAGGACAAGACCAACCAGCCTGACCAGAAGACACGGGGAGCCTTCCAGAAAGGCAACTGTACAAAACAGGCTCCCATGAGGCTAGCAGATGCCCTGAAGCTCCAGGGTATAATATGTAGTAAGTGTGATTCTGTGCTGTTCCCTTTTCACTGTCCTCTATCCTCTCACCATGTAAAACAAATTCCCTAAATCAGTCATCGTAAAAAAACAGAATGAAATTTGTAATATAGGTAAGTTTAAACAAACAACAACAAAGCAGTCAAAAATTAACTATATACACAGGACTGGGTTTGATTCCCACAACCACCAAATGAAAGAAATGAATAAGCAAATGGCACACACTCCAGCCAGGGTTGGCTTAGTGTAAAGTCATCGTAAAAAAACAGAATGAAATTTGTAATATAGGTAAGTTTAAACAAACAACAACAAAGCAGTCAAAAATTAACTATATACACAGGACTGGGTTTGATTCCCACAACCACCAAATGAAAGAAATGAATAAGCAAATGGCACACACTCCAGCCAGGGTTGGCTTACACTGCACACATTTTAAGACACTAGAATTGGTACAGCACTGGGGAACCTGGTTTATACATTGCAGCCTCTGAAATGGCAACAGATGTGATATTCCCACTCCAACCCAAGAGCTTCCAAAAGGGAAAGATGACCAGGTCTTCTGGGTTCATACTTACATTCATGTTGGCTATAGAGTGGGTTGGCATTCCTCAGCCAGATTAACACCAAAAACAAAGACAAAGGCCACACGAGTTCCACTACAAAGCGAATCTGGAAAAGGAATAATAAAGACAGAAAGAGCAAAACTGCTAAGAGATGCGAGGAGATATATAACCAGGGAAGACAGGCCTTCCCCTGTGCACCATCCGAGCACCAAGCCTGGGCTGCTGTACAACCATAGCCCAGGTAACACTTCACTACAGATCACATAGATCACAGTGGCACGGTAAATCATGATGGATCCGAAAAAGGCCCATTACTGTCTTAACATTGTAGTGTCTGTGGTGACTTCATATCACAGGGATAAAGAGTAGAGCAGAGACTGAAGTAAAGGACATCCAGACACTGCCCCACCTGGGGATCCATCCCATAGACAGACACCAAAGCCAAACACTATTGTGGATGCCAAGAAGTGTATCAATTGCCTGATATAGCTATTTCCTGAGAGGTTCTGCCAGAGCCTGACAAATACAGAGGCGGATGCCTGCAGCCGACCATTGGACTGAGCTTGGGGTCACCAATGGAGGAGTTAGCAGGACTGAAGGAGCTGAAGGGGTTTGTAACCCAAAGGAAGAGCAACAATATCAACCAACCAGACCCCCCCCTCCCCCGAGCTCCCAGGGACTAAACTACCAACCAAAAGAGTACACATGGAGGGACCCATGGCTCCAGCTGCATGTGTACTAGAGGATGGCCTTGTTTGACATCAATGGGAGGAGAGACCCTTGGTCCTGAGAAGGCTCCGTGCCCCAGTGTAGGGGAATGCTAGGGCAGTGAGACAGGAGGTAGGTGGGTAGGTGAGCTCCCTCATAGAAGCAGGGGGCAAGGTTGGATAGGGAGTTTCCAGAGTGGAAACTAGGAAAGGGGATAACATTTGAAATGTAAATAAACAAAATAACCAATAAAACGTTTTAAAAATTACAGCAGTTACAATTACGAAAACCAAAGTCAATGGTAATGTGACTCTCACAGGGCTTACACATTTACTGTGTTTAAATCATCAATTGAGAGAGAATGTCTACTCATAACAAACAAAGTAACAGAAACCAGAAGCTTGAAGAGAAGTGTGTTGGCATAGATCTGTAATGGCAGGGCTTTGGGGGGGCTGAAGCAGGAGTTCAAGGCCAGCCCGGAAGACATAGCAATGTTGAGACTACCCTGTCTCAGAAACAAAAATTCACTGTTAAGAAGTTAACTGTAAAACCAGCAGCACCTCTCGAGTCTTGTGTTCACTGTCTCTCCCTTGCATCATTTTGTCTTGTTCTTGTTTTAATCTTGTGTTTATTATGGCTTTCAGAGCAATAGACTACACTATTCATAAATAGATACATAGACCCTAGAGCTATGCTGCCTGGTTGTGTAGGAGGCTGCACTGTAGGTAGGTTTGTGTCAGTACACTTGACCATAAAGGGTGATGAAATGACCTAATAAGGTTTTCACCAGAATATGCCCCATTGCTAAGAGTATTTACCTAAAGGACTATTTATCTAAAGGACTTCCTTCTTCTGTCCTCTCTCCTACACTGCCTCCTCCCTGATTCACTACATCAACCAGATTCTGGGTCCATTTGCATTCTGCCCATGTCAACTCCTGAAAATAACATCGACATAAGACTGCCATGAGAGACCTCAGGCTTCAGGACTTGGCAGATAGCATTGCGCTAGGCAAATGGATACCAATTCTTTTTTCCCCTTTCTCCTTCTTTTGGTCTTTCAAGACAGGGTTTCTCTGTGTAGGCCTGGCCTGGCTGTCCTGGAACTTTCCCTGTAGACCAGCCTGGCCTCCAACTCACAGAGCTCCACCTGCCTCTGCCTCCGGAGTGCTGGGACTGGAGACGTGCGCCTCTGCGCGCGCACCCAGGTCACCACCTGGCTAAGGATACAGATTCTGATAAGCTCTTGTGTAAGGCTGGTACCTCAGATTGTAAATGTCTCGTGATCTCTCATTCTGTGGGTAATCGAAGAGACCTGCAGAGGTCAGGTGACTTGCACAGGGTTACAACAGGAAACACAATGCAGCCTGCTACCTCCAGGGCCAGACTCTTTCTGCCCTTTCCCGCAGTTCTGCCTTCTGGCGCATGGTAGACCTTGCCTGAAGGTGGCCATTGAATTAATGGATGAACTAGGGAGCAAATGACTCTGAAATACTGTGCCCTAAAGCGAAACCAACAGAAATCCAGTAGCTCAACATTTTTTTCCCTTCAATAAGGTCTATCGCTTAAGGGAAGCAGAAATCCTGCCGGGGTTCATCCTCCCTTTCCACAACCGGAAGAGGCTGCTGGTCTCAACCATCGCAGAAGGCTGGTATAGAAAGACTCTTGGTTTAGAGTCAGAGCTCTCCCAACTCTAAAGAGACAGGCGCTGGAGATTGGCGCTGTTCTCGTCCCTGCACAGCGGGAAGGCAGAGATGAGGAATTAGGAAGAAGAGGGAGAGAAGATGAATTATGGAACTAGATGTAAATTAAGGAATTAGGAAATAAGCAGGTAGAGGCTCCATAAATGTTTAACAAACGGGTGTGCTGCTTAAAACAACACAACACAGACACATGAAGAACCCAGGATGTTCTAACATATCTGAAAATTGGTGGTAGGAAATAGGTCACATGTTGAGGGAAAGCAAAAATGGTTACAGGTACGAGGTCACTTTTTCTTATTTTAAGATTTATTTATTTTATGTATGTATGTGAGTATGCTTTAGCTGTACAGATGGTTGTGAGCCTTCACGTGGTTGTTGGGAATTGATTTTTTTTTTTTTTTAAGGACCTCTGCTCGCTCAGTTCCTGCTTGCTCCGGTCCGAAGATTTCTTTATTATTATACATAAGTACACTGTAGCTGACTTCAGACACACCAGAAGAGGGCATCAGATCTCATTATGGGTGGTTGTGAGCCACCATGTGGTTGCTAGGATTTGAACTCAGGACCTTTGGAAGAACAGTCATTGAGCCATCTCACCAGCCCACATGGTCACTTTTCAAAAAGACTTTACTCATTTATTTCTGTTGGTTTCGCTCAGGAGGACGGGTTGGAGGAAGCACGCGTACAAATAAGGCAAGAAGACAGAATAGGCTTCTCTGAAGGTGCTCAGTTTCTGGAGTTCTCCCATAGCCATTTCCACAGGATTACAAAACACCCATATTGGGCAATTCCCACCTGCTGTTTAAGGAGACTGCCCCAGGAATACTTGCTAGCAATTAAGATTGCTGGTAATTGTCCACAGGAAAGGCACATCCCAGGGAGAGCCTCCCTGGCCTAACCCCTGCCTGTTACTCTCTATCCTGGTTCCTAGACCAACACTCTCAGGCATATCTGTCCTCCACTGTGACCCCAGCACCCACCCCACGCAAGGCAGGAGTCGCAGGAAGTTCCAATCGGCTCTTTCTGGGATGCGTAAGTCTCAGTCAAGATGGGCCTAGGGTGCTTCTCCGGGAAGCTGGAGTTGACACAGGGACTCAGGCCAGTCAACAGTCCGAAGAGTTTATAACACACTGCACCCCACAAAGGCACGTAGAGCTGCCCCCTCCCCCCATTCCAGATTGTCCTGTAAGGGTGGTGGGGGAACGGGTTTGGCAAGATAGCAGCTCGACAGGTGCTGAAACTGGAAGCTGCTCTCAGTGTCTTCTCCAGGGAGCTGAGACAACCAGTCCAGAGAGTTTGCACGTGACTCTTCCCAAGACAACTGCTTGTAATGTTGGCTCTCCATCAAAGCTTGCATGCCTATGCATTGTGTCAGCCTGTGAGTTGTATGGGATGCTACATGCCACCCGTGCTGACCTGGGAATGTGAGCTTTTGGGTTTCAACCGCTCTCAGGCTTGCTCATTTTCTGTCAGTTTTCTCATCTATGAAATGGGGATGTTGTTTTCTCCTATAGTGTACAATGAGAATTAATAACAGGCTACTCTGGGGCCAAGTGCTGGGGTTTATGACATTGGGAAACTTCTGAACCTCTCCATGTCACAGGGATGCATCTGTCAAAAAGGGCCTGTCTCCCAGAGCAGTTGTAATCATGAAATATGTTCATCGTGCCCAGCACAGAAAGCAGAGCCTGGCACACAGACCATTTATGTCTCATAGCAAGGGCCACACGAGCACAGTGGGTGACAGCAGGTTACAGACAGATGATGGAGGAAATACAATGAAAACTAACAGCAGCCTCTCAGCCCCTCCCCCATCTCAGCATAGCCGGCAATCGCTAAGCTGCACGGGGTGGATGGGGGAGGGGGAGGAGGAGCTGATGTTTTTCCTCTGCCAGGGATCTGGAGCGGCCTCATTCGCAGGCCACTCCGCACAAAGACTACCTGCCATTCATTCCCCGACTAGCAGAGGCAGGTGGGTCCTCCCCACAGCCTCTTCCTCTCCCCCAGAATCAGTACCACCAGCCCAGAAAGGCATTACCCTTGCTGCTCAAGTGTACACAGGCATGCCCTAGGGAGAAATTCCACATTATAATAAAAAACATGTCTCCAGAGTTCCCCCTCCCCACTTTAAACATGTCTGCAACTTTAATTAAGCCCAGTCCAAGCTCAGAAGCCCCCCCTGTGGAATGTTTCTTAAACTAACCTGGTATTTCCTTGCCTCCTCTCCCCCTTTCCTCTTCCCCCACATCTTTACCATTCAGCCTCCGTGGGGGAGGAAAGGTTCCCGGCCAGGGCAGAGCTGTGCTTGTTTTAAAACAGCCAGTTGGGTTTTCTCCCTTCCCTCTCTGTTTTCAATTTAAAAGAGAGGTAGGCAGAGCTGGAGAGCAACAGCACTGATCCTCCCTTCTGGGCTGAGAAGCCAGACGCGACTCAAACCTGGCCCGATGCCACCCGGAGCCTAGCACACTTGCAGCTGGTGCCAGTTTCCCTGTACCCCTATGTTCTTTTCGCCCAACGCTGAGCCAGCACTAAAGGCCACAGCAATACCAGGCACCCGCCTCTAGAGTTTAGGACACGAACCCCATTTTTATTTTTTCGAGACAGGGTTTCACTGTGTAGCCCTGCCGGTCCTGGGACTCACTCTATAAACCAGGCTGTCTGCCTCTGACTCCTGAGTGCTGGGATTAAAGGTGTGGCCATCACCACTACCACCTGGCTGTGAACCCCTGTTTTTATGAGTCCTCAGGCCTTCACCCAACATCCTGTCCTCTGCAAGTGGGGACCTGGGGACACCAAAGGATTGTAGGATATGGAAGAAAAACTGGCGCTAATACGCTTGACAAGCCTTCCCTACCAGAGTGGGCAAGTAGGATTTTGAACAGAACCTTTGGGAGGCAGGGCTGTGAGGGTTAAGATCCTGAGACATCACCTCTGAATTCCCGGCCCTTCCCCTACCCCATGCTTCCACCCACTCCGTCCACCAGGACTTCCACTTCTGCTCAGGAATCACGTGGCAACCTCCTTCTGCCTGACACATTCCACCAGGGCAAGGGCTATGCTCCGTTCTCCCTCAGGCATGCAGGTCAGACACGCACTGGGGTTATAGATGCAATATTACTTTACATTTACTGCCCTGGTCGGTGATAAATTAATTTCCCAGTCATTCTTTCTTTGTGATATCTGTGACTACTCTGTTAGTCAGGGCAGTGGAGTTTGATGGTCACGTCTGCTATCCGGAAGTCACACATGGTTAATCCCCAGTCCAACCCATGCTAACCCTGAGGAATGATCCTCAGTCACTTCATTGGTACCCACAGGGCCAACTGTAGCCTGCATTATTGGTACCCACAGGGCTAACTGAAACCTCTCAGTCCTTACCGTGAGAGTAAAATGATGTGACTAATTTAGTACCAAGCCAGGCAAGTACTTTGTAACATCAAATAAAGGCTAACAGAAGATGGGAAAAGAAGGAAGGGAAGCAGGCTCTTGAAGACGCCCTTCCTGCATCTTGAGGGGAGATAAAGGAGGATGGAGAGAACACCTTGCTATCTGTCCATTCTCATTGTTTTATGGGTCAGTCATGCCTCACTTTCTGCAGTCACCATTTCTTGCATGCAGATCTTTCCAGAAGATCCAAAGGCCTTGAATGGAGCTGCAGACTCCCTCATAGAGGTCTAAACGGGAGGTTTAGGAAAATGTTCTCATCTTACCCAGATATCCTGGATACATTAGCTATCTCGGGGTACCGAGGAGATCTCAGTTTCCAGGCCATGAAGGTGATACCAAACACAGGCTTAAGTGAGACAGGGTTCACAGTATGAATGACCCATCCCCCGGGGAGCACACAGGGATCAGGAAGGCTCCCATCCCCCAACAGGAATCCACTTGCCAATTCGAGCGAAAGGCTCAGTTTCCCGAGTCAGTTCTGTGTCTGGAAACCGTGTTGGCTTGCCACAGCAATGGGAGCATTGCTGGTCACAGTCCCGGTGTGAGGGGAGGGCTGGGAGGAGATATGGGAGGCGGTGGGCGGGCACATTGGATTTTCCTGGCAATCTACAGTGTATTTGCACCCTGGGAGCAGAAACTGAATTGTCTCATCTATCATTGGGAACTTAGCTCCTGGCACACTGCCTGGTGACTATTATTTCTTGACCGAATGAATGACTGAACGCGATGAAGTTAACAATGAGTCTTGCTCGGGTTTTGACAGGGTTTTCATTCAGGAAGGGGAAGCCTTTGGTTACTGTTAGCACTTGGTCCCTGGGGGTCCCAAATAACTTCAAGGCTAATTTGAAATGACACCAGCCTGGTTAGGGACAAGCAGCCAGCCATAGGACAATGGTGTCCCTGTGGGTGAGCTCAAAACTGGAGTGTGGCACGGCCACCTTCACATAACCTTAGTTTTCCACTCCTCTCCCAGCTGGCAGTTGTGTGCTTAGCTGACACAACCCCGTTTTCATCTCTCTCTGACCAAACCTGCCTAAGGTACCCCACAGGTCTTCACATGACCCGCCCCACCCCACCGCCTAGTCCCATTTCTTCCTAACATTCCCTTTGGTCCCCAGGAGAGGCCTAGTCCACCAACAGAAACCTACCACGAACCATGCTCTTCCCCATAGCCTGTCCTCTTCATGAGGTTCAGCTTTCGTTTCTCTTGCTTATGTGTATTGAATGCATATGTGTGTGCACATGTGTGTTAGGGTGTATTTGTGTGCGGAGGCCACAGTTCAACAAGGGATATCTTCCTCAGTCCTGGGCCCCATAATTTAATCTCAGCCCTCTCCACTTCGCACAGCAACCCTCCCCCCTCCCATCATCTCCTTAAGCTGTTTCATGTTTTTAGGACTCTGTAGGGCTCTGGGACAGCCATTCCTTCCTAACTTCCCTTCTTCTTCCTCCTCCTCCTCCTCCTCTTCCTCCTCATTCTTCCTCTCTCTCTCTCTCTCTCTCTCTCTCTCTCTCTCTCTCTCTCTCTCTCTCTCTTTCTCTCTCTCAACAGGATCACATGCATCCCAGACTGGCTTTGAACTCACTCACTAGATAACCAAGAATGACCTTGAATTTCTGACCCTCTTGACGGGTACCGTGCCCAGTTTGTGTGGTACTGGGGATGCAAGCACTCGCCCGGCCGAGGCACACTCTCAGCCCCATTTCGTTATGGATACGAATTTGCTCCTTATCCTTCCACAGAAAAAACGATGGAGGAACCATTTGTAGCAACTCTGGAGGGGCTCTGATCTCCCGCAGCACACACCAGCATTTCTCCTGGGATATTTGGCCTACATTACTTTATATTAGTCTGGATTCTTAAAACATACTTCAGGGTTTCCCAGCTGAAAAACCAGCTTGGGGGCAGGGAGTGTGCAAGTTACACATTTAAACCCTTAGCCCAGTCCAGCCATGACTGATCGAAGAAGAGGTTTGGGTAAATCTGTGGTTAATAACACAGTTGGAAGATGCAAAGTTATTTTTCCACAGAACAGAATTGTGGGCAGCGAAACTGTGACTTCTCTGGGAATTTACATCCCAGTTCCAGGAACATCAACGTGTAAAAGCACCCCACGCTCTTGCGTCAAGGAAATTTGTTTTTTGTTTTTGTTTTTTGTTTTTTCCTGAGCTGCAAACCCAGTCAACGTTTTCTTGTTTTCCTTTGATGTGTTTGTTTGTTTGTTTGTTTTTCAGAGACCTTGAAGCTTCCACCCTGTGGTGGGAGCTGGGCCAGCAGGTGTCGAAGCTGGAGGGGTGGGGGGCGGTAGTGGATTCCTGTGCTGGGCAGGGGACAGAATAGTTTTCAAGTAGCCAAGGACAAGAGAAGGATGTCATCCTGTGGGAGGGCACCTGGTCACTGAGCAGCTAAAGGTGGCCTCCGAACTAAAGGGCAAACTAGCTCTCTTCTCTGCCTCTCCTCCCCGCTCCCTCCTCCCAACCCTCCTCCACCCCGCTCCCTTTCTTACCTTCTGCCTTTTTCTCAAAGTCCAGTTCTTCCAAAGCAAAAGCTGTATCTGTCTGAGGAAGCCCATGCCGGACCACCCCAGCACCGGGGGAATCACCCCGAGCTGGGGCTCAGGCAAGCACCGGACACAAAGGCCGCTGGGACCACGTCCAGCTCAGCCTGCTGTGTCCTTCTGGTGATTAAAGGCTGCGTTTCCCCTTCAAGCATAATCCCTTCTAATTACCTGTAAGCCCTTTTGTCAGGGAAAGGAGACGGGCTTCGGTTTCTTTTTAGAGGGAGAAAGGCCCTAAATACACAAGTGCGGGCACGGAGGGCCCTGAAATGGGTTGTTCCATGGGAAATGGAGCGGCTTCAGGTGCCCTCCTCCATCGGACATCAGAGGGGCTCCTGAGGCTTCTGAGGAAGATGCTCTGGATATCTCTGCATTTTAAGTTTGGGACAATTCTCTTTGCATACCTAGAGGCTGGACGTTTTGCCTTCCAGTGCTCTGACAGGATCCTGATTTGACTGCTTCTCCTTAATGAGGGAGAGCTAAAGTAACCCGTTCTCTTTCAGCCCTTTGTTTTGCCCGATAATAACTTCAAGTCTAATCAACCGGTCCTGGCTGCTTGGTATAATCCAAACTCAGCAGGATAGTAGCAAAGTCTGCCACAGGCTTCAGCACGGTACTTGTGAGCGATCTAGCTCAGCAGGGATGGGAGTGGGGGTGTTGCTAGACAGATCGACCACTGGGCAATGCAGCGGTGATTCCAAAGACCCCCAAAGTCTCCCCGGTCCTTCCTCATGAAAGTTTTGCCCCCGCCTCCTCAAATCTCAGGAACATTTTTCTCTTTGAAAAACCCTAGACATCAAGACCTCCATAGGGTGGAATGAGAGCCAGGGATGGATACTAACTGGGTCTGTTTGTAAACATGGGGCGGGATGTTGGCTAATCTAAGAATGTATGGGGCAGTCATGAGGGCTGACAGGCCTGCTTGGTGAAGAGTCCAATTACAGAGTGAGTAAATTTCTGCTTTGAGTGTTTAAAATGTTCCTTCGAGGTAGTGGCATTTAATATAGGCTTTGGTCATTGTAAAATAGCATTTTACCTATTGTTCACTTAGGACATGGTATAACTGTAAACTGCCTTTGAGTATCTTGTTTCTGTCATTCTGAGGTAACTGTCTGCTTAGTTTTACAGGGAAGCAATCTGAAACCTCGTGAGATTAAGGACTCCACTAGTTGTTACTCTCTAGAGCGCTGAGTTACTGAACTAACCAGCTCACTAAAATTCCCCGAGAGAGACAGAGAGGCAGACATAGCTTATCCCGCTCGGGAAAACCACAAGGAAGAAGGGCGGCTCCAATGGGCAGGAGGTTCTGGAGGAAGAGGCTGTTAAAGGAGACAGAGACCAGGCTCAGAAACTCGTGATGATGATAGACTCAACAGAGATGAAATGAGCAAATATGACGAGATCTCCAAGTGGCTCACAAGTACAGGGCAGCCCCAAACAGAAGCAAGCTCTGGACAGAATCACGAAGCGCTTCTTCCATGTGAGAGAGTGTGTGTTTTATCATCCAGGAAGAGATTAAAAAAAAAAATTACACTAATTCAGTGCCTACCAAAGGCAGCTGTGTGGGGCAGGCAGATTGAGAGCAGGGAGTGACGGCGGGTCACGGAAGGAAAGGGTAGCTCAGAGCGACCAGAAGCAAAGAGACACCACAGATAGGTGACTGGCAGATAGATGACTGGAAGTGACTAGGTGACTGGTGGTGAAAGAACAACTAGGAAGACTGGGGCTTGGAGCCTGACTGGCTGGACATGAGGGATGACTCGTCCCTCTGAGGGAGGAATGGCAGTGGGTGCCAATTAAGTGGGTAGGAGGAGATTTGCATTTGATTCTGATATTTTTAAAGTTAGTGTTTTGAGACAGTTCTAGGCTGGTCTATATAACTGAGGATGTCCGTCAGGCCTGAGCTACCCCATCCAGCTACCTCGAAGTGAAGTCCCTATGATGATCGCTGCACTGAGGTGTCCGACAGGCAGTGGATACCTGGGTCTGGAGTCAGGAGTCTACTCTTTTAGTTAGGAGATAGAGACTTGAGACTCGTCAGCATGTAGACAGATGATTAAGATCAATCACTAACCATGATTGATCAGGTTGCCAATGGCAGATATTTGGAAAGCGTGCGGGGTTATGATGGGCCAGAGACAGCTGGCGATGGACTAGATCTTCTTCAAGTTACCCAGAGATAGAAAAGTTAGAGGCATCAGATTATCAGCATGTAAATTGTCTTCTATTATAATTTTGTTTGTATGTTTGTTTTTGTTTTTTGAGACATGGTTTTCTGTGTAGCCTTGGCTGTCCTGGAACTCACTTTGTAGACCAGGCTGGCCTTGAACTCAGAAATCTGCCTGCCTCTGCCTCCCGAGTGCTGGGATTAAAGGTGTGTGCCACCACGCCCGGCTCAATTTGTGGATTTTCAAAGGCCATATACATTCAAGCCATAGAATGTGAGTCCAGATTTCTTTCCTTAAAGCCAAATGGTATTTTATTACATGTATATGCCATGTTATTTACCTGTCTACATTTTGACCATTATGAGTAGTGCTGCTATATTACAAATATTACGGTATGTAGCACAGGCTAGCACAGACCCTAAGGCTGCATTCCCAGAACAACACTGTGATGTCAAGGGGATATTAAAGGACACTCAGAGAGGATGAGAAGGACGACACATGTCCCAGCCTCAGCCAAACCCCTGGCCAGCTGTCATTAGACATGGCTGGGCTTCTGTGTCTCAGGCAGTTTAGCTGTAAGAGCCTGCTACTAATGCTGCTTCCCTTTGCCTGAACACTTTCACGTTTGACTCCTGTCACTTGTAACAAAGATTCTTAACCAATGTAAGTTATATCAACCACGAATAACATACATATCTTCCACAAAGATTACACGCATGCACACATACACTTTCGGATTGTACTCTTGCATAGGTCCATGATCATAGTATTACTGTAAAGGGGAAATTCTATTGAGTTCTAAAAAGTGTTAAGGAGAAAAGCCTCAATGTCTATCATGTATATTGCTGACATACATGACACGAAGAAACCCAGGGGTGCTAAGTTTCAGTTAGGAGCAAGTTCCAGTGCTACTTAAATATGCAGTCGGTGACCTGACCACAAATAGCAAAGATGAACTGTACATTTCAAAAAGCCAGAAGGGATTCTGAATGTTTCTCACCATCAAGAAATGATAAGGGTGGACTGGGAGAGTTGCTTAGTCTGTGGGGTGACTGACTGCCTGCCTTGGCTTTGACCCTCAGCACAACATAAAGCTGAGTGTGGCAGATCACTGCTGTAATCCAACACTGAGGAGGGAGAGGACGGAAGAGCAGATGTTTAAGGTCATCTATAGCTATAGTTTAAGGCCAACCTTGGCTAAAAGACCAGCCTTGGGTACATGAAATGCTATCAAGAAGAAAAAGAAGGAGGAGGAGGAGAGGTAGTGGTCGGAGAAATGGTAAAGACTTAAGAAGACAGATATGCAGATGTACTTAATGTGACTTAAACATTCCATGGTGTATACATATATAGAAAGATGGCAAGGGTCTGCATACACACATCAGATGTTTATGTTCTCATACTAATTTAGAAAAATGTAAAGGTAAATTAATTTTAAAATTTAAAAAAGGGGCTGGTGAGATGGCTCAGTGGGTAAGAGCACCCGACTGCTCTTCCGAAGGTCCAGAGTTCAAATCCCAGCAACCACATGGTGGCTCACAACCATCCGTAATGAGATCTGACGCCCTCTTCTGGTGTGTCTGAAGACAGCTACAGTGTACTTACATATAATAATAAAATATAAATAAAAAAAAATTTAAAAAAGAAACTAGAACTCTCAAATAGTCTATATTATCAATCCCTGCACATAACAAGACAAGGCTGACAAACTAGTTAAGTCAATTGACAGTGCAATAAATAAATGTGTGGCGAGCTCACGGTCCTTGTCAGTCACCACACATTATGATCCAGGACTGAAGCACATTCATAGACCATCAAAACTTAAGAATTATATTAATTGAGGTATGGTGAGACCACCAAGGAGGAGAGAGCACTTCTCATGCAAGTATGCTGGCCTGTGTTTGATTTCTGTATCCCACATTGGAAGGAGAGAGCTGATTCCAGCATTGTCCTGCGACCTCCACACATACACTCACTACACACACACATACACACACACACACTCATACTCACATATTTACACTCACACACACCACACATACACACTCATACATACATACATACATACATACATACATACACGTACACACAAACATACATATACTCATATTTACACTCACACACACCACATACATTCATGCACACACTAACTCACACACACACACTCACACTCATACTTACACACACACACCACACATACATACTCACACAGACATACACATACTCATAGAGACATATACACACTCATACTTACACTCACACACAACACATACACATTCAACACACACCACACACACACACACACCACTAATAATAAAGTTTGAAAAATGTAATTATAGTAAGTAACTCAGTGCTTTGGAAGCTGATGAATCAAGCAAGTGCAGTATTGGTTTCCAACTTTGGATTTTGTTTAAGATGTACTTATCAGTCACTGAGTGCTAACAGAATTCCTCGCATGAGCCTCAGAGTGAAAATATAAACACACTTTCCCTTCGTGTTTAGAAGTAGAAGCAATACCACATCGTTTATCGCCAGAGAGAAGTGACGGATGCTTCAGAACTGGCAGAGAGCAGAGGATTTAAAAAAGAACAACAAAAAGTCTCTAAAAGTCCCACAAGAAAGAGTCTTTGGAGAAAAAAAAAAAGTGGGTAGTGCTTATATTTCTTCAGGACAGCATAGCATGCATCACCATGGTTTTCTAGCTCTATTATTAAATTAAACATATAACTTTTCTTAGGACAATTATACTAAATTAAAGTAATCACTGTATTGTCAAGTGCAGGAAGGGCAGGACATCCAAACTGTTCTCTAGGGATGTCATGCAAATGCAATCCCAGCATGCAACAGTAACCTACCTGTGTCTGTGTAGCCCTGTTTCATTGTTTCATCAGCCTTGTCTGTTCTCTTACCTCACATGGTCTTTGGTTTTGCCTGTGGTGTTGTGTGTTGCATGCATGTGTTTATGTACGTGTGTACATGTGTGTGAGAGTGGACACATACTCGCTCATGTACAAGGGGCGTATCGGGTGTTTTCCTCAATGACCCCCTACCTTACTATTTGAGACAGGGTCTCTCACTGACTTGATCTCACTGGTTGGGCTGTGTGATGTGTTTATATTGAGCCTTGGAGCTTAGAGCCATTTTGGATTGCTTTGATTTGGCCCGTCATTGAAACAAGAATGGCAGGTTCGTTTTCTACTTAGTCTTGCTAAGCACATTCACAGTGTTATTGACAAGGTCCAGGCACAATTACTAATTGTTATGAAACAAGAAAATGAATGATCAGGGCTTTACTATGTGAGCATAAGGATCTCTTTAATCCCCAGAATACAAGTTTAAGATGTTATATAGGATAATCCCAGCTCTGGGGAAGGGAAGAGAGACAGACCGCTGGGGTTTGTTGGTTAGCCAGCAAATCCTATGTGGTGAGTTTCAGGTTCATAGAAACAAGATCATTAAAAAAAAAAAAAGTGGACAATGCTGAGAAATGACACCTGAACTTTTCTTCAACTCCCACCAGGATGCACACATATGTGCACCTACTTACAAACACGTATCCATGTGCATACACACACACACACACACATACACACCAGAAATTAATGATCAAACTGAGAGTTTAAGGACTCTAGTCACTGTACAAAATTATTGGTTCCATCAGCAGAAAAAAAAGAGATTTTTACTAAATGAATCACTGCTGTAAGAATTTTGTACACCAGGTGAAAATAATTTAATCTTGCCTGAGAAGATTCTGCATGGACTTTCAGATTTTTGTTGGGTTAAAATGCAGATAGAAAACTTTAGTTTATAAAAAC
The DNA here is from genome assembly GCF_978045245.1 of Mus caroli. Classification (NCBI taxonomy): domain Eukaryota; kingdom Metazoa; phylum Chordata; class Mammalia; order Rodentia; family Muridae; genus Mus; species Mus caroli. The sequence continues at coordinate 38,134,101 of NW_028227258.1, forward strand.
TGTGTTTGAGGAAAAAAAAAAAAAACACACCTGAACATTCCATGAGCTTCTTTCTTATCAAGAGAGAAGAAATATTTACTGTTTTTACATCTAAATAGTCTTTGACAACCTCATCCTCCAAATTTCCAGACTCCTCTGGGCAATTCCACAGGGGATATCTCAGTATCTCAGGAAAGCACACATTTCTACATTTCTTCACCTCTTTTTTTTTTTTTTTTTTTTTTTTGGTTTTTTTTCGAGACAGGGTTTCTCTGTATAGTCCTGGCTGTCCTGGAACTCACTTTGTAGACCAGGCTGGCCTCGAACTCAGAAATCCGCCTGCCTCTGCCTCCCGAGTGCTGGGATTAAAGGCGTGCGCCACCACGCCCGGCTTCTTCACCTCTTTTTAAAAGCAAAATCCAGAAATTTTACAAATGTCCATCACAGAAGTATGGATGAACAAACAAACTATAGTGCATTCTATTGTTGTTGCTGTTGGGTGTATGTGTGCATACACATGCACATGTATAATATATACATATACATACACATATACATATATATATATACATATACATATACTACCTATGCATACATGTAGTGGACACTTAAGGGTTCTTTGGAAAGTCAGTTGTTTGGATGGTGTTTTGCTGGGGCACACATGAGAAGGAGCATTTTGCTGAAGCAGGCACAGGTGAAAGGATGTCTTGCTAAAGCAAGCACTTGAAAGGACACATGACGAAGGATTCTTCACTAACACAGCACGCAGGTATTAGTCTGCCTTACATTGCATCGTTGAGCTCCATCTGGGACTCCATAGAAAGAGACACACCCAAACCCTTCTGCTGGTATGCGCCAACTTTTTGATGCTTCCTTGGATATGCCAATCGGCAGAATGATGTCAGCTGATATAGACTAACGTGGAGTTTTGCTAAGTCAGACTCACATGCTAAGGCAAGACCTATGGAGGACATGTGGTATTTGGAGGGACTACAAATAGAACTCAACAGACAGTGATGGAGGCTCAGCTTGGCTTGCTGGTACAGAGAGCTGTGCAATGCTTGTTAGTCTTTTGTCTTAGCTGATCTTTGCTTTGCTGAGAAAGGCACAGCTGAGAACTTCTCCTGGTGCTCCTGTTGACCCCGGTCCCTCCTGCTGACTCGTGTCAATTCAACTGAGGCCAGGCCATTCCTGTTAGGTCACACTACTGCTGCTGTGATCCCAACACTACCTAACTGGACTGCGGGTGTATCCGTGAAGGGTTTGCAAATGAATGGAGCTGCCACTGCTGACCTGTGAACTAAAATGCTGATTTCCTGACAGCACAGATGGAATTTGCTCCAAAGAACAATTTCTAAACAGGTCCACTACCCCCGTATCCTTTCTTTTCTACTACCTCTGGTGGGTGGCAGGTTAGAAGGGAGGTTAAAGCATTTAAGGACCATCATTGAAAATAGGCTTTGAAAAAAATAAAGTTGCACATATATACATATATATGGGCATGTCTCATGTGCCATAGCACATGAGAGAGCTCAGAGAATAATTCACAGGAATCAATTCTCTTCTTCCACCAGGTGGGTCCCAGGAATCAAACTCAAGTCATCAGTCCTGGCAGCAAGCGCCTTTACCTGCCAAACTGTCTCGTCAGCCCCAAGAGTTATTTTCTTTCTGTCACCTCTCTTAGAGCAATGAGAACAAGCTAGAACTCCTAAAAAAAAATGCAGGCACTTCCCGCACACCAAGCCAACAGAGCATGAGACTCTTACAGCCTGGACTCACATAAAATTTAAACACAGGCAGAACTTATCTGTGGTGCTGGAAGGAGGCATAGTAGTGCCTTTTAGAGGACGGACAGTAGCTAGAAAGGGTGCCTGGTGTGTGTCTAGGGGTGCTAGGCACCCTCTCCCCTCTGTCCTGGGTACCTGCCACATGGGCATGCTCAGCTTACGAATTTAACTTGAGCACTCATGTGCATGTATGTGATGTTTCAACAGGCTGTTTAAACTACAGAAAGAGGAGGGAAACCCACTAAAGGCTGCTGAGTAGGGGGATCGAGAGACTGGGGTGGGGGTGAGTCTGAAAGGAGGAATTTCTCTGGACACCACTGAAGGAGAAATTCGTCAAGGAGGAGGAGGGGGAGGGGAAGGAGGAGGAAGTAGTCCAAGGTACCAAGTGACTCAAAAAAGAGTCAAGAAGGATAAAGGCTGAAAACTGCCCATCGGATCTCACAGCTGACTATGAAGAGAATCGTTTTAACAGGAGGCAAAAGGCAGAAACCAGACAGCAGAGGATCTCAGAATGGGCCACAAGCACCCGACTCTGTAGCTGCTCTTTCATACAATTTGACTGAGAAGGAGAAGAGTCAGAGACGCAGTAAATACCTAGGGATCACAGCAGGTCGGGGAGGTCTTCGTTTCCCTTAGGACAGGAGAGAGAGAGACCTTTTTAATATATGGGGAAGCCGGCTGAATGAGAGATGCTAACTGCTGAGTGATTGATAGGCCCCAAGGATGGCAGCAGAAGGAATTAGCCTTGGGCAGGGGAAGGGGATCTTACATTCCATGGACACTGTGGGAAAGGAGGCCATGGGGCTCAGGTGCAGCTTCACAAAGGGAGCCGGGGCAGGACCTGACAAAGCTCGCTCTGCAGCCCTTGCCTTCAGCAGGAGGTCAATAGAGACATTAAGGGAGACGCTGTGGAAATCCTGTGGGATTTATAAATTGGTCACAAACGTGAGAAACTAGTGTATCGTTCTTTCTACTTCCTTGATTTTTCTTCTCAGCCAAGATGTTCGTTCAGACATCTCTAATGAAGAACCTTTTGTCCACAATGTGGTCCAAGGGGCAAATTCTTCAGTCTACCACTCTCACAGAGAAAGATGGTGGCTCTTCAGTTCATCTTGATCACGATCCATAGTCAGAACCAACTACTCTGGTTGCCTCCCATTTGCCCTTTTCTTTTCTTTTCTTTTCTTTTCTTTTCGTTTCTTTTCGTTTCTTTTCGTTTCTTTTCGTTTCTTTTCTTTTTTCAAGACAGGGTTTCTCTGTATAGCCCTGGCTGTCCTGGAACTCACTCTGTAGACCAGGCTGGCTTCGAACTCAGAAATCCGCCTGCCTCTGCCTCCCAAGTGCTGGGATTAATCACTGACACTTTTGAGAAAAAAAAAAAGAGTAAAAGAAAGAAAAGGGTGGGGGTGAGGCGGGAATGAAGAAGAAGGAACTAAAAGGGAAAAATACCCAGAGAGTTTCACAGGCCTCTGCCTCCCAAGTGCTAGGATTAAAGGCGTGCACCACCACTGCCCGGCCCATTTGCCATTCTTTCTGGTCCAGGATAACTGAACCTTTGCAGAGACCTGCTGGCCCTTGGGAGATGAGGCCTAGCGATAGGTCAGACTATTCCCTTCTGTTGCCTATTACCAGCCCCCCAAAGGCTCCCTGTGCACTTTGGCCATTTTCGTACAGATCCAGTTATTTTTTTGGAATTTTGTGTCAGTAGAAACAGGCTGGCTCTCAGATCACACTAACCTGAGGAAACAATCCAGCTGGGAAGAAACCATGTCAGCTACCTTTGGAAAAGTCTTCCTGGGTTTCAGGGGGTAGAGCCTTAGCGGAGATCGATTTCCCAGGGCGAGGAACTCCTCTTTGGCTGGCAGGGTAAAGCTAAACCAAGGTGCTATCACAAACGAGGGGGCGGCTTGATATCCCCCAGAGCATGTTATTTGTTCATTCCAAAACTATTTAGTTTTGCTAGCTTGACATTCAGAAAAGACGCAGAGCCTGAAGGTCTTACATTTTCTGGGTATTACACACATAACGGACAAGTTGCCAGATAAGCATTATAAGGGCCTGTGGAGGAGAGGTGGTTCGAAGAAGAGCATCGGTCTGGGCTGTTATCACTAAGCACCACTTTTCTAGGGTCAGAAGAGCCCTGAATGGGCAGCAGAGGGGTGGGAAATGTGGTGGGGGTGTGGGTGTAGGCAAGTGTGTGAGCGAGTCCCTAAACTCAGCTGTAATTGAGCACCAAGGGTCGTACATTCTAAAAGGCTCTGGCTCGAAGCTAGCAACAGCAGCAAACGACACAATGAACACAGAAAGCCATTCTGGTGCCAGGAAATAATTTGTGAGAATCAGAGCCCCAGACAAATTCAGAACAATTTCTTTTTAATGATCCTCTTAACAGAATGAGATAAACAAGCTAATCTTGGGAGACAAAGGCAGGCAAAGACAAAACAAAACAAAACAAAACAAAACAAAACAAAACAAAACAAAACAAAACAAAACAAAACAAAAAAAACCTTACAGGCAAAGGCAGCCTCTGCCCTGGGGAATTTATGTTCCGGAAGTTGGAAAGTGACGTTTCCATAGACTCAGGACTTGCAGGTGCCCGCCTGACTTTCACTAACAGATATCAATGGTGACTTCTCCACGGCTTTCCCACTAATGATGAACAGCGACCACAAGGGCTGTCTGCTTTTCAGCAATACATCTGACCTTGAGTTTGGGACAACAGAAGGGAACCGGAAAGTCCCGAGGCAGCTTTCTGTGAGCTAGAGCAGACGGTGTGGGAAACTATGTCTGTGGTTCCTGCCTGCTCAGCCTGACAAAGACAGCGTGTGATTTGTTCTCAGATTCCTTCCATTAAATGTGTCAAGAGGGAGAAACTGGCTCTCTAGAGAGAACTGGATTTCCAAGCAGCCTTCGCCCCCTTCCTCCTTAGTGACTCACTGGCCCTGATCCTGTCTCTTTCTCGATTATTCCTTGAGGCCCGGAAGCAGAAGAGAAAAGAGATTTAGAAGCGGAGCTGCAAGTTGTGTGTCAGCCTTGGCCCCACCGTGGACTCCTTCCCAACTCTGCCCCACTGGAAATGTCACATGGTTATTTTAGCAAATGGATGTTCATGTAGACACCCATTCCAGCCCTTATCCCAGGAGCCCCCACCAGTAGCATATGAGAAGCTTCTCTGTTCCTTTTTTAAAACTAACTTATGGGGCTGGAGAGATGGCTCAGCAGTTAAGCGCACTGACTGCTCTTCCGAAGGTCCGGAGTTCAAATCCCAGCAACCACATGGTGGCTCACAACCCTCCATATGATATCTGATGCCATTTAATGGACTGTCTGGAGTCAGCTACGGTGTACTTAAGAAATAATAAATAGGCAGGCGGATTTCTGAGTTCGAGGCTAGCCTGGTCTACAAAGTGAGTGCCAGGACAGCCAGGGCTACACAGAGAAACCCTGTCTCGAAAAACCAAAAAAAAAAAAAAAAAAAAAAAAAAAAAAGAAATAATAAATAAATGTTAGGGGGAAAAAAACCCCTAACTTATATTAAAAGTGCTATTCTTGGGGCTGGGGTGTAGCTGTAACTCACAGTAGTACACAGCTGTAATCCCAACACTCAGGAGGCAAGTGCAGGAGGGTCAAAAGTTCAAGGTCACCTGCAGTTGCATAGTTCCAGCCAGCTTAGTATAGATAAAACCCAGTCCTTAAAACAAAAGAGTGGCCTTTTTTTCCTGACGCCTCCCAGGTGCTCAGCTGTGTCAAGATGAAGCTGAACATCTCCTTCCCCGCCACCAGCTGTCAAAAGCTCATCGAGGTGGATGACAAGTGCAAGCTCTGCACCTTCTATGAGAAGCACATGGCCACGGAAGTAGCTGCTGATGCTCTTGGTGAAGGGTTGTGTGGTCTGGATCAGCGGTGGGAGTGGCAAGCAAGGTTTTCCCATGAAGCAAGGTGTTTTGACCCATGGCATAGTGTGCCTGCTGTTGAGTAAGGGGCATTCTTGTTACAGACCAAGGAAAACTGGAGAGAGGAAGTGCAAGTCTGTTCGCGGATGCATTGTGGACACTAATCTCAGTGTTCTCAACTTGGTTATTGGAAAGAAAGGAGAGAAGGATATTCCTGGACTGACAGACACTACTGTGCCTCGTCGGTGGGGACCTAAAAGAGCTAGTAGAATCCGAAAGCTTTTTAATCTCTCCAAAGAAGATGATGTCCACCAGTATGTTGTTAGGAAGCCCTTAAACAAAGAAGAAGCCCAGGACCAAAGCACCCAAGATTCAGCATCTTGTTATTCCAGGCTTCCTGCAACACAAATGCCGACGTATTGCTCTGAAGAAGCTACGCACTAAGAACAACAAGGGGGAGGCTGCAGAATATGCTAAACTTTTGGCCAAGAGAATGAAGGAAGCCAAAGAAAAGCACCAGGAACAGATTGCCAAGAGGCTGTCCTCGCTGAGAGCTTCTACTTCTAAGTCTGAGTCCAGTCAAAAATGAGTCCTTTAAGAGCAACAAATAAATAATGACCTTGAATCTTTAAAACAAACAAACAAAAAACAAAAGAGTGGGTGTTTGTTTGTTTGTTTTGAGACAGGGTTTCTTTCTCTGTGCAGCTCTGGCTGTTTTGGAACACTCTTTGTAGACCAGGCTAGCCTTAAACTCGGAGATCTGTCTGCCTTTTGATTCCTGAGTGATGGGATTAAAAGTGTGCGCCATTACCGCCCTACTGAAAAGTCTTATTCTTGATATAAGTGGTTGTTTCTATTAAAACGAGGAGGGAGCTGTCTCCGGTAAACCAGAAACTCCTCAAGAAAGCTGGAGAAGGATCATATCCTAATCAAAGATGCTCATTTTTTCTCTGAAGTGCTGTTGAAGTTGCTGAAATCTGTATGGAGAAAGATTGGGCATGTCTACAGTCTACCAGAGTAAAAGGCTACACCACTTTGTGTCACAGCCAGAGCAGGCCCCAGCAAGTTCCCAGCAACGTCCTAAGAGGCCTGAAGTGAAGACCATGGAAGACCAAAAACCCAAGCCATAAAAACCAACAGCTAGCCGGGCGTGGTGGCGCACGCCTTTAATCCCAGCACTCGGGAGGCAGAGGCACACACACACACACGCGCACACACACACACACACATACCAGGACTGGTGGCCAGGGATGTGTTCTCAGTCACTGAGACACTGTCTTCTGAAGCTCATGACATGATGCACCAGGAAGGGGAGACTTGAGACAGAGGACGATTCAGCCGAGTCTTTATTTCCTGCTTTGGCCAGACGCATTCGGTGGGAAAGGATGAGAGAGCTTGTGTTTCCCTATCAGGCATTCTATTTATGTTTTGTGTGACCTCGTAGGTCATCCAACCTTGTTGGAATGTGTTTCCTCATCTGTGAAATGCAAATAATTTCTTCACTGCAGGGCATTTGTGAAAGGCAGGTGGGGTAGAATATCTGAATTAATGCATGCTTTAAGACCTATAAAAATGTGGGTGAGGGGGCCCAGGGAGATGGTTCAGTAGATAAAGGTGTGCTATCCAACACAAGGACCATGGATCCCCAGAACTTGTGTAAACTGGGGTCACAGTATCCTGTGTCCATTGTCCCAGGAAGGTCATGAGCCAACTAGCCTGGCCTATGTAACAACTGACCTGTATCAAAGAAAGCCAGGACCAGCAACCTCAAGGGTTTCCTACTTCCACACGTACACCCTGATCTCCTGTTCCATACTCACAGTCATACACATATAAATACACCACACACACACACACACACACACACACACAGTGTGAAGTATTTTTGCTGCTGTGAAGTAATCGGAGGAACAGTAGTGGCTACTGAGTCACAGAAATGAGTCAAGATACGAGTACGTTCTTGCACTTTGATAGGAAATAGTAAGGATCTGAATGGACCTTTCTGGTCTCCTGGGTGTATTTTCATATGTAAAAAGATGGACCAGCATTTGAAGACCAATTATATCACCATTGATTTTAAGACATTAGGTAGTAAAGATATCCACAGTACAGGAGAAGAAAAACATCCTTTTGAGACTTAACCTCAACCTCCGTTGTGGGATGCCTGACTCGCCAGCAAGAAAGACACCACAATAGGATCCTTCTGCACACGTTTATTGGGCTGCGCATTGACTGTGTAGGCAAAAGATCCCGAGCCCTGGGCCTCTCACTCTTATATACTATTAGTTCCCATCCACTCACAGCAGGCCACATCACCTCATCAGGTACGCAGCTTCAGCTAATCAGGGCAGCAGGGGCATATCTCCACCAAAATGGCTTCGCCAGTAACCTGGTACACCTGCGCAGCTCTCACGATGTTTGTGGTTTATATGAGGAAGTCAAGTGCAAGTCATACAACTTAGCTGCAGTCCCTGGCGCCTTCTTGGGACTGCTGCCACACCTGCTCCCCACACTCCGTGTCACCGAGAGAAGTATAGAAGTACCTTCCCAAGCAGGCCACACCTGCTGGTAGAACACGAGATAAGAGTACAAATAAGAGCCGGGCGGTGGTGGCGCACGCCTTTAATCCCAGCACTCGGGAGGCAGAGGCAGGCGGATTTCTGAGTTCGAGGCCAGCCTGGTCTACAAAGTGTACAAAGTGAGTTCCAGGACAGCCAGGGCTACACAGAGAAACCCTGTCTCGAAAAACCAAAAAAAAAAAAAAAAAAAAAGAAAAAAGACTGCATGCAAAATTACATTTCACAACCTGGGCATAGTGACCCACACCTTTCATCTCAGCACAAGGGAGGCAGAAGCAGGTGACTCTATGAGCTTTAGGCCAGTCTGGTCTAGTCTACAGCGTTTCAGGACAGCCAGGGCTACACAGAGAAACCCTGTTTCAGGATGGGGTAGTTCCGTGTTCTAATGGATGTAGGTGTGTCGGGGAGGGGAGAGACCCATAAAGCCACTATTTCTCAAGAGTGTCGTTGAAGATTCAGCTAACCACAGAAGTGAGAGAACCTGAGCTAGGCATGGCGGCACACATCTGTGGTCCCAGATCTTGGGAGGCTGGGTAAGGTTGCAGGGTTGCTGCAAGTTCAAGGCCAGTGGAGGACTACATAGAAAGGCCTTAATAAAAATGAGTCAGCTTCAAGTCACTGTAAAGTTAGGTGTTCGATAGGGCAGCAAAAGTCAATGTGGAAAGCCAGTGACGCTACAAGCATGGTCAGAGCCGACTGCAGACACAAGGTCCTCAAAGCTGTCTCTGGCCGTTCTCTACTGAGCCCCTTACTTCTCTATAACAGCAGGGGTGACCTAAGGCTCGTGGACATCTCCCCCAGGTCCATACCCTGCAGTCCTATCCCGCACTCTAGTCGATGAACCAAACAGCAAAGAAAGCAATTTGAACCAAATCTTCGATTTTTGTGCTTAAGAAATACGTATTTTACTCTGCGTCACGGAGAGAAGTCTGCCAAGCTACCCTGTTCCCCAAGGGCCCCAGTTTCACTTTGAAATGTCAAAGTTTGCCTTGAAAATCCCTGACCTCCTTCCTATCCTACAGAAGAAGTGCCAAGGGCTCCGAGAACCGTTTGCGACAGCTTTACCGTCTATCTAGTCCTCACGTTGGCCCCTTTGCCTTCACTGGTGGCTTCTTGGCTGCTGAAGTGAGGTTTATTGTTGTTGTTGTAGCTGTTGGGTTTTTTGTTTTTTGTTTTGTTTTTTTTTTTTTGGTTGTTTGAGACAGAGCTTCTCTGTATAGCCCTGGCACACACACACACACACACACACACACACACACACACACACACACACACACGAGAAGCAGTCAGCTGGGATGGATCACACTCCAAGAGAGAGATCTGAGTCATTTGTTTTTCAGTGGTTTCCATTCTAATCTCCTCTATGATGATAGGCAGCCCACTGCTCTAGACCTTTTAGTGATGTGCTCTCATTGGCGGCTTGTCTGTGGTTTTAATCCAGTTCCAGGAGACCTAATTTCCTGCGTCCTACCAGTACAGACGTTGTCACAATGGACTTTGGTTACCACTATGAGCATTCAAACAGGAAAAAAAAAAAGATTGGGAAAATTTTACGAGTGGTTGTTCATGCTCATTGGATTCAGAAGATGGGAGCTTTGAACTGCAGATCGTTTCCCAATGTATCTCTCACTGTGTTTACTTATTTAATTTTTTTTGCTGTTTTATTTTTGTTTTGTTTTGTTTTGTTTTGTTTGTTTGCTTGCTTGTTTAAAACAGTGTCAAGGGCTGGAGAGATGGCTCAGTGGTTAAGAGCAACGACTGCTCTTTCAGAGTTCCTGAGTTCAATTCCCAGCAATCACATGGTGGCTCATAGCCATCTGTAATGGGATTGGTCATACTCACATACATAAAATAAATAAATAAGTCTTAAAAAGAAAAAAAAAAACCCAGTGTCAGGTAGCCCAGGCTGGCCTCAAATTCACAATGTAGCTGATGCTAGCCTCAAACTCCTAATTGTTCTGCCTCATCTTCCAAGATCTGCAATTATAGACACATGCCGATACATCTGGTTCCCTCATGATCTTTGTAAAAGGTCAGATAACTACATTCAAAGGAAGGCATCCACGCTGTGGACATCACTGATACTTTTGTTTGTTTGTTTGTTTGTTTGTTTGTTTTTCGAGACATGGTTCCTCTGTATAGCTCTGGCTGTCCTGGAACTCACTTTGTAGACCAGGCTGGCCTCGAACTCAGAAATCCACCTGCCTCTGCCTCCCAAGTGCTGGGATTAATCACTGATACTTTTGAGAAAAAAAAGAGTAAAAGAAAGAAAAGGGTGGGGGTGAGGCAGGAATGAAGAAGAAGGAACTAAAAGGGAAAAATACCCAGAGAGTTTCACAGGCCAAAGGTAAAGGTTAGAAGGATGGCTGCAGGCTCTTCTCTCCCTCCACCCAGCCGGAAAGTCTGAGTGCTGATAAGCCTGGTAACATTTTGGACCATTGCTTTCTGCCTCTCAGCCTGGTAACATTTTGGACCATTGCTTTCTGCCTCTCAGCCTGGTAACATTTTGGACCATTGCTTTCTGCCTCTCCTGTCTGGCCAAGCGGCCATTATCCACCTGCATCTCTTAGCTGCATTGAGCTGTTCTCCTTACGGGTTACTTAGTATCTCCCTGTTAGATTAGAAGTCACTTTTGACCTTGGTGAAGTCTGTATCTTATCCCATTCAGACAAAGGGTGAGTCATGAGAACGTTCCCAACGCTTCCCAAGAGCTTTCCTAAGAGAGTTTCAGGTTCTGGTGTAAAAGTAGCCCCTACTCTCTGCTTCTAGTTTCCTTGGTCTTCCTTCTAGGTTGGCAGTCCTCTGTGAATCCGCTTCGAGGTTTGCCCTTCCCTTTACCAGTCTTTCTACGCTCTAAAGAGAAATCCCAAGTAAACAGTTCAGTTGATGACATACAAATCTATTCTTAACACAACTTCGGGACACTGGTGTAATGATCTGCCCTGGTCTGTAGTTTGCACATCAACTAACAGAACGTGCCAATTAGTATGAGGTTCAACTTGCAAGGCAGTAATGTGTCTTTTTTTTTTTTTTTTTTTTAAGGAGAATGAACAGGGTGTGGTGGTGCACGCCTTTAATCCAAGCACCATGCAAGAGGCAGAGGCAGATGGATCGCTGAGTTCAAGGCCAGCTTGTTCTACCAGGAGAGTTCCAGCACAGCTGGGGCTACATAGAGAAACCCTGTCTCCCCAAACCAAACCAAAAAAAAAAAAAAAGCAGATTGAGGTCTTGTGGTGTGCTGTGGCACGTGCCAACCCCCAACCCCCAATCCCCTGCCCCCAGCCCTGCCCAACCCTGCCTGCTTGCTCTCTCCCTCCTTCCTTCTCTCTTTCTCTCTCTCTCCCTCCCTCCCTGCCTCCTTTCCTCCCTCCTCCCCAACACAAATCCCCACACAGCACACATACAAATGAATGAATGAACAAGTGGAAATTAGTGTGCAAACACTGTGTAATCAACTACACAACATGTAACTTTTACTTTGAGATATAGATACAGCTAATGAAGTCCTGCGTGACTGCTCACGCTGTCCAGCAAAAATGAAAGCCTAAACTAAGGGCTGGGAATGGGTGTGGATTATATTTACATCCATCCAGAGTTTAAAAGTAGAAAAGAAATCAAAGGTTTGCAGGGAGGCTAGCCAGAGGTTCTCTGAAGGACAGACTGTGGAATGCACTTCTCTTGGCTGTTGCTCTAGTGGACACAATTCAATTTTAAGCAGATTTCTTTAATCCTTGCCTGTAACTGGGTCAGAGCGGTCTAATTTCAAGTATTATTCAGGAGACACATGCTCGGTTATGACTGAAACAGTTATAACTACCTTTCTTTGGAAGTTACTTTTTCTTTGTTGGTGCTCAGAAAACCCAGCTTATATGCTTTTGAAAAGCCACAAACACCTCTGTTGTAGGGGAAGGGACAAACTGTGTGGTCCCTTAAATGTGGTCCTTAAATGGTAAACATGCTAAAAATTCCACTGAGGAATTTTTTTTTTCTTAATAGACTGCTTAGGAAAGGTGCTTAACTACAGAGATCTACAGAGAGAGTTCCAGGACAGCCAGGGCTACACAGAGAAACCCTGTCTTGAAAAACCAAACCAAACCAAATCAAACCAACCAAACCAAACCAAACCAAACCAAACCAAACCAACCAACCAACCAAAGAGGGCTTGCTGCTTTTCCAGAAGACCAGAGTTCAGTTCCCAGCACTGAGTTGGGCAGCTCACAAATGACCTCTTAACTCTAGCTCCAGGGGATCAGACACTCTGTCTGTGAGAGTGTGGCTCAAGTGCGCGCGTGCACACACACACACACACACACACACACACACACACACACAATTACAAGACAATTACTTGAGTGGTTATGTGTCGCCAGACACTTAATAACAACAGTTCCAGGTAACTGTTAGGTGCTGTTCATTGATTTAGGATCTCTCTGTACTCAATGGCAGCTTACTGATTTCTCATTAGTTCTGACCCATTCTATGTTCCAAGACTTGTGTATATAAAAAAGCCCAGATCAAGTGCTGTAGCATCTGAACCTGCAGGAGAAAGAGGCAGGTCAAGGTCAGCCTGGTCTACATCATGAGTTCCAGGCTAGCCAGAGCTGTAGAGACCCCGTCTCAAATAAATAAATAAATAAATAATAAAAATAAAAAAGAAAGACAGACAGACAGACAGCAAGCAAGCCTAAGTTGATAGACTCACTTGCAAAGATAAAAATATGTTTTTGTTTTTTTTTTTTAGAGAAGATACAAAAGAATTCATGACTATGTCCTTCCTGCCCAGCAGTAACTGTTAGCTCCTCTATAGAACTCCAATCTCTATCGTTTTATTAATTCACGCAAAGGCATGTACCTATAGTCCTAGCACCTGTGAGATTGAGACAGGATGATCACTTGAGCCCTGGAGTTTGAGCCCAGTCTGGCCAACAGATGGAGAATATTTCAAATGAAATGCTGGAAATATCCAAGCATGTCCCTTAATGACAGGAATCTGTTTTGAGAAATAGGTCCATAATTTGGTCATTGTGCAAACATCATAGAGGATGCTTGCACAATACAAGATGGCTCTGATGTCACTAGGTGTCTAATCATATGGAACTCCATCTTTGACCATTGATCCAAGTAACATTATACAACACAAGACTGTGTACATGTATCTATGCAGATTAAATGGATAACCAGCTGCAAAATTTACTGTTTTTGACAAATGGCTTACTTCTATGAAATTCTTTGATGAAAACTTGAAGAAGGGTTTCTATAAGATAAATCCATCAATGTGAAATCAATGAGTGAAAGACTGTCTTCATTTCCAAAGGCAGACATTGGGGAGTTAGCTCAGAAAAATTGTACCACCTCCCATCCACCAAACACAGGCGTGCCCTGAATCCCGAGAACTCAGACACCTTGTTTGTCCTGGTTTGTTGTTGCTGCTGTTGTTGATCTTGTTTGCTGGTTTTTTTGTTTTGTTTGTGTTTTTGTTTTGATATTTACAGTCAGTCCACAGTGAGAGGGGTGCTTGCCACAACTGTTCATCTAAGAAACTGTAACATCACCTAGGTCAGACTGTGTTTTAAGTAGAGCACTGCCATTTGCCCTCAGGCTACTTACTCGGATTTACCTTCTTCTCCTGGCACTGTGGCCTCCCTCTCCTGCAGTCACAATAGGTCACGAAGGCCTTTTCTATCACCGTGCCTCAGCATTTACTAAATAAATCAAATCCTAAATAAATCTGTCAACACTGCCTACAGGTGTGTCCCTATTCTCCTGAAATTATATGTTTAAACGTTATAATTATACTCCAAATGTAATTTTGACCAAGAGTAACTTTAGCATCATTCCGAAGGAATCTGGTAAGCATTGGAGAAAACTTGAACAGAATTGGATTCGTTATTTAATGAGTCTTATCAGGTTACGGTTTAGTCCAAACGAGATGAGGCTATAGTTGGGTGGTAGAGCACTAACCTAGAGTACATGAGGCCCTGGGTTCAATACCCAGCATTGCAAGTAATAAATAAATAAAACTCAGCTAAAAACAATTTTAACATCAAATGTAGTCTAAAACAGTATGGTGGAGATGTTTAGTGTTTGGTGGCACATGCCTTTAATCCTAGGACTTGAGAGGTAGTGGTAGCCAGATCTCTGAGTCTAAGGCTAGCCTGGCCTACAGAGTGAATGCTAGGCCAGAAACAAACAAACATTACAGGATCAGCAGGGAAAGAAGATATATTCAGTGTATTACCAAAATTTATAGCTAATACAATACACAGATCATTTATGGCCTAAAGCGTGGTTACCACATGGAGTCTTACAGGATTCCAAATAGTCCAGGACTTTCTCAGGATTGAACTTTGCCTTGGGGAGCAAATTAGAATGAACTGCCGTATATTTATGCTCAAGCCAGGTTCAGTAGTGCACACCTGACATGCTCACATCTGGGAGGCTGAGGCGGGCTGCTGAGAGCATCTCTTTATATGTTTGTTTGTTTGCTTGGTTTTTTGTTTGTTTTTGAGACAGGGTTTCTCTGTATAGCCCTGGCTGTCCTGGAACTCACTCTGTAGACCAGGCTGGCCTTGAACGCCTGCCTCTGCCTTCCAAGTACTGGGATTAAAGGCATGTGCCACCACTGCCCAAGAGCATCTCTTTTTTTAAAGAACAATTAGACTCACATCTTGTGTTCTTTGATCAGTCATAGTTTTAAAAGAGGGGACAAAGGGCCAGCCGATGACCAGTCTACTTGAACCCAGAGTTGTGTGTAAAAGTTTTTCTAACTTTAAATTCAAGAGATTTGTTTAATTGAATAAAATCTTGGCAATATGTAATATGGGACGGGGGCTGCTTCTTTCAGTTTGAAGTGAGTTAAATCCTATAGAAAGAACAGCAAAGAAATAGCAAATGGCACCACCTAAGACAGTCCATTTTCTATTGGGATGTTTAAATAGTATTTTTCTCAATGCTAATTTTCAAGCAGTTTTGTCTTTTGCTAATTTTACTAATTTTTAATAGCTCACAAGTTGTTTAGGGATTTTCTATGTCCAAAGTTATATATCTTCTATAAATAATGATTCTTTTTTTTTCTTTTCTTTTTTTCCCAGGGCATTTTTCCCCCCTTAGACAAGGGGTCATATAGCACAGACCCATCTCAGACTTACTGAATAGCCAAAGATGGCCAAACTTTGAACTTCTGATCCCCACCCTCCCTCCACTACCTCCCATGTGCTGGGATCATTGTGTGTGGTTTACATAGGACTAGTCGTAGAACCTGTGGCTTTGCTCATGTCAGGCGACCACTCTCCTAACTGCTATCTTTCTAGATTCTCCTCCTCTTCCTCCTCCTTCTCTTTCTTCCTCTTCCTCTTCTTTTTATCTTTGTTGCTCTCATTTCTTTTTCCCACTTTCTTCACTTTCTTGTTTGGCTACAGACTCTTGTATTGCATAATGCTGAATACAAGTTGTGATCACAGAAACCCAAGTGTAGTTCCTGGCAACAGGGTGAAACTTTCAACCTTTACCACCAAGAATCAATTCAGTTCAAAACTCTATAAATCTAGAGTGGTTCTAGTCAAGAGTTTGCTATTTTACTTTGGCTTTGTTTTGAGATGGGGTTTCCCCATGCATCCCTGACTGTCCCTGGAACTCACTCTGTAGACCAGGCTGGCCTGCCTCTACCTCCAGAGGGTTGGGATTAAAATGGTGTGTGTGCACCTCCATCCCAGAGAGAGGTTTGCTATTGTTTTTTAAGATTTATTTATTATTATACATAAGTACACTGTAGCTGTCTTCAGACACACCAGAAGAGGGTGTCAGAGCTCATTATGGATGGTTGTGAGCCACCATGTGGATGCTGGGAACTGAACTCAGGACCTTCGGAAGAGCAGTCAGTGCTCTTACCCGCTGAGCCATCTCACCAGCCCCAAAGTTTGCTATTTTTTAAAATCACAAATGGCCGGGCGTGGTGGTGCACGCCTTTATTCCCAGCACTTGGGAGGCAGAGGCAGATTTTTCAGTTTGAGGCCAGCCTGGTCTACAGAGTGAGTTCCAGGACAGCCAGGGCTACACAGAGAAACCCTGTCTCGAAAAACGAAAAAACAAAAACATAAAAAAAAAAAAAATCATAAATGACTGTTGTATTTAATCAAACCAGTGTGAATTTGTGTGTGTGAGCATGTGTGTGTGTGTGAGCATGTGTGTGTGTGTGTGTGTGTGTGTGTATACCCATGTCAGGGGTCAATATTGGGTCAACTCTTTCCTCTTAAATTTTTTTCTTAACGTATATTAATGTTTTGCCTTCATGTGAACCAGGTGCCTGCAGAGGCCAGAGGAGGGCATTGGATCTCCTGGTCCTGGAGTTTGTGAACTGACAGGTGGATGCTTGGAATGACTTAGGTCCTCTACCAGAACAGGAAGTTCTTTTCTTTTTGTCCATGAACAATTTACATCTATTTGCTGACAACTTTAGTTAAACACACTTCAAATACAGCAGAGCTTAGAGACCGTAGAGTGGAGCCATTGCTTGCCAATGTATAGGTGGTCCATGACAGGGGACTTGAAACACATCTTTAGGCTGAGGCCTCAGCTCCTGGCCAACAGGCTGATAGACAGACCTGGCCGTGTTCCTTCTGGGTCCTCAGGAGCCAAGAATGAGTCTTTGTTCTCTTTCTTGTGTTTTCTGTGCTTGAGCGAACGAAGGTGCTGGAAGAAGAGGCATCCATTGCCCTGGTGAGGGCGGGGGTGAGGGGCGGGGTGGAGGGTGGGGGGTAGAGCCCCAGGGAGTCCTCAGTCAGTGCTCTTAACCACTGAGCCGTCTTTCCAGTCCCTTCATGCCGTTTTTGTTTAAGACATGTTTTCTCACAAGCCTGGAGCTCCTTATTAGGTTGGGCCGGCTGGTCGGTGAGCTCCTGGGATTCTTACTCCCTGGCACTGGGATTAGAGATGGACAACTCTGCCTGGCTTTTTACATGGGTGATAGGTAGATCCTCATGATTGTGTGTCAAGCATCATCCGGAATGAACAATCTTCCCAGGCCTCAAACTCTTTTAATTTTAATTAATTTTATTATTATTACTATTATTATTATCATTATTTTCCCAGACAGGGTTTCTCTGTATAGCCTTGGCTGCCCTGGAACTCACTCTGTAGACCAGGCTGCCCTCGAACTCAGAAATCTGCCTGCCTCTGCCTCCTGAGTGCTAGGATTAAAGGTGTGTGCCACCACTGCCCGGCCAAACTCTTTTTATAATTTGTCTGTATAAAGTAACGATATTTTTCTCCCTTTAAGATATGTGGGCAGGTACATGGAACAGTTTTTTTATTTTTCAAAAATCTATGATAAATTGAATAAGCCAATGAGAATTCAAATGAGTTCTTATCTCACTGGATAGTCACAAACTATTCTGTCTCCCCTCTACTTTGCGGGTTTCTTTTCCTGTTAGTAGTGGTGGGTTTGTTTGTTTTTATGATGATGTTTGGTATTGAGGTAAGGACTGGTTCAGGAGATTTGGAACTATTCTCTTTGGTCTCCTGGAAAAATTTGTCTATAATTTTGTTTTATTTGTTTTGGGACCGTGTTTCTTTGTGCAACAGCCCTGGCTGTCCTGGAACTTGCCTTGTAAACCAGGCTAGCCCCGTACTTACAGTGTATCTTTAAAGCTTTTACAATAGCAGACTCAAGTTTTACTAATAAACAAGGACTCTGCAGATTTTCCAGTTTTAAAATTACTTGTGCTGTGTTGGAGCAAGTGTGCAGGTGTAGGTGCCTGTGTGCACACACAGAGTCCAGAGCAGGACACAGATGTGGTCCCCTATTGCTTTCTACCGTACTGCCCTGAGACAGTTTCTCATGGAATTGGAAACTTCATTCAGGGTTAGGCTGGCCGACCAATGAGCTATCAGGATGTCCAGTCTCCATCCCTGATGTCTCATACATGAGTACAGGGGATCCAAACTCAGGTACTGAAGCTCTTAGCCAACGAGCCATCTTCCTAATTCATCGATATTGATTCTGTCTGGGTCTTTTTTTTTCTCCTTAATTTTGTTCTTATTCAAATACTCAAACCTAGATTGCTAATTCTCATAGTTCCAATGTTCAATTCTCTGAGGTTTTGCCATTCCAGGTGTTTTTTTTGTTTTTTTTTTTCCTTTTAAGATGTTAATTTTACTAGTTTATCAATTTCTCAGGTTTTCCCAAACTTAGCTTTATTGTTTTAAAGTCTGTGTTCTATTACACCAATTTCTACTCTTATTTCCCTTTCTACTTTCTTCTGCTGCTATGCTGGGCATCTTGGGGTCCACATAAGCACTCTTCTGGGGAGCTGTCTCCATCTCCAGACCCTTCCTAGTCTTTCTGCTTCTGGAGATGAACTTGAACTGACTTTTTAACCTTTTACACGTCCTAATGTAAATGTAGGTACAGCATTACATTTCTCTCCAACCATTCTGACTTAGCTGCAGCCCCAACTTTTGGCCTGGCTCCTCTTAGTACTTGTTTTAAAATAGTTTACTTCTTCTTTGAGCCATGGATTGGAGGTGTATTGTGTTTAATTTCTAAGCAGTTCAGGCAATGCTGAAGATTCTGGTTATCTTTTGTTATTAACTTTCAGCACATTTTCCCCCGAGGTTGGAGAACATATTATTATTGAAATCCTCTGACATGTCCCGAGGCTTCTTCATGGTCTCTCATGGGTTTCCTCAGCGTTCAATACAAGCTTTGGTGAAATAGGAACCCGTGCCTCGCGGGGTTTTGCTGTTACTAGTTTCCCACCTTCAGAGCTATGGTCCAGCGCTCAGCCCTACAGCTATGGCGTCACCCAGCTTTCCTCTGGGCTGTCGTCCTTGCCATATGTTGAGAATCAGTGTTTTTGAGTGACAGCACTGTGATGTGTTTGATTGAAAGTTTGGTTCACATGACATTGGTACAGTTCCATGAATGTGTTTTAATAGTTCTAACCTACAGCTCTCTGTCCTTTCATTTCCTGGGCACCTTTATCTAGAGGGTCTCTTATTAACAGGAAGTATGTAAGGTTTTTACCCCTCTCTAGTCCAATAAGCTTAGGTTACTGGAGTATCTACAAAACTTGGGTTCAATCAGTCATTCAGGTGCGGTTTTCTCTACCACCCCTCTATTTCTGTTTTATTTTTTCCTTTGATCTTGCCTTCTTTCGGATTACCCAAGTAATCCCACCTAAATTAAAGTCCTCAATTTTCTATTACTTGGCAGCAAGGAGAACTTAATTTTCTATGTCAACTTTTGAAATATTACAACACAGGCTTTGATTTTTAATACAAACCATTGCTCTCAATACTTCCTTAATGATGACAGAACATTTTAATATTTAACTCCATCTTTGGCCTTTGCCATCATGGTTAATGGGGTGGTTTGAATAGAAATGGCCCCCACAGACTCATGTGTGTGAAGGCTTGGCCCATAGCGAGTGGGACTATTAGGAGGTGTGGCTTTGTTGGAGTAGGTGTGGCCTTACTGGAAGAAGTGTTTCACCATGGGCTTTGAAGTCCCATATGCTCAAGCTATGAGAATGTGTCATGTCTCTCCCTACTGCCTGCAGATTAAGACGTAGATCTCTCAGCCCCTTCTCCAGCACTATATCTGCCTGCACACTGCCATGCTTCCCACCAGGACAACAGTGGACTAAACTTCTGAAACTGTAAGCCAGCCCCAACTAAATGTTGCTGTGGTCAGTGTTTCTTCACAGCAATAGAAATCCAAACCAAGACAGAAGTTGGTACCAGGAACTGTGCTATTGATAGGTAGACGATAGGCCTGACTGTGCATTTGTTGGAAGGAATGTGGAAAAGCAGTCGATTGGTTTGGTCCCCATAGGCTTATAGTTCATAACGTAAAATGCATTTAGTCCAACTTCAAAAGTCCTCATAGTCTCTAATAGCCTCAACAATGTTTAAAAGTCCAAAGTTCAAGGTCTGAGACTCATGTAATCTCTTAAGATCTCCTGTAAAATCAAAAGGAAAGAGATCACACACTTGCAACATACAGTGGTACATAATATCCATTACCATTCCAAGAGGGCACAAAGGGAGCACAGTGGAAATACGGGACCAAAGCAAGACTGAAAACTAGCTGGACTTCCCGCATCCCCACATCAAATTACTCTACAGATCTCCAACTCCTTTCAGCTTCTTTGGCAGCAACACACTTCTCTCTCTTGGGCTGGATCCACTCTGTCAGCAGCATTCTTGGGCAGGTATTTCACCACTCTGGCATCTCCAACATCTTGGGTTCTCTAAGGCAATCCAGGCTTCCACTCTGACAGCTTCACAAGATGGCTTCTGTAGGTTTCATGCAGGGACAGCCTGACACATGGCTGGCCTTACGTGCTTCCTTAGTTGCAGAGGGAGATTCCACAACCCCTTTCTTCTAACCTTGACTGTAAAGCCAGAACCATGTGGTCGATGGCACAGAGTTCTGCTGCCTCCTGGGCTGGAACATGGCCCTCTCGTTGAAGTACATCTTCTTCTAGCTTTCTGTTTTTTATGGTTTCCTTCACTGCCTAATCTAGCCTGTCCTAGAACTTTATCTGTAGACCAGGCTGGCCTTGAATTTAGAGATCTGCCAGCCTCTACCTTCTGAGGGTTGGGATTAAAGGCATGTATAATACATAAAAAGGAACTGTTCTTCAATTCCTTTTCACAAGGAGGAAGCTACTGTTAGGGTGAGGTCTTGCCCTGAGGTTACCACTCCTGTTATTCCATTTAATATCATGCTTCTCTTTAATCTTTTATCTCCTTGAACACAGGACTAAGCTCTGGCTAAGGTACTCCGCCAGCCTTGAATTCTTCCACTGACAGTATCCTCCAGGTCAGGCTCATGGCTAGCTGGGAACACTTGCAAGGGCCATTGCGTCTGGCACCATTTATGACATTCCACTTCCTGGTGCCTTTCTCCTCACTCTGGACATTTTACTTGCTCAGCTTTCCTCTTTTCATTATAAATCTTCACGAGAGTGAACTTTAA
The DNA here is from genome assembly GCF_978045245.1 of Mus caroli. Taxonomy (NCBI): domain Eukaryota; kingdom Metazoa; phylum Chordata; class Mammalia; order Rodentia; family Muridae; genus Mus; species Mus caroli. The sequence continues at coordinate 38,155,321 of NW_028227258.1, forward strand.
TAACCACAGGACAAGTAATACTAGGCTGTTTTTGAGATTTCCCTCTGCCAATGGAATTAACCCAAAACTCTTCCCTTTAGCGTCAGGCAGACTTTCAGACAGGGACAAAAAGCAACCATGTTCTTCACCAAAATATCACAAGAACAGTCTCTAGGCCACATGCTAAAATTCTCCTCTGAAATCTGTGGAACCAGGCCCCCATACTTCAAATCTCCCTCAGCACTACTGTCTTCCTTGTTCCTAATAAGATGGCCCATTAAGCCCCATTTAGAACTGATCCAAAGCCCCAAAGTCCACATTCCTATAAACACAAGCATGGTCAGGCCCTATCACAATCATATCCATCCCTGGTACCAATTTCTTAGTTTGGGTTTCTCTTGCTGTGAAGAGACACCATGACCATGGCAACTCTAAAACATTTCATTGGAGCTGGCTTACAGTTTCAGAGGTTTAGCTCATCATGGTGGAAAGCGTGACTGTGTGCAAGCAGACACAGTGCTAGAGGAGGAGCTGAAACTTCTCCTTCTTGATCAGCAGGCAGGCAGCGTGAAGTGAACTAGTTTTTTTTTCACTTTTTGAGACCTCAGAGCACACCCACATAGTGGCACACTTCCTCCAAGACCACACATCCTCATTGTGCTACTCCCTATGGGCCAAGCATTCAATCACACGACTCTATGGGGCCACACCTATTCAAACCACCACAGTCGTAGCGTGCTAGAATTCAACATCAAATTCCAATGTTTATTGCATTTGTTTTCCTAGAAAAGTCTTCATTCTTTCCTACTTTTCTGTATTTCTGCCTAGAATTATTTTCCTTAAAACCATTCAATTTTAATCTTTTGCTTTCACTTCTTTTTCCCAAGTGGAGTTCTTGCTACATGGCTGGCATCTGGCCTTGAATATTTCCACTGATGAGACCCTCCTGCTTTAGGCTGGTGACTAGCTGGGATTACAGGCAAGTACAGCTGCACCAGGCATCATTTATAGCACTTGAAGAGAGCTACTGCATTCCAGCTTCCAGGACAAGCCTTCTTTTCTCTAACCCACCTAGTTTTACATTCACAATGGGTCACTAATTCCTGTTGGGTTCCTAAAAAATAAACTAATTTACACCACTTATCCCAAAGACAGTGGCTTACTTAGGGCCTTTTTTTTTTTGTCACTTGGATTGCTGACCCCTTTCTTGTGAGCAAAAGCTAAACACCCCCTTGGCATCTTGTTCCCTCTATGCTTAAATCTCTTAAAGCCTATTAGCCCCGATTCCCAAACTATTCTGTGGGGAGAGAATGGAAGGGATAGCTTATTAAGTCTGTCATCTGTTTGCTGGTTGAGTATAGCCTCCCCAACTCACTGTGACTCAGAAACAGGTAGATATTTTAGATGAAAATTTGCAATATTTTTTTTATATGCACACACAAAAAGAGGGCTCGGAGTTGGGATAGACCCTAATCTCAGTGTCCTAGCAACCAGAAAGAAAAATCATCTTCAAGTATGGTAGCTGCCTTTGCTTTAAAAGATGAAGTTTTAGAAATGAGACAATTTATACCAAAGACACCTGAGTTTACTTTTTGCTAGCTATACAAACTTAGCATGTCATTTGTTGTGGATTTGCTTGTGTGAAAAGGCAGTTAAGCCTGTCTCAAAACTATTAAATAACTACAAAGTGTGTTTGTTTTTTAAAGAGTGCAATAAGAAATAAAACTTAGAGAGCACCTATGGTATTTAAAGTTTTCATTTTTCACTGCACATGACGAGTACCTGTTGAATGCAGGCATTCATTCACAAGTCATGGCATAGGGTAGAGGGTCAGAGGACCACTATGTGAGTGGCACTTGTGGTCCACTCTACCTGTGAAAGCATCACATGAACCAAAACTGATATGACATAAATTGATCTGTGGCCCTTAAGTGTCAAGGTCATGCGGTCAAATGCAAAAAAACCTTTCCATATTGAAGGAGACCAAATCCCTTGGTCTGGGGTTGGGTTGCTGGCATGCTCAGGAACACTAATGAGGCAACCAATAAAATCTGAATTTGGTCTATTGGTTAGACATCACCATTATGACAGTTTTTCATAACTGCTTGCCGGAAATTTCCATAAAGCTTTCTGATGGTCTCCTAGCTTCTGCCCTTTTTCCCTTGCTCACATCAGTTTCAAGTCAATGGAGAGTCCCTACGTCTCCCTGGGTGGCTGCCACTGTTACTGGGTAGCAGGCACAGTGGACAATGTGGGCACTCTAGAAATGCAACTCCTGAGAGGCTCCCTTACAACTCTCAGGAAAAGAGGGCATCCATAGGCAGGGAAAGAGCCAGGAAACCATAAAGATAGAAAGGTCTCCAAGTGGAACTGTCACTTGGAAATTGGGGAAGAGAGGGAACTTTATGCCACGATATATTCATGAGCTGGGCTGTCTCTGCATACTCAAGCTGGAGTTAAAACCACAAGTCTAACAATGGGATGGTGAGGAAGTAGTGGAGATGGTGGGTTATGCACACCCGAATAACAATGTGAATATACTTACTGTTCCCGAACCACACATGCAGAAATAATTTACACAGTGAACTTACTTCACAGAAAGAATCTTTAGAGGGGCACTGGTTATTAAGTACTCTTTGATGATAGTACTATCACACAGTCGCTACAAAACACCAACCATCAAAATCAGAGAGCCCTGCATTTTATATTAATTCTGTGGAACTTGGAAGTATGTCACAGAAGTCTCTCCTCTGTCAATAGCAGGGGAATAACAGTGGCCCACTACAGGTTGCTATGAAAGTATATGTAGAAACTTTGTTAAGTTTGTATCATACAGAAGGGGCTCAATAAATATTGGCTGATTTCATTTTAGGTTCTCACAGCAACAGAGTGTTTATAAGCTTCATCATGAAAAAGCTGAGTAATCTCTTCCTAGTTCTTAATGGCACAGAGACTCCAACACAACTTGTCATAAAACACTCCATACAATAGTTAAGGGATGCATGACCCTAAGAGCTGACCCCTACGTTAATGGCTAATTACACTGGAGATCACAACTTAAGAGGCAATATAGTCAGATAGGTCATAAGAACCTGAAATAATTTAAGAAGTGGATATATACATATATTTATCAAATATAACAAGGTCATACAAAAGCATAACATAATTCACACATACGGAAGGCTACTGTGTGTGCTGTTCCCTTTTACATCCTATTCAGACAAACAATGATGCAGAGAGGAACAGGAGTGCACAAGTTCTGAAAACTAGGTTGTTAGTTTGCTCTTTAAACAAAACTGATCTGCTCATCTATGCCTTCTCACATTTCTAAACACGAGGTTTACTGACGTGTACCCTTAGGATTAACTTAAATAAATCTTCACTCCATTTGAAAGAACTACACATTTTCAATGGTTGAAAGTCAGGTAGAAAAAGAATATAAATGATCTGTAAGTCAAAACATTTCTTATAAAAGAACAGTTTAAACAAACCCAGGTAGTAAAAATAGGAAATGTATCGAATTTAAAAACTTCTGAAAAACAGCATCTTTCCTGGACCACTGTATAAATGTGTTCAGAACTGTTGGAAACAAGAGTTTATACACACGAGACTAAGGGATAAAACAAAACAAAACAACCCCCCCAACCCCTACCAAATGTACTAAATCCATCTAAAGTCAAATAAGAGGTAACTGAACTACACAGTTCAGGTTTAAGTGCATTTTGGGGGGTACAATTTAACTGCCATATGTAAAAATTGGCAATTATAATTAAATACAGACTGGTAAACCCCTTGGCCATTATGTAAATATTAAAAGGTGAATTTCCAATTGAAAAATGGAAGCTGACTTACAATTACAGAAGCACAAATGGTCAAAGATGTCCTATGAAACTGTGAGGAACCACAGCACATGAACACCACTTGTGTTCAGAAATACTTTATAAATATGCACTTGGGCTCACTCTCCACACTAAAGCTGATTTTCCCCAATTGCACCTACTGCTAAAAATTGTATCATTTATCAGTGATGCATTTAAATGGATCATTTTTCAGGAAAAATCAACTCTAAAAAACACAAATCCACCCATTTTCCTTTACAGCTTCAAAGATCATTCCAGTGAGGCTAAATGGAGCCTTGTCAGAACACTCTCCCATCCCACATGATCAACAGACAACACACTGACAAACAGCTTTGGCAATCCTATACAAAAGGGCCCTGTCCAAACATTCCTCTCACAAAATGACACCACAGAACAAAATAAAACAGAAAAATCTAAATTTTGACAATCCTACACAAACTGTGGGATTTCATCTTCAAGATCTTCAAACTGCTGCATTCGTTTTAGTCGTGGTCTCTGGCAAGTTGGAGTCCCCTCAGGCAGGGCAGGCTCCTCAGAGCTCTCTTTGGGTTGACCACTTGTCTGCACAGGACAGGCCAATGTGGCCTCTGAGTCTGGGTCTGATTTTGTCACATGGATCTGGGGAGCATGCACCAGGACAGGAGGCACAGCTATTGAGGGTAATGCTGTTTTCTCCTCAGTCCCCCTGACACTGAAGGTGGGATTAGGTGGTTTGTAAAATGTTGTCCAGTGTTGGGGCTGCAGTGTTCTGGGTGCTCTGACAGCAGTGGCGGGGCAGGAGTCAGAGGACCTGCGCTCTGACACATCTCCTGCAGCCCTGGCTGGCTCTGCATGTGTTTTACCGTCAGGATGGTCCCTGTTATTCCCAGTGTTTACTGTCAATCCCTTCTCAGGGTAGGCACTGGGAACAATCATCGTAGTCTTGGCAGTAAAATTGTTCCGTACATATTGTGTGTCCCAGGATTTCTGTACATTTTGCTGGTCAAAGCCATTAACTTTGGAGCGAGTAGTATTTGAGTTGTCCTTTCTATGGAGTCCTTCAAAGGCAGGGTTCTTGCCAAACTTGTCTGAGTCTACGTTTCCTACATTCCTGCTGCTTCTCTCAGTAGGAGAACTGGCAAGAAGAAGCAGCCGGTCTACAGGCAAGCTTACAGGTCTCATCTTGGTCCTTGGAGTATGTCTCTGCACACTGTTTGCTGCCCTATCGGATTTCAGCAGCAGCAGCTTGGGGCTTTTACAGACATCTTCCATCTTTTGGGACGCTGACTCAAGCTCTTGGTCAAAAAGCAAATGTACTTTGTTGTCTGAAAAAGAAAGTTGCACATGATAAACACTAGAATCTGAACAAGACAGACAGACACTGGACAACAGGAGGAATACTATAAATGTCCCCAACACAGTACTGTCTATGCAGAAGACCTAGCTGTTCTTTAAAGAAACAGTTGGAATTTAAAAGTTCATTTAATTTTTGCATAAATCTATGCAAAAAAACCCTCAACCACAAATATTTTACAAACGAGTTAAAAACAAAATACAAAACCTGCTTGTCTAGTAATGTTTTTAAAAATATGTTCCCCATGAACAAGTGTTTTCTAGGTCAAAAAGGTCACACCCCCCCCCACCCCCGCTCATATGTAGCAGATGTGCAGCTTGGTCTTCATGTGGATCGTGAACAATGGGTACAGGGGCTATCCCAAAAGCTGACACCTATCTGTGGAATCTGCTCTCCTAACTTGGCTGTCTTCTTGTCTGGCCTCAGTGACAGAAGTGCCTAGTCCTTCTTGATGTGCCAACTAGGGGGAAACTCAGCGGGGTGGGGTCTCCACTCTTTCAGAGAAGGGGAAAAGGATGGGGGAAGGGAATATGGGTGGGGAGTCAGGACGGGCAGTGATCAGGATATGAAGTGAATAATAATTAAAAAAAGTCAACAGGCAGACATTAATGAGTTAACTCAGAAAAATTACACCACCTCCAGCAAACTAAATGCAAGCTTGCCCTGAACACCAAGAACTTAGGATCTGGTTTTTAGCCACATTCAGCCCACAGTGAGGGGGTGCTTACCACAGCTGCTCTGCTAATAAACGTCTATCTCCTAGGTCAAACTAAGGCTGAAGGACTGTGCTTTAAGTACACACACTGCCATGTCTAGGTGCTGGGTGCTCCCAGACTTACTTTCCTCTTTCTCCATCAGTCTGGTCCCATGCCACACTCACCTCGAGTCTCAGCTCCCCATACTGTCTCCCCACAACCCCCTCTTCTTCTTTTGGCTCTATCTACTCAAGAAATTCCAATTCCTGCAAAGAAAGGTCCTGCCCTTGAGCCCTAGCTGCTTGGTGTTGAGAAACATCAAATGACTTGGCACCCTGATACTGGTTCTGGTTCTGATTCTGAATAGCAGCTGGAAGTATTTGCTCTGAGGTCTTATCTTCTCCCCTATTCCTGGGTATGGCGTGTGTGTATACAGGTGACCATGAGTGTCACTTGTCATCTCATCTGACCTCTCATTCACCTTGCACCGATAACCTGTTTACTAAGTGTGTCTCTGTGTATATGGGCACAGGTGCTCTCAGAGACCGGAGGCACTGAATCCCTTTGCAGCTTGAGTTGAAGCCATAGGCAGCTGTGAGTGGCATTCAGAACTAAATTCAGGTCAATTCAGCAAGCACTCTTGAACAATGAGCCATCTCTCCAGTTACCAGATGACCTTTCTCCCCTGGGCTCCAAAAAATGTTCCTGTAATCTACTTCCCTGGGTTCTTCCCACATTCTCAGAGTACTCTTCAGGGGCCTGACTCACTGCAGTTGGCCTGAAGAACCAAAGGACACACCTTCCTTCCTTAGTGCTGCAAGAAATTGCTAGCAGAGCACAAGCACAAGACAGTGTGGGCTCTGCAGCCAGCGGCCCGGGCGGGTCCTAGTCAGTTCCTGACCCTGATCTGACCCTGATAGGCCCTGCACTGTCCCTACCTGCCTTCACCTGTCACATAAGAATACATGGATCTGAGTTGTTGGTTGGTCTAAATGTCCTAACAAAAAAAGTTTTCAGAACTATCTGAGATATAATACATACTAAAAAGTATCTTCAAATTATTTATGTTTTTTACTATTTCTAATTAGTAACCTAATTTTATGAGGTAGTGAAAATCAAAAGATAGGTTAAATTTACAAACCAGACAGAATTAGATTCAAGCCCTATGTGAATAATTTTTGGTACTATTTCTCTCTCAGACTGTTGCAGTACTGGGGATTGAACCCAGTGCACACACTTGGCCTTTAACCACCGTTTACTTATCAAGTGTTACTTCACAGGGCTACTCACCGAGGAGAGGAGCGTCACATTTCCCCAGTGCATTTTGTCTGCGTTCTGATTCTTCAAAAGATGTAGTTAATTCAAAAGTTTTGCTCTCACAATCTGAACTACGGATATCCTGTTAACGGGAGAGAATTATCACACTTGTATACACAAAGTACATTTCAAAAGAAGGAGTTGCAAGCCCATTAAATTACTGCCATAAACATCTTACAGTTCTGAGCCAACTCTGTACCAGGCAAACTTTGCTCAACAGTTAAAGGTGCTGTTCACAAAGACTGACAACCCAAGTATGATTCCCAGAGCCCACATAAAACAGACAGACAGACAGATGTAGTAGCAGGCATCTGAAATCCTATGTATATCCAGTGAGGCATATACCTTGGAATTTCTCAGAAGTTTCTGAACTAGCTAGCCTGGACCACACTGCACAGTGGCAGAAACAAGACAGACCCTGACTCAACATGGTGGAGGTGAAAAAGGTGACTTCTACCCAAGTGCCATAGCAAATACAAGCCTGTCTTGTCATCTGTGTGCATGCATGCACATACACATATACACATAGAAATTAACAACAAACAACTTACTTCCTTTGAAGAGAAAAAGAGTGGTTTCATAGAGTGACCTGCGTCTCTTTCATCTGGTGATAACAGAGGTTTCGGAAGATAACCTTGATCAATCTGAGGTGCAACAGCACCCGTGTTAGATATAACAACAGCTTGAGGCTGGAGGGACCCATCGAAGATCTTCTGTGAGTAAGTAATAAGGAACTCTACTAATCGTGCCTGATTGGAATATTCAGCAAGGGACGAGATGGTGACAGGAGCCGTTGTAGGCCTTGGCCTAATGAGAGTTGGTCCAAATATCACCCCCAAGTTCTTAGAATTCATCTTGTTCTCTTCTGCATGATCCACCACTCTGCAGGGCAAAACACATAAAGCTTTATGAGACTTGGCTGTTGAAGTTCTTCAGTGTAGTTTACTATGGGCTGGGAAGAGTAGCTTCATATTTCTATCCAATTTTTCCAGCTAGAGCCTGGCACACAGGAAGCACCTGAGGCACCATGTTGGCTGCCTGAACACACTCAGGATACAAAAGTCTATGAAACAGTCAAGGGTCAAGTTGTGAGAGAGGCCTTTTGACCACATACCAAGTTTGATTTAGTCATATTTTTCTATTAGGATAAAAATCAAGTAGAATTACTGACATTTTTCCCAGCAGAAACAAAGAAGAGACCCTTAAAGATTACTTCTGTATAGATTTCCAGGACTTTATAAGGGAATACTACTGTCAGTCTCCTCTAACCAGGCTACTGCTCAGGCCCAGGTGAGCCCCTGGCCTCCTCTACACTGCTGTTCTCCCACCCCGTTCACTTCCAGCTCTACAGAGACAGGGTTTCTCTGTATAGCCCTGACTGTCCTGAACTCACTCTGTAGACCAGGCTGGCCTCGAACTCAGAAATCCGCCTGCCTCTGCCTCCCGAGTGCTGGGATTAAAGGCGTGCGCCACCACGCCCGGCTCACTTCCAGCTCTTATCACCTTTTGTTTCTATGACTACTCATGGAGACAAGAACTTTAGAAAATACCTCCCCTCCAGCCTACTGTCCTTGTCTTTGCCAGAAAGATGCAAGAGGCAAATCTGAGCATGTTAGATTCCTGGCTCAAAAATCTTTAGTGGGTACAGAAGCAAGATGGTAAACTCAGCTGTCAAGTATGTAAGATTGTATCAGGTCCCACTCTGTGTGTGCTGTAGTGTAGCCTAACCACATTACCTTATTTCCTGAATGTGAATTGATCCTACCCATCTGTGCTTGCTATCCCCTGCCTGGAATGCTCTTCTGAGCATTCTCGAACTACGAAGTCACTACTGAGTTCTTCGAGGCTGGCTTGAGCTGCTTTTGCTGACTTACCCCCTCTTCCTTCATATGCTATAAAAACTTGTTGAACAAAACAATGCTGTACTATGGATGCACACAGTCTGTGAGCCCAGAGATGGCAGACACCCTGTTTCTCCAACTAGAGCCAGGCTCACAAGACATATCTGAGTATGAGGTTGGCTGCCCAAACATGCAATTGCTCTCTTTTCTCTAACCTTATGAAAAATGAAATCCATTGAAAAGAAATACATGAATGTACTTTACTTAACACAGTTACACAAAAAATGGTAAAACTAAAAATACACTAAAAACGGTAAAAGTGCTTGATTTTATATAACAAAAACCGACTCACCCACCAAAAGAGGCTCTATTTATAAAGAACCCTTACCGCCTCAGATGTGCTATGAGGTAATGGAGACTGTTGAAATGTGACGCTGGCAGCTGTCTCAGCAGGTCTTTGCTCTTCAGAAGGATGCGGTTGACTTCTATGCTCACATGTGGGTGTTTCTTGTCTTCAGGGCTATCTTTTTTTGCCTCTTGTTCTTCATTTACATGTTGTATCTCTTTTGCAAGGTCTATAAATTCCTTGTACAATCTGAATAAAATAAATGGTTCTGGAAGCTAAAAAAATAAAATTACATTATGAATATGTTCTTTTTTCCCCCTGCTAATGTTAACTGTTATTCACAGCTACTCAATGAGTCACCATGTCCTTCTAGGTTAACAAGACTTAAAGCAGGTCTTTAACTATGTATAATTGGAGCTGGAGAGATAGGTCAGTGGTTAAGAGCACTGGTTGCTTTTCTAGAGGACCCAGGATCCATTCCTAGCACCCACATGGCTGATCACAACTGTCTAGAACTCCAGTTCTAGAAGGTTTATAAGATTCTGGCCTCCCTGGGCACCACGTATGCATGTGGTACAGATATACATGCAGGGAACCATCTATCTATCTATAAAAGGTTAGATGTATATGTTTGCTATAGGCTATTAAGTTAATCTGAAATCAGTGTTATAAATTAAGACAGTAAAACTCTCAACCTAAAAGTTCCACAAGAGATTTTAAAATGCTAATCTATGTTTGTAGTTCTATTCATTACAATCCCAGTGTTAGCACCATTGAAAACATATGCACTAATGCAGATGGCGTCAGATGAACTAGCAGGAGCAGACCACCAGGGTTTGCAGAAGTTAAAGAGTTGCCCTAAGGATATTGAAGTTTCCAGGAGTGGGAAGAGAAGAGGCTGAGTCAATCTCCTGGGAAGTCCTGCAGGACAGGAGAAGCAGGGGAATGAACAGAGAAAGGGGAGGAGACTACAGAGCCGGCCCAGGCTACCAAGCACTCCAAGCAACATTACAGGCACTTACTACCTATGCTCTTCCATTGAGAGAAGGAAATAAAAACAGTTACAGATGAGTAAGGTCCACTTTGTTCAAGGATTAGACATGAACAAAACAGAAAAAGACAGAAACAAAGATAGAAGAAATACTTTCTTCCAGTAAAAAAGAAACCCCAAGACAACAGCTATATAAACAGATAAAGGGATCTAGAACGGAAAAATGGAATTGCAGAAACTGACCTGTTCAGGACTTCCAGCGCTACTCTCTTGGCTACTCTCTCTTCAATTTCACCCAAGAATAGAACGCCATTTGAACATAACCCAAGTAGCTTTTATACCTGACTCACAGCACTGCGCTAAATTCTTATTACCTAACCATCAGCTTCTGCCTGAGGCCACTTACTTTACCCCATAGATAGAGGTTTTTTGAACATGTTAATGCAAACTACTGATCCAAAACTAAGCAAAGAAAAAGACAATCGAGGATGGCCTACTTCCTGACCATATTCCTGTTAGTGTTCTAGTACACCCAGCTTCAGGACAGCTCTGCTTATTGTCCCAAACGTGTATCTCAAGTTTTCCCCCATTGACCATCTAAAATTGTTATTTTGAAATATCAGGGAAGACAAAACCAAACTGATCCAAACAATGCTCTGCTTGGGGGGTGGGGGGGGTTCAACACTGGCCTTCCCTTAAAAAGCTAAGCTACACTTTCAAGTTAAGTTTAATTCAAACACTTCATGAATATTCTATAAATATTACTGTGAAATGAGAAATCATGTTATTATTATTATTATTTTATGTTTTTAACTATATGTCTAACTTATTTGTAATTTGACCTATACATAAGATATCAGTATGGTCTATATCAATGAAAATGTATATGTACAAAGGTTATGAACTAAAAAAACAAAATAAAAATCACATTTTTTACTGTATCAAATATGATGATCAATTACAAAAATAAAAACGTTACCTGTCGCAGGTATAATTTCAAGACGTCACAGATGTCATGTGAGCTGAATTCTGAAATGTCTACTAAGTGCATCCCATTTTCCAAAGCTTGGCACAGTTTTTCAGTTTTTATTTTGTTTCCACAAACACGATAAATTCCCTTGAATAGAAAAACAAATTCTGCTTTAGTTCAAAGGCACTGCAGAAACCTAAACTAAACACACCGCATGTGCTGACTTCACTTATTTTTAGTATTGCAGAAAAAACATAGTTGGGGCAAATAACATTATTTTTTTTTATAAATTGGAATAAAACTATTCCAACTATTACAAACTAACAGTACAAATTCACATTTCACTATAACAAATGACATACACTTAGGTACCTGGAGACACAAGGCTCTATTTTCAATTTCTGAGGCACATATTTTCAGTACAAAAGGGATGCCATCTGGTTCCTTTTTTGCAACTTGTATGAATTCTGCTCCAAATATGTGCATTTTTCCCTGAAGTTTTTGATGACCACAAATAATGACTAAATTCTCCAGACACTTCCGATGACAAACAAGGAGACACTACAGGAAATGACATTAAAACTCATCAGTACTCTTTAGATCTATTCACAACTGAGCAAACCATGACAGATCGATAACATAATCAAAACCAAGTTTACAGTGCATTATTTGTAAGGTCCTATGACCTAACAAGAGAACAGAATACAAAACAATAAAAGAGACACCGTGGTACAACTCATTAAAAACCTATCTGTAGGGTGGAAGAATGGCTTAGCAGTTAAAAGCACTGGCCGCTCCTCCAGAGGACTGGCTTTCAACTCACAGCACCCACAGGATGGCTCACCACCTTTTCAAAACCAGACCCAGGGATATGACATCCTGCTCTGGCCTCCAAAGGCATCACAAACAGTTGATGCATAGAAATTCATGCAGGAAAACCATCAATATACATAAAATAAAGCAAAAAAGATATTTATAAAAGAGCCTAATAAGTAAAATCCTAACAAAAATAAAGTTTATTTAGTGAAAAAAAACCCCTACTATTTAATGACATACATATGAAGATGTCCAATGCAACCTATCGTTTTATATTCTAGTAAAAAAAAAAAACCAACAACTGGTAAATACATAGAAATCAGCCAACAAACAAGTGAGAGGGCCGAAGCAGGTCCAAACAGATCTCACCTCTTCACACTCGACACCTGGGAACATTACGATGCCGTCACAATCCCTGCATTTTGTTGGGGATCTCAACTTTCGAAACTTGTGAGTGAGAGCTGCCTTTGACATCAAAGTTTTCTTAAACGCTCCGAGGGAATTGGGTCCTTGTAACAGAAACAGTACATGAGAATGGAAAGATGAGAAAATCTTTATGTATTACGAGCAATCCTTTTACTTCTCAGTCATCTACATATTACAAAAAACGATTGCCTGGGGTTCCTGACATTAAAAACAACGTATAGATATAATTCCACACTTCAAATGCTTTAATACTCATCACCAAAGCAGTAGGCTAATTCTAAGATGCCAAGACACAGTGTCCCCAAGATCAACACATTTATGCTTTTATTAATATGCCTGCAAAGAGCAGTGTGTCTATGAGTGGCGTTGTATTTCTGAGAAAACCCAGTCACTACTTAAAAGAGTGAGTTACATGAAGCTTGTCTGGGAGCAGTATGTGCACTAAAGGCAGTACTTACTAGTCTTACAAATTACACATTAGTTACTAGTTATATTCTTAATCATAGCGGAAGTAAGATACCCTTTTAATTTGTGAAATTCTGCCAAAAGGATAGTATACCAAAGAAACAAAAACAAATTTATATCAGTTCAAGTCAAGTCATGAAGATAAATGATTTTTGTATCCTAAACATCCACAACTTTCCCCATCCTTGAGAGTACATTTATCTGCTCTCCTGCCTTGCTTCTTACAGTTTCCTCGTTAGTGTAATTGTTGTTTTGCAGTACTTGGGCAAAGGCAGCGCTTCGTGCACAGTAATGAAGAGCTTTACCACTGAGGTTTTCTCAGTGCCCATAGTTCCTGCACTACTAAGAATGAGCTTTTCCAGAATGTAGGCAGTGCCAGGCTTTTAAGAGAAAGTCACTGTATTGGACTTATGAAAGAACACTATACAGACTGCTGTTCACACACTGCCAGTAACTTTAGATCTAGTAACTTTATTTCTTAGTCTTGTAGATATATTTTGATCATTTGATCAGTTCATCATCAATCCATATGTATGCATAAACAAGCAGATCCATATAACAAACTAATGATCTAGCATTATGCACTACCACTATTTCAACTGGTTTAGTGGGTCCTAACTGAGGAGAGTGCAGTACCAGCTTCTGAAGGGGACGGTGGCTCTCTCTCATCGAGATCATCAGCAGAAGACATGGTTCCACTGGATGGAGTCCGTGGAAGTTTCCGATGAAAGTCTCCTAAAATGAAATTGTGGATACCTTTACCTGACTAAACATTGAAGAATAGTGAAAATAGGCAGTGATAACATTCTTGGAGTTACACAATTTGTATTATTCTATTATCGTTAAAATTTTCTTCTATCCTCAAAAGCTAGGTAACAGGGGACTCAGATATCCATCTGAACAATATATCTATTGTTATTAATTCATATTTATTTATTTATTTATATAAATAATATATTTATATTCTTATATATTCAACAATATATTTATATTTATATTCTTATGAGACTTTACTATTCATTTCTGGCAGTAAGCACTTGAGGTTACAGGCTTTCAAAGATATACAGCATCTTCTATATCTAATGTATGACAGAGTAACTAATATAATACTAAATATTGGCAGTGGTATGGCCTAACATAGCAATTAGCTAAAACACACACACACACACAACCCAAATGATATTTTCATTACTAAGTTATTATACAATATGAACACAGGTAGCTATTTGCATCAATTGGATGAAGGAAGTCAAAAATGAATCCTTTGGTTTTGCCAGGCCTACTGGGGGAGAACACAAGATTCAAAGCTTGTCTCGGCTACAGAGTGAGCTCAGGCCCACTTGGTTAACTTATAGCCAGTCAATCAATCAATCAATAAACCAAACCAAACCAAACCAACCCCCCTGGGCTCAGGGTAGAGCTCAGTGCTCGAGAGCTGCCTAACATGCAAAAGACCCTGAATTCAATTCCCAGTGCCAAATCAAAAGTAAGAAAATGGTTCTATTTTTATAGCATGCAGTAGAGGGTAAAGTCCATGAAATATACTACTAAAAACATTTAAAACAGTTATAAAATGATACATTCTGGTGGGTTAGGAGGTGATATCTTTATATATGTGTTGCACACACATGTGCATGTGTGTTACTTATATATGTATATAAAGGGGCTTCTCATGTACTACCCATGTTCTGCCTGTTGAGTTATCAAGCATACAAAGGTGTCATTGTTTTTCTTTAAAGTACACATATGCATGTATATTCGCTTATGTCTGAGATAGTTCAAACATCATTTCAATCTCTCACAGAATTTTCAGTTAGACTTAATATTTAGTTATTGTACCTGGGCTTATAGACTCTGAATCCAGAGATCTAGACTCACTGCTTCCTCCAGTGCTCTCTGAGTCACTAAACATTCCGAACTTCCATGATCTTACGAAAGAAGGACCTTTAAAAAAAGAGTAATTAAAAACTTGCCTCCACCAACCCATTGACTACCCCAACTTGAGACCCATCCCATGTGAGAGAGCAAACCTCTGACCCTATTAATGATACTCTGCTATGCTTGAGAACAGAAGTCTAGCATAACTGTCTCCTTAGAAGCTTCATTCAACAGTGGATGGAAACACATGCAGAGACCCATGGCCAAACATTGGGAAGAGCTTGGGAGTCTTGTGGAAGAGTAGGGGATAGAATTGAGCAAGCCAGAGGGGTCAAGGACACCACAGAAGTGGTGGCCCAGAAAGGATCACAGAGACTAACCTAACAACTCAAAAACCATGCATGGATGGACCTAGGCCCCCTACACATTTGTAGCAGATGTATAGCTTGGTCTTCATGTGTCCCCTAACAATTGGAACAGCAGCTCTGACTCTGTTGCCTGCCATCGGATCCCCTTCCCCTACCTGGACTGCCTGGCTGGGCCTCAGTGGGAGATGACATGCCTCCTAGACCTGCTGAGACTAGATGTCTCAGGGAGGGGTGGAACCCAAGGGTGCTCCCCTTCTCTAAGGAGAAGTGGAGGGAATAAAGCGGGAGGGACTTGTGAAAGTGGGACTGGAAGGAGAGGAGGGAGGGAGGACTGTGATTGGGATGCCAAGTAAATAAAATAAAAATACATATTATTGAAAAAAAAAACCTTGCCTACAGGTAGATTTCATAGGGTGAAATACTGACATTATGTAAAAGAAAGGATTCAAATTTCTGTAAGAATGACTAATATATAAACTTTTGAGACAGGCATGGAGGTCAGAACTATAAATGATCTTGAACAGTTCCTTAAGTAATCCCATCTGAGAGCCCTGCTGTTTCATAGAGCAGTGTCTGCTCTGTAGGAATGTACCTGTCATGTCTGCACTGTTGGAGCACCTGTCCTCTTCAAGCTTATGACAGCTGTCAGGAAGGCGGGCAACATCCTCTAAGGAGTCGGCAGGTCCATAGCCAGATGTCTGTGGACTGTTTGTCATTTGTTTATTTACATTCCTATGGGATAAAATAAAACTCAGCACTAAAAGTCTTGTAACTTCTTAATTTAATAAATGTAGAATAAGCTTCATTAATATTAATAACTTTGTTATATAGTTCAACTTCTTTTAAAGAAATACAGCATTTAGACAATGTGTACTTATAACAGCTGAAATATGGAAAAGGTATAAGAATAGAATATTTAATATTTATATCATGATTAAACTTTTCTAATCTAACATTAATAAAAAGTATAGATCAAGTTTTTGGTATACTCAAAATATGTAGGTTATCATTTGCTACTTCCAAAGAGTTTTTAAGACTCAAAAGAAGCAAGGTCTGTGTGAAAATAGAAAGCATCATCCTCAAGTATATTTCATCTATTCCTTAAACTCACAAATTAATAGGAAAATATTGAAAAAAAATTAAAGCTAGTATTTCAGTGTAAGAAAAGACATTTCCGGGCTGGTGAGATGGCTCAGTGGGTAAGAGCACCCGACTGCTCTTCCGAAGGTCCAGAGTTCAAATCCCAGCAACCACATGGTGGCTCACAACCACCTGAAATGAGATCTGACGCCCTCTTCTGGTGTGTCTGAAGACAGCTACAGTGTACTTACATATAATAAATAAATAAATCTTAAAAAAAAAAAAAAGTAAAACACCTTTTTTAAAAAAAAAAGAAAAGACATTTCCTTATAAACATAGACAGGAACTCAGCAAATGTTTTTTCGTTTGAAATAATTTCTCCTATGCATTAATTCTTACCCATCAACCTTTTCTTCTAATTCACTTGAGCTTGTAGCCTTCACGAATTCACTGTACTCCTGACCTGGATCATAGAGTTTGGCACTGTCACAGAGAGACTGTAAACTGTTGGCAAGGGATGCAGCCTGTAGCTGCTGCATATGAAAGAGGTTAACTGTTACCTACAATCACAAAGACAAAAGACAGACATAACTCATGAGCTATAAAATGCTATGTACATTTATGTCAATAAGCACACTAATAAAAGACCACACATTTGATATACACAACACTGATATTACCATCAGCATGCTATGCACAGCTTAGACTGGAAATAACTTAATCTAACAGCTAACGGTCGACAACTGTCTAAAAACTATCACTCCTACTATTTAATACGTGACTCCAACAGTGATTTTAAAATGTAACATGCCAGAGTTCATACAATATGTGAGTTTTCTATTAACAAATTTTAGACACATACTATACTTCAGTGTATCATGGCGAAATCCCCATCCACCGATATTATCTTAAGGGTGGTTCCTAAAATATTTTGTGGTACTGAAAACTGCTATAAACACTTTGTAAGAATGTCAACTTGGGCAGTGAGATGGCTCAGCTGGTGGAGGCACTCTCCTACACAAGCCTGAGGACTTGGGTTTAGGTAAAGCTGGAGGAGAGAACCTGACTCCAGAAAGTTGTTCTCTCTCCTCCACTCACATGCTATGGCATGTGTGTCTCCCATCATACATACACACAACCCCCATATATAATTAAAAGATGATAATGCTATCCTATCCCCTGCTTTATCACCATGCTTGTGTTTCTGGAAGGGTATTTTTAACATGATAGGTTAGGGAAGGCCAAAGAGCTGACATTTGAAATATGAGAGAAAGAGCCAGACACAGCTGCAGAGAGAAGGCTGATTCAAACAGAAGGCAGAGGTGGTACAGACGTGGACAGTGTGTGTGCTCCTGAAGCACACAGAAAGGCCAAAGCACACACAAGGAAGCAGAACATCTGCTTGACTCAGGTCAAGAAAGGTCACTGGAGGTGGAGTGAAAAGGAAGCCAGCTAAAGACTAAGTAAAGCATGGTCCCATCTATTCCTTAACAGGCCACTTGGGACCTGCGTGGGGGATGGAGGTAAGGAAAGCAGTATGGAAAAAAGAGACTATGTCATCTCTTCATCAGTCACATCTTATCAGATGGTAGGATCAACTCTTAATTAACCAGAGTCCAGGTGGATACCACCTTTCTCTAAGGACAAGTCAGTGATCATAAGCACTATTTGAAATGTATGCCCAAAAGAACAGTTTGTGTCTTCATCCTTCAATTAACAAAGGACACTTAACCTTTATTTGATACAGTTTAATGACTGGCTAGCATATTTGGGTAATCCTATGGCAAGTTGAACCTGCTTGATCTAAAGGGTCACTTCCATGGGTGAGCAACACTAATCAAGTTATTTATGATTTCTTTGTACCAGAAATTTGAAAAAGTTCACTGAGTCATCTGAGAGATCCCGTTTAAATGAAAAAACCCAAATCTCTTCATCACTTACATGCTACCTGAGTAGCGACAAGGTGATCTGTCCAAAGAGCATACACTGGGAAGAAAGGTTTTCTACACTTCTGTTTCTGCACTACTAAAACGGAGCTAAAACTATGTTTACATAGTAGGACCCTCTGAGAACTAAGTAAGTTTATATAGATAGATATCTTACATGCACAGATACACACTCAATCTTAGCTTTTATCAGCTATGGCTTGAGGTAAAGGAGATTTCATAAATCAAACATTGATAAGTGATTGACAACTTTAAGAGCTCAAAACATTTTACTTGTTCCTCACTGAGGTGGACTCTTTCCCTCCATCTGAATCCACTGAAGAGTCCTGCTCAGAACCATGTATTAGTGCCATTTATCTCAAGACTCCCCCGAGTAAACGGAAGTAGGCAGACTGTGGAAATATAGGACAATTTTGGGTACATTTCTTGCTTTTCCCACTCTCATCGTATTTTCCAGCCTAGGCTGATTCCCACAAATGTAACACTGGACATGAAGAGAGACAGCTTCCCAAGGAGGCTCTGTGGGCACAATCCTATAACAGTGATGGCAGTTACAGAACTGAACAGATCTCAGACTCTGAAGTGAATCCACCCTTATGATCAGGAGCTGTGTTCAAAGAATGGTGGTGAACCCATGAAACTCCTGTAGCTTTATTTTTCCTGTATTCCTGCATCTCGCAAGCAGCCCCTCTACTTAATGAGTAAGGAGTGCTGTCCTGTAGCTGGAGACATCTGTGGAGAGCAGAAGAGGAGCCAGCACCACACTTCAGCTTCCCACTCAGACCAAGGTGACCAACACAAAGCGAGGCGACAGAACATACCTACATCAAATGTCCCCCATCCCCACTTTAAAACAGTATTAGGACCTAGAGTCCCACAAAACAATGTCAAAAATACCTAGGATAGCATTCAAATTTTGTTGTGGAATGCTGGCCTCCAGGTATGACCCAGCCTTCTTGACCTCCCTGTGGCTGGGACTCCCCTCCCCTCCTCAAGAATACAGAGGCAGTTAACAGTTGCTGGGAGTGGGGGTGGGGCACCACCAGGCCCTACTCTTAGGATCTGTAAGCAGTTAACAGCTGCTGGGAAGAGAGACTATTCTTTTGTAATTAGCTTCTAGGGATGCTCAGCCGGTGTAATCGATTCTTTGGCAGTTACTGGTACTCTATCTGGTGAGCGAATATTTGCCGATGATGTTTTCCCAGCAAAACTACTTGTCATGTGAAATATCAGGAAACTCTTCACCACTCACAAAAGATAGATATTAACATTGAGATCTCACACTAGGATGAAGCCTCTATAGCAGTTATTACAGTGGGCTGAAGAAGGAAGGGAAAGGCTGGGGAGACTCGGACGTATTTGACTTGCATGAGTGAGAATCTGAGATTGAGCTTCATGCTTTTTTTTCCCCCCTAAATTGAAAAAAGGCCAGCTATGGTGGTGTGTGCTCATATCCATCCTAAAGGCCAGCTATGGTGGCATGTGCTCATATCCATCCCAGTACTGGGGAGGGAGACAAGGATCTCCAGGGTCTACGGTCAGCCAGCCTAGCCTATTTGCTGAGAAACCCTGTCTCAAAAGAAAAAGTGGATGGATGGTTCCTGAGGAATGCGCTGAGCTTCCATGTGTACCCACGTGCATACTTACACAAATATATACATACAAAAGAGGAAAATAGTTTGGAACATGGAAAGATAAACTGAAGACACACAAAAAGGGAAATTTTAGTAGTGAAAAAGCAAATTTCCAAAAACAAAGTTACCAAAGGACTATATTGGAAAAGAAAAACAACAGAGAGAGGCAGTGAACTTGAAGCAAAAGAACAGGACAAGATAATACTTCGCAGTTTACTATGGGACTAACTATCAATAAACTCATCCTAAGTGGAAAATGTAATATTCTAATAAAACCATTGTTCAAAATAACTAAAAGTAAGCTGAAACAGCCATATCATATCATATCAATATTATATCATGTCATGTCATATATCAGTTCATAGCATATATATCTACTGATTAAGTAGACTAAAAACACAAGGAAAATTACCAGCTAAAAAAAGACTGCTGGTTAGTTGTCAGTGTAGCACAAACTGAGTCAGTCATCTGGGAAATCTCATTTGGGGAATTGTTTTTCATCATACTGGCCTGTGGGGGACACATTCTTGATTACTGATTGATGTGGGAGGTTCAGCCCACGGTGGTTGATGTCACCACCAGGGAGGTAGTCCTAGCTTAAAAAAAAAAAATCAAGCAAAACAAGCCATGAAAAGAAAGCAAGCCAGCATACAGCCATTCTGTGGTTTCTGCTTCAGTTCCTTCCTGCAGATTCCTGCCCTGGCTTCCCTTGATGTTGACCCACAACCTCTGAACCAATAAGTCTTTCCTCCTTCTGTTCATCTCAGTCACTGTTTTATCCGAGCAACAGTAAAACAAACTAGGAAAAAGATATCTCAAAAATGAAACATCGGTTTGTTATGATGGTATAACATTTGTTAATGTAGAAGCAACTAATAACAGATTTCAAAATATATAAACCAAAAGCTGAAGGAACTAGACATATGGTATGTTGAAGACTTCTAAACTCACCTCAGTAGAGACACGGTTATATATAACTAACCAAGAATACAGAGGAAGTGAGTTACAGTGTAGCCTAAGGAACGGATATGAACAAAAGACTAGCCAACAGTGAAAGAATATACACTCTAAAATACACTCATGGTGCATTCACAATTGATCTTTCCAAAGAAATGCCTTTTAATCTCATTGTTTTTTCTTCTTTATCTTTTCAATTTTATCAACTTCTTTTTTAAAAAAAAACTTTATACTGAGTCAATCAAAAAACTGTAACAAATTTAAGTCTGGAATCATACAAACTAATTTTTCTTTTTACAAAAGAATTAAACTAGAAGTCATTATAATAAAAATAATTCTGGAAAATATTTAAAATGCTCGAAAAAATAAAACAATAGGCTTTTACATTATCCATCATTCAAAGAGAAAGTCTCTAGGGAAATTAGAAAATGTTTTGAACTAAAGAAAAATGAAAACACATTTCAAAATCTGTGGGCTGTAGGTAGGTAATCTTTAGGAGGCAATCTGAAGCTTTAAAAACTTTATACTAGTGATGGAGGCGGGTCTCAATGAAGAATGATCATGAAAGCTTAAAAAAAAAAAAAAGGCAAACAGAAAGCAAGCTGAAACTAATAGAACTGTGGGAAAAATCAGCTGAAAACTTTCGTCCCTGAAAGATCAGTGAAATGTATAAGCTGCTTACAAGACTGATGGAGTGTATGCACTGATTATTAATTAACATTAGGAATGAAAGAGGAAACATCACTTTACCCACTCAGACTAAGCTACAGCCACCATGTATGTATGTATGTGTGTGTGTGTGTGTGTGTGTATATGCATCTATGCATGCATGTGTGTTTGTTCATCAAGTTGAAAGGGATCAATTCCATGCAAGCCATAAACTACTTTACCTAAGAAATAATTAATTTGAATATATCAAAAGAAATGACTATGTAGTAAAAAAAAAAAATTTATCCAAAAATCTCAACCCTAGTTGCCACACATGCTGCTGGATAGGAAGAAATGACACAAATCTGATAACCCTTCCCCCCCCCCACACACACACACAAGTTAAGAATACTTTCTCACCTCATTTTATGAAAGCAGATTACCCTAACCAAAACAAAAGATATAGACAGGGAAAAGGAGGGAGGAAAGGGAGAAGAGAGGAAGGAAGGGGAACTGGAAAATAAACTCCATGATATAGAATAACAGATAAAACGCTCAGCAAACACAAGGGAGACAATGTCTTAAATAAATACAGGGCATCTGCAAAGCCTTTACAGCTCCGTCCCTACTTAAACAATAAAGGACGAAATGCTTTCTTCAAGACAGAGACTGACGTGGGAATTTTCTCTCATGAATTTTATTTAACTGACAGCCTTATAGGAAACTTAAAAGATATATAAAATATAAGTAAAAGAACTATAAAAGGAAAAAGACACACAACTGCCGTTATTGCAAAAAACAATGAGAACCGGGAGAAATCTACAGATTTACCAAGACTCCAAAATAAAAGTTCATGCAAAAATTAACTATGATTCTTTTTGTTTTGTTTTGTTTTTTGTTTTTTTGAGACAGGGTATCTCTGTGTAGCCCTGGCTGTCCTGGAACTCACTTTGTAGACCAGGCTGGCCTCGAACTCAGAAATCCGCCTGCCTCTGCCTCCTGAGTGCTGGGATTAAAGGCGTGCACCACCACCGCCCGGCTTTTTATTTTTTAAAAAGTATGTGAGAGTGTGTTTTCTGTCTTCATGCACACCGGAAGAGGGAATCAAAACCCTTTACATTACAGATGGTTATCATGCTGTTGCTGGGAGTAGAACTCAGAACCTTTGGAAGAGCTGCCAGTGCTCTTAACCAGAGACATCTTTTTAGCCCCGTTTCTTTTTTAACGGTATTTTAAAAAAAGCTAGCTAGGGAGAAATTGCACTTGATAAGACATGAGCCTGGAGAACATCACATCTTCATACACAAAACTACCACGTCTCAGGTTTATAGCCCAAGCCAATATATCTCCTACAGTAGGCCGATGTCCCCTGCCCCAAATAAACCAAGAATAAGGCTGAAAGACACAGGTCCTCATTCCCAAAGCTCACTGTGCAAAGTAGCCAACCCTAATGGTCTATAGTCCCTGCTCACTTTGCCTTTCTTTCTTTTTTTTACAAATAATTTTTTCCTCATTTACATTTCCAATGCTATCCAAAAGGTCCCCAATACACTCCCCCCCCCACCCCACTCCCCTACCCACCCACTCCCACATTTTGGCCCTGGCATTCCCCTGTACTGGGGCATATAAAGTTTGCAAGTCCTATGGGCCTCTCTTTCCAGTGATGACCTACTAGGCCATCTTTTGATACATATGCAGCTAGAGTCAAGAGCTCTGGGGTACTGGTTAGTTCATAATGTTGTTCCACCTATAGGGTTGCAGTTCCCTTTAGTTCCTTGGGTGCTTTCTCTAGCTCCTCCACTGGGGGCCCTGTGATCCATTCAATAGCTGACTGTGAGCATCCACTTCTGTGTTTGCTAGGCCCCGGCATTGTCTCGCAAGAGACAGCTATATCTGGGTCCTTTCAGCAAAATCTTGCTAGTGTATGCAATGGTGTCAGCGTTTGGAAGCTGATTATGGGATGGATCCCTGGATATGGCAGTCTTTAGATGGTCCATCCTTTCTTCACAGCTACGAACTTTGTCTCTGTAACTCCTTCCCTGGGTGTTTTGTTCCCAATTCTAAGAAGGGGCACAGTGTCCACACTTTGGTCTTAGTTCTTCTTGAGTTTCATGCGTTTAACAAATTGTATCTTATATCTTGGGTATCCTAAGTTTTTGGGCTAATAATATCCACTTATCAGTGAGTACATATTGTGTGAGTTCCTTTGTGATTGTGTTACCTCACTCAGGATGATGCCCTCCAGGTCCATCCATTTGCCTAGGAATTTCATAAATTCATTCCTTTTAATAGCTGAGTAGTACTCCATTGTGTAAATGTACCACATTTTCTGTATCCATTCCTCTGTTGAGGGGCATCTGGGTTCTTTCCAGCTTCTGGCTATTATAAATAAGGATGCTATGAACATAGTGGAGCATGTGTCCTTCTTACCGGTTGGAACAACTTCTGGATATATGCCCAGGAGAGGTATTGCTGGATCCTCTGGTAGTATTATGTCCAATTTTCTGAGGAACCACCAAACTGATTTCCAGAGTGGTTGTACAAGCTTGCAATCCCACCAACAATGAAGGAGTGTTCCTCTTTCTCCACATCCTCGTCTCACTTTGCCTTTCTTAAGAGTCCCAAATAGTCCAGGCCTGGCCTCAAACTTGCTATATTGCCATGGATAGCCTTGAATTTTGATCGCCCAAATGCTAGAATTACAGGTGTGTACCACTACAATTTCTAATAAAGACTCTTATACTTAATCTGATCACTCCTGTTTTTTGCCTGCCAAAGCTGTCATTTCCTTGTATGATCTACTGGGAAATGTTAAGTAATGAATTCTCTGGCACGGCTCTTTGTGCTGGTACTTGGTATCCATATGCAAAACAAAACAAAGCAAAATACAAACCCCAGCTTCAATCCACACCTTGCACAAAAATGAACTCAAAACAGAGCACATACACAAGTGTCAAACTATACAATTTAGCACAAAACAAAGGGGAAACTCTATGACCTTGAGTTCAGTGAAACTCTCTTACAGACATAACATCAAGAACATGACCAAAATGAGAGTAAGATAGACCTGAACTTTCCCCTACAAGACATTGCTAAAGTATAGAAGAAAAATTCTGAAATGAGACAGAATACAAGCAAATTCAATCATAAGAAAACAACAAAACAAAAAAACCCATACAACAAAAAATTTAAAATAGCCAAATTGTAAATAAGCCCTTGGAACTATTTTCAATGTTATTTTTAAAGTTCTAATTACATCACTCCCCTCTCCCCTTATTCTGGAAAACACAAATGAAAACCATAATTAGATCTTTACCACACACCTATTAGAGAAGCTAAGCGTGTCATAATAAAAGGACACTGAGCTAGAGCTCTCACGCTGATCAGAGCCACTCTGGAGAACTGTCTTATAGTTTCTTATTGAGCTAAAGATGCATCTGACATGCACACTCCCATATGTTCCTATAAATATGAAATCTATGTTCAACAAAACCTGTCAACAGCTCCTCTTGCAGCTTCATTCATAGTGACCCAAACTATGAATAACACTGTGTCCACCTGGTGAATGGACAAACACTGACACACTAGCACAGTGGGCTGTCAGCTACCAAGACAGAGAATGGAGCTATGGACACAAGCACCACACTGATGAATCTCAAAGGAATTAGGGGTTAAAGCAGCCTATCTCAAAAGGCTGTGTGTTATGAGTCCATTATGAGTCACTTTGGAAAAGGAGGGAACATTTACATCAGAAACACATATCTCTACAGCTAATTAACAGGACAGAGACCACCGGAGCATCGCTAAGGATCAGGCCTGGGTGTGGCGACTGACAACAAAAGGGCAACAAAGATTAGATTTCCTGACTCCCAATGGTGCAGCAGTTACTTTTTAAATTGTTAGTTGCATGCCAAAAGGGCCTGTTGAATATAAACTGTACAAAATACTTAAAAGACATGAATGAAAATGGGACACGGGATGCCTTATTTTTTCACAAATCACTCAGTTCAATTTTACCATCTTTTTAAAAACTTAAATTCCAAAAAACTATCACAGCAATGCCAGATGTTTGGGGTTTAAGTCAGTTTTACCAACTAAGGCAAGAAAGGTAATCGGTCAATTACCAATGCTCACATTTAAATTTTAGCCAAATAAATCATCAACTCAGGGTATACAGTGAACAAAAGTAACTAAAAAAAAACCCAAAATACCCAACAACAACAACAAAACAAGGCACAGTGGTACAAACATGTTGCAGGATATTTGATCACATTGTGAATCCTGAGACTGTGTTATTTACTGAAAAAAAACCTGTTTCTAGTTGTGGTGCAGCTCAGCCTTAACACACACCTTTAATCCCTCTGGCTAGATATGGACACACCCTTAGTACACACCTTTAATCCCAATCAATGAAGGTAAAGTTAGTTTGTACAGGGATGCAGTCATGTTTGAAAGTGATGTCAAATTGAGTGGCAGAAAAAATGACAAATCAGAGAAAAATCTGACAGAATAGGACATGCCCAACTCTCATGAGAACAGACAGGAGGATCTATAGAAGAGAGCAGAGAAAGAACAAGAGAGGGGCAGTTTTACCAGGGCAGTTGTACAGAAAGAGGTTACATAGAGAAAACAAGCTAGACATAGGCAAAGACAGAACAAGCCAGAGAATGAGAAGGAGCCAGAAGATTGGAACATATTGCCAAAGTTAGTATGAGGCCAAGCAGAATCTGAAAGAGAAGCCAGATTGATAGTCAGCTTGGAGAGGAGTTTGAGTCAGAACAGCTGAGGGGAACCAGCCAGCTAGACTTAAGAAAGAACAAGAAAGGGTGAGCTTATTCAGCAGCAAGTTTTAGAGGCTGAGAACATTCCATGTCTAGATAAGATTGTATGGGGCTAGAAGCTTCCAGGCCTAGGCCTAGGTTAGAAGACAGAGGCATAATTATATCAGGTAAATAAAAGTTACTTTAACATGCATGTAATCCCAACACTCAGAAGTTAGGACAGAAGACTCTTGACCTGAAAGCCAGCATAGCCTTCACAGCAGATCTGGTCTTGAAACGAGGGGGAGGGTGGATGGAGGGAAGGACAGAGGGGAAAGGGAGGAGAAAGGAAAAGTAAAGAAAGAAGAGGAGGGAGGGAAGAAATAGAAAAAAGATAGCTCGAATTATGGATCACTATTAGAAACTTAAGTCCATCCACATGTTCTTTGAGTCTCAGAGTCTCAACCGTCTAACTAATCAGATCTCAAGCCTTTCTCCTGTGCCTTTAACTATGAAGAAAGTACTTACAGCCTTAAGTGTAAGGTCACACTGGAAAACAAGTGTCCGAAGCTGGGTTAAAATTTCCCTCTTTGTATTTTCTAGATCATTCCGTCTTTCTTCAACATTTGTTACACAGACTTTGTAGTGTTCGTTTGCTTCTTCTACCTTCAAGGACACCACAGAAACGACACTAATCACTAAATTTATACTTATAACTTACTGTAATTAAAGCAATGTTTCAAAAAATGGGAAATCTATGAAAAGAAAATCTGAAATATTTTAATTTTCAATACAATACTATGAAATGCATTAAGTAAAAGAATTTAAAGATAAACAGCAGTTTGGTTAGCAATTTAAGAATTGCAGATTGTGATTGATGGGGCTATTTACAAATACTGTAGTGTCTGTATAAGAAGTAGTCTCCATTTTTAACAGAATTTGTCAAATTATATTTCATAAATGAGACAAAGCTTACTATGGTTCAACAGGTATATAACACAGAGACTTACTTGCCTAAAAAGTAGACTTTATCAATAACCAATTCAAAAATGAGAAAGCACTCTCCTAAGATAACTCTTTAACAAACTCCTACGCTTGCCAACACAGTGGTTCCTCAAGTGCAGAGTTTAACCGCTGCTGCCACCTGGGACTTGATAGAAGTGATGTCAGAGTCCTGTCTGACCAACTAAAGAAGAAACTCAGTGGGTGAGGGCCAACAACCTAAAAATGCTTTCCTGGCGATCCTGACTCCTAATAAAGTTTGAGAGTCAGATCCTTAGCAGAGTATTACTAATTCAAGTTTCAAATAACAAAAATATTACTTTTTGAAGAGCCTCTTCTTCCAACCTCCGCCTTTTTTCCAGTTGTTTGTTGAGATTTTTTGCCAAACCAACACTTGAACTTAGTTGCTCTTCTTCTGCACGAAACATGGACGATTTTGCCTTTTCGTATTCATCTTGCCGCTGCATGCACAACAATTTTGCTTTTTTGAGAGCTGTCTCTGTTTCGAGCTACCCAGAAAAGAACATTAAACAGACTGTTAGACAACATTTTAGGGAACCTAGAGTAAGACAGGTGGTTTCTATATCTCGGGCGATTTTGGATAAACAGGCCAGTGGCGCTCCGTTCAATGCTAACCAATTTATTCTGCTGCTGCTTCCAAAGGTCTTTTATTTCTTTCCTTTGCTTCTCCATTTCATTCTTCCTCCCAAGTAGAGGCTTTAAGGAGATTAAAAAAAAAAGAAGTCGTTTTATAAACCCATGTTGGTGTTTAAAAAGCAAACCACCATATGCTGTATGTATTAATTTTACCTGCACAAATTTGTTGGCTTGGAGAGCTGCAATTGTCTGTTGTAGAAGGTGGCTGCTGTGGATGTCACTAAGAAGAGCATTGGTAAATAGAGACTGCAGCGGCATAAACTCCTAGAATGTACAGGTGAAAAGTAAGGTTTATAATAGCAGTGTTAGAGGCACCTGTCTAATATGCTATGTGTAGCTCAACCCCTAACACTGACATTAGAAAGGAACTCTTGCTAGAGTTCTAGATACATCCCTGTTTTTCAAAATACAACTTTGATGCTTTTCTCTAGGTAAATGATTTGGGTTTATATGACACAAACATTGAAATTATGAACTAGTTAGCAAAATTAGTATTAAAATAGGTATTTGTATAAACCTTAAATGCCTATAGGTGCAACAACATTATGAACTAACCAGTACCCCGGAGCTCTTGACTCTAGCTGCATATGTATTAAAAGATGGCCTAGCCGGGCGTGGTGGTGCACGCCTTTAATCCCAGTACTCGGGAGGCAGAGGCAGGCGGATTTCTGAGTTCGAGGCCAGCCTGGTCTACAAAGTGAGTGCCAGGACAGCCAGGGCTACACAGAGAAACCCTGTCTCGAAAAACCAAAAAAACCAAACCAAAACAAAAAAATAACCAAAAGATGGCCTAGTCGGCCATCACTGGAAAGAGAGGCCCATTGGACATGCAAATTTTATATGCCCCAGTACAGGGGAACGCCAGGGCCAAAAAGTGGGAGTGGGTGGGTAGGGGAGTGCGGGGGAGGGTATGGGGGACTTTTGGGATAGCATTGGAAATGTAAATGAGGAAAATACCTAATAAAAAATATTAAAAAAAAACAACCAAAACCTTAAATGCTCTAGTTTTATTCCTAAGGAATAACCATTAAATTTTTTTTTTCCAATACAAAGGTCAACAATTATGTTCTTTCCTGGGAATGGATTGGGAAGTCCACTAAGTAGTCTCTTATTTCCGAGCCCAGGGAGCGCACGGAATACTCACTTGAATACCAATGCTAGATCTAGTTGCCTCTGCCAATTTTACAATATTTCTAGTGGACTCCAATTCTGAAAAGGTTAAAAAAAGGACAAAATTAGCATTTTTCTCTACACATACACTCTAAAATTATTTGTGCTTCTTCAACTAAGAAGTGATCACATATATCAGAGCGCATTGTGCTGTTATAAGGACTTTAAATCTAACTGCTCCTCGGAATCAACTGGGGAACTTTCCACACATACGTGCATGACTCTCAGCTGTTAGAACAAGACCTAAGCCAGGGCAGTCTGAGCACACCCCCTGCTGAATCCTACTTCCCTCTGAACATGTCTCATGTTCATACACAAATCTGATGTGCCCTTGAGGAAAATGGGTATATCAATCCTGTCTTGCTTACTTTCCAAGTATCAGAGGCTTAGGTAAGACAATCAATAGGAAAGCACCTTCTCAGCTGAGAACACTGCTCACACAGCCACTCAGCTGTCTCCTTTCTCTCTGCTTATGCACCCACTGCACTCTTCTCTCCATGCACGTTACCTATTTACACCTTCCTACCCATCACAGTAGGGCTTCTTTAACAGAAGAGACAGTGCAGTCTGTTGTTGTGCGCCTACATCTAGCGGTCAACAGAAAATGTCTAGTTTGTGTATCTAGTGTAAGAAAGCCTAGGTCATGAAAAAACTAATTCTATTTATTAAAATGAAATACACTACATATAAATCATAAAACCCATGCTGTAGAAAAATGAATCACAAACAATTTAACTCTAATGTTTCAAAATTAATCAGATGCTCTAACAGAGAACTCACCCAAGTTGAGCTTTTTTTCAACCCACGACACTATATTCTTGGTATATTTTGACCATGTTTTAGCATATGACAAAGCCAGCTCTATAGAGTCAGTGTTCTTTAACAGCAAGTTGTCTAGTTCTATAGGAGAAAAATTTCCTGAAGATAAAAACATCAGTACAAGTGTAAGTTAAATATGAACACATGGTGATTCTTAAGAAAGAAGTACTTGGATCCTAGGAATTCATCAATAACAACTAGTTAACAATCCACAGGATACGTTTATAACACATCAGTGTTTATGCTTCAAAATATATTGTATGTTTATACTTAAAAGTGTATTCATTTTTACTTTCTGTGCATATATGTTTTGCTTGTATATGTATGTCTGTGTACCACATTCATGCCTGGGGCCCACAGAGCCAGAAGCAAGAGTCAGATGACGTGAAACTAGAGTTGTGGATGGTTGTGAATTGCTGTATGGGTGCTGGGAACCAAGTGAGGGCTCTCAGGCACTGAAACACTGTATCTCCAGCCCATGGGTTTTTATCTTAATACATATTTCTATTATTTGTTAAGCTATAATCTGTATGCAATTATGATCAGTTTGCTTTATCACATCATCTCCTCAAGCAAATTGTATGTTTTATATGTATTAAGAATGAATATACTACAAAGAGATTAAGTATACCAAAATATTTAATGAAAGAAATCACAGAATGTTCAATAAAATCTTAAACACTTACCTTTTTCATGGGGTAAGTCCACTGAGTCCACAGAAATGTTTTCAAAAGACTTAACACATAGAAGAAAACAAATTCAAGATTAGAGCAGAAAACAACAAATCACTTGGTCCAAAATTCTGTTCTGATTTTATTACTGACATAATTCCTATTCAAAAATTTCTAAAAGTATTTAAAACTCAGAGGCCTATAAGTCTACTTAAATATCACAACACTGAGAGAATTATAGTTCTCAAGACTGAACAATAAAGAAACTCTTTAATCTGATTAGGTAAAACAAAAACAAAAAAACCCCAATGAATGCATGTTAAACTTCAAATTCCACAGATCTAAAAAGGTTCAGAAGTTAAAGAAGCAGTTACAAACTTAAGAGTCTGCAAGCTTAAGAGAATGCCCGACCATCTTTTACTATTTTATCACACGTGTCTTTTCAAGTTTTTTGGACAGCTTAGGACAAAATTTCCTGTGATAATAGAAATGCCATACGTGTTGTTATGTATATCAGATGCCAGCTAAATGTAGCTAACTTGAACATTTGGAATATGGCAATCAACTAGAAAATAAACTTTTAATTTTACTTATCAATTTAAATTTAAAGAAACACATTAAGTAATGGCTACATCTTTTAGATAGTATTTAAATATACCGTCTATCTTCATTGTTACATAAATTTTGTTTTTTGTTTTTTTTTTTTGCTTTGTTTCCTGGTTTCTTTGAAGACAAGCTCTGACTATGAAGCTCTGGCTGGCTTCTAACTCACTATGTAGACCAGGGTGGTCTCAGAGATCTGTCTGCCTTACCTCCCAAGTGCTGGGACTAAAGCATGTAGCTAAATATTTAAACAAATCTGATCTACGTGGTTGGGCAATACACAGTTTATAGATTCAATCAAAATGGAAAAAATACCTTTCAGCTCTATTAGGTGTACTGGATTGTACAATTAGGGTTACCTTAACCTTAGTTTGCCCTTCTCTAGAAAAGGGGATAGAATGCTATTTTCTGTGTCTATGTCTGGCCTCCACCTGCTCAAACACAGGACATGTACCCAAACCCATATATCCACCTCCCTTCACCCTCAGCAAAACAAAAAACAAAAAAACAAAAAACTTCACTAAAGTTCTGGACCACATAACATAGACTCATGAAGAATCAGGCTATTTTCTTAATACAGTATCACTTAGAAAAGTATAACCAAATTATTGCTCCAGAAACTGATTGTTTTATCATATATAAAATTAACTAATCTGCTTTGTTTGGCCTCAAAAGATGAGGTAATCTATAATCAGAATAATACTAAGATCAACATCAGGAAAGGGTTTGTGATAGCAAATTAAAAAAAATTTTTTTGACCTACCTTACTTTCTCTAGAAATAGGTAGACGTAGTATCGCATCATTGCCTACATCTCCCATAAGGAAGTTTGTGAGGCTATCCAGAGAGGTTAAAAAAAACACAGAAATAAAAAGACAAATTACTACACTTCTTGGTCTCTTACCGTCAATCTATCGTCTAGAATAAATTGTTTTAAGAAACACGTAAGAATCCCATTATACAAACTGCAGGCACAGCTCCTAAGAGCTCTATAAATACTTGCGATACAGTCAATAGAGCAACACAGAAGGTAGCTCTTGCCGAGCTGTGATGGCATGTGAAACTACCTAACAGTTTATTTTCCATCTATCCCGCAGATTTATGTCCCGTACATTCTCACTAAGGCATTCGGGAGCACTAACTTCATTGAGAATCTTTTTTTTTTTTTTTGGTTTTTCGAGACAGGGTTTCTCTGTGTAGTCCTGGCTGTCCTGGAACTCACTCTGTAGACCAGGCTGGCCTCGAACTCAGAAATCTGCCTGCCTCTGCTTCCCAAGTGCTGGGATTAAAGGCGTGCGCCACCACGCCCGGCGAGAATCTTAACTTACATGTTTCCAAAGGCAAATGCCAAAGTTTCAATGGAGGAAAAGACTTCTCGGAATAGATCGTTTTTGTTTTCTTCATTAACTTCTGTAAAGTTCACAGCTATAAGCAAAGATCAGTTGCAGTAAGTGGAGGAAAACACATTTAACACTAGATTTATACAAAGTCATTTACTTCTTTTAATCACCATTGCTTCAAAGCACAAAAAGGTAGAAACTTAAAATCTAATATACAAGTGTACAGAACATTTAAGTTCTTTATTAGGGAAATCATGCAAAAGCATCAGTTTGCAAAGAAGTAGCTGGGATTGCAAGTTCAGTATACATGCACGACACAATCCAACACATCTAAAAGATGACTCCGTGAGAAATCCGCCTTGGAGTCAGAGTCCATGCTGTACCTGGCCTCTATGGAGTGTCCTGGGTTGTTTGTTTGTTTGTTTGTTTTTTCCTCACTTACTGTTCTCTGGAATTTTAAGAAAGAACTAAAGATACTGGTCCACTGAAGTCGATATGAAGTACAAGCTTAATATAAACTATCAACATAGATAGTCATAGATGCATTTGCATATCATAAATTATATGATATAGCATCACATTAAACACCCAGTACTTTAGGAAAGTTAAAGTCCTAGTTATACATAGCTTTATTTCCTATCAACAGGCCCTTGGGATCTGAAGTACATGCTAACTGACATAACTTTTTGTTTATAGTAGGGATATTTTGACATTTTGCATTTTGCTAAGAATATTATGAAATACAATCTGAAAAGGTTATTTAGTTTCTTTCTGTGAACTGTTGTTAAAACCCAAGACATAATTTACTAAGGCAAAATATGAAGTTGGAATTGGTCTTTCTGTTAAGCAAGCCATGTTACTCTGTAAGAAGCAGCTGTCCCTTCCAGCACCAATGTATTTACAAAAGAAGATGGAGAAGCTAGAAAGCCACCCTTGCTTTATATCTTGGCTAAAGTTCGAAAAATAGCTCCATCACCAAAGACTTCATTAGGCCTGGGCTTTTTTAGAAGTTGACTCATATGCAAATATGGTTATAAAGCAAGAACCCCTGAATTACAACCAGAACTGTATGTATATGAATATGCCTCTGTAGACTATGGGGTAGTGACACTTAGATCCCTACCTATCATCAAAATTTTCTAAATGTCCCTTATAATAAAACAAGAAACTTAAGAACCAGTCAATACAAGTAATTTTAAGAATATTTCTAGACCTTTGCTCTCGTCAAATTGAAGAAACAGATTCTACTTCTGCCTGAAATAACTAAAAACAAACAAACAAACAAAGGCAGTAATTTTTGACCAACATGAAACTAACCATAGTTTACAATTGCCCGAGTTTATTGCCTAATATACAAAGTAGATTCCCAAATCAAGGATATGTCCAGAGGTATTTAAAAAATGTCAATACTGAAGAACCAGTTAAGTAGGAGAACATTTATACATTTGTGTACATACATTTATAAATGTATAGAACTGAAAAATTCACACTGACACAAGCACAGTGAAAAATGGATATACTCTCAATAAGTGATAGAAAACAAAATAAGGCAGGATAGTGAATTCCAAATGATACGCATTAACTAACCTGACAAGACAGATATTTTGTACAACTCTACTCAGAAGCAAAGTGCACAAGACACAAGTTGTTTTCAAGTCAATACTTAGAAACACAACTATATTATGGGACATAAACTACCTCTCAATAAGCATAACTATTCAAATTATTCAAAATATATTCTCTGATTTCATGGAATTAGAGTAGAATTAACAGAAAAAAATTATAAAAAGTTCTTGAATACTTGAAAATTAAATAGCATACTGCTATATAACCTATGGGTCAAATACAAAGAATGAAATTAGAAGTACTTTGAACAGAATGGAAATAAACATATGAAACGTTAGAATCTGAAAAGGGGAGAAGACATAGGCAATGCTAACGACAGTTTCACAAGAACGTGATGTAGCAACATTTATAAAAAATAGCGCTAAATGAGAGGAGCTTGCTGTCTATCAATTAGACCACAATAAAATCATTTTTAATTGTTCATTGAAAAGTACTCTAACACTGTCTCAATTTTTATAAATATTTTTTCTTTCCTATAGGTATATCTTTCATGACACTAAACACAATTAGGAGACACAAATAATTGTTATAATGACTGTAAGTAATAAAAAGATAACTCTTTTGAGCCATCTTTCCTGTCTTCATTCCTACTCGATCAGAGTCTCGGTCACCTAATGAGACACCGTGAGTGCCTTTCCGTCCCCTTCAGGGCAGCTCTTGTTCCTAATGTGGTTCATTCTTTTGTACCAACAACATATTCAAAACCCTGAACCAACACTCTTCCTCCTTCCTTCTTTCACTAGATCTCATCCAATTAACATTTTTCCTAAGAAAATGTTCAATATCCTTGCCATGTGAAAGAAAAATTTTGTTTTACCATGTTTCTTCTTGAGGTACTATCCAATCTAATTTCCATTTTTTTCTCTACCAAATCTCTATGTAATGTAATGACTGTTTTCCTTTCACTATGAATTATCTCGACTTCACCAAAATTGGGCTTTAAAAAAGCCCAGTTCAATGATAACTTTTTCTATAAAGAGCTAGGTAGTCCATGCCTATAATTTCCAGGACATGTCTGGTTTAACCCGCTACTGAAGGAAGCTACAGACCACACAGAAAAGAGTAAAATACTTGTGTTCCCATAACTCCATTTGGCCCTCCAGCTCTCGTTGCCAACTCCTGGGTATGATGACAGGTTCTACAAACAGCCTGCATAGGCTGAGTCTCAGCTTTGTCTCTGACTATACATAAACATTAAAGTCTCTAGTCAGTTTCCTCACTTATTAAGTGGGACAATTATAAACTCAACAGTTGTGGGAATTAAACAATGCAAGACCACTGTCAATCAAAGCACCAGCTTCCATCAGTGAAAACCGAGGGTTTCTCTACCTTAGTCTTCAATCTCCTTGACTTACCTCAACGTTCAACTCTTCTACCACTTACTATGAATCCAACTTTGGACAAACCTCCTTCAGCTTCCTCATTTACTAAGAGGAAGCTGATCTCACAGGTTTATTCATCTTGGAACTGGGATGACTACAGGAGGTCATCCCTGTGAAGAGCCTAACAATGTCTGTCAAGCAGCAGCATCAATCCTAAATAATAGCAGCTATAGGTATTATTACAGAATTAACCACTTCCTTCCATCATGACATACTCTACTCTTTTAAAAGTTATTTGTTACAAAACATGGCAGAGATAAAGCTTTGAAGTGCCAGACGTGGGTTCAAGTTTGACCTTGACTACTTCTAGTGTTGACACAATCTAAATTCACTTCCTAGACATGCAAAGTAGCACATCAAGGAGAATTAAGTCTCTAGGATCTAGTGGCTGGAATTCCGTATCTATGTGCAGTGCCTCAGTTCTGTACCTTTCCTTAGACAGTTTTACCTTGTGTAGATCTCATCTTAGGCTACTCCCTCTATACCTTCCTAACCCCACAGAACTTCATCACTTCTATACTGCCAAGGAACTACTTGTCCAGGTGCTGTCCACTCGCTACAGAGCAACTTTATAAGAGCTTCCTTCGGATGTAAGAAACACCTTCCACTTGCTGTTTCTTATACACTGCTTAGCTGAGAGTTTTGCTTCTAAAATGTTTTCTTTCTTTTCATTCCTACTACTGGCCTTCTCTAACCCAACGGCTCTCAGCCTTCCTATTACTGTGGCCCTTTACTAAAGTTTCTCATGCTGTGGTGACTCCCAAACATAATTTTGCTACTATTATGAATCATACTGTAAATACCTGATATGAAGGATATCTGATATGCAGCTCCCAAAGGGGTTGTGACCCCCCTTAAAAGAACACATTTTGCTTCTCTAAATTTTAGACTTAAACCTAAAAATGATTCCATAAAAACTTTAGGATAAAAGATGTAGAGAATGGTGAAACTTCAGAGTATGGAAGGCCATCCTAATAATTCAGACTCAAAACACACAAAAAGGACTGATATGTTAAAGTGTAAAAATAAATAAAGAGTAAATATTGAATAGCTAATGTTAAAAATACGAAGTTTCAATAAATAAATTATATTTTAAGAATATTAAACACCAAGAGAAAACCAGGTAATAAGCCAACTGAAATAAAAGGATGTACAAATGACCCTGAAACATACTCAACTGCCTTCAAACTGGAGAGAATACAGCTCAAACTCCCCCAAGACAATGTTTTTTTGCTACGAGCCTGGGTAACAAATCTTGATAGCTAGCACTGCTGATGGGGGGGGGGGGGGGGGTAAACCAGCTCTCTTCACACTATCAGAGGGCAGGGCTTGAGAGAGGATATGACAATATCAAAACACACAAGTTCTTTCAACACCCAAGTTACTAAGAATTTGCCTGACTATGCACAGACGCATCAGCAGGTAATAATTTACACATCTACTGGGAATGAACTGGTTAGATTATAGCACATCAACATTATGTATCTCCAAACAGCTTTGAAAAACATCAAAGAAAAGCCAAAGACCTGAGAAACACTTTATGTGCAGACAAATGAGCAAGAAGTAAGGTACTATCATTTGTATAGCAAGAAGTAGGGTACTATCATTTATATAGCAAGGAGAATTGTACTTGTGCTTGCTTGTATGTGTTTGATGTATTTCTGGAAAGATTCAAAAGAAATTAGTGACAGTCACTGTTTATCCAGGACCAGAATGAATGGCTCCATGTTGAAAAGTCAGGTTTGCAGAACAGAAAGAAAGATGAGGGTTTAACAATGCTGTGTGTCTTGTTTAAGGCTTCTTTGTCTTTTTCTATTTGCCAATTTATGAATACAGGGAAATATATGTAGATATTAAAAACATTTTTTCATTTATATTACAAATAAAATTGACCTAAACAGTTGAAAATATTAAGTACATCATAAATCACTGATGTATGAAGATGTCTTTATCTGCTTCAAAAATAGGCTGTATCTCTCTTACCATATTGCAAATATTTTGTCAACTGAACTTCCTGTTTGGAAATAGGAAGAGACACAGGAACTACAAATCAGTGCCAGATGAATGGGAGAAAGCTAAGAATCTTTCCTTTAAAGTTATTACAAGGTAAATTCCATTTTTACAGGGTTTTTTTAAAAAGCAACAGAAAGATTCTGTTTTATGTATAAAAACTAGATGTATTGCGGCAACACAACCAAGATTATACAGCCCTGAAGGTATTTTGTATTACGTTTTTGGTTTTATTTTAATTTTGTTTTGAGCAGTTTGGCAATTTTGCAAACTGCATTTAGCAGTTAATACATCCAAAAAAGATAGCTGCTCAGATCACTGCTGTTTTTAAAGATGTAATTAGGGGCTAGGACTGTAAGAACCATCTAGATTACTCCTCTGTTCCTACAGCTCGCTGATCCTATACAATTGTTTTTCTTGAAGTTTTTCCCCAAAATGAAGAAAACAGGAACTCCCTGCCCCAAAGATGCAAGTACCAACACATTTAGGCTGCTTGGCTCCTGCATTCAAAAATGATTTCTACCAATTTCTTGCCTTCTTAGGTTTTGAAAATTAAGTTGCTATTAAATAAACTCTGATTTAGCCTCAACTGTGCAGGCCACTCATTTTTGGAAGGTCTCAAGAACAAAAGCAAAAAACCCCTTGTAACATTTCCATGGAATCCTACAGAAACAGTTTCCCACCAACAAATCAATCCTATCTTCCTCTTTCCAATTCCATACAACACCAAAGTAGCATAATGACAATAATTCTGAGTGTACAGCCATAGCGTGAAATAATATTATTTAAAAGATTGCTTTACCTCAAGGTTAAAAGGATCTCGAGGCAGCTAGAGCCCACACTCTTGAGGTCTGTCTCTGGAATGTGGACACCAGCCACATGCTGGTGTGCTCCTTCCCCAGGACATCCTGACTGCACACAATAGTCACCGACAACAATTGAGCTAAGTCGCTATTTCCAAGCATGGAAATTTTACTATCTATAGACACAAATTTCCCTATCTAAGTAAAGTTAAATGGTACTTGTAAACAATCTACTTAAAAACAAATCTGGTTACTAAGCTCATTTTAAGAGTCACAGAACAAGCCACCCCTGTTTCCCTCTTAAAATTGTCTACAGCACCTTTTCCCTCTCAATGCTTCAAATAGAAAAAAGGAAACCATACAAACAGGAAAAGTCTTAAGTCAGAAAGAGATGTGTGTGTGTGTGGGGGGGGGGGGGGGAAGGGCAGGATATAGGCTACATTTTTATTGCAAAGCCTTTATTTCCTTTCTGCCTCACCCTGACACTGCCTTCTCCTTGTCCTTTCTGAATATGAGCATCTCACCACTCTCTTCAGGCTCTGCGCGTCCAGGTCTCATACAGTGGCCCACCTACACTGCAGCCTCACCTGTGACAGCTCAGTTAATGCCCACACCTAAGCTGTCAAACTTCTGAATGGTAGGTAACCTTTTCTTCTGTTAAGTCTGTCCTCCATCATAGCTGGGAGCTTAATGTGCCACCCTGAGGAGATGTGGCCTGACACAGGAGGGTGTCACTGGATCCCTTTGGCCCCCTTACCTTTCACTTTTGCAGTAAGCACGTCTGCAGCACTCTGAAGATCTGCAGAGTTGAGGCTCTG
Source organism: Mus caroli (assembly GCF_978045245.1). Classification (NCBI taxonomy): domain Eukaryota; kingdom Metazoa; phylum Chordata; class Mammalia; order Rodentia; family Muridae; genus Mus; species Mus caroli. The sequence goes on from NW_028227258.1 coordinate 38,194,531, forward strand.
ATGCTTACTCAATATCGACTTTAAAACACGGAGAAGCTCATCCAGGCGGATATGAATGACTTCTTTAAAACAGTCTTAAAGAAAAACAAGAAAAATTAAAAATTAATTTCCAGTACAAAATTCTAGAAATCTAAGCTACAGAAGACATCACAAAGCTACTTAGAGTAAAAGCACTGGTTCCATGATTTCTGCCCCAGCACATACTCTTTTCAGTTCTATTTTTAATTACTACAATTATAAACCATTTTTTTTAGCACTTTTGGAAAGCCGTTTGTCACTTAATTCATTAAGGATTTCAGGATCCCAAGTGGTGGTGGCAAGCCTGTAATCTAAGGACTTGGGAGGTAGAGGTAGAAGTTTTTTTTTTTTTTTTGGTTTTTCGAGACAGGGTTTCTCTGTGTAGCCCTGGCTGTCCTGGCACTCACTTTGTAGACCAGGCTGGCCTCGAACTCAGAAATCCGCCTGCCTCTGCCTCCCGAGTGCTGGGATTAAAGGCGTGCGCCACCACGCCCGGCTAGTTTTGGTGTTTTTTTGTTTTGTTTTGTTTTGTTTTGTGAGGTAGAAGTTAAGTAGGCATTCCAAGTCCATCCTCAGCTATGCAGGGAGTCTGAGGCCAGCATGAGTTACATGTGACCCTGTTAAGAGGGTTAACAGAACTAAGCCAAGCGGTGGTGATGAACACCTTTAATCCCAGCACTTGGGAGGCAGAAGCAGGCAGATCTCTTGAGTTCAAGGTCAGCCTGGTCTCTAACATGAGTTCTAGGACATCCAGGACTACATAGAGAAAAACCCTGTCTTGAAAATCCAAAACACAAACAAACAAAAAAATCAAAACAAACAAAATAAAACAAAATCAAAACCCACAACCAGACTAGTGGGATGTATCTATGGGTAAAAGTGTTTGATCTGAGAGCCTGGCAACTTAACTCAATCTCTGGAACCTACGTAAAGGTAGGAGAGAATCGACTCCCCAAAGTTGTCCTCCACATAGGTTCCATGAAACAAATGCACAAATCACCATCACCAACACCGGCACCAGCACCAGCACCGGCACCGGCACCGGCACCATCACTGGCACCAGCAGCAGCAGCAGCAGTGGCACCACCACCACCACCTAAGGATCTCAAGGCTATTACAATGTGGTACTTTTCCATTTTTCCCAGTATAAACATATTCTTCAGACTTCTCCAGGCAACTAAATAGGGTCATTCCCATCTCATGTCTCTTAATATACATGGCAACACACTCAAAATCCCTAAAAAAGTTAAGTTTCCACATTAGAATTGATTCTCTGCATTAATTATTAGTTATTAGAAACCAGTAACCCACATGCACATGTGAAGGATCATTGGATCTACACGTTTTAAAAACTGGGAAAATTTACTTATAAGATATACAGATCTGGCCGGGCAGTGGTGGTGCACGCCTTTAATCCCAGCACTTGGGGGGCAGAGGCAGGTGGATTTCTGAGTTCGAGGCTAGCCTGGTCTACAGAGTGAGTTCCAGGACAGCCAGGGCTACACAGAGAAACCTTGTCTCAAAAAACCATAAAAAAAAAAAAAAAAAAAAAAAAGATAGTGAATTTTTTGCTTTTTACAAAAATTCAATTAGTTGTTAATGATGAAAAATTGGCTGAAGAGTAAAGAAACCAACACTTCTACCTACTCCTGCAAAAGTTACAGCAGTTCTAATATTCTTAGCAGTGTTCTTTCTGGGCCCAGTCCACGTCTGGCTAGAATGTGCAGATCAGACTACCTACCACTTCTGTAGCTTTGTAACTTATCATTTGGATATTTGAAAATGTTTTTTATTGTAGAAAGGGAGGGTGGCACAGGCCTTTAATCCCAGCACTCAGGAGGCAGAGGGGAAGAGATCACTGAATTTGAGGCTAGCCTGGTCTAAAGAGTTCCAGAACAGTCAGAGTTACACAGAGAAACTACAAAACAAAACAAAACAATTTAAAGAAAAATACTGTCCAATTTCATGGTCCACAATTTTATTAGACAGAGTTTTTTTTTTTTTTTTTAAATCCCATTATATAGATGAGAATACTGAAACATAACAAATTTATCAGGTTTATTGTACTGTGGAGCCAAAATTTGAATCCAGAGTATATAATTCCAGAATTCATACTGTTTATTGTCTCTATTGACATAGCTTTAAAAATAACAAAAATTGTAGACAGTTAATTCATAATTTCATCAATTTTTTATAAACAATGAAAGATAATAACCATAAAGAAAAACTATCTTTAGGATAAAGAAACAAAAATATTCTCCCAGCCGGGCGTGGTGGCGCACGCCTTTAATCCCAGCACTCGGGAGGCAGAGGCAGGCGGATTTCTGAGTTCGAGGCCAGCCTGGTCTACAAAGTGAGTGCCAGGACAGCCAGAGCTACACAGAGAAACCCTGTCTCAAAAAACAAAAAACAAAAAAAACAAAAAAAATATTCCCCCATCACATTAACTATTCCCTTACTAATATCCCTATCAAGAAAGAAATGAGAGGATGCGAGGGCTCTGTTAAAGGGGGCTCCCAGGATGGCACTAGGAGAGAATAGAGACTTAGGACAGCAGCTCGTAAGCTGTGGGTCACGACCCCTTTGGAAGTCTAAGGATCCCTTCCCTGGGCTCACCTTATACCATCAAACCCCACAGATATTTACATAACAGCAGCAACATTACAGCTATGAAGCAGCAAGGAGAATCATGTTATGGTCGGGGGTCACCACAGCATGAGGAACTGTACTAAGGGGCGGCACATTAGGAAGGTTGGTAACTACTGCTTAGGAGGAGAGGCCTGGTGGACAATTACAGGACACCAAGGGAGTGCCGAGTGCCCTGAAGACAGGTGTGAGACCCCAGACCTTTCTTCTCTGCTCTGGAGCTTGTGATGTGATGCTGTGAGCAATCTCTCTCTACCATACACTCCCAGCATCCTGTGCTGCTTCACACTGCAGAGCCTTGGGGGCTAACTGATCATCCACTGTGAGTCAAAATTCACTCTTCTCTTATAGAGTTACCTGCAGTATATTCCCTACTAGAGAGTTTTTTGTTTTGCTTTATTTTGTTTAAATACTGTAGAACATGCAGTAACTATCAGCATAAAGGGCTTACCAACTTGAACTTCCTTTATTCTTACACAAGAAGCCTTTACATATACTGAGGTTGTTCCCAACCAACTTCAGTAGAAAGGTAGTAACTGAGTTACTAAAAATACATTTCATTCAAACCTCAAATTGTACTCTAATTACTTCCAGTTCCCCATAATTTAATATATACTCCTGAAAGTCTATAAATCAACAAAAAAATCTAAAGGGAAGACTAATCACAAAGATTCATAACAGGCATTAGCATAGTCTAATAATTAATTTATCCAGGAACTTCACAAATTAGCAGGCCTTCAACTATCTGTACTGGAATGTGTCAAAGAAAACAAGTTTCACTTACACCAAACGTTCTTAGGCGACCTCCAATGATTCTTATGAAGAAAAGCTCCCCTATCCTACCACGCAACTGGCAACTTTTCAAAACTTCCACGAGTTTAAATGGCTCCTTTAAGCTACACCAAGTTACCTCCCCTTCAAAGAACCAGACTAAGCTAAAACAAACAAAAGAACAGTGGCACGATTAGTAAAAGCAAGAGGCTGAGACTTCTTCATGTGGTGAAACAAACCTACAGGCTTGGACTAGGAAAACCAACCCAGGCTGCCACGTTTTTAAATGAAAGGCTGGGATTTTGGAACTTTTTTTTTTTTTTTTTTTAGCTCAGTAAAAGAGAATCGGTAAGAGTATCTCCTTTCCTTTCCTCATAAGGCTGCTGTGAATATCAACTAATAAACATGAAACTGCCTTTGTCTTAATGCTTACAAATAAGAGCCTTACAAGGAAATCTATAAGCCATTCGCACAAACTGTCTCTGAAGAGAGATACACTTAACAGAGATTTAGTAAAAGAAATACTTATAGCCTTGCCCCACAATATCTTGGTTAATAAAAAAGTGAAATTTAAATTTCATTCTATCATAAAACCAATATTAGTAAATAACTTGGAAATCAAATAAGAGTACATTGCATTAAAACATTTCTGTATCTGTCAACTTACATTTATTATCATTTAGTACTACACCTAAGTACAAAACAATTTAAAACATAGCCACCACACAATGCCTGCCTTTGATTTATACTACAAAGGTATTGCAGATGGAAATATAAAGAAATTTAACTAGTTTTCTACAACAGCAAAACAGTATCCCACCCAGTGTTGGGTGTTTCCCCGTCAATGTGGCACCCTGCACTTTCCTGGATTGTTTACCCGCTTAGTTTCACCCGTTCATTTTCTGCTACATTCATCTTATCAAGTGAAAACAGATTAGCCCGCTCTACTTTTTGTTTCTCAGCCATTAACACAATACCACAGTGTTTATATTGCAAACACTTCATGGAAACGCTTGAGTGAATACATGAAAAAAAAAAAATCATGGTGTTTTCCTTGATCAAAAAAAGAAAAACTGACCAATTTAAAAAAAAAATGGTTTTGTTAATTCAGCTTGACCAAAACAACAAAGGAAAAAGCGCAGAACTTATAAGCAGCAAATCTCTACTTTTGCTGTGATGACTTCTGAATTTACAGGACAACTGTGGACCTTGAGGTACAGCAGCTTTTTTTTAAACTAACTAGCTACCTGGTAACTCTAAAACTAGTAACAGCTGACTTAAAGCACTAATGAGAGTTTTATATGTAAGAACTCATTTAATAAACAAAATCCACTGATGGATGTGCTAGTACCTCTTTGGTTCAGGATTACACACAACCAGCAAGAAGTGGAATGAGAGCTGCTGTGTGTGTGTTAGCTCTTATTACATAATAAGCTTGAATTAGCCATCCTCCTGCCTCAGCCCCTCAAGTCCTGAGATTACAGACCCAAGTCTAGATTCTGAATCTCTATGATAAACTGTCATGATGTTAAAGAAGTTATAGAATAATGATAGTTTACAATATGTGATTTATATAATAAACTTGCATCTTTCATATTTGTCTATTTAAAATAAAAAGCGAAAAAGGTAAGGGTAGAGGAGAGGAGAGCAAGTGAAAGGGGGAATGGCTCCTTGTCATCTCCAGTACTAAAGGCTGAGAGGAGACACTAGTTCAAGGCCGATCTGAGCTTCATAGGAAGACTCTCAAACAAAACAGCACAACCTGACAAAACAAAACCAAAACAACTAGAAGAACAAAGTAATTGTAAGCTCCGATTAAAACCCATTTAAAATTGTGTTATATAAATAAAAGTTACAAGAATAATCACAACTCACAATCTGTTTTTCCAAATATATTTTATAATATCATTTTATACTTTCAAACATGAAGTAGCAGAAAAACTAGGAATATTGTGCTGTGTGTGTTCCTTCTATGTAACTAAAAGGTTTTAAATTCTCGGATTCCAGAGGTATGTTACAAAAGCATACTTTAAAATTCCTTCATGAAACACTGGAGATGGCTTGGCAGTTAAGAACCCTTGGGCTTGGTTCCCAGCACCTCTATCAAAACTGTTACTCCAGATCTAGGAGCATCCTATACCCCTCTCTGGCCTCTGTGAGCACTTGATACATGCATTACACAAGCAAAACAACTTACACAAACAAAATTAGTGTTTTATTTTAAAAAATACTTCATAAACTAGGAGACCATTTGTGAATCTGTTATTTGGAAAGTATAATAGTATTCCTGGTGGGGGGCAACCATAAACTTGAATTAGGCCTTACATTACATATATTCTAATCCACAATTAAACAGAGAAATTAAAGTGAGTATCTTTAGCCCATTAATGTAAGATGCATAATTTCTTCCTATAATTATTAGTAATGCACCTTAATGATAGTAGATAGGAATCTCACACTTAACATTTCACACCTGCTGCTTGTGTAAGAGTGCAGGGGAACCTCTTGGTGATGAGCTCTGGAAGAAGACACCAAACTATCACTTGCCTGAGGCAGAGTAAGGATTCATGCCTCAAATCTCTCTCTTTAAGGAGTTCATTTATTCCTAAATTGAGTCACCTAGAACACCTGCATCAGTGTGAGTGTGTGTGTGTGTGTGTGTGTGTGTGTATGTGTGTGTGTGTGTAGGGGGAGGGGGAGGAAAGAGAACACATGAATAAAACCATTTCCTGTTAGAAATACAGAGGTCTTTGATAATCACTAGTTCTTCAACTACTAAAATTGGTTTCATAGTTCTACTAGGAAACTTCAATGCAGAATTTGTCATAAAACTCACACACACACAAAAAAAAATCAGTCTTGGGGAAAGAGGGGACACTTTAAAAATTCATCACAAAACTTGAAGATAAATACACTGGACTATGTTCCGCTTCAATCAATCTCAATCTCCCCCCCCCCCCCCCATTGATGCTTCTTTTGCCACAGGGATTCACATTCCTATGTTCCTTTCTGTGGGTGCACACATGCACATGTATGCTGTGTGTGGAGGCCTCAAGTAGAACTCGGGTATCTTCTTTGAGCGCTTTCCACTTTGAGAGTATCTTAGTGAACATAGCTTACCAGTTGTGGTTAGTCCAGCCTGCCAGCTTGTCCCTAATATCCTGTCTTTACTGGAAGGACTTATTGGTGGCCTCTGAGTCTGCTTGGCTTCTATTCTATATAGATTCTGAGCATCCAACTCTAATTCTCATACTTGTAAGGCAAGTACTTTATCCACCATTTTTGTTCGTTTTGTTTTTTAGGTATTATTAGTTATTATTAGTTGTTGTTGTTGTCGTTGTTATTAGTTATTATTATTACTAGTTGTTGTTGTTGTTATTATTATTGAGACAGGGTTTCTCTGTGTAGCCCTAGCTGTCCTGCAACTCACTCTGTAGCCCAGGCTGGCCTTGAACGCAGAGATCTGCTTACCTCCGCCTGAGTGCTGGAACGGAGTGTGCCACTCCTGCTGGGCTACATGAACCTTCTATTTCAAAGAGTAGTCTCCTACTGTATGTTATAACCACCTTTCTCTTTTCCCACTGAGGACCAGTGAGAATCTTCTTAGGCTCTGGATTGTCTATGTATATACTGAAACTCATACATTTTTTAAAGATAAAAGATGATACAACTTATTTTAAAATATCATTTTAAATCTGTAAAACAAAGGATAACTATATAAGATGTGGATTTGAAAAAATATTAAATTCTCCCCAAAAATAACAATAGAAATTCTAATACAATTCTTATTTATATTAACTAAAACTTAAATGGAAACATTAAATTATACTCTACTATAAACTGAGGTAAATACTTTACTATTTAAAATATTATTTTAATAGCCTTTAAAAATCAACCAGTATAATGGACTATACATCAAAAAGAACAAAAACAACAACCTAAAAGTAAAAAAAGCAAGGCTTTATTATGAAGCCATACATCTTTGAATAAATGGCAGGTTTGTTGTTTTGTTGAGATGTGTTATGAGTATAATAATGTGCTTAGGGTATCTTTTTAGTTAACTGCCATCCAATCATCCATAGCTAGACTTCAAGATGGAGCTATTAAAATAAACAGGACTGTGAGTAACTTCTTTAACATGTATATAATCTCAAAAGAACAATATATGATGAAAACTTTACTAAAATTTTGAACCTTCCATTTCAGTCCAATTATTTTGGGAATTTCAACTTGAAAATTATAGTTAGGTTTGAGAAAAATTAGTATAAACATAGGATATGGTTTTGGGAAACAAACATCTTAGTTATATGCTCAAACATATTTATTGGAATCTGATAAATGTCTATAAAGGCCCAAGAGGCCTCATATAAACACCAGAGATCTTCACTCCTTATGACTAGCAATGACGCTGTGAGCTGCTGTTTATTACTAAAGAGGAGGAGGTCTCTGAAGCACTACCTGTCACTGACATCAAATGTGGATAGGAAAGTGGCACTAATAGCTGAAAGACAGGTTCTCCAGTCAAGTCAGAGATG